>NC_092335.1:213430833-214714166 GCF_046630445.1 Rutidosis leptorrhynchoides
GATAAGAGCTTGCTATTTGAAGATTCGACGATAAAACGATAGTTTTAACCAGATTTATATCAAGAAACGTTTATCCGAATGAAAGGTCAAGATAGATGAAGAAAAGAGTTCAAATGTAAAGTGCCAAGTCAGTACACGTCAATACGAGGTCATCAAAGAACAAACGAAAAAAGAAAAATAAAGAAAACTGCTTTTACTCTTACACGAATAGTGTAGGTCTACACGAATAGTGTAGAATATTTGTTCTTACACGAATAGTGTAGGTCTACACGAATCGTGTAGAATATTTGTTCTTACACGAATAGTGTAGCCATACACGAATCGTGTAATGTTAGGCCGAATTAATCATTTTGTCAGACATGGGCGGCTGGCTTTTGAAGTTTTAAAACAATTCTTTTCATAGTGCTGTAGCAAATGGATAGGACTTTTGACTCAACAACTACTTCACAATATCAATGTTAAATACGGAGTACGTTCAGAAGATTAGGGAGAGACACATATATTACACACAGAGAATATTATCAAGTACAAAATTACTATACACACACATATTAATATTCTGTAATTTTTATCAATTACTCTATTATTTCAAGGTTAAATATTTAGGATAGTTGTAATATTAAGGGTGTTATTGTACGCGTGAAAGGGGTGTTATTATTGTAATTTTTCTACCGTTTGAAGTTAATGCAAGTGAAGATATTTTAGTAAGTTTACTCTGTTAAAATTAGCGTTGTTATTATGTTTGCATATCTATATTTTTATGTCTACCTTAGTGTAATGGATAGCTAAATTTCCCTAGTGTTTGCTTAAATGTAGAGCCCCTAGTGAAATGGATTGTTACCATTAGTAAAAGTTAAAATGTAACTTTAGTATTTTTAATATTGAGCCTAGTTAAAAGAACCATTTTTATATAATTAGGTATTTAACCCTTGCCACTTAATTTATTAAATTTAAATAACGAAAGTTGTTTTTATTTACATAAATTGAGCTTCAACATTAAAAATGATCTAGACGAATTTATGGATAAGTTATTGACACCAATTTAGAAATAAACTTCGGTGGTTTGGGTAATATCAATAAGTTATATGATAGTGAAATTATAAAAAGGGAAACCATTATAATTTGGGTATTGGCGAAGGTCAAAACTAGGCTAGGTCTTAATTTAAATGCTTAGGGAATAGTAGCTTTCTAAAAAGAATCTAATGAAAATTAGATTTTATTTAGTTAAGTTGTAACTTTATATTTATTCGAGAGAAAAATGTAAAGTTTGATACTAGAACATTTTAAATAGGGCGTAAAACTTAAAACAATCCATGGACCTAGGGGTGACACAATTAAGTAAACACTCCCATTTATCTTATTTATATTTGTTATAAAAGTATTATTATTATTATTTACGATTTACCATTTTAAAATATTAGAAAAATACATAAAAACATTTAATTTTCGTAACAGTTAAGTTGTCACATATTTTTACACGTACACGAATCGTGTATCATCACACGAATCGTGTAAGGCTAAAACGCGGCTACAGTACAGCTAGGTTAAAATTAGGGTTTTTGTTATTTAATTATATTTATATTTAGGTTATTAGTTATTTTAGTTATTTTAATTAAGTTAATTAGTTAAAGTTATTTAAAATACTTAAAATACATGTTTTAATCCTAAAAGTAGTATTAATTATTATAGGTTTATAAATTGTAACTAGTTTATAGTTAGTAAATTAATTAATTTTCCTTTTAATTTGTATTAGTTTTACTAAAAATGCATTTTAGTTAATTTAAATAAGTTTCTATTATAATTGCTCAAAACAAAATTCTAAACATATAGTTTTATTAAAAATTACTATTTTACTAATTACCATTTAGTAACATAATTAATGCATCATAATTAGTTTATTTTCATTTAGTTCCTTTTTAAGTTAATTTTTGTAATCTTGTAATTTTATTTAGTAAATTAGTTTTAGTTATTTTCTTTTACTGTTATTTTACAATTGCCTAATCCAAAACCCCCTTTAATTAAGTTTGACATCAAAGACTATTAAAAACCATTAAACACTCCATCTCCCTGTGGAACGAATCGGATTTACCAACAAACTAAACTACACGGATAGGACTAGTTGCCTATATATATGTGTGAAATCAACCTGAAATCAATAAAATACCACATATACAATAAATCAATTCGTGTAACAAAACAACTCAAATCCGTTCATAAATAAAGGTCTCGATCGCACACATCATTCCCGAAGAGGAACCTGAAGAAGAGTCGGAACCGGAAGAAGAATCGAAACCGGAAGAAGAATCGGAACCGGATGAAGAAATAGAACCGGTGGGGGAAATAATAAAACGGTTAAGTAAAAGAAAATCCTCAACCAACCGACCAAGGTTAATTATGGTCAATGGTGTTTCCGCCAAGGAAGCAAAATATTGGGAGGATTACCAATTCTCCGATGAATCGGATTCCGACGAGAATTCCGATGATGTTATAGAAATTACCCCAACTGAATTTAAAAAGGCAAAAGAAAATAATAAGGGGAAGGGCATAAAAATAGAGAAATCTAATTCCAACCCCGATGAACTTTATATGTATCGTCAACCCCCGAAGTCCTTAAGTTGTAACAATGACCCGGGAACCTCTAAACTACCAGGTTTTTCTAAACCAATGTGGAAAACGACGGCTCGTATTAGGGGAACATCATATATCCCTAGAAACTTGGCAAAATGAACCAAAACCGAAGAAGAAGAAACAAGCGAGTCGGAATAAGATAGTTGTATTCGTGTGGTGTAATATATGTAATATAGTGTGCTTATGCTTTATGATATATGAAAAATTGCTTGTATTAATAAGTATTTTTTTTATGAATCTAACTCTTGTCTATTTTACAGTATAAAAACACAAAATGGATAGACAACCCAATATTTTAAGAGACCTACCCGGAGACATGATTGATGAAATCTTGTCTAGAGTCGGTCAGAATTCTTCGGCACAACTATTTAAGGCGAGATCAGTTTGTAAGACATTCGAAGAACGTTCCAAGAATGCCTTGGTTTATAAAAGGCTTTCATTTGAAAGATGGGGCATATCACATTGGGAAATCCATAAGTTACGATGTGTTTACTTTGACGCATATATTGCGGCGAACCCAAATGCTATTTTACGCAATGGGTTAAGAAATTATTTTGACTCAATATATCCGAATATTGGACTTCGTGATTTAGAAAAAGCGGCTAACATGCAACATAAAGAAGCATGTTATGCTTACGGATTAGTAATGTTCGCTTCTCACCAAAGTGAGAACAAGAACATCGGGCTACAACTATTAAACAAAATGTTCCCACAAGTGACGGAGTCGGTAATTGGGGTAAGAAATGAGGTTTTTAGATTGTTACGGGACTGTTGGACATTACGTAACCCTCGTCCCTTTGACGACGTTACAACACGCTGTCTTATCAACAGCCATAACAGTTATGTTCCACAAGACCAAGGATGGGAAGTAATCCTAGTAAAACCAGAATGCATGACTTGTTTCTGGACGTATGAATTACGTGTCTTTATTGCCTTTGCTGAACGACTTGTGTACTAGCTAGAATTATCTTCACAACCATCTTGTATCAAATTTATTGTGTGCTATATTTCATGCTATATGTAAAATAAGCGGAATTGTAAGTTTGTAAAATATTGTGTAAAAGTTTGAACGCGAAATATTATTATAATCAGTTTTTCATATAGAATTGTAGTAGTTGAGTTGTATATTAGCTACTAAGTATGAACTTAACGGGTAGGTACTACCCGAATTTAAACTTATAAAACGCTAATATGAAGAAAAAGCTTTTATAAATGAGTTCATATTATGCTACGAAATACTATTAACTACTCTTAATATTCTGTATGATTAACTTGTTCCATTTGACTATTTTGAAGGAAATGGCACCGACTACTCGACACACCGTGAATAAGAATGAAGAGGAATTCCGTACTTTTCTAGCTTCAAACATAGCCGCAGTACAGGCTGCGCTACATACCAACAATAACCTTGGATCTAGCAGTACAGAAAATCGTGTAGGATGCACCTACAAAGAATTCACTGCCTGCAAACCTTTGGAATTTGATGGAACCGAAGGACCGATCGGATTGAAACGGTGGACTGAGAAGGTTGAATCGGTGTTTGCCATAAGTAAGTGTACTGAAGAGGACAAAGTGAAGTACGCTACGCATACCTTCACAGGTTCTGCGTTAACATGGTGGAATACCTATCTAGAGCAAGTGGGACAAGACGATGCGTACGCACTACCGTGGTCAGCATTCAAGCACTTGATGAATGAGAAGTACCGTCCCAGAACCGAGGTCAATAAGCTCAAGACAGAACTTAGAGGGTTACGAACCCAAGGATTTGATATTACCACGTACGAAAGACGATTCACAGAATTGTGCCTATTGTGTCCGGGAGCATTCGAAGATGAGGAAGAGAAGATCGACGCGTTTGTGAAAGGATTACCGGAAAGAATCCAAGAAGATATAAGTTCACACGAGCCTGCCTCCATACAACAGGCATGTAGAATGGCTCACAAACTAGTGAACCAGATTGAAGAAAGAATTAAAGAACAGACTGCTGAAGAGGCCAATGTGAAGCAAGTCAAAAGAAAGTGGGAGGAAAACGGTGATAAGAATCACCAATACAACAACAACAGCAATTACAACAATAATCGCAACAATTATCCCAACAATCGCAACATCAATCGCAACTACAACAAACGGCCCAACAACAACAACAACAACAGCAACTACAACAATCATCCTAACAACAATAATAACTGCAACAACAACAACAATCAGAAGCAGCTATGCGAAAGGTGTGAAAAGTATCACTCGGGGTTCTGCACCAAATTTTGCAACAAGTGTAAAAGAAATGGTCATAGCGCGGCAAAGTGTGAGGTCTACGGACCAGGGGTTAATAGAACGAAAGGAACAAATGGTGTCGGAACGAGTAATGGCAGAGCAAGTAGTGTCGGAGCAAGTTATGCCAATGTAGTTTGTTATAAATGTGGAAACCGGGCCACATTATTAGAAATTGCCCGAACCAGGAGAACACGAATGGACAAGGCCGCGGAAGAGTTTTCAATATTAATGCGGCAGAGGCACAGGAAGACCCGGAGCTTGTTACGGGTACGTTTCTTATTGACAATAAATCTGCTTACATTTTATTTGATTCGGGTGCGGATAGAAGCTATATGAGTAGAGATTTTTGTGCTAAATTAAGTTGTCCATTGACGCCTTTGGATAGTAAATTTTTACTCGAATTAGCAAATGGTAAATTAATTTCAGCAGATAATATATGTCGGAATCGAGAAATTAAACTGGTTAGCGAAACATTTAAGATTGATTTGATACCAGTAGAGTTAGGGAGTTTTGATGTGATAATCGGTATGGACTGGTTGAAAGAAGTGAAAGCAGAGATCGTTTGTTACAAAAATGCAATTCGCATTATACGAGAAAAAGGAAAACCCTTAATGGTGTACGGAGAAAAGGGCAACACGAAGCTACATCTTATTAGTAATTTGAAGGCACAAAAACTAATAAGAAAAGTTTGCTATGCTATTCTAGGTCACGTCGAGAAAGTATAAATTGAAGAAAAGAGCATCAACGATGTTCCCATTGCAAAAGAATTTCCCGAGGTATTTCCGAAAGAATTACCGGGATTACCCCCACATCGATCCGTTGAATTTCAAATAGATCTTGTACCAGGAGATGCACCAATAGCTCGTGCTCCTTACAGACTCGCACCCAGCGAGATGAAAGAACTGCAAAGCCAATTACAAGAACTTTTAGAGCGTGATTTCATTCGACCAAGCACATCACCGTGGGGAGCTCCTGTTTGTTTGTCAAGAAGAAAGATGGTACATTCAGGTTGTGTATCGACTACCGAGAGTTGAATAAACTTACCATCAAGAACCGCTACCCACTACCGAGAATCGACGACTTATTTGATCAACTACAAGGCTCGTCTGTTTATTCAAAGATGGACTTACGTTCCGGGTATCATCAAATGCGGGTGAAAGAAGACGATATTCCAAAGACTGCTTTCAAAACACGTTACGGTCATTACAAGTTTATGGTCATGCCGTTTGGTTTAACTAATGCACCAGCTGTGTTCATGGACCTTATGAACCGAGTGTGTGGACCATACCTTGACAAGTTTGTCATTGTTTTCATTGATGACATACTTATTTACTCAAAGAATGACCAAGAACACGGTGAACATTTGAGAAAGGTGTTACAAGTATTGAGGAAGGAAGAATTGTACGCTAAGTTTTCAAAGTGTGCATTTTGGTTGGAAGAAGTTCAATTCCTCGGTCACATAGTGAACAAAGAAGGTATTAAGGTGGATCCGGCAAAGATAGAAACTGTTGAAAAGTGGGAAACCCCGAAAACTCCGAAACACATACGCCAGTTTTTAGGACTAGCTGGTTACTACAGAAGGTTCATCCAAGACTTTTCCAGAATAGCAAAACCCTTGACTGCATTAACGCATAAAGGGAAGAAATTTGAATGGAATGATGAACAAGAGAAAGCGTTTCAGTTATTGAAGAAAAAGCTAACTACGGCACCTATATTGTCATTGCCTAAAGGGAATGATGATTTTGTGATTTATTGTGACGCATTAAAGCAAGGTCTCGGTTGTGTATTAATGCAACGAACGAAGGTGATTGCTTATGCGTCTAGACAATTGAAGATTCACGAACAAAATTATACGACGCATGATTTGGAATTAGGCACGGTTGTTTTTACATTAAAGACTTGGAGGCACTACTTATATGGGGTCAAAAGTATTATATATACCGACCACAAAAGTCTTCAACACATATTTAATCAGAAACAACTGAATATGAGGCAGCGTAGGTGGATTGAATTATTGAATGATTACGACTTTGAGATTTGTTACCACCCGGGGAAGGCAAATGTGGTAGCCGATGCCTTGAGCAGGAAGGACAGAGAACCCATTCGAGTAAAATCTATGAATATAATGATTCATAATAATCTTACTACTCAAATAAAGGAGGCGCAACAAGGAGTTTTAAAAGAGAGAAATTTAAAGGATGAAATACCCAAAGGATCGGAGAAACATCTTAATATTCGGGAAGACGGAACCCGGTATAGGGCTGAAAGGATTTGGGTACCAAAATTTAGAGATATGAGAGAAATGGTACTTAGAGAAGCTCATAAAACCAGATACTCAATACATCCTGGAACGGGGAAGATGTACAAGGATCTCAAGAAACATTTTTGGTGGCCGGGTATGAAAGCCGATGTTGCTAAATACGTAGGAGAATGTTTGACGTGTTCTAAGGTCAAAGCTGAGCATCAGAAAACATCAGGTCTACTTCAACAACCCGAAATCCCGGAATGGAAATGGGAAAACATTACCATGGATTTCATCACTAAATTGCCAAAGACTGCAAGTGGTTTTGATACTATTTGGGTAATAGTTGATCGTCTCACCAAATCAGTACACTTCCTGCCAATAAGAGAAGATGACAAGATGGAGAAGTTAGCACGACTGTATTTGAAGGAAGTCGTCTCCAGACATGGAATACCAATCTCTATTATCTCTGATAGGGATGGTAGATTTATTTCAAGATTCTGGCAGACATTACAACAAGCATTAGGAACTCGTCTAGACATGAGTACTACCTATCATCCACAAACTGATGGGCAGAGCGAAAGGACGATACAAACGCTTGAAGACATGCTACGAGCATGTGTTATTGATTTCGGAAACAGTTGGGATCGACATCTACCGTTAGCAGAATTTTCCTACAACAACAGCTACCATTCAAGCATTAAGATGGCACCGTTTGAAGCACTTTATGATAGAAAGTGCAGGTCTCTGATTTGTTGGAGTGAAGTGGGGGATAGACAGATTACGGGTCCGGAGATTATACAAGAAACTACCGAGAAGATCATCCAAATTCAACAACGGTTGAAAACCACCCAAAGTCGACAAAAGAGCTACGCTGACATTAAAAGAAAAGATATAGAATTTGAAATTGGAGAGATGGTCATGCTTAAAGTTGCACCTTGGAAAGGCGTTGTTCGATTTGGTAAACGAGGGAAATTAAATCCAAGGTATATTGGACCATTCAAGATTATTGATCGTGTCGGACCAGTAGCTTACCGACTTGAGTTACTTCAACAACTCGTGGCTGTACATAACACTTTCCACGTCTCGAATTTGAAGAAATGTTTTGCTAAAGAAGATCTCACTATTCCGTTAGATGAAATCCAAATCAACGAAAAACTTCAATTCATCGAAGAACCCGTCGAAATAATGGATCGTGAGGTTAAAAGACTTAAGCAAAACAAGATACCAATTGTTAAGGTTCGATGGAATGCTCGTAGAGGACCCGAGTTCACCTGGGAGCGTGAAGATCAGATGAAGAAGAAATACCCGCATCTATTTCCAGAAGATTCGTCAACACCTTCAACAGCTTAAAATTTCGGGACGAAATTTATTTAACGGGTAGGTACTGTAGTGACCCGAACTTTTCCATGTTTATATTTATTAATTGAGATTGATATTTACATGATTAAATGTTTCCAACATGTTAAGCAATCAAACTTGTTAAGACTTGATTAATTGAAATATGTTTCATATAGACAATTGACCACCCAAGTTGACCGGTGATTCACGAACGTTAAAACTTGTAAAAACTATATGATGACATATATATGGATATATATATATAGTTAACATGATACTATGATAAGTAAACATATCATTAAGTATATTAACAATGAACTACATATGTAAAAACAAGACTACTAACTTAATGATTTTTAAACGAGACATATATGTAACGATTATCGTTGTAAAGACATTTAATGTATATATATCATATTAAGAGATATTCATACATAATAATATCATGATAATATAATAATTTAAAATCTCATTTGATATTATAAACATTGGGTTAACAACATTTAACAAGATCGTTAACCTAAAGGTTTCAAAACAACACTTACATGTAACGACTAACGATGACTTAACGACTCAGTTAAAATGTATATACATGTAGTGTTTTAATATGTATTTATACACTTTTGAAAGACTTCAATACACTTATCAAAATACTTCTACTTAACAAAAATACTTACAATTACATCCTCGTTCAGTTTCATCAACAATTCTACTCGTATGCACCCGTATTCGTACTCGTACAATACACAGCTTTTAGATGTATGTACTATTGGTATATACACTCCAATGATCAGCTCTTAGCAGCCCATGTGAGTCACCTAACACATGTGGGAACCATCATTTGGCAACTAGCATGAAATATCTCATAAAATTACAAAAATATGAGTAATCATTCATGACTTATTTACATGAAAACAAAATTACATATCCTTTATATCTAATCCATACACCAACGACCAAAAACACCTAAAAACACTTTAATTCTGCAATTTTATTCATCTAATTGATCTCTCTCAAGTTCTATCTTCAAGTTCTAAGTGTTCTTCATATATTCTACAAGTTCTAGTTACATAAAATCAAGAATACTTTCAAGTTTGCTAGCTCACTTCCAATCTTGTAAGGTGATCATCCAACCTCAAAAAATCTTTATTTCTTACAGTAGGTTATCATTCTAATACAAGGTAATAATCATATTCAAACTTTGGTTCAATTTCTATAACTATAACAATCTTATTTCAAGTGATGATCTTACTTGAACTTGTTTTCGTGTCATGATTCTGCTTCAAGAACTTCGAGCCATCCAAGGATCCATTGAAGCTAGATCCATTTTTCTCTTTTCCAGTAGGTTTATCCAAGGAACTTAAGGTAGTAATGATGTTCATAACATCATTCGATTCATACATATAAAGCTATCTTATTCGAAGGTTTAAACTTGTAATCACTAGAACATAGTTTAGTTAATTCTAAACTTGTTCGCAAACAAAAGTTAATCCTTCTAAATTGACTTTTAAAATCAACTAAACACATGTTCTATATCTATATGATATGCTAACTTAATGATTTAAAACCTGAAAACATGAAAAACACCGTAAAACCGGATTTACGCCGTCGTAGTAACACCGCGGGCTGTTTTGGGTTAGTTAATGAAAAACTATGATAAACTTTGATTTAAAAGTTGTTATTCTGAGAAAATGATTTTTATTATGAACATGAAACTATATCCAAAAATTATGGTTAAACTCAAAGTGGAAGTATGTTTTCTAAAATGGTCATCTAGACATCGTTCTTTCGACTGAAATGACTACCTTTACAAAAATGACTTGTAACATATTTTTCTGACTATAAACCTATACTTTTTCTGTTTAGATTCATAAAATAGAGTTCAATATGAAACCATAGCAATTTGATTCACTCAAAACGGATTTAAAATGAAGAAGTTATGGGTAAAACAAGATTGGATAATTTTTCTCATTTTAGCTACGTGAAAATTGGTAACAAATCTATTCCAACCATAACTTAATCAACTTGTATTGTATATTATGTAATCTTGAGATACCATATACACGTATACAATGTTTCGACCTATCATGTCGACACATCTATATATATTTCGGAACAACCATAGACACTCTATATGTGAATGTTGGAGTTAGCTATACAGGGTTGAGGTTGATTCCAAAATATATATATAGTTTGAGTTGTTATCAATACTGAGATACGTATACACTGGGTCGTGGATTGATTCAAGATAATATTTATCGATTTATTTCTGTACATCTAACTATGGACAACTAGTTGTAGGTTACTAACGAGGACAGCTGACTTAATAAACTTAAAACATCAAAATATATTAAAAGTGTTGTAAATATATTTTGAACATACTTTGATATAAGTATATATTGTTATAGGTTCGTGAATCAACCAGTGGCCAAGTCTTACTTCCCGACGAAGTAAAAATCTGTGAAAGTGAGTTATAGTCCCACTTCTAAAATCTAATATTTTTGGGATGAGAATACATGCAGGTTTTATAAATGATTTACAAAATAGACACAAGTACGTGAAACTACATTCTATGGTTGAATTATCGAAATCGAATATGCCCCTTTTTATTAAGTCTGGTAATCTAAGAATTAGGGAACAGACACCCTAATTGACGCGAATCCTAAAGATAGATCTATTGGGCCTAACAAACCCCATCCAAAGTACCGGATGCTTTAGTACTTCGAAATTTATATCATATCCGAAGGGTGTCCCGGAATGATGGGGATATTCTTATATATGCATCTTGTTAATGTCGGTTACCAGGTGTTCACCATATGAATGATTTTTATCTCTATGTATGGGATGTGTATTGAAATATGAAATCTTGTGGTCTATTATTATGATTTGATATATATAGGTTAAACCTATAACTCACCAACATTTTTGTTGACGTTTTAAGCATGTTTATTCTCAGGTGATTATTAAGAGCTTCCGCTATCGCATAGTTAAATAAGGACGAGATTTGGAGTTCATACTTGTATGATATTGTGTAAAAACTGCATTCAAGAAACTTATTTTGTTGTAACATATTTGTATTGTAAACCATTATGTAATGGTCGTGTGTAAACAGGATATTTTAGATTATCATTATTTGATAATCTACGTAAAGCTTTTTAAACCTTTATTGATGAAATAAAGGTTATGGTTTGTTTTAAAATGAATGCAGTCTTTGAAAAACGTCTCATATAGAGGTCAAAACCTCGCAACGAAATCAATTAATATGGAACGTTTTTAATCAATAAGAACGGGACATTTCAAAAATTGCTTTACTGGTGGATCAGCTGACTATTAATCCACAAAGTGCATTAGTTTCAGCCAGCAAATTACCTGATGAGGAGCTGACTGAACTACTCTCTCAGCTTGATCAACCAGCACGTTAAGAAGTTTATGAGAGCCTGACTACACTGGGGCAAATTAATGAACAACACTACTACCATATTTTTGGCATGGCTCCAGCTGTTTCTCCATGGTCTGGTACTTAGAGGCCTCTCAAGTTCATCATTGATCCTACTAATTGGTAAATGTATGATGCAGAATATTCTTGATTCGGTACTTACCTTCTGATTCATCAGCTTCTTCCTCATCATCTTCCTCATCTAATGGTGATGCTGATAAAGGTACTGGTAAGGAAGAGCCAGTCATTCATGATAATATGACTGGCTCCAAGGACAAACCAGTGGATCTAAGTGATGATGAAAATGATGATGCTACAAAGGATACCAGTGGTTCTAAACCTTCGGTTAAAGGTAAAAATGATGGTGATCATGGTGATGAGTCAGATACTGACCTTCCACCTCTACCACCCCACGGAGGTACTCCTATTGTGGCTGCTAGTGATCGCCCCTCAACCAGTAGAACTGTTCATTCTGAGGTGGCTAAAGTATCTACTCTGGCTGTTTACAAAATAGTTGCCAGAATCACACCTGATATCACAAAACAATCAGGAAAACTCTAGTCGACTGCATGGCTGAAGCTATTCAAAGAGCTGAGTGTATTACAACATCCACTATTGAACCCCAGCTCAAGCAAGTGTGTGCCTTTGCAGACCTAGCATTAGATGCTATTTGCCGACACCATGAAGAAGAAGAAAATCTTAAGCAGCAAATCATCTCTCACAATGAATATACTGATCACATTACCCGACTTCAAGAAGAACTTGATGCTGCCAATCAAAGGAACAGGTTCCTTAATGAAGAAAACGGGGTATTAGAAGAGAGATTGGAGTCACAGGAACAACAGATGGCTACCATGATTCCTGCTTCTGCTTATGTTACTTTAGTGGAGACAATGCAACACATGGCTGCTCTTCAAGCTAATGTTAGAGCCAGCGTAAATCAAATGGTCATGGGTGTTGCTAGGAATGAAGTCAGATCTTCAAACCTGTGTCTCAGGTAATATGGTGTTGACCCTGGTGCACATCTATCTCCTACTGATGCTGACTGGAACAACTTTGCTTTTTCTGTTTCTGAGTCAGATAGTGATCTTGATGCGCGTGTTTCCCCAGACTCTGCTTCTGCCCCTACTGGTGATAAAAAGGGGGAGAAGAAAACTAAGAAACATAAGAAGAGAAAATAATCTGAGTGGGAGCATGAGCATGAGAAAGCTCCTAAGCAGCAAAGGAGAGATGGTGATGATGATGGTGATGGTACTGATCAAGGAACTGGCCCTAAGCCTAGCAACGCTCATACTAAAGCAGGTGTTAAGGCTGCTGGTGAGATGGTACTGATCAAGGAACTGGCCCTAAGCCCATCAACGCTCATACTGAAGCAGGTGTTAAGGCTGCTGGTGAATCTCAACCCAGTATACCTGCCAAATCTGTGGATGATATTGGTTCTGGCAGTAAGCCCAGTGATGTTTCTGAACTGGCTGTAGCTGAATCTTTTGTTGTCTCTTAAACTATTAAAAGAAAGATGAAAAGAAAAATGGAGAGGCATCAGAAGAGACAGCAGGATTTAAATGATGCCTTCAATGCTAAATTTGAGGCCTATACTGCTCAAAAAAGACATAGAATTGAGTATAGAAGAAGCCTCAATCCTGAAAAGGTTGATATTCATGATGAACTGCTCGGCATAAACAAATACAAGAGGGATGCTTTAAAAAGAAATGCTAAGTTCATGGTGAAGTATGATAGAAAGAAGGCAAAGCTGTATGCTGAGGGAGCAGATAGAATCAAAAAGATGACACATGAAGATATGCAAAGATATTTGGATTCTAACAGGTCAGGAGGAGAAAGAGCTGATGTGTTTATGAAATGGCTGGATGCTATGTTGGAAACCAGCCAATCTTCTCGACCTGCATCTTCTGCTCAGCCAGCTACACCACAATAGCCAGCAGAGTTCATCAACCTTGATGATGATGAGGAGAAACAAGTAGAGACATATCTGTCTGGTGCTGGGGGGAGTATCTTGCAATCACTCCCCTACTACCTCCATAAGAACCAGTATCAACACAAGAACCACCAGCTGAACCCAAGCATATTGATAAACAAAGGGTAAAATCTGCCTCTAGGGATAACCAGCCTCTAGGGACAACCAACTTCTAAGGAAAGAGCCCTTATTTGAGGCAGCTGGTGAAGGTATTGTGGCAGTTGTACCAGCTGATACTAATCAGTCAGCTGGTAATGAAGACACAGCAAGGAGTGCTGTGATTGAAGACCCAGCTAGAAGTGTGCTGCTGGGTGAAACAAGAGCTAAAGACCCAGCAAAGGAGGATGAGCTGGGAGCTAAATCTGATACCGATTCTGCTGATGCTACTAATTTTACAGTCTGGGGTAGGGGCAGATCAACCTTTATACTGTAGTGACCCGAACTTTTCCATGTTTATATATATTAATTGAGATTGATATTTACATGATTAAATGTTTCCAACATGTTAAGCAATCAAACTTGTTAAGACTTGATTAATTGAAATATGTTTCATATAGACAATTGACCACCCAAGTTGACCGGCGATTCACGAATGTTAAAACTTGTAAAAACGACATGACGATATATATATATGGATATACATATGGTTAACATGAGATTATGATAAGTAAGTATCTCCATAAGTATATTAACAATGAGTTATATACATATAAACAAGACTACTAACTTAAGGATTTCGAAACGAGACATATATGTAACGATTATCGTTGTAACGACTTTTAAATGTATATATATCATATTAAGATATATTAATATATCATAATATCATGATAATATAATAATTTAACATCTCATTAGATATAATAAACAATGGGTTAACAACATTAATTGAGATCGTTAACTTAAAGGTTTCAAAACAACACTTACATGTAACGACTAACGATGACTTAACGACTCAGTTAAAATGTATATACATGTAGTGTATTTAGATGTATTAAAATACTTTTGGAAGACTTCAAGACATATATCAAAACACTCATACTTAATGAAAATGGTTACAGTTAGTTTTCCATTCTTTTATTTCATCAAGAATTCTAGTCGTATTCTTACCCGTATTATACACAGCTTCAAAACGTACTTACTATGAGTATATACCAATAGGAACTAGCATGGGATTCCACTCTTGATTATTTCATGTATGACTAATCAATTTTAACTTCTACCATGAGCTAGTCAACTAACTAGAACTCCTTTTAACCCCACTCACCACTCACCAATTACCACTCATCATTCACTCCATTTCACTTCCAATTCTCTTTCTAATTCTCTCTCAACACATACACACACTATTATGAACGTATTTTTCCAGTAGTTAATCATCATCTTCATCAAAAATCACTTCAAGAATCAAGCTATAATCATCATAGGAAGAACACTTCAAGAACACTTCAAAAATCCCTTCAAGTTTACTAATTTACTTCCAAGCTTTCTAATCCATTCCAAGTAATCATCTAAGATCAAGAAATCTTTGTTATATACAGTAGGTTATCTTTCTTATTCAAAGTAATATTCATATTCATACTTTGATTCAAATTCTATAACTATAAACTATCTTAATTCGAGTAAAAATCTTACTTGAACTTGTTTTTATGTCATGATCCTACTTCAAGAACTTTCAAGCCATCCAAGATCCTTTGAAGCTAGAACATTTCTTGTCACTTCCAGTAGGTTTACCTACTAAACTTGAGGTAGTAATGATGTTCATAACATCATTCGATTCATATATATAAAACTATCTTATTCGAGGGTTTAAACTCGTAATCACTAGAACATAGTTTAGTTAATTCTAAACTTGTTCGCAAACAAAAGTTAATCCTTCTAACTTGACTTTTAAAATTAACTACACACATGTTCTATATCTATATTATATGCTAACTTAATGATTTAAAACCTGGAAACACGAAAAACACCGTAGAACCGGATTTACGCCGTCGTAGTAACACCGCGGGCTGTTTTGGGTTAGTTAATTAAAAACTATGATAAACTTTGATTTAAAAGTTGTTATTCTGAGAAAATGATTTTTATTATGAACATGAAACTATATCCAAAAATTATGGTTAAACTCAAAGTGGAAGTATGTTTTCTAAAATGGTCATCTAGACGTCGTTCTTTCGACTGAAATGACTACCTTTACAAAAATGACTTGTAACTTATTTTTCCGACAATAAACCAATACTTTTCTGTTTAGATTCATAAAATAGAGTTCAATATGAAACCATAGCAATTTGATTCACTCAAAACGGATTTAAAATGAAGAAGTTATGGGTAAAACAAAATTGGATAATTTTTCTCATTTTAGCTACGTGAAAATTGGTAACAAATCTATTCCAACCATAACTTAATAACTTGTATTGTATATTATGTAATCTTGAGATACCATAGACACGTATACAATGTTTCGACCTATCATGTCGACACATCTATATATATTTCGGAACAACCATAGACACTCTATATGTGAATGTTGGAGTTAGCTATACAGGGTTGAGGTTGATTCCAAAATATATATAGTTTGAGTTGTGATCAATACTGAGATACGTATACACTGGGTCATGGATTGATTCAAGATAATATTTATCGATTTATTTCTGTACATCTAACTGTGGACAACTAGTTGTAGGTTACTAACGAGGACAGCTGACTTAATAAACTTAAAACATCAAAATATATTAAAAGTGTTGTAAATATATTTTAAACATACTTTGATATATATGTATATATTGTTATAGGTTCGTGAATCAACCAGTGGCCAAGTCTTACTTCCCGACGAAGTAAAAATTTGTGAAAGTGAGTTATAGTCCCACTTTTAAAATCTAATATTTTTGGGATGAGAATACATGCAGGTTTTATAAATGATTTACAAAATAGACACAAGTACGTGAAACTACATTCTATGGTTGAATTATCGAAATCGAATATGCCCCTTTTTATTAAGTCTGGTAATCTAAGAATTAGGGAACAGACACCCTAATTGACGCGAATCCTAAAGATAGATCTATTGGGCCTAACAAACCCCATCCAAAGTACCGGATGCTTTAGTACTTCGAAATTTATATCATATCCGAAGGGTGTCCCGGAATGATGGGGATATTCTTATATATATGCATCTTGTTAATGTCGGTTACCAGGTGTTCACCATATGAATGATTTTTATCTCTATGTATGGGATGTGTATTGAAATATGAAATCTTGTGGTCTATTATTATGATTTGATATATATAGGTTAAACCTATAACTCACCAACATTTTTGTTGACGTTTTAAGCATGTTTATTCTCAGGTGATTATTAAGAGCTTCCGCTGTCGCATACTTAAATAAGGACGAGATTTGGAGTCCATGCTTGTATGATATTGTGTAAAAACTGCATTCAAGAAACTTATTTTGTTGTAACATATTTGTATTGTAAACCATTATGTAATGGTCGTGTGTAAACAGAATATTTTAGATTATCATTATTTGATAATCTACGTAAAGCTTTTTAAAACCTTTATTGATGAAATAAAGGTTATGGTTTGTTTTAAAATGAATGCAGTCTTTGAAAAACGTCTCATATATAGGTCAAAACCTCGCAACGAAATCAATTAATATGGAACGTTTTTAATCAATAAGAGCGGGACATTTCAGTTGGTATCCGAGCGTTGGTCTTAGAGAACCAGAAAATTTGCATTAGTGTGTCTTATCGAGTTTGTTAGGATGCATTAGTGAGTCTGGACTTCGACCGTGTTTTCTTTAAAAATGATTGCTTAACATTTTTGTTGGAAACTATATATTTTTAACATATGAATATTATGTGATATATTAATCTCTTAACGTGTTTGATATTATGTGATAGATGTCTACCTCTAGAACAAGTCCCATTGACTCACCTATTAATAATGAAGAGTCAAATGTAAATTGGAATGATTCGTGGACTGATTCACAAGTTCCCGAAGAGGAACCGGAAGAAGAGTCGGAACCGGAAAAAGAATCGGAACCGGAAGAAGAATCGGAACCGGAAGAAGAAATAGAACCGGTTTGGGAAATAATAAAACGGTTAAGTAAAAGAGAATCCTCAACCAACCGACCAAGGTTAATTATGGTCAATGGTGTTTCCGCCAAGGAAGCAAAATATTGGGAGGATTACCAATTCTCCGATGAATTGGATTCCGACGAGAATTCCGATGATGTTATAGAAATTACCCCAACTGAATTTAAAAAGGCAAAAGAAAATAATAAAGGAAAGGGCATAAAAATAGAGAAATCTAATTCCAACCCCGATGAACTTTATATGTATCGTCAACCCCCGAAAGTCCTTAAGTTGTAACAATGACCCGGGAACCTCTAAACCACCAGGTTTTTCTAAACCAATGTGGACAACGACGGCTCGTATTAGGGGAACATCATATATCCCTAGAAACTTGGCAAAACGAACCAAAACCGAACAAGAAGAAACGAGCGAGTCGGAATAAGATAGTTGTATTCGTGTGGTGTAATATATGTAATATAATGTGCTTATGTTTTATGATATATGTAAAAATTGCTTGTATTAATAAGTATTTTTTTTATGAATCTAACTCTTGTCTATTTTACAGTATAAAAACACAAAATGGATAGACAACCCAATATTTTAAGAGACCTACCCGGAGACATGATTGATGAAATCATGTCTAGAGTTGGTTAGAATTCCTCGGCACAACTATTTAAGGCGAGATCAGTTTGTAAGACATTCGAAGAACGTTCCAAGAATGCCTTGGTTTATAAAAGGCTTTCATTCGAAAGATGGGGGATATCACATTGGGAAATCCATAAGTTACGATGTGTTTACTTTGACGCATATATTGCGGGGAACCCAAATGCTATTTTACGCAACGGGTTAAGAAATTATTTTGACTCAGTATATCCGAATATAGGACTTCGTGATTTAGAAAAAGCGGCTAACATGCAACATAAAGAAGCATGTTATGCTTACGGGTTAGTAATGTTCGCTTCTCACCAAAGTGAGAACAAGAACATCGGGCTACAACTATTAAACAAAACGTTCCCACAAGTGACGGAGTCGGTAATTGGGGTAAGAAATGAGGTTTTTAGGTTATTACGAGACTGTTGGTCATTACGTAACCCTCGTCCCTTTGACGACGTTACAACACGCTGTCTTATCAACGGCCATAACGGTTATGTTCCACAAGACCAAGGATGGGAAATAGTCCTAGTAAAACCAGAATGCATGACTTGTTTCTGGACGTATGAATTACGTGTCTTTATTGCCTTTGCTGAACGACTTGTGTACTAGCTAGAATTATCTTCACAACTATCTTGTATCAAAGTTATTGTGTGCTATATTTCATGCTTTATGTAAAATAAGCGGTATTGTAAATTTGTAAAATATTGTATAAAAGTTTGAACGCGAAATATTATTACAATCAGTTTTTCATATAGAATTGTAGTAGTTGAATTGTATATTAGCTACTAAGTATGAACTTAACGGGTAGGTACTACCCGAATTTAAACTTATAAAATGCTAATATGAAGAAAAAGCTTTTATAAATGAGTTCATATTATGCTACGAAATACTATTAACTACTCTTAATATTCTGTATGATTAACTTGTTCCATTTGACTATTTTGAAGGAAATGGCACCGACTACTCGACACACCATGAATATGAATGAAGAGGAATTCCGTACTTTTCTAGCTTCAAACATAGCCGCAGTACAGGCTGCGCTACATACCAACAATAACATTGGATCTGGCAGTACAGGAAATCGTGTAGGATGCACCTACAAAGAATTCACTGCCTGCAAACCTTTGGAATTTGATGGAACCGAAGGACCGATCGGATTGAAACGGTGGACCGAGAAGGTCGAATCGGTGTTTGCCATAAGTAAGTGTACTGAAGAGGACAAAGTGAAGTACGCTACGCATACCTTCACAGGTTCTGCGTTAACATGGTGGAATACCTATCTAGAGCAAGTGGGACTAGATGATGCGTACGCACTACCGTGGTCAGCATTCAAGCACTTGATGAACGAGAAGTACCATCCCAGAACCGAAGTCAATAAGCTCAAGACAGAACTTAGAGGGTTACGAACCCAAGGATTTGATATTACCACGTACGAAAGACGATTCACAGAATTGTGCCTATTGTGTCCGGGAGCATTCGAAGATGAAGAAGAGAAGATCGACGCGTTTGTGAAAGGATTACCGGAAAGAATCCAAGAAGATATAAGTTCACACGAGCCCGCCTCCATACAACAGGCATGTAGAATGGCTCACAAACTAGTGAACCAGATTGAAGAAAGAATTAAAGAATAGACTGCTGAAGAGGCCAATGTGAAGCAAGTCAAAAGAAAGCGGGGGGAAAACGGTGATAAGAATCACCAATACAACAACAACAGCAATTACAACAATAATCGCAACAATTATCCCAACAATCGCAACATCAATCGCAACTACAACAAACGGCCCAACAACAACAACAACAACAGCAACTACACGTTACGGTCATTACGAGTTTATGGTCATGCCGTTTGGTTTAACTAATGCACCAGCTGTGTTCATGGACCTTATGAACCGAGTGTGTGGACCATACCTTGACAAGTTTGTCATTGTTTTCATTGATGACATACTTATTTACTCAAAGAATGACCAAGAACACGGTGAACATTTGAGAAAGGTGTTACAAGTATTGAGGAAGGAAGAATTGTACGTTAAGTTTTCAAAGTGTGCATTTTGGTTGGAAGAAGTTCAATTCCTCGGTCACATAGTGAACAAAGAAGGTATTAAGGTGGATCCGGCAAAGATAGAAACTGTTGAAAAGTGGGAAACCCCGAAAACTCCGAAACACATACGCCAGTTTTTAGGACTAGCTGGTTACTACAGAAGGTTCATCCAAGACTTTTCCAGAATAGCAAAATCCTTGACTGCATTAATGCATAAAGGGAAGAAATTTGAATGGAATGATGAACAAGAGAAAGCGTTTCAGTTATTGAAGAAAAAGCTAACTACGGCACCTATATTGTCATTGCCTGAAGGGAATGATGATTTTATGATTTATTGTGACGCATCAAAGCAAGGTCTCTGTTGTGTATTAATGCAACAAACGAAGGTGATTGCTTATGCGTCTAGACAATTGAAGATTCACGAACAAAATTATACGACGCATGATTTGGAATTAGGCGCGGTTGTTTTTGCATTAAAGACTTGGAGGCACTACTTATATGGGGTCAAAAGTATTATATATACCGACCACAAAAGTCTTCAACACATATTTAATCAGAAATAACTGAATATGAGGCAGCGTAGGTGGATTGAATTATTGAATGATTATGACTTTGAGATTCGTTACCACCCGGGGAAGGCAAAAGTGGTAGCCGATGCCTTGAGCAGGAAGGACAGAGAACCCATTCGAGTAAAATCTATGAATATAATGATTCATAATAACCTTACTACTCAAATAAAGGAGGCGCAACAAGGAGTTTTAAAAGAGGGAAATTTAAAGGATGAAATACACAAAGGATCGGAGAAGCATCTTAATATTCGGGAAGACGGAACCCGGTATAGGGCTGAAAGGATTTGGGTACCAAAATTTGGAGATATGAGAGAAATGGTACTTAGAGAAGCTCATAAAACCAGATACTCAATACATCCTGGAACGGGGAAGATGTACAAGGATCTCAAGAAACATTTTTGGTGGCCGGGTATGAGAGCCGATGTTGCTAAATACGTAGGAGAATGTTTGACGTGTTCTAAGGTCAAAGCTGAGCATCAGAAACCATCAGGTCTACTTCAACAACCCGAAATCCCGGAATGGAAATGGGAAAACATTACCATGGATTTCATCACTAAATTGCCAAGGACTGCAAGTGGTTTTGATACTATTTGGGTAATAGTTGATTGTCTCACCAAATCAGCACATTTCCTGCCAATAAGAGAAGATGACAAGATGCAGAAGTTAGCACGACTGTATTTGAAGGAAGTCGTCTCCAGACATGGAATACCAATCTCTATTATCTCTGATAGGGATGGCAGATTTATTTCAAGATTCTGGCAGACATTACAGCAAGCATTAGGAACTCGTCTAGACATGAGTACTGCCTATCATCCACAAACTGATGGGCAGAGCGAAAGGACGATACAAACGCTTGAAGACATGCTACGAGCATGTGTTATTGATTTTGGAAACAGTTGGGATCGACATCTACCATTAGCAGAATTTTCCTACAACAACAGCTACCATTCAAGCATTGAGATGGCGCCGTTTGAAGCACTTTATGGTAGAAAGTGCAGGTCTCCGATTTGTTGGAGTGAAGTGGGGGATAGATAGATTACGGGTCCGGAGATTATACAAGAAACTACAGAGAAGATCATCCAAATTCAACAACGGTTGAAAACCGCCCAAAGTCGAAAAAAGAGCTACGCTAACATTAAAAGAAAAGATATAGAATTAGAAATTGGAGAGATGGTCATGCTTAAAGTTGCACCTTGGAAAGGCGTTGTTCGATTTGGTAAACGAGGGAAATTAAATCCAAGGTATATTGGACCATTCAAGATTATTGATCGTGTCGGACCAGTAGCTTACCGACTTGAGTTACCTCAACAACTCACGGCTGTACATAACACTTTCCACGTCTTGAATTTGAAGAAATGTTTTGCTAAAGAAGATCTCACTATTCCGTTAGATGAAATCCAAATCAACGAAAAACTCCAATTCATCGAAGAACCCGTCGAAATAATGGATCGTGAGGTTAAAAGACATAAGCAAAACAAGATACCAATTGTTAAGGTTCGATGGAATGCTCGTAGAGGACCCGAGTTCACCTAGGAGTGTGAAGATCAGATGAAGAAGAAATACCCGCATCTATTTCCAGAAGATTCGTCAACACCTTCAACAGCTTAAAATTTCGGGACGAAATTTATTTAACGGGTAGGTACTGTAGTGACCCGAACTTTTCCATGTTTATATATATTAATTGAGATTGATATTTACATGATTAAATGTTTCCAACATGTTAAGCAATCAAACTTGTTAAGACTTGATTAATTGAAATATGTTTCATATAGACAATTGACCACCCAAGTTGACCGGCGATTCACGAACGTTAAAACTTGTAAAAACGACATGACGATATATATATGGATATACATATGGTTAACATGATATTATGATAAGTAAGTATCTCCATAAGTATATTAACAATGAGTTATATACATATAAACAAGACTACTAACTTAAAGATTTCGAAACGAGACATATATGTAACGATTATCGTTGTAACGACTTTTAAATGTATATATATCATATTAAGATATATTAATATATCATAATATCATGATAATATAATAATTTAACATCTCATTAGATATAATAAACAATGGGTTAACAACATTAATTGAGATCGTTAACTTAAAGGTTTCAAAACAACACTTACATGTAACGACTAACGATGACTTAACGACTCAGTTAAAATGTATATACGTGTAGTGTATTTAGATGTATTAAAATACTTTTGGAAGACTTCAAGACATATATCAAAACACTCATACTTAACGAAAATGGTTACAGTTACTTTTCCATTCTTTTCTTTCATCAAGAATTCTAGTCGTATTCTTACCCGTATTATACACAGCTTCAAAACGTACTTACTATGAGTATATACCAATAGTAACTAGCATGGGATTCCACTCTTGATTATGTCATGTATGACTAATCAATTTTAACTTCTACCATGAGCTAGTCAACTAACTAGAACTCCTTTTAACCCCACTCACCAATTACCACTCATCATTCACTCTATTTCACTTCCAATTCTCTTTCTAATTCTCTCTCAACACACACACACACTATTATGAACGTATTTTTCCAGTAGTTAATCATCATCTTCATCAAAAATCACTTCAAGAATCAAGCTATAATCATCATAGGAAGAACACTTCAAGAACACTTCAAAAATCCCTTCAAGTTTACTAATTTACTTCCAAGCTTTCTAATCCATTCCAAGTAATCATCTAAGATCAAGAAACCTTTGTTATATACAGTAGGTTATCTTTCTTATTCAAGGTAATATTCATATTCAAACTTTGATTCAAATTCTATAACTATAAACTATCTTAATTCGAATAAAAATCTTACTTGAACTTGTTTTTGTGTCATGATCCTACTTCAAGAACTTTCAAGCCATCCAAGATCCTTTGAAGCTAGAACATTTCTTGTCACTTCCAGTAGGTTTACCTACTAAACTTGAGGTAGTAATGATGTTCATAACATCATTCGATTCATATATATAAAACTATCTTATTCGAAGGTTTAAACTCGTAATCACTAGAACATAGTTTAGTTAATTCTAAACTTGTTCGCAAACAAAAGTTAATCCTTCTAACTTGACTTTTAAAATTAACTACACATATGTTCTATATCTATATGATATGCTAACTTAATGATTTAAAACCTGGAAACACGAAAAACACCGTAAAACTGGATTTACGCCGTCGTAGTAACACCGCGGGCTGTTTTGGGTTAGTTAATTAAAAACTATGATAAACTTTGATTTAAAAGTTGTTATTCTGAGAAAATTATTTTTATTATGAACATGAAACTATTTCCAAAAATTATGGTTAAACTCAAAGTGGAAGTATGTTTTCTAAAATGGTCATCTAGACGTCGTTCTTTCGACTGAAATGACTACCTTTACAAAAACGACTTGTAACTTATTTTTCCGACTATAAACCTATACTTTTCTGTTTAGATTCATAAAATAGAGTTCAATATGAAACCATAGCAATTTGATTCACTCAAAACGGATTTAAAATGAAGAAGTTATGGGTAAAACAAGATTGGATAATTTTTCTCATTTTAGCTACGTGAAAATTGGTAACAAATCTATTCCAACCATAACTTAATCAACTTGTATTGTATATTATGTAATCTTGAGATACCATAGACACGTATACAATGTTTCGACCTATCATGTCGACACATCTATATATATTTCGGAACAACCATAGACACTCTATATGTGAATGTTGGAGTTAGCTATACAGGGTTGAGGTTGATTCCAAAATATATATAGTTTGAGTTGTGATCAATACTGAGATACGTATACACTGGGTCGTGGATTGATTCAAGATAATATTTATCGATTTATTTCTGTACATCTAACTGTGGACAACTAGTTGTAGGTTACTAACGAGGACAGCTGACTTAATAAACTTAAAACATCAAAATATATTAAAAGTGTTGTAAATATATTTTAAACATACTTTGATATATATGTATATATTGTTATAGGTTCGTGAATCAACCAGTGGCCAAGTCTTACTTCCCGACGAAGTAAAAATTTGTGAAAGTGAGTTATAGTCCCACTTTTAAAATCTAATATTTTTGGGATGAGAATACATGCAGGTTTTATAAATGATTTACAAAATAGACACAAGTACGTGAAACTACATTCTATGGTTGAATTATCGAAATCGAATATGCCCCTTTTTATTAAGTCTGGTAATCTAAGAATTAGGGAACAGACACCCTAATTGACGCGAATCCTAAAGATAGATCTATTGGGCCTAACAAACCCCATCCAAAGTACCGGATGCTTTAGTACTTCGAAATTTATATCATATCCGAAGGGTGTCCCGGAATGATGGGGATATTCTTATATATATGCATCTTGTTAATGTCGGTTACCAGGTGTTCACCATATGAATGATTTTTATCTCTATGTATGGGATGTGTATTGAAATATGAAATCTTGTGGTCTATTATTATGATTTGATATATATAGGTTAAACCTATAACTCACCAACATTTTTGTTGACGTTTTAAGCATGTTTATTCTCAGGTGATTATTAAGAGCTTCCGCTGTCGCATACTTAAATAAGGACGAGATTTGGAGTCCATGCTTGTATGATATTGTGTAAAAACTGCATTCAAGAAACTTATTTTGTTGTAACATATTTGTATTGTAAACCATTATGTAATGGTAGTGTGTAAACAGAATATTTTAGATTATCATTATTTGATAATCTACGTAAAGCTTTTTAAAACCTTTATTGATGAAATAAAGGTTATGGTTTGTTTTAAAATGAATGCAGTCTTTGAAAAACGTCTCATATAGAGGTCAAAACCTCGCAACGAAATCAATTAATATGGAACGTTTTTAATCAATAAGAACGGGACATTTCATATACTACCACCAATACCTGCACAGACTCTAGCTTATTTTGATAGGACACTGGATAAACGTCATGACTTTGAACTAGTGGGTCCCTCTGGCACAGCAGAATCACCTTTTGTATATCCTCCATCTTCCCCAAAACCAAATGATAAACATACTACTTAGGAAGATGACTCAGCTGCAAAGAAAAAACCTGACTTAAGAAATATGAATCCAGATGAAATAGAGGCTTATAGGCTTGAGATCACTGTTCCTGAGTTGCTAGAACAAAGAGTAGCAGAAATACCAGAAAGAATACGCCATATCAGACTGTTGTATCATCCACTTGACCAGCAATTCTACATTAATGCCATGGAGTTCAACATTGATATAGGTATGTACTTATACAACAGTGGTCAAAGGCTCCACAATGATGAGGAGAAATCCCTATTTTATGAGGCTTTGCAGCTGGGCATGGACTTAGAGCAATATCGCAATGCCTTGACAACTGATGAAGGCAGGCAATTGATTGCAACAGCAAAATCCCTGAACATCATAGTGAATGAATACATTACAAGTATTCAACTTGAACAGCAAAGAAGGGATGATGATGAGTATGCTGAAAGGCTGAGGCTTAGGGAAGAAGAAGCTAAACTGGCTGCTGACAGAAAATAAGAGGCTACATCTCTTAAGTTAGCAAAAGTCATAGTCAAAGCTCAGGACAAGGTATTTGATAAACTGGAATCTGCTGATAAGGTACCTACTGAAGCTCCTACTGAAACTGAAAGAACAAAAGAACTATCTGACCATTTCTTTAGGAGTAAGTATGCTGATGTGATGACCAGAAGATCTAATACTTGCATGATCATTAAAGTCCATAAAGGAACAAAGAGGTCCTGCAGTGTTAGCAGGGACAATAATGTCTATGAGAGGGTAGATTACACGAATCTAAGAACCTTTGA
Organism: Rutidosis leptorrhynchoides; assembly: GCF_046630445.1. Classification (NCBI taxonomy): domain Eukaryota; kingdom Viridiplantae; phylum Streptophyta; class Magnoliopsida; order Asterales; family Asteraceae; genus Rutidosis; species Rutidosis leptorrhynchoides. Next base: position 213,457,874 of record NC_092335.1, read on the forward strand.
ATTCAGTGAATGGATGGAGATACTGCAGTACTTCATTGATAAAGGTAAAAGTGCTCTCAAAGATACACTCAAACCTGAACTTCAAGAACTCTTTGATAAAGCAGCTAAGTATGGAAATGCACCAAAAGTTATAGTAGAAGAAGTTCTATCTGTAACATCCCGCGTTTTTCCGTTAAATTTATTTTAACGCCGTCTTTTTTTTAGATAATATCTTTCGTTATCTAAATTTGTATCTTTCGTTAACTAACGTTCTTAATATTCCCGTTATTTAATTATAACATCGCTGGTTAATTTGCGTTTTTAAAATATTCGTTCGGTAAAATCCCGAACTCTCTTTTAAACTCGAGGGACCGGAGTTGCCAAGTGGGCAAACTAGTTGACTAGGTCAACTAGTCAACCCACTTTCTACCATTCATTCATTTTCATCATCTCCCTCATCTCTTTTTCTCTTCATCTCAAGAACACACAAACACCCAATTCAATCATTCATCATCTAAATTCGATCTAGGAGGCTTACAACAAAACAAATTACATATTTTGAATCCTCTCTTCATCCTCTACAATTTGATACCAACTTCATCTCGTTTGGGTAACGTTTCTAAAACACTAGATTTCTCTAAATTCATTTTATATACTTGAAATGGTGTTAGTTAGTGTCTATGGCTCGTGTCTAGCATGAATATATGTTTTGTTTGCTCGATTTGTTGTTTTTGGTGTAACTATCTTGAACATGAAAAGTGCTTTCTTAATCTTTAATTTTGGATGAGTTAATGTTGTTTAAATGTTAAAGTTCATGTATTAATAGTGTTACTAGCATCATTAGCTTCAAATTGATGTGTAGGTTGATTTAGAAAAGCTTCATTTACAAAATTGTTGAATTCATGATTTTGATTAGGGTTTGATGAACTCTAAAACGAACTTTTGATGCTTTGAATATCATGAAATGTTATTAGTTAGAGATTAGTTGTATTGTATGTTTCATTACCTTCAAAACGGCGTATTGTATGGGTAAATTGGATTCCCGAGTCAAGAAATGCGTTTTATGAACTCGAAACTTCGATTTTGAACATTTAACGATCATTTATTGAGGATTTCATTGTTGTTAATGATGGATTTGATTCATGAAATGTGTTTAGTTGTATTCCTCTTTAAATTATCTTTCCAACGATATAAGATACGTGTTTTGAATGTTAACGAGTCAAAAGTTATGATCGTTTGAAGTTGAAATCGTATAAGTGAAAACTGCCCCAGAATTGCTGATACAGCTGCAGATGCGGCGCATCTGAGGCAGACTGCCCAAAAATGTCAATTTTCGCTTAATTCTAAGTATGCTACGCACCCCCGATCAACATGAAACTTGGCCAACATGCTCATACATGATTTCTAACCTCAGGAAAATAGTCCGGGACCCGACCCGACCCCGTTGACTTTTTCGTTGACTTTGACCAAGTTTGACTTTTAGTCAAACTTAACAAAACACTTATGCAAATATTCTAACATGCGTTCATACTTGATTCTTGCATGAAACTTGACAACGTGATTCACATGCTACATAATCGAGTCGTAACGAGCCATATGACTAATTGAACACATTTCGCCCGACCTTGTGTCGTAACCGGTTAATTGATACAACTTACTTGTTTAGGTCAAGGCTAAACAACTTTCATGCACACGTTTACTTTGTGAAGTACCTTTATACTCGTGCACTCGAGGTGAGATCATAGTCCCACCTTTTCAAATACTTTTATACTTTTAAATTGTGGGCTGAGAAACATATACATTACATACTTATATACATTTCATTTGTATACATTCTTTTCATACTTTTATACTTTGAACAAATACGAATACAAGAGCAAAGATACCTACGAGTTAGAACAAAAATCCTCAAGTCCAATTACCATTAGTTACACTTGTAGGGTGTGAGCGAGAAATTATGTTGTGTGGCCATACGGGTTTGACGAACCCTCATCTGACTGATGAAACGTATTTTTGGTGTATAGTGTAGGTTCTAACACTATTATGCAGAGGTAGGATTCAGTTAAGTTTTGGTAATTGGGTGCTCGTGATACATACAACATCCTTTGGGATGTATACGCTTGATATTCACTTTATACTAAATCTTGTGGTTTACAAACAACATCTTTTGAGATGTATACGCTTTAATACAAACACATCTTTTGAGATGTATACGATTTGATACTAAACCTTGTGGTTCAAAAACATACTTTTACAAATACACTTATGATCTCACCAACATTTTTCGTTGACAGTTTTCTATATGTTTCTCAGGTTCATACTTGGCTATTTGATACATGCTTCCTCGTACACTCATACTTGCTTGGGGTCAAGCATACATGCGCACACTTTGATATACTTGCTTGGGGTTAAGCATAAATGCATACGCTAGTGATAGCACCTTTGGATTCAAACTTTTGTCTACATACATACGCTATTTATAGCAACCGTGATATTAAACTTATTATGTCGCAAGTTATTTCATTTATACTTTATACTTTTGTAAACTTAAACTTGTTGTCGATCCGTTTAGTAAACTAAACTTTGCAAATCTTGTACTTTAAAATGAATGCGACATAATTTTGGTCAAACGAGTCTCATATAGGGACTACGACCACGTAACGGGACCTAAGTTAGTGGCGCCATCAATGACGATTTTGTCAGGTCGCTACACTATCACAGAAGTCTAAAAGAAAGAAATATATTGGTGCTGGCCCACACAGAAGAGATCCCATCATTCTACCTCCTCAAATTCCAGTGTTTGATCCTGCTGACTTGCCTGAACTCTTCCCTGAAGCCTGGGCAGCCTTGAAAGTCAAAGAAGAAGAACTATCTGATGAGGAAAAAGAGAAGGATAAAGATAAAGATAGATAGTCTTCTTGGGCTAAATTTGTATATTTTGTTATTTCATAATTCATTATACTACCATGTAAATGTTGTATATATTTGTTGTAATGAATGTGAAATGAGTTTATCTTAAAAATCATATCAATTTATAAGATATAGATAACTCAGCAAAATATACCAAAAACAAATCAAAAAGGGAGAATTTTTACTGCCTATTTTCATTAGGTCCTTTATGGCTGGCTTTAGTAATTTAATTTTTATATCATAAGTTTTGTCATCATCAAATAGGGGGAGATTGTTGAGTCTCCAATGTAATTAAGAATTTAATCATGACAAAACAGCAGATATATACACTAGAATGTTATGTGCAACCATCACAGGTTTGTTTATGTACAGACAACAAATATTGCTGTGTCGAGTGTTTAGTTTGCTGCCTAGTCTACCAGCACAAGGTATACAATATTCTTCAATTAGCACATGAAGTGTACCCAGCTATTTAAGAATATCAAGTGACTCAGCATAGAAGAACCGACATGACTGGAAAGCAGCTTACTACACAAGACAGCTAGGCTCCATTACAAGCATAGTGGTTTCCTGAGTGGTCTACATCAATTGTACTATTCAACAGAAGTCAAAGACAAAGTTAAACAGAAAAGGACACGCGTCGACGTGTGACAAGTGACCTTACAAGACCACGTGGGAATGTAGAAGTTTAACGCATGTGCAGACATGTGTTATTCTTTGTCAACGCCTAGGGAACACAACATTCTATTTGTTTAATCAAATAGTGGTACCAAACCGAATCGGGATGTTCCTGCAAATAGCTACTAAAGAGGAAGAAGAGAGCACGCTCTCTTATGCAGTTGTCCCCACAAGTACAGACATCCTATGTACCAGTGGACAATAGAATATTTACACGGTTAATAGGACTACTATAAATTGATGTATTCACTATTGTAACAACTAGTGGTGTGGGTTTTATTTATTAAGAGTCCAAACGTGTAATAGCTTTAGATAACCTCAATAGCTATAACTTAAGTGAATCTGTATCAACCAACTATCATTCCGCCAAGGATAGTTGTGATTCTTTGTGATTTATATCAATAAAGAATAATCGTTGAAAATTACATTTGACTCTTATTTAATTTACTTGCAGGAATACTAATTAGCTTAAACTGTTAAGATAAACTAAAGAATTGTATTCACCCCCTACAATACTCCTGTTGTTAATCAAGGGACCAACACCCCGACACGGAACGATTCGAGCAGATTATTTTTGGGCCATGGTTAAAGGTGTTGCATGTAGAAAAGGACCCGGGCTACGTAAATATTATTATCCAAAAGAAGAAGAAGAGACGGCCATCTAAGGTAGAAATCCAAGACGAACGCGATGATCTTTTGTATGGGTTGTCACGTTCACTGACCATGAGGTTTGGTCAACGAGAATTTTGTCTGATGACTTGTCTTAGATTTGGTGCGCTTACATCCATGAATCATTATGTTCCTGCGGAGGTGAGACAGACAACGCCTACTATTAGGGAACACTGTTTCCAAGAAAATGTTAGCGAACACACCTTGACTTACGGACATATCAAGGCCCGATTTGAAAACACAAGGGGGCTAGAGACTAGTGATGACGATCGCGTCCGACTAGCTATTATTATCATCGTAGAAATGGGAATGATGGGTAATTAACCACATTACAAGATTGACAATGCGTTTCTACATTTCGTTGAAGATTTTAATGATAGAGCACAATATCCGTGGGGTTCTCGTGTTTGGGCGTTATACGTACCCAGGGTTAAAAGACCCTATTTCAAAGCGTGATCTGAAAACAACTGTTAAAGTTAAATGCACCATTCCTGGATTCGTCTGGGCATTTCAGGTATTATTTAGAACTTGCGGGCATAGCCCAACGTTTCCCCCCATTTACTTTGTGTCATGGGATAGGGATAGGTCATGGGTTCGATCCTTAAGGATGACATGATTTTCTTTAAACCGACTGAACACCAATAATGGTGGTATATATTGACCCTATAGAGAGGTTTTACCGGATTCGTTCACGGACCTCTACCCGGAACCACTGCCCGAATGGATGTGTTCCCGGGTACCGTCGATCGGGTTCGGGTTTTCGCCCGAACGTGTGTGTTACGTGCAAATGATGAGGGTCGTTGAAATAAATGATCTACTGATGCCAAAAAATTGCCGTTAAAAAAAATTCAGGTATTATTTAATTAATATTTAGTTAATTATTTAATTAAAGGTAACATATTATTTTAACTTAGTGATTATATACTTGTAACTTGCATATTTGAATTAGGGAGATATTCTCGAGGCAAATTGGGAGTAAGCTGGAGGTGCCAGTTGCTGTTCTTAGAAGATTGAGGGACTGAAGCTACATAGTTTGAAGTCAGTGAGGGCTAATAATGGTCCGCTCACTTCATATAAAAAAAAAATAAGAAAGGATTAGGGTTTCATTATCTCATTTCAGCTACTTGCAGCTACATCCAAACACTGATTCATACAATTTGATTTTTGAGTGATTAAATCATCATCTTGGTGGTTTATTATGAGGTAAAAAAGGTAAAAGATAAAATGTTTTTCTTGTTGGGACTACCCGGGAGAGCGAGTAATCCGACCCCATACTCTGATATACGCAACCCAACATGATTACTCTCTGGCTGTTTCCACCCCTTCCCCGGCCACCAAAATATATTCGTCATAGACAGGATTTTAACTCGAGAACTCTTGCAAGGAATTCAGGGCCACAATGACTAGGTTATCTCGTGTTGGCTTAGGTGGTTTATTATGAGTATTATGTAAACAACGAAGTGTTATTGATTAGTTTCTAATACGATAGTAACTGTGATAGACTTGTGTTCTCTCATTATCTTCATTTGTGTTTGGTTGAAGATTAGTTTGTTGTGTTCTTCTGTAATATGTCTGGTTGAAATAATAAAGGTTGAGATGCGCTAAACACACAACATCACAACCACCCAAGAACACTAAACCATACAATCGTTGCTGAGTACCGTGGAGAACCACCATACTCGCCGTCCACAGCCGATGACGGGAAGAAATTCGAGGAAAAGCGAAACAAACTATGAAAACTGGATGAGCAGAGGGAGAAAGGGAAGAAATCATGGAACAAGGAAAAGAAAACGAAAAAGGGAAGGGAAATAACCGAACCATTGGCAAAAACAGAGTTTATGTAAAGTTGAGTCCGATGAGTGGATAATGCCTTTTTAGAATTTTGGAAATAACGTAAAAGAAAGAGCAAAGTGTCTGTTAATATTGGTGAAGATCATAAAAGGTATATATGAAGAGAAATAAATTAAAAATTAGAACAATCAAACTCATTATTAAAAATAGCAGTCCATTGCTATGTAAATTTACAATTTTGTTTCCACAATGATAAATATATATAAGTAGAGACAGACATCATAAATCGGAGTTCACAAGGTTCAACTTCATTTAAACTGTAATAACTAGTTTTGATTTACTTTTCCACATTTTTCGTGAGATCGGGCCATCATCATAGTCAATGTTTATGATGTTACATTATGGTTTTTACAATTTGATTGTTTTAACTAGTGTAAAATATAGTGAGCATTGCTTCAACGGTATCCCTCGCATTGTGTGTTGGGGCTGAGGATTAGGTCATGAGTTCGAGTCTCGCTCTGCTCATCCTATTAATTAATCTGCCTGAAATATGGATATTCAAATTGACCTCAGGGGGTTTTCTCCCGGATCCATTCAGGATTCAAACTCGGTCCGCCTGACCCTCGGGATGGTTAAAGGATCGGGTTCCTGTAATGCGATTCGGGTTTCCTCCCGAACGCGCGTGTGTGCAAATGATGAGTGTCGTTGAAATAAATGATACGCTGATGGAAGCTTGCCGTTAAAAAAAATAAAATAGAGTGAGACCGACCCATCAAAATTGTTACTCGGTAATTTATTTATTTGAACCGACCCGTCTCAAGTAACAAAAAAAAAAAAAAAAAAAAAAAAAAATAACGCACGTTTCCCTAAAAAATTTGACCGGACAGTTCTTAATTTTTTACAGGCACCGTCTCGTCTGTATTTATAAAACACAAAATACAACCAAAATTCAAAAAGATGGCGAAACCCTAACCACCCCACCGCTACCCTCAAACACTCAAAATCAGCATAACTTTATCATCAAATTCAGCAGCCTAATGGCTTCTTCTTCTTCTTCTTCTTCTTCAATTGCTTTCTCTTCTAGAAACCTCTCATTTACAAACAAATTTCAATCACCTATCCCCGCTAAAAACGCTGCCGTTTTTGTAAGTTTCATTACTCCATTTCTTTACATTTTAATATAAATGTTAATTTAATACAAATACAAATACAAAATTGAAATGAATCTATACACATTTCACAATCACATGCATGCTGTTGTATCTATACAGTATACAACTATTGATATACTTACAGTTTTGTCTATTGATTACTAGTACATTGTTTGATTATAAGTGGATAATTGTTATGTTTGAGCTGTTTCACAACATATGTATTTATACACACGCGTGTTGCATACTGTGTGATTTTATTAGTTGTGTTCGAGCTTAAATTCGATAAGTGTTTATTTATTTTGTTTATAATAAAGTACAGTAATTTTGTTTTAAATTCAAAGTTGCTTGTTTACAAATGCTAGCGAGATAAATCGTTTAACAGCTTCACCGTGTATACACTTATTTATACAAGAGTAATTATCAAATTTAGTTATGTTTATTTGAATACGAAATTCTTATACAAACTCTGTTCACTAAACTTGTTAAGCTCCATTAGCTTGTTTGACTCGAAATTAAGCAAGCTTTAGAATGCTGATTCGATTGTTATTTTTTAAATCGGCTTGTGAAACAAAATCAATCGGTATATTTAGCTATATTTATGTAAATACGGAATTCTTACATAAACTGTGCTCACTAAACTTTTTAAGCTTGGTTAGCTTGTTTGACTCGAAATCAAGCGATCTTTAGAATGATTGATTCGATTGTTATTTTTTAAATCGGCTTGTGAAACAAAATTGATCAGTATATTTCGATTGAGCTAGATTTGAACTAGGATATTATCAAGCTCGAGCTAAATGCGCTTCAGTAAATTGTTAATTTCTCGACACTGTTGTAAACGGCCTGCCTCGGCCGACTAGTTTTCCGACTTGTCGGTTTGTTGACTAGCTGTATCACCCAAAAACGTCTTGTAAGTCAGTAAACGTTAAAAAGTCCGGTCAAAGTCCGTCTGAGTGGGGTTTGAGTTACGGGCTGTTTATTAATGCATTAATGGGCTTAATTGAGCAATAAGATTATTCGTTCCTGATGGTAGTGTGTTTACTTGCACATTAACCATTCACCTCAACTGAATAATGGGCTTTATAAATAATGGGCTTTGTGAATAATTCTGTTCACGAATAGTGTTTAATAAACACAATTTTATGATTTTACAATTACGGAACATGAAGTGCGAAAGTCGATTTAGAGAGTACAGTAAAACCGTTCATTTAAAAAATGATTTAGTTACGTAATTAACGAGAAATGGAGGATTAGATAAAAAGGTTGAGAGGATAATGCGTGGTTTTTTATTTTGTTGTTGGTAGCTTTTGAAATGTTCTGTATTGGATGGATAAAATATTCTACAGTGCTCTTTTAGTTTTTCAAGAACCAAAATATGTTAAAATTATGTATTTTGAGATGTTATGCAAGTCTTTTGCTTATTCATAAATATCATATGCATTTATTTATTTGGTTTACAGTTATGTACATAATATTTAATGCCAAAAAATAATAACAAAAGTAGGTGAAGGGTATACTAGTCATTTTTATCATTTGAATGTATCATTTAGCAAACATAGTAAAAACCAAATTATCATTTACATATTACTCCGTATAATCATCTATATCCATATAACCATTTGTATCCATAACAGGACTAAATGAAAAAAGTAAAGAGCCCCTTAGTCAAATTCGGTCAAAGTCAAAGTTGGTCAAAGTTTGGTCAATTTTTTAATATTTTTTTTACCATGGTTTTAAAAAACGGCCGAGGCATACGCCTTGAAGCGCGCCTCGGAACGTTTTTGAAAAATCTCGTTTGAAACGTACGCCTCGATGGCCTTCAAAAATCGTACGCCTCATATGCCGAGGCGGATCGTTTTTTTTGCTGAGGCGGTTATAGGGATGAGGCGTGCACCTCATGTTGTTTAGCAAAAAATTCCGCGATAATGGTTTGGCGGTAAAACTGTATTGGGCGGCAAAACCTAAAATTAGGGTTATCTTTTGTAGTCTTTATAAAAGGTCTTTTAACACTCCCATTCTTTTATAAAGTCTTAGGTTTTTTTTTTTTACTCAAAAAAAAAAAAAAAAATAAGACTACGAGGGGCGGTAAAGGGCAGGGCCTCAACTGACTTTAATGACTTAGTCTATTGTGGAATAATTAATTTGCTGTAATATAATGAACTTATAATTTTTTTGTTAATTTGAGAGACCCTTATGGACAAGATGGTGGAAATAGTATAATGAACTTATAATTTTTTATGTATTTTTTTTAAACTCCGCCTCGAACGTACGCCTCGGTTCTCCTTGAGGCGCGCGTTTCCCTTTTTTTAAACCTTGGTTTTTACTAAAAGTTAACGTTAGTCAATATCCGACTAGCCCCGGACTTGACCGAGTAGTCGTTTTAAAGTCTGCGTCTCACGAATTTTCCAACCTTGACTCTATTTGTACATGAAACATGTATGTGTTTGGCAATGAAGTTTTTTCAAACAATAAATAACTGAATTTGGCACTTCAGTCTTCATACTTTGAATCTGTATCTGTGGATTGATATACATTTAATTGTTAAACTATAGAGATTACTGTAACTTGTAAAGTTCTGAATGTGTGTCTAAATTCTATTGATTTGGCACACATGTTATTTTATACCTCTGTTTCGTTTGCATTTCATATAGTTTTTAAAAAATATGTAGTGAATTTGAAGCAACAAAAATAAAATTATGATACAGAACACACTAGATTGACCTATGCTTCAAATTTTGTAACATATTATTGGTATTTTAACACAATTATTATCTCTGTTTCTTCCTAAATGTTCAATGTTCAATATACATATATGTTGGAAAAATACTATTACTAATCATAGTAATAAAAATATTTTCCGTTACTAATTTTAATACATTCTGGCTCTTTGTAGTCACAACATCATATTAATTCTCATTCAAAAGTTCAGCATCAGGATTAATTAAAATTGATATTTGCTAAGAATTGTTTGTAGATATGCAAGGACAATGTCTTTTCGGGTACTTTTACAACTGCAGTCCTTATTTTGAAGCCTAGTGTCAATTGGTGGTTAGGTTTACGTTTGTTCTATTGAGTATTCCTTGTTATTTGCATAAATGACAAACTGAATGAGGTGTCTTATTCTCTTAGGTTCGAATTAATTTGAACTTCTTTGTCTTTTACTATATACGATTATTGTAATTGTATTGAGCTTTTTGTCTACTTATAGTAGTTTCATTTTTAATTTAATTTCCGTGAAGCGTTATAGTAGTCCAATAAACAACATTGGTGCAAAGAAACAAGTAGGATGGTAAATTAATATCCAGTTTCACTATGATTATTCTACTTATAGTTGTATGAACTGTTAATAAGAAGTAGCATACATTTTGGAACTTAACCATTTATTTCTGATAATACAAAATTTTGTGACTGCATAAGTAACTCTGATATTTTATGTTCAGAGTTGTAAGGCCAATCTTGAAGAAAATGGGAAGCCTGGTGTGCATACCCTAACCAGCAACCAAGAAACCGTGCCTAAATTCTTTACTCCGTATGAGTTAAGAAGAGATCCAATTACAAAGGACGAAACCCGTCTTCGAGTTTTCTCAGGATCCGCCAACCCCACGTTATCTCAGGTAATCTCGTCAATGGTAAAAAAAAGTTTTTTTTTTTTTTTTTTTAATACTATCTATATAGTTTATTCATGTACTTATTGTTAAGTTTGTCGTATGAATAGGAAATTGCATGCTACATGGGTCTGGACCTGGGAGATATCAAGATAAAACGTTTTGCAGATGGTGAAATGTACGTTCAGTTGTGTGAGAGTGTTAGAGGGTGTGATGTATTTCTTGTGCAACCAACATGTCCACCTGCAAATGAGAATCTTATGGAGCTTTTGGTAATGATTGATGCTTGTCGAAGGGCATCTGCAAAAACTGTAACTGCTGTTATTCCATATTTTGGATATGCAAGGGCTGATCGGAAGGTAACAAGTTATAATAAGTGGAATACAGTAAAAGTACCAAATTTGAACATATATATACGGGCAAAACAATAGTACGATACCCTAATACTGTAAACAGATTGCAATGTTAGATTACTATGTTTTGCTACCTAAAGTTTCTTCGTAGATATCTTGAGTAAAGGATGAGGACTGTGTCAGTATTCGATATGCAAATAGGATATCTTTAAAGTATGCTTTTGGATTACTGTATGTTTGTTTAGCTATATAGGGAGATGAATGTTAACTTTATCAATACAATTGTGAAAAGGAAAAAAAGTAAAGTTTAATTACTTAGTTTAAAATATATGCTTTGAATGTTAACCTTGATGAATATTCTTTGTAGGTTATAACACTAATATATGGATATTATATGATGAATATCGAGTTATTAACGTTCTGATTTATATAAATATTAATGAAAATGCCACCGCATGAGTTTTTATTTTCCCTTAATTACAGTAATGCCACTGCCAGGAGATGATCCAATGGCTGATATTTACTTCCCCCTGATCACTCCCCTATGTGTGTGTGTGTGTGTGTGTGTAAATTACCTACATTTTCACGTATTTTAGGTTAAATGATCCCAAACTGTATGTATACTAAAGATGTAACAGTTTCGTGCCATAACGATTTTAATTTGGTTTGAAGTTGAAATGAGTATAGTTACGTTACAGAGAAAGCCTACATTTAGTTATAATCATTTCACAATAGATTTCTTATAGAAATGATTTACAATAGTCTAATGCCTGGTTCTATTAAGATGAGTAATTTGTATGTAATTCTCCTTTTGATGGTTCAGAATCAAGGTCGGGAATCAATTGCTGCTAAACTTGTTGCGAATCTTATAACAGAAGCTGGCGCAGATCGTGTTCTTGCTTGTGATCTTCATTCTGGTCAATCTGTAGGCTATTTTGACATTCCAGTTAATCACATACATGGACAGGTAATGTCATATTATCAGTTATACATAGTATATATATATATATATATATATATATATATATATATACACACACACACATATATAGGGGGCTCACACATATATAGGGGGCTAATCAAGAGGGAAGTGAATTATTTGGGGGAAGGGGGAAATAAAAGATTATAAACATATAATATTATTCTCTAAGAAAATATTTGTGAAATTCATTGGAAATTTTAAATTTCTGTGAAAAAATATCAAAATTCATAAAAAAGAATATCATTTTACAGTAAAAATGGTAACCTTTTCCGAAAAAAAATCAGTAACGTTCATTACATATAATGTTTTGTAGGCAAAACAATATGTATCATTCACCATTTAGAATTTATTCTTCGAAAACATTTATCATGAATAATGCCATTCTTATTATAGATTTTGATAAAAGAAATATGTTTTTGTTCGTAAATTTTTTTTTCCACGTATATTATGAAATTGTATATAAATACAACGTTAAGTATATAAATGAATGGTGAAAAAAATAACATTATTTATAAAGAATGGTTTACTTCCCTTTCTCCCCAAAAATATGGATTATTTCCCTACATGTATATGTTTGGTATATCAATTTTATTATGTCACCTTATTAATTCTTGGTGTATAAGATAAGTAATTATCGGTGATTAAGGCTTCTTTCATGTTCAGACATCATTGCACCTTTTTATTAAATTGCATTTATAGATGATAATTAGTTCCATGTGCATAATAAATAGCCGGTCATACTTGACTACCTCGCCAGCAAGAGAATTTGTGCAAAGGATCTAGTTGTGGTCTCCCCGGATGTTGGTGGTGTCGGTAGAGCTCGAGCTTTTGCAAAGAAGTTATCCGATGCACCATTGGCCATTATTGATAAACGTCGTCATGGGCACAATTTGGCAGAGGTCAGTTCGTTTTATTCAAAATCAAATTTATATATTCCACAAAAGTGTCCCCTAGAAATATTTGTTGGATTTAAGATAGGCATGATAAATGTCAATTTCGCCCTTATATTCAAGGTAAGTTTGCCTGAATCTATTTAAGATATAAATGATTGAGAGCAATAAATGATGGTAAATTGGTGAGTTTAATGATATTTAGTAATTTTTTGCAAGTGGGCAATTATTTTGGTACAGTCGTACATATATAAATTGTAAGATGGACACTTATTTTAAGACCGAGGGAGTAATACATTTAGATTTATAAATTATATAAATTGAAATAATACATCATTTGATAGATTTTGCAATTCTTATACTTTTTTTCTCAAACTAACAGGCTCCTTCATGCATTATCTTTGTTTGTTGCAGGTAATGAATTTGATTGGTGATGTAAAAGGTAAAGTAGCAGTTATGGTGGATGACATGATCGACACTGCTGGTGAATTTTCTCTCTCTTTTCACAAGTTATTACTCCTTTTGTTATTTAAATGTTTGTAGAACTTTTTAATCTGAAGTCAAGTAAAAAAGTTATTATTTAATTTTTATGTAACTTTTCGTGTATCTACTACATCTGATGTCCATATCCATAATCCATAATATATTATAAAGCATTTGGGTAAAACTCTTAATCCTCTATATCCTATATCCCATGTCCTATATCCTATATATCTATATATGTAATAAATAATAATGAAGTTACATATACAGCCCCTTTTGGTACCTACTTTTAAAAAAATAATCCTTTGTAAAATGCAAATCAATGCACATTAAATTTTGCCGTGACCCCATAGGATATTAAATTAAAGGGCAAAACTAAATGAAAAAATATCTCTAAACATAAGTACATAACGTATATCACTTATTGAACACACACTATCTCTAACTTGAATTTGACAAGGTTGAGAAAGTCGCAAGACGTACGAGTTGGGGGGACCTTGAGACGACTAGTCGGTTGAGTTGGGGACTAGTCTGACGTTGACCAACTTTGACTTTAGTAATAAATATATTAAACACATATAATATATATTATGCATATGTTTACCAACTTTGACCCGACTTTTTAGCGTTGACCGACTAATTAGACGTCTTTGAGTGAAACGGGATGGACTGGTCACCAAAACCTCTAGTCGGCCTACTTTTGCAACACTAGAACTTGATGAACATACAAACCCTAAGAACTTGTAACCCGAATAGATGGACATCATTAATTTAAGCCTTCTATAACATGAATAGGAAACGATTGAATTATCTGCTACTTTGTGTGGGCACCTTGCTACTAAATTTAGTAAACATGTCATACAACTTGTTTAACTATTAAGCTATATTTCTGAGTTCTTTAGTATATATTCAGAATCAGATAGAGTCATCTGGAAACACATGCAGTATGAATATGAATTTCTATAATTTATTTACCTTAAATATATATTCCTTAAGGGTTTTATGGAACCACTCAATTCTTGGATTTTAGGTACCATATCCAAAGGCGCAGCATTGTTGCATCATGAAGGTGCAAGGGAAGTTTATGCATGCTGCACGCATGCTGTTTTTAGGTACGATACGTTTCCTGCTAATGTTGTTCCTTTATGCTAAAAAGTTACTAAAATTTTACTTTTTGCTAAATGTAGTCCTCCCGCCATTGAGAGATTGTCAAGCGGTCTTTTTCATGAAGTGATTATCACAAATACGATTCCGGTATCCGAGCAAAACTGCTTTCCACAACTGACTATCTTGTCTGTTGCCAACTTGCTTGGAGAGGCCATCTGGCGCGTCCATGATGACTGTGCTGTAAGTTGCACATCTTATGTATTTCGTGTGTGTGTGTGTGTGTATTTATATTATGTAGGCTTATATATTATACATATAGCCCGTTTGTGGTCGTCCACACTGCATAAAACCTCTTAAATTATTTCAACCGGAAACATTACATATCCTACACGCTCAAGAAGTTGAACCTTTTGGACAAATAGTGGTTTAAATTTGGTACAAAATTATCTTTTATATTCACCCGACATCGTTTTGTCCGGTGGCGAATCTAGAATCAAAACTCAAAGGGGTCCGGATTTTTTTTACAAATTTTTTTTTTTGAAAGGCAAGTTGTTGGCATCGAATACTCTCATTTTCCACGCACGCACGCGCTTCGGGCAGGAAACCCGAACCGCATTACAGGGATCCGAACCTTATACCATCCCGAGGGGCAGGCGGTCGGACCTGGGTCCTGAATACGGGTCGGTAAAACCTTCCCCGGGGCAATTCGGCTTTCAGGAAATAAATCCCACGAATATTTTTAAGGGGAGGGACTCGAACTTGAGACCTCCCCACCCCCATCCCAATGCACAAGTGCAAAGGGGTGAACCTGGTTGTCTTTCTATGAAAAAACCTAAAATCCTACATATATATGGGTCTTATAGTTGAATTTATTGGTGTCTCGTGCAATTAGAATGATATTTTGTAAATTATTTTTTTCAAAATACTGGTGTCACAGGACCTCCACAACATATAAGCTAGATACGCCCTTGGTTTTGGCCTATTTCCTCAATCTGCCCATTTTGCCTCGTCATCAGTTTTTATACTTGGCACTTGTTTTACTTTTTGAAACCATGAAAAGGTAGTAAGAACCAAATTGAATCACTATAATCAATAATCTATATGGATCAAAATTTGGCTCTTACACAACGACG
Organism: Rutidosis leptorrhynchoides; assembly: GCF_046630445.1. Lineage (NCBI taxonomy): Eukaryota > Viridiplantae > Streptophyta > Magnoliopsida > Asterales > Asteraceae > Rutidosis > Rutidosis leptorrhynchoides. The sequence continues at coordinate 213,473,605 of NC_092335.1, forward strand.
ACCATTATTTGTATCAACTATGTTATATTGTTATGTAACATGGAGTTAAGTTTAGTAGGTGTTTTGATTCAAATTTATACTCATTGATTTATTACTGTCATGTTTAACAGGGAGCTTTTGAGCACTTCTCTGGCCTGGGTATCGATTAATATCCGACTTCCCTTCTATAATAATTAATAACCTTCAAACTCATCAACAAATGTTGCACTTGTGCCTTCACAATTTTGTTGTGTAAATTTATGTACTCTAATTGCAGATTTCAAAACCAAAAGTTGTATTTGTGCTTTGCATCTCTTTGTTCTGCTAATGCTTAGTGTGGAGTTTACTTGTAGAACATCATCTTGGTAAAACATCGTACGTGGTTTTTTTTTTTTTTCCCTATATTTTGATTTTCAGGGGTTCTGATGAGATTTTATAGTATACTACTAATATTTATTTCTTCTCATAATAATAAATAAATATATCTACTTGAGGTAAGAACCTAGTTAAGGTCCATTGGAATTTATATGTCAGCCATTGTGTCGTCATTTTCATCAACGTCCAAAACAACAGAACATTATTCAAATATTAATGTGGTTACGAATATTTGGTGGATTGCCATTAAGTTATTACTACCTACAATACGGAGTATAATGAAAAGTACTTCGTACGTATTTTAGACAGATATTATTCATGTTGTACACCTTATTAGGTTTCTATACTATTTTCCTTTAAAGTCAAATACATGTTTTTGCATTTATGTGTGTTGGAACTTGTACGTCAACATTTGAAATTTCATTGAAATTAATTGTTTCGAAATTAAGGGGTCACATGAAGCTTTCACTAGTTTAATGCCACGTCTCATCTGTCTTAGTTTGACGTTTGAAGTTTGAAGTCTTTCCTAATTAACTTTGATTTAAATATAGCCCGCTTAGGATGAACAGAGTAGCATTTATGAAGATTGGTTAGTGTACACCTTATGTTTTTCTTAGGAGAAAATGTACTCTCTCTCTCTCTCTCTCTCTCTCTCTATATATATATATATATATATATATATATATATATATATATATATATATAGGGGCAGGATCAATGGGGAAGTAACCAATCGGGGGAAGCAAAAAATTTTTTTTTTTTCCGTTTTTTTTGGAATTTTTTTTCCGGCATCAAGATCACACGAAAATATGAACATTTAGAAGAGACACTTCGTGATGAATGTTATTATTTAGGCGGGAAAACGATCGACAAAAATAACATTCAAGATAATATTGTTCGTGAAGACTATGAACGTTTTTTTTTCCATGTTTTGTGAAGTAAAATTTAGCCCGATTTAGAGTTTAGGGTTTAGGGTTTGGTGTTTTGGGTTCCCAAAACACCAAACCCTAAACCCTAAACCCTAAACTCTAAACCGTCCGTGTTAAAAACTCAATCTAAATTCTAAATCTAAACCCTAAATCTAAACCCTAAACCCTAAATTTATAAACCCTATAAACCCTAATATCTAAACCCCAATAGCTAAAACCTCAATATACGCTCGAAAAACACGATAATTGTTATATATTACTTCTTCGAGCGTTTTTCCGCCAAAATAAAAACATTTATCACAAAGTGTCTCTATTAAATGTTCATATTTTCATCCCATCTATAATGTTCGTGAACAAAGTTTTTTCAAAAAACGAAAAAAAAAAGTTTTTGCTTCCCCCCGCTTCCCCCCGATTGGTTACTTCCCTCTTGATCCTACCCCTATATATATATATATATATATATATATATATATATATATATATATATATATATATATATATATATATATATATATATATATATAGGGTGAGAATCCAGAGAGAATCAATGGTAAGAGATAATTCACGGACTAAACTCAATCCATGTGCAGATTGACTCAGTTTGTGTGCAGATTGAGGTTAACTGTGTGCATATTGAGGTCAATCTGTGTGCAGATTGAGCTCAATACGTAGTTTCTATGTAGGGGAAAGACCCAAAACACAAAACCCTAAATTCCAACCCTTAAACCCTAAACTCTGTGTGTGTGCGATTTTGGCGAAATTGTACGGACACCTTCGTTTTTCACCGTTCCATTGATGCGTCACGAACTTCGATATAAATTAAACTATCTGTGTCCAAAGAAACTCCGCCGGATACGTAGTGCGTTGGGCCAAGGCACAACGGTCGTAGTGAGTGCACCTACGCTATGAATTTTGACATATGAACTTTATACATATGGAACATCTATTCAAGGTTTCAAAATACAAAGCTAACTATTATGTCATGCAGTTACTCTCACCCAGTTGCGGTCATATGATTGTTAGCATGAACGTACCGAGGCACACTGTTTGTAGTAAGTCATTACTCTGTTATGAAATCACTACGATTTACACCGAGTTCGTACTTAGGCTTTGGAAACGACTCTTTGATAGATTATGTATATAGTACCAAAATACGGTCTGAGTCTGTACTGATTCTGAGGGATTCTTTAGTTAAATCAAGGAAAGGTATAAAAAATTCATAAAGGAATGGAAATGTTATGATTAATCAAATGTACAAGAAAGAGATTCTTGATTTTCTTGCTCCCGCTTCATAATCTGCGCTTATCAAGCTAACTTTGCTCTCTCTTTTTTTCAATCCACAACCCTACCAGAAATGAAGACGCATAGATAAGAAAGGCTTACTATGGTGGTCATACGGATGCGTACAAGCCATATGGTGAGGACCTATACTATTATGATGTTAACTCACTCTAACCTTATATCATGAAGGAATTTTGTATGCATGGTGATGTACCTATTTGACATAAAGATCTTTCAGATCAAAAGTTAGATGACATGTTTGGATTTATTGAGGCATATGTGGAATGTGTTAATGGAAGGTAAAATCTAATTATTCCATGGTGTTTAAAGATTACTTTCTTTAAATAAAAGTACTCTACCTATTTACCAATCATCAAAGAATTCATTATAACACATCACGTCTCCCGAATCGGTATAATCATAAGTACCTTTATTATGCGAAGAATGGTTAGACCATCTTGTAAATAGTATGAACCCCGTAAGAAAACAATGAATAATGGTTAGACCATCTTGTAAATATTATGATCCCCGTAAAAAGACAATGTCACCTATTCCGATAGCTAGGACCATGCCTAGAGCACACAAAGTCGTCTACACTGGCATGTAGCTGTGTTGGTGGACATCGGGGGTCATGGGCATTGTCGTCTAAAAAAAATCATCAAATCTACGTAACTTACAGTGACATGTCAATTATTTGACATGGACGTTAGGGTAAAGAATATTAGATCATCACATATCTATGAGCCGAGCATTTCACGATTTCAACTTAAGTAACTAATGAAATTATAACATTCACTTACTTTAGCCTTATCTGAATTAACGATCATCTTTTATTATTTTATTTACTTATTTATGTCTTATAAATTTTAGAAAACCCAAAAGCCTAAACTACTCCTTATTTACCATCTACTAGGATAATATTAGTTTGCTAGCATAAGAGCTTGATAACGCCTAAATTATACATATTTTCATAAGCATTTTAAGGCGTTATCTTGGTATTTAATCGTCATTTTACTTAAGTTTTTATCTAACTTGTTAATATTTTATGTAAAAAGGTATTTTGACGTTTTGGTTTAAAAAATGTGTTAAACAAGACAAAAACAGGAAGAATGCAGAAAAATTGTCAAACCCGCCGGCTGGGATGCAGGAAGCCGCCGACTAGAGTGAAGAATTCCAGAATGTTCCAGAAATCAAACCATAAATTGAAGAACTTGGAGATCAAGTAAAAATCAAGAGAGCTGCCAGCTATTGAATCCGTTGGTTAGTCTATGCAGTTTTCTTGTTCGTGAAGCCCAAGTTAGAGATAAAAAAGGAAACAAATCTGTATCGGATTCCAGACATTGGAGCCACCGGCTATACTATCAAAGCCGTCGGCTATGTACACAGAAAAGAGATTACTTGTGCTTGAATAAAAAGTTAAACGTGCAAATGAGATTAACCGACTCTCAGAGCCGCCGGCTAAGTCTATTAAAGCTGTCGGCTAAGGCAAATTTCCAATTATTATAAATAGAGGTCGAATTTTACAGTTTTAGAAGAGTATATTCAGTTTTTAGGGTTAGCTATGAGAAGTTATGAATTATTTAGCACTTTAAGCTTTCTTTCAAGTTGTAATCAAGTTCTTTTAAATTTTATTCAAGTTTTCTTTGATTAAGGTACAATTTAATTTTATATTCTTTTGTTTATTTAATTATGTCTTGCTTTATGTTTAATTATCTATTTAACTGTATTTATTCATCTCCAACCATGAATTAAACATTCACGGTGGTTAGCTGGACGAAAGATGATTTTTTGGATTAAATTGGTCAAAGCCGCCGGATCTGGTAACTTCGGCCCGCCGGCTGTAGTCCAGAAAGCCGACTGCTGAGGATGAAGATTTTGGTGGTTTTTGGATTTTTCCATGACTGTTGAAATCTGGTTTATGTGATTGTTTGAATCTGTTTATTTGCTGCTATGATTTCAAACTCGGTTGAATGCTTAATTAATAAGTGAATAGATGCTTATGTTAGCACATCATTAATCTAAAGTGTTTGTCTACTTATTTTAAATTACTTAAAAGATTAATCACATATGAAAAAGTGTTTAAATTGCATGAAATCTAGTTGAGAATTGCTAGTAGTAGTTTATGGATGATTATTAATTATACTTATATAGTAATTAAATTGTTAGGCTTAATTGAAAGAATCCTTGTTTTTGTGATTTTATATGACTAATTGCATGAGAATCTGATTAATGTTTTATATTAGAACATCACTAATATTAACTCTGATTAGGTTTATTAGCTTATCTATTTGTCAGTCTGATTGAATGCTATCTTAGTTCTCATCACAAAACTGAGATGACATTTACTATGCAATTATATGAATTTTATAAAATTAGGATATCAACTTTGTATGCCCAGTTAGTTGATAGGTTTGCCTCATCACAAGTAAACCATGATTAAGTCCTAACGATTGAACTTACGTGATAATTAGTTTTACTGTGCTCATAGGAATAACAATCGGTCTTTAATTATTATTTTATTAATTATCAATATAAGTTGAAACATATTAAATGCCAAAACAATCCTTAATGATTCTTAAGTCTAATTAATCTTTTTTTAATATTATTAGAATTTAATTAAATATTCGTTCTATCTTTCACAAGATAGTCTTATTAAAAAGTCTTAATTAAATATATCTTATAATTGTCTTTTTTCTAAGAGATAATATTTCAATAATTAAATAACAATATAATATAAATTAATAACTCTATTTCTTTCCTAAGAGAAAGATTATATAAAAATAACTACTCTTAAAGCTCTGCATCTCTTGGATCCTTAACATACTAATTACTATACTACCTTGATCAGGTTTTGTTGCTCGTAATGGTGTTAAACTAAAAAGTAATGAAAATAATATAAATTTAAAAGCCGAGATAAAGCTAAGCATTACAAGCACACACTTTACACACATCAGAGGTTTACAACACTGTTGTCTTCTAAAGAACGACCCTAAATAATACTTTCCTTACTAACCTTTAGAAATCAGTACTAGATTTAAGCCCTACTATTATAAATTTAACATATTTTTTACACTTTTAACACACATTATTCTTTATTACTTTTCAAATGTTTCTCTCAAATAAACAAAAAATTGGATCGGCAAAATCAAGTTGAGAAAATATATGATATGTTTAATCAGGTATTTGAATTAGATTCAGAAGATAAAGAAATTTTGAAATTTATAAAACTTGCCCACGAAGCCGGAAAATCATTTAGAGAAAAAATTACACGAACCTACATCTTAAGAGATTGTGAAGGTATGACACAATTTTTTTGGGATGATTATTTTGAAATGCCATTATATCCACCAAACGTGTTTAATTATACGATGGTTTCATATGCGTTGTTAACTATTTCTTTGAATCATCAATGATATTACTTAGCTATTTTTAACTGAAAATTGTCTTTCTCACTATTTATATTTTATGCAACAAAATGATGCTCTTGGTCGGCAAGGGCTAACCACCTTTCAAAGGGTTATACTCGCCATGCGTCAGTTGGCGTACGGTACATCATCAGATAAGTATGACAAGTAATTACAGATGAGTGAAACGATGTCATTGATATTTTATTATAACTTTTGTCATTGCGTATCTTAGTTATATAGTATAGGGTATTTGAGGGTGCCTAATGCGTCTGACATAACACGTTTAGAGAGTCCTGACTGTATGCATTATGAATGTAAAATTGTTTCAAAGCATGTAAATGTCAATATACTATGGGTGATCAAAAACACCCAACGGTCATATTCGAAACAGTTGTGTCACATGATATGTGGATTTGACACATTTTTTGACATTACGAGTTCTAATAAATCTCCAATATTTGATTCGCTTAAAAATGGAATCGCGCCACCTGCATCATTATATATAATTGGGCAAACTACATAAAAGGATATTATATTGGTGATAGTATATATCTAGTTTTGGTAACACTTATGAAAGGATATTCACAACCTAGTGATGAGAGGACGTTCCAAGTTCAACGGGTTTCAAGTAAGTGCCCGCAATGATATAGAGAGGACATTTGGTGCTGATATTGCTTTAAACATACATATATTCCGACACAATATCATTTATATTTCATCAGCTTTTACCGAAACGAAGACATTCAAATGTATAATTCACGAGAAAAACGACAAAAGTAAACACGAGCTTGAAGTTTGATAAAACAACGATAAAACGACGGATTCAAACCAAATATGTATCAAGATAATGTTTACCCGAATGCAAGTTCAAGATGATCGAAGAGAAGAGTTCAAATAAAAAGTTCCAAGTCGATATACGTAAACACGGGATCAACAGAGAGCAAAACATAAAAAAAAAAATTAGAAAACTGTCGGTTACACTTACGCGAAACGTGTGAAGGTCTACGCGAAACGCGTAGTATTTAAGCCGTACGCGTATCGTGTGGGCATCTACGCGAAACGCGTAATATCCTGTCCAGATCCAGATTCAAATACAAATGGGACGGCTGCTTTTGTGTTTTAATATACCTTCTTTTTCAGTGGTACAGCAAGAAAGCCAATTAACACTCATTTCACCTACTACTTGAATCTAAAACTCTTATAATACGGAGTACTGATACAGTGAAAAGAGAGACAGAGAGGAGTTAGAATACAGGCAGATACAGTGAGAAAGGAGTAGTACACAGTTCAAAGAAAAAAAATCCATATACAATATCACAATTATTTTCAGTTACTGTATTTTATTTTCAGTTTCAAAATTCAATATTTAGGATAGTTTTTATTTCAAGGGTGTATTGTTCGCAATTAAGGGTATTATTGTACGCGCTAAAGGGGTGTTATTATTGTAATTTTCTACCGTTTAAAGTAAATGAGAGTGAAGATTTTCGTAAGTATATTCTATTAAAATTATCGTTATCAATTCTTATCGTTATTATTATGTTTATATATTTATATTTTCATATTTATCTTAGTATAATGAGTAGCTAATCTCCCTAGTGTTTGCTTAGATGTAGAGCCCCTAGTGAAATGGATTGTTATCATTTGTAAAAATTAAAAGGTAACTTTAGTATTTTTAACATTGAGCCTAATTAAAAGAACCATTATTATGTATTTGGATATTTAACCCCTGTCACTTAATTTGTTAGATTAAAATAACGAAAGTTATTTTTATTTATATAAATTAAGCTTCAACATTAAAAGTGATCTAGACGAACTTATGACTAATTTACTAACACTAAATTAAAAGTAAGGTTCGGTGGTTTGGGTAATATCACTAGTCATATAATAGTGAAATTGTAAAAAGGAAAACCGTTATGATTTGGGTTTTTGGCGAAGGTCAAAACTGGGTTGGGTCTCAATTTAAATACTTAAGGACTAGTAACTATCTAAATATATTCCAATGAAAATTAGATTTAATTTAGTTAGTCAAAACTTATTATTTTTTCGAAAGGAAAATATAAGTTTTATACTAAACATTTTAATAGGAGCTTAAACTTAAAACAATCTATGGATCTAGAGGTGACACATTTAAGTAAACACTCCCTATTTATATATTGCTAATTATTATTATTATTATTTACGTTTATTTATTCAGTAAAGTAAAACTAAAAAAATTATTACACAACATTATAATTTAGTTTATTCGTCACTGTTTTGTCACATCGATCAAATCATAAGCGGATCGCGTACAACTCTACACGATACGCGTACGATTTAAAACATATACGAAATGCGTATAATACTACGCGAAACGTGTAAGTATAAATACGAATACTGTAGCGAATTAGGTTAAAATTTAGGGTTTTAAATATTTTATTATTATATTTAAGTTTTTAATTTATAATTAGTGTTAATTATTATAATTTTCTTTTATACATGTTTTAATCTTACTAATTAGTATTAATTATTATAATTTATAGTTAGTAATTAGTTTATACTTAGTTAATTATTATAATTCCTATTAAATTATATTAATTTAGTTAAAACATGTTATTTAGTCAATTTAAATAAATTTATAATATAATTGCTCAAAACAAAATTCTAATCAATTAGTTTTATTAAAAGTTATTATTCTATTAACTATCATTTAGTAATAAACTTATTAGAATAACTTCAATTAATTCACTTTTAAGTTAATAATTATAAATAATGTATTCGTATAAATTAATAAGTAGTTAAATTAAATTAGGATTAAGTTATATTTTATTATTATGTAGTATTATCAATTCCTAATCCAAAACCCCTTTAAAATAAGTTTAACTTCAAAGACTCTTAAAAACCATTGAACACTGTCTCCCTGTGGAACGAACCGGATTTACCAACAAACTAAACTACACGGATAGGACCAGTTGCCTATATATGTTTGAAACCAACCTAAAATCATTAAAACACCATATAAACAATAAAACAATTCGTGTAACAAAACAACTCAAATCCGTTCATAAATAAAGGTACTGTTTCAACGCATCAACTTTTTGGCGCCGCTGCCGGGGAGCGGTTTTCGTTCATAAAAATTTTAATAGACTTTAGGTTATTCGATCCTTTTATAGGAATTCATTCCTAAAAAAGCTTTTAATGTTATGATAGAAATTAATGCATGAATTTACGTTCCTCTAACACTGAATTAACTTCTCCATATCCTGAACCCGAAAGAGAATTTCACGAACGCTTAAGAGCTCAAGAAGTAGAATCTCTCGCCGAGGATTTAGAATCACTTTCATTAGATTCTAACTCTGAACCAGATATTCAACAAATCATAGAACCAGATATGGCTGTTACAAATCAAACGATGGAAGCATTAATGAAGGCGACAAGAACAGGTCAAGGCCACGCAATCATCCAACCTACGATGACTGACGGCTTTGAAATAAAAGGTCAATTCCTTTACATGGTGACTAATACATGCCAATTCGGTGGAGCTCCAAATGAGGATGCTAACGAGCATCTTCGTAAGTTTGTAAGCATTTGCAAACTATTCAAAATTAAGGATGTCTCCGATGAAGTCGCATGTTTGAAAATCTTTCCATGGTCCTTAAAGGACGATGCAAGAGATTGGCTAGACTCATTACCAGAAGGTTATATCGAAAACTGGAATGACATGATGGAAAAATTTTTGTCAGAATTCTTCCCTGCTTCAAAAGCAGCAAAATTGCAAAGTTATATAAATCACTTCAAACAAAAGCTTAACGAAACCCTTTATGAAGCTTGGACCCGATTCAACAAAATGCTTAGGGTATATCCTCAACACGGGTTGAATACATTCCAAAAAGTCCAAATATTCTATAAAGGAGTAAATGTTGCTACTAGAAAAGATATCGATGTTGCAGCTGGAGGTTCGATAATGAAGAAAATGCCAGAAGACGCTCACACAATCATTGCCGATATAGCAGCACATTCCCATAATTGGCATCAAGAGATAGAATTCTCTAGATCATCAACCGTTGCTAATATCGAAAGCAATGATGAAATTGCTTCTTTAAAAGTACAAATGGCAAATCAAGCAAGACAAATTGAGAAAGTAACCAAGGAAATGCATGCTATCAGGGTAGGATGTGAAATGTGCCAAGGCCCCCATCTTACTAGAGATTGTGATAAAACAACGATGGAAGAGCAAGCAAATTTCCTAGGATACTTGCGAAAAGGTGAAATGAATTTCAACTATTTCCCAGCGATAGAAGCAAATAACCGAAAATATCCTCCAATTAACAACTTTCAAACAGGAGGACCTTCAGGTTTAAATAATAATAACTATCAAGGAGGAAATCCGGTTTACCAAAACAACCGGAATTTCCAAAATCAAAATCAAAATCAAAGAAATACACCACCAGGTTACAATAACCTAAACAACCGAAATCAACCTCAATGAATTTATCAAAATAATTTCCAACACATTCAACCACAACCACAACCACAACCACAACCACAACCACAAGCACTTATACAATCACAACCCGAGAAGAAATCCTGTTTAGAAGATATCTTAAGAGATTTTATGGTTAAGCACGAGCAAACTGCGAAAATTCAAACTCAACAAATTCGAAATCAACAAGCTCCGATTCAGAATTTAGAAAGAGATGTTGGAAGGATCTCACAGTTACTATCAGAGAGACCACCAGGCGCTCTCCCCTCAAATACTCAAGTGAATCCCAACAATAATCAAACAAGGAATGAGCATGTAAATGCTATAACTACTAGAAGTGGTTTAACTGTTAACCCGAAAACTAGTAAAACCTCAGAAGTTCCTTTATCTCCTCCTATTTTACAAGAACCCATTGACGTAGATGAGCATGTTGAGAAAGAACAAGAAAAAGATGATCCACCTGAGATCATATCGAAGAAAATTGAAGAACCACCAGTGAAGGTGCACAAGGCACCTATTCCATACCCGAAGGCATTAAAAAAAGACAAACTCGCGAGCCAATATCAGAATTTGGAGATATGATCAAGCAAATTAGGATTAACATGCTACTCACGGAAGTTCTTAGGGGTATGCCAAATTATGGAAGATTTATTAAGGATCTCATAGCCGATAAAGGTAAATATGAAGAAGTTTCAACCACATTCCTCAATGAGGAATGCTCAGCAATTTTGCAAAAGCAAAAGATGCCACCGAAACTTGGAGATCCTGGTAGTTTCATTATTCCGTGTCTGATGGGAGATTCAGTAATGTACGATGCATTAGCTGACTTAGGCGCAAGTATCAATCTTATGCCACACTCCTTATACTTAAAACTAAACCTAGGTGATCTAAAACCGACTAGGATGTGTATACGCCTTGCAGATAGAACTTTTAACTATCCTATTGGTATTGCCGAAAACCTACCAGTTAAAGTCAATCATTTAATCTTTCCTGCCGACTTCGTTGTCCTCGAAATGGAAGAAGATAGCAAGGTTCCCCTAATTCTAGGGCGACCATTTCTAAATACCGCTGACGCAATTGTGCGTGTTAAAGATAAAAAGCTTAGTCTAGGTGTAGGGGAAGATAGAGTTACCCTAAACATAGATAAAGCTATGAAACAACCTATCTCTTCCGATGACGAATGTTATAAGGTAGATATTGTTGATTGTTGTGTCGAAAAAGAATTACAAGAATTACTAAATGTCGACACCTCGAACTTCACCTCAGTGAGTGAAGGTGATGAATTCGATGTAAAACTTGAACTTGACGAATTATTAAAAGTAGTAATCGATGAAGATTGTTGTGAGGAAGAAATTCCCAAGGAAGATGAACCCTTTGAAGATATTACCGATGGTAACAGGTTCCAAATAAAATCTTCCTTTGAAGAACCACCAACCTTGGAGCTTAAAGAACTCTCGGAACATTTGGAGTATGCTTTTCTCCAAGGTACATCACAATTACCTGTTATAATTTCATCAAAACTTTCCAATGACGAAAAGAGTATGTTAATGTCTGTTCTAAAAACTCATAAGAAAGCAATTGCTTAGAAAACAACCGATATTCCAGGGATTAATCCAGCTTATTGTACTCATAAGATTCTAATGGAAGAAGATTTTAAACCCGTGGTACAAAGACAACGAAGGTTAAACCCTAACATGAAAGAAGTTGTCAAGAAGGAAGTTATCAAGTTACTTGATGTCGGGTTAATATACCCTATATCCGATAGCCCATGGGTTAGTCCTGTACAAGTAGTACCCAAGAAAGGAGGTACAACTGTCATTCTTAATGATGATAATGAACCCGTTACTACAAGAACAGTCACTGGCTGGAGAGTCTGTATAGACTACCGTCGTTTGAACGACGCCACAAGGAAAGATCATTTCCCACTTCCTTATATTGACCAAATGCTAGAACGTTTAGCGGAAAAAGAATACTATTGTTTCCTTGATGGATTCTCCGGTTATTTTCAAATTCCCATTGATCCAAAAGACCAAGACAAGACAACATTTACTTGTCCATTTGGTACATTCGCATATCGACGAATGCCGTTCGGATTATGCAACGCGCCAGGCACCTTTCAAAGGTGTATGATGGCAATATTTCATGACATGATAGAAGGAAGTATGGAAGTTTGTATGGACGATTTCTCTATTTTTGGAGATTCCTTCGATTCATGCCTTTCCAACCTCGAGCGAATGTTAATTCGTTGTGAGGAATCAAATCTTGTTTTAAATTGGGAAAAAATGTCACTTCATGGTGAAGGAAGGCATTGTTTTAGGATACAAGATTTCTCGAGAGGGAATGGAAGTAGACAAAGCTAAGATCAATGTGATCTCAAAGCTTCCTCCTCCAACTAACGTTAAAGGAATTCGAAGTTTCTTAGGTCATGCGGGATTCTATCGACGATTCATAAAGGATTTTTCCAAAATCGCTCGACCCATGACTAAACTTCTCGAGAAAGACAGTACATTCGACTTCAATGATGAATGCTTACAAGCTTTCTCCATTCTAAAAAATAAACTTACGAATGCACCCATTATGGTATCACCCGACTGGTCCAAACCTTTCGAACTAATGTGTGATGCTAGTGATTTCGCGATGGGAGCTGTTTTAGGTCAACGTCAAGATAACAAATTTCAACCAATTTACTACGCAAGTAAAACACTTACAGGAGCTCAGTTGAATTACACAACTACTGAGAAGGAGCTCCTTGCAGTAGTTTTTTCTTTCGATAAGTTTAGATCTTACTTAGTGTTATCTAAAACAATTGTTTATACCGATCATTCAGCTCTAAAGTACTTATTCAAAAAGCAAGATGCTAAACCTAGACTAATTCGTTGGATTCTTCTCCTACAAGAATTCGACATTGAAATTAAGGATAAAAAAGGTGCTGAAAATCTCGCTGCAGATCACTTATCCCGTCTTGAAAATCCTAACTTAGAAACACTCGACGAATCTGTTATTCACGATACTTTTCCGGATGAGTTCCTTATGAGAATTGAAATAGAAGAAGAAATTCCATGGTTTGCGGGCTATGTTAATTATCTAGCCGCAGGAATTCTCGTTAAAAATCAAACTTATCAGCAAAAGAAGAAATTTTTTGCTGATCTGAAGTTTTACCTCTGGGAAATCCCTAACCTCTTTCGTGTAGGGGCTGACCAAGTTATTCGTCGATGTGTATACGGCAAAGAAGCGCAACAAATTCTAGAGCACTGTCATGAAGGACCGGCTGGTGGACATTTCGGACCAAGCTATACAGCCAAAAAGGTTTTTGACTCAGGTTTTTACTGGCCTACAATTTTTAAAGATGCATACAATATGATAAAAATTTGTTATTCTTGTCAAAGATCTGGAAATATCTCCAAGAGAGACGAAATGCCACAACAAAGCATCTTAGTATGCGAAGTATTCGACATTTGGGGTATTGACTTCATGGGTCCATTCCCCGCTTCTAACAAATGCAAATACATTCTCGTGGCAGTCGATTACGTTTCTAAATGGGCTGAAGCAAAAGCCCTACCCACTAACGATGCTCGATGTAGTGACCCGAACTTTTCCTTGTTTATATATATATATATTAAATAAAATTATTATTTACATGATTAAGTGTTTCCAACATGTTAAGCAATCAAACTTGTTAAGACTTGATTAATTGAAATAGGTTTCATATAGACAATTGACCACCCAAGTTGACCGGTGATTCACGAACGTTAAAACTTGTAAAAACTATACGATGACATATATATGGTTATATATATAGTTAACATGATTTTATTATAAGTATGTATCTCATTAGGTATTTTAACAATGAGTTATATACATAAAAATGAGACTATTAATTTAAGAAACTCGAAAATGATATATATAACGATTATCGTTATAACAACGTCTTACTAGGTACATATGAATCATATTAAGATATTGATACACTTGGTTAATTATGTTAAATGATAAGTAAATATATTATTAAGTGTATTAACAATGAAATACATATGTAAAAATAAGACTACTAACTTAATGATTTCGAAACGAGACATATATATAACGATTATCGTTGTAACGACATTTAACTGTATATATATCATACTAAGATATATTATATATCATAATATCATGATAATATAACAATTTAACATCTCATTTGTTATAATAAACAATGGGTTAACAACATTCAACAAGATCGTTAACCTAAAGGTTTCAAAACAACACTTACATATAACTACTAACGATGACTTAACGACTCAGTTAAAATGTATATACATGTAGTGTTTTAATATGTATTCATACACTTTTGAAAGACTTCAAGACACTTAGAAAAGTACTTCTACTTAACAAAAATGCTTACAATTACATCCTCATTCAGTTTCATCAACAATTCTACTCGTATGCACCCGTATTCGTACTCGTACAATACACAGCTTTTAGATGTATGTACTATTGGTATATACACTCCAATGATCAGCTCTTAGCAGCCCATGTGAGTCACCTAACACATGTGGGAACCATCATTTGGCAACTAGCATGAAATATCTCATAAAATTACAAAAATATGAGTAATCATTCATGACTTATTTACATGAAAACAAAATTACATATCCTTTATATCTAATCCATACACCAACGACCAAAAACACCTACAAACACTTTCATTCTTCAATTTTCTTCATCTAATTGATCTCTCTCAAGTTCTATCTTCAAGTTCTAAGTGTTCTTCATAAATTTCAAAAGTTCTAGTTTCATAAAATCAAGAATACTTCCAAGATTGCAAGTTTACTTCCAAGTTTTCTAAATCCATTCCAAGTAATCATCCAAGATCAAGAAATCTTTATTTCTTACAGTAGGTTATCATTCTAATACAAGGTAATAATCATATTCAAACTTTGGTTCAATTTCTATAACTATAACAATCTTATTTCAAGTGATGATCTTACTTGAACTTGTTTTCGTGTCATGATTCTGCTTCAAGAACTTCGAGCCATCCAAGGATCCGTTGAAGCTAGATCCATTTTTCTCTTTTCCAGTAGATTTATCCAAGGAACTTAAGGTAGTAATGATGTTCATAACATCATTATATTCATACATAAAAAGCTATCATATTCGAAGTGGTAAACTAGTAATCACTAGAACATAGTTTAGTTAATTCTAAACTTGTTCGCAAATAAAGTTAATCCTTCTAACTACACTTTTAAATCAACTATACACATGATCTATATCTATATGATATGATAACTTAATGATTTAAAACCCAGAAACACGATAAACACCATAAAACCGGATTTACGCCGTCGTAATTACAACCGGGGGCTATTTTGGTTTGGATAATTAAAACTATGAAAAACTTTGATTTAAAATCTATACTTCTGGGAAAATGATTTTTCTTATGAACATGAAACCATATCCAAAAATCATGGTTAAACTCAAAGTTAAAGTATGTTTTTCAAAACAGTCATCAATATGTCGTTCTTTCGACGGAAATGACTACCTCTTTCAAAAATGACTTGTAACTTGTATTTCCAACTATAAACCTATACCTTTTCTGTTTATTTTCATAAAGTCAAGTTCAATACGAAACCGTGGCCTCTTAAATCACTCAAAACGGATTAGAAACGAATAAATGGCGAGCAAAACAAAATTGGTAAAAACTACTCATTTTAGCTACGTGAAAATTGGTAACAAATCTATTCCAACCATAACTTAATCAACTTGTATTGTATATTATGTAATCTTGAGATACCATAGACACGTATACAATGTTTCGACTTATCATGTTGACACATCTATATATATTTCGGAACAACCATAGACACTCTATATGTGAATGTTGGAGTTAGCTATACAGGGTTGAGGTTGATTCCAAAATATATATAGTTTGAGTTGTGATCAATACTGAGATACGTATACACTGGGTCGTGGATTGATTCAAGATAATATTTATCGATTTATTTCTGTACATCTAACTGTGGACAACTAGTTGTAGGTTACTAACGAGGACAGCTGACTTAATAAACTTAAAACATCAAAATATATTAAAAGTGTTGTAAATATATTTTGAACATACTTTGATATATATGTATATATTGTTATAGGTTTGTGAATCAACCAGTGGCCAAGTCTTACTTCCCGACGAAGTAAAAATTTGTGAAAGTGAGTTATAGTCCCACTTTTAAAATCTAATATTTTTGGGATGAGAATACATGCAGGTTTTATAAATGATTTACAAAATAGACACAAGTACGTGAAACTACATTCTATGGTTGAATTATCGAAATCGAATATGCCCCTTTTTATTAAGTCTGGTAATCTAAGAATTAGGGAACAGACACCCTAATTGACGCGAATCCTAAAGATAGATCTATTGGGCCTAACAAACCCTATCCAAAGTACCGGATGCTTTAGTACTTCGAAATTTATATCATATCCGAAGGGTGTCCCGGAATGATGGGGATATTCTTATATATGCATCTTGTTAATGTCGATTACCAGGTGTTCACCATATGAATGATTTTTATCTCTATGTATGGGATGTGTATTGAAATATGAAATATTGTGGTCTATTGTTACGATTTGATATATATAGGTTAAACCTATAACTCACCAACATTTTTGTTGACGTTTAAAGCATGTTTATTCTCAGGTGAATACTAAGAGCTTCCGCTGTTGCATGTAACATGCCGCATTTTTCCGTTAAATTATTTTAACGCCCGTCTTTTTTTTCTTTTTAAATAATACCCTTCGTATCTAGATTCGTATCCTTTGTTAAGTAACATTTTAAATATTCTCGTTATCGGATTTTAATATCTCCCGTACTCCCGTGAAATTTAAAATAATTCGTTCGGTTAATTCCCGCACCCGATTCATAGTTGAGGGACCAAACTTGCCAAGGGTTCAAACCTTTGACTAGGTCAAAGGGTCAAACCCTTTCCACCCTTTCATTATCACCTCCTCCATTTTATTACTTCCTCCATTTTCTCTCTAACTCCAAACACAAAGATTCATCATCCATTTATGATCTAGCGGGTATTTTGCAAAACAAATTACATATTTGAGCTCCTTGCAACTTCCTCTTCGTTTTGGTACCAACTTCATCTCATTTGGGTAACATTTCTAAAACACTAGATTTCTTTAAATTCGTGTTCTTGACTTATAAAGTTGTTAATTAGCGTCTATGGCTCATTGTGATGTCGTGTATGTAATTTGTATGCTCGATTCGTTGTTTTTGGTGTAACTAGTTCAATATGAAAATTACTTGCTAAATCCTTGATTTTGGATGATCAAATGTTGTTAGATTGTTAAAGTGCATGTTTTAAAAGTGTTACTAGTATCATTAGCTTCGTTTTGATGTATATGTTGATTAAGGAAACTCCAAGAACATGATTAGTGATTTTGTGAACTTGGATTAGGGTTTGATAAGCTTTACATGAACTTTTGATGCGTCAAATGCTATGAGATATTGTTGTTAAGTGTTTTGTTGCAATGTGTGTTTGATCACCTTCGAAACGGCATATCATACATGTAAAACGGTTGCCCGAATCATGAAATGCATATTTGGAACTTGAACTTTGATTATGGATGTTTAAATGCGGTTTTGGGGTGTGTAAGTGTTGAATTGCTTGATGAAATGTGTCTAGGTGTTTTCCTCGTCAAATTACCTTTCTGGTGATATAAAATACATGTTCTAATTGTTTGCGGTTTGTAATTTGGGTCGGTTTGATTGTTGGTTCGTGCACTTAGAGTTGCAGCAAACAGGGCCTGGAAACCAACCAGGACGCCGTCCAGAAACTCAGGACGCCGTCCCACTTCTAATACCTGGACGCCGTCTAGGTACTCAGGACGCCGTCCCACTCTTCAATATAGGACGCCGTCCAGTCATCTGGGACGCCGTCCTAATGGCCTAAAACTGGCTGTTCGCTTAGTCTTTTGACGAAAAATGTTTGGCATGTTCTAGACCTCAAATTCACGTGCAACTTGTTTTAACATGCTTATATATGAATAACTAGCATAGAAAATTTGTCCGAGACCCGACCCGACCATGTTGACTTTTCCGTTGACTTTGACCCGACCGTTTTTGACTTTTTGTCAAACTTAACCAAATACTTATACAACCTTTCTAACATGATTATTTACTTGTATCTTGCATGAAACTTGACTAGTTGATTCACATGCTAATATAATCGAGTCGTAACGAGCCATAGGACTAATTGAACATCTTTGACCGTTTATGTTACCGTTATTGATACAACCTATATGTTTAGGTCAAGACTAGCTTGTCTTTGCACGCGTTTACTTGTTGAAGTACTTTATTAACTCTTGCACTCAAGGTGAGATCATAGTCCCACTTTTACTCTTTTTGAACTTATATTGGGATGAGAAAACATAAACGATTCTTTTGAACTAAGCGAACACAAGAACGGGAAAACAAACATTCTACATACGAGTTTGAACACAAATCCTCAATTCGATTATCATTAGTTACATCAGATGGTGTAAGCGGGAACTTATGTTATATGGCCATATGGGTTTGACAAACCCTCACTTCGGACGGTTCGCTACCGTCTACGGGTGAAATATATTTTCGGGAATCAGTGTATGTTCTAACACTATTATGACGGGGTTCAACGGACGGAATGTTAAGCCTTGATAATTGAGTGCTCGTGAATATTAACTTTTAGAATGTATTACTATTATTTCAACTTTGCAAACCTTGTGGTTCGGCTTACTTTACTTTTACTCACATACTTACTTAAACCTATGATTTCACCAACGTTTTCGTTGACAGATTTCTATGTTTTTCTCAGGTCTTGCACGATATGTGAAACATGCTTCCGCTCATTATTTGATACTTGCATTGGATGTCGAGTATACATGCATTTCATGGAGCGTCTTTTGACTTTACTTCAAACCGTGTCGCCTAGATTTCATTTGTACTTATAACCTTGTAACTTAACTTTTGGTTGAACTATTCTTGTAAACTTTGGAAACAATCTTTATTTTGAAATGAAGGCGACATATTTTGGTCAAACGTTGTCATAAAGACTTATGACTAGGTAATGGGACCCACGTAGATGACGCCGTCACTTGACGATTTGTCGGGGTCGCTACATTGCATACTAAAATAAGGACAAGATTTGGAGTCCATGTTTGTATGATATTGTGTAAAAACTGCATTCAAGAAACTGATTTTGATGTAACATATTTGTATTGTAAACCATTATGTAATGGTCGTGTGTAAACAGGATATTTTAGATTATCATTATTTGATAATCTACGTAAAGCTTTTTAAACCTTTATTTATGAAATAAAGGTTATGGTTTGTTTTAAAAATGAATGCAGTCTTTGAAAAACGTCTCATATAGAGGTCAAAACCTCGCAACGAAATCAATTAATATGGAACGTTTTTAATCAATAAGAACGGGACATTTCAGTTGGTATCCGAGCGTTGGTCTTAGAGAACCAGAAAATTTACATTAGTGTGTCTTATCGAGTTTGTTAGGATGCATTAGTGAGTCTGGACTTCGACCGTGTTTTCTTTAAAAATGATTGCTTAACATTTTTGTTGGAAACTATATATTATTAACATGTATATATTATGTGATATATTAATCTCTTAACATGTTTGATATTGTGTGATAGATGTCTACTTCTAGCACAAATCCCATTGACTCACCTAATAATAACGAAGAGTCGAATATATATTGAACTGATTCACAAGTTCCCGAAGAAGAACCGAAAGAAGAATCAGAACCGGAAGAAGAATCAGAACCAGAAGAGGAGGAATCGGAGGAGGAAATAGAACCGGTGGGGGAAATAATAAAACGGTTAAGTAAAAAAAAATCCTCAATCAACCGACCAAGGTTAATTATGGTCAATGGTGTTTCCGCCAAGGAAGCAAAATATTGGGAGGATTACCAATTCTCCGATGAATCGGATTCCGACGAGAATTTCGATGATGTTATAGAAATTACCCCAACTGAATTTAAAAAGGCAAAAGAAAATAATAAGGGAAAGGGCATAAAAATAGAGAAATCTAAGTCCAACCCCGATGAACTTTATATGTATCGTCAACCCCCGAAGCCCTTAAGTTGTAACATTGACCCAGGAACCTCTAAACCACCAGGTTTTTCTAAACCGTTGTGGAAAACGACAGCTCGTATTAGGGGAACATCATATATCCCTAGAAACTTGGCAAAACGAACCAAAACTGAAGAAGAAAAAACGAGCGAGTCAGAATAAGATAGTTGTATTCGTGTGGTGTAATATATGTAATATAGTGTGCTTATGCTTTATGATATATGTAAAAATTGCTTGTATTAATAAGTATTTTTTTTTTATGAATCTAACTCTTGTCTATTTTACAGTATAAAAACACAAAATGGATACACAACCCAATATTTTAAGAGACCTACCCGGAGACATGATTGATGAAATCTTGTCTAGAGTCGGTCAGAATTCTTCGGCACAACTATTTACGGCGAAATCAGTTTGTAAGACATTCGAAGAACGTTCCAAGAATGTCTTGGTTTATAAGAGACTTTCGTTTGAAAGATGGGGGATATCACATTGGGAAACCCATAAGTTACGATGTGTTTACTTTGACGCATATATTGCGGGGAACCCAAATGCTATTTTACGCAACGGGTTAAGAAATTATTTTGACTCAATGTATCCGAATATAGGACTTCATGATTTAGAAAAAGCGGCTAACATGCAACATAAAGAAGCATGCTATGCTTACGGGTTAGTAATGTTCGCTTCTCACCAAAGTGAGAAAAAGAACATCGGGCTACAACTATTAAACAAAACGTTCCCACAAGTGACGGAGTCGGTAATTAGGGTAAGAAATGAGGTTTTTAGGTTATTACGAGACTGTTGGTCATTACGTAACCCTCGTCCCTTTGACGACGTTACAACACGCTGTCTTATCAACGGCCATAACGGTTATGTTCCACAAGACCAAGGATGAGAAGTAGTCCTAGTAAAACCAGAATGCATGACTTGTTTCTGGACGTATGAATTACGTGTCTTTATTGCCTTTGCTGAACGACTTGTGTACTAGCTAGAATTATCTTGACAACTATCTTGTATCAAAGTTATTGTGTGCTATATTTCATGCTTTATGTAAAATAAGCGGTATTGTAAGTTTGTAAAATATTGTATAAAAGTTTGAACGCGAAATATTATTATAATCAGTTTTTCATATAGAATTGTAGTGGTTGAATTGTATATTAGCTACTAAGTATGAACTTAACGGGTAGGTACTACCCGAATTTAAACTTATAAAACGCTAATATGAAGAAAAAGCTTTTATAAATGAGTTCATATTATGCTACGAAATACTATTAACTACTCTTAATATTCTGTATGATTAAGTTGTTCCATTTGACTATTTTGAAGGAAATGGCACCGTCTACTCGACACACCGTGAATATGAATGAAGAGGAATTCCGTACTTTTCTAACTTCAAACATAGTCGCAGTACAGGCTGCGCTACATACCAACAATAACCTTGGATCTAGCAGTACAGGAAATCGTGTAGGATGCACCTATAAAGAATTCACTGCCTGCAAACCTTTGGAATTTGATGGAACCGAAGGACCGATCGGATTGAAACGGTGGACCGAGAAGGTCGAATCGGTGTTTGCCATAAGTAAGTGTACTGAAGAGGACAAAGTGAAGTACGCTACGCATACTTCACAGGTTCTGCGTTAACATGGTGGAATACCTATCTAGAGCAAGTGGAACAAGATGATGCGTACGCACTACCGTGGTCAGCATTCAAGCACTTGATGAACGAGAAGTACCGTCCCAGAACCGAGGTCGATAAGCTCAAGACAGAACTTAGAGGGTTACGAACCCAAGGATTTGATATTACCACGTACGAAATACGATTCACAGAATTGTGCCTATTGTGTCCGGGAGCGTTCGAAGATGAGGAAGAGAAGATCGACGCGTTTGTGAAAGGATTACCGGAAAGAATCCAAGAAGATATAAGTTCACACGAGCCCACCTCCATACAACAGGCATGCAGAATGGCTCACAAACTAGTGAACCAGATTGAGGAAAGAATTAAAGAACAGACGGCTGAAGAGGCCAAAGTGAAGCAAGTCAAAAGAAAGTGGGAGGAAAACGGTGATAAGAATCACCAATACAACAACAACAGCAATTACAATAATAATCGCAACAATTATCCCAACAATCGCAACATCAATCGCAACTACAACAAACGGCCCAACAACAACAACAACAACAACAACAACAACAACAACAACAACTACAACAATCATCCCAACAACAATAACAACCGCAACAACAACAACAATCAGAAGCAGCTATGCCAAAGGTGTGAAAAGTATCACTCGGGGTTCTGCACCAAATTTTGCAATAAGTGTAAAATAAATGGTCATAGCCCGGCGAAGTGTGAGGTCTACGGACCAGGGGTTAATAGAACAAAAGGAAAAAATGGTGTCGGAACGAGTAATGGCGGAGCAAGTAGTGTCGGAGCAAGTTATGCCAATGTAGTTTGTTATAAATGTGGAAAATTGGGCCACATTATTAGAAATTGCCCGAACCAGGAGAACACGAATGGACAAGGCCGCGGAAGAGTTTTCAATATTAATGCGGCAGAGGCACAGGAAGACCCGGAGCTTATTACGGGTACGTTTCTTATTGACAATAAATCTGCTTACGTTTTATTTGATTCGGGTGCGGATAGAAGCTATATGAGTAGAGATTTTTGTGCTAAATTAAGTTATCCATTGACACCGTTGGATAGTAAATTTTTACTCGAATTAGCAAACGGTAAATTAATTTCAGCAGATAATATATGCCGGAATCGAGAAATTAAACTGGGTAACGAAATATTTAAGATTGATTTGATACCAGTAGAGTTAGGGAGTTTTGATGTAATAGTTGGCATGGACTGGCTGAAGAAGGTGAAAGCAGAGATCGTATGTTATAAAAATGCAATTCGCATTGTACGAGAAGAAGGAGAACCCTTAATGGTGTACGGAGAAAAGGGCAACATGAAGCTACATCTTATTAGTAATTTGAAGGCACAAAAACTAATAAGAAAAGGTTGCTATGCTGTTCCAGCACACGTCGAGAAAGTACAAACTGAAGAAAAGAGCATCAACGATGTTCCCGTCGCAAAAGAATTTTCCGATGTATTTCCGAAAGAATTACTGAGACTACCTCCACATCGATCTGTTGAATTTCAAATAGATCTTGTACCAGGAGCTGCACCAATAGCTCGTGCTCCTTATAGACTCGCACCCAACGAGATGAAAGAACTGCAAGAACTATTAGAACGTGGTTTCATTCGACCAAGCACATCACCATAGGGAGCTCCTGTTTTGTTTGTCAAGAAGAAGGATGGTACATTTAGGTTGTGTATTGACTACAGAGAGTTGAACAAACTTACCATCAAAAACCGTTATCCACTGCCGAGAATTGACGACTTATTTGATCAACTACAAGGCTCGTCGGTTTATTTGAAGATCGATTTACGTTCTGGATATCATCAAATGCGAGTAAAGGAGGATGATATTCCAAAAACTACTTTTAGGACGCGTTATGGTCATTACGAGTTTATGGTTATGCCGTTTGGATTGACTAACGCACTAGCTGTGTTCATGGACATTATGAACCGAGTGTGTGGGCCATATCTTGACAAGTTTGTCATTGTTTTCATCGATGACATACTTATTTACTCAAAGAATGATCAAGAGCATGAAGAACATTTGAGAAAAGTGCTAGAAGTATTGAGGAAAGAAAAACTGTACGCTAAGTTTTCAAAGTGTGCATTTTGGTTGGAAGAAGTTCAATTCCTCGGTTACATAGTGAACAAAGAAGGTATTAAGGTGGATCCGGCAAAGATAGAAACTGTTGAAAAGTGGGAAACCCCGAAAACTCCGAAACACATACGCCAGTTTTTAGGACTAGCTGGTTACTACAGAAGGTTCATCCAAGACTTTTCCAGAATAGCAAAACCCTTGACTGCATTAACGCATAAAGGGAAGAAATTTGAATGGAAGGATGAACAAGAGAAAGCGTTCCAGTTATTGAAGAAAAAGCTAACTACGTCACCTATATTGTCATTGCCTGAAGGGAATGATGATTTTGTGATTTATTGTGACGCATCAAAGCAAGGTCTCGGTTGTGTATTAATGCAACGAACAAAGGTGATTGCTTATGCATCTAGACAATTGAAGATTCACGAACAAAATTATACGACGCATGATTTAGAATTAGGCGCGGTTGTTATTGCATTAAAGACTTGGAGGTACTACTTATATGGGGTCAAAAGTATTATATATACCGACCACAAAAGTCTTCAACACATATTTAATCAGAAACAACTGAATATGAGGCAGCGTAGGTGGATTGAATTGTTGAATGATTACGACTTTGAGATTCGTTATCACCCGGGGAAGGCAAATGTGGTAGCCGACACCTTGAGCAGGAAGGACAGAGAACCCATTCGAGTAAAATCTATGAATATAATGATTCACAATAACCTTACTACTCAAATAAAGGAGGCGCAACAAGGAGTTTTAAAAGAGGGAAATTTAAAGGATGAAATACCCAAAGGATCGGAGAAGCATCTTAATATTCGGGAAGACGGAACCCGGTATAGGGCTGAAAGGATATGGGTACCAAAATTTGGAGATATGAGAGAAATGGTACTTAGAGAAGCTCATAAAACCAGATACTCAATACATCCTGGAACGGGGAAGATGTACAAGGATCTCAAGAAACATTTTTGGTGGCCAGGTATGAAAGCTGATGTTGCTAAATACGTAGGAGAATGTTTGACGTGTTCTAAGGTCAAAGCTGAGCATCAGAAACCATCAGGTCTACTTCAACAACCCGAAATCCCGGAATGGAAATGGGAAAACATTACCATAGATTTCATCACTAAATTGCCAAGGACTGCAAGTGGTTTTGATACTATTTGGGTAATAGTTGATCGTCTCACCAAATCAGCACACTTCCTGCCAATAAGAGAAGATGACAAGATGGAGAAGTTAGCACAACTGTATTTGAAGGAAGTCATCTCCAGACATGGAATACCAATCTCTATTATCTCTGATAGGGATGGTAGATTTATTTCAAGATTCTGGCAGACATTACAGCAAGCATTGGGAACTCGTCTAGACATGAGTACTGCCTATCATCCACAAACTGATGGGCAGAGTGAAAGGACGATACAAACGCTTGAAGACATGCTACGAGCTTGTGTTATTGATTTCGGAAACAGTTGGGATCGACATCTACCGTTAGCAGAATTTTCCTACAACAACAGCTACCATTCAAGCATTGAGATGGTGCCGTTTGAAGCACTTTATGGTAGAAAGTGCAGGTCTCCGATTTGTTGGAGTGAAGTGGGGGATAGACAGATTACGAGTCCGAAGATAATACAAGAAACTACCGAGAAAATCATCCAAATTCAACAAAGATTGAAAACTGCCCAGAGTCGACAAAAGAGCTACGCGGACAGTAAAAGAAAAGATATAGAGTTTGAAATTGGAGAAATGGTCATGCTTAAGGTTTCACCTTGGAAAGGCGTTGTTCGATTTGGTAAACGGGGGAAACTAAATCCAAGGTATATTGGACCATTCAAGATTATAGACCGTGTCGGACCAGTAGCTTACCAACTGGAGCTACCTCAACAACTCGCGGCTGTACATAACACTTTCCACGTCTCAAATTTGAATAAATGTTTTGCTAAAGAAGATCTCACTATTCCGTTGGACGAAATCCAAATCAATGAAAAACTTCAATTCATTGAAGAACCCGTCGAAATAATGGATCGTGAGGTTAAGAGACTTTAACAAAACAAGATACCGATTGTTAAGGTTCGATGGAATGCTCGTAGAGGACCCGAGTTCACCTGGGAGCGTGAAGATCAAATGAAAAAGAAATACCCGCATTTATTTCCAGAAGATACGTCAACACCTCCAACTGCTTAAAATTTCGGGACGAAATTTATTTAACGGGTAGGTACTGTAGTGACCCGAACTTTTCCATGTTTATATATATTAAACAAAATTGTTATTTACATGATTAAGTGTTTCCAACATGTTAAGCAATCAAACTTGTTAAGACTTGATTAATTGAAATAGGTTTCATATAGACAATTGACCACCCAAGTTGACCGGTGATTCACGAACGTTAAAACTTGTAAAAACTATACGATGACCTATATATGGTTATATATATAGTTAACATGATTTTATTATAAGTATGTATCTCATTAGGTATTTTACCAATGAGTTATATACATAAAAATGAGACTATTAATTTAAGAAACTCGAAAACGATATATATAACGATTATCGTTATAACAACGTCTTACTAGCTACATATGAATCATATTAAGATATTGATACACTTGGTTAATTATGTTAAATGATAAGTAAATATATTATTAAGTGTATTAACAATGAAATACATATGTAAAAATAAGACTACTAACTTAATGATTTCGAAACGAGACATATATGTAACGATTATCGTTGTAACGACATTTAACTGTATATATATCATACTAAGATATATTATATATCATAATATCATGATAATATAACAATTTAACATCTCATTTGTTATAATAAACAATGGGTTAACAACATTCAACAAGATCGTTAACCTAAAGGTTTCAAAACAACACTTACATATAACTACTAACGATGACTTAACGACTCAGTTAAAATGTATATACATGTAGTGTTTTAATATGTATTCATACAATGTTTCGACCTATCATGTCGACACATCTATATATATTTCGGAACAACCATAGACACTCTATATGTGAATGTTGGAGTTAGCTATACAGGGTTGAGGTTGATTCCAAAATATATATAGTTTGAGTTGTGATCAATACTGAGATACGTATACACTGGGTCGTGGATTGATTCAAGATAACATTTATCGATTTATTTCTGTACATCTAACTGTGGACAACTAGTTGTAGGTTAGTAACGAGGATAGCTGACTTAATCAACTTAAAACATCAAAATATATTAAAAGTGTTGTAAATATATTTTGAACATACTTTGATATATATGTATATATTGTTATAGGTTTGTGAATCAACCAGTGGCTAAGTCTTACTTCCCGACGAAGTAAAAATCTGTGAAAGTGAGTTATAGTCCCACTTTTAAAATCTAATATTTTTGGGATGAGAATACATGCAGGTTTTATAAATGATTTACAAAATAGACACAAGTACGTGAAACTACATTCTATGGTTGAATTATCAAAATCGAATATGCCCCTTTTTATTAAGTCTGGTAATCTAAGAATTAGGGAACAGACACCCTAATTGACGCGAATCCTAAAGATAGATCTATTGGGCCTAACAAACCCCATCCAAAGTACCGGATGCTTTAGTACTTCGAAATTTATATCATATCCGAAGGGTGTCCCAGAATGATGGGGATATTCTTATATATGCATCTTGTTAATGTCGATTACCAGGTGTTTACCATATGAATGATTTTTATCTCTATGTATGGGATGTGTATTGAAATATGAAATCTTGTGGTCTATTGTTACGATTTGATATATATAGGTTAAACCTATAACTCACCAACATTTTTCTTGACGTTTAAAGCATGTTTATTCTCAGGTGAATACTAAGAGCTTCCGCTGTTGCATACTAAAATAAGGACAAGATTTGGAGTCCATGTTTGTATGATATTGTGTAAAAACTGCATTCAAGAAACTGATTTTGATGTAACATATTTGTATTGTAAACCATTATGTAATGGTCGTGTGTAAACAGGATATTTTAGATTATCATTATTTGATAATCTACGTAAAGCTTTTTAAACCTTTATTTATGAAATAAAGGTTATGGTTTATTTTAAAAATGAATGCAGTCTTTGAAAAACGTCTCATATAGAGGTCAAAACCTCGCAACGAAATCAATTAATATGGAACGTTTTTAATCAATAAGAACGGGACATTTCACTCGAGTTGTTGTCAGCTTTCTTAAAAATCTTTTCTCGCATTTTGGGATTCCAAAAGCATTAATCAGTGATCGTGGAACTCATTTTACAAATCAACTACTCGAGAAAGTGCTTAAAAAGTACGGAGTTAATCATCGTTTTTCAACTTCTTACCACCCTCAAACAAGTGGTCAAGTTGAAAACACAAACAGAGGTCTTAAACGAATTTTAGAAAGAACGGTTAAAAATAATCCAAAAATGTGGCATCGAAAGCTAGATGTTGCGCTTTGGGCATTTAGAACTGCATTCAAAACACCCATCGGTACTACACCTTTCCGATTGATTTACGGTAAGGCGTGTCATCTACCTGTCGAAGTTGAACACAAGGCATACTGGGCTCTAAGAGAATGTAATACCTGAAAGGACCCGTTCATATACATTATAAACGATTCACAATATATGATTACATTGCGAGGTATTTGACCTCTATATGATACATTTTACAAACATTGCATTCGTTTTTAAAAGACAATCTTTCTTTACATCGAAAATTGACAGGCATGCATACCATTTCATAATATCCACTATCCAACTATAAATTGATTTAATAATAATCTTTGATGAACTCAATGACTCGAATGCAACGTTCTTCGAAATATGCTATGAAAGACTCCAAGTAATATCTTTAAAATGAGCAAATACACAGTGGAAGATTTCTTTAACACCTGAGAATAAACATGCTTTAAAGTGTCAACCAAAAGGTTGGTGAGTTCATTAGTTTATCATAATCATTTATTTCCATTATTTTAATAGACCACAAGAATTTCATTTCCAGTTCTCATAAATATACGTCCCATGCATAGAGACAAAAATAATCATTCATATGGTGAACATCTGGTAACCGACATTAACTAGATACATATAAGAATATCCCCTATCATTCTGGGATCCTCCTTCGGACATGATATAAATTTCGAAGTACTAAAGCATCCGGTACTTTGGATGGGGTTTGTTAGGCCCAATAGATCTATCTTTAGGATTCGCGTCAATTAGGGTGTCTGTTCCCTAATTCTTAGATTACCAGAATTTAATAAAAAGAGGCATATTCGATTTCGATAATTCAACCATAGAATGTAGTTTCAATTACTTGTGTCTATTTCGTCAAACATTTATAAAAGCACATGTATTCTCAGTCCCAAAAATATAAAGGGTAAAAAGGCAAATGAAACTCACCATACTATATTTCGTAGTAAAAATACATATAACGTCATTGAACAAGTGCAAGGTTGGCCTCGGATTCACGAACCTAAATTAATTATATATATTTATGTGTTGGTCAATATTTGTCTAACAAATTAGGTCAAGTCATAGTGTACCACAATCCTAATGCTCGAGACTAATATGCAAAAGTCAACAAAAGTAAATTTGACTCAAAATAATTTCCAAAAATCTATACATGATTAATATATAGTTTAAATATCGTCGTTTTATATTTTTAAATATTTTTAAAAGATTTATTAGAGTAAATAATATAATTTATTTATTAATAAATAAAATTTTATATTAAATTTATATAATAAAATATACTTTTATATATATTAAGTAATAAAATTTATAGGGTTCATTTAATATCATAAAGATAATATGATAGGTATTATTAAAGTAAGTTATTACACGTAGTAAAATATGTTTGTATCACATATTTATTTGATAAAATAATATCTATAATGTTAGTAAGTAAAAGTTGTATTATTTTGTAATAATAATTATTATTATAAAAATATCAATATTTATAATTACTAAGATGACATTATGATAAAACGATAATTCTAATTATGATAACTTTAATATTTACAATAATTTTTAATATTATCTTTAAAATAATAATTCTATTTAAAATAATAATAATAATAATGATATTTTATAGTAACAATGACATTTCTATTAAAATAATAATTTTTGTTAAAATGATAGTTTTAATACTAACGATACTTTTAATAATAATAGTAATGATAAAAATAATAAGAACGATAATTTTATCTAAATTAATATCTTATAATATTTTAATTTCATCATGATACTCTTACCCATTATTTCCTAATCATTTCGTTTAATAGCTTTTAATCGTCTTTTATATCGTGTTCATAATAATGATAATAATAGTAATCAAAATAATTAGGTGTTACAGATATTTGTTTTAATTACACTAATATTAATAATGATAGTTACTATAACATTATTAACGATAATACTAATAATTATCTTAATGATAACATAGTAATAATAATAATAACAATAACAATAACCATTTTTAAATAATGATATATATATATATATATATATATATATATATATATATATATATATATATATATATATATATATATATATATATATATATATATATATATATATATATATATATATATATATATATATATATATATATATATATATATATATTAATATTGATAATAATAATAATAATACCAATAATAATAATAATAATAATAATAATAATAATAATAATTGGATAATAATAATAATACTAATTATAACTTTAACGATAATAACGATAGTAATAATAAAAAAAATAACATTTTTTAATGATAAATCTCTTTTATTGATAAATATAATAATAATGATAATAATAAGATAAAACTAGAACGACGATAAAAACGACGATAATAATAATCATTTTTAATAAAAATATCGAAAATTCAATTGATTATAACTTCTAATCCGTTCATCGAAACCATTCGATATCTAAAGGAAAAGTTCTTAATTTTTCGCTAGCTTTCCAAGGACATGCATATCTTATACCTTATCTCAACTGCAAGTGTAACTAATTCAAGATTCAACCTAACCTGTCTAAGGGCAATTTTAAAAGTGCAAGCATGCATAATCCTAAATACTCGAGCACTAGTTAGGGATACACTATTAGTATGTAAAAGTTAAATTATGAGTACTCACGTATCAATATTGAGATTCAATATTGCAGGAAAGATACGTAGACGCAACGGAAATGATAAACACTATATTGACCTCACGAGCATACCCATAAATCATACTCAATCACCTCCATAGCTATAACCCATAATTTCCATAATCCTATCCCACTCGAAAAACAATTTCGAAATCACTCGGACAGCACTCCGTCGTAATATTTTTTTTGTATACTAATAATATCTTGAAATAATACGGAGTAAATATATATATGTAAATCGATTGAGAGAGTTTATAGAAAAATATTTTCAAATTTCTATGAAATAATGAAACCTATTAAATTTTATTTATAATAGATTTTTGAATTATTAAAGTGAATTATTAAAGTATGAATTATTAAAGTGAATTATTAAAGTATGAATTATTAAAGTGAATTATTAAAGTATGAATTATTAAAGTGAATTATTAAAGTTAAAGTAAAGTAAAAATAAAGTAAAGGTAAAGTTTAAGTATAGTAAAAGTATAAAACTATGTACGTATAATACGCGTATAAATATATATAATATTAATTTAAATCGTTATATATATTTAATAAAATAAAATATAAATATCATTATCTTTATCATACTAGTTAAGTAATGAGTTGTCAAAAGTGGTTCTAGATATTTATAAAAGTTATATACGTTTTAATAATAAAATTCTTTTTAAACTGAAAACGTTTTTGTACGTTTGAAACTAAATAGATCAATCGAGTCTTTATGAGATTCAATCTTTCACTATCCTTTGTCTAGTTCTCAATGATTAACAATTTGTTCTTATTTATAAATCACTTCACCATTTTCCGAATATTGTTAAAATGGAAAGATTTCTCAAATTAACGTGGGCCTTTCAACAGAGACTTGTAATCATAATTCAATATATCCGATAATTCAATCATTTGATCTTATCTTCTAATTCCATTGATAAACATTTTGAAACAGATACAATCATATAAAGTATTTAATCTAATATTTTGTTTACGTTTCAAGTTATAATATATATACACATATACATATATAATCATATTCGTTTAATGGTTCGTGAATCGTTGGAACTTGGTCGAGGTTGAATGAATGTATGAACATAGTATAAAATTTTTGAAATTTAACTTAACAAATATTGCTTATCGTGTCGGAAACATATAAAGATTAAAGTTTAAATTTGGTTGGAAATTTCCGGGTTGTCACAGTACCTACCCGTTAAAGAAATTTCATCCCGAAATTTGCGTGGAAAGGTCGTGAATGATAATAAGTATGTTTTCATGATGCATACGGGCTGAAAATTAGAGTTTTATCATCAGCGAATAATTTGGATAAACAATCCATTTATATGAAGAGTACGAATGAAGCTAACATAGAAGAGTGAAATGAGTAAGTGTAGATTCATCTTATCATTTGACGTAGATATGATTGATTCCCAGATTTCAAGGTATTTGAAGAAAATCTTCTTAATAAGATTTGACTCTCCGGTAATCAAGGGAATTAGGATCCACTTTAAATGCGATCGTCCATTTTAATTGTTCTGTCAGAGATTTTCTTATAAATTCACCTCCTTCGTTTCTTTACAACTCACACCTTCTATTGATGCATTTTATGCAAGTCCCTAGACATCTACCCACGTCCATTGCAGGTACAACAGTTTACAGGCCACCATGATTGCTCGTTATTATACTATCCGTGTTTGTATGTGATTACAGGAACTGCAGGAACGAGATTTAGATGTTTGACTATGTTAGACTTAGTCAGACGTACGAGTGAAGCCTCACTAGTACGGCTGACAGGCTCATACGAACGGTTGATGCTGAGCTAAGTCACAATTACAACCTAAATGAGAAGACACGAGTGAGTGATCACCCGTACGGCTGATGAGGCCAACTCGTACGTGTGATGAATGAATCGTATGGGTGAGTCAACAGCAGGGGTATATAAAGTCTTATGTTCTTCATTTTAGGTTAAGCCTCTCATTTGTTACACACATTCAGATCTAGTGAGCTCCTCTGATTCTCTCTCAGTCCAAATCACCCAGGTGGTGAATAATAGCTCTAGGTGTTGATCTAATCACACTTGATTTAGTTGTAGTTTGACTAAATTAATCAAAAAAAAAAACTTAACCTATTCACTAGAGGGTTTGATTCACTTATTCCGCCATTGTGTGAGTTAAATCTGTTGATTTCTAAGTTCCTAGTCATGTTTCATCACCTTTTATTCTTTCCCCCTCAACTCATATTTTAAAGTGTTCATCAATATGCTCCATCCAGTTCTGATTCTCGATATACTTCTAACTTTCATATCGATCATTCTTCTTTTTCATCTACCGCCGAAAGAATCTATTTACTTCTACTATACTCTTGGGTTTATAGTGTTTCTAGTTCTCCCGTGTCTTTATATTGCTATATGCATCGATATATATGGTTTATAATTTCTGGTTTATCGTTGGGCTTTATATGTTCCCTTATATTTCAAAGTCTCTACTTCTGTCTTCTATAATCATTATCATTCACAGTTAATGCTCTCTTTTATTTGCTGCAATTTATACCACAATTTCTATTTCGGAGTTTTGTCCTTTCATTTCTTCTTCTTGCGATTAAGCACCGCTTGTAATGGTCCAGAATTCACATATATGAATTTCGGAATGAACATTGTTAATGTTCTAGGAAGGAAATTGTGATGGCACGATCTTGACTTATCAAATTACTAGAATACCTTGGAAAAGGTCGAATCATCAAGAAATATTTCTTGATATTTTAGAGATTAAATAGAATACAAGAGTCGTATAACATGGCACATGATGATGTTACGATCTGTGAATCATCACGTTCTATTTAGAAACTCAGCATGACTTACTGTAATATAATCACGTTGATCAAGTGTCATTATATTATATTAATTCATGCTTCAGTTCCCAACACTACTTCAAAATATTCCTATTTTAAACTTGAATGTTTCAGAATTTAGAAACTAAAATAGTTTCTTTTATGATGTAATACAGATAGCGCGAAGAGGTAAATGATTTCAAATAAGAAAAATTAATAAAATATCTTCAGAAATATGGAGGATATTTATACTGAAAGATATGATGATATTTTAGAATTTCTAATATCAGAGGATGATGAAGAATATTGTCCGTAGGGGTTTAGAGTCAGGAGCAAGGTATTCGTTAATGACTTCAGTAGGTACTGAATCATTTGGATCCTTTGAAGTCAGGTTCAGTCTTTGTAATTTTTCCACAACCCCCTTCCTACTTTGCTCAATCCGTTTTCCAGTTCCAAAACTTCTCTTTTTCTGCGCTTTGCCAGCACACTTCATCATTATCATCCAGCTTTTACCGTTTAAAGTCGTTTATAGTTTTTGCTGCTTCATCAGCATTTTTTCCATTTTCGGAGAACCAATTTGTAGTTCGGAGTGTTTTTCAGAAACTTCACATTCAAATTAAGTCCAGAAGATAGGCGTTATATATACACATATAACTGTTGGCGTAGACATGCTGCGAGATTTCAAAATACTGATTGCTAATTCTCAATGATTCGTATGGCAATTCTTATTACAAGATGCGAATGAGTAAATGATGGGGTTTCAATAAATAATTATAATGACTTTTTGGAGAGGCTAAATCAAAGGGTAATGAAGTTGTTGGTACATCTGCTAATAATGTGGTGGAATGTAAAAGATTCCCTGGTAACGATGGTGTATATCTCAAGGTTATAATAAGGTTAGTCTGATTGAAAAGTCGAAGTTGACTTGCTGGAGCTGTGACAAAACTGGCTACTTTGAATAGGAGTCGCAAAGTTATTTTTGATAATAAATGCCAAAGAATCTGACGCGGATACGTTGTTTAAACTTTTACTTTGGTTTCAAGAGTTTTTTTCGGGTACATAACTGTGGGTAACATGTGGTTGGATCATCATCTCGATTGCTCATCATTCGAAGTGTCTTCAGAAATTTTCGAAGGGTTTGAACATAGATTGTAATCATTAACATACATTTGATGTTCTAACACAGTTTTGAAGTCAACATATAGCTTGTGAAAGATGTAAGGATCTAAGAGTGATGATTTTGGTCATATCTCGAGTTGAATTTTGAGATTTCAAAATCAGAATATGTAATTAAATTTTGAATGAGTATGGTTGTTTTGATTTATATAAAAGAATGTATATTGCTGTGAAAGTAGGGAGTATAATGGATGCTTTGCTGAATCAGATTCGAAGAATGTAACATATTATTTGTGA
The DNA here is from genome assembly GCF_046630445.1 of Rutidosis leptorrhynchoides. Taxonomy (NCBI): domain Eukaryota; kingdom Viridiplantae; phylum Streptophyta; class Magnoliopsida; order Asterales; family Asteraceae; genus Rutidosis; species Rutidosis leptorrhynchoides. The sequence goes on from NC_092335.1 coordinate 213,509,238, forward strand.
ATTTATATATCTCTCGGGTATTACCTACCCGTAAATTTTTTTTTTTCACAATTAATATTTTGTACAAAAGAATTTTATTACAGTCTTTATGAAAATATATAAATATGTATATTTTTTTTAGATGTAACATAGATTTAATGAGTTAATGTTAAATTAAACTCATTTGATTTACGGTTGAAACTATAATTGAATAATCCCTAAAGGCTTTAAAAAGTACATAACTTTTACGCAGTATTTCTTTAATGACATTGAAATTATGAATCAATACTTCGTTATTTGTTGATGTATGATGTTCGGTTCGTAGAATTCTTGTGAATTTCGCAAAGTACGAATGATGTTATCTGAAAAGTTTCGGGTACATCGATGATGAAAGTGTAAAATCAAATATATACTTGATTTATTATGAATTGGAATTTGTTGAATTGCGACAGAGATTGTAGTTAACGCTGGTTAAGTTGCGGCCGAAGGACGTACATTATTATATATTTGTAATATGAATTAACCGAGTAGTTAAGATTCACACACAATAGCTTAGCACGAAAAGATTTATTTCAATATATATATATATATATATATATATATATATATATATATATATATATATATATATATATAATATACATATAATTTCTTCAGAGGGAATGAGTTAATTCTTCATAACTCGTTGATACAATATACACGTTATTGATTCGTAATGATGTCCACAGTGATTCTTGAACTGATGGAGTTTGTGATGTTATCGGTGTTGTTGATTCGGTTGTTGACTGTACTGACGATGCTGGTAATGCTGACGGTACTGTTGATGCTGTTGGTAAAGCAAGTTTAGCTTGTTAATCACACACCATTTTTGTCAGGGTTTCTACTCTTCCTTCTATCATTTTGGTTCGCTTAACTAATTTATGGTTAGGGCTAAATTAGATAATCTCTAAGACTTTAGAGATTACATAATCGCCGCAGAATGTTTCTCCAATGAAGTTATGAATTAATACTTCGTCAGTTATTGTTGTTGGTACTCCTTGGTATCTATGGTGCGTATGACGTTGATGCTCGTGGGACAGATTTTGAAGTTAAGGTTTACGACACGGTTGTGGTTGGAGGTGGTAATGGTACTGTTGGCGTTGATGATGGTGGTACTGGTTATGCTGCTGATGCTGCTGCTGGTGTTTGTAATCTCTGCACCATATTCTCCAAAGCCACTACCCGAGCGCGAAGCTCGTTGACTTCTTCTATTACATCGGGGTGATTGTGAGTTCGGGGAAAATTTGTTGTAATATATAATCATGACGAGATACTCTGGAAATGAGTGAGAACATGATATTTCAGACAGGTTCGCCGGTAAGTGCTTCAGGTTCTTCGTCAAGAGGGCAATGTGGTGGATGGAAGGGATCACCTTCTTCTTGTCTCCAATGATTGAGGAGGCTACGAACTCATCCCCAATTCATCCAGAATAGGTGATGACTGATTGGTTGATCTATTCCGGTCACACTGCTTTCGGAGCTTGAATGAGATTCCATTTCGGAATCTGAGTGACTTGAACTGATGACGAATTCCATTTTGTACAATTGGATAGAGGATTTTTTTTCGATATGAAATGATTTTGGCTAACGGATGGTATTCTAATTACATAGAATATATATATATATATATATATATATATATATATATATATATATATATATATATATATATATATATATATATATATATATAGATCAAAAGATTTCGTAGATTACGGAGGACTTTGCGGGATATGTCAGGCAAAGTTTAAAGTAACAGATACGATAAGATACGATTTAGCAGATATGCTAAGATATGAATTTTTGTCTATACACTATTCATGCAATCAATGCAGCAAGACGTGTCTTAGACTAAAAATGATAAGCAGGTAATTTCCTGAGGATGATAAGTAGTTAATTTTCGACACAAAATGATAAGCAAAACTTTTGACATGCAGACACGGTCGAAGTCCAGACTCACTAATGCATCCTATCGACTTATCAGTTAGAAACACTAATGCAGACCAGGTTCGCTAAGACCACCGCTCTGATACCAACTGAAAGGACCCGTTCATATACATTATAAACGATTCACAATAGTTGATTACATTGAGAGGTATTTGACCTCTATATGATACATTTTACAAACATTGCATTCGTTTTTAAAAGACAATCTTTCTTTACATCGAAAATTGACAGGCATGCATACCATTTCATAATATCCACTATCCAACTATAAATTGATTTAATAATAATATTTGATGAACTCAATGACTCGAATGCAACGTTCTTTGAAATATGCTATGAAAGACTCCAAGTAATATCTTTAAAATGAGCAAATACACAGCGGAAGATTTCTTTAACACCTGAGAATAAACATGCTTTAAAGTGTCAACCAAAAGGTTGGTGAGTTCATTAGTTTATCATAATCATTTATTTCCATCATTTTAATAGACCACAAGAATTTTATTTCCAGTTCTCATAAATATACGTCCCATGCATAGAGACAAAAATAATCATTCATATGGTGAACACCTTGTAACCGACATTAACTAGATACATATAAGAATATCCCCTATCATTCCGGGATCCTCCTTCGGACAAGATATAAATTTCGAAGTACTAAATCATCCGGTACTTTGGATGGGGTTTGTTAGGCCCAATAGATCTATCTTTAGGATTCGCGTCAATTAGGGTGTCTGTTTCCTAATTCTTAGATTACCAGACTTTAATAAAAAGGGGCATATTCGATTTCGATAATTCAACCATAGAATGTAGTTTCAATTACTTGTGTCTATTTCGTCAAACATTTATAAAAGCGCATGTATTCTCAGTCCCAAAAATATAAAGGGTAAAAAGGCAAATGAAACTCACCATACTGTATTTCGTAGTAAAAATACATATAACGTCATTGAACAAGTGCAAGGTTGGCCTCGGATTCACGAACCTAAATTAATTATATATATTTATGTGTTGGTCAATATTTGTCTAACAAATTAGGTCAAGTCATAGTGTACCACAATCCTAATGCTCGAGACTAATATGCAAAAGTCAACAAAAGTAAATTTGACTCAAAATAATTTCCAAAAATCTATACATGATTAATATATAGTTTAAATATCGTCGTTTTATATTTTTAAATATTTTTAAAAGATTTATTAGAGTAAATAATATAATTTATTTATTAATAAATAAAATTTTATATTAAATTTATATAATAAAATATACTTTTATATATATTAAGTAATAAAATTTATAGGGTTCATTTAATATCATAAAGATAATATGATAGGTATTATTAAAGTAAGTTATTACACGTAGTAAAATATGTTTGTATCACATATTTATTTGATAAAATAATATCTATAATGTTAGTAAGTAAAAGTTGTATTATTTTGTAATAATAATTATTATTATAAAAATATCAATATTTATAATTACTAAGATGACATTATGATAAAACGATAATTCTAATTATGATAACTTTAATATTTACAATAATTTTTAATATTATCTTTAAAATAATAATTCTATTTAAAATAATAATAATAATGATATTTTATAGTAACAATGACATTTCTATTAAAATGATAATTTTTGTTAAAATGATAGTTTTAATACTAACGATACTTTTAATAATAATAGTAATGATAAAAATAATAAGAACGATAATTTTATCTAAATCAATATCTTATAATATTTTAATTTCATCATGATACTCTTACCCATTATTTCCTAATCATTTCGTTTAATAGCTTTTAATCATCTTTTATATCGTGTTCATAATAATGATAATAATAGTAATCAAAATAATTAGGTGTTACAGATATTTGTTTTAATTACACTAATATTAATAATGATAGTTACTATAACATTATTAACGATAATACTAATAATTATCTTAATGATAATATAGTAATAATAATAATAACAATAACAATAATCATTTTTAAATAATGATATATATATTAATAATGATAATAATAATAATAATACCAATAATAATAATAATAATAATAATAATAATAATAATAATAATAATAATAATTGGATAATAATAATAATACTAATTATAACTTTAACGATAATAACGATAGTAATAATAAAAAAAATAACATTTTTAATGATAAATCCCTTTTATTGATAAAGATAATAATAATGATAATAATAAGATAAAACTAGAACGACGATAAAAACGACGATAATAATAATCATTTTTAATAAAAATATCGAAAATTCAATTGATTATAACTTCTAATCGGTTCATCGAAACCATTCGATATCTAAAGGAAAAGTTTTTAATTTTTCGCTAGCTTTCCAAGGACATGCATATCTTATACCTTATCTCAACCGCAAGTGTAACTAATTCAAGATTCAACCTAACCTGTCTAAGGGCAATATTAAAAGTACAAGCATGCATAATCCTAAATACTCCAGCACTAGTCAGGGATACACTATTAGTATGTAAAAGTTAAATTATGAGTACTCACGTATCAATATTGAGATTCAATATTGCAGGAAAGATACGTAGACGCAAAGGAAATGATAAACACTATATTGACCTCACGAGCATACCCATAAATCATACTCAATCACCTCCATAGCTATAACCCATAATTTCCTTAATCCTATCCCACTCGAAAAACAATTTTGAAATCACTCGGACAGCACTCCGTCGTAATATTTTTTTTGTATACTAATAATATCTTGAAATAATACGGAGTAAATATATATATGTAAATCGATTGAGAGAGTTTAGAGAAAAATATTTTCAAATTTCTATGAAATAATGAAACCTATTGAATTCTATTTATAATAGATTTTTGAATTATTAAAGTGAATTATTAAAGTATGAATTATTAAAGTGAATTATTAAAGTATGAATTATTAAAGTGAATTATTAAAGTATGAATTATTAAAGTGAATTATTAAAGTTAAAGTAAAGTAAAAATAAAGTAAAGGTAAAGTTTAAGTATAGTAAAAGTATAAAACTATGTACGTATAATACGCGTATAAATATATATAATATTAATTTAAATCGTTATATATATTTAATAAAATAAAATATAAATATCATTATCTTTATCATACTAGTTAAGTAATGAGTTGTCAAAAGTGGTTCTAGATATTTATAAAAGTTATATACGTTTTAATAATAAAGTTCTTTTTAAACTGAAAATGTTTTTATACGTTTGAAACTAAATAGATCAATCGAGTCTTTATGAGATTCAATCTTCCACTATCCTTTGTCTAGTTCTCAATGATTGACAATTTGTTCTTATTTATAAATCACTTTACCATTTTCCGAATATTGTTAAAATGGAAAGATTTCTCAAATCAACGTGGGCCTTTCAATAGAGACTTGTAATCATAATTCAATATATCTGATAATTCAATCATTTGATCTTATCTTCTAATTCTATTGATAAACATTTTGAAACAGATACAATCATATAAAGTATTTAATCTAATATTTTGTTTACGTTTCAAGTTATAATATATATACACATATACATATATAATCATATTCGTTTAATGGTTCGTGAATCGTTGGAACTTGGTCGAGGTTGAATGAATGTATGAACATAGTTTAAATTTTTTGAAATTTAACTTAACAAATATTGCTTATCGTGTCGGAAACATATAAAGATTAAAGTTTAAATTTGGTTGGAAATTTCTGGGTTGTCACAATACCGACCTTGTGAAAGCCGGAGAAAACCGATTCTTACAACTAAATGAATTAGATGAATTAAGACTACAAGCATATGAAAACTCTAAAACATACAAGGAGAAAACTAAAAGAAGGCACGATGCACGGTTAAAAGAAAAGAAAGAATTTGAACAAGGGGATAAAGTATTAGTATTCCAATCACGTTTTATGTTTTCACCTGAGAAACTTAGATCCCGATGGAATGGGCCATATATAATAAAACAAGTTTTTCCATCTGGATATACAGAATTATATAGCAAAGACGGTGGAACTTTCAAAGTGAACGGTCATCGACTTAAATTATACTTTGAAGGAATCAATACTACGGAAAGAGACGAGATCACATTCTACCCTAAGGACAAGTAAATTCAGGGTAACTTTAAGGTTTTCAACTCCATTCTCGAACTTTATTTTCATTTTTAAGAGTGGGGTTTGTTCGATCTTTCCCTAGCAGACACTAAAGAACTAGTCTTCTTCCTCTATTCTACCTTTTTATTTTTATTTTCTTCTTTTCGTTTTTATTTATTGTTTATTTTCAAGATGCGCAATCAATATGTCTACAACCACTTCTTTTTGATATGCGATAAAATTTTACCGAGAGATGTAGTTTTAGATATAAAAAGAAGATGCGATCAAGCTGAAGGTATTTCGTATGCCCGAGAGACATATTAAATTAATGTGGCCAACATGTTATGATCCAAGTCGGGTCATACCCAATAACAAGCTTACCAACACTTTATATGTATTTAATCTTAACGACTGGATCGTTAAATAAATACGCGACACTTGAACTTTAAGAAATCGGTTTTCTGAAATGTTATTACTTGAAACAAATTATTTGGATAATTTGTATTTAATTATTTATAGGTTTAAATAATTATGTTGTGTTATATTTTATAAAATTGGTTTATAAAATAAGTGATTTAACAAATGCATACTTTATATAACAAGTTTTATATAATTACAAAGTATTTTATAACAAGTTGTATAAAATATAAACCTTGTTATAAAATTAATAGTGTGCAGATTTTGGAGTCTCCAAGGAGACACCCATGCTTTGTTTTGTCACTTTTAAGATAGCACAACTCCTTAGGTACATGCTTAAGTAGTCTACCAAGGTCTTGACTCAAGTAATGGATGTAACACATATCAAAAGATCAAAGAAAAACTGCAGACAATTCAGCTCTTTTGCTGCCTGCTGCCGTGGCCTTTTGGAGGTCAAAAGGAGTTCAAATTTTGATCTTTGCAAGCTCTAATCAAGTGTCATTAAATCCTAACTAAAGTACTAGGTGTTGGAGGTTGGCTTGGGGTATTATCTCTTGAGGTTCCATAGTTTTGGAACTCCATTCATCACCAACTTTTGAAGGTAGCTGCTGTCCAAATCAGTAAGCTCAAAAGGAAGAGGTTCTTGCTTGGTTATTTAGCTCATTAAGTGTCTAAATCCTAACTTAAATCAAGGGTGGTTTTGGTGCTTCAAAGGCTTGAAGTTCTACACTTTTGTTCATCATCTTACTACCATTTTGAACAGCCCTTAAACTTGTTTTAAGGAGGTATATAACTCTTCCTTTTCTTGTTAATTGTAAGCATGATTTCATAACTTGATCCTTGTGGGATTTAACTTTAATTGGTTTAAAGATTAAACAAGTTTAATTGGTATTTACACGCTTCCGTTCATAATGATTCTTAAAAGGTTTTAAGACTTATCAAACTTGTTAAAATCCCAACATTGGTATTAGAGCCGAAGTTGTTGAAATATGCTTCGAATTGTTGTTTTAAAACCCATCAACTTTGCATTCTAAGTACATGCATGAAAGAAGAATGCAAAAATCATGGGTTTTGGGAGGGTGTTTGATGAATGCCGAATTGTTAGGGCTCCAAAATTGGGTTTGGGCTCTTGCATTTTGGTCACAATTGGTTGCATGTTGATGTTCACAATCCTAGCCTTGACCGTGTGTTGATTGCATGCTATATTTGGTTGATTTATGATTCATTTGGTTTGTAATTATAATTATTCAATGGCATGTAATATTTGTTCAATTGGTATATAATAATTCATTCATAAGGCTATGTAATTTTATTTTATATTTGGTATGTAAAATAGATTAGGTTGTATTTTCATTTTCTAGAAAAATGTATTAGGATACATATTTTGTAAAATGAAGATACAAGATGATGAATGAAGACTTGAAGAACACAAGTAGCATTTGGATGCAAGGTTAAGTGGGAGATTGGAAATCTCTTGCTTTGTGTTGAAAACCCTTACCCGGTGTCATTTGTTTTCGGCTAAACAAATGTCCACCTAAATGGCTAGATTGTGAACATACTTATTTTGCATGTGTGGTTGTTTGTATGTTTATGGATTGTATGTTTGATTGTAACAAATTAATCACACAAGTTAACAACAAACATAACGACAATTTAATTGGTTAAATTAGACGTATTAACGACATGCAAAACGGCAATTTAAATGGTTAAATTGAAAAGGCAACTAAAGACCTTAATAAATGGTTATTAGGAACAAGAAAAGGATAACAAATATAAATTGGTTTATATCAAGTAATTGGCTCAATTACAAGACATGAAATTGGTTTTTCATAAGTACCATACACTAAATGCATGTTGGTGTATGGCATAAATGTTTTCTCAAACTAGAAATAACGAAAACTTAAAATCCCTTTTAAACAACAAGACAAACAAGTTAAATGCCATCCTTTTGTGCAAACACTTAAAAATATTAGGGAACTCTTAATGGGATAAAGGCCACCTAACCGTTATGAGCAAACTAATATGATTGAGGTAAATTTCGCACACTTGTGGGATAAAGGTCACCTAATCACTAGTATGTTGAATTTACACGTTAGCACAAGTAGGACGACTTGATTTGGGAATCATGAACTTAGGGTCACTGAAGCATGATGAACAAATAGGCGTTGATGGGATAATATGCCATGCAAAAGGATTGCATGATCCCATAACTTAGAAGTTGCAAAAGGATTGCAATTGTCATATAATGACTACCTAGCTAAATCAAATGACGGGATAAAGGTCACCTAACCGAAATTTGGTTTACCGTTGGATTCTAAAATTTAATAAATATCAATTGGATTTAAAGGGTATTGATTGTTAAATTAAAATTAATACTTAAACAACTTTGTTAAATTTTGTAGATGGCCGCCAATAACAACAACATGCAAAACGCACCTATTAACTTGAACAACCTATCGTTAAGGTCTCTCCTCGAGAAAGACAAACTCAACCATACGAACTTTATGGATTGGTTCCGCAATCTTAGGATTGTCCTCAAACTTGAGGATAAGGCGTATGTGTTGGAAGACCCCATTCCCGATCAACCCGACGAGGATGATACGGAAGGCATGGCTTATTGGGATAAGTATTGCGCCGATTCGGTGCAAGTCGCTTGCCTAATGATTGGGACTATGATACCCGAACTCCAAAAGGATTTCGAACATCATAGTGCATATGACATGATTACGAAATTGAAGGAGATGTTCCTTCAACAAGCACGTGTCGAGCGCTTCGAAACGGTTCGAGCGTTACATGCATGTCGTATGGATGACACCCAATCTGTATCCTCTTATGTCCTCAAAATGAAAAGCCTTATTGATCGCGCAAACCGTCTTAATCTCAACATATCTAATGAGCTAGCCACTGATCTTATCCTAAACTCCCTGTCAAAGAGGTTTGACCAATTTGTAATTAATTACAATATGAATGGGATGGATAAGACCATTGGTGAACTTCATGGCATGTTAAGGACGGCGGAAACTAGCATGGGTAAGAGGGCTTCACCCGTGCTAATGATCAATGATGGTGGGTCCAAAGGTAACAACACCTCTAAGCCAAAGGCGGCTAAGAGGAAAGGACCCGCCCATCAAGGCAAAGGAAAGGGGAGAATGGTTACCCTAACCAAAAACAAGAACAAGAAGCAAAAGGTTGCCGGACAAGCAAACCCCAAGGAAGACCCGTGCTTCGGTTGCGGTGAAATGGGTCACTGGAAACGCAATTGCCCGGTCTACCTTAAGGAGTTGAAGGAAAAGAGGGATGCGGGGAAATCCTCAGGTAACATATATATGGTATATATAGAGCTTAGTATTACTTCTTCTAATACATGGGTATTAGACACTGGATGTGGAACTCACATTTGCAATTCTTTGCAGGGGTTTAAAAGAAGTAGCAAGCAAATGGGAACATCAAGTCTCTTTATGGGTAATGGAGCCAAAGTGCAAGTGAAGGCTCAAGGAGACTTTGTATTAAAACTTCCAAGTGGTTTGGAACTTATTTTGAACAATGTTTTATATGCACCGGATTTATGTCGAAACATTATTTCAGTTTCCCGTTTAAAACAATGTGGTTTTTATCTTAATTTTGTTAATGATGATATACACGTTTATTTAGATAATGTATTCTATTTTAAGGCTTCGCCTTCAAATGGAATTTATGAATTGGTTCATGATGACACATCATCTAATAGCTCAATATACCATACAAGCACCAAGAAACTCAAAAGGGATTTGAGTGATTCCTACTTATGGCATTGTCGCCTTGGTCACATAAACAAGAACCGAATGCATACACTTCAAAAGAGTGGACTTTTGAAATCAAATGAGATGGACTCATTTGATGTATGTGAATCTTGTTTACAAGGCAAAATGACTAAAGCACCTTTCAAAGGGACCTATGAAAGGGCTAAAGACTTATTGGAATTAATACATTCGGATGTGTGTGGACCCTTTAAGCCCATGGCTAGGAATGGTGAAAGATACTTTGTTACATTCATTGATGACTTCAGTCATTTCAGATATGTCTACTTGTTAAGGCATAAGGATGAAACTTTTGAAGCATTCAAAGAATATCAAAACAAAGTACAAAATCAACTCAAAAAGACAATCAAGGTACTGCGTACCGATAGAGGAGGTGAATACCTAAGCGATGCTTTCCAAGAACATCTTAGGAGTTGTGGGATTATCTCACAACTTACTCCACCAGGAACACCCCAACTTAATGGAGTTTCCGAAAGGAGGAACCGAACCCTAATGGATATGGTTCGATCTATGATGGCAAGAAGCTCGTTACCTCTATCATTTTGGGGTTATTGTCTATGCTCTGCGGCTCGTATTCTAAATATGGCCCCAACCAAGAAAGTGGAACGAACTCCTCATGAGATGTGGTTTGGAAAACCTCCATATCTATCATACTTAAAGGTATGGGGATGTGAAGCTTATCCTAAGCGTTACATCCCTAATAAGTTGGATGCTCGATCCACGAAGTGTATCTTCATAGGATATCCCAAGGATGATATGGGATACTATTTCTATGATCCATCCGAGCAGAATGTATTTGTTGCTCGGAAGGCGGAATTCCTTGAAACTAAGTTCCTAATGGAAGGAAATAGTGAAAGGAAGATAGATCTTGAAGAGGTTCAAGATCAAGTAGATGATACACAATTGGTTGACACTAGCACTCAACATGAAAATGTTGAGAGTGATCAAATGGATGATCAAAATACACAAGACATTCGTAGATCTGGTAGGATTAGCAATCCTCCTGAGAGATATGGGTTTCTCATAGATGGTTGCTATACGGTTGATTTGGATGAACCAACAAACTACCAAGATGCTTTATCAAGGATTGATAAAGATAAATGGCAGGAAGCCATGAAATCTGAGATGCAATCCATGTATGACAACCAAGTTTGGGAACTTGTTACGCAACCCCCTGGCTCTAGGCTAGTTGATTGCAAATGGCTTTTCAAAATGAAAACCGACATACATGGAAACTTGGATACATACAAAGCTAGACTTGTAGCAAAAGGTTTCACTCAAACTCAAGGGGTTGACTATGATGAAACTTTTTCGCCTGTGGCAATGCTAAAGTCTATCAGGATATTATTTGCCATTGCTGCTCATTATGATTACGAAATATGGCAAATGGATGTCAAGACCGCTTTCCTAAATGGATATCTTATGGAAGATGTCTATATGGTTCAGCCTGAAGGTTTTGTTGATCCGAAATATCCTAAAAAGGTATGCAAGTTAAAGAAGTCAATCTACGGATTGAAACATGCATCTAGAATGTGGAATCATCGTTTTAATGAGGAAGCTGAGAAATTTAGCTTCATTAAAAATGGTGATGAAGCTTGTGTATATAAGAAAGCTAGTGGGAGCACTATCATGTTCCTTGTATTATATGTGGATGATATATTGTTATTTGGGAACGATATTCCGGCAATGCAAGGTGTTAAAACTTGGTTAAGTAAATGCTTCTCCATTAAGGATCTTGGAGAAGCACAATACGTTTTGGGGATTGGGATCTACAGGGATAGATCCAAGAAATTGATAGGTTTGAATCAAAGTGCATACATTGAAAAGATCTTGAAAAGGTTCAAGATGGAGAACTCTAAGAAAGGTTTGGTACCTATTCAAAAGGGAACACTTCTCAGTTCATCTCAGTGCCCCACCACGAAAGATGAACAGGAGAGAATGAAGAAAGTTCCATATGCGTCTGCCATTGGGTCTATCATGTATGCAATGATATGCACTAGACCGGATGTGTCATGCGCTCTTAGCCTGACAAGTAGATACCAGAATAACCCAGGAAACAGTCATTGGATTGCTGTTAAAAGTATATTGAAATACCTTAGGAGGACTAAGGATATGTTTCTAATATATGGGTCTGGTGAGGAGGAACTCGCTGTAAAAGGTTACGTGGATGCGAGTTTCCAAACTGATCGAGATGATTCTTGATGTGGTAGCACGGGGTTACAAAATAGTGTATATTTTTAATACGGAATGCTACAAAATTTAACAAGTTTTAATTAAATATTTACAAAATGGATATACCAAAACCTTGCTACAACACAATAGGCAGTGTACCTAGTCGCGAAGTAGTATAGTTTTTAGTAAGTCCGGTTCGTTCCACAGGGAGACGGGCTTATGAAACACTTTATTTTTATATAACAATATATAAATATAAATATAAAAAGGGGGGTTTTACCGTTTAATGACCGGTTTGTCGATTTTATATTTTAAAGTCACAATTAAAAGCTAATGCAAAATATTAAAAATAACTAAAAACTTAATTTAAAGAGTAAAGTAAATGACGATAATTAAAATGACAGAAATTAAAGTGCGAAAATTAAAAGTGCAATTAAATATGAAATAAAAGAAATTAAATATGAAATAAAAGAATTATGCTTATTTAAACTTCCGTAATCATGATGTTTGACGTGTTGATTTTACTATTATGCCCATGGGTTAATTGTCCTTTGTCCTGGATTATTTAATATGTCCGTCTGGTTTTTGTCCATAACAGTCCATCAGTATAACGACCCTCATTTTTCCATTCTATATTTTTCCAATATTAAATGCCCAAACAATATAATCAAAACTTAATGATTAAACTTTAATCAACAATTGTTAAGTATTAAGAGTTAGAAAACATATTAATTAACTTTGTGCAATAATTGACAAGTTAATAAAAGATGAAAATAATAAACTGTTAGTCGACACTCACTGCTAATTAAAATTTATGCATTTATGTAATATTATAACTGATAACCTATAAGTAATAAATAAAAATTGACATTTATATAAATAATAAAACAATTGAGAACTAAATATATACAAGTCATGAATTAGTAAAAAGAAATAATACTTATCATGTAGTAAATGTAAAAATAATAATAGTAATAATAGTAATAATAATGAGACTAAAGAATCTTAAACAATTACATCCTTATGTTGACTAAAAATTAAAATAATATATATATATAAACTAGTACCACCTATTGTTGACTAAAAATTATAAAATAAAATAAAATCATTAATTAGAACATCCTTATGTTGACTAACACTCTAATACTTGCACTATATAAACTCCTAGTTTCTCATTCACAAATCACACCAAAATCCTCTCTCAAAAACAATCTCTCCCTCTCCCTCTCTTGTGGTATTCGGATCTTCAAGCTTGTTCTTCGTGTTCTTCAAGAATCTTCAAGGAGTTCTTCAAGATTTTTAAGGCTTTGATCTTCCATCTTCATCGTGTTCATCTTTTCTTTGTTAATTATCTTGAATCTTCAAAGGTATAACATAAACCCTAAACTATTTACATAAACTTTAATCTTTGTTAATTCATATTCATATTATAAACTTGTTATCCATAAACACACCTAGATTTATATATACATATATACATGTAAAAAAAAATATATATATATATTTTTATATATACATATACATATTAAAACCTTAAACCCTAATACTACTTATACTAGTACTTAACATGTATATACTATTACTATTACTAGCACCTATAACCTACTACTTATATTGTAGCACACAAACATTTTGGGATATGTATTAGAGATGTATAGATCTTCGAACTTTCTTGACGAATGGTTTCTACGAGATTCTAGGCAGAGGGTTTGGACTTCCGATTTAAAGGGTCCTATGGCTCAAGCCCCTAGATCTAAATTAGCCATTCGAAGGGAAAGGGGTGATTGGAAGCTTATCTAATACGGCAAGTATCCTAAAATGGAAACACTCATAAAAGTAGAAACTCTCTAGTCATAGAAACTTAGTAAAATAAGAAACTTTCTAAAAATAGAAACTTTATAAAAATAGTAACTTACTAGGAATAGAAACTTAGTAAAACAAACTATACTTAAACACATACTTAAACTTAAACATGGGCAAAACACTTAACTACTCTTAAATGTCAATAGGTTGACTTTCCTGCTCACTCGTTCAACTCTCTATTCTGAGGAATAACTCTCTCTACTTACTAAGGTGAATTCATAGCCCCACTTTTTACTGTTTCATAACTGTTTTATAACTTTTGGGGTGAGAATACATGCACAACTTTTATAACTATTTTACGTATTAACTATTAAACTGTGATATGTTAGGCTATGACCAGCAAGCCCCCAACCGACAAGTATAAACGATAACTTGACACGGGGTAAACTTGAAAGTCTAGTCTAAATATCAGTACCAACTGTTAAAACTATGCTATACCCGGCTATGTCCGACTAAGTCCCTACAGTGATATTTTTAATTGCTGCAGCATGCTTAATTATTGGGGGTAGGCCTATCGGGAGTAACGTCCCCGATACATTTGACTCAGTCTTTGTATTACTTGATAATGAAATTTAAACCGACAAGGACAGACACAACTTGTCATGGGGCAAACTTGAACGTTTAGTCTAAATATCACGCACTGGCATAACTTTTTGATCCTGCGGGAGATCAACCTTACAAATTAAATCTTGTGGTCTAAAACAAACGGTCAAAGTTATTTGTTAAACCTATGAACTTCACTCAACCTTTTGGTTGACACTTTAGCATGTTTTGTCTCAGGTGCTGTTTGATTCAAGCTCTTATACTTACTGCTTATGTGATGCTACTTGGACATAGGATCAAGAGATATCGCATTTATTACTTCTGCATGTGAACATTTCCATTATTGTTACTCCTATCATTGTAACTACGTTTCATTTTCCGCTGCGTGCTCAATAAAGTTTGTTTTATCATTTAGTATTGTTCTCGTATATTATAATATGTTGGTTGATTTGATATTAAGTCACATTTCACCCAGGCCCTAACTGGGGGTGTGACAATCAGTCATAAATATAAAGTGCGAGTGTCCTCGTCAAATTATTATTATACCCGAAGTTAAATATTCCAACTAATTGGGGATTCGAATTGTAACAAGGTTTTAATACTTTGTTTAATGAATACACCAGGTTATCGACTGCGTGTAAACCAAGGTTTTACTACTTTGTTAACAATTACACCAATTACCCTTGAATGTAATTTCACCCCTGTTTTAATTATTCTAGTGGCTATTAATCCATTCCCGTGTCCGGTTAAATGAACGATTATTCATACATATAAATACCCCGCCCATCGTGTCCGATCGAGTGTATATGGTAATTTATAGGGACGCCCAATTGTAAATCTTTATATTAACATTAACAAACTATCATTTAGTTAAACAAATATAAAGCCCATTAATAGCCCATAGTCTAATTTCCACAAGTGTCGTTCTTTTGTCCAAACCCCAATTATGGTACAAAGCCCAATTACCCAATTTTAGTAATTAGCCCAACATCATGATTACTTTGGCTCAAATAAGCATAATAATAACTTAGTTACGAGACATTAATTTAAAAAGGAGAACATAACTTACATTGAGTATTTATCGCGTAGTGTTACACGGACAGAATTTCGACTTCAAAAACCCGTAAAATAACCTTTACATAACCCAAACTAATCTAATATAACACTAATCTATACTATATATACATATATATATTTATTTATATTATACTAGGGAGTATTATTATGTATTTGTGTGTGTGTGTTCTTAAAAACGAACGAAAAACTGGCAATTTATAGAATGTGAGCTGATTCTGATCCTCATGCGACTCGCATGGGTTTATGCCTATTTGCCATGCGACTCGCATGGCCACGCTGGACAGCTCACATATCTTTTGTCTTCTTGTTCGTCGACATATTTATTAAATATATATAAAATATAAATAATTTTAATAATTATTTATATATTATATTATATTTATGTGCATAGTAGACTAGATATTTTTGGTCCATTGCGTCGGGCGTTTCTTCTTGGCTCGGGTCCCGGTTCTGGATTTTCGGACGTCCTTTCGTACTATTTTATATCGTGTACTTTGCGTTCCGCAACTTGTACTCTTGTCATTTTTAGACGTTCTTCATCAATATTTTGAGCCTTTTTAATTGTATCTTGTATATTTGAGCATTTTGGACCTTTTTGTCTTCAATTCGTCGTTTTCGCCTTTTGTCTTCGCACTTATTTAATATAAACGAATATTACTTGAATATGGAACAGTTACAACTAAAATCTTGTCATTTCGGAAGGATATTGATACTAAATATATGTTCATTTAGAGCACTATCAAATATCCCCACACTTGAACGTTGCTTGTCCTCAAACAATACAGTCTTGAAATAAAAACATACGAATCACTTCTTCATTCTTCACACTTTGTACATCAGTGATTTTGATAGAGCGGTATAAACAATGATATTAACAATAGAACCATGGTTAAAGGTGGGTGTGTCATCCACAGTTGCCTTGGGTGTAGGTCAACGACACTGGCAATCAAATAGCCGATTTACTTTTGGTTTCCAAAGCAAAGTGCACATTTGAAAGGCGGTTTACAGTCCCACATGACTATAAAAATTTAGATCCTTTAAGGAAATTGGATCTTTATGAAACCATTTGATCTTTTGAAAATTCAAGCTAGATTTTACCCTAGACAAGTTTTCTGATTTGATCCATCATTGATGTTGCAAAATATATTTGTGGATCATTATTTTGGCTAAAACTTTTAGGTTCGTGTAATCTACTGCTATCCCGGTATCGGAAAGCACACATCCAGTTTACTTGTTCCGTATATTACCTTTCGGTAAACTACCGTCCGGTTGTAAAGGAAAGCGATGAACAAGAAACTGTTAAGGCAATGTCCCGTGACATGCATTTGTTCATGGTCTAATTACGTGTCGGATGCTAGTACTATCCTTGGTAGGAGCAATAGTAAAGATCATCCTATGATTTTTCGGTCTGGCACAAGGTCCTGTCTCCGACCATGCTATGCAACCACCGTTCTTACGGTTGACACCCGATTTGGTTCAGGTGACCTAATGAATTCCAGGTGAATTCATAGGATTTAACGTTCAATGGTAATGAACGCATTGAAAATGGATTTTCAGAAAACAAATCGGTTTGTATTTTTGATCAAAATATTTTCTCGTTCAAGCTCGAGTTTAGATATCATTGAATTCCATGAGTTTGAATTCTCAATCTTTAAGGTCAATCTCAAGGATTGAGTAATATCAGTCTTAAAAGCTGATTTTTAATCTTTAAGGAGATTATCCTTTCTGGGGATCTGATTCATTAGTCTTATCAAGCTAATTTGCACGGTGCCCCCCCATTGTACGAGATAAATCCTTCTCATGGTTAGGATAAATCTGACCACTTGGCGACCCTGTTTGATGCTGAGGTCCGTGGATTTCCTGCTGATTTTAGAGATGACTTTTCTAGATTTTTTGTCAACCTACAGCTGGTCTGGACGACAACTTCATGACCTAAATCAAGAAGCGCGTTTCTTTTTCGGAAGACTTTACTTCCTTCTAATGATGGAATTGATTCATCGTGTAGATCCATCTTTCTTTCAAAAGTATCACAATAAACCGGGTAAAACTATTAATTTAGTTCAAAACAAAAGCACCTGCAATAACTTTACAGAAACATGTGATAGATAATTTTTAATTGAATAACTTGGTACATTCTCCCCACACTTAGTTTATTTCTTTGCCTTTTTATTCTCTTCTATTCCATTCTTAAATGAATTCAAGCGTTTTGGGTTGTTTCTCAATTTATGTCCTTTTTAAGGTAACGATAATTTCGGTATTAACACCTAGTTTTCATCGTTCATAAATATGTATAAACATGATTTTAAATTCATTTAGTTGAAATTTTTTTCAAATTTTCACAAAATTTGGCAAATAAACCAAGTGTAAACCCGAGAGAATTTATAACCCTTCCCCACACTTGAGATCATGCAATGCCCTCATTTGCATGAAATCAGACTCTAATTATAAATTCATGAGGGTGATTAGTGTAGAAAAGTGATTAAGAATACCTAGTTTGTACTTACAAAGCTCGACGAATGATAGATGGCGCGCCTCATCGTTCATTCCTTCTTGTATCATCACACATGTTTTTCTTCAAAAATGGTTGCTTTTCTGAACTGTTTGCTAATCTTTGAAAATGCATCTTTTACCCTAATTTATTATGCATGTTTATTAACGAGTTATGCACTAACCCGAACCCCTAATTTAACGTTAAGTGGGGTTAGACTTCCCCACACTTAGCTGACGACATGTGAAATCGGTGGAATAAGTTCCACGAATTAAAATAGTGAGCCAGTTATTTGCATCTCGGGTGGTGTATAATATATCAATGGGTTTAAAGTTTAGACTCACCCGATCGTCACTACTTAATTCTTTTTTAAGTGTAGCTTTTAGTAAATGGATATGTCTCTTTTCTGGTTCTTGGTCAAATGGATCGATATACACCGACATACTTATATCTATAGGGTGGTCAATTCCAAAAGTGTCCTTCCGTTTATTCTCGGGATTAAAGTTTTCACCTCTATTACCCAATTGGGTGAAATCCGAGGTGTCATTATCTATTACAGCTCGTAGTTCATCTTCAGTAGATGACTCGTCTATTGAGAATATTGGGTTGGAAAGTTGTGGGATGGTAAAGTTCGGTTTGGCCTCGGGGGTAAAATTTTCAACGTTATCGTTTTCCCAAGAGTACCAATTTGTCACCCTTTCTTCTTCTTCATCCTCCATTGATGGATTGATTATTTCGTCGGTAGAGGCTAATGTGTCGATATGTTGTGAATTTGGTAAGACTGAATAAAAAGTATCATCGGGATAGTTGGTGATTTCGGAGCTCCCGAATTCATCAAAATTCGATGATTTGAGATTTTCTTGCACACGACTCCTCAGATCAACAGGTGTGTAATCTGATAGAGTTTCAGCTTGCCGGTTTACAAACTCTCTCATTTGTTCCTTTTGAGCATCAAGTTCTTCGAGTTTGATTTTCATATTGTCTAAAGAATTTTCGGACACGTAATTTTCCTCGTCTTCTGGTTGTTGAGTTTGGATATATTCTTGGGAATAATCCCAGTTTGAATTGCGTTCTTCATAATCGTTCCATTCAGGTTCTGTGGGTACGTAATTTTCCATAGGAACGTAATAATAACATTCCCATGTTGAGTGATAATCTCCACAGATTTCACAACCAGTTATTGTTTCGTCATTTGTGATCCAAGATTGACTGAACGAATTGTCATCAACACTCGGTTGAGAGTATTGATTTAATTGATTTTGGAGTTCAAAAAGAGTTTCCAAGGCCTTGTTTTCAAAATTTTCCATTTTATTGCGACGGCCAAATTTTAGCTACATTCACAAATGATCCTATTAGTTATAAAAATAGAAAAACTTATATAAGTTGTCCAATTAATAGACTTTTCTGATTTTTGCCCACGTTTCGAATAGCCAAAAGATGCAGCAGGTAGCCAGGACCCTTTAAATCGGAAGCCCACAACTAGCCACTAACAAATCCAACTATTACTACGAACCAGAAAAATGTCAACGTCCATTAATTTAACCACTTAAATAATTTTTCTTTCTGTTTTGAGAATTAGATAAGAAATAGAAAAAATTCTAGGTCCTAAAAACTAGAGCGTCGAGAAATAAGAAAGAAATAGATTGCGCGTCGAAAAACGTCGAAAAATAAAAATAAGAAAGAAAAACGTCGAAACTTAAAAGTCTAAAAACTAAATCTAAAAAGTTGCGCCTAAAGGTCTACAGGTAAAACTAAAGCGAAAAACGGCGTCGCAAAATTCTAAAGCACCTAAATCTTAGTCTAAGGAATAAGCACTTAAGAGATTTTACGGCAAAGCCTAAGAATCTAGAAATATAAAATAATTATGGCAAAAAAAACTAGACTAAAAACTAACTACGAACGATAAAAATACAAATATTACGCTAAACGATTAAAAAGATACAAAATAGAAAAAGAAATAAAAAGTTATAAAATTATATATTTTTATAAAAATATTATTTTTATATTTTAAATTATAAAAGTATTAATTTTATATATTTAATAAACTAATTATAAGTAAATATTATAAATTAATAAAACTAAATAATATTAAACAAATAACCTAAATAGGGTTTTAATAATAATAATATAATATTACACCGTAATTAATGCGTAACTAGGGTAAAACCTGGCCTGTCAGCACCCATCATGCGACTCGCATGGGGTTCAGGCTACGGTCATGCGAGTCGCATGACCTGCAGAGCCGGTTCAAATGGGGGTTCAAACAAAGGTTCAATTTGTATTTAATTTATATTTATTTTTATTTTCTGTTTTTCTAATTTTTAATTTTTCTGTTTTAATATATAAAATATAAAATATATATATAATTTAAATAAAAAATTAATTTTACAAACTAAAATAAAATAAAAATACTTTATAATAAAAACATAAAAATAGATTTATATATATATATAATTTTTTTTTTTCGGTTTTAAAAATTTTTAATTTTTTTTTTTTAAAGATTTTATATTGTTTTTCTAAAAACAAAATATAAAAATTTCGCCGACTCCCCGGCAGCGGCGCCAAAAACTTGATGTGGTAGCACGGGGTTACAAAATAGTGTATATTTTTAATACGGAATGCTACAAAATTTAACAAGTTTTAATTAAATATTTACAAAATGGATATACCAAAACCTTGCTACAACACAATAGGCAGTGTACCTAGTCGCGAAGTAGTATAGTTTTTAGTAAGTCCGGTTCGTTCCACAGGGAGACGGGCTTATGAAACACTTTATTTTTATATAACAATATATAAATATAAATATAAAAAGGGGGGTTTTACCGTTTAATGACCGGTTTGTCGATTTTATATTTTAAAGTCACAATTAAAAGCTAATGCAAAATATTAAAAATAACTAAAAACTTAATTTAAAGAGTAAAGTAAATGACGATAATTAAAATGACAGAAATTAAAGTGCGAAAATTAAAAGTGCAATTAAATATGAAATAAAAGAAATTAAATATGAAATAAAAGAATTATGCTTATTTAAACTTCCGTAATCATGATGTTTGACGTGTTGATTTTACTTTTATGCCCATGGGTTAATTGTCCTTTGTCCTGGATTATTTAATATGTCCGTCTGGTTTTTGTCCATAACAGTCCATCAGTCATAAATATAAAGTGCGAGTGTCCTCGTCAAATTATTATTATACCCGAAGTTAAATATTCCAACTAATTGGGGATTCGAATTGTAACAAGGTTTTAATACTTTGTTTAATGAATACACCAGGTTATCGACTGCGTGTAAACCAAGGTTTTACTACTTTGTTAACAATTACACCAATTACCCTTGAATGTAATTTCACCCCTGTTTTAATTATTCTAGTGGCTATTAATCCATTCCCGTGTCCGGTTAAATGAACGATTATTCATACATATAAATACCCCGCCCATCGTGTCCGATCGAGTGTATATGGTAATTTATAGGGACGCCCAATTGTAAATCTTTATATTAACATTAACAAACTATCATTTAGTTAAACAAATATAAAGCCCATTAATAGCCCATAGTCTAATTTCCACAAGTGTCGTTCTTTTGTCCAAACCCCAATTATGGTACAAAGCCCAATTACCCAATTTTAGTAATTAGCCCAACATCATGATTACTTTGGCTCAAATAAGCATAATAATAACTTAGTTACGAGACATTAATTTAAAAAGGAGAACATAACTTACATTGAGTATTTATCGCGTAGTGTTACACGGACAGAATTTCGACTTCAAAAACCCGTAAAATAACCTTTACATAACCCAAACTAATCTAATATAACACTAATCTATACTATATATACATATATATATTTATTTATATTATACTAGGGAGTATTATTATGTATTTGTGTGTGTGTGTTCTTAAAAACGAACGAAAAACTGGCAATTTATAGAATGTGAGCTGATTCTGATCCTCATGCGACTCGCATGGGTTTATGCCTATTTGCCATGCGACTCGCATGGCCACGCTGGACAGCTCACATATCTTTTGTCTTCTTGTTCGTCGACATATTTATTAAATATATATAAAATATAAATAATTTTAATAATTATTTATATATTATATTATATTTATGTGCATAGTAGACT
Organism: Rutidosis leptorrhynchoides; assembly: GCF_046630445.1. Classification (NCBI taxonomy): domain Eukaryota; kingdom Viridiplantae; phylum Streptophyta; class Magnoliopsida; order Asterales; family Asteraceae; genus Rutidosis; species Rutidosis leptorrhynchoides. The sequence continues at coordinate 213,531,771 of NC_092335.1, forward strand.
AGATATTTTTGGTCCATTGCGTCGGGCGTTTCTTCTTGGCTCGGGTCCCGGTTCTGGATTTTCGGACGTCCTTTCGTACTATTTTATATCGTGTACTTTGCGTTCCGCAACTTGTACTCTTGTCATTTTTAGACGTTCTTCATCAATATTTTGAGCCTTTTTAATTGTATCTTGTATATTTGAGCATTTTGGACCTTTTTGTCTTCAATTCGTCGTTTTCGCCTTTTATCTTCGCACTTATTTAATATAAACGAATATTACTTGAATATGGAACAGTTACAACTAAAATCTTGTCATTTCGGAAGGATATTGATACTAAATATATGTTCATTTAGAGCACTATCAATTCTCGATCACAATCCGGTTATGTCTTCACATTAAATGGTGGTGCGGTCTCTTGGAAGAGTTCAAAACAGGATGTTGTTGCATTATCCACTACAGAGTCGGAGTACATTGCCGCCTCATTGGCAGCTCAGGAAGCTGCATGGATGAAGAAATTCATAGATGACTTAGGAGTGGTCCCATCCATTCAGGACCCTCTTGAGATCTTTTGTGACAACGAGGGTGCGATTGCTCAAATCAAAGAACCTCGTACTCACCAAAAGACCCGTCACATTGAGCAGAGATTCAACTACATAAGGGATGAAGTTGAAAAGGGAAAGATATGTATTCGCAAAGTTCACACAGATCTTAACATAGCGGATCCTCTCACGAAGCTCTTACATGGATCAAAACATGCTGGACATGTTTGTGCGTTAGGGCTTCGATATTCTAGTGATTGGTCATGATCTGTTTTAAGTATTGTAACGGAACGAAGTAGTTCAAACTCATTTATACAATTATGGCATTAATTTATCTTGAGTTATGTTCCTATTTTGCATATTTTATCCATGAATAAGTAATTATTCTAAAATTCCGTAGTCGATCACATTCGTGGGAACAAGTGTGAGGTTTAGACTATTATGAACTTGGATTGGTATACATTCACGGGATGAATGTGGGGCAAGGTTGCAACCAAGGTTCATAGATATTTGTGGGACACAAATATTGGAAGACCCGCTCTCAAGACTTACTAAATAGAGCCTTTGTGGTCGATCACATGTAGTCTTGATTAAAGGCGAATATCATTGTATCCTCTGACCTGAGATACATATTGGGTTCGGATATTTACCAAGTATTGTGCCTTGATTCTTTCCTTCGCTAGTCTGAAATATGGTAGTTTATAAGGGAGAGCTCAGGTACAATGCAAGATACATATTTAGGACGTATGTAGTCAAGATGGAATTTGTCCCTCTTATTCGTTGAGAGTCAGATGTCTAAGGCCTGATAAAGTTAAATCTATAAGAGAGTGATCACTCTGTATCTCTTGGATTTAACATGACATCTAGGACGAAAGGAAATAATGATAGATTCACCTATTCATGTTCGAGACGGGAACTCGAAAAGGATGATGTTATTGAATGGCACAAAGTCATAACATATTGGGGGTGATGGACGGTTGTTAGGTGGTATCCGTCACTTGCATTAATTTCTTATGTTTCTCGTGCAAGTGGGAGATTGAAGGTATTTCGTATGCCCGAGAGACATATTAAATTAATGTGGCCAACATGTTATGATCCAAGTCGGGTCATACCCAATAACAAGCTTACCAACACTTTATATGTATTTAATCTTAACGACTGGATCGTTAAATAAATACGCGACACTTGAACTTTAAGAAATCGGTTTTCTGAAATGTTATTACTTGAAACAAATTATTTGGATAATTTGTATTTAATTATTTATAGGTTTAAATAATTATGTTGTGTTATATTTTATAAAATTGGTTTATAAAATAAGTGATTTAACAAATGCATACTTTATATAACAAGTTTTATATAATTACAAAGTATTTTATAACAAGTTGTATAAAATATAAACCTTGTTATAAAATTAATAGTGTGCAGATTTTGGAGTCTCCAAGGAGACACCCATGCTTTGTTTTGTCACTTTTAAGATAGCACAACTCCTTAGGTACATGCTTAAGTAGTCTACCAAGGTCTTGACTCAAGTAATGGATGTAACACATATCAAAAGATCAAAGAAAAACTGCAGACAATTCAGCTCTTTTGCTGCCTGCTGTCGTGGCCTTTTGGAGGTCAAAAGGAGTTCAAATTTTGATCTTTGCAAGCTCTAATCAAGTGTCATTAAATCCTAACTAAAGTACTAGGTGTTGGAGGTTGGCTTGGGGTATTATCTCTTGAGGTTCCATAGTTTTGGAACTCCATTCATCACCAACTTTTGAAGGTAGCTGCTGTCCAAATCAGTAAGCTCAAAAGGAAGAGGTTCTTGCTTGGTTATTTAGCTCATTAAGTGTCTAAATCCTAACTTAAATCAAGGGTGGTTTTGGTGCTTCAAAGGCTTGAAGTTCTACACTTTTGTTCATCATCTTACTACCATTTTGAACAGCCCTTAAACTTGTTTTAAGGAGGTATATAACTCTTCCTTTTCTTGTTAATTGTAAGCATGATTTCATAACTTGATCCTTATGGGATTTAACTTTAATTGGTTTAAAGATTAAACAAGTTTAATTGGTATTTACACGCTTCCGTTCATAATGATTCTTAAAAGGTTTTAAGACTTATCAAACTTGTTAAAATCCCAACACAGGCGAGTAAAGAAATAAGGCAAGAACTTAACGAGAAACATTATGCCAAAGGAAAATCAAAATCAGCTAAGAAACGTCGAGCGCGTCATTTGGGCAAGTGTGTAAAATGTGAAAAACCAGCTCATTACGGAAAGTGCCCAAGGAACCAGACGGACTCTAATTTCGAGTACGTAACCTTATGCCGAGAAGGGCGTTTTAAATGTTCAAAGGAAAACCTCTTAAACCAACGAGGTTATGCCTATGAAGCCATGGGGGGCGAAATGATGCGACTCCACTACGAGGCGAGTCAACGCGGTTTCACAATCTAATCCTTTTTCTCGCCAATTGTGTGTTTGTGCATTTTTGTTTTTGTGCATTTTTGTGTTTTTGAATTTTTGTGTGTTTATGTTTTGGTGTGTTTTAGTTTGTAATTGTTTGTTGTGATTTTATTAAAAAGGGTCTACCATTTAAAATTGATAAACCTTGAGTTTAATCTGTTTTTATTGAAAACGATAATGCTAAGTGTAATAACTGAATTGTCGTTCTTCAAATTGCACGAAATTTATTGTTGGATTCATAATATATCTTTTAAATAGTAAACCACCAAAAACAAAAGAAAAATTAAAACTACTAAAAATATACTTTTTATCAATAACCGTAAAGATATATAACTTGTAAACTTTTGTCGTGGGTAATGATAGGTGTAACAACCGAGATTGTCTCTACCTAGTTGATAGGAAACAAAGTTTTAAGTTTGAAAATTAGTTGGTTTAAAAGTATATATATATAAAAAAAACAAATATAGAGTGTATTTTAAATTCATTCAATTTTTATTTTTCATGTACTTGTTTTTTATTCTAAATATTAATTTTCTTTTATAAAATTTAAAAAGAAAGAAAAAAATAGAGTGTTTTATTTTTAAGTTGTTTTTGAAAAATATTAAAACTTTAACTTTTAAAGTATTAAATTATAAATTGAAATTAAAAATTTATAAACGGATAAAGACTAGGTATACCAACCGAAATTTCCGTTACATCAAATACAAATTTAAAATTGATATTTTGAAATTTAAGTACTTATAAAGTTGAAAAATATATATATATATATATATATATATATATATATATATATATATATATATATATAATAAAAAAAATAATTAAATAGAATGTTTTGTTTTATTTTTATTTTCGTAAAATATTAAAAACTTTAACTTTTAAATTATTAAATTTTATAAATTGAATTTTAAAATTTATAAACGGATAAAGACTAGGTATAACAACCGAAATTTTCGTAGCAACAAATATAAATTTATAAAAAGAAATTTTAAAAGTTTGATTAATTATAAGTTGAAAAAAAAAAAATGGGACTGAACACTTACGCGAAACGTGTGACAATCCACACGAAACGTGTAGATTTAAAAGCTACGCGAAACACGTAGTACTACACGAAACGCGTAGAGTATAAAACCAGAGAGATATCAGTCGACCTACAGCCTCTCCTCCACACACTCTTATTATTGTTTTTGCTCTCTGTGGACGAAGAAGAAACACAAAAACCCCAAAAATCACACCCAAACACTAAATTAACACTATCAATCTCCTCCAATTCATCTACCTTTCAACATGCCGAGATTAGTAAGGGTCCTAAACCCGTTTTTACCACTTGTTTTTCAACTTTTTCATTTATTATTTTTATGGCTTTAATCCGAATTAATGCATGATATTGTTGAATTTTTCTTGATTAATGCTATATATATGTTGTTAGTGTGATGTTAAACCAGATTAGCATAAGAATTTGATGATTTAATTGTTTATTGAAAAGTTAGGGTTTATGTAAATTGGGGAAATTGAGAAATTGCTATTGAATTGTGTTATTTTGGGTCTTTTTCGATGTTTTTAGATGTTTTGATAGTAGTAGAAGCTTTGAATTTAAGTTTGATTGATTGATTTTGTGATTTTAATTTTCGGCTAAATTTTATAATTTTTTGTAATTGTCATGAATCAAGTATAAAGATGATTAGGAGCTGGATTATACGCAATGTGATTGAATTAGATTATATATGCTTAGCTCATTGCGTGTTTCCACTTGGGAATTAAACTTTGTTTTTGAAACTTGATTTATGATTATGATTTTTTGTTTTATTGTTGTTTGTTTTAATTTTTAGAAGTAAACTGTTGATTGATTCCTATGGTGTTGAAACAAGCTTGTATGTCAAGGATGAATTCTTTGCAAACATTAACATACCCAATCGGGACAATTCTTTTGTTTTAAAATGTTATGCGGGGATTATTTAGAATGAGAGCTGTTAACCAACAGCAAGGGGAAGAACAAGTAACACCGGAAATGGAACAACAACTTCAGAATCTACACCCAAACCTGAGATTTCCTGATGATATACCTAACCGATTATAAAAGGTTAAGGATTTACTTTCTCTGGTCAGTAGAAACATCTCTCCAGTATACGTTGTGGACTGGGCTCCTTTAGGACCCCCAGTCAACTTAGATGAGCAAATAAGGGGAATTTTAAACCAAAGTTTTACAAACGAATTTGGAATGACTTTGGTTATTAATGATTTTGAGAGATTGTTTAGTTTAAATAGCCCTGTATACAGAGAATGGTGTTTAGAGTTCTATTCTACCGTTAGAATGAGTTTACACCCAGAAACTATCAATGACCTTAATTTTCTACAATTTCGACTGGGTGGGGTAGATAGAAGTATGTCCCTAAGTAACGTGACTGACGCATTAGGGATTTACACCGTTGAGGAGATGTTGACTCCAGGTTTTAGGGAGTATATTTTTACAGGAGCTAGATATACAGGAAATTATGATTCTTCGACAGTCTGGCAATCTTTCACTAACGGAAATACATATGAGCCAGACCAAGAATCATACCTAAAGATCACTGATGTTCGCTTTAGAATAATTCATAAGTTTATAGCGAACACAATAAACCAAAGGTCATTCACTAATACAGATAAAATTAATTATATCGACCTTTGGTACTTAGATGCAATCAGAGATAGGGATACATTTGTTAGTATACCCTATGGAGTTGCTTACTTTTTGGCCCATGTTGGTAAAGGGGCTAGAGGAACAAGTGACATGTCGGGGGGTCACTACATAATGTGCCTAGGAAACTGGTTCGGACTCGACCCGAGTGAATCAGAACCTCCAATCCAACCGGTAGATCAAGCTATTAAAACTTTAGGATTGGATGTATATAGGACGGCAAAGGCTATACACGTGAGGGGTGGGGTAATTAGTTTAAGACGACAAGAAGTTGTCGCTCCAGCTCCTATGGAGGAGGATGAGGAACCCACTAGGGAAACTAGGAGGAGACGAAGACAGCCAGATCAGGCTAGTTCGTCTAATGCAGGTATTTCTGATTTCGATATGCTACAAAATTCGTTTAATTCATTGAGTTTAGATTTAAGGAACTCGTATGATAATTGGGGACGGAGATCAGAAGAACAATACACTAGTTTGTCTAGGAAAATAGGGGAAATTAGGCATACCCAACTGGCTCAGGATAATATGTTAGAAAACATCCGATACGATCAAAGGGGCAAGGGATCACAGTTAGAGTCGGCGCATCATGAAGCATATTTATACGCAGCTAACCCACAACAATACGCACCCTCAGCTTTTCCATCATACCCCCAATGGCAAGCACACGGTGACCCTCTACCTCCACCTTATGACCCCAACGCTGCCCTAGCCACAATTCAGGAAGCTTATAGGCGTTTTTACGAGGAACAACGCCTAAATGAACAACGGCGGCAACGGCAGCGGGAACAGGAAGATCAGGGAGGCCCTGCGTGGTCATTTTTCTAGTTTCTTTTTAGTTTTAGAACTATTTATTTTGTAATTGTTTGTATAAAATAATTTTTATGGTGTGTTAATTTACTTTTACCTTTATTTATTTTATTTCTACAAAAACTTTTAGTGTGAGGTAAAATTTTTGTACTACTAAAGTACAACCCCATCTCGTTTGTGTTTGACATATTTGTTGACAGGTACTTACGATGATAAGATTCGACATAGCGAAACACGAAAGCATTATTGTGATAAAAAGGATTGGATATGTTCATACATTAAGCATTTTACAATCTCCAATTGCTTAACAAAGGAAGTTCTAAACACTTTACACTTTTTTGTCCTCTCAAATTTATACATTTAATATGATTTTATGTAATGAGGGCATTACATAATCTTAAGTGTGGGGTGGGAGTATATAAATTCTCGAGAACTTATAATTTAGTGGTTTTTATGAAAATTTTTACAATTTTTAAACAAATATAACTAATCAATTTTAAAGTAATAACGAGCAATTAAAGATTAGGTGTCAAAAACCGAAATTATTGTCTCCATACATTAAAAATACATAAGTTTATTTGATTGAAATATATAAAAGAAAACCAAGTATAACAGAATTTATAAACCCCATATGTTTAGAACTATTTATCACATGTTTCTATGAAGTTTATTGTAGATATCATCGCTTTGGAATGTATAAACCTGAATATCCCTTAAGGAAGTAAAGTCTTCTAATATGACACACTTGCTAACTTATGTTAGAAGATGTAGTCCAGAACAGCTGTAGGTTGACGAAAAATCTTGAAAAGTCATCTCTATCATCGGCTGGAAATCCACCTCACCTCAGCATCAAACAGGGCTTTTGGTGGTCAGACTTATCCTAACCATGAGATGGACCTGTCTCGTACAATAGGAGGGGCACATTGCAAATTAGCTTTTAAGACGAATGAATCTAATCCCCAGATGGATGATCTCCGTAAAGATCAACTGCATCTATGTTTGACCGCGGTCAACATACATATGCCATAACAAATTGAGGTGTGCAAACTCATGGTTCACCGATGATATTTGGACACGATATAATTTTACTCTAAAACTTATGCTATTTTATGAATTATATTGTGTAAAACCATTTTTAGGACATTCGGTTTCAAGTTCCATGATACTTTAATTATGGGGGCGGATAGCTTGCTAATCGCCGACTGAGACTACGGTTTTCAGTTACCCTCGACCGGAATTTGAGGTTAAAACCGGAAAACGTGTCTAGTGTAAAAAACTAGCATGCAATTTTATAAAATCATAAAACGTTTTCACAAGGTCCAATTTTCCCTAAGGATCCAAATTTTTAAACCTTAATCACGAGATTTCTATTTTGTTTCTGTTGTCAGAATTTCATTTCGTGTAGTGTGCGTGTGATCAAATAAAAATTGTGTAGTGTTTCCAACTTATTCTATATAGCGTGCGTTTCATTTCGTGTAGTGTGTGTTATGTGATTTAATGTTCGATATGGAAAAATATGTAATGTTCCGATTCTGTTTAGAAGATGTAATTGCTTGAGGACAAGCAACGTTCAAGTGTGGGGTATTTTGATATTGCTTTAAACATACATATATTCCGACGCAATATCATTTATATTTCATCAGCTTTTACCGAAACGAAGACATTCAAATGTATAATTCACGAGAAAAACGACAAAAGTAAACACGAGCTTGAAGTTTGATAAAACAACGATAAAACGACGGATTCAAACCAAATATGTATCAAGATAATGTTTACCCGAATGCAAGTTCAAGATGATCGAAGAGAAGAGTTCAAATAAAAAGTTCCAAGTCGATATACGTAAATACGGGATCAACAGAGAGCAAAACATAAAAAAAAAAATTAGAAAACTGTCGGTTACACTTACGCGAAACGTGTGAAGGTCTACGCGAAATGCATAGTATTTAAGTCGTACGCGTATCGTGTGGGCATCTACGCGAAACGCGTAATATCCTGTCCAGATCCAGATTCAAATACAAATGGGACGGCTGCTTTTGTGTTTTAATATACCTTCTTTTTCAGTGGTACAGCAAGAAAGCCAATTAACACTCATTTCACCTACTACTTGAATCTAAAACTCTTATAATACGGAGTACTGATACAGTGAAAAGAGAGACAGAGAGGAGTTAGAATACAGGCAGATACAGTGAGAAAGGAGTAGTACTGTAACAACCCAACCCTTATGCAACCGAAATATGCAAAAATAAAAAAAAATTGTTTGTTCAGCAAATGGCGCGGCGCGCCATATGGCCGCGTGGCGCGCCAAACTGGTCTGTCCAAAAAGTCTTTAAACGTAAAAAAGATTGACCACTTCCCGACATATTTAGACGAAACGCTTTTTCCCACATCTTCAAATATATATAACTAACACGATTCACACATAAAATAAGTTTTGCAAAGTGGGGCCCGTTTTACGAGTTTCATACGAAAGTTTGAGTTTCGACCACATTAGTTTAATTTCCAAACAAACTACGAGCATGATGTTTGGGGATAAACTACCCAAATCCTAGGCTGAATCCACAAGTAATCCAAGCAAGCAACCAAAAAAGGGAAATCATCTAAATCCCGAGCATACCATTGCCACTTCCGCCTCCGAACCTAAAAATGTAAACAACGAGAGGGTAAGCTAGTGCTTAGTGAATGCAATACTTATACGCATACATACATAATCCAATTACTTGCATACACCTACACAACAACACAATAACATTAGCAAACCGCAATATCGAATAAACGAATAATCGTACGTATAACAAGTCAACATCATTAGCATAAAGATCTCAACAATAATATACGCCAAATACAAATACGTACAATGCTAATAAAATTACACATCCCAATATACCCAATGTCGACATTCGACTCGATGGTGGCCGACGAAGAGTAGTAGGTCAAAATCGTTAACTACTCACCACCCATCGCACGCGTACGTGGCCGACGAAGAGTAGTAGGTCAAAATCGTTAACTACTCACCACTACGCACCATGAGGCCGACGAAAAGTGCAACCGAAATGTTAACACTTACCTCAATCACAAGGATGGCCGACGAAAAGCGAAACCGCTTACCATCCCACGATAAGTGGCCAACGAAGAGCGGATCCCCAAACGGATACACTCACCACCTACCCCAACACACATATGCGGCCGACGAAGAGCGATAGGTCAAACATTAATCACTCACCACATATCTAAACATACACATGTAGCCGGCGAAGAGTGATAGGCCAAACGTTAATCACTCGCTACATGCCCAAACACACACATGTGACCGACGAAGAGTGATAGGTCGAACATTAATCACTCGTCACATGCTCACCTCCAATCGTGGTCAACAAAGAGTCATTCCTTTCGGGTATAACTCACCACATTCCAAACACCATATATATATACACACGTGGCCGACAAAGAGTGATAGGTCATACGTTTATCACTCGCCACATACACAAAACGATTATAGCCAACGAAGAGCTATCCACACGGATATCACTAACTATATTTTTCCCAACTCAAATGGGGTCCACGAAAAGTGAATCCTAAAGGATGTCACTTACCACATCGCACACAAGCAACCAAATTATATACATAAGCGTATAAATATTCCACTCACCTTGATTACTTGAAAAGCAATCCTGCTTGAGCTCCTAATCGTCCAAATGCAATTTACCTAAGTAATTCACAAACAAATAAGCTAAACACTCTAGCTTATGCCCAAAACACCAATAAGTGCAGTTTCGACCCATTTGCACTTTCAAGTACAAACCGCGCCCAAACTAACTAATAATCACTAGCATAAGTGAGAATGGTCCTAATATGCCAATCAAACCCAATCATAGGTGTTAAACACCTATCTTGCCCAAAATGACACTTAAACCCTAATTTGACCCATAAGAAGTCAATATCACGCCATTAGCAAGTTTTGACACCAAAACATATTTAACTCGGTTCTATGCTTCAACTTAATCCATTTTAAGTTTATAAGCCTTATTAAATCAGCAATTGAGTCATAATCATCAACAAACCCTAATTTTGACTCTAGTCAAAATTAGTCAACCATAAGAACCCTAATGGTTTCCAAAACACCAATAATCACTAACACTAGTGATTATACACCATTTACAAGTCTTAAACATGGTTAAATCATTAACCAACCCAAAACCCGCCAAATATCAAAATAGCAAGTTTCCATAAACCCTCTTCATCAACCAAATGGGTTTTACAACTAACAATCTCAAACCCTAACTTGAATATCAAATCTAACAAATGAAATTCGGAGTTAGAACTTACCAATACTACCAAAACATAGCTAGGAGCGAGATGAACAACTTTAAAACCCGAGCTTTGGTGAGAATCCAACTCCTTCTTCTCCAATTCAAGCTCTCTCACTCTAGAACTCTTCCTCTCTCTCTCTCTAGATATGGATGAGAGTGTTTGTGTGGGTGAGAAATGAGCTCCAATGGAGTTCTAGATCAGTTTTGGTGACCCTAAACCGACCCTAAATGAAAAGACCAAAGTACCCCTCATTTAGACTTTTAAAAAGGCTGAAAATTGCATCAGACGGGTTCAGCGCGCCGCGCCAAAAGGTGGAGCGCCGCTCCAACCTACAGGTCAGTTTTCAGAAACTTGTTTTGGCCATAACTTTTTGACCGTAGCTCCGTTTTCGATGAATCAAATATCGTTGGAAACGTAATAAGATTTTCGTTCCAATGGTAAGGCTTTGAAACATCAACACAAACTTTATTTGGAGTTGAAAAGATACGTACACACCTTGTTACTTCAGACAACGTTCAGTTTCCTTCGACGTTCGAGCAAGTGACACGTACATGCTTCGTACACCTCATACACGCATCGTACACCATAAATACATTATGTACCATAAATATTTGGGTTTTACATGTACACAGTTCAAAGAAAAAAATCCATATACAATATCACAATTATTTTCAGTTACTATATTTTATTTTTCAGTTTCAAAATTCAATATTTAGGATAGTTTTTATTTCAAGGGTGTATTGTTCGCAATTAAGGGTATTATTGTACGCGCTAAAGGGGTGTTATTATTGTAATTTTCTACCGTTTAAAGTAAATGAGAGTGAAGATTTTCGTAAGTATATTCTATTAAAATTATCGTTATCAATTCTTATCGTTATTATTATGTTTGTATATTTATATTTTCATATTTATCTTAGTATAATGAGTAGCTAATCTCCCTAGTGTTTGCTTAGATGTAGAGCCCCTAGTGAAATGGATTGTTATCATTTGTAAAAATTAAAAGGTAACTTTAGTATTTTTAACATTGAGCCTAATTAAAAGAACCATTATTATGTATTTGGATATTTAACCCCTGTCACTTAATTTGTTAGATTAAAATAACGAAAGTTATTTTTATTTATATAAATTAAGCTTCAACATTAAAAGTGATCTAGACGAGCTTATGACTAATTCACTAACACTAAATTAAAAGTAAGGTTCGGTGGTTTGGGTAATATCACTAGTCATATAATAGTGAAATTGTAAAAAGGGAAACCGTTATGATTTGGGTTTTGGCGAAGGTCAAAACTGGGTTGGGTCTCAATTTAAATACTTAAGGACTAGTAACTATCTAAATATAATCCAATGAAAATTAGATTTAATTTAGTTAGTCAAAACTTATTATTTTTTCGAAAGGAAAATATAAGTTTTATACTAAACATTTTAATACGAGCTTAAACTTAAAACAATCCATGGATCTAGAGGTGACACATTTAAGTAAACACTCCCTATTTATATATTGCTAATTATTATTATTATTATTTACGTTTATTTATTCAGTAAAGTAAAACTAAAAAAATTATTACACAACATTATAATTCAGTTTATTCGTCACTGTTTTGTCACATCGATCAAATCATATGCGGATCGCGTACAACTCTACACGATACGCGTACGATTTAAAACATACGCTAAACGCGTATAATACTACGCGAAACGCGTAAGTATAAATATGAATACTGTAGCGAATTAGGTTAAAATTTAGGGTTTTAAATATTTTATTATTATATTTAAGTTTTTAATTTATAATTAGTATTAATTATTATAATTTTCTTTTATACATGTTTTAATCTTACTAATTAGTATTAATTATTATAATTTATAGTTAGTAATTAGTTTATACTTAGTTAATTATTATAATTCCTATTAAATTATATTAATTTAGTTAAAACATGTTATTTAGTCAATTTAAATAGATTTATAATATAATTGCTCAAAACAAAATTCTAATCAATTAGTTTTATTAAAGGTTATTATTCTATTAACTATCATTTAGTAATAAACTTATTAGAATAACTTCAGTTAATTCACTTTTAAGTTAATAATTATAAATAATGTATTCGTATAAATTAATAAATAGTTAAATTAAATTAGGATTAAGTTATATTTTATTATTATGTAGTATTATCAATTCCTAATCCAAAACCCCCTTAAAATAAGTTTAACTTCAAAGACTATTAAAAACCATTGAACACTGTCTCCCTGTGGAACGAACCGGATTTACCAACAAACTAAACTACACGGATAGTGTAACATCCCGCCTTTTTCCATTTACTTTTCCGTTTAACTATTTAAGTTCCGTTATATGTTTATAACACATCTCGTTAATACGCGTTTGAATTATCTCGTTTAGGTAATTCCCGTACCCGTTTCCTAAGTTGAGGGACTAAAGTTGCCAAATGGAGAAAGAGATAACTAGGTCAACTAGTCAACTCTTTCCTCTCCATTCATTCTATCACCTCCCCAAAATAATACTTCACCTTTTCCTCTCAAACCCTCAAACCTTCAATCATCATCTAAATTCGTTCAAGAATGATTCAATCAAAACAAATTGCATATTTGAACTCCTCGTGATCTCCTCTTCGGTTCCATACCGATTTCATCAATTTTGGGTAACTTTCTAAAATCACTAATCTTTGTGTTCTTGAGATTTTTAAAGTTATAAGTTTGTTAATTAGTGTCTATGGCTCAAGTCTAGTTTGTTTATGTGTTTTGTATGCTCGTTTTGATATTTTGAAGTAACTAATTCATATGGAAAGTTAACATGTTTAATCTTGAGTTTTAAGTGTTTATATGTTGTTTGATGTTATGAGTTCATGTTTTAATCTTGTTCCTAGTGTTACTAGCTTCATTTGGATGTAAAGATTGATCAAAGAAACCCCTTAAACTTGATTATGAAATTTGGTGATTTTTGGTTAGGGTTTCATGAACTAAGAATGAATTTTTGATGCATTAAATGACATGAAATGTTAATGGTAAGTGTTAGGTTGTGTTGTATGCTTAATTACCTTCGAAACGGCATATTGTTCATGTAATTTGGTTGCCGAATCATTAAATGGCATTTATGACTTGTGTGTATTGAATGAGGGTCACTAAATGCGGTTTTTGGTTGTTGTATGTGAAAGTTTAATTGATAATAAGTGCATAGTTATGTTCCTTCTCAAAATACCTTTCCGGTGATATAAAATACATGCCTTGAATGTTTGCGGTTTGTAAATTGTGTGGGTTTGAGTTTTGATTCGTGTACTTAGGAGTTCAGCAAGCAGGGCCTGAAATCATGCCTAGACGCCGTCCCAGGAATCAGGACGCCGTCCTGCCCTTAAGACCTAGACGCCGTCTAGGCTACCAAGACGCCGTCTTGATCTTTAAAATGGGACGCCGTCTAGCCTAATTGGGACGCCGTCCCATTACACTAAAGTGGGCTGTTTGCGAGGCCTTTTGACATAAAATGTTTAGGACGTTCTAGACCTCCAATTTACGTGTAACTTGTTTTAACATGCTTATATATGATTAAAAACTTCAGAAAATTTGTCCGAGACCCGACCCGAACGCGTTGACTTTTTCGTTGACTTTGACCCGACCAAGTTTGACTTTTTGTCAAACTTAACCAATTGATTATGCAATCTTCCTAACATGCTTTTATACTTGTATCTTGCATGAAACTTGACAAATTGCTTCACATGCTATATTAATCGAGTCGTATTGAGCCATAGGACTAATTGAACAACTTTGACCCTTCGTGACTATCGTTATTGATACAACCTATTTGTTTAGGTCGAGACTAGCATTGTTCTTTGCACGTTTACTTGTTGAAGTACTTTTACACTCTTGCAATCAAAGGTGAGATCATAGTCCCACCTTTACTCTTTTAAACTTACTTTTGGGATGAGAAAACATAAACGATACTTTTGAACTAAGTGGACACAAGAACGGGAAAACAAACATTCTACATACGAGTTAGAACGAAAATCCTCAATCCGATTATCATTAGTTACATCAGATGGTGTAAGCGAGAACTTATGTTATATGGCCATATGGGTTTGACAAACCCTCATTCAAACGGTTCGCTACCGTTTACGAATGAAATATATTTTCGGGAACAGTGTTGTTCTAGCACTAATTGATGGGGTATTCAACGGACGGAACGTTAAGCTTTGATAATTGGGTGCTCGTGAATATTAACTTTTAGAATGTACTATGGCTTTATCGATGTTGCAAATCTTGTGGTTCAACTTACTATTACTCATTTACTTACTTAAACCTATGATTTCACCAACGTTTTCGTTGACAGATTCTCTATGTTTTTCTCAGGTCCTTGAACTTAAGTGATACATGCTTCCGCACATACTTTTTGATACTTGCATTGGATGTCGAGTATACTTGCATACGTAGAGCGTCTTTTTGGCTATTTTAAACTATGTCGCGCGTGTTTCATATGAATAATAACTTTTGTTATGTACTTGTCTTGGGAATTACTTTTGTAAACATTGGAACATCCTTTATGAATTGTATGCGACATATTTTCGGTCAAACGTTATCTTAAAGACTTATAATCAGGTAATGGGACCCACGTAGCCGACGCCGTCACTTGACGATTTGTCGGGGTCGCTACAGTTGGTATCAGAGCCTTGGTTGTAGGGATTTAGAGTTCATTTGTGTCCACCCCGAGTCATAGGGTACATAGGTGAATCTAGACTACAACCGGCATATAGACTGAAGTAGGAATTATTTGACAAATTGTGCATTTATACTCGAACTCTCTTACTCATATCTACTCTTATCCTATCTAAATCTTGCGTTGTATAATTTAATTGACACGCCACCTTGACTATATGATGTAATGTCGAATGCACATATGAATTAGGGTAATATAATTCCCGGAAATTATATTACGGTGACTCATATGAACATACCGACATTATGACATAAAGAATTTAAGGCGGGTCAAGGATAATTTTCTCTTTATCTTTATCCCATATCACGGTTAGTATTATTTAGAATACTAACCAACGGTATTCTTTTGTTTTGAAGGAACAATGGCTCCTCGTCGTGTACGCCGCAATGAAACTCCCGAACAAGCTCTCGAACGGATGATAGCTACCGCCGTAGATGCGGCCATGGCCGGTCACTCTTCCAACAACAATAACAACAACCACAACCACAACAACAACAACAATGGGGCCGGTAACTCAAACGAGGGATGCTCCTACAAAGCTTTCATGGGGTGCAAACCTCACACTTATGATGGAACCGGTGGACCGGTTGTGCTTACTCGTTGGTTTGAACAAACCGAGGCCGTCTTTAGCATAAGCGGTTGTCGGGATCAAGACAAAGTCAAATACTCCACCCACACGTTCTCCGGTGTTGCTCTCACTTGGTGGAACACCTATGTTCAATCGGTGGGTACCGATGAAGCTCATGCCCTCTCTTGGGCCGATCTAAAGGAAAAGATGATTGTTGAATATTTTCCGCGCGAAGAAACCCGAAAGCTTGAGGAAGAACTAAGAGCTTTGAAAGCGGTCGGAAACGATCTTAAAGCTTATAATCAACGCTTCGCCGAACTATCCTTGATGTGTCCTAATCTTGTTAACCCCAAATCTCAAAGGATTGAGCTCTACATGCTCGGTCTTCCAAAAAGTATCAAACAAGGGGTGATGTCATCCAAACCCACTACTCATCAAGCCGCTATGAACATGGCTCGCCAACTAATTGAAACGGTTGACGAAATCGTAGTACCGGCTCCTAAGGCCGAGGACAAGTCGGGTGGCAACAAAAGGAAATGGGAAGCCACTCCATCAACCAACTACAACAACAACACCTTCACCAAAAAGCCTTTCAACAACGACGGCAAGAAGGGTTATGTCGGAAACTTACCTTTTTGCAACAAATGCCACAAGCATCATCACGGTGAATGTAACAAGCTAGTTTGTCACCGTTGCCAAGGTGTTGGTCATAGGGCCAACAATTGCACAAGCGTCGCCCCCGTTGCTCGAAAGGGGCCCAATCCTCCAAAAACGGTCACTTGTTACGAATGTGGCCAAACGGGCCATTATAAGAACGAATGCCCGAAAAAGAAAGCCAACCCCAACAACCGAGGTCGAGCCTTTAACATCAACACCGAGGAAGCCCGAGATGACAATGAACTAGTCACGGGTACGTTTCTTCTCAACAACTCTTATGTTACTTGCTTATTCGATTCGGGTGCCGATAAATGTTTTGTGTCTAAGACTTTGGCTCCTACCCTTTGCACTCCACCACACCCTTTAGATACTACTTATTCCATCGAAGTGGCCGACGGAAAACTCTTAAGTGCCGACACATATTACCGGGGGTGTACTTTGAACATTTTGGGTAAGGAATTTGAAATTGACTTGATACCCATAGAATTAGGGAGTTTTGATGTAATAATCGGTATGAATTGGATGGCCAAAAATAAATCTCACATTCTTTGCGATCTTCACGCAATCCGAATTCCTATCGAGAATGGTGAACCATTGATTGTCTATGGCGATAAGAGTTGCACCAGACTCAACCTCGTTTCGTGCCTTAAAGTTAGAAAACTGCTTCGCAAGGGTTGTTTCGCGATTCTTGCTCACGTTAAGAAAGTCGAGTCTGATGAGAAGCACATCGATGATGTGCCAATTGTTAGTGACTATTCCGATGTATTTCCCGACGAATTGCCGGGTCTTCCGCCTCATCGACCGATTGAATTCCAAATCGATCTTATTCCGGGAGCCGCACCCGTAGCACGTGCACCATATAGACTCGCCCCATCCGAAATGCAAGAATTGCAAAGTCAAATCCAAGAACTACTTGATCGTGGTTTTATCCAACCTAGCCATTCACCTTGGGGCGCTCCGATTTTGTTTGTTAAAAAGAAAGACGGATCCCTACGAATGTGCATTGATTATCGTGAACTAAATAAATTGACGGTTAAGAACCGATATCCTCTTCCTCGTATCGATGACCTCTTTGATCAACTACAAGGGTCTTGTGTATATTCGAAAATCGATCTCCGCTCGGGTTATCATCAATTGAGGGTTAAGGGGGAAGATGTCTCCAAAACCGCTTTCCGGACTCGTTACGGTAGTTATGAATTCCTTGTCATGCCATTTGGTCTCACTAACGCACCGGCGGTGTTCATGGATCTTATGAACCGCGTGTGCAAACCGTATCTTGACAAATTCGTTATCGTGTTCATCGATGATATTTTAGTCTATTCAAAAAGCGAAGAAGAACACGAGGAACACCTCCGACTTGTGCTTGAACTTTTAAGACAAGAACAACTCTATGCCAAATTCTCTAAGTGTGAATTTTGGTTAAAGGAAGTTCAATTTCTTGGTCATGTTGTAAGTGACCAAGGTATTAAAGTCGATCCAACGAAAATCGAAGCCATTAGCAAATGGGAGACTCCTACTACTCCTACTCACATTCGTCAATTTTTGGGTCTCGCCGGGTACTATCGTAGATTCATCGAAAATTTCTCTTTGGTTGCACGTCCTCTAACCGCATTGACTCACAAGGGAAAGAAATTCATATGGGAGACCGAACATGAATCCGCATTCCAAATCTTGAAAACGAAGCTAACAACCGCTCCTATCTTGTCACTTCCCGAAGGCAATGATGACTTTGTTGTATATTGCGATGCCTCAAAACATGGTTTTGGGTGTGTATTGATGCAACGAACGAAAGTCATTGCTTATGCTTCTCGACAACTCAAAATTCATGAACGAAACTATACGACACATGATCTCGAACTCGGAGCCGTTGTCTTTGCACTTAAAATATGGAGACACTATCTTTATGGAACCAAGAGTACTATCTTTACCGATCACAAAAGCCTCCAACACATTTTCGATCAAAAACAACTAAACATGAGACAACGAAGGTGGATTGAAACCTTAAACGATTACGATTGCGAGCTTCGTTACCATCCCGGGAAGGCAAATGTAGTAGCCGATGCCTTAAGTCGAAAAGAAAGAGCGGTGCCTCTCCGTGTCCGAGCTTTAAACATCACCATTCACACCAACCTTAATAGCCAAATTCGGGTAGCTCAAGATGAGGCTCTCAAGGATGAAAACATCTCTCTCGAACACTTGAACGTCCTCACCTCTCGATTCGAAGTTAAAGAAACCGGACTCCGATATTTCGCCGGAAGGATTTGGGTGCCTAGTTATGGGGACCTACGAAGCCTTATTTTAGATGAAGCCCATAAGTCACGATACTCGATTCACCCCGGTGCCAATAAGATGTACCACGACCTTAAACAACTATATTGGTGGCCGAACATCAAAAGAGACCTAGCTACTTATGTTTCCAAGTGTTTGACATGTTCCAAAGTCAAAGCCGAACACCAAAGACCGTCCGGACTACTCCAACAACCCGAGATCCCGCAATGGAAGTGGGAAAGGATAACAATGGATTTTATCACCAAGCTACCAAAAACGACGGGCGGTTATGATACCATTTGGGTTATTGTTGACCGTCTCACCAAATCCGCACACTTTCTTGCCATGAAAGAAACGGACAAAATGGAGAAACTTGCACAACTTTACATTAAGGAGATCGTAGCCCGACACGGTGTACCTTTATCGATTATCTCCGACCGAGATGGCCGTTTCGTTTCTAGATTTTGGCGTACATTGCAAGAAGCGTTGGGAACGCGTTTAGATATGAGCACCGCATATCATCCTCAAACCGATGGACAAAGCGAACGTACAATTCAAACCTTAGAGGACATGTTACGAGCTTGCGTGGTTGATTTCGGAAAAGCTTGGGACAAGCACTTACCTCTCGCCGAGTTCTCTTACAACAATAGTTATCACGCGAGTATTAAAGCCGCACCTTTTGAAGCACTATATGGCCGCAAATGTCGTTCACCTCTTTGTTGGGCCGAGGTAGGCGACGTGCAAATCACCGGACCAGAACTCATTCACGAAACCACCGAGAAAATCGTTCAAATCCGAGATAGGCTTAGGACGGCCCGGAGTCGTCAAAAGAGCTATACCGACAAACGACGCAACGATCTCGAATTTCAAGTCGGTGACCGAGTAATGTTAAAAGTCGCACCTTGGAAGGGTGTAATCCGTTTTGGGAAACGCGGGAAGCTAAATCCGCGGTATATTGGTCCTTTCGAAATCTTGGAGCGTATTGGGACCGTTGCTTATCGTTTAGATTTTCCGCCTCAATTGAGCTCCGTTCATCCTACTTTCCATGTATCCAACTTGAAAAAGTGTCTTGCCGAACCCGATATCGTCATTCCTCTCGAGGAGCTCACCATTGATGACAAACTTCATTTCGTGGAGGAACCGGTTGAAATTGTGGACACCTCCGTCAAGACATTGAAACAAAGCCGAATCCCGATTGTTAAAGTCCGTTGGAACGCCAAAAGGGGACCCGAGTTTACTTGGGAAAGACAAGATCAAATGCAAAGGAAGTATCCTCATCTATTCGTGAATTCGGAAACGCAAGATCTCGAGGAAGAAACAACGACTACTACGCCTACTTAAATTTCGGGACGAAATTTCTTTTAAGGTGTAGGTAATGTAACATCCCGCCTTTTTCCATTTACTTTTCCGTTTAACTATTTAAGTTCCGTTATATGTTTATAACACATCTCGTTAATACGCGTTTGAATTATCTCGTTTAGGTAATTCCCGTACCCGTTTCCTAAGTTGAGGGACTAAAGTTGCCAAATGGAGAAAGAGATAACTAGGTCAACTAGTCAACTCTTTCCTCTCCATTCATTCTATCACCTCCCCAAAATAATACTTCACCTTTTCCTCTCAAACCCTCAAACCTTCAATCATCATCTAAATTCGTTCAAGAAGGATTCAATCAAAACAAATTGCATATTTGAACTCCTCGTGATCTCCTCTTCGGTTCCATACCGATTTCATCAATTTTGGGTAACTTTCTAAAATCACTAATCTTTGTGTTCTTGAGATTTTTAAAGTTATAAGTTTGTTAATTAGTGTCTATGGCTCAAGTCTAGTTTGTTTATGTGTTTTGTATGCTCGTTTTGATATTTTGAAGTAACTAATTCATATGGAAAGTTAACATGTTTAATCTTGAGTTTTAAGTGTTTATATGTTGTTTGATGTTATGAGTTCATGTTTTAATCTTGTTCCTAGTGTTACTAGCTTCATTTGGATGTAAAGATTGATCAAAGAAACCCCTTAAACTTGATTATGAAATTTGGTGATTTTTGGTTAGGGTTTCATGAACTAAGAATGAATTTTTGATGCATTAAATGACATGAAATGTTAATGGTAAGTGTTAGGTTGTGTTGTATGCTTAATTACCTTCGAAACGGCATATTGTTCATGTAATTTGGTTGCCGAATCATTAAATGGCATTTATGACTTGTGTGTATTGAATGAGGGTCACTAAATGCGGTTTTTGGTTGTTGTATGTGAAAGTTTAATTGATAATAAGTGCATAGTTATGTTCCTTGTCAAAATACCTTTCCGGTGATATAAAATACATGCCTTGAATGTTTGCGGTTTGTAAATTGTGTGGGTTTGAGTTTTGATTCGTGTACTTAGGAGTTCAGCAAGCAGGGCCTGAAATCATGCCTAGACGCCGTCCCAGGAATCAGGACGCCGTCCTGCCCTTAAGACCTAGACGCCGTCTAGGCTACCAAGACGCCGTCTTGATCTTTAAAATGGGACGCCGTCTAGCCTAATTGGGACGCCGTCCCATTACACTAAAGTGGGCTGTTTGCGAGGCCTTTTGACATAAAATGTTTAGGACGTTCTAGACCTCCAATTTACGTGTAACTTGTTTTAACATGCTTATATATGATTAAAAACTTCAGAAAATTTGTCCGAGACCCGACCCGAACGCGTTGACTTTTTCGTTGACTTTGACCCGACCAAGTTTGACTTTTTGTCAAACTTAACCAATTGATTATGCAATCTTCCTAACATGCTTTTATACTTGTATCTTGCATGAAACTTGACAAATTGCTTCACATGCTATATTAATCGAGTCGTATTGAGCCATAGGACTAATTGAACAACTTTGACCCTTCGTGACTATCGTTATTGATACAACCTATTTGTTTAGGTCGAGACTAGCATTGTTCTTTGCACGTTTACTTGTTGAAGTACTTTTACACTCTTGCAATCAAAGGTGAGATCATAGTCCCACCTTTACTCTTTTAAACTTACTTTTGGGATGAGAAAACATAAACGATACTTTTGAACTAAGTGGACACAAGAACGGGAAAACAAACATTCTACATACGAGTTAGAACGAAAATCCTCAATCCGATTATCATTAGTTACATCAGATGGTGTAAGCGAGAACTTATGTTATATGGCCATATGGGTTTGACAAACCCTCATTCAAACGGTTCGCTACCGTTTACGAATGAAATATATTTTCGGGAACAGTGTTGTTCTAGCACTAATTGATGGGGTATTCAACGGACGGAACGTTAAGCTTTGATAATTGGGTGCTCGTGAATATTAACTTTTAGAATGTACTATGGCTTTATCGATGTTGCAAATCTTGTGGTTCAACTTACTATTACTCATTTACTTACTTAAACCTATGATTTCACCAACGTTTTCGTTGACAGATTCTCTATGTTTTTCTCAGGTCCTTGAACTTAAGTGATACATGCTTCCGCACATACTTTTTGATACTTGCATTGGATGTCGAGTATACTTGCATACGTGGAGCGTCTTTTTGGCTATTTTAAACTATGTCGCGCGTGTTTCATATGAATAATAACTTTTGTTATGTACTTGTCTTGGGAATTACTTTTGTAAACATTGGAACATCCTTTATGAATTGTATGCGACATATTTTCGGTCAAACGTTATCTTAAAGACTTATAATCAGGTAATGGGACCCACGTAGCCGACGCCGTCACTTGACGATTTGTCGGGGTCGCTACAGATAGGACCAGTTGCCTATATATGTTTGAAACCAACCTAAAATCGTTAAAACACCATATAAACAATAAAACAATTCGTGTAACAAAACAACTCAAATCCGTTCATAAATAAAGGTACTGTTTCAACGCATCAGGTGCACTCCAAGAAAGATTTGTGCTTTTGAAATCCCTTACAAGATCGTTAGAATTCAACAATTTAAGGAGATACAAGTACATTTGTATTATATATGTTGCACAATATGATTCAAGAAGATAATTATTTTCAAATAAGGGCAATCGAAGAAGCTATGATTGTTGATCCAGATAACGACTAAGTCAAGGGATCGGGATACCATAAATAGAGAGTTGTGAGATCGATCCGTACACGACCATCTAAGAGAAGACCTAACCGAGCAAGTTTGAAATCTGCCAGCAAACTTTCGTAGTGTTAACTAGATTTTTAACAATTATGCAATTTTTCATTTTTAGAATTTTAATATTAGGTAATTTTTATTTTTAAGCATATATATTAATAATTATGTATTATTTTGAACTTTTTAATTTTATGTAATCTTTATTAAATTAAATATGTTTTATTTTCTTTATATTATATACTCCCTCTCAATCACTGTTTGACTATTCAAATATCTCTTTATCAACTTTGACTTAAAATATTTTTATTTATATTATATATTATTTAATGAAATTAATATATTTGAAAACATGTTTAAGCCCAATACATTCATATAAATTCCATCAAATAATACACAATATAAATAAATATATTTTAAATTAAAGTTGATAAAGAAATACTTGAAAAGTCAAACATAGACTATTAGATTGAAACGAAGAGAGTAATATTTATATTTATATAATTAATAAAAAAATAACAAATAAATGTTACGTTAGTTTAATTCCCCTGTAACTCTGCAACACCACAACACAAACATTTATAAAAAAAACTCTTATCATGACACTAACACACAGTGGCGAAACTAGGATTTCTTTCACCGGGGGCAAATTTTTTGTTTTTAATCGTAGCAATTTTTTTGGACAAAATTTGAAGATTTTTGGGACAAAAGTTGGATATTTTGGGGCAAAATTTGAAAATTTTGGGGCAAAAGTTGGAGAATTTGGGGCAAAATTTGAAGGTTTTGGGGTAAAATATGTAGGTTTGAGGGCAAAAAATAAAATCCACCGGAGGCAAAGTCGAAAAATCCAAAATGTTTACACTGAAAAAAAAAATCCCCCCCCCCCTTAACACTTTCGCCCCTGCTACCACATCAGCATAATTTTTCGTTACAACTCGACAACATATACACAGGTGCTTACCGCAATCAATGGTGTAAGGGTAAATATTACATATAAATGTATGCATTAAATGGCATTAACTTATTATAGAGATGAATACAAAGTTGAAGTGTTAAAACTAGAACCATTCGAGTGGTGGCTGAGTGGTATCCTTGGTTTCACTTCGGTGGGGCCAGGGCAAGGGGTAGAGTGGATTCAAGTTCGAATCCCACTCTTTAAAAATACCCGTGGTAGGCTTACTTACCATAAGCCGGGTTGCCCCTGGGAAGGTTTTACCGACCTATTCAGGACCCAGATCCGACCCGCCTGCCCCTCGGGATGGTTTAAGGTTCGGATCCCTGTAATATGGTTCGGGTTTCCTGCCCGAACGCGTGTGTATCTGCAAATGATGACTAGGCTTCGGTCCGGACTGATGCAAGCTTGCCGTTCAAAAAAAAAAAAAAAAAAAAAAAAAAAATTAACTAGAACCACCCATACGTACCTGTCCAAAAGTAATGGTTAAAGTAATTGCTGTATTTGTTGATTGAAGGCATTTTTATCTATATTGTAGTACTCCATATCTTTCTATATATATACTTCATCTAAAGAGAATAACAAAGTGTACTTAGGCATCATTTAGCTACCATCTTCAATTCTTTAAGAAAATCATCAATGGCTGCCACTCCTGGATATCTCACTGATTGGCCATGGAAATCGCTTGGGAGCTTCAAGGTATAACCTTGCACTGCACATGTTTCTCTTTTATCTCTAGTAACCGCTATATATTCATCGTATATATACTACATATAACATATACTCGTAACTATTATAAATCAGTGGGTTTTTGTCTAACATATATTTAAAGGTGATTTTTGCTTATATAAGTATTCATTCATTATATTAGTAAAATAGTATATACAAAATGAAAACAAGTTTAGATGGGAATTTGACGCCTATAATTAGTGTTCTATGATATTTCTTGCATATATGTTATCTACATCTCATTATTGTTTTTGTTAGAATCAAAATAATAAGGGTACATGATGTGTATGGCTAGTTTACATGCTAGATCGAAAAACTTGTACGGTATGTTGTATTAAAAACTTGTACAGTATGTGGTATTAAAAACGGGCGTTGTGTGTAACTAAACTTTCAACGCCTAGTGCTATCTGGCATTTGTACACAGAAAGTTTAAAGGTTATCCCATGGTCGTTTTTATATACTTTTTTTTATCTGTGAAAAGAAAACATCGAGATTGAGGTTAACAATTGAAAATAAAATGCAGATTCTAATAATTAGGATGATTTATTAGGTAAAAGAATCGAGTTTGAGAAACCTCCAATAAAATTTCAATTTTGAATCTTATATATTTGTTTCTAATCGAATCCTATTTGTAAAAAAAATATTTTGTCATATATATGGTAGCCTAATACAAAATCTTTTTATTTTTCTATTTTTTTTATTTTAACTTTTTGACACACTTGGTCTTTGTGAGTTTCCGCAACTACATAAAGAGCTTGAATAGAAGTTAGAAACCTTCATTAATTAGTTAAAATGAGTTGGGGTGTCATCGTATTTCGGCGTTAAACGTTAATTAAATTCGAGTAATAAGAAAGAGGAAATAAATAGAAGTAATTAACATAAAGTGAAATAGATTAAAATTTTTAAAAAAAAAATTAAAAAGAAAAAAAACAAAATAATAATAATAATAATTATTTTAATAACAAAAACAACAACAATGATAATTGTAATTAATTTGCAATAGTTGAAAAGTCATGTGATTGATTTATAATAAGTGAAAAGTTATGTGATTGATTTGAATACTATTCAATGTGTTAGTTCAAGTTCGAGATATACAAATGAGCTCGTATAAATGTTAAATTTTTTAAAACATAAGATATAATAGTACTAAAAACTTTATCAATAGAAATACCTGTGCGATTAAATAGTTTGACTAAATGAATTTTCTTGTTATGATTCATGAAAAATATATAATTGAGTTGATCATT
This sequence comes from Rutidosis leptorrhynchoides, assembly GCF_046630445.1. Taxonomy (NCBI): domain Eukaryota; kingdom Viridiplantae; phylum Streptophyta; class Magnoliopsida; order Asterales; family Asteraceae; genus Rutidosis; species Rutidosis leptorrhynchoides. The sequence goes on from NC_092335.1 coordinate 213,557,752, forward strand.
ATATGGGTATTTAAAAGTTTGAGACCTTTTAAAAATTTGAGCTATGTTCAACTGCACACTTTACATTTATTTCGAAAACATCTTTATACGTGTGTATGTGTAATATTTAGGACAAAACTAATGATATATTATATTGTGAAATATGATGAAGTACGTGTTATTGACACCGTGGATAATAAAGACAACATATGACTACGTCACTTCGGATAAAAGTGAGCGAGATATTGGTCCAATATTAATATTTCCGTTTCTATTGTTACGAATGCTCAACAATCAATTTTGGATTTCGCTCTCTCGTTACAAAACAGCCAAGGGCGAAAACCGAATTCTTGATAAGACCATCGAGTTTGAACAAGTCGATCGTGAAAGAGACTGGTCAGTTAATCCTCCATAGAACTCTATCTTAATTTAGCTAATATAATTGAAAATTAAAGCTAATTATACATGATCATATCTAATTTAGTGTTTTTTTTATTGTATTTTGTAGGGATGATCAAATAATATTCAATGGAATATTGTATTATGTGGGTTATTATGCATTAGATGAAGGTAAAAATTTTCCGTTTTGGAGGTTAGATGGAGTGATCATTGTAACGTTGTTACATGTAACCGTGGTCGAGTTTCTGTATTATTGGCTTCATAGAGCTCTTCACCACCATTTCCTCTACAATCGCTATCATTCTCATCATCATTCTTCAATAGTAACCGAGCCAATCACATGTACGTAAATCTCAATTGTTTTTAGAAAGAAAATAAACTCACACACATCGTATATACTACAAATTACTAGATTTAACTATCCACTACAAGACTTGAACTCAACCCCGGTACAAAAGAAATATTGTAGTACTCCGTATCTTTTAATTCAATGACGAGTTATTATTTGGTTATTGATAATAATAAATAGTTATCATTAAAAAATCTTCACTAAATATTAGTAGTCATCACTATAAATATTAATGATCAAACAAATGGTTACTAGTGACGAATTTTAGTATTACAGTCTTTAATAGTGTTTTGTGACCAATCAATAGTGAGGACTTGACCTATTTATTTTGGTCACTAACTTTCTTTAGTGACAAATTTAATGTTATTAGTGACGAATAACTTTGTCACTAAAGTCTTTTTTTCTTGTAGCTCCTAATGCTTGGTAGGTAACTTCAATACCTCCATATAAAGGTATTCAACAGGTATATTATTATAATTTTTACTCTACCCCCAATTAAGATCAAGAGGTATATATATATAATATACAATATATAATATATATAATTATATATTAATATATTATACCGCAAACGGATTTCAAAAGTAATTTCTAATTCAAAATCGTTTTTTTTTTGACAAAATTTCATTCCTCGTCCCTGAACTTTACATCGACTTTGAATCCCGGTCCTTTTTCTTTTTTTTGTGCATTCCGAGTCCCTAATGTATCAAAAATCTGCATCCCTCGTCCTCCCGTCTAGATTCTGTCAATTTCAGCCGTTTGTTCAGTCATGTGCATATCATGTGGGGGTATTTTTGTCTTTTCAATGTTTTCTTCCCCAAGCTCTGCTTGATGTAAAATTCAGGGACGGGGAATGAAATTTTGTATTTTTTTTTTTTTTTTTTTTAAGGTATATTCACCTTCATCTCCTTCAACCCAAATTATAAACCCGTATATGAATCTTAACATAAACTGTAACTGATTGATTGAAATTAATTAATTTGATTAATGAAATTAAACAAAAATTATAAACCATCAAAGCTTCGATCTAGAACAAAACTCAAAATAAAGCTCACATTCTCTGTTAATGAACAAAACCATACACAATCAATAAACTCAATATGAACCTCACACATGAAACTCACCACCTAATAAACTTGCAGGCATCAAACCAATACACATAATAAACTCAACTAATGAACACAAATCAGTAGATACATCACGAAGTGTTGGGTGGTACCTGATGTAAATTACACCCATATCGACTACCTTTAATCTCCGGCGAACACCATCGACCACCATCGACTACCTTTAATCTCCACCATCACCCACGTGATACATCCACCAATGTTTACATGTTTTTCAGATGTCATCTCAGATCTGACCGATATTGAACCGCCGTCGTCAATCATATGCCATCTCAGACAACCATCGCCGTCGCCGCTGCATCTCCGGACAGAGATATCGTAACCAGACCGGAATTTTCTGGAGAATAGAGGGTTTGGGACTGAGACTAGGTTTTAAACCATCAGAATTAGACGAATATGTTTAAATTAGGGATGGTGGTGCGTGGTGGTGGAGAAGCTTAAAGGCTTCCAGATCTATATCTCCAAGATCTGAAAGTGATAATTTGAGATAGAAAATACCCTCAAAATTATGGGTTTTAATTTGATTTGTTGATTTTATAAAAGTATAAAAGTAGGGTTTTTAATTTGGGAATGATGAATATGAGATGATGAGGGTAAAAAGATAAATTAAATAATAAAGAAAAGAAATAATATAAAAAGACCAAAGTACCCTCATATGCTTTGCACATGACTGAACAAACGGCTTAAATTGACAGAATCTAGACGGGAGGACGAGGGATGTAGATTTTGGATACATTAGGGACTCGGAATGCACAAAAAAAAGAAAAAGGACCGGGAGTCAAAGTCGATGTAAAATTCAGGGACGAGGAATGAAATTTTGTCTTTTTTTTTTATTTTTTATCATTTTGATATTATTATAATTTTTCTTTTTACTATATTTCGATTTTTATTGAAACTGAACCAAATTCATATCTTCTTTTCGGTTCAGTATCGGTTTCAAATCACAATTCAAAGTAAACGAATGAAACTAAACCGGAATGAACACCTAATGGACCAATAGCCATTTATTATTAAATCTATGTCCATCTTGTCATTCATCAAATACACCTTTTCATCTTATAAAATACACTTTTCCATCTTGCTTTTCAGAAAAGGAAAAAAAAAAGAATTAGTATCAAAAATATAAACACTTTAAATATTGTACGTTGTGGTACTAACAAACCATAAATACATAGCAACGTGTCAACACACTCGGATTAGATATGGCCTCAAAGGGGCCAATTCGATTTAATGACTGGCCATATGCCCGTACATTCTTCTAGTTCACGCTACAAATTAAAGCATGATAGCAACGAACCTTAAAAGGGAAAAAAAGGACCATGTATTTATGAATGCATAAAATAAATAAAGTAATAAAATAACTACTGACGTGGTTCATTTTGGTGCAGCTGTGATTCACCCGTTTGGCGAGCACATAGCCTACTTCATACTGTTTGCGATCCCTTTGACGACTATAACCCTAACCAGGACATCATCTATTGTTGCGTTTGCCGGTTATGTGACCTACATCGATATAATGAACAACATGGGTCATTGCAATTTTGAGCTAATCCCGAAATGGGCCTTCTCAATCTTCCCTCCCCTTAAGTACATTATGTACACCCCTACGTAAGTATTCTCGCTCTCACGTACCCAAATGGACATTATCCTTGTCTTACATTGTTACGCTATAGTTGAGCTTAACATATGTTGGGTGGTCACGAAAAGGGTTGAAAACGGTCACAAGATAATTCAGTTAATCGCGTAAATTTGAGTAAATATACTCTTTTTTAAGTAGCGTGAATAGAAAAAGATTTATCTGTTTACTTATTTACTAGTTTGAGTTTGTAATTTTGTACTAGGGTAAAGTTAGTGGCCCATCGATCAAGTACTTGAAAATCATTGCTAAATTTTAACTTTAAACTCTAATAGGATAAAGTTATTGGCCCATCGATCAAGTACTTGAAACTCATTGCTAACTTAATTTTAACATTAAACTCTAACATAAGAAACGAATATAATAACTAAAAAAATTGGATTTGTCTAAGTTTAGCCCTTAGAACTAGGTTAAGAAATTAAAGTATGATGCTATAATAAGGTAGTTGGTGAGGTGGTTTGTGGACTTCTGAACGTTCTAAACAGATTCGCTATCTCAAAAAACTTTAGGGATAGCCCTAAGAGCTACAAATGTTTGTGGCTTTTTTGAGAGTAAAATTGAAAATTGGATAAAAATTGAAATTCAAAATTACTAAAACCGAAACTGATTTCGGTTCGGTTACAATTACAATCTAAAAAAAATATATATATATATATATATAATTTAAGCAAAACAATAAAAAAAATCGATTTTGAATTCAAGTTTGGGTTTTGAAATCGGTTTATGGTCTATATATGCTAATAATTTTATGTATTATTCGTTGAATTTGGTTTTTGATTTAAGCGAATTCAAAAAATTAAAAACCGAAAATCTAATTCAGATCGATTTAGAAACCAAACCGAAAATCACTCAAATTCAGTTTGATTTTCATTATTATTATTTTTTTCATTCGGTTTTTCAAATCGTATATTTAATACCCATTTTCTTCGATTGAGGTTCCATACATGTTACCACCTCTAATATAAGATTGTGTATATAACAAGGTCATCTAATTCAATAGCTCTTACTTATCAGCTTAAATTTGTCATAATAGGTACCACTCTTTACATCATACTCAATTTCGAACCAACTACTCGCTATTCATGCCATTTTACGACTATGTTTATGGCACACTCGACAAATCTACAGACCCATTGTACGAAAAATCACTACGGCGAAAAGATGAGTCTCCAAACGTGGTACATTTAACACATCTAACAACACCAGAATCCATCTATCATATGAGACTCGGGTTCGCATCTTTGGCTTCCAAACCTTACACTTCTCCTAAATGGTACTTGCGAATGCTATGGCCCGTAACAGTTTCATCCATGATCTTTACTTGGATTTATGGCAAAATTTTCGTCGTCGAAAGAAATGTTTTCAATAACCTCAAAATACAAACTTGGGCCATGCCAAAGTACAAGATACAAGTAAGTAGACAATCCTCTAACTTTTTCTTTCTAAAATTATATAATTTTGTACATGTTTTATGTATTTCACAAGATGCTCATCTTGGTTAGCGTTCCATTTAAATTTTGTAGTATTTTATGGAATGGCAAAGGGAGGCGATTAATGGGTTGATTGAGGAAGCAATACTTGATGCAGACAGGAAAGGCGTCAAGGTTTTGAGTCTAGGTCTAATGAATCAGGTTCGATTTGATTTTATCGTTTCGTATATGTCACAGTTAAGTACATATTCTCTTATATGGTTACATTGTTAAAACTTATATCAATTGTAGGGAGATGAGCTAAATAGAAATGGGGAGCTATTTATAAGAAAATATCCAAAGTTGAAAATGAAGTTAGTTGATGGGAGCAGTTTGGCAGTTGCTGTGGTTCTCAATAGTATTCCAAAAGGCACAACACAAGTTGTTATAAAAGGCAACTTCAACAAGATTGCTTACTCCCTTGTTCTTGCATTATGCCACAAGGGCATTCAGGTAATTTCATACTAGTATATATCATCTAGGATGACTATTTATTTTTAGTAGTGATCTATTAAAAGTTCTAAAATATATTTTAGCATTGACTGATTGACCAATGTAGGTTGCAGTATCTAAACAAGGTGACTATCAAAAGCTTAAATCAGAGTTGGAAGGAGGAGATAATCAAGATAACTTGGTTCTTTCAAGAACATACTCACAAAAGGTAAATGCTCTCTCTAACTTTTTGAATTATTTTTTATTTAAAAATTATAGGAGATAATATCATCATCATATATGTATATATTGTTATTTTTGTATTTTGTATAGGTGTGGTTAGTGGGAGATGGATTAAGCAAGGAAGAAGAGTTGAAGGCATCAAAAGGAACAATAATAATTCCTTACTCTCAATTCCCTCCAAATAGAATGAGAAAAGATTGTTTTTACTATTCTACCCCTGCCATGTTGACCCCAAAACATCTTGAGAATGTCGACTCTTGTGAGGTTAGTCATCATTTTCAAGTTTCACTTTTTTCTATGAATCTTTGTTTTACTATTCTACCCCTGCTAGTTTATTTTTTATATATTTTTTTTTAGAGGCAAACTCATACACACCAACCCTCTCCCTCTGCTAGTTTGGTGTGATTTTTTGTACCATGCACACCCTTATTCTTTAAATGTTCCTAAACGGTCATACCATAAACACTAATACCAATGTTGAAACAAGATTACACTATCACGCATGGGTACTTAAGTAATTTACCCTTTGAAATAATTTTGTGGTACAGAATTGGTTGCCAAGAAGGGTGATGAGTGCATGGAGAATAGCAGGGATATTGCATGGGTTAGAAGGATGGAATGTGAATGAATGTGGAAATGAAATGTTGAATGTTGATCAAATATGGAATGCAAGTCTTCAACATGGTTTTACTCCTCTCACCAAACCATTAAATTAAAACAATTTATCTTTTCTACGAGTATTTATATTGGAATTGTTTGGGTGTGCATCAAAGTTAACTATCGTGATTACTAAACATATGTTATATTTGATAATTAATAATAATAATGTACTCCGTAACTAAATATATTATACACATATCGTTACGTTGTTTTATATTGTATAAAAAAGGTTACATTATGTTTTCTGTTGACTTTGGGAAATTTACATTTATGTTTGGCAAATGTTTATGTCATGTGTGTGCTTTTTTTTCTTGGATCAAAACGTGTAAGTTGGCAGGGACACGCTAACCCTGTGTGCCGTAGCACCCACCAATCCCACCCCGAAAGAGACCTGTGCCGGCAAAGTACCTCCTCCCAGGTACCACAGTGACGGCAAGGCGATTTTTACCCCAGCTAGCTAGACCCCCGAAAACACTTCACAAATTTCCCCCCGGAGGGAGAAATAATTCCATGCGGAGCGCCCAGACTGAGAATCGAACTTGCGCCTTTCTTGGATCAAAGCTTCCCCCACTGTGGGCCCAGGGATCAAAGGCATCGGGTACCACTGAGCTATAAGCTCGTTGGTGTGCTTTTTTTTCTTGAGTTGGCTTGTTATGGTTGTAGTTGTGTTTGTAGCCTATTTTATATGCAGAATATTATTTAGAAGAAACTAGGGGTGTGCATGGTTCGGGTAGAACCGAAAAAAACCGAGGACCGGAGTGGAACCGACCCAAAACCGAAGTACTCGAATTTGTTTGGTCCGGTCCTTGGTCCATAAATTTAAGTTTTTTCGGGTTTCGGTCCGGTCCGGGTCAAACCCGAAAAAACCAACAATTTGGACCGAACCGAAAAATATAAATTTATGGAGAGAATAATATCCTTTTTGTTAATTTATTTATACATACATTCATTTACAAAGTCAACGATCCTGGAGAATTTGCTTTACATATATACTAAGATAAATATGAAAACAATATCTCAATAATAAAAGGAATTATACTTATCGATACTAAACTTGGAGCCAAAGAAATATAAGGAATTATAATATCATATAAACTCTATAAGGTTGGTTCTACTGTGTATATATATACATACGCTTTCATATTTATAGGATAAACAAATGGCTGCTCAATATTAAATTGTGTTCTTATTGATCATCATCCTCAATTTTAAGGTTTGCTTCAACACGATAACTCTACGGTTACGATCAATACGTATCCTTTCTTTCTTGTTTTTTTTTCCTATTGCTTCTATTATCGGTCACCATATATTTGTATATGTTTTATGTTTTATTTAATATGATCAACTTCTTTAATGTAGCATCTGTCTATTTTTAATTCTTATGGGTACAAGTTAATTTCATGTTAATTTTCTTCCGTTGATATATATAGTAAACTTAGGATTAGGATTAAGAAGTTGCAATAGCTATTAAGACAAGTTTGTTGCTTAGTCAGTAGCCACATTCACTTTTATGGTGTCATTTGGCACCATTCAAATCTTTTATATTTTCTGTAAAACACTTAAACTCGTAAGTTTGATGTATAGATATCTAAAATTGGTAAGATGACCCCATTCTTTTATTACTCCTAAGAAAATAAAATCGAACGGAACTAACAAGCATTTAGGCCATCATTTGAGAACCCATTTTAACATATTATCCTAATCAAATAGACAAACTCACGAGACTTTATTTGTTACCTCTACATGTTTGTATATGTAAAACTTTTAAGAAAGTGTCAAGTCCCTACTCTTATATATAACTTCATTTATTTGTTGTTGATGACTTACCGTGTGTGCTACGATTTAATGTTATTATCATATTGCTTACCGTGACTGTTTATGTTTTAGATGGATAAAGAAAATATTGAAATTTTATCCGGTAGTGAATCAAACGAAGTAGAAAAAGAGGATGTGCATGTTGAACCATCAAAGAAAAAACAAAAGACGAACCCGAAGGGATCTGAAAAAGGAAAAGGGACGAGGTCTGTCGTGTGACACCATTTTACACAGATTTATATTGATGGCATACCATACGGGCAGTGTAACTGTTGTCCCGAAAAAAAATATAAGGCGGATGGAATTAACAATGGAACTTCTTCAATGTTGAAGCACATGAGAAAGTGCCCGAACCACCCTGACATACTCAATAATCAAAAACAATTCTACATTAAGAAAGATGAAGATGGTGAAGGTGGCAACGCGAATATGTGGAATTTTGATAGCGTTTTAATTCGAAAGGCACTTATTAAGATGGTAATTGTGGATGAGCTCCCATTTTCTTTTGTAGAAAAAGAAGGTTTTAAAGAGTTTATGGAAGCTGCATGTCCTCACTTCAAAATCCCATCGCGTACGACTATATCTCGAGATGTGTCAGAACTTTTTCACAATGAAAAACAAAAATTAAAGGCTATTTTTAGAAATGGTAAGCAACGTGTGAGTCTAACAACTGACACATGGACATCCATACAAAGGGTTAATTACATGGTTGTGACGGCTCACTACATTGATGATTCTTGGAAGTTACACAAAAGAATAATTAGTTTCAAGCCAGTTTACAGCCATAGAGGTGAGGATATTGGAAGGGAAATTTTAGATTGTCTGCATGATTGGGGTATTGACCATCTGATGACGATAACTACAGATAATGCGTCTTCTAATGATACAGCTTTAGTATTTTTGAAAAACAGGATGCATACGAAATTGATATTGGGTGGCGAATACATCCAGATGAGATGTACAGCACACATACTTAACTTGATTGTTAAGGATGGAATGAAAAGATATTACACATCTGTCGAACGTGTACGTGCAGCAATTAAGTATATTAGGAATTCTACAGCTAGATGTGACCTTTTTAAAGCTTGTGTGGACGAGTTAAAGTTAGAGTCTAAAGCTATGTTACATCTTGATTGTCCAACTAGATGGAACTCAACATATGACATGTTGGATACTGCTGAAAAGTTACAAGAGACTTTCAATTTATATGAGAATAAAGATAGCAGTTATGTGCACGAATTAAGTAGAGAAATTCCATCTCCAACTGATTGGTATTGCATTAAGAAGCTCACCCAATTTTTAGAAATTTTTAAACGCAAAACCGAAATAGTTTCTGGTACATCTTATGTTGTTGCTAATTCCTTTTTCAATGAAGTGGTCGATCTACATTATCAATTAGATAAAGTGAAGACAGATCGTGACATGGAGTTTAGAGTGATGGTAAATGCCATGAAAGATAAATTTGATAAGTATTGGGGGAGCATTAAAAAGTTAAACATGTTGATGTATTTTGCTGTTGTGCTTGACCCTCGAATGAAGACGCCGATTGTGAGGTATGATTTTAAGCGTATATGCGATATGAAAACGTACACATGTTTGGAAGAAGAATCTATTGAAGAATTTCAAATTCGAGTTTATCATTTAAAGAGAAAAGACGTAGAGGATCATGTTAGTTTTGTTGATGATGCGATGAAAATTTTGTACGAGGAATATCGTATTATGTATGAAGAAGGAAGCTCAAATATGAATTCTGAAAAACAAGGATATGCAGAGAATATGATTGATCAAGAAAATGAATTTGTGGATGCTTTTTTGAAAGAAAGTGATAATAGTAATGTTGACTCGGCAACAGAGTTGGAGAAATATAAGTATGAGCCTCGTGAAAAAATGGTAAAGGTGTTTGATATCTTAACGTGGTGGAAAGATCATAGTCCGAGGTTTCCAATTCTATCGAAGATGGCAAAAGGTTATATATTATTTTAAAAGTTATATATTGAAACTCATTTGTTTTTTTTATTTCTTAATATGTTCTGTCTCAATTCGCTTTTAGATATATTAGCTATCCCTGTTTCATCTGTTGCTTCAGAGTCTGCATTTAGTACGAGTGGTCGAGTGTTGGATGCTTTTAGAAGTTCATTGTCACCAAGCAAGGTAGAAGCTTTGATATGTGCTCAAGATTGGTTGCGTATATCAAGAACTGCTATTGACATTGATGAGTACTTGGATGACGTTGACACACTTACTAAAAGTGCTTAATAATTTATAATTTATGTGTTATTTTTTTTAAACCATTACTATATAACTATGTATTAGACAAATATTTTTTTTATTCTACACGTATTTTGGAGAGTGTTAAAGACAACAATTGTGGAACAATGGAAGATTAGAAGATTTTCAATGAATTATTAGTTTTAAATTATATTCTATCTATACATTGGGTACTATTTGAAGTTTTGTTTACTACTTTGATTTGAACTTGGATTGATTTTTATTTATATGATTAAGTTTTTCATTTATGTGTGATAGATTGATAATTATATGAATTGCGTTGTAAATAATTTAATGAAATAATATGTGTTATATATATATTTTTTAAAAGTATATGTATGGTTCGGGTTTTTACCCGAACTGATAGGACCAAAGTAAGAATCGGACCGAACCGAACCATATATTACTGGTCCGGTCCTTGGTTCCTATTTTGATAAAAATTCGGGTTTTGGTCCGGTCCGGGTATTGCCTGGTCCGGTCCGGGTCAGGACCATGCACACCCCTAGAAGAAACCATAATTTGTGGCTCTTGTTGATATTAGAGAGTTTATTGTGACAAGTGGTGAAAGTTATATAATAAAAGTAACTTTTATTTGGTTATTTATTTTTACTAGTTTAACTAGTTAAAGACTCGCGATTTTGTGAGTTAATTGAATGATGATATTCACCCATAATAACACAATGAAATAATATAACATTGCAAAATTTCAGGAACAGTCGATTTTTTCATCAACGTCTGTTAAAACGTTGTATTTTATTTGATTCAATTTGTCTTTATTCTTTTAATTAGATTAGAAGTAAAGGCAAGAATCATGTAAAATGGAACGATTGACGCATACAGTCATTGTAATATTTTTCGCGAGTCTATTCTAACTCCTTGCTAGTATAGCTAGTTGGTTTTAATATATTGTGGCCGTTCTAAAAAATAATAATAAAAAAAAATTGTTCGAAACCTATGATTCGCCAACCGTTTCTTCCTGTCGAGATTACTAGTTAATAAAGTTAATACTTTGCTAACAAAGTTATAACGTAATCACACATAACACATATAAACTGTTTGATGTATCTCTATGTCAAAAAGATTGTAAGATTTTCTTATCATTACAAAATACTAATAACATAGATAAAATTAATAAGAACATACATCTTATATACACATTTAACATACAGTTAGTTATTATCAATTCATACGACAAACATCTTATTTTCATATCACTTTATTTCAAGAAGATATAAGACCTTAAGAAATTACAAAACAACTCACAATTTCTTCTATCTTGTTCTAGATTTGCGATGCTAACATACTTTGCTAATACAGGAACACCCTACATCCAAAGGCGCGAAAAGTTCTATAATGAGGTGAAGAAGCAAACAGTAGCTCATAAGGCGATTTAAAACCCAACACAACTTAACAGAAGGAAGTCGATTGATAATAAATGTTGCAGAACTAAAAGCATCGGTCCATAGACTAGCAGGAGCATGAGCATTAAACATCATAGCCAGTCCCGTTTCAGTTATATGATGATGCTTACGCTCAGCTCTGCCGTTTTGCTGAGGAGTATAAAGACATGACAAACGATGATGAGTCCCACTATATGTAATTAATTGCCAAACACGATGATTAACAAATTTTGATCCGCCATCACTTTGAAACATCTTAACCTTGCATGAAAATTGAGTTTGTACCAATTTGAAAAATGAATACAAAACGTCAAAAAAATCTGATTTTACCTTTAGTGGATAGAACCAGGTAAACCGTGAGTAATCATCAATAAATATAACATAAAAACGATAGCCATGAGTAGAGGTAATCGGGGCAGGCCCCCATAAGTCACAGTGTACTAAATCTAGGACATGAGAAGCACACTTTTCATTAATATTAAAAGATAATCTCTTGCTTTTAGAAAGTTGACAAGAAGTACAAATGGTGGGTTTCGGTAAAACAGATGTAACCGATAACCAACCTTTATTAATTAAAAGTGAAATAATATCAAAAGAAACATGTCCCGATCTAGAATGTCCAAGCTCAAAAGATCCTTGTGACTTTGTTAAGGTAAAGTGGTGGCAAAGGCTTGTTGACCACGCTCAAGAACATATAAATCATGTACGCGCCTGCCCGTTGCTAAAACTTCCCGTGTGTTGCGTTTCTGAATAATAAATGAGTGATCGGAAAACAAAATATCCACAGGGTTATCTACTGTAAGTTTACTAATTGCAACAAATTCTTGGTGATGTAAGGAACAACAAGAACATCTAATAATTTTAAGTCTCTGGAAAGTATAGAAGAAACAATATGTGAAATAGGTAAAGAGTTATCATTACCTAAAGTGACACATTCGTTACCTTTGTAAGATGAGGTAGAATCCAAGTGTGTAGGAGAAGAAGTTATTTGCGTGGTAGCATCAGAGTCTACATACTAGTCAGGAGTATTATTTGTAACATGACAGTTACTATGAAAAGCCTGCGCCAGATTAGCATCCAAAGACTGAGTTCAAGTAGCATAAGTATGAAGGTCCGGACAAGCAGATGCATAGTGGCCATCTGTACGGAACAATTGACAACGATGAGTGCAAGTATGGCCACGACCACGACCACCACGACCACGACTATGACCACGTGAACCACCTGAGTAACCACGTCCTCGAGCTGAGTATTGAGAGTCACGTGGACTATAAGATGAGGTCGTGTTAAAGGCGGCTTGAGGAGGCATTGAAGGTTGCACAGATATGAGAAATAGCCCATGACTTTCTGCTTGAGCAGATAAATTACGAAAAGTAGGGTGTGGATTAATGGCACGTTGTGTGGTCAAAAAAGTTTCAAATGAGGGACCCAAGCCACAAAGAAACCAATGACACTTATCTGTATCATCAATATGATGACCAATTGAAGAGAGTTGATCATAAAGAGATTTAAATCTCTTACCATAGTCTGCAACAGAGGTAGTATCCTTTTGATGTTTTTGAAGAGAGTCCCGAAGAGTGTGCATACGATCCAATGAATCATGACTAAAATGATCTTCAAGTGCAGACCATATCACGAGCAATCTTCAACCCTATGTGTGACGACCTGACAAAATCACCATTGACGGCGGCGCCGTCAACTTAGGTCCCGTTACGTGGTCATAGTCCCTAAATGAGACGCGTTTGACCAAAATTATGTCGCATTCATTTGAAACGTGTATGACTTGTAAAGTTTTAAGTTAACAAACGGTTCGACAACGAGTTTAAGTTTACAGAAGTAGTAAAGTATAAATGAAATAACTTGCGACATAATATGAGTTGAAAATCACGAATGCTATCAATAGCGTATGCATGTAAACATTAAGTTTGAATCCAATGGTGCTATCACTAGCGTATGCATGTATGCTTGACCCCAAGCAAGTAATCAAAGTGTGCGGAAGCATATATCAAGTAGCCAAGTATGAACCTGAGAAACATATAGAAAACGGTCAACGAAAAACGTTGGTGAAATCATAGGTGTATTTGTAAACGTTGTTTTTGAACCACAAGATTTTGTATGAAGTTGATTATCCAAATCGTTTGCATTCCAAAGATGTTTTACGTTTGTGGAGCACCCAATTATCAAGACTTAACTGTATACGAACCCCGTTATCATAGTGTTAGAACCTACACTATACCCGAAAATATATTTCATCCGCCAACTGTAGCGAACCGTCCTAATGAGGGCTCGTCAAGCCCGTATGGATCCACACAACATAAGTTCACGCTTACACCCTACAAGTGTAACTAATGATAATTGAATTGAGGCTTTTTGCTCTAACTCGCACGTGGAATGTTTGTTTCCGTACTTGTGTTCAAAGTATAAAAGTATAAAACCGTATATGTTTCTCATCCCATGATTTAAAAGAGTAAAAGTTGTTGAAAAGATGGGACTATGATCTCACCTTGAGTGCACGAGTATAAAGGTACTTTACAAAGTAAACGTGTGTATGAAAGTTGTTTAGTCTTGACCTAAACAAGTAAGTTATATCAATATCGGGTAAGACACAAGGTCGGTCGAAATGTGTTCAATTAGTCATATGGCTCGTTACGACTCGATTATATAGCATGTGAGTGAAGTTGTCAAGTTATATGCAAGATATAAGTACAAGAGAGAGGTTATAACGATTAAACAAAGTATTGTTTAAGTTTGAATAAAAGTCAACTTTGATCAAGTCAAAGTCAACGAAAAAGTCAGCACGTTCGGGTCGGGTCTCGGACAATTTTTCTGAGTTATATAATCATATATGAGCATGTTAAAACAAGTTACATGTTAATCGGAGGTGCGTAGCATAGTTAGAATTAAACGTGAAAACGCAAAGTTGGACAGCCCGCATTCTAGGCATATGCCACGCCGCGCCAAGGATTAGCCATGCCGCGGCAAAACACCTTGGCTGATTCCTGGGCTGTTTCAAGTGTTCAAGTCTCGAACCAAAATTCACCAATTCACAAATAATGAACCGCAAACATTCAAAACACGTATCTTATATCGCTGGAAAGGCAATTTAACTAGGAATACAACTAAACACATTTCATCAATCAAATTCATCATTTACAATAACTAAATTCTCGTCGAATGATCGTTAAATGTTCATCATTAAAGTTTCAAGTTCATAAAATGCATTTCATGATTCGGGAATCTAATTTACACATACAATATGCCGTTTCGAAGGTAATTAAACATACATTGCAACTAAACACTTACTAACAACGTTTCATAGCATTCAATGCATTAAAAGTTCATATTTAAGTCTATCAAACCCTAACCAAAAATCACAAAATCATTAATCATGTTAATGAAGTTTTTCCAAGTCAACCTACATACCAAAATGTAGCTAATGATGCTAGCAACACATTTAATACATGAACTTTAACATAACAACAACATTTAATCAACCAAAACTCAAGATTAAACACACCCATTTTCAAGTTCATGCTAGTTACACCAAAATAACAAGATCAAGCAAACGAATCACATATTCATGTTAGACTTGAGCCATAGACACTAATTAACACACTTTTAAGTTTAAAGGTCTAATTTATGGAAATTAGAGATTTTGAAAAGCTTACCCCTGAAATGTCCTGTTCATATTGATTATAAACGTTCCATATTAATTGATTTCGTTGCGAGGTTTTGACCTCTATATGAGACGTTTTTCAAAGACTGCATTCATTTTTAAAACAACCATAACCTTTATTTTATCAATAAAGGTTTTAAAAACATTACGTAGATTATCAAATAGTGATAATCTAAAATATACCGTTTACACAAGACCATTACATAATGGTTTACAATAGAAATATATTACATCGACATATGTTTCTTGAATGCAGTTTTTACACAATATCATACAAACATGGACTCCAAATCTTGTCCTTATTTTAGTATGCAACAGCGGAAGCTCTTAGTATTCACCTGAGAATAAGCATGCTTTAAACATCAACAAAAATATTGGTGAGTTATAGGTTTAACCTATATATATCAAATCGTAACAATAGACCACAAGATTTCATATTTCAATACACATCACATACATAGAGACAAAAATTATTCATATGGTGAACACCTGGTAACCGACATTAACAAGATGCATATATAAGAATATCCTCATCATTCCGGGACACCCTTCGGATATGATATAAATTTCGAAGTACTAAAGCATCCGGTACTTTGGATGGGGTTTGTTAGGCCCAATAGATCTATCTTTAGGATTCGCGTCAATTAGGGTGTCTGTTCCCTAATTCTTAGATTACCAGACTTAATAAAAAGGGGCATATTCGATTTCGATAATTCGACCATAGAATGTAGTTTCACGTACTTGTGTCTATTTTGTAAATCATTTATAAAACCTGCATGTATTCTCATCCTAAAAATATTAGATTGTAAAAGTGGGACTATAACTCACTTTCACAGATATTTCCTTCCTCGGAAATAAGACTTGGCCACGGATCGATTCAAGAACCTATACAAATATGTACAAATATATCAAAGTATGATCAAAATATAATTACAACCATTTTTATTATGTTTTAAAGATTTGAGTGTATTAAGTCAGCTGTCCTCGTTAGTAACCTACAACTAGTTGTCCACAGTTAGATGTACATAAATAAATCGATATATATTATCTTGAATCAATCCACGACCCAGTGTATACACGTCTCAGGCTAGATCACAACTCAAAGTATATATATGTTTTTGGAATCAACCTCAACCCTGTATAGCTAACTCCAACATTACTGCATATAGAGTGTCTATGGTTGTTTCAAATAATATATATACATGGGTCGATATGATATGTCAAAACATTTACATACGTGTCTATGGTATCCCAAGATTACATAATATATTAGAATACATGTATAATACAATATAAGTTAGCTAGGATATGATTTGTATAGATTTGTTAAACATTTCCCGTAGCTAAAAAGATCAAAAATATCCAATCTTGTTTTACCCATAACTTCTTCATTTTAAATCCGTTTTGAGTGAATCAAATTGCTATGGTTTCATATTGAACTCTATTTTATGAATCTAAACAGAAAAAGTATAGGTTTATAGTCGGAAATATAAGTTACAAGTCATTTTTTTAAAGGTTGTCATTTCAGTCGAAAGAACGTTGTCTAGATGACCATTTTAGAAAACATACTTCCACTTTGAGTTTAGCCTTGATTTTTGGATATAGTTTCATGTTCATATGAAAAATAATTTTCCCAGAAGAACAACTTTTAAATCAAAGTTTATCATAATTTTTAATTATCCAAACCAAAACAGCCCCCGGTTTCACTACGACGACGTATATCCGATTTTATGGTGTTCATCGTGTTTCCAGGTTTTAAATCATTAAGTTAGCATATAATATAGATATAGAGCATGTGTTTAGTTGATTTTAAAAGTCAAGTTAGAAGGATTAACTTTTGTTTGCGAACAAGTTTAGAATTAACTAAACTATGTTCTAGTGATTACAAGTTTAAACCTTCGAATAAGATAGCTTTATATGTATGAATCAAATGATGTTATGAATATTATTACTACCTCAAGTTTTCTGGATAAAACTACTGGAAATGAGAAAAATGGATCTAGCTTCAAAGGATCCTTGGATGGCTTGAAAGTTCTTGAAATAGAATCATGACACGAAAACAGTTCAAGTAAGATTTTCACTCAAAATAAGATTGTTATAGTTGTAGAAATTGAATCAAAGTTTGAATATGAATATTACCTTGAATTAGAAATATAACCTACTATAAATAACAAAGGTTCCTTGATCTTAGATGATTACTTGGAATGGATTAGAAAGCTTGGAAGTAAACTTGCAAACTTGGAAGTATTCTTGATTTTTATGAAACTATACTTATGGAATTTATGAAGAACACTTAGAACTTGAAGATGGAACTTGAGAGAGATCAATTAGATGAAGAAAATTGAAGAATGGAAGTGTTTGTAGGTGTTTTTGGTCGTTGGTATATGGATTAGATATAAAGGATATGTAATTTTATTTTCATGTAAATAAGTCATGAATGATTACTCATATTTTTGTAATTTTATGAGATATTTCATGCTAGTTGCCAAATGATGGTTCCCACATGTGTTAGTGACTCACATGGGCTGCTAAGAGCTAATAATTGGAGTGTATATACCAATAGTACGTACATCTAAAAGCTGTGTATTGTACGAGTACGAATACGGGTGCATACGAGTAGAATTGTTGATGAAACTGAACGAGGATGTAATTGTAAGCATTTTTGTTAAGTAGAAGTATTTTGATAAGTGTCTTGAAGTCTTTCAAAAGTGTATGAATACATATTAAAACACTACATGTATATACATTTTAACTAAGTCGTTAAGTCATCGTTAGTCGTTACATGTAAATGTTGTTTTGAAACCTTTAAGTTAACGATCTTGTTAAATGTTGTTAACCCATTATTTATTATATCAAATGAGATGTTAAATTGTTACATTATTATGATATTATGATATATAATATATCTTAGTATGATATATATACAGTTAAATGTCGTTACAACGATAATCGTTACATATATGTCTCGTTTCGAAATCATTAAGTTAGTAGTCTTATTTTTACATTTGTAGTTCATTGTTAATACACTTAATGATGTATTTACTTATCATTTAACATAATTAACCAAGTGTATCAATATCTTAATATGATTCATATGTACCTAGTAAGACGTTGTTATAACGAGAATCGTTATATATATCGTTTTCGAGTTTCTTAATTTAATAGTCTCATTTTTATGTATATAACTCATTGTTAAAATAACTAATGAGATACTTACTTATAATAAAATGATATTAACTATATATATAACCATATATATGTCATCGTATAGTTTTTACAAGTTTTAACGTTCGTGAATCACCGGTCTACTTGGGTGGTCAATTGTCTATATGAAACCTATTTCAATTAATCAAGTCTTAACAAGTCTAATTGCTTAACATGTTTGAAACATTTAGTCATTTAAATATCAATCTCAATTAATATATATAAACATGGAAAAGTTCGGGTCACTACAGTACCTACCCGTTAAATCAATTTCGTCCCGAAATTTTAAGCTGTTGAAGGTGTTGACGAATCTTCTGGAAATAGATGCGGGTATTTCTTCTTCATCTGATCTTCACGCTCCCAGGTGAACTCGGGTCCTCTATGAGCATTCCATCGAACCTTAACAATCGGTATCTTGTTTTGCCTAAGTCTCTTAACCTCACGATCCATTATTTCGACGGGTTCTTCAATGAACTGAAGTTTTTCATTGATTTGGATTTCGTCCAACAGAATAGTGAGATCTTCTTTAGCAAAATATTTCTTCAAATTCGAGACGTGGAAAGTGTTATGTACAGCCGCGAGTTATTGAGGTAGCTCCAGTTGGTAAGCTACTGGTCCGACACGATCTATAATCTTGAATGGTCCAATGTACCTTGGATTTAGTTTCCCCCGTTTACCAAATTGAACAACGCCTTTCCAAGGTGAAACCTTAAGCATGACCCTTTCTCCAATTTCAAACTCTATATCTTTTCTTTTACTGTCCGCGTAGCTCTTTTGTCGACTCTGGGCGGTTTTCAATCGTTGTTGAATTTGGATGATTTTCTAGGTAGTTTCTTGTATTATCTCCGGACCCGTAATCTGTCTATCCCCCACTTCATTCTAACAAATCGAAGACCTGCACTTTCTACCATAAAGTGCCTCAAATGTCGTCAACTCAATACTAGAATGATAACTGTTGTTGTAGGAAAATTCTGCTAACGGTAGGTGTCGATCCCAACTGTTTCCGAAATCAATAACACATGCTCGTAGCATGTCTTCAAGCATTTGTATCGTCCTTTTGCTTTGCCCATCAGTTTGTGGATGATAGGCAGTACTCATGTCTAGACGAGTCCCCAATGCTTGTTGCAATGTCTGCCAGAACCTTGAAACAAATCTACCATCCCTATCAGAGATAATAGAGACGGGTATTCCATGTCTGGAGACAACCTCCTTCAAATACAATCGCACCAACTTCTCTATTTTGTCATCTTCTCTCATTGGCAGGAAGTGTGCTGACTTGGTGAGACGATCAACTATTACTCAAATAGTATTATAACCACTTGCAGTCCTTGGCAATTTAGTAATGAAATCCATGGTAATGTTTTCCCATTTCCATTCCGAGATTTCAGGTTGTTGTAGTAGACCTGATGTTTTCTGATGTTCAGCTTTGACCTTAGAACACATCAAACATTCTCCTACATATTTAGCAAAATCGGCTTTCATACCCGGCCACCAAAAGTGTTTCTTGAGATCTTTATACATCTTCCCCGCTTCGGGATGTATTGAATATCTGGTTTTATGTGCTTCTTTAAGTACCATTTCTCTCACATATCCAAACCTTGGTACCCAAATTCTATCAGCCCTATATCGGGTTCCGTCTTCCCGAATATTAATATGTTTCTCTGATCCTTTGGGTATCTCATTCTTCAACTTTCCTTCTTTTACAACCCCCTGTTGCACCTCCTTTATTTGAGTAGTAAGGTTAGTACGAATAATTATATTCATAGCTTTTACCCGTATAGGTTCTCTGTCCTTTCTACTTAAAGCGTCAGCTACCACATTCGCCTTCCCCGGGTGGTATCGAATCTCAAAATCATAATCATTCAACAGTTCAATCCACCTGCGTTGTCTCATATTCAGTTTCTTCTGATTAAATATATGTTGGAGACTTTTGTGGTCGGTATATATAATACTTTTGACCCCATATAAATAATGCCTCCAAGTCTTTAATGCAAAAACAACAGCACCCAATTCCAAATCGTGAGTTGTATAATTTTGCTCGTGAATCTTCAATTGTCTAGACGCATAAGCAATCACCTTCGTTCGTTGCATTAATACACAACCGAGACCTTGCTTTGATGCGTCACAATAAATCACAAAATCATCATTCCCTTCAGGCAATGACAATATAGGTGCCGTAGTTAGCTTTTTCTTCAATAACTGAAACGCCTTCTCTTGTTCATCCTTCCATTCAAATTTCTTCCCTTTATGCGTTAATGCAGTCAAGGGTTTTGCTATTTTGGAGAAATCTTGGATGAATCTTCTGCATTAACCAGCCAATCCTAAAAATTGACGTATATGCTTCAGAGTTTTTGGGGTTTCCCACTTTTCAATGGTTTCGATCTTTGCCGGGTCCACCTGGATACCTTCTTTGTTCACTATGTGACCGAGGAATTGAACTTCTTCCAACCAAAATGCACACTTTGAAAACTTAGCGTACAGTTTTTCTTTCCTCAATACTTCTAGCACTTTTCCCAAATGTTCTTCGTGCTCTTGATCATTCTTTGAGTAAATAAGTATGTCATCGATGAAAACAATGACAAACTTGTCAAGATATGGCCCACACACTCGGTTCATAAGGTTCATGAACACAGCTGGTGCGTTAGTCAATCCAAAAGGCATAACCATAAATTCGTAATGACCATAACGCGTCCTAAAACCAGTTTTTGGAATATCATCCTCCTTTACTCGCATTTGATGATATCCAGAACGTAAATCGATTTTCGAATAAACTGACGAGCCTTGTAGTTGATCAAATAAGTCGTCAATTCTCGGCAGTGGATAACGGTTTTTGATGGTAAGTTTATTCAACTCTCTGTAGTCAATACACAAACTAAATGTACCATCCTTCTTCTTGACAAACAAAACAGGAGCTCCCCATGGTGATGTGCTTGGTCGAATGAAACCACGTTCTAATAGTTCTTGCAGTTGGCTTTGCAGTTCTTTCATCTCGCTGGGTGCGAGTCTGTAAGGAGCACGAGCTATTGGTGCAGCTCCTGGTACAAGATCTATTTGAAATTCAACAGATCGATGTAGAGGTAGTCCCGATAATTCTTTCAGAAATACATCGGGAAATTCTTTTGCGACGGGAACATCATTGATGCTCTTTTTTTGTACTTTCTCGACGTGTGCTAGAACAGTACAGCAACATTTTCTTATTAGTTTTTGTGCCTTCAAATTACTAATAAGATGTAGCTTCGTGTTGCCCTTTTCTCCATACACCATTAAGGGTTCTCCTTCTTCTCGTACAATGCGAATTGCATTTTTGTAACATACGATCTCTGCTTTTATCTCCTTCAGCCAGTCCATGCCAACTATTACATCAAAACTCCCTAACTCTACTGGTATCAAATCAATCTTAAATATTTCGCTACCCAGTTTAATTTCTCGATTCCGGCATATATAATCTGCTGAAATTAATTTACCGTTTGCTAATTCGAGTAAAAATTTACTATCCAACTGCGTCAATGGATAACTTAATTTAGCACAAAAATCTCTACTCATATAGCTTCTATCCGCACCCGAATCAAATAAAACGTAAGCAGATTTATTGTCAATAAGAAACGTACCCGTAACAAGCTCCGGGTCTTCCTGTGCCTCTGCCGCATTAATATTGAAAACTCTTCCGCAGCCTTGTCCATTCGTGTTCTCTTGGTTCGGGCAATTTCTAATAATGTGGCCCGGTTTTCCACATTTATAACAAACTACATTGGCATAACTTGCTCCAACACTACTTGCTCCGCCATTACTCGTTCCGACACCATTTGTTCCTTTCGTTCTGTTAACCCCTGGTCCGTAGACCTCACACTTCACCGCGCTATGACCATTTCTTTTACACTTGTTGCAAAATTTGGTGCAGAACCCCGAGTGATACTTTTCATACCTTTGGCATAGCTGCTTCTGATTGTTGTTGTTGTTGTTGTTGTTGTTGTTGTTGTTGTTGTTGTTGTTGTTGTTGCGGTTGTTGTTGTTGCGGTTGTTATTGTTGTTGGGATGATTGTTGTAGTTGTTGTTGTTGTTGTTGTTGTTGTGCCGTTTGTTGTAGTTGCGATTGATGTTGCGATTGTTGGGATAGTTGTTGTTGTTTTGGTGACTCTTATCACCGTTTTCCTCCCACTTTCTTTTGACTAACTTCACGTTGGCCTCTTCGGCCGCCTGTTCTTTAATTCTTCCCTCAATCTGGTTCACTAGTTTGTGAGCCATTCTACATGCCTTTTGTATAGAGGCAGGCTCGTGTGAACTTATATCTTCTTGGATTCTCTCCGGTAACCCTTTCACAAACGCGTCGATCTTCTCTTCCTCATCTTTGAACGCTCTCGGACACAATAGGCACAATTCTGTGAATCGTCTTACGTACAAAGTAATATCGAATCCCTGTGTTTGTAACCCTCTAAGTTCTGACTTGAGCTTATTGACCTCGGTTCTGGGATGGTACTTCTCGTTCATCAAGTGCTTGAATGCTGACCACGGTAGCGCGTAAGCATCATCTTGTCCCACTTGCTCTAGATAGGTATTCCACCATGTTAACGCAATACCTGTGAAGGTATGCGTAGCGTACTTTACTTTGTCTCCTTCAGCACACTTACTTATGGCAAACACCGATTCAAATTTCTCGGTCCGCCGTTTCAATCCGATTGGTCCTTCGGTCCCATCAAATTCTGAAGGTTTGTAGGCAGTGAATTCCTTGTAGGAGCATCCTACATGATTTCTTGCGCCTTTAGCTGTATTGCTAGATTCAGAGTTATTGTTGGTAGGTAGCGCGGCCTGTACTGCGGCTATATTTGAAGCAAGAAAGGCACGAAATTCCTCTTCGCTCATATTCAAGGTGTGTCGAGTAGTAGGTGCCATTTCCTTCAAAATAGTCAAATGAAACAATTTAATCATACAGAATATTAAGAGTAGTCAATAGTATCTCTTAGCATAATATGAACTCATTTATAAATGCTTTTTCTTCATATTAGCATTTTATAAGTTTAAATTCGGGTACTACCTACCCGTTAAGTTCATACTTAGTAGCTAATATACAATTCAACTACTACAATTCCATATGAAAAACTGATTATAATAATATATCACATACAAATATTCTTCAAACTTACAACTTCACTATATTACACATAACATGAAATATAGTACATTATGATACAAGACAGTTTTGAAGATAAATCTAGTTAATACGCAAGTTGTTCAGCAAAGGAAATAAAGACACGTAATTCATAAGTTCAGAAACAATTCATGCATTCTGGTTTTACTAAGACGACTTCCCATCCTTGGTCTTGTGGAAAATAACCGTTATGACCATTAGCTAGGCAGCATGTTGTAATGTCATCAAAATGACGAGGGTTTCGTAATGTCCAACAGCCCCGTAATAATCTAAAAACCTTGTTTCTCACCCAACTACTGAATCCGTCACTTGTGGGAAAGTTTTATTTAAAAGCTGCAATCCGATGTTTTTTTTCTCACTTTGGTAAGAAGTGAACATCACTAACCTGTAAGCATAACATGCTTCTTTATGTTGCATGTTAGAAGCTCTTTCTAATTCACGAAATCCTATGTTGGGATATGTTGAGTCAAAATAGGTTCTTAACTCGTAGCGTAAAATTGCATTTGGGTTCCCCGCATTTAACGCTTTAAAGAAAACACGGCGTAACTTAAAGTCTCCCCAATGTGATATACCCCACCTATCAAAGGAAAACCTTTTATAAACTAAGGCATTTCTGGAAAGTCTTTCAAATGTTTGACAAGTTAATTTTGCTATAACTAAATGTGCTGATGAATTCTGACCGACTCTAGACAAGATTTCCTCAATCATATCCTCTGGTTGGTCTTCTAAAATATTCGTCGGTTGTCTACCCTAAAAGTCCATTTTGTTTATATACTATAAAATAGACAAGGATTAGATTCGTAAAAACAAACAATACAAGTAATTTTTACATAGAACATAAAAGTACAAGCACACTACAATACATTTATTACACAACATGCTCACACCCCTCTAATCTGAATCACTGGTTTCTTCTTCTTCGGACTTGGTTCTTTTTCCTAATCTTCTAGGGATATATAATGTTCCTCTAATACGAGTCGTCATTTTTCACATTGGTTTAGAAAAACCTGGTGGTTTAGAGGTTCCCGGGTTATTGTCACGATATTGAAAATACGGGTGTTGACGGTACATATAAAGTTCACCGGGGTCGGAATCAGATTTCTCTATTTTGATGCCTTTTATAGTGACCCGAACTTTTCCATGTTAATATATATATTAAATGAAATTGTTATTTACATGATTAAGTGTTTCCAACATGTTAAGTAATCAAACTTGTTAAGACTTAATTAATTGAAATAGGTTTCATATAGACAATTGACCACCCAAGTTGACCGGTGATTCACGAACGTTAAAAACTTGTAAAAACTATATGATGACATATATATGGATATATATATATATATATATATATATATATATATATATATATATATATATATATATATATATATATATATATATATATAGTTAACATGATATTATGATAAGTAAACATATCATTAAGTATATTAACAATGCACTACATATGTAAAAACAAGACTACTAACTTAATGATTTTGAAACGAGACATATATGTAACTATTATCGTTGTAACGACATTTAAATGTATATGTATCATATTAAGATATATTAATATATCATAATATCATGATAATATAATAATTTAACATCTCATTAGATATAATAAACATTGAGTTAACAACATTTAACAAGATCGTTAACTTAAAGGTTTCAAATCAACATTTACATGTAACGACTAACGATGACTTAACGACTCAGTTAAAATGTATATACATGTAGTATTTTAATATGTATTCATACACTTTTGAAACACTTCAAGACACTTATCAAAATACTTCTACTTAGCAAAAATGCTTACAATTACATCCTCGTTCAGTTTCATCAATAATTCTACTCGTATGCACCTATATTCGTACTCGTACAATACACAGCTTTTAGATGTATGTACTATTGGTATATACACTCCAATGATCAGCCCTTAGTAGCCCATGTGAGTCACCTAACACATGTGGGAACCATGATTTGGCAACTAGCATGAAATATCTCATAAAATTACAAAAATATGAGTAATCATTCATGACTTATTTACATGAAAATAAAATTACATATCCTTTATATCTAATCCATACACCAACGACCAAAAATACCTACAAACACTTTCATTCTTCAATTTTCTTCATCTAATTGATCTCTCTCAAGTTCTATCTTCAAGTTCTAAGTATTCTTCATAAATTCTACAAGTTCTAGTTTCATAAAATCAAGAATACTTCCAAGTTTGCTAGCTTACTTCCAATCTTGTAGAGTGATCATCCAACCTCAAGAAATCATTCTTATTTACAGTAAGATATCTTTCTAATACAAGGTAATACTCATATTCAAAATTTGATTCAATTTCTATAACTATAACAATCTTATTTCGAGTGGAAATCTTACTTGAACTTGTTTTCGTGTCATGATTCTATTTCAAGAAATTTCAAGCCATCCAAGATCCTTTGAAGCTAGATCCATTTGTCTCTTTTCCAGTAGGTTTATCCACAAAACTTGAGGTAGTAATGATATTCATAACATCATTCGATTCATACATATAAAGCTATCTTATTCGAAGGTTTAAACTTGAAATAACTAGAACATAGTTTAGTTAATTCTAAACTTGTTCGCAAACAAAAGTTAATCCTTCTAACTTGACTTTTAAAATCAACTAAACACATTTTCTATATCTATATGATATGCTAACTTAATGATTTAAAACCTGGAAACACGAAAAACACCGTAAAACCGGACATACGCCGTCGTAGTAACACCGCGGGCTGTTTTGGGTTTGATAATTAAAAACTATGATACACTTTGATTTAAAAGTTGTTCTTCTGGAAAAATTATTTTTCTTATGAATATGAAACTATATCCAAAAATCATAGTTAAACTCAAAGTGGAAGTATGTTTTTCAAAATGGTCATCAAGACGTCGTTCTTTCGACTGAAATGACTACCTATATAAAAACGACTTGTAACTTATATTTTCGACTATAAACCTATACTTTTTCTATTTACAGTTAATCTTGAACGAATGCTTATTAGATGCGAACAATCAAATCTAGTTCTTAATTGGGAGAAATGCCATTTCATGGTTAAAGAAGACATCGTTCTTGGACATAAAATTTCAAAGGAAGGAATTGAAGTGGATAGAGCTAAAGTAGATGTAATTGCTAAACTTCCACATCCCACCAATGTTAGAGGAGTTAGGAGTTTTCTAGGGCATGCCAGTTTTTACCGACGTTTCATAAAAGATTTTTCTAAAATTGCCAATCCTATGAATAAAATCATAGAAAAGGATGCTCCATTCATCTTTTCAGATGAATGCATCAAATCTTTTAATATTCTTAAAGAAAAACTCACTAATGCACCGATCATGATAACTCCAAATTAGAATTTACCATTTGAACACATGTGCGATGCAAGTGATTTTGCAATGGGAGCCGTTTTAGGTCAAAGGATTGAAAAACGATTTCAACCTATTTATCACACTAGTAAGACGTTACAAGGAGCACAAACGAATTACATAACTACTGAAAAAGAACTCCTTGCTATTGTCTTTGCTTTTGACAAATTTCGTTCATATCTCATTCTAACTAAAACGGTGGTCTATACCGACCATTCTGCTCTTAGATACCTATTTTCGAAACAAGATGCCAAACCACGATTAATCCGTTGGATCTTACTTTTACAAGAGTTCGATATTTAAATTCGAGATAAAAAGGGAGCATAACATCTCGTCGCTGATCATCTTTCTCGTCTTGAAAATCCTGAATTAGAAGTTCTAAATGAATCAGCCATACAAGATAACTTTCCTGATGAATATCTATTGAAAGTAGATTATAATGAAATTCCATGGTTTGCAGACTATGCAAACTACTTAGTATGTAGATTCCTTGAAAAAGGGTTATCGTACCAAAAATGAAAGAAATTCTTTAGTGATATAAAACACTATTTCTGGGAAGATAAAACACTATTTCTGGGAAGATCCACATTTGTTTAAAAGTTGTCCCGATGGAATAATACGCCAATGTGTATTCGGGGATGAAGCCAGTAAAATCTTAAACCATTGTCATACATGACCAACAGGAGGGCATTATGGGCCTCAACTCATAGCAAGAAAAGTCTATGATGCTGGATTCTATTGGCCTACAATTTTCAAAGACGTACACCTTCTTTGTAAATCCTGTGATGCATGTCAAAGGGCCGAAAAAATAAGTCAACGTGATGAAATGCCATAAAATGTCATTCAAGTATGTGAAGTATTTGACCTTTGGGGTATTGACTTTTTGGGTCCATTTCCAAAATCTCATAATAATCTCTACATTCTCGTTGCCATTGATTATGTATCTAAATGGGCGGAAGCACAAGCTCTCCCAACTAACGATGCACGAGTTGTAGTCAACTTTTTAAAACGTCTTTTTGTAAGGTTCGGAACACCGAAAGCTTTAATAAGTGATCGGGGTACTCATTTTTTTAACAATCAACTTGAGAAAGTTCTCAAAAGATATGGAGTAACTCATAAAATCTCAACTGCTTATCATCCACAAACAAGTGGACAAGTTGAAAATACCAACCGAGCTTTAAAACGTATTCTAGAGAAAACCGTAGGATCAAATCCGAAGGAATGGTCTATGAAATTGGAGGATGCACTCTGGGCTTTTAGAACAGCCTACAAAACTCCAATTAGAACCACACCTTTTAAATTCATTTATGGAAAAGCATGTCATCTTCTAGTAGAAATTGAACATAAAGCATTTTGGACTTTGAAGACATGTAATCTTGATGTACATGAAGCCGGACGTCTACGGTTAAGTCAACTAAATGAATTAGAAGAATTAAGACATGAAGCATACAAAAATTCGTTAATCTATAAGGAAAGAACGAAGAAATGGCATGATAAAAGAATCAGAAGTTCAAAAGAATTTAAAGAAGGATACAGAGTTCTTCTTTTCAATTCACGATTCAAGCTATTTCCTGGAAAATTGAAATCAAGATGGTCTGGACCATTCATAGTCAAAAGAGTTTTCCCGTACAGAACAGTAGAGTTAATAAATTCAAATGGGATTGAATTTAAAGTTAATGGTCACAGAGTTAAACATTACATACATGATCCAATGGAAGTTGACAACGAAGTTAATCACAATTTCGACACCACAGCTAACTAAGTGCGGGGAGAATCAAGTCTTTTAAGGATAATATATATTTCTGTTAGAATTAGATATTCTGTTTTCGTGTAATTTCTGAGAATGGAATCCGAATGGTCTTTCCCTAGCAGACCCTAAAGAACTAGTCTTCTCCCTCCATTCTGAATTTTTATTTTTTAGGTTTTACGAGATGAAGAATTCCTTTGATTTGAACCATGGTCTAATGCTACACACTTTGATAACTAAACGTAATAATGACACACTTTGGTAAAGGAAAATCAAAATCCGCAACAAAAAGAAGAGCACGACACCTTGAAAGATGTCATAAATGCAGAAAATGGTCACATGAAGGTAAATGTTCAAACAATCAAACATATTCAAATACCGAATTTGTTACTCGATGCAGAGAATGACCGTCATATGTTTAGAAGAAAAGTTATTGAAGAATCGAGGTTACGCTTATGTAGCTATGGAAAACCAAATCACACGACTCTCCTATGAGTCGGCTAAAGCAGGTCTCTAAGAATTCTTTCTCACAGGTATGTGTAGTGACCCGAACTTTTCCATGTTTATATATATATTCAATGAAATTATTATTTACATGATTAAGTGTTTCCAACATGTTAAACAATCAAACTTGTTAAGACTTGATTAATTGAAATAGGTTTCATATAGACAATTGACCACCCAAGTTGACCGGTGATTCACGAACGTTAAAACTTGTAAAAACTATACGATGACATATATATGGTTATATATATAGTTAACATGATTTTATTATAAGTAAGTATCTCATTAGGTATTTTAACAATGAGTTATATACATAAAAATGAGACTATTAAATTAAGAAACTCGAAAACGATATATATAACGATTATCGTTATAACAACGTTTTACTAGGTACATATGAATCATATTAAGATATTGATACACTTGGTTAATCATGATAAAATGATATTTAAATATATCATTAAGTGTATTAACAATGAACTACATATGTAAAAACAAGACTACTAACTTAAGGATTTCGAAACGAGACATATATGTAACGATTATCGTTGTAACGACATTTAAATGTATATATATCATATTAAGATATATTAATATATCATAATATCATGATAATATAATAATTTAACATATCATTAGATATAATAAACATTGGGTTAACAACATTTAACAATATCGTTAACTTAAAGGCTTCAAATCAACATTTACATGTAATGACTAACGATGACTTAATGACTCAGTTAAAATGTATATACATGTAGTGTTTTAATATGTATTCATACACTTTTGAAAGACTTCAAGACACATATCAAAGTACTTCTACTTAATAAAAATGCTTACAATTACATCCTCGTTTAGTTTCATCAACAATTCTACTCGTATGCACCCGTATTCGTACTCGTACAATACACAGCTTTTAGATGTATGTACTATTGGTATATACACTCCAATGATCAGCTCTTAGCAGCCCATGTGAGTCACCTAACATATGTGGGAACTATCATTTGGCAACTAGCATGAAATATCTCATAAAATTACGAAAATATGAGTAATCATTCATGACTTAATTACATGAAAACAAAATTACATATCCTTTATATCTAATCTATACACCAACGACCAAAAACATCTACAAAAACTTTCATTCTTCAATTTTCTTCATCTAATTAATCTCTCTCAAGTTCTATCTTCAAGTTCTAAGTGTTCTTCATAAATTCTACAAGTTCTAGTTTCATAAAATCAAGAATACTTCCAAGTTTGCTAGCTTACTTCCAATCTTGTAAAGTGATCATCCAACCTCAAGAAATCTTTCTTATTTACAGTAAGATATCTTTCTGATATAAGGTAATACTCATATTCAAACTTTTATTCAATTTCTATAACTATAACAATCTTATTTCGAGTGGAAATCTTACTTGAACTTGTTTTCGTGTCATGATTCTACTTCAAGAACTTTCAAGCCATCCAAGATCCTTTGAAGCTAGATCCATTTGTCTCTTTTCCAATAGGTTTATCCACAAAACTTGAGGTAGTAATGATGTTCATAATATCATTCGATTCATACATATAAAGCTATCTTATTCGAAGGTTTAAACTTGAAATCACTAGAACATAGTTTAGTTAATTCTAAACTTGTTCGCAAACAAAAGTTAATCCTTCTAACTTGACTTTTAAAATCAACTAAACACATGTTCTATATCTATATTATATTCTAACTTAATGATTTAAAACCTGAAAACACGAAAAACACCGTAAAACTGGACATACGCCGTCGTAGTAACACCGCGGGCTGTTTTGGGTTTGATAATTAAAAACTATGATAAACTTTGATTTAAAAGTTGTTCTTATAGGAAAATGATTTTTCTTATGAACATGAAACTATATCCAAAAATCATGGTTAAACTCAAAGTGGAAGTATGTTTTTCAAAACGGTCATCAAGACGTCGTTCTTTCGACTGAAATGACTACCTCTTACAAAAATGACTTGTAACTTATATTTATGACTATAAACCTATACATTTTCTGTTTATATTCATAAAATAGAGTTCAATATGAAACCATAGCAATTTGATTCACTCAAAACGGATTTAAAATGAAGAAGTTATGGGTAAAACAAGATTGGATATTTTTTGATTTTTGTAGCTACAGGAAATATTAACAATTCTATACAAATCATATCCTAGCTAACTTATATTGTATTATACATATATTCTAATATATTATGTAATCTTGGGATACCATAGACACGTATGCAAATGTTTTGACATATCATATCGATCCATGTATATATATTATTTGAAACAACCATAGACACTCTATATGCAGTAATGTTGGAGTTAGCTATACAGGGTTGAGGTTGATTCCAAAAATATATATACTTTGAGTTGTGATCTAGCCTGAGACGTGTATACACTGGGTCGTGGTTTGATTCAAGATAAAATATCGATTTATTTCTGTACATCTAACTGTGGACAACTAGTTGTAGGTTACTAACGAGGACAGCTGACTTAATAAACTTAAAACATCAAAATGTATTAAAAGTGTTGTAAATATATTTTGAACATACTTTGATTAATATGTACATATTTGTTATAGGTTCGTGAATCGACCAGTGGCCAAGTCTTACTTCCCGACGAAGTAAAAATCTGTGAAAGTGAGTTATAGTCCCACTTTTAAAATCTAATATTTTTGGGATGAGAATACATGCAGGTTTTATAAATAATTTACAAAATAGACACAAGTACGTGAAACTACATTCTATGGTTGAATTATCGAAATCGAATATGCCCCTTTTTATTAAGTCTGGTAATCTAAGAATTAGGGAACAGACACCCTAATTGACGCGAATCCTAAAGATAGATCTATTGGGCCTAACAAACCTCATCCAAAGTACCGGATGCTTTAGTACTTCGAAATTTATATCATATCCGAAGGGTGTCCCGGAATGATGGGGATATTCTTATATATGCATCTTGTTAATGTCGGTTACCAGGTGTTCACCATATGAATGATTTTTATCTCTATATATGGGATGTGTATTGAAATATGAAATCTTGTGGTCTATTGTTATGATTTGATATATATAGGTTAAACCTATAACTCGCCAACAATTTTGTTGACGTTTAAAACATGTTTATTCTCAGGTGAATACTAAGAGCTTCTGCTGTTGCATACTAAAATAAGGACAAGATTTGGAGTCCATGTTTGTATGATATTGTGTAAAAACTGCATTCAATAAATATCTGTCGATGTAATATATTTCTATTGTAAACCATTATGTAATGGTCGTGTGTAAACAGTATATTTTAGATTATCATTATTTGATAATCTACGTAATGTTTTTAAAACCTTTATTGATAAAATAAAGGTTATGGTTGTTTTAAAAATAAATGCAGTCTTTGAAAAACGTCTCATATAGAGGTCAAAACCTCGCAACGAAATCAATTAATATGGAACGTTTATAATCAATATGAACGGGACATTTCAGTTGGTATCCGAGCGTTGGTCTTAGAGAACCAGAAAATTACATTAGTATGTCTTACCGAGTTTGTTAGGATGCATTAGTGAGTCTGGACTTCGGCCGTGTTTTTCTTCAAAAATGATTGCTTAACAAATTTTGTTGGAAACTATATATTTTTAACATGTGAATATTATGTGATATATTAATCTCTTAACGTGTTTGATATTATGTGATGGATGTCTACCTCTAGAACAAGTCCCATTGACTCACCTAATAATAATGAAGAGTCAAATGTAAATTAGAATGATTCGTGGACTGATTCACAAGTTCCCGAAGAGGAACCGGAAGAAGAGTCAGAACCGAAAGAAAAATCGGAACCGGAAGAAGAATCGGAACCGGAAGAAGAAATAGAACCAGTGGGGGAAATAATAAAACGGTTAAGTAGAAGAAAATCTTCAACCAACCGACCAAAGTTAATTATGGTCAATGGTGTTTCCGCCAAGGAAGCAAAGTATTGGGAGGATTACCAATTCTCAGATGAATCGGATCCCGACAAGGATTCCGATGATGTTATAGAAATTACCCCAACACAATTTAATAAGGCAAAAGAGAACAATAAGGGAAAGGGCATAAAAATAGAGAAATTTGATTCCAAACCCGATGAACTTTATATATATCGTCAACACCCGTATTTCTTAAGTTGTGACAATAACCCGGGAACCTCTAAACCACCAGGTTTTTCTAAACCAATGTGGAAAATGACGGCTCGTATTAGGGGAACATCATATATCCCTAGAAACTTGGCAAAACGAACCAAAACCGAAGAAGAAGAAACGAGCGAGTCGGAATAAGAGAGTTGTAATCATGTTGTGTAATATATATAATATAGTGTGCTTGTACTTTTATGTTCTATGTAAAAATTTCTTGTATTGTTTGTTAATTATCTTTTACGAATCTAATCCTTGTCTATTTTACAGTATAAAAACAAAATGGACGTTAAGGGTAGACAACCGAATATTTTAGAAGACCTACCAGAGGATATAATTGAGGAAATCTTGTCTAGAGTCGGTCAGAATTCATCAGCACATTTAGTTATGGTGAAATTAAATTGTCAAACATTTGAAAGACTTTCCAGAAATACCTTAGTTTATAAAAGGCTTTCCTTTTATAGGTGGGGTATATCACATTGGGGAGACCGTAAGTTACGCAGTGTTTTCTTTAAAGCGTTAAATGCGGGGAACCCAAATGCAATTTTACGCTACGGGTTAAGAACCTATTTTGATTCAACATATCCCAACATAGGATTTCGTGAGTTAGAAAGAGCTTCTAACATGCAACATAAAGAAGCATGTTATGCTTACGGGTTAATAATGTTCGCTTCTCATCAAATTGAGAAAAAGAACATTGGGTTACAACTTTTAAATAAAACATTCCCACAAGTGATGGACTCGGTAGTTGAGATGAGAAACAAGGTTTTTAGATTATTACGGGGCTGTTGGACATTACGAAACCCTCGTCCTTTTGATGACATTACAACATGCTGCCTAGCTAATAGTCATAACGGTTATTTTCCACAAGACCAAGGATGGGAAGTCGTCTTAGTAAAACCAGAATGTATGACTTGTTTCTGGACTTATGAATTACGTGTCTTTATTTCCTTTGCTGAACAACTTGCGTATTAACTAGATTTATCTTCAAAACTGTCCTGTATCATAGTGTAATATATTTCATGTTATATGTAATATAGCGAAGTTGTAAGTTTGAAGAATATTTGTATGTGATATATTATTATAATCAGTTTTTCATATGGAATTGTAGTAGTTGAATTGTATATTAGCTACTAAGTATGAACTTAATGGGTAGGTAGTACCCGAATTTAAACTTATAAAACGCTAATATGAAGAAAAAGCTTTTATAAATGAGTTCATATTATGCTACGAGATACTATTGACTACTCTTAATATTCTATATGATTAAATTGTTTCATTTGACTATTTTGAAGGAAATGGCACCGACTACTCGACACACCTTGAATATGAGCGAAGAGGAATTTCGTTCCTTTCTTGCTTCAAACATAGCCGCAGTACAGTCCGCGCTACTTACCAACAATAACTCTGAATCTAGCAATACAGCTAACGGCGCAAGAAATCGTGTAGGATGCTCCTACAAGGAATTCACTGCCTGCAAACCTTCAGAATTTGATGGGACCGAAGGACCAATCGGATTAAAACGGTGGACCGAGAAAGTTGAATCGGTGTTTGCCATAAGTAAGTGTGCTGAAGGAGACAAAGTGAAGTACGCTACGCATACCTTTACAGGTATTGCGTTAACATGGTGTAATACCTATCTAGAGCAAGTGGGACAAGATGCTGCTTACGCGCTATCGTGGTCAGCATTCAAGCACTTGATGAACGAGAAGTACCGTCCCAGAACCGAGGTCAATAAGCTCAAGTCAGAACTTAGTGGGTTACGAACACAGGGATTCGATATTACTTCGTACGAAAGACGATTCTCAGAATTATGCCTATTGTGTCCGAGAGCGTTCGAAGATGAGGAAGAGAAGATCGACGCGTTTGTGAAAGGGTTACCGGAGAGAATCCAAGAAGATATAAGTTCACACGAGCCTGCCTCCATACAAAAGGCATGTAGAATGGCACACAAACTAGTGAACCAGATTGAGGGAAGAATTAAAGAACAGGGGGCCGAAGAGGCCAACGTGAAGTTAGTCAAAATAAATGGGAGGAAAACGGTGATAAGAGTCACCAAAACAACAACAACTATCCCAACAATCGCAACATCAATCGCAACTACAACAAATGGCATAACAACAACAACTAGAACAATCATCCCAACAACAATAACAACCGCAACAACAACAACAACAACAACAACAACAACAATCAGAAGCAGCTATGCTAAAGGTGTGAAAAGTATCACTCGGGGTTCTGCACCAAATTTTGTAACAAGTGTAAAATAAATGGTCATAACGCAGCGAAGTTTGAGGTCTACGGACCAGGGGTTAACAGAACGAAAGGAACAAATGGTGTCGGAAAGAGTAATGGCGGAGCAAGTAGTGTCGGAGCAAGTTATGCCAATGTAGTTTGTTTTAAATGTGGAAAACCGGCCACATTATTAGAAATTTCCCGAACCAGGAGAACACGAATGGACAAGGCCGCGGAAGAGTTTTCAATATTAATGCGGCAGAGGCACAGGAAGACCCGGAGCTTGTTACGGGTACGTTTCTTATTGACGATAAATCTGCTTATGTTTTATTTGATTCGGGTGCGGATAGAAGCTATATGAGTAGAGAATTTTGTGCTAAATTCACATTGATGCCTTTGGATAGTAAATTTTTACTCGAATTAGCAAATGGTAAATTAATTTCAGTAGATAATATATGTCAGAATCGAGAAATTAAACTGGTTAGCGAAACATTTAAGATTGACTTGATACCAGTAGAGTTAGAGAGTTTTGATGTGATAATCGGTATGGACTGGTTGAAAGAAGTGAAAGCAGAGATCGTTTGTTACAAAAATACAATTCGCATTATACGAGAAAAAGGAAAACCCTTAATGGTGTACGAAGAAAAGAGCAACGCAAAGTTAAATCTTATTAGTAACCTGAAGGCACAAAAACTAATAAGAAAAGGTTGCTATGCTGTGCTAGCACACGTCGAGAAAGTCAATTCTGAAGAAAAGAACATCAATGATATTTTCGTCGCAAAAGAATTTCCCGATGTATTTCTGAAAGAATTACCGGGACTACCTCCACACCGATCCGTTGAATTTCAAATAGACCTTGTACCGGGAGCTGCACCAATAGCTCGTGCTCCATACAGACTCGCACCTAGCGAAATGAAGGAACTTCAGAGCCAATTACAAGAACTTTTAGAGCGTGGTTTCATTCGACCAAGCACATCACCATGGGGAGCTCCTGTTTTGTTTGTCAAGAAGAAAGATGGTACATTCAGGTTGTGTATCGACTACCGAGAGTTGAACAAACTTACCATCAAGAACCGCTACCCACTACCGAGAATCGACGACTTATTTGATCAACTACAAGGCTCGTCTGTTTATTCAAAGATTGACTTACGTTCCGGGTATCATCAAATGCGGGTGAAAGAAGATGATATTCCAAAGACTGCTTTCAGAACACGTTACGGTCATTACGAGTTTATGGTCATGCCGTTTGGTTTAACTAATGCACCAGCTGTGTTCATGGACCTTATGAACCGAGTGTGTGGACCATACCTTGACAAGTTTGTCATTGTTTTCATTGATGACATACTTATTTACTCAAAGAATGACCAAGAACACGGTGAACATTTGAGAAAGGTGTTAGAAGTATTGAGGAAGGAAGAATTGTACGCTAAGTTTTCAAAGTGTGCATTTTGGTTGGAAGAATTTCAATTCCTCGGTCACATAGTGAACAAAGAAGGTATTAAGGTGGATCCGGCAAAGATAGAAACTGTTGAAAAGTGGGAAACCCCGAAAACTCCGAAACACATACGCCAGTTTTTAGGACTAGCTGGTTACTACAGAAGGTTCATCCAAGACTTTTCCAGAATAGCAAAACCCTTGACTGCATTAACGCATAAAGGGAAGAAATTTGAATGGAATGATGAACAAGAGAAAGCGTTTCAGTTATTGAAGAAAAAGCTAACTACGGCACCTATATTGTCATTGCCTGAAGGGAATGATGATTTTGTGATTTATTGTGACGCATCAAAGCAAGGTCTCGGTTGTGTATTAATGCAACGAACAAAGGTGATTGCTTATGCATCTAGACAATTGAAGATTCACGAACAAAATTATACGACGCATGATTTGGAATTAGGCGCGGTTGTTTTTGCATTAAAGACTTGGAGGCACTACTTATATGGGGTCAAAAGTATTATATATACCGACCACAAAAGTCTTCAACACATATTTAATCAGAAACAACTGAATATGAGGCAGCGTAGGTGGATTAAATTGTTGAATGATTGTGACTTTGAGATTCGTTTCCACCCGAGGAAGGCAAATGTGGTAGCCGATGCCTTGAGCAGGAAGGACAGAGAACCCATTCGAGTAAAATCTATGAATATAATGATTCACAATAACCTTACTACTCAAATAAAGGAGGCGCAACAAGGAGTTTAAAAAGAGGGAAATTTAAAGGATGAAATACCCAAAGGATCGGAGAAGCATCTTAATATTTGGGAAGACGGAACCCGGTATAGGGCTGAAAGGATTTGGGTACCAAAATTTGGAGATATGAGAGAAATGGTACTTAGAGAAGCTCATAAAACCAGATACTCAATACATCCTGGAACGGGGAAGATGTACAAGGATCTCAAGAAACATTTTTGGTGGCCGGGTATGAAAGCCGATGTTGCTAAATACGTAGGAGAATGTTTGACGTGTTTTAAGGTCAAAGCTGAGCATCAGAAACCATCAGGTCTACTTCAACAACCCGAAATCCCGGAATGAAAATGGGAAAACATTACCATCGATTTCATCACTAAATTGCCAAGGACTGTAAGTGTTTTTGATACTATTTGGGTAATAGTTGATCGTCTCACCAAATCAGCACACTTCCTGCCAATAAGAGAAGATGACAAGATGGAGAAGTTAGCACGACTGTATTTGAAGGAAGTCGTCTCCAGACATGGAATACCAATATCTATTATCTCTGATAGGGATGGCAGATTTATTTTAAGATTCTGGCAGACATTACATCAACCATTAGGAACTCGTCCAGACATGAGTACTGCCTATCATCCACAAACTGATGGGCAGAGCGAAAGGACGATACAAAAGCTTGAAGACATGCTACGAGCATGTGTTATTGATTTCGGAAACAGTTGGGATCGACATCTACCGTTAGCAGAATTTTCCTACAACAACAGCTACCATTCAAGCATTGAGATGGCGCCGTTTGAAGCACTTTATGGTAGAAAGTGCAGGTCTCCGATTTGTTGGAGTGAAGTGGGGGATAGACAGATTACGGGTCCAGAGATAATGCAAAAAACTACCGAGAAGATCATCCAAATTCAACAACGGTTGAAAACCGCCCAAAGTCGACAAAAGAGCTACGCTGACATTAAAAGAAAAGATATAGAATTTGAAATTGGAGAGATGGTCATGCTTAAAGTTGCACCTTGTAAAGGCGTTGTTCGATTTGGTAAACGAGGGAAATTAAATTCAAGGTATATTGGACCATTCAAGATTATTGATCGT
The DNA here is from genome assembly GCF_046630445.1 of Rutidosis leptorrhynchoides. Classification (NCBI taxonomy): domain Eukaryota; kingdom Viridiplantae; phylum Streptophyta; class Magnoliopsida; order Asterales; family Asteraceae; genus Rutidosis; species Rutidosis leptorrhynchoides. The sequence goes on from NC_092335.1 coordinate 213,596,880, forward strand.
GTCGGACTAGTAGCTTACCGACTTGAGTTACCTCAACAACTCGCGGCTGTACATAACACTTTCCACGTCTCGAATTTGAAAAAAATGTTTTGCTAAAGAAGATCTCACTATTCCGTTGGATGAAATCCAAATCAACGAAAAACTTCAATTCATCGAAGAACCCGTCGAAATAATGGATCGTGAGGTTAAAAGACTTAAGCAAAACAAGATACCAATTGTTAAGGTTCGATGGAATGCTCGTAGAGGACCCGAGTTCACCTGAGAACGAGAAGATCAGATGAAGAAGAAATACCTGCATTTATTTCCAGAAGATACGTCAACACCTCCAACTGCTTAAAATTTCGGGACGAAATTTATTTAATGGGTAGGTACTGTAGTGACCCGAACTTTTCCATGTTTATATATATATTAAATGAAATTGTTATTTAAATGATTAAGTGTTTCCAACATGTTAAGTAATCAAACTTGTTAAGACTTGATTAATTGAAATAGGTTTCATATAGACAATTGACCACCCAAGTTGACCGGTGATTCACGAACGTTAAAACTTGTAAAAACTATACGATGACATATATATGGTTATATATATAGTTAACATGATTTTATTATAAGTATGTATCTCATTAGGTATTTTAACAATGAGTTATATACATAAAAATGAGACTATTAAATTAAGAAACTCGAAAACGATATATATAACGATTATCGTTATAACAACGTTTTACTAGGTACATATAAATCATATTAAGATATTGATACACTTGGTTAATCATGATAAAATGATATTTAAATATATCATTAAGTGTATTAACAATGAACTACATATGTAAAAACAAGACTACTAACTTAATGATTTCGAAACGAGACATATATGTAACGATTATCGTTGTAACGACATTTAAATGTATATATATCATATTAAGATATATTAATATATCATAATATCATGATAATATAATAATTTAACATCTCATTAGATATAATAAACATTGGGTTAACAACATTTAACAAGATCGTTAACTTAAAGGTTTCAAATCAACATTTACATGTAACGACTAACGATGACTTAACGACTCAGTTAAAATGTATATACATGTAGTGTTTTAATATGTATTCATACACTTTTGAAAGACTTCAAGACACAAATCAAAGTACTTCTACTTAACAAAAATGCTTACAATTACATCCTCGTTCAGTTTCATCAACAATTCTACTCGTATGCACCCGTATTCGTACTCGTACAATACACAACTTTTAGATGTATGTACTATTGGTATATACACTCCAATGATCAGCTCTTAGCAGCCCATGTGAGTCACCTAACACATGTGGGAACCATCATTTGGCAAGTAGCATGAAATATCTCATAAAATTACAAAAATATGAGTAATCATTCATGACTTATTTACATGAAAACAAAATTACATATCCTTTATATCTATTCCATACACCAACGACCAAAAACACCTACAAACACTTTCATTCTTCAATTTTCTTCATCTAATTAATCTCTCTCAAGTTCTATCTTCAAGTTCTAAGTGTTCTTCATAAATTCTACAAGTTCTAGTTTCATAAAATCAAGAATACTTCCAAGTTTGCTAGCTTACTTCCAATCTTGTAGAGTGATCATCCAACCTCAAGAAATCTTTCTTATTTACAGTAAGATATCTTTATAATATAAGGTAATACTCATATTCAAACTTTGATTCAATTTCTATAACTATAACATTCTTATTTCGAGTGGAAATCTTACTTGAACTTGTTTTCGTGTCATGATTCTACTTCAAGAACTTTCAAGCCATCCAAGATCCTTTGAAGCTAGATCCATTTGTCTCTTTTCCAGTAGGTTTATACACAAAACTTGAGGTAGTAATGATGTTCATAACATCATTCGATTCATACATATAAAGCTATCTTATTCGAAGGTTTAAACTTGAAATCACTAGAACATAGTTTAGTTAATTCTAAACTTGTTCGCAAACAAAAGTTAATCCTTCTAACTTGACTTTTAAAATCAACTAAACACATGTTCTATATCTATATGATATGCTAACTTAATGATTTAAAACTTGGAAACACGAAAAACACCGTAAAACTGGACATACGCCGTCGTAGTAACACCGCGGGCTGTTTTGGGTTTGATAATTAAAAACTATGATAAACTTTGATTTAAAAGTTGTTCTTCTGGGAAAATGATTTTTCTTATGAACATGAAACTATATCCAAAAATCATGGTTAAACTCAAAGTGGAAGTATGTTTTTCAAAATGGTCATCAAGACGTCGTTCTTTCGACTGAAATGACTACCTCTTACAAAAATGACTTGTAACTTATATTTCCGACTATAAATCTATACTTTTTATGTTTAGATTCATAAAATAGAGTTCAATATGAAACCATAGCAATTTGATTCACTCAAAACGGATTTAAAATGAAGAAATTATGGGTAAAACAAGATTGGATATTTTTTGATTTTTGTAGCTACGGGAAATATTAACAATTCTATACAAATCATATCCTAGCTAACTTATATTGTATTATACATGTATTCTAATATATTATGTAATCTTGGGATACCATAGACACGTATGCAAATGTTTTGACATATCATATCGACCCATGTATATATATTATTTGGAATAACCATAGACACTCTATATGCAGTAATGTTGGAGTTAACTATACAGGGTTGAGGTTGATTCCAAAAATATATATACTTTGAGTTGTGATCTAGCCTGAGACATGTATATACTGGGTTGTGGATTGATTCAAGATAATATATATTGATTTATTTCTGTACATCTAACTGTGGACAACTAGTTGTAGGTTACTAACGAGGACAGCTGACTTAATAAACTTAAAACATTAAAATGTATTAAAAGTGTTGTAAATATATTTTGAACATTCTTTGATATATATGTACATATTTGTTATAGGTTCGTGAATCGACCAGTGGCCAAGTATTACTTCCCGACGAAGTAAAAATCTGTGAAAGTGAGTTATAGTCCCACTTTTAAAATCTAATATTTTTGGGATGAGAATACATGCAGGTTTTATAAATGATTTACAAAATAGACACAAGTACGTGAAACTACATTCTATGGTTGAATTATCGAAATCGATTATGCCCCTTTTTATTAAGTCTGGTAATCTAAGAATTAGGGAACAGACACCCTAATTGACGCGAATCCTAAAGATAGATCTATTGGGCCTAACAAACCCCATCCAAAGTACCGGATGTTTTAGTACTTCGAAATTTATATCATATCCGAAGGGTGTCCCGGAATGATGGGGATATTCTTATATATGCATCTTGTTAATGTTGGTTACCAAGTGTTCACCATATGAATGATTTTTATCTCTATGTATGGGATGTGTATTGAAATATGAAATCTTGTGGTCTATTGTTACGATTTGATATATATAGGTTAAACCTATAACTCACCAACAATTTTGTTGACATTTAAAGCATGTTTATTCTCAGGTGAATACTAAGAGCTTCCGCTGTTGCATACTAAAATAAGGACAAGATTTGGAGTCCATGTTTGTATGATATTGTGTAAAAACTGCATTCAATAAACATATGTCGATGTAATATATTTCTATTGTAAACCATTATGTAATGGTCGTGCGTAAACAATATATTTTAGATTATCATTATTTGATAATCTACGTAATGTTTTTAAAACCTTTATTGATAAAATAAAGGTTATGGTTGTTTTAAAAATGAATGCAGTCTTTGAAAAGCGTCTCATATAGAGGTCAAAACCTCTCAACGAAATCAATTAATATGGAACATTTATAATCAATATGAACGGGACATTTCAGTATGTATGTACAGTTTTTATTTTTTTATGTATTGCTTTTAACCTTTTGATAATAAACGCTAAATCGTTCGCTATAAAGTATTAAATTGATATTCAATAAAATTAGGTATGCGTAACTGAAATTATTGATATCATACTAAAATTTATTACATCACTGCGAAATTTATCGTTTATTCTTAAGGTATAAATATCTTTAATCAATCAATTCAAAATATTTTAGAAATTCGTCAGCAGTAAATTTTTGTTAATATTTGATTGATTAAAGTGGGATAAAAAAACCAAAAAGATTTTTAATTTTAATTTTTACCTTGTTTTTAAAATTAATATATAAATATCAAATTATTAATGTAAATTTTTTAAATCAAAATATTTAAGTTTTTAAATATTTTAAAAATTAATATTTTCAATATAAGTTTGTAAAATTAATGTATAAAAATATTAATAATATTTATTTGAGTTTTTTATTTTATGCATTTTAAATTTAAGTTTGGAGTGAATTTAAAAACAAAAATTTACTTTATTTCATTGAGTTAAAAATTTGATATCTAAAATTCGTCGTGAGTTGAAGACTAGTTAGTTGAACTGAAATTGCTTTACCCAAGGGAGGGACGAGTAATTTTGTTATCATTATTTATAATCTTATTGAATTAAGGTATGCCAAAAACATTTAAAAAAAAACCCAAAAATCTTTGCTTTTAAAACAACGCTTTAAAGTGACAAATTTTAAATTTTTGTCGAGGGACGAACTAGGACTAAGATCCGAAATGCCCTCATTCTAAAAGAAACAAAATTTTAAATAATTTAATTATTTGTTTCATAAGTATAAGATTTTTATAAAAAATAAAAAATACCAGACCCCATGCGATCGCATGGGGTTCCCTTGTAAAACTCATGCGGTCACATGAGGACCAAATACTGGTCAGGAACAATAGCAGACGAGCTGGTTCTGTCTCAACACAAAAACACACACATACATACGAAATACTCTCAAAAATCACCCAAAAATTTGCCATTTTTCACCATAATTCATCAAATTTCTTACTCTAATCATGTCTTTCTTCAGATGGGGAGGCAAGAAGGTAAAGATTTCACCCCTAAACTCTTTAAATTTTCAGTTTTAGTGTTTTTGAGCTAATTTTTACCTAATTTAATTTTGTTAATTTCTAGTGTAATTAGAGTTGAATTGTTAGTATATTATGCATGTATAACCTAGATTGATGCTATTTAACATGATTTGAAGCCAAAAACTTCAAAAATTTTAGAAATCTAGAGTTTGTGTTCTTGAGCAATTTGGGACTTTTTGATATAAACAGGTTATGGCCAATTTTGGTCATGAATTATTGCTAAATTAAGTAGTGTAACATGTTTAGGTAGCTAAATGATCCAAACTTTGATCCTAAACATGATTTTTGAGAATTAAAGTAGACTTTTTAGGTCTAAAATTCATGAACTTGATTAAATTGATGTAAAAGCCATTTGAAACTTGTTTAATTGCTAGTAATGATTATTTTGACATGTTATTTAAGTAGAATGCTTATGAACTTTGTAAACATTTTCATATATGCTTATTTGAAAAAGTGTAGAATTGATAAAAATGTGAAAATGAGTATAAGTTTAATATGAATTAAACATGTTATTGTAATTGTTTCAAGTTGTTATTTTGCTAACACTAATACATATTTGGATGCAAAAATTTTGTGTTTAATGTGTTTTGCAGAAATATACCAAATCTGGCGGTGGATCATCATCCAGACAACCTGAAAACGAACCTGAACCAGAAATGCAATATGAACAAGAACCTGAACCGGAGCAACAACAGGAACAACAACAACAACAACCTGATCAACACATACCGTATTATGATCCGCAACAAGAATATGTTAATGCCTACGTACAATTTCTGATTCATCTAATAATAGAACACCCAACGATTCATGAAGAACAGTTGCATCCCAATTTGAGATTTGATCGAAGTTGGAGAGATTACCCGACGCACCAAAGTAACAAATTTAAACTGGTAACGAAAAATGTAGAAGTACCGAGGGTAATCGATTGGGAGACTTTGGAAAGGGTCCAACTAGCTAACTCAGTTAGGCAGCATCTGATCCAAAGGTATGGGAACTCTTCTTTTCCCGATTGGGAACGTTTATTCACCATTCGTAGGCCTGTATATAAGGAATGGTGTGTTGAGCTTATGAGTACTATAGCATTAGATACGGATGTAGTTAGGTTAGATGATAGGAATTTTCTTAGATTTTTACTTGGCCGTAGGATATATAGGATGTCCATGCTGGACATGGACATGCTGGTGAATTACTACTACCTGATTGTACAAATTTGATTTATCATGGGGAGCGGGTAGATAGGAATTTTGACGCTGACGCCGTCTGGAGGCGTATGTCAAATTATATTGTTTTTACGCTGGGAGGAAGACACTCCTATTTAGATATTAACAAAGCAGAGCTTCATGTTATACATAGATTTTTAGCTAATTTGATTACACAAAGAGGTAACAACAAGGAGAAGATGACCCTACACGATTTATTTTACCTTAAGTGTATTCGAAACACTAGAAGCTTTGTTAATATCCCCTACTGTGTTGGTTTTTATCTGTCCAAAATGGTGACAGGAATACAGGACGAGGGAATAATAGGAGGAGGTATTTTTGTTACTCTCATTGGAGAGTATTTGGGTGTAGATAGGGATCAAGGGGGTACACTTATGGTGTGTAGGGAACAGGTTGAGACTTTAGGATTGCGGGTCTATCAGGGTGCAAAGGTATTAAAGAGCAGACGCAATCAGGCAGTACCATATGATGGTCGTCATCCACAGGTAGAGAGAGGTTCAGATGAGGAAATGGAGGAACCAGATGACATTAGGGATGTCATTAGGGAGGCTGTTACTGATGCTTACCAGCGTATAGATGAGGTAGAAATGATAAACTAGGCTAGACATAGTAAGTTTGAGCAATGGCACACCGAGAATGTGTATGAGCATTCTAGGCAATGACAGCATGATAGATGGCATTATCATCAGCATCAGATCATGAGCCAGCTATCATCTCAGGTACCAAATAACTACGTACCGACCCGACCTGCTTACTATCCTCCACACCAGCCCGATATGCGACCACCATTTACTCTCGACGACCCTAACCAGGCCTATCAGTACACCTATAACCAACCGTGGAACCCGACCGATGACATGAACTGGAACCCCTATCCAGATTGATACAGTTCCCGTTGGTGAATTTCTATGTTTTTTATCTTTTTATTATTTTTATTTATTTATGTTTAAACATATAATATTGTGATACTTTTATGTAAGTTTTAACATTTTTATTATGTTGTACTAATATTTCATATTTGATTTGAAAATGGGATGTTAAGTCCCATTTCAAATTACCATGCATGTTATTATTTGTATGTATGTATATTGTCAATTGTACACAACAGGGTAAAATAGCGAACTTTCAAAGACTGGCATTAAGTTAAGCAAAAGCTACTAATTTTGACGACAAAACGAAAAACAAATGTGATGTAACAACAAGACGGAATGAACAAATGATGTGCACCATTTATCATTCAACAAACAAACGCCAATATGTTTGGAAATTTTGGTAAAATTTAATCATTTTTCTATGCTAATCACCCTCAATAATTTAAAAATTGCTACTGATTTCTTGCAAATGAGGGCATTGCAAGATCTTAAGTGTGGGAAGGGGTTAAATTCTTTCAAATTTTAAAATTTTTAATTTATACACTTGGTTACCATTAAAAATACTAGTAACGCAGTAGTTGTATTAGAATCTAGTGCTCTCTGATAATAAAGAACAGCCCTAGTCTTATATACTGACTACCCAATTCTAGTAAAAATTTTCAAAATTTTTAACTAAATGAACTCAAAATCATGTTTATACATATTTATGAATGATAAAACTAGGTGTTAACACCGAAATTATTGTTACCTCAGAAAGGATATAAATTGAGAAACAACTCAAAACGCTTGAATTCATTTAAAATGGAATATAGGAAAATAAAAAGGCAAAGAAAGAAAAAAATAAAAGCCAAGTGTGGGAAAAATTTACCAAGTTATTTAAAACATATATCACATATTTTTGTACAAATAATTAAAGAAACTTTTATTTTGGACAATATTAATCAGTTTTACCCAGTTTATTGTAATATAAATTTAAAAGGAAGTAAAGTCTTTCGAGAAAAAGACACGCGCTTCTTGATTTAGGTCAGGAAGTTGTCGTCCAGACCAGTTGTAGAGTCTACGAAAAACCTTGAAACGTTTTCTCGAAAATCAGCTGGAAATCCACGAACCTCAGCATCAAACAGGGTCGCCAAGTGTCAGACTTATCCTAACCATGAGAGGATCTATCTCGTACAAAGGGGGCACCATGCAAATTAGCTTATAAGACTAATGAATCAGATCCCTAGAAAGGATAATCTCCTTAAAGATCAAAAATCAGCTTTTAAGCCTGATATTACTCAATATTTGAGATTGACCTTAAAGATTGAGAATTCAAACTCATGGAATTCAATGATATCTAAACTCGAGCTTGAACGAGAAAATATTTTGATCAAAATTACAAACTGATTTGTTTTCTGAAAACCCATTTTCAATGCGTTCATTACCATTGAACGTAAAATCCTAAGAATTCACTGGAATTCATTAGGTCACCTGAACCAAATCGGGTGTCAACCGTAAGAACGGTGGTTGCATAGCATGGTCGAAGATAGGACCTTGTGCCAGACCAAAAAACTATAGAGTGATCTTTACTATTGCTCCTACAAATGATAGTAATTGCATCCGACACGATATAGACCATAATTAAAAGCATGTCACGGGACATTGCCTTAACAGTTGCTTGTTCAACGCTTTCCTTTACAACCGGACGGTAGTTTACCAAAAGGTAATATACGGAGCAAGTAAACTGGACGTGTTGATTTCCCAATACAAGGTTAGCGAGTGGGAGACACAAAACCATAAGTTTTGAGCTAAAATTTTCAAATCTGAAACCCACAAAACCCACAAAAACATTTTGCAAACACCGGTGAAGGTTTATTCCGGAAAACTTATCTAGGGTAAAAGCTAGATTGAATTTTCAAAAGATCAAATGTTTTCATAAAGATCCAATTTCCTTAAGGATCTATATTTTTAGAGTCATATGGGACTGTAAACCACATCGTTACTATCATTGTTCATACCGCCTTATAGAAATCACTGATGAACAAAGTGTGAAGAATAAAGAAGTGATTCTAGTATTTTTTTTATTTCAAGACTATATTGCTTGAGGACAAGCAACGCTCAAGTGTGGGAATATTTTATAATGCTAAAAATGAACATATATTTCATAGCATTATCCCTCAAGAAAGACAAGCTTTTAGTTGCAATTGTTCTATTTACAAGTGATATCCGTTTAAATAATAAAAGGTGAAGACAAAAGACAGATTCAACGATTTGAAGACGCAAACGACCAAAAAGCTAAAAAGTACAAAGTACAATCAAAGTGGTTCAAATTATTGATGAGAAACGTCTAAAAATTACAAGAGTACGAGCCGCAAAACGCAAAATACAAGATATTAAATTATACGCAAAGATGTTCGAAAATCCGGAACCAGGACCAGAGTCAACTCTCAACGCGCGACGTAACGGACTAAAAATTACAAGTCAACTATGCACATGAATATAATATAATATATAATTAATTCTTAAAATTATATATATATATTATATTATATATTAAAACCGTCGGCAAACAAGAAAACAAAGTATGTGAGCTGTCCCTAGACTCCATGCGATCGTATGGCAAATGCAAAGGAAGCCCATGCGATCGCATGGCCCCAAAAGTCTGGCCACATCTATAAATTTAGCAGTTTTCGGCCGAATATCACACACCTAATTCAATCTCTCTCTCACGATATATATATATATATATATATATATATATATATATATATATATATATATATATATATATATATATATATATATATATATATATATATATATATATATATATATATATATATATAATTTATAATTTTAATTTTAATTTAAGATTAATAATAATAAGGTTATGTTAGCAAATGTTGTAAGTGTGTAAGTCGAAATTCTGTTCGTGTAACGCTACGCTATTATTAATCATTGTAAGTTATGTTCAACCTTTTTAAATTAATGTCTCGTAGCTAAGTTATTATTATGCTTATTTAAATCGAAGTAATCGTGATGTTGGGCTAAATATTAAAGACGGGATAATTGGGCTTTGGACCATAATTGGGGTTTGGATAAAAGAACGACACTTGTGGAAATTAGACTATGGGCTATTAATGGGCTTTATATTAACTAAATGATACCTCGTTAATTTAATATATAGACTTATAATTTGACGTATTTATATATAACCACATACGCTTAATCGGGTACGGTGGGCGGGATATCTATAAAACCAATAATTGTTCATTTGACCGGACACGGGGATGGATTAATAATCAATAGACTTGTTGAAACAGGGGTGAATTACATACAAGGGTAATTGGTGTAATTATTAACAAAGTAATAAAACCTTGGATTACACGCAGTCAATAACCTGGTGTATTCATTAAACAAAGTATTAAGACCTTGTTACAGTTCGAATCCCCAATTAGTTGAAATATTTGACTTCGGGTATAAGGATAATTTGACGAAGACTCTCGCACTTTATATTTATTACTGATGGACTATTATGGACAAAACCGTATGGACATATCAAATAATCCAGGACAAAGGACAATTAACCCATGGTACTAAACTAAAATCAACACGTCAAACATCATGATTACGGAAGTTTAAATAAGCATAATTCCTTTATTTCATATTTCATCGCACTTTTATTTACTGCCATTTTATTTATCGTACTTTTAATTATCGCAATTTTATTTATCGTCAATTTATTTATCGCACTTTTAATTATCGCACTTTAATTATCGTTATTTACTTTACGCTTTAAATTGAGTTATATTTATTTTTAATATTTTACATTAGGTTTTAACTGCGACTTAAGACATAAAATCGACAAACCGGTTATTAAACGGTAAAAACCCCCTTTTATAATAATAATATTACTTATATATATATATATATATATATATATATATATATATATATATATATATATATATATATATATATATATATATATATATATATATATATATATATATATATATATATATATATATAGTTTTAAAAATATAGCGTTAAACTTGGCTATTCCCTGTGGACGAACCGGACTTACTAAAAACTACACTACTGTACGATTAGGTACACTGCCTATAAGTGTTGTAGCAACGTATATCCACTCTAAAAATAAATAAATAACTTGTGTAAAATTGTATCGTATTTAATAGTATTTCGTAGCAAAGTTATAACTATTTTGTATACACTTCTACACACATCAATTATACTATCTCATGCTTCAATTCCCAACACTTCTCCAGAATTCATTCATAATTTATACTTGGATTTTACAGAAGTTTCCAATATAATGTAATACAGATAGCATGAAAAGGTATATAATTTCGGACGAGAATATTTATGAGAATATCTTCAGAAATATCGAAGATATTTATGATAATATTTCAGAATTTCTAAGTTCGAAAGTTGATGGAGAAAAATTTTCCGCAAGCTTTTAACATGACTTCGGAGCAAGATATTCTCTAAAGATTTCATCGGATCCAGAATTACCTGGATTCTTTGAATATAGGGTTTGGTCCTTGTATTTGTCCTTGGTCTCCTTTATGGTTAGCTCAATCCATTTTTTAGTTCCAAATCTGAGCTTTTTCAATACGTCATTCTTTATCATCAAACTTTTGACCATTAAGACCATTATAGCTTTTGCTGCTTCGTCAGCATTCTCAAGGTTAACGAATCTGAATCATTGATTATCAATCCGAGGTGTTTTCAAGAATTTTGAAGAAAGTACAATGTAACATATTAATGTGAGATATAAATATTTCTCGGGTATTACCTACCCGTTAAAATATTTTCACAATTAACAGTTTGTACAAAAGAATTTTTAATTACAATCTTTATGAAAATATACGTACATATATATCTTCCTTCAGATGTAATTATGGATTTAATGAGTTAATATAATATTAAACTCATTTGATTTTCGGTTGAAACAAGGATAAATAATCTCCAAAACTTTAGAGATTACATAATCGTCGCGGAATATTTCTTTAATGAAGTTATGAATCAATACTTCATCATTTATTGTTATTGATATACCTTGATATATAATGTTGGTGCTCGTGGAATTCTTGTGAAATTTGCAAGGCACGAATGATGTTTTCTAGAGAGTTTCGATTACATTGAAAATAGAAGTGTAAAACCAACCATGTGTTCGAATAACACACTTGGTTTCTTATGAAATGAAGATTATTGTGTTGAAGCAGTGATTAACGATTGTTAAGTCATTAACGAAGGATGTACATCATAGCATATTAGTGATATGAATTCACCAAGTAGGACATACTAGTTAAGATTCACACGTAATTGCTTAGTACGACAAGATTTATTATTGTTCCAAATCATATATATATATATATATATATATATATATATATATATATATATATATATATATATATATATATATATATATAAGTATACATATATAATTCTTCACGAAGAATGAGTCAATACATCTTAACTCATTATTGCTAATATTCCTTGGTATCTTTGGGGCGTATGATGTTGATATTCGAGGTACCGAGTGTGATGTTGAGGCGTGGGATGCGGATGTTGTTGTTGGTGGTGATGATGGTACTGGTGGTGCTGGTTATGCTGCTGGTGCTGCTGATGCTTGTAGAATTCACACCATATTCTCCAGAGCCACCACTCGAGCGCGAAGCTCGTTGACTTCTTTTACTATTCCGGGATGATTGGCGGTTGGAACAAGGGGTGAATAAGATCTAGAATCTTCGATATTATATAATCGTGACAGGATACCCTGGAAAGAAGAGAGAAAATAGTGTTTCGAACTGGTTCGCCGGTAAGTGCCTCAGGTTCTTCGCCAAGAGGTGAATTCGGTTGGTGGAAGAGATCACCTTCTTTTTGTCTCCATTGATTAAGTCGACTACGAACCCATCCCCAATTCATCCAAAATAAATGATGACTGATTGGTTCGTTCGTTCTGGTTACGCTGCCATTGGAGCTTGAGGAATTCGAGGAATCCATATTATGTGTTTGGAGTAGGGTTTGATAAGAAATGAGTGCTGGATACTGAATGATATATTCGTTTCTTTAAATAAGTATATATAGCAAAAGATTTTCGTAATTTACGGAGGAAATTTAGGAAAAGTGTTAGACAAAGTCTATTGAGATAAATATGATAAGATATGAATTTGTCTGTACATCATCTATGCAATAATCGCAGTATGACGTGTCGAGACTTTAATTATTAAGCAAATGATTTCCAACAAGGATTGATAGATATACTTTTGATTAAAGACTTTCAATTCGTAATGACCTATTCAAGTCTAGGGGCTTGAGCTATAGGATCCTTTAAATCGGTAATCCAAACCCTTCCATTCTAGAGTTTCGTAGACGCCATCCGTCAAGAAAATTCAATGATCAGAAATAACGAGAAAGCAAAGATTTTGAAAGTAATGAATATGAATATTAGAGATTTCAAAAATCATGGTTAACATTTCATGTAATACGTATGTAATACACAAAACCATGATAGATGACAAAGGAATGTCGAGAACGGTGTCACATTTAAATATGGTGGTGGAATTGGATAGTACTTAGGAAAGTGAGCAGAATTCTTAGATTGGCTTGGCATTTTAAGGAAGATTAAAGAATTTAATAAGCATAGTTTATAAGGTATAGTGTAACATTTATCAATTAAAGGCAACAATTAAAGGCACTATAGTCAAGGAAAGTTGTAGTCCTACATTGCTAAGGTACCTAATTGTATAAGGCACACATAAAATGCAATCCTAATTCTCTACAACAACCTGGCTCTGATACCAATCTGTCACACCCCCAAATAGGGCCTGGGTTATTTGTGACTCATTATATCAAATCACAGTTGTAATAACGAGAACGACTCTATATGAGACGTTTTATTGAGTTTTGCAGCGGAAGATAAATAGATTACATTTTATTTAGAGCATTAAATGTCTTTAATTGATATGATATGTAATGAAGACTCCAAGCATAGCAAGCAATCATCATCAAAGCAGCAGATATACAGCGAAAATAATATTGAAGTACCTGAGAATAAACATGCTTAAAAAGTCAACACGAGGTTGAGTGAGTTCATAGGTTTATCATAAATCAATAGTTCAATATAGCATTAGACCACAAGATTTAATTTAGGGTTGACTGATATAAAATCAATCAATAGAATGAAGTGTGTTTATTAATATAATGAATATATTAACAGTGACCATTATTGTCAATAGACAAAGTATGTTTGTTAATATAATGAATATATTAACAGTGACCGTTATAGTATGTTTATTAAAATAATGAATATATTAACAGTGACCGTTATAGTATGTTTATTAATATAATGAATATATTAACAGTGACCGTTATAGTATGTTTATTAATATAATGAATATATTAACAGTGACCGTTATAGTATGTTTATTAATATAATGAATATATTAATAGTGACCATTATTGTCAGCAGACAAAGTATGTTTACTAATATAACGAATTATATTAGCAGTCGTAGTGACCCGAACTTTTCCATGTTTATATATATTAAATGAAATTGTTATTTACATGATTAAGTGTTTCCAACATGTTAAGCAATCAAACTTGTTAAGACTTGATTAATTGAAATAGGTTTCATATAGACAATTGACCACCCAAGTTGACCAGCGATTCACGAACGTTAAAACTTGTAAGAACTATATGATGACATATATATGGATATATATAGATATATATATATATATATATATATATATATATATATATATATATATATATATATATATATATATATATATATATATATATATATATATATATATATATATATATATATATATATATAGTTAACATGATAGTATGATATGTAAGTATCTCACTAGGTATATTAACAATGAGTGATATACATAAAAATGAGTTTATTGAATTAAGAAACTCGAAACGATATATATAACGATTATCGTTATAACAACGTCTTACTAAATACATATGAATCATATTAAGATATTGTTACACTATGTTTAAATATGATAATTGATAAGTAAACATATCATTAAGTGTATTAACAATGAACTACATATGTATAAACAAGACTACTAACTTAAGGATTTTGAAATGAGACATATATGTAATGATTATCGTTGTAACGACATTTAAATGTATATATATATCATATTAAGATATATTAATACATCATAATATCATGATAATGTAATAATTTAACATCTCATTAGATATAATAAACAATGGGTTAACAACATTTAACAAAAATCGTTAACCTAAAGGTTTCAAAACAACACTTACATGTAACGACTAACGATGACTTAACGACTCAGTTAAAATGTATATACATGTAGTGTTTTAATATGTATTCATACACTTTTGAAATACTTCAAGACACTTTTCAAAGTACTTATACTTGACAAAAATTTTTACATTTACATCCTCGTTCATTTTCATCAACAATTCTACTCGTATGTACCCGTATTCGTACTCGTACAATACCCAGCTTCTAAATGTATTTACTATTGATATATACACTCCAATGATCAGCTCTTAGCAGCCCTTGTGAGTCACCTAACACATGTGGGAACCATCATTTAACATCCAGCAAGAAATATCTAACAAAACAACAAACTAATCTAGCCTTTATGGATGCTTAAGTTCACATGAACTAGGAGACTCACAAACACATTTCCATTTCAATTTTCTAGAATCAAATTACTCTCTCTCAAGTGTTCTTACATTGTTCTAAGTGTTCTTCATCATCTTCATCAAAATCTAGCTCAATCTCGATCATAAATCCATACATAAACCAAGTTACAAGATAACTACTCAAGAACACACCAACAACACTTCCAAGTTTGCTAGCTTACTTCCAATCTTGCAAATCCACTTTGAGTGATCATTCAACCTCAAGAAATCTTTCTTATTTACAGTAAGATATCTTTCTAATACAAGGTAATACTCATATTCAAACTTTGATTCAATTTCTATAACTATAACAATCTTATTTCGAGTGGAAATCTTACTTGAACTTGTTTTCGTGTCATGATTCTACTTCAAGAACTTTCAAGCCATCCAAGGATCCTTTGAAGCTAGATCTCTTTTTTTCATTTCCAGTAGGTTTATCTACAAAACCTGAGGTAGTAATGATGTTCATAACATCATTCGATTCATATATATAAAACTACCTTATTCGAAGGTTTAAACTTGTAATCACTAGAACATAGTTTAGTTAATTCTAAACTTGTTCGCAAACAAAAGTTAATCCTTCTAACTTAACTTTTAAAATATACTAAATACATGTTCTATATCTATATGATATGCTAACTTAATGATTTAAAACCTGAAAACATGAAAAACACCGTAAAACCAGATATACGCCGTCGTAGTAACACCGCGGGCTGTTTTGGGTTAGTTAGTTAAAAACTATGATAAACTTTGATTTAAAAGTTGTTCTTCTGGGAAAATGATTTTTCTTATGAACATGAAACTATATCCAAAAATCATGGTTAAACTCAAAGTGGAAGTAAGTTTTCCAAAATGGTCATCTAGACGTCGTTCTTTCGACTGAAATGACTACCTTTACAAAAATGACTTGTAACCTATATTTTCGACTATAAACTTATACTTTTTCTATTTAGATTCATAAACTTAAGTTCAATATGAAACCATAGCAACTTGAATCACTCAAAACAGATTTAAAACGAAGAAGTTATGGGTAAAACAAGATTGGATAATTTTGCTTGTTGTAGCTACGTGAAAATTGGTTACAAATCTATATTAATCATATCCTAGCTAACTCATATTGTATTATACATGTATTCTAATATATTATGTAATCTTGGGATACCATAGACACGTATGCAAATGTTTTGACATATCATATCGACCCATGTATATATATTATTTGGAACAACCATAGACACTCTATATGCAGTAATGTTTGAGTTAGCTATACAGGGTTGAGGTTGATTCCAAAAATATATATACTTTGGGTCGTGGATTGATTCAAGATAATATATATCGATTTATTTCTGTACATCTAACTGTGGACAACTAGTTGTAGGTTACTAACGAGGACAGCTGACTTAATAAACTTAAAAACATTAAAACATATTAAAAATGTTGTAAAAATATTTTGAACATACTTTGATATATATGTACATATTTGTTATAGGTTCGTGAATCGATCAGTGGCCAAGTCTTACTTCCCGACGAAGTAAAAATCTGTGAAAGTGAGTTATAGTCCCACTTTTAAAATCTAATATTTTTGGGATGAAAATACATGCATATTTATAAATGTTTTACAAAATAGACACAAGTACGTGAAACTACATTTATGGTTGAATAATCAAAATTGAATATGCCCCTTTTAGCTTGGTAGCCTAAGAATTAGGGAACTGGCCCCTAATTGACGCGAATCCTAAAGGTATATCTAAGGGAACTAACAACCCCCATTCTGGAATTTGGAATGCTTTAGTACTTCGAGTTTATCATGTCCGATGGGTGTCCCGGAATGATGGAGATATTCTATATGCATCTTGTTAATGTTGGTTACCAGGTGTTCACCATATGAATGATTTTTATCTCTATGTATGGGATGTATATTAAAATATGAAATCTTGTGGTCTATTATTACGATTTGATAAATATATAAGTTAAACCTATAACTCACCAACATTTTTGTTGACGTTTAAAGCATGTTTATTCTCAGGTGATTATTAAGAGCTTCCGCTGTTGCATGCTAAAATATGGTTAAGATTTGGTGTCAGCATGTTTGTATAATATTGTTTAAAATTGCATTCGAGATTTACTTTGTTGTAACATATTAATATTGTAAACCAATATGTATTGGTAGTGTGTAAGTGTGATATTTTTAGATTATCATTTCTGGATAATCTAGGTGGTGTCCTTTTAACCTTGTCGATAAAATAAAGGTTATGGTTTGTTTTAAAAACGAATGCAGTCTTTGAAAAACGTCTCATATAGAGGTCAAAAACCTCGCAACGAAATCAATTAATATGGAACGTTTATAATCAATATAAACGGGACATTTCAGTTGGTATTCGAGCGTTGGTCTTAGAAAACCAGAAATTTGCGTTAGTGTGTCTTATCGAGTTTGTTAGGATACATTAGTGAGTCTGGACTTCGACCGTGTTTTCTTTAAAAACGATTGCTTAACACTTTTGTTGGAAACTATATATTATTAACATGTAAATATTATGTGATATATTAACCTCTTAATGTGTTTGATATTGTGTGATAGATGTCTACCTCTAGTACAAATCCCATCGGCTAACCTAATAATAATGAAGAGTCGAATATATCTTGGGAAGATTCACAAATTCCCAAAGAGGAACCGGAAGAGGAGGAACCGGAAGAGGACGAACCGGAAGAGGAGGAACCGGAAGAAGAGGAACCGGAAGAAGAAGAGGTTTCGGAGGAAGAAATATTGATACCTACAGTAAATCAATTAAATAAAAGAAAATCCTCAACCAACGGACCAAAGTTAAAAATAGCCAATGGTGTTTCCGCCGAGGAAGCAAAATATTGGGAAGATTACCAATTTTCCGATGAATCGGATCCCGATGAGGATTCCGATGATGTTATATAAATTACCTCGACCCAATTTAATAAAGCAAAAGAATATAATAAGGGAAAAGGTATAAAAATAGAGAAACCTGATTCCAACCCCGATGAACTTTATATGTATCGGCAACATCCGTATTTCCTAAATTGTAACAATAACCCGGGAACCTCTAAACCACTAGGTTTTTCTAAACCATTGTGGAAAACGACGGCTCATATTAGAGGAACACCATATATCCCTAGAAAATTAGGAAAACGAACCAAGTCCGAAGAAGAAGAAACCAGTGATTCAGATTAGAGGGTTGTAATCATGTTGTGTATTATATGTATTGTAGTGTGCTTGTACTTTTATGTTCTATGTAAAAATTGCTTGTATTGTTTGTTAATTTTTTTTTTACGAATCTAATCCTTGTCTATTTTACAGTATAAAAACAAAATGGACGTTAAGGGTAGACAACCGAATATTTTAGAAGACCTACCAGAGGATATGATTGAGGAAATCTTGTCTAGAGTCGGTCAGAATTCATCAGCACATTTAGTTATGGTGAAATTAACTTGTCAAACATTTGAAAGACTTTCCAGAAATGCCTTAGTTTATAAAAGGTTTTCCTTTGATAGGTGGGGTATATCACACTGGGGAGACCGCAAGTTACGCCGTGTTTTTTTTAAAGCGTTAAATGCGGGGAACCCAAATGCAATTTTATGCTATGGGTTAAGAACCTATTTTGACTCAACATATCTGATGTGCGTAGAGGTGTATATAAAAAAGTTTATATTTTTACAAGGAAATACTATTAAATATGATACAATTTTACACAAGTTATTTATTTATTTATAGAGTGGATATACCTAAACCTTGCTACATCACTTATAGGCAGTGTACCTAATCGTACAGTTGTGTAGTTTTTAGTAAGTCCGGTTCGTCCACAGGGAACTTTAGCCAAGCTTAACGCTATATTTTTAACTTATAATTGTAAAAATACAAAAATATATATAAGTAGTATTATTATTATAAAAGGGGGTTTTTACCGTTTAATGACCGGTTTATCGATTTTAAAACTTTAGTCGCAGTTAAAACCTAATGTAAATTATTAAAAATAAATACAACTTAATTTAAAACGTAAAGTAAATAACGATAATGAAATTGCGATAAATAAATGTGCGATAATTAAAAAGTAAGATAATTAAAAGTGCAATTAAATACAATGACAATAAATAAAAGTGCGATAATTAGAAGTGCAATTAAATATGAAATAAAAGAATTATGCTTATTTAAACTTCCATAATCATGATGTTTGATGTGTTGATTTTTAGTTTATTCTCATGGGTTAATTGTCCTTTGTCCTGGATTATTTAATATGTCCATCTGGTTTTTGTCCATAACAGTCCATCGGTCATAAATTTAAAATGCGAGTGTCCTCGTCAAATCATCATTATATCCGAAGTCAAATATTCCAACTAATTGGGGATTTAAACTATAATTACACCAATTTTCCTTGTATATAATTCACCCCTGTTTTAATAAGTCCATTGACTATTAATCCATTCCCGTGTCCGGTTAAATGAACGATTATTAGTACTTATAAATATCTCGCCCATCGTGTTCGATCGAGTGTATATGGTTATTTATAGGTACATCAAATTGTAAATATTTATATTAAATTAACAAACTATCATTTAATTAAACAAATATAAAGCCCATTAATTGCCCATAGTCTAATTTCCACAAGTGTCGTTCTTTTGTCCAAACCCCAATTATGGTACAAAGCCCAATTACCCAATTTTAGTATTTAGCCCAACATCACGATTACTTCGGCATTAAATAAGCATAATAATAACTTAGCTACGAGACATTAAATTAAAAATAACATTAATCATAACTTACAGTGATTAAAAATAGCGTAGCGTTACACTGACAGAATTTTGACTTACACCCTTACAACATTAGATAACATACCCTTATTATTAGAATTTAAAATTAAAATTAAAATTAAAATATAAATATATATATATATATATATATATATATATATATATATATATATATATATATATATATATATATATATATATATATATACGTGAGTGAATGAGAAGAGAAGAAGATGATCGAATTCAGCAAAATGCGTTGCCTTTTATAGGCCCCATCTGGATACTGTTGCCTCCGCGAGTGCGGATTTGTTTGCCTTTGAATCTCCGCGAGTGCGGAGCACTGGATTCCAGCTCACACACTTTGGATCCTAGCTTGCCGACGGATTTAAAATATAAATATAATATATATATATAATTTTAAGAATTATTTATATATTATATTATATTTATGTGCATAGTTGACTTGTAATTTTAGCTCCGTTGCGTCACGCGTTGAAAGTTGACTCAGGTCCCGGTTCCGGATTTTCGAACGTCCTTGCGTACAATTTAATATCTTGTATTTTGCGTTTCGCGTCTTGTACTCTTGTAATTTTGAGACGTTTCTCATCAATAATTTGAACCACTTTGATTGTACTTTGTACTTTTGAGCTTTTTGGTCGTTTGCGTCTTCAATTCGTCGAATTTGTCTTTTGTCTTCACCTTTTATTATTTAAACGAATATCACTTGTAAATAGAACAGTTGCAACTAAAAGCGTGTCTTTCTTGAGGGATAATGCTATGAAATATATGTTCGTTTTCAGCATTATCAAATATTCCCACACTTGAGCGTTGCTTGTCCTCAAGCAATATAGTCTTGAAATAAAAATACTAGAATCACTTCTTTATTCTTCATACTTTGTACATCAGTGATTTCTATACGGCGGTATGAACAATGGTAATAACGATGTGGTTTACAGTCCCATATGACTATAAAAATTTAGATCCTTAAGGAAATTGGATCTTTATGAAAACATTTGATCTTTTTAAAAATTCAATCCAGCTTTTACCCTAGATAAGTTTTCCTGAATAACCCTTCACTGGTGTTTGCAAAATCTTTTTGTGGGTTTTGTGCGTTTCAGATTTGAAAATTTTAGCTCAAAACTTGCGGTTTTGTGTCACCAACTTGCTAACTGTGACGACCCGAGAATTTCTGACCAAATTTAAACTTAATCTTTATATGTTTCTGACACGATAAGCAAAGTCTGTTAGGTTGAGTCTCAAAATTTTGAACAGTTTTCATATATTCAATTGACCTTCGACTGTTCTCGACGATTCACGAACAACTAATTGTAAATAGATACATGTATATTTATATATATATATATTTACATGTATATATATATATATATATATATATATATATATATATATATATATATATATAATAATTTGAAATATTAATTGAAATAATATATGAGTTAATTGTTGGAAATAAATATGTCAAATAATATGCGATACAATGAAAACTATTATTACAAATGTATATATATATATATATATATATATATATATATATATATATATATACATATATATATATACATATATATATATATATGTATGTATGTATATAAATACTATTTGTAAATATATAAAATAATATTAAATCTATTTGTTTAAAAATATATAATATATATTTATGTGATAAAACTTGTTATTTAAAACTGATTATATTTAGAGAGAGAGAGTAAATGGAAAATGAATGATTTCGAGCTTAATTATTAAACGTCAGTAACACTCGGTTGATATTTTGTTAGTTTTAATATAGATATTGTACATGTCCATGAAGGATGAAAATAAAAGTTGGACTGTAAATTGATTACGAAGATTTTAGATTTTTCAAAATTATTTTTACCCTTTTAAGATTAAATATTAGCACTCCGTACATATAAATTGGAACAGAAAATAAATAATTATTGAACCTTTTTTATCAGGTTTCAACCAGTTAATGAGTGAAATAATTAAATATATTTAATCTAAAAGTTTGGGATTTTTAGGAACACTTTTATACGACAACTGTTTAGCAATGGACTACGATATAGCATTCCGTGAGAAACTGTCGGTAGGTAAATGACAAGTAATCGGCTGGTAACTGTTTAAATGTTGAAAGAATGAATGATACTGTGGTTGATTGTTTCAATCCCAATCCCACTTTCAATTAAATAAGTAATAAGTAATATTATATATTAATAATAAAACTTTGCAGCGTAATATATGTATACTACCTACAACATATAGAGAAGGATATATATCCATTATCTTCACTCTTCTTCTCTACTTCATCGCCACTACCACCGGAAGCCACCATGGCCACCTAGAATAATCAAACACCATAACCGTCATCTTTTCCCTCTCTCCCTCTTCTTTATGTTAACAACCTAAACAATCATAAACCACCGTCACTCGCCACCTCTACAACTATATCGTCATCTCTTCCCTCTCTCCAAATTTAAATTGTAAACCACCCATTTCCTTTTTACTCATGTCGACTATACGGCTGCCACCACAGCTTCTACCATCACCGGAGACCATCTCACGACCACCATCACCAACCACTCTCTTTATCTCTCTCTCTTAAACTTGCTAGTGAAACACCACCTAAATCGTTTTCCTACTGCCACTATAAACTGTTTCTACTTCAACCCCTTTCGTCAACCGTCACCATGATTTCTACTTTTTTTTCTGTTTATTCGAACCACGTTAAAACACCACACAAACCGAACCCACTTGTTTTCTACAATACAACCGAAGGTTACCAACTATGTTTACAATCGTACATATTTCTTTTACGTTCCAAAAACTCGAACCAACAAGACACCGCAACCTTTTTATTGTCCCATACACCACCACTGTTCCAGCTTCTCATTTTCTAGTTCCTTCGAAACCTACTCCAACACCACCATCACCGGCTACTATAACCACCATAAATCACCTCTTTCCTGTTCGATATATATTTTTTTTTTGTTAAAGTGTTCGGTTCAGTCCATAAACAAACAACCTAATCCCATCATCATTTTTTTTGTGCGATTTTAAACAAACGGAACATGTATGCATATTTATGACTGCAAATTCCAACAAAACCTCACTAGAATTATTAAAGGAGTTAGTGGAATGCCAGCTGGTGATAAAGAGCACATGTATACAACCATATTATTCGGAATTATTCATATTCACCATGTAACGGGCTTTAATTTTTTCAGTGGGCCGAATATGATGTGATTTCCAGTTGGGCCATAACCTTCTTTCTGTTGGGCCAAGTATTTAAAGCTATCGTTCCTTTCCCTGGTTCCTCCTCGTCAACCAACTCAAACACACATCAATTAATTATTGATGTAATTATGTATGACATGTTAATGATAAATGATAATGATGGTGGTTACAATTAATGATGAGGTTATGATGGTATTATGATGATACATAATATGAGGATTCTGTTTAATGGTGAAGATGACGTGATGGCGATATAGAGGATGATAGATATGAAATTTTCATGATGACAATGAATTGGTCATGATAATGATAACTATGTTATGATAACAATCGATAATTCGATGGTTAATAATATTGGTGATAATACATAAAATAATAAAGATAGTGGTAATAAGATGAAGATTTGAATGATGATGGTACTCGATGATGATGATAATCGATGTTGTTGATGATGATAATAAGAATGGTAATTAAAAGATGATAGTGATTAGGATTGTTATTACTCTGGTCAATTTATTAAAAAGAAATAAGCACCGGAGGAACGGTTAAGGATGTTATCGGGTTAGCGGGACGTCGCGGGTTCAAACCCGGACTTGGGCATATATTTTTTAGAGCTACTCCTTCGAGGTAGTTTACTTACTACTCATTATTATTATTATTATTATTATTATTATTATTATTATTATTATTATTATTATTATTATTATTATTATTATTTATTATTATTATTATTATTATTATTATTATTATTATTATTATTATTATTATTATTTTATCAAATAAATATTAGACACATAAAAATATATATTTGATACATAATATAATTATATTAGTATTACATAAGATTATAGAATGAAAATAATGACATTAATTAGATAAATATTACCTATAACAAATTACTGATTTTTGATATAATACTAACTACTTGTACACATATGTTAATATAACTATAAATATTAATTATTTTACAAAATAAATATATGTAACACATAATTGAAGATATAATATATATATCTTAAATAGAATTGAGTATGATTATTATATAATTAAAATACTTAAATAAATAGCACATAATTAATAAATGGAATTATGTGATTATATATTTAATATATATTACTGATATAGGTTCGTGAATCCGAGGCCAACCCTACACTTGTTCAATGTCATCATATGTATTTTTACTACAAAATACAGTATTGTGAGTTTCATTATTCCCTTTTTATATACATTTTTGGGCTGAGAATACATGCAAATGCTTTATTAACTATTTTACAATATTTGTATGCGTGAGTTTCATTTGATCCCTTTTTACTCATTATATTTTTGGGCTGAGAATACATGCAAATGCTTTATTAACTGTTTTACAATATTTATATGCGTGAGTTTCATTACTCCCTTTTTAAATGCTTTCGCAATATATATTTTTGGGACTGAGAATACATGCGCTGTTTTTATAACTGTTTTACGAAATAGACACAAGTAATCGAAACTACATTCTATGGTTGGATTATCTAATCGAATATGCCCTTTTTATATAGTCTGGTAATCTAAGAATTAGGGAACAGACACCCTAATTGACGTGAACTCTAAAGATAGATCTATCGGGCCCAACAAGCCCCATCCAAAGTACCGGATGCCTTAGTACTTCGAAATTTATATCATGTCCGAAGGAGGATCCCGGAATGATGGGGATATTCTAATATGCAAAATGTGAATGTCGGTTACCAGGTGTTCAATCCATATGAATGATATTTTTGTCTCTATGCATGGGACGTATGATTATGAGAAATGGAAGTACGAAATCTTGTGGTCTATTAAAATTATGAAATGATTATTTATGTTAAACTAATGAACTTACCAACCTTTTGGTTGACACTTGAAAGCATGTTTATTCTCAGGTATGAAAGAAATCATCCGCTGTGCATTTGCTCATTTTAAGGATATTACTTGGAGTCATTCATGACATATTTCAAAAGACGTTGCATTCGAGTCGTCGAGTTCATCAAGATTATTATTAAGTTAATTATAGTTAGATATATTATGAAATGGTATGCATGCTGTTAACTTTCAATGTAATGAAAGATTATCTTTTCAAAAACGAATGCAATGTTTGTAAAATGTATCATATAGAGGTCAAGTACCTCGCGATGTAATCAACTGTTGTGAATCGTTTATAATCGATATGGACTTCGTTCGGACGGATTAGGACGGGTCTTCACAGTTGGTATCAGAGCGGTGGTCTTAGCGAACCAGGTCTTGCATTAGTGTGTCTAACTGATAGTTGTTTAGATGCATTAGTGAGTCTGGACTTCGACCGTGTCTGCATGTCAAAAGTTTTGCTTATCATTTCGTGTCGAAAATTATCTACTTATCATTCTTAGGGAATCACTTGCTTATCATTATTAATCTAGACATATTTTACTGCCTGGATTGCATGAATATTGTACAGACAAAAATTCATATCTTAGCGTATATATTACTGTAGATTTTGCCTGACAGCTTCTGTAGATTTCTCCGTAACTTATGGAATTTTAGTATTATATATGCATATGTAAATTATGTATTGCAGGGTACTAATCTACATCCTATAATCTATTTCTTATCGAAAATCCTTCATATGATCGTACGAGATGAATCCCTCAACCAGTTTGAATTCCTCGGATTTCGACAGCTATTCCGATATGGAGTTTCACCTAAGCTCCGAAAACAGCGTCAGCGGCATGAATCAACCAATCAGCCATTATCAATTCATCTGATGGGTTCATAGTCGACTTAATTAATGGAAACGCGCAGAAGGTAATCCCTTCCACCAACCGAATTCACCTCTTGACAATGAACCTGAAGCGTTTACCGGCGAACCTGTTCGAGACACCATTTTCAGTCTCATTTCCAGGGTAACTCGACAAAATTATATTCTATCCACAATTCTGAACCTTATTCATCCGCTCGTTCTGACCGACAATCATCCTGGAGTAATAAGTCAACGAACTTGGCGCTCGAATAACCAATTCGGAGAATATGGTGCAAAATGTACCAGCTTCATCAACATCACCGGCACCAACAGTACCATCAATAACAGCACGAGTATCATCAACAATCCATGCTTTAATATCACCATCTGTACTTTGAGTATGATCTTCGCTCTACGTATCGTTCTACCTCATTTATCTTAGTTCGACATGGCGAATATGTAACCTTTAATGTTTTAGAGATTATTTATTCTCGTTCCAATTGAAAATCAAATGAGTTTAATATAATATTAACTCATTAAATCCATGATTACATCTGAAGAAAATATATATGTATATGTGTTTTCGAAAAGATTGTAATTAAAAAAAAAAAAATTCTTTTGTACAAACTGTTAATGGTGAAAATATTTTAACGGGTAGGTAATACCCGAGGAATATTTAAATTTCACATTAATAAGTTACACTGTATATTCTTCGAATTTGATTCAACAGTTATTCACTATCCTATTTACAACCACCGAGATACGTATCCGTTCACCAAAGAATAACTATTTTCATTCAAATTCAATTTCATATTTGGATTTTGACCTATCAGAATCCAACAAGTGGCATAATGAAGAAATAATGGACAAAAAAAAAAAAATTTGATTAGAAACAGACCAATTAACAATATTAAATTTTTATTAAGAAACCACGCTAACAAAATCCTAGCTAACTGTTCCTAGCTAACTGTTAATTCCGAATTACATTTTATTTTATCGCAATTTAATTATCGCAATTCTATTTATCGTCATTTAATTTCTGTTATTTACTTTACGCACTTTATTTATCGTCAATTACTTTTCTATTATTTATTTTACGCACTTTAAATATCGGGTCACGATACATAATTATTAATTCAAATATTATATATTCAATTATATATGAATTATTGGATTGTTAACTGTGAACTATCGACTGTGGACTAATAACATTGGACAATTAAAATGAATTAAAATATTGACTATAACATATGAAACTAAACAATTCTTCAAGTTTGTCACTTGAATTCATCTCAAACTTTATTTGTATCTCGACGATTACAATCTGCGTTCAAAAATCTTTCGTAATTCTTGAAAACACCTCAATCGAAGGATGAACCAACTGCACTTCATCCACGGAAGAAAAGATTTATGCATATAGTTATACACCTGAAAACTCTTGGAAACTGAATAAACATTTAACACATAGCTATGTTAATTCCTTTAGTGTTATTATTACCCAAAATAATTTTGCAATCCCTTTCCAAATTAGCCAATTTTGTCATAGCTCCAGCAAATCAATTTTGACTTTCGTTCGGATTAAACTTATTATAACTTGATTTATAAACCTGCCTTTCGTCATCGTTATCGGGGAACTGTTTATATTTCACCACAGTAACAGAAACTTATCTGCAACTTCATTACTCATCGACTTAAGTTCTCCGAAGAATTATTATATTTGTTCGTTAAAACCCTATCATGTACTTATCCGCATTTTGTAACAAGAATTGCCATACCAATTACCGGGAATCAGCAAATCTGTATTGTGAGTCTCGCAACGTTTCCACATCAACAGTTATATGTATCCATATAACATTTGTCTCATAGAACTATGATCTTTCATTCTGAAATTTTGAAAAGCACTCAATCTACAAATCAATACCCTGAATGTTGAAAAAGCTGAATGAAGCAGCAGAAACTGTAGGCAACCATAAATGACTTTAGTCGTCGGAAGTTTGATGATAAAGAATAATATGTTGTAAAAGCTCAGAAACGTTGGGACTGGAAAACGGATAGAGTTAAACATGAAGGAGACCAAGGAAAAATACAAGGACCAAACCCTATATTCAAAGGATTCAGGTAATTCTGGATCCGATGAAATCTTTAGAGAATATCTTGCTCCGAGGTCATGTTAAAATCTTGCGGAAAAAATTTTTTTCGTCAACCATCGAACTTAGAAATTCCAAAATATCATCATAAATATCTTCGATATTTCTGAGGATATTTTCATAAATATTCTCGTTCGAAATTATATACCTCTGCGTGCTATCTGTAATACATTATATTAAAAATTTCTGTAAAATCTAAGTATAAACTATGAATGAAATTTTGAAGTAGTGTTGAGAACTGATGCATGAGTTAGTATAATATAATGACACTTGATCAACGTGATTATATTACAGTAAGTCATGCTAAGTTTCTAATGGAACGTGATGATTCACAAATCTTAACGTCATCATGTGCCATGTTACACGACTCTTATATTCTAGCTAATCTCCAAACATATAAAGAATATATCTTCCTGATAGTTCTATCTTTTCTCTTAAATTCTGGTAATTTAACCAACCAATATCGTGCTATTACAATCTTTCTTAGGACATTAGTTATGTTCATTCGAAATTTCATATCTATGAATTCTGGACTATTACTCGCTTGACTTAAAGTCGGGAAGAGAAAACAAAAAGGATGGAACTCCAAAATATAAAGGAAACAAAGAGGGTGGATTTATAGTGAAATATCAGATAGAGCAATCGAGGTAGATCATCACATTTAATTAAAGAGATCCTAATTTCCTTAATTACCGAAGAATCAATTCTTATTCAAATTTCGAAGATTTTCTTTAAATCCCTTGAATCCCGGAATTCAATCAAGACAACGTCAAAAGTTAAGACGAAACTTTTCACTCTTTTGTGATAGCTTCACTCATACGCTTCACATGATTGAATCGTTTTATCTATATTAATCAATAATGATAAAACTCTAACTCATATTCGTCATGAAAACATTTTTATTGTCAACCATGACCACCTCACTCAAATTTCGGGACGAAATTTCTTTAACGGGTAGGTACTGTGATGACCCGAGAATTTCTGACCAAATTTAAACTTAATCTTTATATGTTTCTAACACGATAAGCAAAGTCTGTTAGGTTGAGTCTCAAAATTTTGAACTGTTTTCATATATTCAATTGACCTTCGACTGTTCTCGACGATTCACGAACAACTAATTGTAAATAGATACATGTATATTTATATATATATACATATATATATATATATATATATATATATATATATATATATATATATATATATATATAATTTGAAATATTAATTGAAATAATATATGAGTTAATTATTGGAAATAAATATGTAAAATAATATGCGATACAATGAAAACTATTATTACAAATGTATATATATATATATATATATATATATATATATATATATATATATATATATATATATATATATAAATATGTATATAAATACTATTTGTAAATATATAAAATAATATTAAATATATTTGTTTAAAAATATATAATATATATTTATGTGATAAAACTTGTTATTTAAAACTGATTATATTTAGAGAGAGAGTAAATGGAAAATGAATGATTTCGAACTTAATTATTAAACGTCAGTAACACTCGGTTGATGTTTTGTTAGTTTTAATATAGATATTGTACATGTCCATGAAGGATGAAAATAAAAGTTGGACTGTAAATTGATTACGAAGATTTTAGATTTGTCAAAATTATTTTTACCCTTTTAAGATTAAATATTAGCACTCCGTACATATAAATTGGAATAGAAAATAAATAATTATTAAACCTTTTTGATCAGGTTTCAACCAGTTAATGAGTGAAATAATTAAATATATTTAATCTAAAAGTTTAGGATTTTTAGGAACACTTTTATACGACAACTGTTTAGCAATGGACTATGATATAGCATTCCGTGAGAAACTGTCGGTAGGTAAATGACAAGTAATCGGCTGGTAACTGTTTAAATGTTGAAAGAATGAATGATACTGTGGTTGATTGTTTCAATCCCAATCCCACTTTCAATTAAATAAGTAATAAGTAATATTATATATTAATAATAAAACTTTGCAGTGTAATATATGTATACTACCTACAACATATAGAGAAGGATATATATCCATTAACTTCACTCTTCTTCTCTACTTCATCGCCACTACCACCGGAAGCCACCATGGCCACCTAGAATAATCAAACACCATAACCGTCATCTTTTCCCTCTCTCCCTCTTCTTTATGTTAACAACCTAAACAATCATAAACCACCGTCACTCGCCACCTCTACAACTATATCGTCATCTCTTCCCTCTCTCCAAATTTAAATTGTAAACCACCCATTTCCTGTTTACTCATGTCGACTATACGGCTGCCACCACAGCTTCTACCATCACCGGAGACCATCTCACGACCACCATCACCAACCACTCTCTTTATCTCTCTCACTTAAACTTGCTAGTGAAACACCACCTAAATCGTTTTCCTACTGCCACTATAAACTGTTTCTACTTCAACCCCTTTCGTCAACCGTCACCATGATTTCTACTTCTTTTTCTGTTTATTTGAACCACGTTAAAACACCACACAAACCGAACCCACTTGTTTTCTACAATACAACTGAAGGTTACCAACTATGTTTACAATCGTACATATTTCTTTTACGTTCCAAAAACTCGAACCAACAAGACACCGCAACCTTTTTATTGTCCCATACACCACCACTGTTCCAGCTTCTCGTTTTCTGGTTCCTTCGAAACCTACTCCAACACCACCATCACCGGCTACTATAACCACCATAAATCACCTCTTTCCTGTTCGATATATTTTTTTTTTGTTAAAGTGTTCGGTTCAGTCCATAAACAAACAACCTAATCCCATCATCATTTTTTGTGCGACTTTAAACAAACGGAACATGTATGCATATTTATGACTGCAAATTCCAACAAAACCTCACTAGAATTATTAAAGGAGTTAGTGAAATGCCAGCTAGTGATAAAGAGCACATGTATAAAACCATATTATTCGGAATTATTCATATTCACCATGTAACGGGCTTTAATTTTTTCAGTGGGCCCAATATGATGTGATTTCCAGTTGGGCCATAACCTTCTTTCTGTTGGGCCAAGTATTTAAAGCTATCGTTCCTTTCCCTGGTTCCTCCTCGTCAACCAACTCAAACACACATCAATTAATTATTGATGTAATTATGTATGACATGTTAATGATAAATGATAATGATGGTGGTTATGATTAATGATGAGGTTATGATGGTATTATGATGATACATAATATGAGGATTCCGTTTAATGGTGAAGATGACGTGATGGCGATATAGAGGATGATAGATATGAAATTTTCATGATGACAATGAATTGTTCATGATAATGATAACTATGTTATGATAACAATCGATAATTCAATGGTTAATCATATTGGTGATAATACATAAAATAATAAAGATAATGGTAATAAGATGAAGATTTGAATGATGATGGTACTCGATGATGATGATAATCGATGTTGTTGATGATGATAATAAGAATGGTAATTAAAAGATGATAGTGATTAGGATTGTTATTACTCTGGTCAATTTATTAAAAAGAAATAAGCAACGGAGGAACGGTTAAGGATGTTATCGGGTTAGCGGGACGTCGCGGGTTCAAACCCGGACTTGGGCATATTTTTTTTAGAGCTACTCCTTTGAGATAGTTTACTTACTACTCATTATTATTATTATTATTATTATTATTATTATTATTATTATTATTATTATTATTATTATTATTATTATTATTATTATTATTATTATTAAATTTTTTTATTATTATTATTATTATTATTATTATTTTATCAAATAAATATTAGATACATAAAAATATATATTTGATACATAATATAATTATATTAGTATTACATAAGATTATAGAATGAAAATAATGACATTAATTAGATAAATATTACCTATAACAAATTACTGATTTTTGATATAATACTAACTACTTGTACACATATGTTAATATAACTATAAATATTAATTATTTTACAAAATAAATATATGTAACACATAATTGAAGATATAATATATATATCTTAAATAGAATTGAGTATGATTATTATATAATTAAAATACTTAAATAAATAGCACATAATTAATAAATGGAATTATGTGATTATATATTTAATATATATTACTGATATAGGTTCGTGAATCCGAGGCCAACCATACACTTGTTCAATGTCATCATATGTATTTTTACTGCAAAATACAGTATTGTGAGTTTCATTATTCCCTTTTTATATACATTTTTGGGCTGAGAATACATGCAAATGCTTTATTAACTATTTTACAATATTTGTATGCGTGAGTTTCATTTGATCCCTTTTTACTCATTACATTTTTGGGCTGAGAATACATGCAAATGCTTTATTAACTGTTTTACAATATTTATATGCGTGAGTTTCATTACTCCCTTTTTAAATGCTTTCGCAATATATATTTTTGGGACTGAGAATACATGCGCTGTTTTTATAACTATTTTACGAAATAGACACAAGTAATCGAAACTACATTCTATGGTTGGATTATCTAATCGAATATGCCCTTTTTATATAGTCTGGTAATCTAAGAATTAGGGAACAGACACCCTAATTGACGCGAACTCTAAAGATAGATCTATCGGGCCCAACAAGCCCCATCCAAAGTACCGGATGCTTTAGTACTTCGAAATTTATATCATGTCCGAAGGAGGATCCCGGAATGATGGGGATATTCTTATATGCATAATGTGAATGTCGGTTACCAGGTGTTCAATCCATATGAATGATATTTTTGTCTCTATGCATGGGACGTATGATTATGAGAAATGGAAGTACGAAATCTTGTGGTCTATTAAAATTATGAAATGATTATTTATGTTAAACTAATGAACTCACCAACCTTTTGGTTGACACTTGAAAGCATGTTTATTCTCAGGTATGAAAGAAATCTTCCGCTGTGCATTTGCTCATTTTAAGGATATTACTTGGAGTCATTCATGACATATTTCAAAAGACGTTGCATTCGAGTCGTCGAGTTCATCAAGATTATTATTAAGTTAATTATAGTTAGATATATTATGAAATGGTATGCATGCTGTTAACTTTCAATGTATTGAAAGATTGTCTTTTCAAAAACGAATGCAATGTTTGTAAAATGTATCATATAGAGGTCAAGTACCTCGCGATGTAATCAACTGTTGTGAATCGTTTATAATCGATATGGACTTCGTCCGGACGGATTAGGACGGGTCTTCACACTAACCTTGTATTAGGAAAGTAACACGTCCAGTTTACTTGTCCCGTATATTACCTTTCGATAAACTATCTTCTGGTTGTAAAGGAAAGCGTTGAACAAGCAACTGTTAAGGCAATGTCCCGTGACATGCTTTTGATTATGGTCTATATCGTGTCGGATACAATTACTATCCTTTGTAGGAGCAATAGTAAAGCTCACCCTATAGTTTTTTTTGTCTGGTACAAGGTCCTGTCTTTGACCATGCTATGCAACCACCGTTCTTACGGTTG
The DNA here is from genome assembly GCF_046630445.1 of Rutidosis leptorrhynchoides. Lineage (NCBI taxonomy): Eukaryota > Viridiplantae > Streptophyta > Magnoliopsida > Asterales > Asteraceae > Rutidosis > Rutidosis leptorrhynchoides. The sequence goes on from NC_092335.1 coordinate 213,631,022, forward strand.
ACACCCGATTTGGTTCAGGTGACCTAATGAATTCCAGGTGAATTCCTAGGATTTTACGTTCAATGGTAATGAACGCATTGAAAATGGGTTTTCAGAAAACAAATCGGTTTGTAATTTTTATCAAAATATTTTCTCGTTCAAGCTCGAGTTTAGATATCATTGAATTCCATGAGTTTGTAATTCTCAATCTTTAAGATCAATCTCTAGGATTGAGTAATATCAGGCTTAAAAGCTGATTTTTGATCTTTTAAGGAGATTATCCTTTCTGGGGTTCTGATTCATTAGTCTTATCAAGCTAATTTGCACGGCGCCCTCCCCATTTTACGAGACAGATCCTCTCATGGTTAGGATAAGTCTGACCACTTGGTGACCCTGTTTGATGCTGAGGTCCGTGGATTTCCTGCTGATTTTAGAGATGACTTTTCTAGATTTTTCGTTAACCTACAGCTGGTCTGGACGACAACTTCCTGACCTAAATCAAGAAGCGCGTTTCTTTTTTGGAAGACTTTACTTCCTTTTAATGATGGAATTGATTCATCGTGTAGCTTCATCTTTCTTTCAAATACATTACAGTAAATTGGGTGAAACTGATTAGATTAGTCTAAAGCAAAAGTATCTTCAGTTATTTGTACAAAAATATGTTATATATGTTCAAAATAACTTGGTAAATTTTCCCACACTTGGCTTTTATTTTTTTTCTTTCTTTGCCTTTTTATTGTCCTCTATTCCATTTTAAATAAATTCTAACATTTTAGGTTGTTTCTCAATTTATGTCCTTTCTGTGGTAACAATAATTTTGGTGTTAACACCTAGTTTTATCGTTCATAAATATGTATAAACATGATTTAGAGTTCATTTAATTGAAAATTTTGAAAAATTTTACTAGAATTGGGTAGTCAGTATATAAGACTAGGGCTGTTCTTTATTATCAGAGAGCACTAGATTCTAATACAACTACTGCGTTACTAGTATTTTTAATGGTAACCAAGTGTTTTTAAGTTAAAAATTTTAAAAATCCGAAAGAATTTAACCCCTTCCCACACTTAAGATCTTGCAATGCCCTCATTTGCAAAAAATCAGTAACAATTTAAATTATTGAGGGTGATTAACGTAGAAAATTGATTAAATTTTACCAAAGTTTCCAAACATATTGGAGTTTGTTTTAAAAGCAAAGATTTTTTGTTTTTTTTTTATTGTTTTTGGCATTTTAATTCAATAAGGCTAAAAATAATGATAATAAAAGTTCTCGTCCCTCCCTTGGGTAGAGCAATTTCGGTTCAACGACCTAGTTTTCAACTCACGACGAATTTTAAAAATCATATTTTTAACTTAACGAAATAAAGTAAATTTTTGTTTTTAAATTCACACCAAACTTAAATTTAAAATGCATAAAATTAAAAATTCATATTAAAAATTCACACCAGACTTAAATTATATTTTTGTTTTTATACATACAAACTTATATTAAAAATATTAATTTTTCAAATATTTATAAACTTAAATATATTGATTTTAAAAAGTTTACAATAATAATTTAATATTAATTTTAATTTTAAAAATAAAGTAAAAATTAAAAATTAAAAATCTTTTTGGTCTTTTATCCCACTTTAATCAATCAAATATTATCAAAAATATACGCCCCTCTTTTCGGTAAAGTAATTTCGGCTATATTACCTAGTTTTACTCCTGACGAATTTTTGAAATATTTTGGGTTGATTGATTAAAGATATTTATACCTTAAGAATAAACGGTAAATTTCGCAGTGATGTAATAAATTTTTGTATGATATCAATAATTTCGGTCGCAAAACCTAATTTTATTGAATACCAATTTAATACTTTATAGCGAACAATTTAGCGTTTAATATCAAAAGGTTAAAAGCAATAAAATAAAAACAAAAACTGTACATACTTACCTGTGAAATGGAATTTTCAGTGACCTGTTTTAGCCCACTCATAAGATAGTCGGACTAATTGGTTTTCCATAGCTACATAGGCATAACCTCGAGCATTCAACGTTTTTTCTTCGAAATATATGAACGGTCCATCTCTGCATAAAGTAACGAATTCGGTATTGGAATATGTCTGATTCGTCGAACATTTTCCTTCGTGTGACCATTTTCCGCATTTGTGACATCTTTCAAGGTGTCAAGCTCTTCTTTTCGCTGCGGATTTTGATTTTCCTTTACCAAAATGTAACTTATTATTTTCGTTCCTGGATTCTTTTCTTACTCCGTCCAATTTACCTCTAATTAATGATACCAATTCACTTGGAAGGGTGTCATTATTACGTTTAGTGATCAAAGCGTGTAGCATTAGACCATGGTTTAATTCACAGGAAGTCTTCATCTCGTAAAACCTAAAAAAAATAAAAATTCAGAATGGGGGGAGAAGACTAGTTCTTTAGGGTCTGCTAGGGAAAGACCATTCGGGTTCCATTCTTGGAAACTACACGAAAATAGAAAATCTAACTCTAACAGAAATACATATTATCCTTTAAAGACTTGATTCTCCCCACACTTAGTTAGCTGTGGTGTTGAAATTGTGATTAACTTCGTTGTCAACTTCCATCGGACCATGTATGTAATGTTTAACTCTGTGACCATTAACTTTAAATTTAATCTCATTTGAATTTATTAATTCTATTGTTCCGTATGGGAAAACTCTTTTGACTATAAATGGTCCAGACCATCTTGATTTCAATTTTTCAGGAAATAGCTTGAATCGTGAATTGAAAAGAAGAACTCTGTCTCCTTCCTTAAATTCTTTTGAACTTCTGATTCTTTTATCATGCCATTTCTTCGTTCTTTCTTTATAGATTAATGAATTTTCGTATGCTTCATGTCTCAATTCTTCTAATTCATTTAGTTGACTTAATCGTAGACGTCCAGCTTCATGTAAATCAAGATTACATGTCTTCAAAGCCCAAAATGCTTTGTGTTCAATTTCTACTGGAAGATGACATGCTTTTCCGTAAACGAGTTTAAAAGGTGTGGTTCCAACTGGAGTTTTGTAGGCTGTTCTAAAAGCCCAGAGTGCATCATCCAATTTCATGGACCATTCCTTCGGATTTGATCCTACGGTTTTCTCTAGAATACATTTTAAAGCTCGGTTGGTATTTTCAACTTGTCCACTTGTTTGTGGATGATAAGCAGTGGAGATTTTATGAGTTACTCCATATCTTTTGAGAACTTTCTCAAGTTGATTGTTACAAAAATGAGTACCCCGATCACTTATTAAAGCATTCGGTGTTCCAAACCTAGCAAAAAGACGTTTTTAAAAGTTGACTACAACTCGTGCATCATTAGTTGGGAGAGCTTGTGCTTCCGCCCATTTAGATACATAATCAATGGCAACGAGGATGTAGAGATTATTATGAGATTTTGGAAATGGACCCATAAAGTCAATACCCCAAACGTCAAATACTTCACATACTAGAATGACATTTTGTGGCATTTCATCACGTTGACTTATTTTTCCTGCCCTTTGACAAGCATCACAGGATTTTCAAAGAAGGTGTGCGTCTTTGAAAATTGTAGGCCAATAGAATCCAGCACCGTAAACTTTTCTTGCTATAAGTTGAGGCCCATAATGCCCTCCCGTTGGTCCTGTGTGACAATGGTTTAAGATTTTACTAGCTTCATCTCCGAATACACATCGGCGTATTATTCCATCGGGACAACTTTTAAACAAATGTGGATCTTCCCAGAAAAAGTGCTTTATACCACTAAAGAATTTCTTTCGTTTTTGGTACGACAATCCTTTTTCAAGGAATCCACATACTAAGTAATTTGCATAATCTGCAAACCATGGAATTTCATTATAATCTATATTCAATAGATATTCATCAGGAAAGTTATCTTGTATGGCCGATTCATTTAGAACTTCTAATTCGGGATTTTCAAGACGAGAAAGATGATCAGCGGCGAGATTTTCTGCTCCCTTTTTGTCTCGGATTTCAATATCGAACTCTTGTAAGAGTAAGATCCAACGGATTAATTGTGGTTTAGCATCTTGTTTTAAAAATAAGTATCTAAGAGCAGAATGGTTGGTATAGACCACCGTTTTAACTAGAACGAGATATGAACGAAATTTGTCGAAAGCAAAGACAATAGCAAGGAGTTCTTTTTCAGTAGTTGTGTAATTCGTTTGTGCTCCTTATAATGCCTTACTAGCATAGTAAATAGGTTGAAATCATTTTTCAATCCTTTGTCTTAAAACGGCTCCCATTGCAAAATCACTTGCATCGCACATTAGTTCAAATGGTAGATTCCAATTTGGAGTTATCATAGTCGGCGCATTATTGAGTTTTTCTTTAAGAATATTAAAAGATTTGATTCATTCATCTGAAAAGATGAATGGAGCATCTTTTTCAAGGAGTTTGTTCATAGGAGTGGCAATTTTAGAAAAATCTTTTATGAAACGTCGGTAAAAACCGGCATGCCCTAGAAAACTCCTAACTCCTCTAACATTGGTGGGATGTGGAATTTTAGTAATTACATCTACTTTAGCTCTATCCACTTCAATTCCTTCCTTTAAAATTTTATGACCAAGAACGATGCCTTCTTTAACCATGAAATGGCATTTCTCCCAATTAAGAACTAGATTTGATTGTTCGCATCTAATAAGCATTCGTTCAAGATTAACAAGACATGATTCAAATATATCACCGAAGACTGAAAAGTCATCCATGAAAACTTCCATGCATTCTTCTATCATGTCGTGAAAAATCGCCATCATGCACCTTTGAAAGGTTGCAGGGGCGTTGCAAAGTCCAAATGGCATGCTTTTGTAAGAAAAAGTACCATAAGAGCACGTGAATGTGGTTTTCTCTTGGTCCTCGTGTGCTATTGGAATTTGAAAATATCCGAAAAAACCATCAAGAAAACAATAGTAACTATTTCCGGCTAATCTTTCCAACATTTGATCAATGAAAGGTAAGGGAAAGTGATCTTTTCTGGTGGCGTCATTTAATTTTCTATAATCAATACAAACACGCCATCATGTTACAGTCCTAGTAGGAATAAGCTCATTTTTCTCATTTGTGATGACAGTCATGCCACCCTTCTTAGGTACGCATTGAACTGGGCTTACCCATGGACTATCAGAGATTGGATATATTAAACCTGCATCCAGCAGTTTAATAATTTCTTTCTTAACAACATCGTGCATATTAGGATTTAGTCTTCGTTGGCGTTGCACATACGTTTTATGACCTTCTTCCATAAGGATTTTATGTGTGCAATATGAAGGACTTATTCCTTTAATATCATGAATCTTTCATGCAATGGCTGGTTTATGAGCTTTTAGCATAGAAATGAGTTGAGATTTTCCATTTTCAGTAAGAGAAGACGATATTATTACAGGTAATTCAGACTCACCATGTAAATAAGCGTATTCCAAATGGTTTGGAAGTGGCTTTAACTCTAATGTCGGTGGTTCTTCTATCGATGATTTGTATCGATATCTGTCTTCCTCTTTTAGCATTTGAATTTCTTCTGTTGTTGGTTCATATCCATTAGCCATAAGTGTATCTATCATTTCAGTTTCATCAATTGGTTCAGTTCCTTCTCCTAAAGAACATTCTCCCGTTCCTTGTAATTCTGGAAATTCTTCTAACAATTCTGCATGTGAATCTATAGTTTGAATATAATAACATGTATCATCTACAGATTGCGGTTGTTGCATTGCTCTATCAACATAAAAGGTAACACTCTCGTCCTCTATACTTAGGGTCAGTTTCTTACCGAACACGTCTATTATTGCTTTAGTCGTGTTTAAAAATGGTCTTCCTAATATGAGAGGAACTCGAGAATCTTCTTCCATGTCCAGAATAACAAAATCTACTGGAAATACTAAAGTACTAATTTTAACTAGCATGTTTTCCATTATCCCTCTAGGATATTTTACTGATCGATCAGCTAGTTGTATGCTTATTCGTGTTGGTTTCAATTCTCCAAGGTCTAGTTTAGCGTATAGTGAATACGACATTAAATTTATACTAGCACCTACGTCTGCCAATGCTTCTATTGAACTAAGACTACCCAGAAAACATGGAATTGTGAAACTTCCTGGATCTGAAAGTTTTTCTGGTATCTTATTCAACAGCACTGCAGAACAATTAGCATTCATAGTAACAGCCGAGAGTTCTTCCATTTTCTTTCTATTTGTGATTAGATCTTTCAAGAATTTAGCATATCTAGGTATTCCTGAAATTACATCAATGAAAGGAAGATTGACATTTATCTGTTTAAACATATCCAAAAATTTGGATTGCTCGGCTTCAAGTCTCTCTTTTCTCATTTTACTCGGGTAAGGAAATGGTGGTTGGTATGGTTTAACATAAGGTTTAGCCTTAACTGTGTTATCTTCTTTAACCTTTTCAACTACCGGTTCTGTTTCCTTATCTTGTTCAGGTTGTGGTTCTTGTGGAGCAGGAATAGCTTTATCAGAAATTACAGGTATTTCAGGTGGTTTAAGTGTGATACCACTTCTTGTGGTAATGGCTTTAGCTGTTTCATTCCGGGGGTTAGCATTTGTATCACTTGGTAGACTTCCCGATTTTCTTTCACCTATTAACCTTGCTAGGTTGCTCACTTCTTGTTCCAAATTTTGAATAGAAGCTTGTTGATTTCTAAATGCTTGAGCATTTTGTTCATTGGTTTGTTTCTGAGATGTGAAAAACTGAGTTTGAGATTCAACTAGCTTACTCATCATATCTTCTAAATTCGGCTTTTTATCATCGGTTTGTGGTGGTTTATTTTGAAAATTAGGTCTTTGCTGATTGTAAGTATTATTGGATACTTGTTGGTTGTTGTATGGAACATTTCGGTTATAATTCTGGTTTTGATTGTAGATTGGTGTTGGCGGTTGATAATTATTCTGATAATTATTTCTAGGCCTTTGATTTATGTATGAAACATTCTCTCTTTGTTCCATTGTTAGTTCAATACTGAGACAATCTTTTTTCAAATGTGGTCCTCCACACTGCTCACAACTTATTCGTATTGAGTGAATATCTTTAGTCATCTTTTCCATTCGTCTCTCGACAACATCTATTTTTGCGAAAATAGAATCTAAGTCATGGCTAGAATCGGCTCTAGCCGCTTTAGATGATCTAACGATATCTTTTTCTTGGTGCCACTCATGTGAGTGGGAAGCAGTGTTATCAATAATTTTGTAAGCATCAGTTGCGGTTTTCTTCATAATGGAACCACCAGCTACTATATCGATGTCTTTTCTTGTAGTGATGTCGCATCCTTGGTAGAAATTTGTACTATTTGACAAGTGTCTAAACCATGTTGCGGACATCCTCTTAATAACTTGCCAAATCTTGTCCATGCTTCATATAGAGTTTCATTTGGCTTCTGCGAGAACGTAACAATTTCTCCTTGAAGTCTTACGGCTTTAGATGTCGGAAAGAATTGTTTAAGAAATTTTTCAACTAAAACATCCCATGTATCAATCGCCCCTTCAGGTAACGATTCTAATCAATCTTTGGCTTCTCCCTTTAAAGTCCAGGGAAATAACATGAGATATATCTGTTCATCCTTAACTTCTCTTATTTTAAATAGTGTACAGATCCTATTAAAGATGCGAAGATGTTCATTTGGATCTTCCTTCGGCGCACCACTAAATTGGCATTGATTAGTCACCATGTGTAGAATTTGTCCTTTGATTTCATAATCTGGCGCATTAATGTCTGGTTGAGTAATTGCGTGACCTTGGCCAGTGCGTTTAGCTCGCATTCGGTCTTCCATACTTAGAGGTTCCAGATTTTCCATGATCGAATTTGTTGAATCTGAATCATTAGAGTATTCTAATTTAATGGTTTGTTCCTCGACAATCTCTGTTTGAATGATTGGTGGTTCCGGAGGAAAGATTAATGGTTCAAGATCTCTGAATTGCCCCAGAATATCCTCCAGATTCTCAATTGTGAGGTCGGATTCAAAAAATGGATTATCGGAAATTTGAATTGGAGTACTTGGTCGACTAGATGACGATTCTAAAGAAAAATCAACGGCGACAATATTTGCTAGATGTCTTGATCGAGTTACAGGTGGTGAACGTACAAAAGGAGGTGAACGTTTTGCTCGGTGCATTCACTGAATATCCTATTAGTTATAAAAGATAAAAATTATATAAGTTATCAAATTAATAGACTTTTCTGCTTTTGCCCACGTTTTGAATAGCCAATAGATGCAGCAGGGAGCCAGAACCCTTTAAATCGGAAGCTCACAACTCAGCCACTAACAAATCCAACTGTTACTACGAAGCATAAAATTTGGATGTCTATCAATTTAACCACTTAAAATAATTTTTCGTTGAAATTTAAAGAAATTTTAGAGAAGAAATAGAAAATTCTATGTCCTAAAAACTAGAGGGTCGAGAAATAAGAAAGAAAAAGAGTGCGTCGAAAAACGTCGAAAAATAATAGGCGTCGAAAAATAAAAATAAGAAAGTAGCGCGTCGAAACTTAAAAAGTCTAAAAACTAAGAATTAAAAGTTACGTCTAAAAAGCTTAAAAGGAATACTATATCCAAAACAGCAATAACTTAAAAAGGTACTAAAATATAAAAACGTCGTCGCAAAATTCTAAAGCACCTAAATCTTAGTCTAAAAAAAACACTTAAGGGATTTTACGGCAAAGCCTAAAAATCTAGAAATAAAAATAACTATGGCAAAAACTATATCTTAAAACTAAAAACGAGCGAAAAATACAAATATTACGCTAAAACGAATAAAAAGATACAAAATATAAAAATATACTTAAAGTTGTAAAAAGTACAATTTTTATAAAAATATTATTTATTTTATAAAAGTATTAAGTTTTATAAATTAATTAAACTAATTAAACTTAAAAATATAAACCCTAATTAATATTAATAATAAATAAATTAACCCTAATTTTTTAATAAATGAATACCAGGTTTCACCTGTCAGAGTACCTCCGCGAGTGCGGATAAACCTAGTTCAAATACTCCGCGAGTGCTGAGGGTCCAAATTCAGCTGAGAATCAGGTCGATTTCTATGCAGGTTCAGTTATAATTTTAATAATAATTTTTTTTTCAATATATATACAAATATAGATATAACTTAAATAAAAATTTAATTTTAAAATTAAAATTAAAATACTTATTCACTTTATAAATATTATAAACTCTTAAAAATATAAATGTATTTTTCTTTCTTTTTGTATTTTTATATTTTTATTAATTTTTTAAAACTTATATTTTTATAAAAAGAACTTAATAAAAACTTTTATAAATTTTGTTTTTATATATATAGCATTGCGCTTTCGGCATTTATGGTCCCCGGCAGCGGCGCCAAAAATACTTGATGTGCGTATAGGTGTATATAAAATAGTTTATATTTTTACAAGGAAATACTATTAAATATGATACAATTTTATACAAGTTATTTATTTATTTATAGAGTCGATATACCTAAACCTTGCTACAATACTTATAGGTAGTTTACCTAATCGTACAGTAGTGTAGTTTTTAGTAAGTCCTGTTCGTCCACAGGGAACTTTAGCCAAGCTTAACGCTATATTTTTAACTTATAATTGTAAAAATACAAAAATATATATAAGTAGTATTATTATTATAAAAGGGGGTTTTTACCGTTTAATGACCGGTTTGTCGATTTTAAAACTTTAGTCGCAGTTAAAACTTAATGTAAATTATTAAAAATAAATACAACTTAATTTAAAACGTAAAGTAAATAACGATAATGAAATTGCGATAAATAAAAGTGCGATAATTAAAAAGTACGATAATTAAAAGTTCAATTAAATACAATGACAATAAATAAAAGTGCGATAATTAGAAGTGCAATTAAATATGAAATAAAAGAATTATGCTTATTTAAACTTCCATAATCATGATGTTTGACGTGTTGATTTTTAGTTTATTCCCATGGGTTAATTGTCCTTTGTCCTGGATTATTTAATATGTCCATCTGGTTTTTGTCCATAACAGTCCATCGGTCATAAATTTAAAATGCGAGTGTCCTCGTCAAATCATTATTATATCCGAAGTCAAATATTCCAACTAATTGGGGATTTAAACTATAATTACACCAATTTTCCTTGTATATAATTCACCCTTGTTTTAATAAGTCCATTGACTATTAATCCATTCCCGTGTCCGGTTAAATGAACGATTATTTGTACTTATAAATATCCCGCCCATCGTTTCCGATCGAGTGTATATGGTAATTTATAGGTACGTCCAATTGTAAATCTTTATATTAAATTAACAAACTATCATTTAATTAAACAAATATAAAGCCCATTAATAGCCCATAGTCTAATTTCCACAAGTGTCGTTCTTTTGTCCAAACCCCAATTATGGTACAAAGCCCAATTACCCAATTTTAGTATTTAGCCCAACATCACAATTACTTCGACATTAAATAAGCATAATCATAACTTAGCTACGAGACATTAAATTAAAAATAACATTAATCATAACTTACAGTGATTAAAAATAGCGTAGCGTTACACGGACAGAATTTTGACTTACACCCTTACAACATTAGCTAACATACCCTTATTATTAGAATTAAAAATTAAAATTAAAATTAAAATTAAAATATAAATATATATATATATATATATATATATATATATATATATATATATATATATATATATATATACGTGAGTGAATGAGAAGAGAAAAAGATGATCGAATTCAGCAAAATGCGTTGCCTTTTATAGGCCCCATCTGGATACTGTTGCCTCCGCGAGTGCGGATTTGTTTGCCTTTGAATCTCCGCGAGTGCAGAGCACTGGATTCCAGCTCACACACTTTGGATCCTAGCTTGTCGATGGATTTAAAATATAAATATAATATATATATAATTTTAAGAATTATTTATATATCATATTATATTTATGTGCATAGTTGACTTGTAATTTTAGCTCCGTTGCGTTGCGCGTTGAAAGTTGACTCAGGTCCCGGTTCCGGATTTTCGAACGTCCTTGCGTACAATTTAATATCTTGTATTTTGCGTTTCGCGTCTTGTACTCTTGTAATTTCGAGACGTTTCTCATCAATAATTTGAACCACTTTGATTGTACTTTGTAATTTTGAGATTTTTGGTCATTTGCGTCTTCAATTCGTCAAATCTGTCTTTTGTCTTCACCTTTTATTATTTAAACGAATATCACTTGTAAATAGAACAGTTGCAACTAAAAGCTTGTCTTTCTTGAGGGATAATGCTATGAAATATATGTTCGTTTTCAGCATTATCAATATCCTAACATAGGATTTCGTGAGTTAGAAAGAGCTTCTAACATGCAACATAAAGAAGCATGTTATGCTTACGGATTAGTGTTGTTCGCTTCTTACCAAAATGAGAAAAAGAACATCGGATTACAACTTTTAAATAAAACCTTCCCACAAGTGACGGATTCAGTAGTTGGGGTGAGAAACAAGGTTTTTAGATTATTACGGGGCTGTTGGACATTACGAAACCCTCGTCCTTTTGACGACATTACAACATGCTGCCTAGCCAATGGTCATAACGGTTACTTTCCACAAGACCAAGGATGGGAAGTCCTCTTAGTAAAACCAGAATGCATGACTTGTTTCTGGACTTATGAATTACGTGTCTTTATTTCTTTTGCTGAACAACTTGCGTATTAAATAGAATTGCCTTTATAGCTGCCGAGTAGCAAAGTTATTACTCCCTTCGTCCCACTATAAGTGTCCACTTACTTTTTGCACACAGTTTTAGGAAATCCCACTAACTTCATTCTCCACCAATCAAAATTCTTCTCTCTCCAGAATAACCTCTTCTCATTGGTTGAAATATAAAGTGGACACTTGTAATAGGACATCCCAAAATAGAAATGTGGACACTTTAAGTGGGACGGAGGGAGTATGCGTTATATTTCATCCTATATGTATAATAGTGGTATTGTAAGCTTGTAAAATTTTGTATAAAGTTTGAACGCGAAATATTATTGTAATAAGTTTTTCATATAGAAGCGTAGTAGTTGAGTTGTATAGTAGCTAGTAAGTATGAACTTAACGGGTAGGTACTACCCGAATTAAAACTATAAAATGCTAATATGAAGAAAAAGCTTTTATAAACAAGATCATATAATGCTACAAAATACTATTGACTACTCTTAAATTCTATATGATTAACTCAATTCTTTTGGCTATTTTTGAAGGAAATGGCATCGACGACTCGTCAGAACTTGAACATGAGTGAGGAAGATTTCCGTGTTTTCCTTGTTGTGAACATAGCCGCAGTACAGGCTGCGATGCAAAATAACAATAACTCTGGATCTAGCAGTGGAACTAATTCCACAAGAAATCGTGTAGGATGCTCCTACAAAGAATTCACTACCTGTAAACCTTTGGAATTTGATGGAACCGAAGGACCAATTGGATTGAAACGGTGGACCGATAAATTTGAATCGGTGTTTGCCATAAGTAAGTGTACTGAAGAGGACAAAGTTAAGTACCTACGCATACCAACAGGTGCTGCGTTAACGTGGTGGAACACCTATCTTGAACAGGTAGGACAAAATGCTGCTTACGCACTACCGTGGTCGGCATTCAAGCAATTGATGAACGAGCAGTACCGTCCTAGAAATGAAGTCAATAAGCTCAAGGTATAACTTAGAGAGTTACGAACACAAGGCTTCGACATTACCACATATGAACGACGATTCACAGAGTTGTGCCTATTGTGTCCGGGAGCGTTCGAAGATGAAGAAGAGAAGATCGACGCGTTTGTAAAAGGGTTACCAGTAAGGATTCAAGAAGATGTGAGTTCACACGAGCCCGCTTCCATACAAAAGGCAAGTTGAATGGATCATAAACTCATAAATTAGATTGAGGGAAGAATTAAAGAGCAGGAGCCGAAGAAGCCAACACGAAACAACTCAAGAGAAAGTGGGAAGAAACCAGTGACAAGGGTCACCAAAACAACAACAACAACAATCACAACCATAATCACAATAACAATCATAACAACCGCAACAACAATCGCAACCATAACTGTAATCCTAACAATAACTACAAATGTCCCAACAACAACAACAACTACAACAATCGTTTCAACAACAATAAAAATCCCAACAACAATCTCAACAACAATGGCAACAAAAACCAAAAATGCCAAAGGTGTGAAGAGTACCACCAGAATGAGTTCTGCACGACATTTTGCACCAAGTGTAAAAGAACTGGCCATGGTGCGAGAAAGTGTGAGGTCTACGGCCCAATGAATAACAGAAATAAAAGAACAGATAATGTCGGAACAAGTAATGCCGCCTTTGTTTGTTATGGATGTGGAAAACTGGGCCACATTAGAAGTAATTGCCCGAATCAGGGGAATACTAATGGGCAGGGCCGCGGAAGAGTTTTCAATATTAATACGGCAGAAGCGCAGGAAGACTCGGAGCTTGTTACGGGTACGTTTCTTATTGACAATAAATCTGCTTATGTTTTATTTGATTCGGGTGCGGACAGAAGCGATATGAGTAGAGATTTTTGTGCTAAATTAAGTTGACCATTGACGCCTTTGGATAGTAAATTTTTACTCGAATTAGCAAACAATAAATTAATTTCAACAGATAATATATGTCGGGATAGAGAAATTAAACTGGGGGATGAAACGTTTAAAATTGATTTAATACCAGTCGAGTTAGGGAGTTTTGATGTAATAATTGGCATGGAATGGTTGAAACAGGTGAGAGCAGAGGTCGTTTGTTACAAAAATGCGATTCGCATTATGTGTGAAAACGGAAAACCTTTAATGGTGTACGGAGAAAAGAACAACGCAAAATTAAATCTTATTAGTAGTTTGAAGGTGCAAAAACTAATAAGAAAAGGTTGTTACATCATTTTAACACACATCAAGGAAGTTAAACCTGAAGAAAAGAACATCAGTGATGTTCCCGTCGCAAAAGAATTTCTCGATGTATTTCTGAAAGAATTACCGGGATTACCCCCACATCGATCCGTTGAATTTCAAATAGACCTTATACCAGGAGCTGCACCAATAGCTCATGCTCCATACAGACTCGCACCCAGCAAAATGAAACAATTACAAAATCAGTTACAGGAACTTTAAGAGCGTGGTTTCATCCGACCAAGCACATCACCGTGGGGAGCCCCTGTTTTGTTTGTCAAGAAGAAGGATGGTACATTTAGGTTGTGTATTGACTACCGAGAGTTGAACAAACTTACCATCAAGAACCGCTACCCACTACCGAGAATCGACGACTTATTTGATCAACTACAAGGCTCGTCGATTTATTCGAAGATTGATTTACGTTCTGGGTATCATCAAATGCGGGCGAAGGAGGATGATATTCCAAAACTACTTTTAGGACGCGTTACGGTCATTACGAGTTTATGGTTATGCCATTTGGGTTGACTAACGCACCAGCTGTGTTCATGGACCTCATGAACCGAGTGTGTGGACCATACCTTGACAAGTTTGTCATTGTTTTCATCGATGACATACTTATTTACTCAAAGAATGACCAAGAGCATGAAGAACATTTGAGAAAAGTGATAGAGTTATTAAGGAAAGAAAAACTGTACGCTAAGTTTTCAAAGTGTGCATTTTGGTTGGAAGAAATTCAATTCCTCTGTCATATAGTGAACAAAGAAGGTATTCAGGTGGATCCAGCAAAGATTGAAACCGTTGAAAAGTGGAAAACACCGAAAACTCCGAAACACATACGCCAATTTTTAGGGCTAGCTGGTTATTACAGGAGATTCATCCAAGATTTTTCCAAAATAGCAAAACCCTTGACTGCATTAACGTATAAAGGGAAGAAATTTGAATGGAAGGATGAACAAGAGAAAGCGTTTCAATTGTTGAAGAAAAAGTTAACTACGGCACCTATATTGTCATTACCTGAAGGGAATGATGATTTTGTGATATATTGTGACGCCTCAAAGCAAGGTCTCAGTTGTGTATTAATGCAACGAACGAAAGTAATTTCTTATTCGTCTAGATAATTGAAGATTCACGAACAAAATTATACGACGCATGATTTGGAATTAGGCGCAGTTGTTTTTGCATTAAAGACTTGGAGGCACTACTTATATGGGGTCAAAAGTATTATATATACCGACCACAAAAAGTCTTCAACACATATTTAATCAGAAACAACTGAACATGAGGCAGCGCAGATGGATTGAATTGTTGAATGATTACGACTTTGAGATTCGTTACCACCCGGGGAAGGCAAATGTAGTAGTCAACACCTTGAGCAGAAAGGACAGAGAACCCATTCGAGTAAAAGCTATGAATATAATGATTCTCATTAACCTTACTACTCAAATAAAGGAGGCGCAACAAGGAGTTTTAAAAGAGGGAAACTTAAAGGATGAAATACCCAAAGGATCGGAGAAGCATCTTAATATTCGGGAAGACAGAACCCGGTATAGGGCTGAAAGAATTTGAGTGCCAAAATTTGGAGATATGAGAGAAATGGTACTTAGAGAAACTCATAAAACCAGATACTCAATACATCCTAGAACGGGGAAGATGTACATGGATCTCAAGAAATATTTTTGGTGGCCAGGTATGAAAGTCGATGTTGCTAAATACGTAGGGGAATGTTTGACGTGTTCTAAGGTAAAAGCGGAGCATCAGAAACCATCAGGTCTAGTTCAACAACCCGAAATCCTGGAATGGAAATGGGAAAACATTACCATCGATTTCATCACTAAATTGCCAAGGACTGCAAGTGGTTTTGATACTATTTGGGTAATAATTGATCGTCTCACCAAATCAGCACACTTCGTGCCAATAAGAGAAGATGACAAGATGGAGAAGTTAGCACGACTGCATTTGAAGGAAGTCGTCTCTAGACATGGAATACCAATCTCTATTATCTCTGATAGGGATGGCAGATTTATTTCAAGATTCTGGCAGACATTACATCAAGCATTAGGAACTCGTCTAGACATGAGTACTGCTTATCATCCACAAACTGATGGGCAGAGCGAAAGGATGATACAAACACTTGAAGACATGCTACGAGCATGTGTTATTGATTTCGGAAACAGTTGGGATCGACACATTCCGTTAGCAGAATTTTCCTACAACAACAGCTACCATTCAAGCATTGAGATGGCACCGTTTGAAGCACTTTATGGTAGAAAGTGCAGGTCTCCGATTTGTTGGAGTGAAGTGAGGGATAGACAGATTACGGACCCGGAGATAATACAAGAAACTACCGAGAAGATCATCCAAATTCAACAACGGTTGAAAATCGTCCAAAGTCGACAAAAGAGCTACGCTGACATTAAAAGAAAAGATACAGAATTTGAAATTGGAGAGATGGTCATGCTTAAAGTTGCACCTTGAAAAGGCGTGTTCGATTTGGTAAATGAGGGAAATTAAATCCAAGGTATATTGGACCATTCAAGATTATTGATCGTGTCGGACCAGTGGCTTACTGACTTGAATTACCTCAATAACTCGCGGCTGTACATAACACTTTCCACGTCTCGAATTTGAAGAAATGTTTTGCTAAAGAAGATCTCACTATTCCGTTAGACGAAATCCAAATCAACGAAAAACTTCAATTCATTGAAGAACCCATCGAAATAATGGATCGTGAGGTTAAAAGACTTAGGCAAAACAAGATAACAATTATTAAGGTTCGATGGAATGCTCATAGAGGACCCGAGTTCACCTGGGAACGAGAAGATCAGATGAAGAAGAAGTACCCGCACTTATTTCCAGACGATACGTCAACACCTCCAACTGCTTAAAATTTCGGGATGAAATTTATTTAACGGGTAGGTACTGTAGTGACCCGAACTTTTCCATGTTTATATATATTAAATGAAATTGTTATTTACATGATTAAGTGCTTCCAACATGTTAAGCAATCAAACTTGTTATGACTTGATTAATTGAAATAGGTTTCATATAGACAATTGACCACCCAAGTTGACCAGCGATTCACGAACGTTAAAACTTGTAAGAACTATATGATGACATATATATGGATATATATATATATATATATATATATATATATATATATATATATATAGTTAACATGATAGTATGATAAGTAAGTATCTCACTGGGTATATTAACAATGAGTGATATACATTAAAATGAGTTTATTGAATTAAGAAACTCGAAACGATATATGTAACGATTATTGTTATAACAACGTCTTACTAAATACATATGAATTATATTAAGATATTGTTACACTATGTTTAAATATGATAATTAATAAGTAAACATA
The DNA here is from genome assembly GCF_046630445.1 of Rutidosis leptorrhynchoides. Classification (NCBI taxonomy): domain Eukaryota; kingdom Viridiplantae; phylum Streptophyta; class Magnoliopsida; order Asterales; family Asteraceae; genus Rutidosis; species Rutidosis leptorrhynchoides. Next base: position 213,648,278 of record NC_092335.1, read on the forward strand.
TCATTAAGTGTATTAACAATGAACTACATATGTATAACAAGACTACTAACTTAAGGATTTCAAAATGAGACATATATGTAACGATTATCGTTGTAACGACATTTAAATGTATATATATCATATTAAGATATATTAATACATCATAATATCATGATAATGTAATAATTTAACATATCATTAGATATAATAAACAATGGGTTAACAACATTTAACAAGAATCGTTAACCTAAAGGTTTCAAAACAACACTTACATGTAACGACTAACGATGACTTAACGACTTAGTTAAAATGTATATACATGTAGTGTTTTAATATGTATTCATACACTTTTGAAAGACTTCAAGACACTTATCAAAGTACTTATACTTAACAAAAATTCTTACATTTACATCCTCGTTCATTTTCATCAACAATTCTACTCGTATGCACCCGTATTCGTACTCGTACAATACCCAGCTTCTAAATGTATTTACTATTGGTATATACACTTCAATGATCAGCTCTTAGCAACCCTTGTGAGTCACCTAACACATGTGGGAACCATCATTTAAAATCTAGCAAGAAATATCTAACAAAACAATAAACTAATGGAGCCTTTATGGATGCTTAAGTTCACGTGAACTAGGAGACTCACAAACACATTTTCATTTCAATTTTATTGAATCAAATTACTCTCGCTCAAGTGTTCTTACATTGTTCTATGTGTTCTTCATCATCTTCATCAAAATCTAGCTCAATCTAGTTCATAAATCCATACATAAACCAAGTTACAAAACAACTACTTAAGAACACACCAACAACACTTCCAAGTTTGCTAGCTTACTTCCAATCTTGAAAATCCACTTTGAGTGATCATCCAACCTCAAGAAATCTTTCTTATTTACAGTAAGATATCTTTCTAATACAAGGTAATACTCATATTCAAACTTTGATTCAATTTCTATAACTATAACAATCTTATTTCGAGTGAAAATCTTACTTGAACTTGTTTTCGTGTCATGATTCTACTTCAAGAACTTTCAAGCCATCCAAGGATCCTTTGAAGCTAGATCTATTTTTCTCATTTCCAGTAGGTTTATCCACAAAACCTGAGGTAGTAATGATGTTCATAACATCATTCGATTCATATATATAAAACTACCTTATTCGAAGGTTTAAACTTGTAATCACTAGAACATAGTTTAGTTAATTCTAAACCTGTTCGCAAACAAAAGTTAATCCTTATAACTTAACTTTTAAAATCAACTAAACAAATGTTCTATATCTATATGATATGCTAACTTAATGATTTAAAACCTGAAAACACGAAAAACACCGTAAAACCGGATATACGCCGTCGTAGTAACACCGCGGGCTGTTTTGGTTTAGTTAATTAAAAACTATGATAAACTTTGATTTAAAAGTTGTTCTTCTGGGAAAATGATTTTTCTTTTGAACATGAAACTATATCCAAAAATCATGGTTAAACTCAAAGTGGAAGTATGTTTTCCAAAATGGTCATCAAGACGTCGTTCTTTCGACTGAAATGACTACCTTTACAAAAATGACTTGTAACCTATATTTTCGACAATAAACTTATACTTTTTATATTTAGATTCATAAACTTAAGTTCAATATGAAACCATAGCAACTTGAATCACTCAAAACGGATTTAAAACGAAGAAGTTATGGGTAAAACAAGATTGGATAATTTTGCTTGTTGTAGCTACGTGAAAATTGGTAACAAATCTATATTAATCATATCCTAGCTAACTCATATTGTATTATACATGTATTCTAATATATTATGTAATCTTGGGATACCATAGACACGTATGCAAATGTTTTGACATATCATATCGACCCATGTATATATATTATTTGGAACAACCATAGACACTCTATATGCAGTAATGTTTGAGTTAGCTATACAGGGTTGATGTTGATTCCAAAAATATATATACTTTAAGTTTTGATCTAGCCTGAGACGTGTATACACTGAGTCGTGGATTGATTCAAGATAATATATATCGATTTATTTCTGTACATCTAACTGTGGACAACTAGTTGTAGGTTACTAACGAGGACAGCTGACTTAATAAACTTAAAAACATTAAAACGTATTAAAAATGTTGTAAAAATATTTTGAACATACTTTGATATATATGTACATATTTGTTATAGGTTCGTGAATCGACCAGTGGCCAAGTCTTACTTCCCGACGAAGTAAAAATATGTGAAAGTGAGTTATAGTTCCACTTTTAAAATATAATATTTTTGGGATGAGAATACATGCAGTTTTATAAATGTTTTACAAAATAGACACAAGTACGTGAAACTACATTTTATGGTTGAATGATCGAAATCGAATATGCCCCTTTTAGCTTGGTAGCCTAAGAATTAGGGAACTGGCCCCTAATTGACGCGAATCCTAAAGGTAGATCTAGGAACTAACAACCCCCATTCTAGAATTTAGAATGCTTTAGTACTTCGAGTTTATCATGTTCGATGGGTGTCCCGGAATGATGGGGATATTCTATATGCATCTTATTAAAGTCGGTTACCAGGTGTTCACCATATGAATGATTTTTATCTCTATGTATGGGATGTATATTGAAATATGAAATCTTGTGGTCTATTATTACGATTTGATAAATATATAGGTTAAACCTATAACTCACCAATATTTTTGTTGACGTTTAAAGCATGTTTATTCTCAGGTGATTATTAAGAGCTTCTGCTGTTGCATGCTAAAATATGGACAAGATTTGGTGTCAGCATGTTTGTATAATATTGTTTAAAATTGCATTCGAGATTTACTTTGTTGTAACATATTAATATTGTAAACCAATATGTATTGGTAGTGTGTAAGTGTGATATTTTTAGATTATCATTTCTAGATAATCTGGGTGGTGTCTTTTAACCTTGTCGATAAAATAAAGGTTATGGTTTGTTTTAAAAACGAATGCAGTCTTTGAAAATCGTCTCATATAGAGGTCAAAAACCTCGCAATGAAATCAATTAATATTGTGATGACCTGGAAATTTCTGACCAAGTTTAAACTTAATCTTTAACGTTTCTGACACGATAAGCAAAGTCTGTAAAACTGAATCTCAATATTTTTGAACTACTTTCATATGTTCAATTACCCTTCGATTGTTCTCAACGATTCACGAACAATTATATATATATATATATATATATATATATATATATATATATATATATATATATATATATATATATATACTATAACTTGAAAACGCAACAAAGTGTTAAGTAAATGATACTGTGTATTAAACTTATTGGTTTAATTATCTGATTGATATATATTTAACTACGGAATTAAAAGAGAATGCCAAACGATTGAATTAAAAGATATTTATCAGGTCTCTTAATGATTATGATATTATTACGGGTCTCTGTTGTGAGGTCCACGTTGATTTGGGAAATCGTTCATTTTTAACGATATTTGAAAAAAATGGTAAAGTGTTTGTTTAAATAACGTAATTTGGACACATACAATAATAAGGAATATTAACTGTTGGAATTAGATATATGAATAACTTAGGATATGTATTTTAAAATGTGTTTATTAATATTGAAAATATATATTTAACAATACGATAAAATATAATATTAACTTGGTCATAAAACGAATTGTTATTATATATATATATATATATATATATATACATATATATATATATATATATATATATATATATATATATATATATATATATATATATATATATATATATATATATATATATATATATATATTAACAAATAGCGAGACGATGATTTATAGAAGTAAATGACCAAAACACTCAAATATATAAGTTATATTTCGAGTGGTATAGTTATGGATAATTTAAGTCTATATTTTGACAAAGGTACGAGTCACGAAACGAAAAATGCAAGTTTTCTCAGCGTACGAAAGAACGATCGAAAAACTAAAACCGGGACATAAGTCGAGTGATGACGTACGACTTATCGGAACAAAAATTACAAATTAACTATGCACGAGAATATAATATAATATATAATTAATTAATTTAAATTATATAAATTATATATAATATATTTAAATATGTCAACGAACTACAAAACAAATCAGATGTGAGTTGTCCAGACAGGCCATACGATCGCATGGCATTTGCACTGGAAGCCCATGCGATCGCATGGGAACCAGAATCAGCAAACACCTATAAATTCGATTGAGTTCAGTTTTCTGTCACACACACATATATCTTTCTTCCTCCGTATTATTATATATATTATTATTATTATTATTATTATTATTTTTATTATTATTATTATTATTATTAAAAATAATATGATTATTATTAATATTATTATTATTATTAGTATTATTATACATAAAATACTACGACGAAGTCATGAGCGTGTCACTTTCAAAATGGATTTTCAAGCGGAATAGAGCTAAGGAAATTATGGGTTATAGCTATGGAGGTTATGGGTAATGTACGTGGGTATTACTGGCAAGTCAAACCTAGTGTTTATCATCTCTGTTGCGTCTACGTACTTCCCTGCAATATTGAATCACAATATTGATTCGTGAGCATTCATATCTTATCTTTTATATATTAATTGTGTATCCATGTCTAGTGCTCGAGTATATATATTTATGCATGCTTGTATGCTAAATTTCGTCGTTAAACAGTTTATAATGAATCATGAATTAAATACATATATTACTGGTAAAAGGTATATGATACACATGTTTTTGGAAAGTTGGCGAAAAATCAATAACTTTTCATTTAGAAATCGCGTAATTTCTATGAACGAATTTAAAGATATGGTCAACTGAATTATGATTGACATTAATTGAATTTCTTTTGAATCTGCAATTGATATTTAAACAACTTGTTTATAAGATTGATAATTTGGATTTTCAAATATTACTAATCGAGTAAATGAATTTCTATATAAGGCACGTCTCGTCTTGTTGAGCAATTGTCAGAATTGATTGTTTTATCATATTTTAAAGCCTTGTAAAAACTATAGTTTAATTTTACAAGAATTAGGAAACTATGTGAAATGTTAGAATGTTTCGATTGCCATGATCATTCAACTATAGTATTGAGTCAGATTGACTTTTTGAAACGACTTTTGATAACTTTTGTATGTCGGTCTCGAGCATTAGGATTGTGATACACTATGACCTGACCAAGCTTAATAGACATTTATTGACCAACATATGTTCTCTAGGTTGAGATCTATGATTATTTGGTAATCCGAGTTTCGGTCACATTTTGGTGAACGACTTTATATGCTGCTAAGGTGAGTTTCATTTGCTCCCTTTTTAAATGCTTTTGCAATATATATTTTTGGGCTGAGAATACATGCAATTTATTTTAAACAATAGACACAAGTACATACTAAATTCTATACTGAGTTTGAACTGAAAATCCCTTAGCTTTAGTAACTAGTAATTGCGGGTTATAAGAACTGGTGAGCGCGAGTAGTAGTATATGGATCCATAGGGCTTGATATCCCCGTCCGAGCTAGAGCACTATCCTTTTAACGGACGTATGCTATTTGAGAAGCGTACACGTTGGTTTATGTGTATTATTAAAATGATTATACAAAGGGTGCAAATTATATATACGTTAAGTTTAGTTACCAGGGTGCTCAATCTTGTAAAATATTTTGATAAACGTTTCTGGATGAAACAACTGAAATCTTGTGGTTCACCTTTATATACAGATTATACGAAACAATAAAACTATGAACTCACCAACCTTTGTGTTGACACTTGTTAGCATGTTTATTCTCAGGTTCCTAGAAGTCTTCCGCTGTTTGCTTATATGTTATACAAGATGATATGTGCATGGAGTCATACATGCTTTATTCTAGAAAATGTTGCATTCACAAATCATCACCATCTATCTTATTTTGACTGCATTGTCAACGGAAGTATTATTGTAAACTATTATATTACGGTGATTGTCTATAAGTAGAAATCATCAGATGTCGAAAACCTTTGATTTAAATATTCATTTATGGTGTGCTTTTTCAAAAGAATGCAATGTTTCCAAAACGTATCATATAGAGGTCAAATACCTCGCAATGAAATCAATGAATGACGTGTTCGTCCATATGGATTTGGAGCGATCTTCACAGTTGGTATCAGAGTGTTGGTCCTAGCGAACCAGATCTTACATGAGTGTGTCTAACTGACAGTTGTTAAGATGCATTAGTAAGTCTGGACTTCGACCGTGTCTGCATGTTAAAAGTTTTACTTATCATTTCTTGTCGGAAATTACATGCTTATCATTCTTAAGTCTAGACACGTTTTTCTGCATTTATTGCATAAATAGTGTATAGACAAAAATTCATATCTTAGCATATCTGTTACTGTAAACTTTTCCTGACATCTTCCAAAAATTTCTCCGTGATTTATGGAATTTGGTATTATATATACATATGTAAATTATGTATTGAAGAATACCAAACTAAATTCTATAATCTAATTCATATCAAAAATCATCTCCCTAATTATACAAGATGGTTCCCGTATCTAGTTCAAATTCCTTAAACTCTGACAACTATTCCGATATGGATATTCACCTGAATTCCAAAGACAGTGTAACCGGAATGGATCAACCAATCAGCCATCACCTATTCTGGATGAATTGGGGATGGGTTCGTAGCCTACTTAATCATTGGAGACAAGAAGAAGGTGATCCCTTCCATCCACCACATTCCCCTCTTAGCGAAGAACCTGAAGCACTTACCGGCGAACCTGTTCGAGACACCATTTTCTCTCTTATTTCTAGAGTATCTCGTCACGATAATATACTATCTTAAATTCTGAATCTTATTCATCCACTCGTCCGAACCAACAATCATCCCGGTGTAATAGAAGAAGTCAATGAGCTTCGCGTTCGGGTAGTGGCTTTAGAGAATATGGTGCAAAGGTTACAAGCACCAGCAGCATCACCGGAATCAACAGTACCACCGACAACAACACCAACAGTACCATTACCACCACCAACAACAACCGCACCACAAACCTCAACTTCACAATCTGTCCCACGAGCATCAACGTCATACGCCCTATAGATACCAAGGAATATCAACAACAACAAACGATGAAGTATTGATTCATAACTTCATCGAAGAAATATTCTGCAGAGAATATGTAGTTTCTAAAAGTTTTAGAGATTATATATTGTAAATTAGTAGTGGGCGGATAGAAATAATAAAGTGAAACCCTGACAGGAATAGTGCGCGATTTACAAGCTAGACTTGTTATACAAGCAGCTTCAACAGTACCGTCAGCATCACCAGCACGTCAGTACTATCAGCATCGTCTGCACTAGCAGCACCTATAACATCACGATTTACACCAGTTCCATAATCACCAACATCATCACAAATCAACAATGCATATATTGTATCAATGAGTTATGAAGTATTAACTCATTTTCCCTGAAGAAATTATATGTATATTTTATATATATATATGTGAAATTTGAAATAAAAATAAATCTTTTCGTACTAAGCTATTACATGTGAATCATAACTGGTAGGTACTACTCGGTTAGTTCATGTTACTAATATCCTATACATCCTTCATTAATGACTTAACAATCGTTAACTATAATCTCTAATTCTACATAATAGATTCCATTTCATAATAAATCAAGTGTATTATTCAAATACATGATTGATTTTACACTTTCATTTTCGATATACTTGAAACTTTCCAGAAAACATCATCTGTGCCTTGTAAGGTTCACAAAAAATTCCACGAGCAACAACATCCTTCACCAAGGAATATCAATAAGAATAAATAATGAAGTATTGATTTCATTAGTGAAATATTCCGCGAAGATTATATGATCTCCAATGTTTTTCATTTCTAATTCAAGCCAAAAATCAAATGAGCTTAATATGATATTAACTCATTATATCTGTATTACATCTGAAGAAAATATACATACATATATTTTCATAAAGATTGTAATAAAAATTCTTTTGTACAAAATATTACTTGTGAAATCTTTAACGGGTAGGTAATACTCGGGAAGTATATAAGTTCACAATTAATATGTTACACTGTACATTCTTCAACTTTGATTCAAAAATTATTAACTATACTCACAGCGATATACAATCGTTTTCATATAAATTTAATTATATATTCTGACAGAACGGAATCCAAGTCAAGTTTTAACAAGTGACATCATTCTTAGATCTATACATCTTTCAAAGCTATACTTTGACTTCAAAACTGTGCAAGATCCTTTAGCATTGTTATTACCAAAAATAATCTTGCAATCCCTTTTCAAAGTATCCAGTTTTATCACACTTCCAACCAGTCAACTTCGACTTTTCAGATTAGCCTTATTGTAAGCTTGGCATATACGTTTTTGTTACTGGGGAACCTTTCATGTTCCAACACATTAACAGTAAACGTACCAGCAAATTCATTAATCTGTGACTTAAGTCTCTCCGAAAAACCATTATAATTGTTCATTGAAACCCTATCATGTACTCATCCACATCTTGTAACGGTAATTATCATACCGATTATCGGGAATTAGCAATCAGTATTTCGAACTTCGCAGCAATTCTACGCCAACAGTTATATACATACATATAATGTCTATCTTATAGACTTACATACTTCGAATGGAAAGTTTCTGAAAAACACCCCAAACTGCGAAACTAGTTCTCCGAACTTTGGAAAAATACTGATGAAGCAGCAAAAACTGTAAACGACTTTAATAGTCGAAAGTTTAATGAAAAAGAGTAGTGTGTTGGAAAAGCACAGAAAAAGAGAAAGTTTGGTGCTGGAAAACGGATTGAGCAACCATGAAGGAAGCTGTGGACAAATTACAAAGATGAAATCTTCCTTCAAAGAATCCAAATGATTCAGTGTCTGCTGAAATCATTAGCGAATACCTTACTCCTTACTCTAAAACCTTTGCGGTCAATATTCTTCATCATCATCTTATCTTAAATATTCTAAGATATCATCGTATCTCCCATTATAAATATCCTCCATATTTCTGAAGATATTTTCATAACCATTCTTATCTGAAATCATTACCACTTCGCGCTATCTGTGTTACATCATAAAAGAAACTATTTTAGTTTCTAAAAATCTTAAAAATTTGCAAAATGGATGTTTTGAAGTAATGTTGGGAATTGAAGCATGAGTTAGTATAATATAATTACACTTGATCAACGTGATTATATTACAGTAAGTCATGCTGAGTGATGTTATGCGAGGGGTATATGAAATAGTATTAATTTTTATAAGAAAATACTATTAAATACGATACAATTTTACAACAAGATATTTATTTATTTATAGAATGGATATACCTAAACCTTGCTACAACACTTATAGGCAGTGTACCTAATCGTACAGTAGTGTAGTTTTTAGTAAGTCCGGTTCGTTCCACAGGGATCTTAGCCAAGTTTAACGCTATATTTTTAAAAATATATTTGTATAAATATAAATATATATATATATAAGTAATATTATTATTATAAAAAGGGGGTTTTTACTGTTTAATGACCGGTTTGTCGATTTTAAAACTTAAGTCGCAATTAAAACCTAATGTAAAATATTAAAAATAAATATAACTTAATTTTAAGCGTAAAGTAAATAACGATAATGAAATTGTGATAAATAAAAGTGCGATAAATAAAATGACGATAAATAAAATTGCGATAATTAAAAAGTACAATAATTAAAATGACAATAAATTAAAGTGCGATAATTAAAAGTGCAATTAAATATGAAATAAAGGAATTATGCTTATTTAAACTTCCGTAATCATGATGTTTGACGTGTTGATTTTAGTTTTATTACCATGGGCTAATTGTCCTTTGTCCTGGATTATTCAATATGTCCGTCTGGTTTTTGTCCATAACAGTCCATCAGTCATAAATATAAAGTGCGAGTGTCCTCGTCAAATTATCCTTATATCCGAAGTCAAATATTCCAACTAATTGGGGACTTAAACTATAATTACACCAAGTGTCCTTGTATATAATTCACCCCTGTTTTAATAAGTCCATTAACTATTAATCCATTCCCGTGTCTGGTTAAATGAACGATTATTAGTACTTATAAATATCCAGCCCATCGTGTCCGATCGAGTGTATATGGTTATTTATAGGTACGTCCAATTGTAAATCTTTATATTAAATTAACAAACTATCATTTAATTAAACAAATATAAAGCCCATTAATAGCCCATAGTCTAATTTCCACAAGTGTCGTTCTTTTGTCCAAACCCCAATTATGGTACAAAGCCCAATTACCCCGTCTTTAATATTTAGCCCAACATCACGATTACTTCAGCTTAAATAAGCATAATAATAACTTAGCTACGAGACATTAATTTAAAAAGGTTGAACATAACTTACAATGATTAATAATAGCGTAGCGTTACACGGACAGAATTTCGACTTACACCCTTACAACATTCGCTAACATACCCTTATTATTATTAAAATTAAAATTAAAATTATAATATATATATATATATATATATATATATATTATATATATATATATATATATATATATATATATATATATATATATATATATATATATATATATATATATATATATATATATATATATACGTTGAGAGAAAGGAAAGAAAAAGATGTGTAACATTCGACCAAAATACGCGAAATTAATAGGATGTCAGCTGAAACTGTTCACCATGCGATCGCATGGAAATTCTTCCTCCAGGCCATGCGATCGCATGGCCTGCTTTTCCAGCTCACAAAGATTTGTCTCCTAGTTTGCCGACGGTTTTTATAAATAATATATATATATATATATATATATATATATATATATATATATATATATATATATATATATATAAGAATTAATTATATATTATATTATATTCATGTGCATAGTTGACTTGTAATTTTTAGTCCGTTGCGTCGAGCGTTGAGAGTTGACTCTGGTCCCGGTTCCGGATTTTCGAACGTCCTTGCGTACAATTTAATATCTTGTATTTTGTGTTTCGCGTCTTGTACTCTTGTAATTTTGAGACGTTTCTCATCAATAATTTGAACCTCTTGGATTGTACTTTGTACTTTTGAGCTTTTTAGTCGTTTGCGTCTTCAATTCATCGAATCTGTCTTTTGTCTTCACCTTTTATTATTTAAACGAATATCACTTGTAAATAGAACAATTGCAACTAAAAGCTTGTCTTTCTTGAGGGATAATGCTATGAAATATATGTTCGTTTTTAGCATTATCAAATATTCCCACACTTGAGCGTTGCTTGTCCTCAAGCAATATAGTCTTGAAATAAAAATACTAGAATCAATTCTTTATTCTTCACACTTTGTACATCAGTGATTTCTATACGACGGTATGAACAATGGTAGTAACGTTGTGGTTTACAGTCCCACATGACTATGAAAATTTAGATCCTTAAGGAAATTGGATCTTTATGAAAACATTTGATCTTTTGAAAATTAAATCTAGCTTTTACCCTAGATAAGTTTTCCGGAATAACCCTTCATCGGTGTTTGCAAAATGTTTTTGTGGGTTTGGTGGGTTTCAGATTTGAAAATTTTAGCAAAAAACTTATGGTTTTGTGTCACCCACTTGCTAACCTTGTATTAGGAAAGAAACACGTCCAGTATACTTGCTCCGTATATTACCTTTCGGTAAACTACCGTCCGGTTGTAAAGGAAAGCGTTGAACAAGCAACTGTTAGGGCAATGTCCCCTGACATGCTTTTAATTATGGTCTATATCGTGTCGGATGCAATTACTATCCTTTGTATAAGCAATAGTAAAGATCACTCTATAGTTTTTCGGTCTGGCACAAGGTCCTGTCTTCGACCATGCTATGTAACCACCGTTCTTTCGGTTGACACCCGATTTGGTTCAGGTGACCTAATGAATTCCAGGTGAATTCCTAGGATTTTACGTTCAATGGTAATGAACGCATTAAAAATGGGTTTTCAGAAAACAAATCGGTTTGTAATTTTGATCAAAATATTTTCTCGTTCAAACTCGAGTTTAGATATCATCGAATTCCATGAGTTTGTAATTCTCAATCTTTAAAAGTCAATCTCAAGGATTGAGTAATATCAGTCTTAAAAGCTGATTTTTGATCTTTTAAGGAGATTATCCTTTCTGAGGATCTGATTCATTAGTCTTATTAAGCTAATTTGCACGGTGCCCTCCCCATTTTACGAGATAGATCCTCTCATGGTTAGGATAAGTCTGACCACTTGGCGACCCTGTTTGATGATGAGGTCCGTGGATTTCCAGCTGATTTTCAAGAAAATTTTTCAAGGTTTTTCGTAGACTCTACAACTGGTCTGGACGACAACTTCCTGACCTAAATCAAGAAGCGCGTGTCTTTTTCGGAAGACTTTACTTCCTTTTAATGATGGAATTGATTAATCGTGTAGATCCATCTTTCTTTCAAATATATTATAAGAAATTGGGTAAAACTGATAAAATTGTCCAAAACAAAAGTATCTTCAGTTATTTGTACAAAAATATGTGATATATGTTTTAAATAACTTGGTAAATTTTCCCACACTTGGCTTTTATTTTCCTTTCTTTGCCTTTTTATTGTCCTCTATTCCATTTTAAATGAATTCTAATATTTTGGGTTGTTTCTCAATTTATGTCCTTTCTGAGGTAACAATAATTTCGGTATTAACACCTAGTTTTATCGTTCATAAATATATATAAACATGATTTTGAGTTCATTTAATTGAAAATTTTCAAAAATTTTACTAGAATTGGTAGTCAGTATATAAGACTAGGGCTGTTCTTTATTATCAGAGAGCACTAGATTCTAATACAACTACTGCGTTACTAGTATTTTTAATGGTAACCAAGTGTATAAGTTAAAATTTTTAAAAATCCAAAAGAATTTAACCCCTTCCCACACTTAAGATCTTGCAATGCCCTCATTTGCAAGAAATCAGTAACAATTTAAATTATTGAGGGTGATTAGCGTAGAAAAATGATTAAATTTACCAAAGTTTCCAAACATATTGGCGTTTGTTTGTTGAATGATAAATGGTGCACATCATTTGTTCATTCCGTCTTGTTGTTACATCGCATTTGTTTTTCGTTTTGTCGTCAAAATTAGTAGCTTTTGCTGAACTTAATGACAGTCTTTGAAAATGCGGTGTTTTACCCTGTTGTGTATATGAAATAAAATACATACAATACAAATATAAACATGCATGGTAATTTAAAATGGGACTTAAAATTCCACTTTCAAATCAAATATGAAATATTAGTACAACATAATAAAAATATTAAACTTACATAAAAGTATCAATATTTGTATGTTTAAACATAAATAAATAGAAATAATAAAAAGATAAAAATCATAGAAATCACCAACGGGAACTATATCAATCTGGATAGGGGTTCCAGTTCATGTCGTCGGTCAGGTTCCATGGTTGGTGATAGGTGTACTGATAGGCCTGGTTAGGGTCGTAGAGAGTAAATGGTGGTCTCATCTCAGGCTGGTGTGGAGGATAGTAAGCGGGTCGGGTCGGTACGTAGTGATCCTGAGGTGATAACCGACTCATGATCTGACGCTGATGATAGTCCCATCTATCATGCTGTCGTTGCCTGGAATGCTCGTACTCATTCCGGGCTTTCCACTGCTCGTATCGATTATGTCTATCCTGGTTTGTCATTTCTACCTCATCTATACGCTGGTAGACGTCAGTCATAGCCTCCCTAATGACATCCCTAATGTCATCTGCTTCCTCCATTTCCTCATCTGAATTTCTCTCTACCTGTGGATGACGACCAATATAGGGTACTACCTGATTGCGTCTGCTCTTCAATACCTTAGCACCCTGATAGACCTTCAATCCTAAAGTATCATCGTGTTCCCTATAAACCAAGAGTAGACCCCCTTGATCCCTATCTACACCCAAATACTCTCCAATAAGAGTAACAAAAATACCTCCTCCTATTATTCCCCCTTCCTGTATTCCTTCCACTATCTTAGACAAATAAAAACTAACACAGTAGGGGATATTAACAAAGCCTCTTGGGTCTCAAATACACTTAAGGTAGAATAAATCATGTAAGGTCATTTTCTCCTTGTTGTAACCTCTCTGTGTAATCGAGTTAGCCAAAAATCTATGAATTATACGAAGCTCGGCTCTGTGAATATGTAAGTAGGTGTGTGTTCCTGCCTGCCCAAAAACATTATAATCTGACATACGCCTCCAGACAGCGTTAGCATCAAAATTCCTATCTACCCTTTCACCATGATAAATCAAAATCATACAATCGGGTAGTAGTAATTCAGTGGGCGTATATATCTGTAAAGCCCTGGCCATGTCCAGCATGGACATCCTGTACATCCTACGGCCAAGTATAAATCTAAGAAAACTTCTATCATCTAACCTAACTACATCCGCATTAAGTGAAATAGTACTCATAAGCTCAACGCACCATTCCTTATATACAAGCCTACGAATGATGAATAAACGTTCCCAATCGGGAAAAGAAAAGCTGTCATACCTTTGGATCAGATGCTGTCTAACTGAGTTAGCAAGTTGGACCCTTTCCAAAGGCTCCCAATCGATTACCCTTAGCACTTCTATATTTTTCGTTACCAGTTTAAATTTGTTACTTTGATATGTCGGGTAATCTCTCCAACTTCGATCAAACCTCAGATTAGGATGCAACTGTTCTTCATGAATCGTTGGGTGTTGTACTATCGGATGCATCGGAAATACTACGTAGGCATCAATATATTCTAGTTGCGGATCATAATAAGGTACGTGTTGATCAGGTTGTTGTTGTTGTTCTTGTTGTTGCTCCGGTTCATATTGCATTTTTGGTTCAGGTTCTGGAGCAGGTTGTCTAGATGATGATGATGCACCATCAGTATTAGTAAATCTCTGCAAAACACATTAAACACAAATTTTGTGCATCCAAATATGCATTAGTGTTAGCAAAATAACAACTTGAAACAATTACAATAACATGTTTAATCAAAATTAAACTTATACACATTTTCACAATTTTAACAATTCTACACTTTTTCAAATAAGCATATATGAAAATGTTTACAGAGTTCATGAGCATTCAACTCAAATAACATGTTAAAATAACTATTACTAGCAATTAAACAAGTTTCAAATGGCATTTACATCAATTTAATCAAGTTCATGAATTTTAGACCTAAAAAGTCTACTTTAATTCTCACAAATCATGTTTAGGATCAAAGTTTGGATCATTTAGCTACCTAAACATATTACACTACTTAATTTAGCAATAATTCATGACAAAAATCGGCCATAACATGTTTATATCAAAAAGCCCCAAATTGCTCAAGAACACAAACCCTAGATTCCTAAAAATTTTGAAGTTTTTGGCTTCAAATCATGTTAAATAGCATCAATCTAGGTTATACATGCATAATTTACAAACAATTTAACTCTAATTACATTAGAAATTAACAAAATCAAATTAGGAAAATTATAGCTCAAGAACACTAAAAATCAAATTTAAAGAGGTTTAGGGGTGTAATTGTTACCCTTCTTGATAAACTTCTTATCAAATTCATGATTAGAGCGGATTATAGCAAAAAAATTGGTGAATTTTGGTGAAAAAATGGCGAATTCAGGGGTGTTTTTGGAGTGTGTTCGTATGTATGTGTGTGTGTTTGTGGTGAAGACAGACTGCTCGATGGGTATTTGATTCTGCCCAGTTTTCTCTATCCATGCGATCGCATGGATTTTAAGGGGAAACCCCATGCGATCGCATGGGGTATGTTTTTTTTTTATATAAAAACCTTATACTTTTGAAACATAAATTAATAAAATTTTAAAAATTTGTTTCTTTTTAGGAGTGAGGGCGTTTCGGATTGTTGTCCTAGTCCGTCTCTCAACAAAGTTTTAAATTTGTTACTTTTTAAGCGTTGTTTTAAAAGTAAAGATTTTTGGGTTTTTTAATATTTTTGAAATACTTTAATTCAATAAGATTAAAAATAATGATAATAAAAGTTCTCGTCCCTCCCTTGGGTAGAGCAATTTCAGTTCAACGACCTAGTTTTCAACTCACGACGAATTTTAAAAATCATATTTTTAACTTAGTGAAATAAAGAAAAATTTTGTTTTTAAATTCACACCAAACTTAAATTTAAATTGCATAAAATTAAAAATTCATATTATTAAAATTTTAAAAATTCACACCAAATTATATTATATTTTTGTTTTTATACATACAAACTTATATTAAAAATATTAATTTTTCAAATATTTACAAACTTAAATATATTGATTTTAAAAAGTTTACAATATTAATTTAATATTTATATATTAATTTTAAAAATAAGGTAAAAATTAAAATAAAATAAAAATCTTTTTGGTCTTTTATCCCACTTTAATCAATCAAATATTATCAAAAATATACGCCCTTCTTTTAGGTAAAGTAATTTCGGCTATATTACCTAGTTTTACTCCTGGCGAATTTTTGAAATATTTTGGGTTGATTGATTAAAGATATTTATACCTTAAGAATAAACGGTAAATTTCGCAGTGATGTAATAAATTTTTGTATGATATCAATAATTTCGGTTACGCATACCTAATTTTATTGAATACCAATTTAATACTTTATAGCAAATGATTCAGCGTTTATTATCAAAAGGTTAAAAGTAATAAAAATAAAAATAAAAACTGTACATACTTACCTGTGAGAAAGAATTCTCAGAGGCCTGCTTTAGCCGACTCATAGGAGAGTCGTGTGATTTGGTTCTCCATAGCTACATAAGTATAACCTCGAATCTTCAATATCTTTTCTTCTAAACATATGAATGGTCCTTCTCTGCATAGAGTAACAAATTCGGTATTTGAATATGTTTGATTATTTGAACATTTACCTTCGTGTGACCATTTTCCGCATTTATAACATCTTTCAAGGTGTCGTGCTCTTCTTTTTGTTGCGGATTTTGATTTTCTTTTACCAAAATGTATCTTATGATGATCTTTTCTGAGTTCTTTTCTTACTCCGTCCATTTTGCCTCTTATGAATGATATCAGTTCACTCGGAAGTGTGTCATTATTACGTTTAGTAATCATAGCATGTAGTATTAGACCATGGTTCAGATCAAAGGAATTCTTCATTTCGTAAAACCTAAAAAAATTAAAAATTCAGAATGGGGGGAGAAGACTAGTTCTTTAGGGTCTGCTAGGGAAATGTGACAACCCAGAAATTTCCAACCAAATTTAAACTTTATCTTTATATTATTCCAACACGATAAGCAAAGTTTGTTAAGTTAAATCTCAAGAATTTTAAATTGTGTTCATACATTCATTATAACCTCGACCAAATTCCGACGATTCACGAACCGTTATATATAAATAAATATGTATATATATGTATATATATATTATAACTTGAGAATATTAATAAAGTATTAAACGTATAATACTTTACATGAACGTATTTGTTTCAATATGTTTATCGATGGAATTAGAAGATAATATCAAATGATTGATTTATCAGATACATTATGATATGATTACGGGTCTATGTTATGAGGTCCACTGTGATTTAAGAAATCTATTCTTTTTGACAACATTCGGAAAATGGTAAAGTGATTTATAAGTAAGAACGTAAAGTGTAAATAACTTAGATGTTGGATATCGACAAGTTATGTAACTCGACATTTTTCATTAAGATGATTTCATACGTTTATTTAACCTTTGAACTTTATCCCATGCTTCACCAACAAACTGTAATTTAAAAACTTGAAACCTATTATGAATATATATGATTCTACTTTTCTAAAACATTTTATGATATAACGATTTCCATTATTTTAACCTTTAAACAAAATGATTCTTAAAAATATATTTGGTTTTGGAAAACAAAATTATTATATTTATTTGATTTAGTTTCAAACGTACAAAAACGTTTTCAGTTTAAAAAAAACTTTATTATTAAAACGTATATAACTTTTATAAATATCTAGAACCACTTTTGACAACTCATTACTTAACCAGTATGATAAAGATAACGATATTTATATTTTATTTTATTAAATATATATAACGATTTAAATTAATATTATATATATTTATACGCGTATTATACGTACATAGTTTTATACTTTTACTATACTTAAACTTTACCTTTACTTTATTTTTACTTTACTTTAACTTTAATAATTCACTTTAATAATTCATACTTTAATAATTCACTTTAATAATTCATACTTTAATAATTCACTTTAATAATTCATACTTTAATAATTCACTTTAATAATTCAAAAATTTATTATAAATAGAATTCAATAGGTTTCATTATTTCATAAGAAACTTGAAAATATTTTTCTCTAAACTCTCTCTAAACGGGTCTATGTTATGAGGTCCACTGTGATTTAAGAAATCTATTCTTTTTGACAACATTCGGAAAATGGTAAAGTGATTTATAAGTAAGAACGTGAAGTGTAAATAACTTAGATGTTGGATATCGACAAGTTATGTAACTCGACATTTTTCATTAAGATGATTTCATACGTTTATTTAACCTTTGAACTTTATCCCATGCTTCACCAACAAACTGTAATTTAAAAACTTGAAACCTATTATGAATATATATGATTCTACTTTTCTAAAACATTTTATGATATAACGATTTCCATTATTTTAACCTTTAAACAAAATGATTCTTAAAAATATATTTGGTTTTGGAAAACAAAATTATTATATTTATTTGATTTAGTTTCAAACGTACAAAAACGTTTTCAGTTTAAAAAAAAAACTTTATTATTAAAACGTATATAACTTTTATAAATATCTAGAACCACTTTTGACAACTCATTACTTAACCAGTATGATAAAGATAACGATATTTATATTTTATTTTATTAAATATATATAACGATTTAAATTAATATTATATATATTTATACACGTATTATATGTACATAGTTTTATACTTTTACTATACTTAAACTTTACCTTTACTTTATTTTTACTTTACTTTAACTTTAATAATTCACTTTAATAATTCATACTTTAATAATTCACTTTAATAATTCATACTTTAATAATTCACTTTAATAATTCATACTTTAATAATTCACTTTAATAATTCAAAAATCTATTATAAATAGAATTCAATAGGTTTCATTATTTCATAAGAAACTTGAAAATATTTTTCTCTAAACTCTCTCAATCGATTTACATATATATATTTACTCCGTATTATTTCAAGATATTATTAGTATACATAAAATATTACGTCAGAGTGCTGTCCTAGTGATTTTGAAATTGTTTTTCGAGTGGGATTGGATTAAGAAAATTATGGGTTATAGCTATGGAGGTGATTGGGTATGGTTCATGGGTATGCTCGTGAGATCAATATAGTGTTTATCATCTCCGTTGCGTCTACGTACCTTTCCTGCAATATTGAATCTCAATATTGATACGTGAGTACTCATAATTTAACTTTTACATACTAATAGTGTATCCCTGACTAGTGCTCAAGTATATAGGATTATGCATGTTTGTACTTTTGATATTGCCTTTAGTTAGGTTATGTTGAATCCTGAATTAGTTATATATGCAACTGAGATAAGGTATAAGATATGCATGTCGTTAGAAAGCTAGCGAAAAATTAAGAACTTTTCATTTAGATATCGAATGATTTCGATGAACGGATTTGAAGTTATAGTCCATCGAATTTTTGTATTATTATTAAAAATGATAATTATTATCGTCGTTCTAGTTTTATCTTATTATTATTATTATTATTATCTTTATCAATAAAAGGATTTATCATTAAAAATTGTTATTTTTTTTATTACTATCGTTATTATCGTTAAAGTTATAATTAGTATTATTATTATTATCCAATTATTATTATTATTATTATTATTGGTATTATTATTATTATTATTATCATTATTAATATATATATCATTATTTAAAAATGGTTATTGTTATTGTTATTATTATTATTACTATATTATCATTAAGATAATTATTAGTATTATCGTTAATAATATTATAGTAACTATCATTATTAATATTAGTGTAATTAAAACAAATATTTGTAACACCTAATTATTTTGATTACTATTATTATCATTATTACGAACACGATATAAAAGACGATTAAAAGCTATTAAACGAAACGATTAGGAAATAATGGGTAAGAGTATCATGATGAAATTAAAATATTATAAGATATTGATTTAGATAAAATTATCGTTCTTATTATTTTTATCATTACTATTATTATTAAAATTATCGTTAGTATTAAAACTATCATTTTAACAAAAATTATCATTTTAATAGAAATGACATTGTTACTATAAAATATCATTATTATTATTATTATTATTTTAAATAGAATTATTATTTTAAAGATAATATTAAAAATTATCGTAAATATTAAAGTTATCATAATTAGAATTATCGTTTTATCATAATGTCATCTTAGTAATTATAAATATTGATATTTTTATAATAATAATTATTATTACAAAATAATACAACTTTTACTTACTATCATTATAGATATTATTTTATCAAATAAATATTTGATACAAACATATTTTACTACGTGTAATAACTTACTTTAATAATACCTATCATATTATCTTTATAATATTAAATGAACCCTATAAATTTTATTACTTAATATATATAAAAGTATATTTTATTATATAAATATAATATAAAATTTTATTTATTAATAAATAAATTATATTATTTACTCTAATAAATCTTTTAAAAATATTTAAAAATATAAAACGACGATATTTAAACTATATATTAATCATGTATAGATTTTTTGGAAATTATTTTGAGTCAAATTTACTTTTGTTGACTTTTGCATATTAGTCTCGAGCATTAGGATTGTGGTACACTATGACTTGACCTAATTTGTTAGACAAATATTGACCAACACATAAATATATATAATTAATTTAGGTTCGTGAATCCGAGGTCAACCTTGCACTTGTTCAATGATGTTATATGTATTTTTACTACGAAATACAGTATGATGAGTTTCATTTACCTTTTTACCCTTTATATTTTTGGGACTGAGAATACATGCGCTTTTATAAATGTTTGACGAAATAGACACAAGTAATTGAAACTACATTCTATGGTTGAATTATCGAAATCGAATATGCCCCTTTTTATTAAAGTCTGGTAATCTAAGAATTAGGGAACAGACACCCTAATTGACGCGAATCCTAAAGATAGATCTATTGGGCCTAACAAACCCCATCCAAAGTACCGGATGCTTTAGTACTTTGAAATTATATCATGTTCGAAGGAGGATCCCGGAATGATAGGGGATATTCTTATATGTATCTAGTTAATGTCGGTTACCAGGTGTTCACCATATGAATGATTATTTTTTGTCTCTATGCATGGGACGTATATTTATGAGAACTGGAAATGAAATTCTTGTGGTCTATTAAAATGATGGAAATAAATGATTATGATAAACTAATGAACTCACCAACCTTTTGGTTGACACTTTAAAGCATGTTTATTCTCAGGTGTTAAAGAAATCTTCCGCTGTGCATTTGCTCATTTTAAAGATATTACTTGGAGTCTTTCATAGCATATTTCGAAGAACGTTGCATTCGAGTCATTGAGTTCATCAAAGATTATTATTAAATCAATTTATAGTTGGATAGTGGATATTATGAAATGGTATGCATGCCTGTCAATTTTTGATGTAAAGAAAGATTGTCTTTCAAAAACGAATGCAATGTTTATAAAATGTATCATATAGAGGTCAAATACCTCGCAATGTAATCAACTATTGTGAATCGTTTATAATGTATCTGAATGGGTCCTTTCAGGAAAGACCATTCGGATTCCATTCTCGGAAACTACACGAAAACACAATAACTAACTCTAACAGAAATAACTATTACCCTAAAAAAAATTCGAACCTTCCCACACTTAGTTAGCTGTGGTGTCGAAATTGTGATTAACTTCATCTTCAACTTCCATTAGATTATCTATGTAATGTTTAACTCTGTGACCATTAACCTTAAATTCAATTCCATTTGAATTTATTAATTCTATTGTTCCGTATGGGAAAACTTTTTTGACTATGAATGGTCCAGACCATCTTGATTTCAATTTTCCAGGAAATAGCTTGAATCGTGAATTGAAAAGAAGAACTCTGTCTCCTTCTTTAAATTCTTTTAAACTTCTGATTCTTTTATCATGCCATTTCTTTGTTCTTTCTTTATAGATTAACGAATTTTCATATGCTTCATGTCTTAATTCTTCTAATCCGTTTAGTTGGCTTAACCGTAGACGTCCGGCTTCATGTAAATCAAGATTACATGTCTTCAAAGCCCAAAATGCTGTGTGTTCATTTTCTACTGGAAGATGACATGCTTTTCCGTAAACGAGTCTAAAAGGAGTGGTTCCAATTGGAGTTTTGTAGGCTGTTCTAAAAGCCCAAAGTGCATCCTCTAATTTCATGGACCATTCCTTCGGATTTGATCCTACGGTTTTCTCTAGAATACGTTTTAATGCTCGGTTGGTATTTTCAACTTGTCCACTTGTTTGTGGATGATAAGCGGTTGAGATTTTATGAGTTACTCCATATCTTTTGAGAACTTTCTCAAGTTGATTGTTAAAAAAATGAGTACCCCGATCACTTATTAAAGCTTTCGGTGTTCCGAACCTTACAAAAAGACGTTTTAAGAAGTTGACTACAACTCGTGCATCGTTAGTTAGGAGAGCTTGTGCTTCCGCCCATTTAGATACTTAATCAATGGCAACGAGAATGTAGAGATTACTATGAGATTTTGGAAATGGACCCATAAAGTCAATACCCCAAATGTCAAATACTTCACATACTTGAATGACATTTTGTGGCATTTCATTACGTTGACTTATTTTTCCGGCCCTTTGACAAGCATCACAGGATTTGCAAAGAAGGTGTGCGTCTTTGAAAATTGTAGGCCAATAGAATCCAGCATCGTAAACTTTTCTTGCTGTGAGTTGAGGCCCATAATACCCTCCTGTTTGTCCTGTGTGACAATGATTTAAGATTTGACTGGCTTCATCTCCGAATACACATCGGCGTATTATTCCATCGGGACAACTTTTAAACAAATGTGGATCTTCCCAGAAATAGTGTTTTATATCACTAAAGAATTTCTTTCATTTTTGGTACGACAAACCTTTTTCAAGGAATCCACATACTAAGTAGTTTGCATAGTCTGCAAACCATGGAATTTTACTATAATCTATCTTCAATAGATATTCATTAGGGAAGTTATCTTGTATGGCCGATTCATTTAGAACTTCTAATTCAGGATTTTCAAGACGAGAAAGATGATCAGCGGTGAGATATTCTGCTCCCTTTTTATCTCGGATTTCAATATCGAACTCTTGTAAGAGTTAGATCCAACGGATTAATTGTGATTTAGCATCTTGTTTCGAAAATAGGTATCTAAGAGCAGAATGGTCGGTATAGACCACCGTTTAAGCTAGAACGAGATATGAACGAAATTTGTCAAAAGCAAAGACAATGACAAGGAGTTCTTTTTCAGTAGTTGTGTAATTCGTTTGTGCTCCTTGTAACGTCTTACTAGCGTAATAAATAGGTTGAAATCGTTTTTCAATCCTTTGTCCTAAAACGGCTCCCATTGCAAAATCACTTGCATCGCACATTAGTTCAAATGGTAGATTCCAATTTGGAGTTATCATGATCGGAGCATTAGTGAGTTTTTCTTTAAGAATATTAAAAGATTTGATGCATTCATCTGAAAATATGAATGGAGCATCCTTTTCTAGGAGTTTATTCATAGGAGTGGCAATTTTAGAAAAATCTTTTATGAAACATCGGTAAAAACTGGCATGCCCTAGAAAACTCCTAACTCCTCTAATATTGGTGGGATGTGAAAGTTTAGCAATTACATCTACTTTAGCTCTATCTACTTCAATTCCTTCCTTTGAAATTTTATGACCAAGAACGATGCCTTCTTTAACCATGAAATGGCATTTCTCCCAATTAAGAACTAGATTTGATTGTTCGCATCTAATAAGCATTCGTTCAAAATTAACTAGACATGATTCAAAAGTATCACCGAAGACTGAAAATTCATCCATGAAAACTTTCATACATTCTTCTATCATATCGTGAAAAATTATCATCATGCACCTTTGAAAGGTTGCAGGGGTGTTGCAAAGTCTAAATGGCATGCGTTTGTAAGCAAAAGTACCATAAGGGCACGTGAATGTGGTTTTCTCTTGGTCCTCGGGTGCTATTGGAATTTGAAAGTATCCCGAAAAACCATCAAGAAAACAATAGTAACTGTTTCCGGATAACCTTTCCAACATTTGATCAATGAAAGGTAAGGAAAAGTGATCTTTTCTGGTGGCGTCATTTAATTTTCTATAATCAATACAAACACGCCATCCTGTTACAGTCCTAGTAGGAATAAGCTCATTTTTCTCATTTGTGATGACAGTCATGCCACCCTTCTTAGGTACGCATTGAACTGGGCTTACCCATGGACTATCAGAGATTGGATAAATTAAACATGCATCAAGCAGTTTAACAATTTCTTTCTTAACAACATCTTGCATATTAGGATTTAGTCTTCATTGACCTTGCACATACATTTTATGACCTTCTTCCATAAGGATTTTATGTGTGCAATACGAAGGACTTATTCCTTTAATATCATGAATCTTCCATGCAATAGCTGGTTTATGAGCTTTTAGCACAGAAATGAGTTGAGATTTTTCATTTTCAGTAAGAGAAGACGATATTATTACAGGTAATTCAGATTCAACATGTAAATAAGCGTATTCCAAATGGTTTGGAAGTGGCTTTAACTCTAATGTCGGTGGTTCTTCTATCAATGATTTATATCGATATCTGTCTTCTTCTTTTAGCATTTGAATTTCTTCTGTTGTTGGTTCATATCCATTAGCCATAAGTGTAGCTAACATTTCAGCTTCATCAATTGGTTCAGTTCCTTCTCCTAAAGAACATTCTCCTGTTCCTTGTAATTCTGGAAATTCTTCTGACAATTCTGCATGTGAATCTATAGTTTGAATATAATAACATGTATCATCTGCAGATTGCGGTTGTTACATTGCTCTATCAACTGAAAAAGTAACACTCTTGTCCTCTATACTTAGGGTCAGTTTGTTACCGAACACGTCTATTATTGCTTTAGCCGTGTTTAAGAATGATCTTCCTAATATGAGAGGAACTCGAGAATCTTCTTCCATGTCTAGAATAACAAAATCTACTGGAAATACTAAAGTACCAACTTTAACTAGCATGTTCTCCATTATCCCTCTAGGATATTTTACTGATCGATTGGCTAGTTGTATACTTATTCTTGTTGGTTTCAATTCTCCAAGGTCTAGTTTAGAGTATAGTGAATACGGCATTAAATTTATACTAGCACCTAAATCTGCCAATGCTTCTATTGAACTAAGACTACCCAGAAAACATGGAATCGTGAAACTTCCTGGATATGATAATTTTTCTGGTATCTTATTCAACAGCACTGCAGAACAATTAGCATTCATAGTAATAGCCGAAAGTTCTTTCATTTTCTTTCTATTTGTGATTAGATCTTTCAGAAATTTAGCATATCTAGGCATTCCTGAAATCACATCAATGAAAGGAAGATTTACATTTATTTGTTTAAACATATCCAAGAATTTGGATTGCTCAACTTCAAGTCTTTCTTTTCTCATTTTACTCAGGTAAGGAAGCGGTGGTTGGTATGGTTTAACATAAGGTTTAGCCTTAACTGTGTTATCTTCATTAACCTTTTCAACTACCGGTTCTGTTTCCTTATCTTGCTCAGGTTGTGGTTCTTGTGGAGTAGGAATAGAGTCATCAGAAATTACAGGTATTTCAGGTGGTTTAAGTGTAATACCACTTCTTGTGGTAATGGCTTTAGCTGTTTCATTCCAGGGGTTAGCATTTGTATCACTAGGTAGACTTCTCGATTTTCTTTCACCTATCAACCTTGCTAGGTTACTTACTTCTTGTTCCAAATTTTGAATAGAAGCTTGTTAATTTCTAAATGCTTGAGCATTTTGTTCATTGGTTTGTTTCTGAGATGTGAAAAACTGCATTTGATATTCAACTAGCTTCGACATCATATCTTCTAAATTTGGCTTTTTATCATCGATTTGTAGTGGTTTGTTTTGAAAAATAGGTCTTTGCTGATTGTAAGTATTATTAGATACTTGTTGATTGCTAGGACCTTGTTGGTTGTTGTATGGAATATTTCGGTTATAATTCTGATTTTGATTGTAAATTGGTCTTGGTGGTTGATAATTATTTCCAGGCCTTTGGTTCATGTATTGTTCAATACTGAGACAATCTTTTGTCAAATGTGGTCTTCCACACTGCTCACAACTAATTCGTATTGAGTGAATATCTTTAGTCATCTTTTCCATTCGTCTCTCGACAGCATCTATCTTTGCAGAAATGGAATCGAAGTCATGGCTAGAATCGGCTCTAGCTGCTTTAGATGATTTAACGATATCTTTTTCTTGATGCCACTCATGTGAGTGGGAAGCAGTGTTATCAATAATTTTGTAAGCGGCGGTTGCGGTTTTCTTCATAATGGAACCACCAGCTGCTATATCGATGTCTTTTCGTGTAGTGATGTCGCATCCTTGGTAGAATATTTGTACTATTTGACAAGTGTCTAAACCATGTTGCGGACATCCTCTAATAACTTTCCAAATCTTGTCCACGCTTCATATAGAGTTTCATTTGGCTTTTGTGTGAACGTAACAATTTCTCCTTGAAGTCTCACGGCTTTAGATGCCGGAAAGAATTGTTTAAGAAATTTTTCAACTAAAACTTCCCATGTATCAATCGCCCCTTCAGGTAACGATTCTAACCAATCTTTGACTTCTCCCTTTAAAGTCCAGGGAAATAACATGAGATATATCTGTTCATCCTCCACTTCTCGGATTTTAAATAGAGTACAGATCCTATTAAAGGTACGAAGATGTTCATTTGGATCTTCCTTCGGCGCACCACTAAATTGGCATTGATTAGTTACCATGTGTAGGATTTGTCCTTTGATTTCATAATCTGGCGCATTAATGTCAGGTTGAGTAATTGTGTGACCTTGGCCAGTGCGTTTAGCTCTCATTCGGTCTTCCATACTTAGAGGTTCCAGATTTTCCATGATTGAATTTGTTGAATCTGAATCACTAGAGGATTCTGATTTAATGGGTTGTTCCTCGACAATCTCTGTTTGAATGATTGGTGGTTCCAGAGGAAAGATTAATGGTTCAGGATCTCTGAATTGTCCCTGAATATCCTCCGGATTCTCAATTGTGAGGTCTGGTTCAAAATATGGATTATCGGAAACTTGAATTGGAGTACTTGGTCGACTGGATGACGATTCTAAAGAAAAATCAACGGCGACAATATTGGCTAGATGTCTTGATCGAGTTACAGGTGGTGAACGTACAAAAGGTGGTAAACGTTTTGCTCGGTGCATTCACTGAATATCCTATTAGTTATAAAAGATAAAAATTATATAAGTTATCAAATTAATAGACTTTTCTGATTTTGCCCACGTTTCGAATAGCCAATAGATGCAGCAGGGAGCAAGAACCCTTTAAATCAAAAGCTCACAACTCAGCTACTAACAAATCCAACTATTACTACGAACCAGAAAATTTTGGATGTCTATCAATTTAACCACTTAAAATAATTTTTCGTTGAAATTTAAAGAAATTTTAGAGAAGAAATAGAAAAAATTCTAAGTCCTAAAAACTAGAGCGTTGTGAAATAAGAAAGAAAAAGAACGCGTCGAAAAACGTCGAAAAATAAAAGGTCGAAAAATAATAAAAAGAACGTAGCGCGTCGAAACTTAAAAGTCTAAAAACTAAAAATTAAAAGTTACGTGTAAAGATATTAAAGCTTAAAAAAAACTATATCCAAAACGGCAATAACTTAAAAAGGTACTAAAATTTTAAAACGGCGTCGCAAAATTCTAAAGCACCTAAATCTTAGTCTAAAGAAAAAGCACTTAAGGGATTTTACGGCAAAGCCTAAGAATCTAGAAATAAAAATAACTATGGCAAAAACTATGTTTTAAAACTAAATACGAACGAAAAATACAAATATTACGCTAAAACAAATAAAAAGATACAAAATATAAAAATAAACTTAAAGTTGTAAAAAGTACAATTTTTATAAAAATATTATTTTTATATTATTTATTTATTTTATAAAAGTATTAGTTTTAAAACTAATAAAACTAATTAAAACTAAAAATACAAATTAAATAAATAAAACTAAACTAATTAATATAAAATATAACCCTAGTTAGGGTTTAATAATAATAATAATTAATAATAACCGTAATTATTGCTGTACCAGGCTCACATGTGGCGTGTCAGACAGGCCATGCGATCGCATGATCTTTGCGTTATAAATCCATGCGGTCGCATGGAGTAGGGTTTCGGGCCAGAATCTGGGCTGCTACAGTCCTCGGCCCGATTACTTTATATATATATATATATATATATATATATATTTTTTGTTTTATATTTAATTTTCTATTTTTATAAAATATTTATATAAATAAAAACTTATATTTTAAGAACTAAAATAAGAATAAAGAAACTTTATAATTTTATATATATTTAACAAACTATTAAAAATATATAATTTTTGTTTTTGTTTTTATATTTTTGTATTTTTTATAATTAAAACGTATTTTTACAAAAGCGTATTTTTAAAAAAGTAAACTAAAAATCTTTTTTTTTTTATATATAGCGTTTCGCTTCCGGCGTTTAAGCAGTCCCCGGCAGCGGCGCCAAAAATACTTGATGTTATGCGAGGGGTATACGAAATAGTATTAATTTATATAAGAAAATACTATTAAATACGATACAATTCTACACAAGATATTTATTTATTTATAGAACAGATATACCTAAACCTTGCTACAACACTTATAGGTAGTGTACCTAATCGTACAGTAGTGTAGTTTTTAGTAAGTCCAGTTCGTTTCACAGGGATCTTAGCCAAGTTTAACGCTATATTTTTAAACTATATTTGTATAAATATAAATAAATAAATATATATATATATATATATATATATATATATATATATATATATATATAAGTAATATTATTATTATAAAAAGGTGGTTTTTACCGTTTAATGACCGGTTTGTCGATTTTAAAACTTAAGTCACAATTAAAACCTAATGTAAAATATTAAAAATAAATATAACTTAATTTTAAGCGTAAAGTAAATAACGATAATGAAATTGCGATAAATAAAAGTGCGATAAATAAAATGACGATAAATAAAATTGCGATAATTAAAAAGTACAATAATTAAAATGACAATAAATTAAAGTGCGATAATTAAAAGTGCAATTAAATATGAAATAAAGGAATTATGCTTATTTAAACTTCCGTAATCATGATGTTTGACGTGTTGATTTTAGTTTTATTACCATGGGCTAATTGTCCTTTGTCCTGGATTATTCAATATGTCCGTCTGGTTTTTGTCCATAACAGTCCATCAGTCATAAATATAAAGTGCGAGTGTCCTCGTCAAATTATCCTTATATTCGAAGTCAAATATTCCAACTAATTGGGGACTTAAACTATAATTACACCAAGTGTCCTTGTATATAATTCACCCCGGTTTTAATAAGTCCATTAACTATTAATCCATTCCCGTGTCCGGTTAAATGAACGATTATTAGTACTTATAAATATCCCGCCCATCGTGTCCGATCGAGTGAATATGGTTATTTATAGGTACGTCCAATTGTAAATCTTTATATTAAATTAACAAACTATCATTTAATTAAACAAATATAAAGCCCATTAATAGCCCATAGTCTAATTTCCACAAGTGTCGTTCTTTTGTCCAAACCCCAATTATGGTACAAAGCCCAATTACCCCGTCTTTAATATTTAGCCCAACATCACTATTACTTCGGCTTAAATAAGCATAATAATAACTTAGCTGCGAGACATTAATTTAAAAAGGTTGAACATAACTTACAATGATTAATAATAGCGTAGCGTTACACGGACATAATTTCGACTTACACCCTTACAACATTCGCTAACATACCCTTATTATTATTAAAATTAAAATTAAAATTATAATATATATATATATATATATATATATATATATATATATATATATATATATATATATACGTTGAGAGAAAGGAAAGAAAAAGATGTGTAACATTCTACCAAAACACGCGAAATTTATAGGATATCAGCTGAAACTGTTCACCATGCGATTGCATGGAAATTCTTCCTCCAGGCCATGCGATCACATGGCCTGCTTTTCCAGCTCACAAAGATTTGTCTCCTAGTTTGCCGACGGTTTTTATAAATAATATATATATATATATATATATATATATATATATATATATATATATATATATATATATATATATATATATATATATATATATATATATATATATATATATTTTTATTTATTTATATATTTTTAAGAATTAATTATATATTATATTATATTCATGTGTATAGTTGACTTGTAATTTTTAGTCCGTTGCGTCGAGCGTTGAGAGTTGACTCTGGTCCCGGTTCCGGATTTTCGAACGTCCTTGCGTACAATTTAATATCTTGTATTTTGCGTTTCGCGTCTTGTACACTTGTAATTTTGAGACGTTTCTCATCAATAATTTGAACATCTTGGATTGTACATTGTACTTTTGAGCTTTTTGGTCGTTTGCGTCTTCAATTCGTCGAATCTGTCTTTTGTCTTCACCTTTTATTATTTAAACGAATATCACTTGTAAATATAACAATTGCAACTAAAAGCTTGTCTTTCTTGAGGGATAATGCTATGAAATATATGTTCATTTTTAGCATTATCACTGAGTTTCAAATAGAACGTGATAAAGGTTCACAGATCACACCCTCATCATGAACCATGTTAAATAACTCTTTCATTCTATTTAATTTCTAAATATATCAAGAAAATATTTCTTGATGATTCGGTCTTTTCCGGATATTCTGGTAATTTGACAAATCAAGATCGTGCCATTACAATTTCTTTCTTAGACCATTAGTTATGTTCATCCAAAACTCCATACCTACGAATTCTGGACCATTATCCGCTTGACTTAAGGTCGGGAAGAGAAAACGAAAGCATGAAGCTCCGAAATATAATGGAAAATATAAAGCCTGATAACAACCCCGAAATTTACAAACCGTGTATATCGATGCGTATAGCAATATAAAGACACGGGAGAATGAAGAACACTATAACCCCAAAGTAATAGTAAAAGAAAATAACTTCCTCTGGTGGCAGATGAAAAAGAAGAATGAAGGATACTATAGCCAAGAAAATATCAAGAATTAGAATTGGATTAAGTATTTTCACAATCTATTAGGAACTATGAAATAAGGAAGAAGATTATAAGAGTGGTGAAAATAAATGAAACGGAAGAGGTCAATTTATAGCGAAATATCAGACATAGCAATCGAGGCAGATTACGCATTTAATCAAAGGAAATCTTAATTTTCTTAAATTCCGAAGAATCAAATCTTATTTAGATTATGAAGATTTTCTATTCCTTAAATTCCGAAAATCAATCGTTACTACGTCAAGAGTTTTAACGGATCTCTATTTCCTCATTTCACTCTTTTACGATAACCTCTCTTATAAGCTTAGAATAATCGGATTG
Organism: Rutidosis leptorrhynchoides; assembly: GCF_046630445.1. NCBI lineage: Eukaryota > Viridiplantae > Streptophyta > Magnoliopsida > Asterales > Asteraceae > Rutidosis > Rutidosis leptorrhynchoides. The sequence goes on from NC_092335.1 coordinate 213,680,013, forward strand.
TTTTATCCATATTATCCAACGGTGATAAAACTCTATTTATCAACTCATATTCGTCATGAAAACATTTTTATTGTTAGCCATGACGACCTCACTCAAATTTCGGGACGAAATTTCTTTAACGGGTAGGTACTGTGATAACCCGGAAATTTCTGACCAAATTTAAACTTAATCTTTAACGTTCCCGACACGATAAGCAAAGTCTGTAAAACTAAATCTCAATATTTTTGAACTACTTTCATATGTTCAATTACCCTTCGATTGTTCTCAACGATTCGCGAACAATTATATGTAAATAGATACATATACATATATATATATATATATATATATATATATATATATATATATATATATATATATATATATATATATATATATATATATATATATATATATATACTATAACTTGAAAACGTAACAAAGTGTTAAGTAAATGATACTGTGCATTAAACTTATTGGTTTAATTATCTGATTGATATATTTAACTAGGGAATTAAAAGAGAATGCCAAACAATTGAATTAAAAGATATTTATCAGGTCTCTTAATGATTATGATATTATTACGGGTCTCTGTTGTGAGGTCCACGTTGATTTGGGAAATCGTTCATTTTTAACTATATTCGGAAAAAAAATGGTAAAGTGTTTGTTTAAATAATGTAATTTGGACACATACAATAATAAGGAATATTAACTGTTGGAATTAGATATATGAATAACTTGCGATATGTATTTTAAAACGTGTTTATTAATATTGAAAATATATATTTAACAATACGATAAAATATAATATTAACTTGGTCATAAAACGAATTGTTATTATATATACATATATTAACAAATAGCTAGACGATGATTTATAGAAGTAAATGACCAAAACACTCAAATGTATAAGTTGTATTTCGAGTGGTATAGTTATGGATAATTTAAGTCTATATTTTGACAAAGGTACGAGTCACGAAACGAAAAATGCAAGTTTTCTCAGCGTACGAAAGAACGATCGAAAAACCGGAACTGAGACATAAGTCGAGTGACGACGTACAACTTATCAGAACAAAAATTACAAATTAACTATGCATGAGAATATAATATAATATATAATATATTTAAATATGTCGACGAACTACAAAACAAATCAGTTGTGAGCTGTCCAGACAGGTCATGCGATCGCATGGCATTTGCACTGGAAGCCCATACGATCGCATGGGAACCAGAATCAGCAAACACCTATAAATTCGATCGAGTTCAGTTTTCTGTCACACACATATATATCTTTCTTCCTCCGTATTATTATTATTATTATTATTATTATTATTATTATTATTATTATTATTATTATTATTATTATTATTATTATTATTATTATTATTATTATTATTATTATTATTATTATTTTTATTATTATTATTATTATTAAGAATAATATTATTATTATTAATCTTATTATTATTATTAGTAGTATTATTATACATAAAATACTACGACGAAGTCATGAGCGTGTCACTTTCGAAATAGGTTTTCGAGCGGAATAGAGCTAAGGAAATTATGGGTTATAGATATGGAGGTTATGGGTAATGTACGTGGGTATTATTGGCAAGTCAAACCTAGTGTTTATCATCTCTGTTGCGTCTACGTACTTCCCTACAATATTGAATCACAATATTGATACGTGAGCATTCATATCTTATCTTTTATATATTAATTGTGTATCCATGTCTAGTGCTCGAGTATATATATTTATGCATGCTTGTATGCTAAATTTCGTCGTTAAACAGTTTATAATGAATCACGAATTAAATACATATATTACTGGTAAAAGGTATATGATATACATGTTTTTGGAAAGCTGGCGAAAAATCAATAACTTCTCATTTAGAAATCGCGTAATTTCGATGAACGAATTTAAAGATATGGTCAACTGAATTATGATTGACATTAATTGAATTGCTTTTGAATCTGCAATTGATATTTAAACAACTTATTTATAAGATTGATAATTTGGATTTTCAAATATTACTAATCAAGTAAATGAATTTCTATATAAGGCACGTCTCGTCTTGTTGAGCAATTGTCAAAATTGATTGTTTTATCATATTTTAAAGCCTTATAAAAACTATAGTTTAATTTTACAAGAATTGGGAAACTATGTGAAATGTAAGAATGTTTCGATTGCCATGATTATTCAACTATAGTATTGAGTCAGATTGACTTTTTGAAACGACTTTTGATAACTTTTGTATGTCGGTCTCGAGCATTAGGATTGTGATACACTATGACCTGACCTAGCTTAATATACATTTATTGACCAACATATGTTCTCTAGGTTGAGATCTATGGTTATTTGGCAATTCGAGTTTCGGTCACATTTTGGTGAACGACTTTATATGCTGCTAAGGTGAGTTTCATTTGCTCCCTTTTTAAATGCTTTTGCAATATATATTTTTGGGCTGAGAATACATGCAATTTATTTTAAACAATGGACACAAGTACATACTAAATTCTATACTGAGTTTGAACCGAAAATCCCTTAGCTTTGGTAACTAGTAACTGCCGGTTATAAGAACTGGTGGGCGCGAGTAGTAGTATATGGATCCATAGGGCTTGATATCCCTGTCCGAGCTAGTGCACTAGCCTTTTAACGGATGTATGCTATTTGAGAAGTGTACACGTTGGTTTGCGTGTATTATTAAGATGATTATTCAAAGGGTACAAATTATATATACGTTAAGTTTAGTTACCAGGGTGCTCAATCTTGTAGAATATTTTGATAAACATTTCTGGATGAAACAACTGAAATCTTGTGGTTCACCTTTATATACAGATTATACAAAACAATAAAACTATGAACTCACCAACCTTTGTGTTGACACTTGTTAGCATGTTTATTCTCAGGTTCCTAGAAGTCTTCCGCTGTTTGCTTATATGTTATACAAGATATGTGCATGGAGTCATACATGCTTTATTCGAGAAAACGTTGCATTCACAAATCATCACCATCTATCTTATTTTGACTGCATTGTCAACGGAAGTATTATTGTAAACTATTATATTACGGTGATAGTCTATATGTAGAAATCATCAGATGTCGAAAACCTTTGATTTAAATATTCATTTATGGTGTGCTTTTTCAAAAAAATGCAATGTTTACAAAACGTATCATATAGAGGTCAAATACCTCGCAATGAAATCAATGGATGACGTGTTTATCCATATGGATTTGGAGGGATCGTCACAAATATGGAACGTTTATAATCAATATGAATTGGACATTTCAGCAGTGACCGTTTATTGTTAACAAACAACATGTATATAGTTATCATTTGAGTACTTGTGTCAAATCATAAAACAGTTATAAAAGTTACGCATATATTCTCAGCCCAAAAATATATATAAAAAGGGAGCTATGAAAACTCACGATATGATACGATAGTTTGTAGTAAATATGCATAGGATGGCACTGAACAAGTACAGAGTTGACCTCGGATTCACGAACTTATATCAATTATTTATATATTAACACGTATATTGAACATATAATGTTAATCAACCCAGTTTGTGTATAATATATTACTTATAGTAATATATTTGTTATTTAAATTATATATGTTTATATATATATGTATGTTATTTTTTGTATGTTATTTGAAAATAGTACATTAAATATATTTATTATAATTAATTAAGCAGTGTTCATTATAAAAATATAAATATAGTTCTGTTGTAGGTTTTAAATATATTTTTATACAACGAGTATTTATTTAGTAAAATAATATTAATAAGTATAAATATAAAGTTGTATCTTTTTACGATAATAATAATAATAATAACCTAAATGAAATTTTAATTATAACTTTAATAACAATGTTAATTTTTAATAAAATGATAGTTTTATTAGAAATGATAATTTTGATAACTTTAATTAAAGTGATATTTTTAATTATAATTATGTTTTAAATATTAATGTTTATGATAACTTTAACATTAGTAGTAATAATAATAATATCGATAATAATATATAGAAAGGTATATTTGATTATGATAATAATACTAATACTTATGATAATAATAATAAGAATAAGAATAATAATAATAATAATAATAATAATAATAATAATAATAATAATAATAATAATAATAATAATAATAATAATAATAATAATAATAATAATAATTTTAATAATAATTTTAATAATTTTAACAATAATAATAATAATAATAATAATAATAATAATAATAATAATATTAATAATAATAATAATAATAATAATAATAATAATAATAATAATAATAATAATAATAATAATAATAATAATAATAATAATAGTAAGAAAACTACCTTAGGAGCGCTTTCTAAAAAAATGCCCAAGACGGGACTCGAACCCGTGACCTCTCGTTCACATGAAACACCCCTTAACCACTATGCTGCTACTGTTTTTCTGATTTAAAACTAACACCATTTATATTTAATCTTTTTTGTTTCTGCTTCTATATCTTCTTCTTCACCATAAAATTCAAATCAACCACAAATCCTAATATCTAATTTAAAATATGATTTACAACTTGCACATGAAATAGAAATGATTTGGTAGTTGTTGTTATTGATTAACAACAAAAAAAAATAAAAAATAAAAATGCTGCTGCCTGGTGTCGCTACTTTTTTTTTAAAAAAAAAATTTGATTTCAATTTATAAATCGTTTTAGATTATGATTCCTTCACAAAATATTTTCCAATTCATTCGTAGAACCTTTACGAATCATTAATTTTAACAGAAATTACCTCTAAACCTTCAATTTGATTGAAGAACAAATATTTGACTTTTTGAAAATATAACTTTGACCTCGAAATTAAGATTTGATAGGACAAATTGGAGCTTGGGATTTTGCAGAAAGATTTTTTTAAAGGATTCCTAACACAACTGCATTTCTAGTTTTTGAATATTCATCTGAAATCGAACTATTGCAAAATTGAACTAAGAACAGAGGTATCGAGTGTTTTTATCTGAGTTTCTATTTTTAATTTTCCAATTGCAGATGATAATATATTTATAATGGGATGTTGAATGCTTGTTACAGCAACATGACTTGTTCCTAATTATTTTAGAATTCGATGGTGGCTGACAAGGATTTCAAATAAAAAAAATAATAGTAGTAGCAGATCACGAATCTGATGGAGATAAAAAAAATATGTGGAGCTGACTCACGATAAAAAAAATAAACCTATTAGGTCAATTAGGTATCTGTTGTATTCATCAATTTATATATATATATATATATATATATATATATATATATATATATATATATATATATATATATATATATATATATATATATATATATATATATATATATATATATATATATATCTGTATTAATAAATATAATAATAAAAATAATAATAATAATAATACTTTTTATATAATTAATAATGAGAATAGTATGATAATTAATAATAATATTAATAATAATAATAATAATAATAATAATAATAATAATAATAATAATAATAATAATAATAATAATAATAATAATAATAATAATAAGTATAACAATAATATTAATAATATTGGCAATAATAATACTAATAATAATAATAATAATATTAATAATAAAAATAATAATAATAATAATAATATAAATTATGTTAATGATATTATTAATCATACTAATAAATTATAAATGATAATAATAATAATTTTGATAATATTAATAATATTAATAGCAATAATTTTAATCATAATAACAATACTGATAATGATAATTGTAAATATAATAATTAATTATAATAATATAATAATAATAATAATAATAATAATAATAATAATATTAATATAATAAATTAATACTGATTCATTATTATTTACAAATAATTTTTCGTGAATCGTCGAAATTGGTCGAAAGGTAATTGAATTCATGAAAACAGTTTAAAAATTTGATACGCAGGATAATAGACTATGCTTAATGTGTCGAATTCATATAAAGATTAGGTTTAATTTTTAGTCAGAAATTTTCGGGTTGTCACAAATGTTGGTGAGCTATAGTTTGTAATCAGTAAAGTAATGTAGACCACGAGATTTCAGTGCTTCAACCAGCAGTTTAAATCAGTATGAAAAGTATATGCTTAACTGTGGGCACCCGGTAACTAACTTAACGTAATAGTAATACCCCCTAAAAGTACACTTGGTGAGTGCGTATGTCCTCGAAGTATCAAACACCCATTAAATGCTAGCGTGACTAGCCCGAGTGGGGATGTCAAACCCTATGGATCCATATCTAATATTCGCGTTCACCGGTTCAAAACCAATGATTAAACGTTACCGTGCTAAGGGGAATCTTTATGTCGTTATATAACCCACACATATGTAAAGTTTAAGTACTCGTGTCAAGTAGGTAAAAAATAAAAAGCGCATGTATTCTCAGTCCCAAAAATAGTATAAGTAAAGAGGGAAGCTATAACTCACAGTGAATAAGCAGTAAAAGTCGATACGAAACGTATGCATGTAGTAAGTCGGTCCGAAAGGTCGTCAACCTAAGTCAAAGGTCACTAGGTCAGTATGTTGTCCCAAAAGGTTAAAAGTGAATAAATTAACTTTAAGTGTCATCATCGACATCATCATTATCATCATCATTCATCAACACTAAGGTAAGTTTAACAAGAATAGAGATCGAAACAAAAGGCTGACTTCGGACAGCTGTTACGACCTCTATACAAATCAAAATGTAAGACCCTAATCTTCATTGTACAGCAGAGTAAATAGGGTACATGAAGTGTGGGTGACCTTGTATATTAAAACAGAGGTCAGAGGGCGAACTGAGCAGGGTGCGCTCAGCGCACACTTAGGGGTGCGCCTGGCGCACTCCTCACTGTAGCCGGGTTCTGTTGTTTTATTCAGATATTTTGATGGGCATTTTGGTAATTTCCCTTGTGGACGTGTTGGAGGCCAGTAGGTCAGATCTTGGGGTATCATTCACTCCATTTTCAACAACCTTATCTTCTTCACTTTAATTTTGGAGAGAGAGTGTGATTTCTTGAGTGAGAAAGCTTAAATCCAAGAGGAAGAAGTTGTTCTCGGGCCAAAGTGCGGGTATTAAAGTCGTTCATCTACTCACTAGCTACGTTGGGGTTGTAGTGGTAAGCTCTAATCTTGATTTCCCTACTTTGATTTTGTGTAGGGTTAGGGTTTGGGTAAATGAAGAACATAAAACCCATAATTGTTGATTTTGGGTGTTCTTGGGTAAGATGGAGTCATGAAGACTCAATGGTAACTAACTTAGGGTTTCAAACTGTTAATTGATGTTATGAGTCCTAATTGGTTAGTTAATTACTAGCACACCTAGCTAATTGGTAAATGGGTGTTAGTTGGGTTAGTGGATGACCCGAAATGGGTGTGTTGACTTTAAATGAGTCAAAGGGGTTAATGATTTACCTAGTTTGGGATTATGGGTATGAATTACCCTAATTGTGTTATAGTTAGTGTTGATAGACCTTAATCACTAGCTTTTAAGTGATTGACGAGGGTCTTGACCCTTAAGGGGCGGTTTTGGTGAAAATGGGGCATTTAATGCATTTAAGTCATTAAATGCACTTGAGTGAATTGTTGGTGTTTAGTCCAACAAGTTTGTTTGTTGATTGAGTGCTTATTGTATTAGGTACTCGGCTTTGAAGCATTCGAAAGTATAAAATCATCACCAAATCGTTGAGGTGAGTGGAATAATTATATATGTATGTATATGATTTATTTACTTGTGGGGTACGGGTTAAAGTTCGATGTTGACGATACCATAACCTAGAGTATATTGTTGGTTCGTTTTGATGAGGGTTTAAGTCTGATGTTGACGAAACCTCATGTATGGATTTAAAGTTCAATGTTGACGAATCCATACCGCTAGTGTAGTGAAATTCGATGAGGGTTTAAGTTCGATGTTGACGATACCTCATATGTGGGTTTAAGTTCGATGTTGACGATACCACATTTATTGGGACGAATGGGTATTAAGTTCGATGTTGACGATACCATTCGTTGAGCTAGCCTTGAGATTCGAATATTAATGGATGTTGTGAACATCAATGCTTATGTATTGTGTTATAACGTATTGTGTTGTTGCATTATATGATATTGTTATACTAGCTTATGTTATCGAGGATTTAGCGTTATACATTATAAAGGTATGCTAATTATGTTGCTAGTATGTATGCGGATGTGTTGTAAGTGTTTGCAAGTAAGTAAGGTATATATTTATATGTATAATTATTTCATTCACTAAGCTTTGCTTACCCTCTCGTTGTTTATCTTTTTATAGGCTCGGACGTTGACAAGGGTAAGGGCGTACGGTTGGATTAGAGATTTTCCGCTTGTTGTTTGATAGGGGACGCTTTTGGATGTGATATCTTTTGGAGTTTGACCGAGATTTGGGTAGTTTAACCCCAAACACCATGCTCTTAGTGTCGTTTGGAATTTAAACTAGTGTGGTCGAAACTCGAACTTTTGTATGAAACTCGTAAAACGGCCGATGTGGGCCCCATTTTGTAAAACTCATTTTATTATTGAATCGTGTGAGTTTTAACCATTATAACATGTTGTGAAAAGCGTTTCGTCTAAATATGTCGGGAAGTGGGAGATCTTTATTTGAAAATTGATAAAGCTGGACAGAACTGAATGTGGGCCTGTGCGCGCCGCGCACCCCAAGGAGTGCGCGTGGAGCACTCTACTGATAAAAAAAAAAAAAAATTTTGTTTCGCGTATTCGGTTGGTTATTGGTTTGGGTTGTTACAAGTGGTATCATAGAATGGTCTAAGGGATTTAGGCGACTTGAGATAGGTGCCTAGACTTAGACTTATTGTGTACGCGCTTTATGCGAGACTTGTAGGAGACGGGTAGGACTGGGAGTTGATTAGTGTTTAGGTTTATGTGAACTAACCTTGCGCTATTTGTTTTGTGTTGTGTTAGCAAACATCAAGCGAGATAGACGTTGTACTAGCAAGTTAATGCGACGTGCTCGTGTAACAATGATTAGCTACCATTGTTACGGGTTCAAATCGTGTCAAACAAGCGATGTACGACGATTGTTGAGCAAGATGGATAGTGCGGTGTATATGTATATACGTATGTGTTAAGTCCTTTTCGTTTCGTTGCTTAATTTACTTCGTTTTATAGAATGAAGATGAGAAATGGACACGACACCAATGACGGAAGTACGAGTGAGGACGTTGAACTCACGACCAAGGTCGAGGCCATCTTTAAAAGGCTAAAGAAGGATTTTCTTGACGATGTTCGAAAGGTTTTCCAAGAGTCGGTTGATGGACAAGTGACCGAAATAATAAATGAACGAATGAAAGCTGCAATAGAGGAGGCTTTGGAAGCAAGAAATATTTATCCTCGAGGCGAAGGGGGTGAAGGTAATGGTGGGGGTGGAAGGCGGGACTTCCACTACAAAAATTTCAAGGATACTCAACCTCCAATGTTTAATGGGGTGAGGGATCCATTGAAAAGCACTTGTTGGATTTCCGATATCGAGGGAGCGTTTCGTACTGCGGAATGTCCTCCCGAGAAGAAGACGAGGTATGGGTCTAGCATGTTGCATGAAGAAGGCAAGTTGTGGTGGGACGATAAAATCAAATTATATGGTGAAGAGCAATGCATGAGCTTGACATGGGAGGAGTTTAAGAAGGAATTTTTCCAAGAATACCGAACTTCTTCCGATCTTGATAGAATCCGGGACGAGTTGCACAATTTGCAACAAGGTTCAATGGACTTGGTCACTCTCAAGTCTACCTTCTTGGCAAAGACTCGTTTTTTTCCGGAATATGTTGGTGACGATCACAAGCTAATGAAAGATTTCTACCGTACCATGAATGATGCGTATAAGGGTAAGATTAGTCGAGGAGCGGCTAAGTCTTTTGAAGAGTTATTTGAATTGGCTCGGGGTTTTGAGCCAGAGGTTCCAAGAAAAAGCGATTTCACTTTTTCTAAAAGAAAGTTTGAAGGTTCTAGTCATTCTAACTTTTCCAACAAGAAGAACAAGAACAAGAAGGGTTCCGAAAGTGTAAATAGTGTGAAGAAGGGAGGTTTCGGGAATTTTATCCCTACTTGCTACAATTGTGGAGTACGAGGTCATTTGGCTCGGGATTATACAAAGCCTCCTTCAACAAACAAGCTCACTTGTTTTAATTGCAACAAAGAAGGACACCGAAAGTCGGAGTGCCCCGACTTGAACACCGATCATGTTAAACGGTTGGAGAAAGCGGCGGGCACGGCGAGGGGTCGTAACTATTTGATGACGAACGAGGAGGCCAAGCAATCCAACGAAGTCGTTTCAGGTACTTTCATAGTTAACTCTAATCCGGCACGAATCCTATTTGATAGTGGTGCCAATTTATCGTTTGTTTCTCCAAGATTAGTGCCTAAGTTAAATAAACCACTAGTTAAGTTAAGTCATCCGGTAGAAGTTGAAATAGCGGATGGCAAGACGGCGCTAGTGGTTGATGTGTGTGAAAATTGTAACGTTGTGTTTGGTGCCGAAAATTTTAAAATAGATCTCATTCCGATGACTTTGGGTGATTTTGATATTGTCGTTGGTATGGATTGGCTCGATCATAATAGAGCCGATATTGCATGCCATGATAAGTTTATTCGGGTAAAGACCCCAAGTGGGGGAGAGTTAATTATTCATGGTGATAAGCGGAGAAGACTTGTGCCGATATGCACTTTTGCAAGGGCACGTCGTTTCCTTGTTAGTGGTGGCATGGCTTTTCTTTCCCATGTTGTTGATACTCGAGATGATCCACCATCTATTCGTGAAATTCCGGTGGTGAATGAATTTGAAGACGTTTTTCCGGATGAGTTACCGGGTGTTCCGGCGGAAAGACAAGTTGAATTTCGCATTGAGTTGGTTCCGGGGGCTACCCCCATTGCTAAAACTCCTTATCGTTTAGCGCCGACGGAAATGCAAGAGTTGTTAAATCAAACCCAAGAGCTACTTGAAAAGGGTTTTATCCGACCGAGTGTTTCGCCATGGGGCGCTCTGGTTTTATTCGTGAAGAAGAAGGATGGTAGTATGCGGATATGCATCGATTATCGGGAGTTGAACAAAGTGACGATCAAGAATCGTTATCCTTTGCCTAGGATTGACGATTTGTTTGACCAACTCCAAGGTGCAACGTATTTCTCCAAAATCGACCTACGGTCCGGCTATCACCAAATGCGGGTCCGTGAGGAAGATATAGAGAAAACGGCTTTTCGAATGCGTTATGGGCATTTTGAGTTTTTGGTAATGCCTTTTGGTCTTACGAATGCACCGGCAGCATTCATGGACCTTATAAACCGAGTGTGCCAACCTATGTTGGACAAGTCGGTAATTGTGTTCATTGACAACATACTTATCTATTCGAAGAGTATGAAGGAACATGAACATCATTTGCGGAGTGTGTTAAGGACGTTGCGGAAGGAGAAGTTGTATGCTAAATTCTCCAAATGTGACTTTTGGCTAAGGGAAGTTCAATTCCTTGGCCATATTGTGAACGAAAATGGTATTCAAGTGGACCCGGAGAAGATTGAGACGGTAAAGAGTTGGGGACGACCGACTACGCCTACGGAAATCTGAAGTTTTCTCGGATTGGCCGGTTATTATCGTCGGTTTATCCAAGACTTTTCTAAGATCGCTTCTCCATTGACAAAATTGACAAGAAAGAACGCAAGATTTAATTGGAAGAACGAGCAAGAAATTGCTTTTCAATTGTTAAAAGAGAAGTTATGTCAAGCTCCGGTGTTAGTATTGCCGGAAGGTATGGAAGACATGACGGTTTATTGTGAAGCTTCTTTAAATGGGCTCGGGTGTGTTCTAATGCAAAGGGGAAAAGTCATCGCTTATGCCTCTTGACAATTAAAGGAACACGAAACGAGATATCCGACTCATGATCTTGAGTTGGCGGCGGTTGTTCATGCGTTGAAAATTTGGCGCCATTACTTGTATGGTGTCAAGTGTACGATTTATTCGGATCACAAGAGTTTGAAACATCTTTTTGATCAAAGAGATTTGAATTATCGTCAACGTAGATGGATGGATGTGGTGAAAGATTATGATTGTGAAATACTTTATCATCCGGGTAAGGCGAATGTGGTCGCGGATGCGTTAAGTCGAAAGAGTCACCACCCGGCGTTACGATTGGGATTGTTACGTATGATTATTACTAATGATTTTCTTGAAAAACTTGGTGTGATTCAAATTGAAGCTTACGTTCACAACAAGCATGCGGAACGGATTGTGGGGCAATCGGAATTCATTACTATGGGTTCGCGTGGTTTGTTGTCTTTTCAAGGAAGAGTGTGGGTGCCTAAGATGGGGGATTATCGACGAGTGCTACTTGATGAAGCACATAAGTCAAAGTATTCCGTTCATCCGGGCGCAATGAAAATGTACCTCGATTTGAGAAAGGATTATTGGTGGCCGGGCATGAAACGTGATGTTGTTAAGTATGTTGAGCAATGTGTCACGTGTTTACAAGTTAAAGCTGAACACCAAAAGCCATATGGTAAGTTAAAACCGTTAGAAATCCTGAAGTGGAAATGGGAGCACATTACCATGGACTTCATTACAAAGTTACCAAAGATGGAGAGAACCCAATTTGAGTCGATTTGGGTAATATTTGATCGGTTGACAAAGAGTGCCTTGTTTCTTCCCATTCGGGAAGCGATATCGTCGGAGACCTTAGCTAAATTGTTTATCAAGGAGGTAGTCGCTCGACATGGGGTTCCTATATCTATTATTTCGGATCGAGATACCCGTTTTACATCTCGGTTTTGGGAAAAGTTTCACGAAGATATGGGTACACAATTGAAATTGAGCACGGCGTATCATCCTCAAACGGACGGTCAAACCGAGCGTACGAACCAAACTTTGGAGGATATGTTGCGGGCGTGTATTATTGATTTTGGTGGAAGTTGGGATGAGCACTTACCTTTGATGGAATTCTCGTACAATAATAGTTATCATACTAGTATCGGGATGCCACCTTACAAGATGCTTTATGGGCGGAGGTGCTGAACTCCGATTTGTTGGGGTGAGATTGGTCAAAAAGAAATCGGGAGTACCGATTTCGTCTTAGAAACGAATAGCAAGATTGATATGATTCGGGATCATTTGAAAAAGGCTCAAGATAGACAAAAGTCGTATGCCGACAAGCGTAGACGAAAGATCGAATTTCAAGAAGGTGACATGGTGATGTTTAAGGTTTCGCCATGGAAAGGTGTTATTCGGTTTCGAAAACGGGGAAAGTTAGCTCCTCGGTTTATTGGTCCTTTTAAAATTTTAGCTCGTGTTGGTGATGTCGCGTATCGTTTGGAATTACCCGAAGAGCTTGCGGGGATCCATAATACATTTCATGTTTCCCATCTCCGTAAGTGTCTTGCGGATGATTCATCATGGGTGCCATTAGACGTGACTGAACTAAACAATAAGTTAGAATATATTGAGGAGCCGATTGCCATACTCGATGAGAAGGTCAAAAGGTTGAGAAATAAAGAAGTGAGAACTTTTAAAGTTCAATGACGTCGTAGTAAAGGTTCTGAATTTACTTGGGAGCCCGAAGAGTTTGTGTTGGTCTATCTTCCCTCTTGTCTTGTGGCTTGGATCGCGAGGACGCGCTCCGATTCAAGTGGGGGGGGGGGAGTTGTAAGACCCTAATCTTCATTGTACAGTAGAATAAATATGGTACATGAAGTGTGGGTGACCTTGTATATTAAAACAGAGGTCAGAGGGCGAACTGAGCAGGGTGCGCTCAGCGCACACTTAGGGGTGCGCCTGGCGCACTCCTCACTGTAGCCGGGTTCTGTTGTTTTATTCAGATATTTTGATGGGCATTTTGGTAATTTCACTTGTAGATGTGTTGGAGGCCAGTAGGTCAGATCTTGGGGTATCATTCACTCCATTTTGAACAACCTTATCTTCTTCACTTTAATTTTGGAGAGAGAGTGTGATTTCTTGAGTGAGAAAGCTTAAATCCAAGAAGAAGAAGTTGTTCTCGGGCCAAAGTGCGGGTATTAAAGTCGTTCATCTACTCACTAGCTATGTTGGGGTTGTAGTGGTAAGCTCTAATCTTGATTTCCCTACTTTGATTTTGTGTAGGGTTAGGGTTTGGGTAAATGAAGAACATAAAACCCATAATTGTTGATTTTGGGTGTTCTTGGGTAAGATGGAGTCATGAAGACTCAATGGTAACTAACTTAGGGTTTCAAACTGTTAATTGATGTTATAAGTCCTAATTGGTTAGTTAATTACTAGCACACCTAGCTAATTGGTAAATGGGTGTTACTTGGGTTAGTGGATGACCCGAAATGGGTGTGTTGACTTTAAATGAGTCAAAGGGGTTAATGATTTACCTAGTTTGGGATTATGGGTATGAATTACCCTAATTGTGTTATAGTTAGTGTTGATAGACCTTAATCACTAGCTTTTAAGTGATTGACGAGGGTCTTGACCCTTAAGGGGCGGTTTTGGTGAAAATGGGGCATTTAATGCATTTAAGTCATTAAATGCACTTGAGTGAATTGTTGATGTTTAGCCCAACAAGTTTGTTTGTTGATTGAGTGCTTATTGTATTAGGTACTCGGCTTTGAAGCATTCGAAAGTATAAAATCATTACTAAATCGTTGAGGTGAGTGGAATAATTATATATGTATGTATATGATTTATTTACTTGTGGGGTAGGGGTTAAAGTTCGATGTTGACGATACCATAACCTAGAGTATATTGTTGGTTCGTTTTGATGAGGGTTTAAGTTCGATGTTGACGATACCTCATGTATGGATTTAAAGTTCGATGTTGACGAAGCCATACCGCTAGTGTAGTGAAATTCGATGAGGGTTTAAGTTCGATGTTGACGATACCTCATATGTGGGTTTAAGTTCGATGTTGATGATACCACATTTATTGGGACGAATGGGTATTAAGTTCGATGTTGACGATACCATTCTTTGAGCTAGCCTTGGGATTCGAATATTAATGGATGTTGTGAACATCAATGCTTATGTATTGTGTTATAACGTATTGTGTTGTTGCATTATATGATATTGTTATACTAGCTTATGTTATCGAGGATTTAGCGTTATACATTATAAAGGTATGCTAATTATGTTGCTAGTATGTATGCGGATGTGTTGTAAGTGTTTGCAAGTAAGTAAGTTATATATTTATATGTATAATTATTGCATTCACTAAGCTTTGCTTACCCTCTCGTTGTTTATCTTTTTATGGGCTCGGGCGTTGACAAGGGTAAGGGCGTACGGTTGGATTAGAGATTTTCCGCTTGTTGTTTGATAGGGGACGCTTTTGGATGTGATATCTTTTGGAGTTTGACCGAGATTTGGGTAGTTTAACCCCAAACACCATGCTCTTAGTGTCGTTTGGAATTTAAACTAGTGTGGTCGAAACTCGAACTTTTGTATGAAACTCGTAAAACGGCCGATGTGGGCCACATTTTGTAAAACTCATTTTATTATTGAATCGTGTGAGTTTTAACCATTATAACATGTTGTGAAAATCGTTTCGTCTAAATATATCGGGAAGTGAGAGATATTTATTTGAAAATTGATAAAACCGGAAAGAACTGAATGTGGGCCTGTGCGCGCCGCGCACCCCAAGGAGTGCGCGTGGAGCACTCTACTGATAAAAAAAAAAAATTTTGTTTCGCGTATTCGGTTGGTTATTGGTTTGGGTTGTTACACAAAAAGATGCGTAGTCAGTGGCTATGGCTCCGTATGTGAGTCCTCTAACCGCTGACCAATTTTCAGAACCTAACTCTTCTTCATTTGGCCGTGGCGATGGTTTAAGTGCGAGTAGGTCAGAAATTTCAGCACAACATTACAAGGGCGTAGTGACTTTCGGAAGGCCATAAATCCTAAACCGTATATCGGATTAAGTCGAGGCCTAAACGAAAAGTCATCTACTCGAAACGAACTATCTGAAAATAAATTTTCCAGAAGCTCAAGAGTCTGATCAGACCCCAAAAAACAGCAAGCAAGTGCTCCGGTGAGGTTCTTGGTGCTTGATGCTCATCACGGTTCTCATCCTTGATGCTTGTAAGCTTTAAGTGTACAACTCTTTGATGTTTTAGCATCTATTTGACCAAGGTTCAACCATCAACACACAACTAAAAGTAAAATCTATCATTCTACAAGTTTTGAACATCAAGATTGCCTCTTTATTGCATGAATCCAATAAAGCTTCAACCTTTGTCCATATTACACAAGTTCATGCATCTATATCATATGTGATGATGAAGACTTGATCTTTATCATCACAACAAACACAAAAAGGTTCCAAGTAAGTGAGATCTACAATAATAACTTAGATCTCAAGTATTAAGAAAACCCCAAGCTAGAAAGGTTGGATCTTTACAAGATTCATGAGACCATAAACTAGAAAGCTAAGATCTTTAACAAAATAATGAAAGTAATGAGACCATAAGCTAAAAAGCTAAGATCTTTAACATAATAATGAACCATAAGCTAAAAAGCTTGGATCTTTAGTGTTCTTAAAGATCTTGAAGCATAAAGCTTGGATCTTTAACATACATGAAGATTACAAACATAAGTTTGAATCTTTATAACAAAATAACAAGATTAAAGCTAAAAAGATTTAGATCTAAAAAATAAGTGAAGATTCAAAGCTAGAAAGCTTGAATCTTCCATGATCTTCAAGGATTCAAACCCAAATTTGAATCTACAAGATGTAATCAAGATCAAAAGCTAAAGAGCTAGACCCTTTGATAATGATGATGAATTCGTGAAAGAGAAGGGAAGAAGAAGAAGAAATAAATAAAAAACTTACACTTTTAGAGTGAGAAAGACTAGAGAGAGAATTAGAGAGTAAGTGTGTGTAAATTGCAAATGAGATCAAGTGTGAAATGAGTGAAATAAGGCTTGTATTTATAGGTGTTGAGGTGAGGGTGGGGTGGTGATGGCCGTGGGTTAGTTAGGGGGGACAAGGGGGACAACTTTTTTCTTTTTGGTTAATGGTTGTCTAAAGTAGGTGCTTATGTTAGGATCCCATGCAACATTAAGGATAATGCTTAACAAAAATGCTAGTATGTTCCCTCTAATAAATGGGTATTTGTCTTTCATTATTATGGGTCACTAACTTATTTAAATTGGGCTAATTAAATAGTCCACTAGCTATTGTAGGGTGGGCTAAAGTATAACAGAGTAGAAAGTCCAACAAGACTAACTAGTGTACTCTAGTAAATTACTAAGTGTAATTAAGCATCTAAAAACCCAAGTAATTGTTATTATAAAATAACAATTAGTATTTCGTAGTCATAATATTCCGGTTACGAAAAAAGTTAAACGTGTACATAGTACGCAGTTTGTTCTAAACGTCAAGTGACACTAACGATCATAAAGGCTTCCGGGGTTCAAGTTAAGTAACCTACGTACTTTAAGGCACGTTTTAATATATAAACGAAAGTAATCAACATGTAGGAAGCTCCCAAAGCATAATATAGCTCAGTACGCACAAATACGCAGTTTCGTGAAAACACAAAGCACAAAAGCAAGTCGAAAAAGTCAGGTCGTTACAGTATCCCAGGTATAAAGAGAGTAATGAATCGTGATAACGAGTAGTATGCAACAGTAGTGATAGGTAGTGATGACGATAATCATCAATAGTAGTGGTAGTAGTAACGAATGGTGATATAAAGGGAGGAGCACTGGTGTAATATCAGTAGTGAGTAGTGACCACAATGGTTGTGAAAGTTTTACCACACTGGTAGATAGTAAGCCGGGACGGCGGAGAAAAGTATGGGAAGACAGAATTTCCAACTAGTTTAACGAATGAAGTCATCGTTATCCTTACGCATATGAATCTTGAATTTACGTGTATTACCCGAAATTGGCAGAGTACGAGTTCGCATGACGAGAGTTAGGTACAATTAAGAAGATCACCGTAGAAAGTTTCAAGTATAAATGCATAAGTAGTCAAGTAAGTGCTATCTATAGCAAATGTATGTCAGAATGCAATGGCTAACTATCGAGTTGTAGTCTAGACTCACTAATGTGTCCTAACAACTCTGTTAGACACATTAATGCATATCCTAGTTCCCTACAACCAACGCTCTGATACCACATGTGACGACCCGATAAAATCGCCATTATCGGTGCCGTCAAAATCGCATTCATTTGAAATGTGTATGACTTGTAAAGTTTTAAGTTATCAAACGGTTCGACAACGAGTTTAAGTTTACAGAAGTAGTAAAGTATAAATGAAATAACTTGCGACATAATATAAGTTAAAAATCATGAATGCTATCAATAGCATATGCATGTAAACATTAAGTTTGAATCCAAAGGTGCTATCACTAGCGTATGCATGTATGCTTGACCTCAAACAAGTAATCAAAGTGTGCAGAAGCATGTATCAAGTAGCCAAGTATGAATCTGAGAAACATATAGAAAACTGTCAACGAAAAACGTTGGTGAAATCATAGGTGTATTTGTAAACGTTGTTTTTGAACCACAAGATTTTGTATGAAGTTGATTATCCAAATCGTTTACATTCCAAAGATGTTGTACGTTTGTGGAGCACCCAATTATCAAGACTTAACTGTATACGAACCCCGTTATCATAGTGTTAGAACCTACACTATACACGAATATATATTTCATCCGCCAACGGTAGCGAACCGTCCGAATGAGGGCTCGTCAAGCCCGTATGGATCCACACAACATAAGTTCACGCTTACACCATACAAGTGTAACTAACAATAATTGAATTGAGGCTTTTTGTTCTAACTCGCACGTGGAATGTTTGTTTCCGTAATTGTGTTCAAAGTATAAAACTATAAACCGTATATGTTTCTCATCCCATGATTTAAAAGAGTAAAAGTAGTTGAAAATATGGGACTATGATCTTACCTTGAGTGCACGAGTATAAAGGTACTTCACAAAGTAAACGTGTGCATGAAAGTTGTTTACTCTTGACCTAAACAAGTAAGTTATATCAATATAGGGTAATGTAGTGACCCGAACTTTTCCATGTTTATATATATATTAAATGAAATTGTTATTTACATGATTAAGTGTTTCTAACATGTTAAGCAATCAAACTTGTTAAGACTTGATTAATTGAAATAGGTTTCATATAGACAATTGACCACCCAAGTTGACCGGTGATTCACGAACGATAAAACTTGTAAAAACTATAGGATGACATATATATGGTTATATATATAGTTAACATGATTTTATTATAAGTATGTATCTTATTAGGTATTTTAACAATGAGTTATATACATAAAAATGAGACTATTAATTTAAGAAACTCGAAAACGATATATATAACGATTATCGTTATAACAACGTCTTACTAGGTACATATGAATCATATTAAGATATTGATACACTTGGTTAATTATGTTAAATGATAACTAAATATATTATTAAGTGTATTAACAATGAAATACATAGGTAAAAATAAGACTACTAACTTAATGATTTCGAAACGAGACATATATGTAACGATTATCGTTGTAACGACATTTAACTGTATATATATCATACTAAGATATATTATATATCATAATATCATGATAATATAACAATTTAACATCTCATTTGTTATAATAAATAATGGGTTAATAACATTCAACAAGATCGTTAACCTAAAGGTTTCAAAACAACATTTACATGTAACGACTAACGATGACTTAACGACTCAGTTAAAATGTATATACATGTAGTGTTTTAATATGTATTCATACACTTTTGAAAGACTTCAAGACACTTATCAAAATACTTCTACTTAACAAAAATGCTTACAATTACATCCTCGTTCAGTTTCATCAACAATTCTACTCGTATGCACCCGTATTCGTACTCGTACAATACACAGCTTTTAGATGTATGTACTATTGGTATATACACTCCAATGATCAGCTCTTAGCAGCCCATGTGAGTCACCTAAAATATGTGGGAACCATAATTTGGCAACTAGCATGAAATATCTCATAAAATTACAAAAATATGAGTAATCATTCATGACTTATTTACATCAAAACAAAATTACATATCCTTTATATCTAATCCATACACCAACGACCAAAAACACCTACAAACACTTTCATTCTTCAATTTTCTTCATTTAATTGATCTCTCTAAAGTTCTATCTTCAAGTTCTAAGTGTTCTTCATAAATTCCAAAAGTTCTAGTTTCATAAAATCAAGAATACTTCCAAGATTGCAAGTTTACTTCCAAGTTTTCTAAATCCATTCCAAGTAATCATCCAAGATCAAGAAACCTTTGTTACTTACAGTAGGTTATCTTTCTAATACAAGGTAATAATCATATTCAAACTTTAATTCAATTTCTATAACTATAACAATCTTATTTCGAGTGGAAATCTTACTTGAAATTGTTTTCGTGTCATGATTCTGCTTCAAGAACTTTCAAGCCATCCAAGGATCCTTTGAAGCTAGATCTATTTTTCTCATTTCTAGTAGGTTTATCCAAGTAACTTGAGATAGTAATGATGTTCATAACATCATTCAATTCATACATATAAAGCTATCTTATTCGAAGGTTTAAACTTGTAATCACTAGAACATAGTTTAGTTAATTCTAAACTTGTTCGCAAATAAAAGTTAATCCTTCTAACTTGACTTTTAAAATCAACTAAACACATGTTCTATATCTATATGATATGCTAACTTAATGATTTAAAACCTGGAAACACAAAAAACACCGTAAAACCGGATTTACGCCGTCGTAGTAACACCGCGGGCTGTTTTGGGTTAGTTAATTAAAAACTATGATAAACTTTGATTTAAAAGTTGTTATTCTGGAAAAATGATTTTTATTATGAACATGAAACTATATCCAAAAATTATGGTTAAACTCAAAGTGGAAGTATGTTTTCTAAAATGGTCATCTAGACGTCGTTCTTTCGACTGAAATGACTACCTTTACAAAAAAGACTTGTAACTTATTTTTCAGACTATAAACCTGTACTTTTTCTGTTTATATTCATAAAATAGAGTTCAATATGAAACCATAGCAATTTGATTCACTCAAAACGGATTTAAAATGAAGAAGTTATGGGTAAAACAAGATTGGATAATTTTTCTCATTTTAGCTACGTGAAAATTGGTAACAAATCTATTCCAACCATAACTTAATCAACTTGTATTGTATATTATGTAATCTTGAGATACCATAGACACGTATACAATGTTTCGACCTATCATGTCGACACATCTATATATATTTCGGAACAACCATAGACACTCTATATGTGAATGTTGGAGTTAGCTATACAGGGTTGAGGTTGATTCCAAAATATATATAGTTTGAGTTGTGATCAATACTGAGATACGTATACACTGGGTCGTGGATTGATTCAAGATAATATTTATCGATTTATTTCTGTACATCTAATTGTAGACAACTAGTTGTAGGTTACTAACGAGGACAGCTGACTTAATAAACTTAAAACATCAAAATATATTAAAAGTGTTGTAAATATATTTTGAACATACTTTGATATATATGTATATATTGTTATAGGTTCGTGAATCAACCAGTAGCCAAGTCTTACTTCCCGACGAAGTAAAAATCTGTGAAAGTGAGTTATAGTCCCACTTTTAAAATCTAATATTTTTGGGATGAGAATACATGCAGGTTTTATAAATGATTTACAAAATAGACACAAGTACGTGAAACTACATTCTATGGTTGAATTATCGAAATCGAATATGCCCCTTTTTATTAAGTCTGGTAATCTAAGAATTAGGGAACATACACCCTAATTGACGCGAATCCTAAAGATAGATCTATTGGGCCTAACAAACCCCATCCAAAGTACCGGATGCTTTAGTACTTCGAAATTTATATCATATCCGAAGGGTGTCCCGGAATGATGGGGATATTCTTATATATATGCATCTTGTTAATGTCGGTTACTAGGTGTTCACCATATGAATGATTTTTATCTCTATGTATGGGATGTGTATTGAAATATGAAATCTTGTGGTCTATTGTTACGATTTGATATATATAGGTTAAACCTATAACTCACCAACATTTTTGTTGACGTTTAAAGCATGTTTATTCTCAGGTGAATACTAAGAGCTTCCGTTGTTGCATACTAAAATAAGGACAAGATTTGGAGTCCATGTTTGTATGATATTGTGTAAAAAAATGCATTCAAGAAACTGATTTCGATGTAACATATTTGTATTGTAAACCATTATGTAATGGTCGTGTGTAAACAGGATATTTTAGATTATCATTATTTGATAATCTACGTAAAGCTTTTTAAACCTTTATTTATGAAATAAAGGTTATGGTTTGTTTTAAAAATGAATGCAGTCTTTGAAAAACGTCTCATATAGAGGTCAAAACCTCGCAACGAAATCAATTAATATGGAACGTTTTTAATCAATAAGAACGGGACATTTCAGTTGGTATCTGAGCGTTGATCTTAGAGAACCAGAATTTTGCATTAGTGTGTCTTATCGAGTTTGTTAGGATGCATTAGTGAGTTTGGACTTCGACCGTGTTTACTTGAAAAATGATTGCTTAACAAATTTTGTTGGAAACTATATATTTTTAACATGTGAATATTATGTGATATATTAATCTCTTAACGCGTTTGATATTATGTGATAGATGTCTACCTCTAGAACAAGTCCCATTAACTCACCTAATAATAATGAAGAGTCAAATGTAAATTGGAATGATTCATGGACTGATTCACAAGTTCCCGAAGAGGAACCGGAAGAAGAGTCAAAACCGGAAGAAGAATCGGAATCGGAAGAAGAATCGGAACCGGATGAAGAAATAGAACCGGTGGGGGAAATAATAAAACGGTTAAGTAAAAGAAAATCCTCAACCAACAGACCAAGGTTAATTATGGTCAATGGTGTTTCCGCCAAAGAAGCAAAATATTGGGAGGATTACCAATTCTCCGATGAATCGGATTCCGACGAGAATTCCGATGATGTTATAGAAATTACCCCAACTGAATTTAAAAAGGCAAAAGAAAATAATAAGGGAAAGGGCATAAAAATAGAGAAATCTAATTCCAACCCCGATGAACTTTATATGTATCGACAACCCCCGAAGTCCTTAAGTTGTAACAATGACCCGAGAACCTCTAAACCACCAGGTTTTTCTAAACCAATGTGGAAAATGACAGCTCGTATTAGGGGAACATCATATATCCCTAGAAACTTGGCAAAACGAACAAAAACCGAAGAAGAAGAAACGACCGAGTCGGAATAAGATAGTTGTATTCGTGTGGTGTAATATATGTAATATAGTGTGCTTATGCTTTATGATATATGTAAAAATTGCTTGTATTAATAAGTATTTTTTTTTTATGAATCTAACTCTTGTCTATTTTACAGTATAAAAACACAAAATGGATAGACATCCTAATATTTTAAGAGACCTACCCGGAGACATGATTGATGAAATCTTGTCTAGAGTCGGTCAGAATTCTTCGGCACAACTATTTAAGGCGAGATCAGTTTGTAAGACATTCGAAGAACGTTCCAAGAATGCCTTGGTTTATAAAAGGCTTTCGTTCGAAAGATGGGGGATATCACATTGGGAAATCCATAAGTTACGATGTGTTTACTTTGACGCATATATTGCGGGGAACCCAAATGCTATTTTACGCAATGGGTTAAGAAATTATTTTGACTCAATATATCCGAATATTGAACTTCGTGATTTAGAAAAAGCGGCTAACATGCAACATAAAGAAGCATGTTATGCTTACGGATTAGTAATGTTCGCTTCTCACCAAAGTGAGAACAAGAACATCGGGCTACAACTATTAAACAAAACGTTCCCACAAGTGACGGAGTCGGTAATTGGGGTAAGAAATGAGGTTTTTAGATTGTTACGGGACTGTTGGACATTACGTAACCCTCGTCCCTTTGACGATGTTACAACACGCTGTCTTATCAACGGCCATAACGGTTATGTTCCACAAGACCAAGGATGGGAAGTAGTCCTAGTAAAACCAGAATGCATGACTTGTTTCTGGACGTATGAATTACGTGTCTTTATTGCCTTTGCTGAACGACTTGTGTACTAGCTAGAATTATCTTCACAACCATCTTGTATCAAATTTATTGTGTGTTATATTTCATGCTATATGTAAAATAAGCGGTATTGTAAGTTTGTAAAATATTGTGTAAAAGTTTGAACGCGAAATATTATTATAATCAGTTTTTCATATATAATTGTAGTAGTTGAATTGTATATTAGCTACTAAGTATGAACTTAACGGGTAGGTACTACCCGAATTTAAACTTATAAAACGCTAATATGAAGAAAAAGCTTTTATAAATGAGTTCATATTATGCTACGAAATACTATTAACTACTCTTAATATTCTATATGATTAATTTGTTCCATTTGACTATTTTGAAGGAAATGGCACAGACTACTCGACACACTGTGAATATGAATGAAGAGGAATTCCGTACTTTTCTAGCTTCAAACATAGCCGCAGTACAGGCTGCGCTACATACCAACAATAACCTTGGATCTAGCAGTACAGGAAATCGTGTAGGATGCATCTACAAAGAATTCACTGCCTACAAACCTTTGGAATTTGATGGAACCGAAGGACCGATCGGATTGAAACGGTGGACCGAGAAGGTCGAATCGGTGTTTGCCATAAGTAAGTGTACTGAAGAGGACAAAGTGAAGTACGCTACGCATACCTTCACAGGTTCTGCGTTAACATGGTGGAATACCTATCTAGAGCAAGTGGGATAAGACGATGTGTACGCACTACCGTGGTCAGCATTCAAGCACTTGATGAACGAGAAGTACCGTCCCAGAATCGAGGTCAATAAGCTCAAGACAGAACTTAGAGGGTTACGAACCCAAGGATTTGATATTACCATGTACGAAAGATGATTCACAGAATTGTGCCTATTGTGTCCGGGAGCATTCGAAGATGAGGAAGAGAAGATCGACGTGTTTGTGAAAGGATACCGGAAAGAATCCAAGAAGATATAAGTTCACACGAGCCCGCCTCCATAAAACAGGCATGTAGAATGGCTCACAAACTAGTGAACCAGATTGAAGAAAGAATTAAAGAACAGACTGCTGAAGAGGCCAATGTGAAGCAAGTCAAAAGAAAATGGGAGGAAAACGGTGATAAGAATCACCAATACAACAACAACAGCAATTACAACAATAATCGCAACAATTATCCCAACAATCGCAACATCAATCGCAACTACAACAAACGGCCCAACAACAACAACAACAACAACAACAACAACAACAACAACAACAACAACAACAACAACAACAACAACAACTACAACAATCATCCCAACAACAATAATAACCGCAACAACAACAACAATCAGAAGCAGCTATGCCAAAGGTGTGAAAAGTATCACTCGGGGTTCTGCACCAAATTTTGCAACAAGTGTAAAAGAAATGGTCATAGTGCGGCGAAGTGTGAGGTCTACAGACCATGAGTTAACAGAACGAAAGGAACAAATGGTGTCGGAACGAGTAATGGCAGAGCAAGTAGTGTCGGAGCAAGTTATGCCAATGTAGTTTGTTATAAATGTGGAAAACCGGACCACATTATTAGAAATTGCCCGAACCAGGAGAACACGAATGGACAAGGCCGCGGAAGAATTTTCAATATTAATGCGGCAGAGGCACAGGAAGACCCGGAGCTTGTTACGGGTACATTTCTTATTGACAATAAATCTGCTTACGTTTTATTTGATTCGGGTGCGGATAGAAGCTATATGAGTAGAGATTTTTGTGCTAAATTAAGTTGTCCATTGATGCCTTTGGATAGTAAATTTTTACTCGAATTAGCAAATGGTAAATTAATTCCAGCAGATAATATATGTCGAAATCGAGAAATTAAACTGGTTAGCGAAACATTTAAGATTGATTTGATACCAGTAGAGTTAGGGAGTTTTGATGTGATAATCGGTATGGACTGGTTGAAAGAAGTGAAAGCAGAGATCGTTTGTTACAAAAATGCAATTCGCATTATACGAGAAAAAGGAAAACCCTTAATGGTGTACGAAGAAAAGGGCAACACGAAGCTACATCTTATTAGTAATTTGAAGGCACAAAAACTAATAAGAAAAGGTTGCTATGCTGTTCTAGCACACGTCGAGAAAGTACAAACTGAAGAAAAGAGCATCAATGATGTTCCCGTCGCAAAAGAATTTCCCGATGTATTTCCGAAAGAATTACCGGGGTTACCCCCACATCGATCCGTTGAATTTCAAATAGATCTTGTACCAGGAGCTGCACCAATAGCTCGTGCTCCTTACAGACTTGCACCCAGTGAGATGAAAGAACTGCAAAGCCAATTACAAGAACTTTTAGAGCGTGGTTTCATTCGACCAAGCACATCACCGTGGGGAGCTCCTGTTTTGTTTGTCAAGAAGAAAGATGGTACATTCAGGTTGTGTATCGACTACCGAGAGTTGAACAAACTTACCATCAAGAACCGCTACCCACTACCGAGAATCGACGACTTATTTGATCAACTACAAGGCTCGTCTGTTTATTCAAAGATTGACTTACGTTCCGGGTATCATCAAATGCGGGTGAAAGAAGATGATATTCCAAAGACTGCTTTCAGAACATGTTACGGTCATTACAAGTTTATGGTCATGCCGTTTGGTTTAACTAATGCACCAGCTGTGTTTATGGACCTTATGAACCGAGTGTGTGGACCATACCTTGATAAGTTTGTCATTGTTTTCATTGATGACATACTTATTTACTCAAAGAATGACCAAGAACACGGTGAACATTTGAGAAAGGTGTTAGAAGTATTGAGGAAGGAAGAATTGTACGCTAAATTTTCAAAGTGTGCATTTTGGTTGGAAGAAGTTCAATTCCTCGGTCACATAGTGAACAAAAAAGGTATTAAGGTGGATCCGGCAAAGATAGAAACTGTTGAAAAGTGAGAAACCCCGAAAACTCCGAAACACATACGCCAGTTTTTAGGACTAGCTGGTTACTACAGAAGGTTCATCCAAGACTTTTCCAGAATAGGAAAACCCTTGACTGCATTAACGCATAAAGGGAAGAAATTTGAATGGAAGGATGAACAAGAGAAAGCATTTCAGTTATTGAAGAAAATGCTAACTACGGCACCTATATTGTCATTGCCTGAAGGGAATGATGATTTTGTGATTTATTGTGACGCATCAAAGCAAGGTCTCGGTTGTGTATTAATGCAACGAACGAAGGTGATTGCTTATGCATCTAGACAATTGAAGATTCACGAGCAAAATTATACGACGCATGATTTGGAATTAGGCGCGGTTGTTTTTGCATTAAAGACTTGGAGGCACTACTTATATGGGGTTAAAAGTATTATATATACCGACCACAAAAGTCTTCAACACATATTTAATCAGAAACAACTGAATATGAGGCAGCGTAGGTGGATTGAATTGTTGAATGATTACGACTTTGAGATTCGTTACCACCCGGGGAAGGCAAATGTGGTAGCCGACGCCTTGAGCAGAAAGGACAGAGAACCCATTCGAGTAAAATCTATGAATATAATGATTCACACTAACCTTACTACTCAAATAAAGGAGGCGCAACAAGGAGTTTTAAAAGAGGGAAATTTAAAGGATGAAATACCCAAAGGATCGGAGAAGCATCTTAATATTCGGGAAGACGGAACCCGGTATAGGGCTGAAAGAATTTGGGTACCAAAATTTGGAGATATGAGAGAAATGGTACTTAGAGAAGCTCATAAAACCAGATACTCAGTACATCCTGGAACGGGAAAGATGTACAAGGATCTTAAGAAACATTTTTGGTGGCCAGGTATGAAAGCCGATATTGCTAAATATGTAGGAGAATGTTTGACGTGTTCTAAGGTCAAAGCTGAACATCAGAAACCATCAGGTCTACTACAACAACCTGAAATCCCAGAATGGAAATGGGAAAACATTACCATGGATTTCATTACTAAATTGCCAAGGACTGCAAGTGGTTATGATACTATTTGTGTAATAGTTGATCGTCTCACCAAGTCAGCACACTTCCTGCCAATAAGAGAAGATGACAAGATGGAGAAGTTAGCACGACTGTATTTGAAGGAAGTCGTCTCCAGACATGGAATACCAATCTCTATTATCTCTGATAGGGATGGCAGATTTATTTCAAGATTCTGGCAGACATTACAGCAAGCATTAGGAACTCGTCTAGACATGAGTACTGCCTATCATCCACAAACTGATGGGCAGAGTGAAAGGACGATACAAACGCTTGAAGACATGCTACGAGCATGTGTTATTGATTTCGGAAACAGTTGGGATCGACATCTACCGTTAGCAGAATTTTCCTACAACAACAGCTACCATTCAAGCATTGAGATGGCGCCGTTTGAAGCACTTTATGGTAGAAAGTACAGGTCTCCGATTTGTTGGAGTGAAGTGGGGGATACACAGATTACGGGTCCGAAGATAATACAAGAAACTACCGAGAAGATCATCCAAATTCAACAACGGTTGAAAACTGCCCAAAGTCGACAAAAGAGCTACGCTGACATTAAAAGAAAAGATATAGAATTTAAAATTGGAGAGATGGTCATGCTTAAAGTTGCACCTTGGAAAGGCGTTGTTCGATTTGGTAAACGAGGGAAATTAAATCCAAGGTATATTGGACCATTCAAGATTATTGATCGTGTCGGACCAGTAGCTTACCGACTTGAGTTACCTCAACAACTCGCGGCTGTACATAACACTTTCCACGTCTCGAATTTGAAAAAATGTTTTGCTAAAGAAGATATCACTATTCCGTTAGATGAAATCCAAATCAACGAAAAACTTCAATTCATCGAAGAACCCATCGAAATAATGGATCGTGAGGTTAAAAGACTTAAGCAAAACAAGATACCAATTGTTAAGGTTCGATGGAATGCTCGTAGAGGACCCGAGTTCACCTGGGAGCGTGAAGATCAGATGAAGAAGAAATACCCGCATCTATTTCCAGAAGATTCGTCAACACCTCCAACTGCTTAAAATTTCGGGACGAAATTTATTTAACGGGTAGGTACTGTAGTGACCCGAACTTTTCCATGTTTATATATATATTAAATGAAATTGTTATTTACATGATTAAGTGTTTCCAATATGTTAAGCAATCAAACTTGTTAAGACTTGATTAATTGAAATAGGTTTCATAGAGACAATTGACCACCCAAGTTGACCGGTGATTCACGAACGTTAAAACTTGTAAAAACTATACGATGACATATATATGGTTATATATATAGTTAACATGATTTTATTATAAGTATGTATCTCATTAGGTATTTTAACAATGAGTTATATACATAAAAATGAGACTATTAATTTAAGAAACTCGAAAACGATATATATAACGATTATCGTTATAACAACGTCTTACTAGGTACATATGAATCATATTAAGATATTGATACACTTGGTTAATTATGTTAAATGATAACTAAATATATTATTAAGTGTATTAACAATGAAATACATATGTAAAAATAAGACTACTAACTTAATGATTTCGAAACGAGACATATATGTTCAAGTTCTAAGTGTTCTTCATAAATTCCAAAAGTTCTAAGTGTTCTTCATAAATTCCAAAAGTTCTAGTTTCATAAAATCAAGAATACTTCCAAGATTGCAAGTTTACTTCCAAGTTTTCTAAATCCATTCCAAGTAATCATCCAAGATCAAGAAACCTTTGTTACGTACAGTAGGTTATCTTTCTAATACAAGGTAATAATCATATTCAAACTTTAATTCAATTTCTATAACTATAACAATCTTATTTGGAGTGAAAATCTTACTTGAAATTGTTTTCGTGTCGTGATTCTGTTTCAAGAACTTTCAAGCCATCCAAGGATCCTTTGAAGCTAGATCTATTTTTTTCATTTCCAGTAGGTTTATCCAAGGAACTTGAGATAGTAATGATGTTCATAACATCATTCAATTCATACATATAAAGCTATCTTATTCGAAGGTTTAAACTTTTAATCACTAGAACATAGTTTAGTTAATTCTAAACTTTTTCGCAAATAAAAATTAATCCTTCTAACTTGACTTTTAAAATCAACTAAACACATGTTCTATATCTATATGATATGCTAACTTAATGATTTAAAACCTGAAAACACGAAAAACACCGTAAAACCGGATTTACGCCGTCGTAGTAACACTGCGGGCTGTTTTGGGTTAGTTAATTAAAAACTATGATAAACTTTGATTTAAAAATTGTTATTCTGGAAAAATGATTTTTATTATGAACATGAAACTATATCCAAAAATTATGGTTAAACTCAAAGTGGAAGTATGTTTTCTAAAATGGTCATCTAGACGTCGTTCTTTCGACTGAAATGACTACCTTTACAAAAACGACTTGTAACTTATTTTTCCGACTATAAACCTATAATTTTTATGTTTAGATTTATAAAATAGAGTTCAATATGAAACCATAGCAATTTGATTCACTCAAAACGGATTTAAAATGAAGAAGTTATGGGTAAAACAAGATTGGATAATTTTTCTCATTTTAGCTACGTGAAAATTGGTAACAAATCTATTCCAACCATAACTTAATCAAGTTGTATTGTATATAATGTAATCTTGAGATACCATAGACACGTATACAATGTTTCGACCTATCATGTCGACACATCTATATATATTTCGGAACAACCATAGACACTCTATATGTGAATGTTGGAGTTAGCTATACAGGGTTGAGGTTGATTCCAAAATATATATAGTTTGAGTTGTGATCAATACTGAGATACGTATACACTGGGTCGTGGATTGATTCAAGATAATATTTATCGATTTATTTCTGTACATCTAACTGTGGACAACTAGTTGTAGGTTACTAACGAGGACGCTGACTTAATAAACTTAAAACATCAAAATATATTAAAAGTGTTGTAAATATATTTTAAACATACTTTGATATATATGTATATATTGTTATAGGTTCGTGAATCAACCAGTGGCCAAGTCTTACTTCCCGACGAAGTAAAAATCTGTGAAAGTGAGTTATAGTCCCACTTTTAAAATCTAATATTTTTGGGATGAGAATACATGCAGGTTTTATAAATGATTTACAAAATAGACACAAGTACGTGAAACTACATTCTATGGTTGAATTATCGAAATCGAATATGCCCCTTTTTATTAAGTCTGGTAATCTAAGAATTAGGGAACAGACACCCTAATTGACGCGAATCCTAAAGATAGATCTATTGGGCCTAACAAACCCCATCCAAAGTACCGGATGCTTTAGTACTTCGAAATTTATATCATATCCGAAGGGTGTCCCGGAATGATGGGGATATTCTTATATATATGCATCTTGTTAATGTCGGTTACCAGGTGTTCACCATATGAATGATTTTTATCTCTATGTATGGGATGTGTATTGAAATATGAAATCTTGTGGTCTATTGTTACGATTTGATATATATAGGTTAAACATATAACTCACCAATATTTTTGTTGACGTTTAAAGCATGTTTATTCTCAGGTGAATACTAAGAGCTTCCGCTGTTGCATACTAAAATAAGGACAAGATTTGGAGTCCATGTTTGTATGATATTGTGTAAAAAATGCATTCAAGAAACTGATTTCGATGTAACATATTTGTATTGTAAACCATTATGTAATGGTCGTGTGTAAACAGGATATTTTAGATTATCATTATTTGATAATCTACGTAAAGCTTTTTAAACCTTTATTTATGAAATAAAGGTTATGGTTTGTTTTAAAAATGAATGCAGTCTTTGAAAAACGTCTCATATAGAGGTCAAAACCTCGCAACGAAATCAATTAATATGGAACGTTTTTAATCAATAAGAACGGGACATTTCAGGTAAGACACAAGGTCAGTCGGAATGTGTTCAATTAGTCCTATGGCTCGTTACGACTCGATTATATAGTCATGTTGTCAAGTTTCATGCAAGATATAAGTACAAGAGAGTGGTTATAACGATTAAACAAAGTATTGGTTAAGTTTGAATAAAAGTCAACTTTGGTCAAGTCAAAGTCAACAAAAAAATCAACACGTTCGGGTCGGGTCTCGGACAATTTTTCTGAGTTATATAATCATATATGAGCACGTTAAAACAAGTTACATGTTAATCGGAGGTGCGTAGCATAGTTAGAATTAAACGTGAAAACGCAAAGTTGGACAGCCCACATTCCAGGCATATGCCGCGCCTCGCCAAGGATTGGCCGCGCCGAGGCAAAACACCTGGGCTGTTTCAAGTGTTCAAGTCTCGAACCAAAATTCACCAATTCACAAATAATGAACTGCAAACATTCAAAACACATATCTTATATCATTGGAAAGGTAATTTAACGAGGAATACAACTAAACACATTTCATCAACCAAATTCATCATTTACAATAACTAAATTCTCTTCGAATGATCGTTAAATGTTCGTCATTAAAGTTTCAAGTTCATAAAATGCATTTCATGATTCGGGAATCCAATTTACACATATGATATGCCGTTTCGAAGGTAATTAAACATACATTGCAACTAAACACTTACTAACAACGTTTCATAGCATTCAATGCATCAAAAGTTCGTATTTAAGTCTATCAAACCCTAACCAAAAATCACAAAATCATTAATCATGTTAATGAAGTTTTTTCAAGTCAACCTACATACCAAAATGTAGCTAATGATGTTAGCAACACATTTAATACATGAACTTTAACATAACACCAACATTTAATCAACCAAAACTCAAAATTAAACACACCCATTTTCAAGTTCATGCTAATTACACCAAAATAACAAGATCGAGCCAACGAATCACATATTCATGTTAGACTTGAGCCATAGACACTAATTAACACACTTTTAAGTTTAAAGGTCTAATTTATGGAAATTAGAGATTTTGAAAAGCTTACCCTAAGCTATGAAATTGGTACCAAATTGAAGAAGATGAAGAGAGGATTACAAATATGTAATTTATTTTGTTGTAAGCTTCCTAGATCGAATTTTGATGATGATTCTTTGATTTGGATAAAGATGGTGTTCTTGAACTAGAGAGAAAAAGAGGGAGGTGGAAGATAGATGGAATGAATGGTGGGGAGGTGGGTCGACTAGTTGACCTAGTCAACTAGTTTGCCCACTTGACAACTTTAGTCCCTCGAGTTTAAAAGCGGGTGCGTGAATTAACCGAATGAAATATTTTAAATACGCTAGAGTGAGCGAGAGATGTTATGATTAAATAACGGGAATATTAAAACGCTAATCAACGGAGGGTACGAATTTCGATAACGAAAGATATTATCTAAAAAAAAGACGGCATTAAAATAAATTAACGGGAAAAGGCGGGTTATTACACTATGACGATGTCCATAGATTCTTCGGTTAAAGAGGCTTGCAATATGATCAAGGCCCGCTGATCTGAAATCGCCCATTTAAGATATTCAGGATTCGGAGTAACATTGTTGTCAACAGTAACAGTGGCAGGAGGTGATACCGAGGTACCATCGATAAAACCCTTGAGTTCTTGATAGGTAAGAAGAGGTAAAACTTGATGCCTCCATAGCAAATAATTAGATGAAGAAAGCTTCATAGTAAGCATATGCAGGACAATGTTGAGAAAAAGAGAGCCATCTGAGGTTGAAGAAGAAGAAGTTGTTGCACCGGTCATGATGATAAGAAGATAACTGATGACGACTGTTTTTTAGGCTTGGAGGGACCGAACCCTACTGATACCATATAAGAATTAATCTTCACACTTTGGTGGTTTAGATATTATTGAAAATATATAGTAGAAAATACAAAAGATAGTTACAAACAATCCTTTTCTTAAGGATCAAGTAAACGTATCTATGGAAACAAATCTATCACTATCTTATTTGTTATGAATTGTGAGAAAGTAATAGGCGTTTGGAAAGTATTCCTAAGGTGGTGGAACATCTCGAAAAATAAATTAAACGGACTAAACTCTCTTTTTAAAGACTCAATGTTTCCCTCGGTTACTAGTAGGGGGAGTTCAACATGGAAAGCGGTTAAACGGGTTTGTTGCTACCTGCTATGAAGGTCGAGGAACACTAAAGTCTTCAAAGAAAAAGAGTGGAATAGCACCAAAATTCTATCCGAGGTACAATCCACAAGCTTCGGTTGGATATCAAAACGTAAGAAAAAACCCACTCAATTAACACCAATGGATGTTGAACCCGAGCTTCTATGTCGCTAACACAAACAATAGAACCGGGATAGGCTAACTCAACTCTCGACTAGCCGTAACAGACTTTGATGTCGAAACATGTTATGTAATTTCTCTTCGTGCTATGTTGTTTCATTCTGTACAGCTCGAGGCATCTTAGTATAGATTATGTCTTGTAAATTGCCTTCGATGCTCGTTTGGCTTCTTGTAATTTTTGTACATAAATTAAAAATTTTGCTTGCCTTTTTTAAATAAAAAAGTATTATAATAACTGTATTTATACCCCTTTATACAATATAAACTATTATTGATCTAAAGTGTAACCCCGTGTTTTAAGATAGCTCTTAGACTAGTTTAGTTTTGTTTACTAATTTCGAAGCTCGTCGGGTTGTTCTTCTACTTTTAGTTTGGATAGGCTCATTCATTTTTTTGATGAAGGTAACTTGATTATAAGTTTTATTATTTTGCATTAAATAAAAAAAAATAATAAAATAGTTCAACAGTTTTATATATGGGGGATGATTCTCACACACCTATTTTAACCTTTTACTCTTCTAATAATACTCAATTGGTGTGTGAGGATCAAAAAATTGTGTGTGAGAATCATCTCCCTTTATATATATATATATATATATATATATATATATATATATATATATATATATATATATATATATATATATATCCCTTTTAAACAATTTGAACTGTTATTAATCTAATTAATCATTTTCATTTAGTGTAACTGCTGCATAAACTTACAATCTTTAATATTGTAGTCTTGTACAATCGAATTTATGGGAAGTCAGCTTTGGCATATAGTGATAGTTCAAAAACTTTATTACTTTTTAATTTGAATTATCATATTTTATTTATTGGTTTATAAACCGGTCAAAAATGTTGTATTGTGCATGTACACAGATTGATAAAAAGTAACATCATTATTTTTGTGTACTCATTTATGGATTGGTGACAAAGATATGGCATTATACTAGATATTTTAGTAATCTATTAGCAAGGGTGAGAATGAGTTAAAACCGGACGAAACTACGTCGTTTTGAGCAAAATATGATGTAAAAGATGTCTCTTACCAAACCGGTGTATGTTTCTCTTTAAACTTTATGTTTTATTAATAACTAGATCCGGATCGGTCTACGCGTTGCGGTGGGGCTTTTCGGTTTACGTACTCATTATTAACGTAGCGTTATATATTTAAAAAATCAAAAAAGGGACCGTTTGTTAAACTCCGTTTTAGATGTCAGCGTATTTAGCGTTTTTTAGAAGTTGTCCGTTTCGAACGCAGCTAGTTACGTTTTATTCATAAAATCATTTTGAGTTGAATAGCGGTGTTGAAAAAATTTAACGCGCGGCAAGCGGGAAGATACGACTTGTTTAAAATTTAGGAGGAGTTTGATAAAGTTTTTAATAAAATAATCATTTTACAATTTACACTCCTGAAAAAGTTGCAAATTAAACCATAGTTAGGGGGCCGTTTTATGAATGTGATGTTGATGTCGTTTGAAAAACTAAAGGAGGTCCAAACGACACAATGTGACACCTCCTTTTAGTATATAAGAGGTAATCATTTTACAATTTACACTCCTGAAAAAATTGCAAATTAAACCATAGTTAGGGGCAGTTTCTATGAATGTGATGCTGGTGTCGTTTGAAAAACTAAAGGGGGTCCAAACGACACAATTTGGCACCTTCTTTTAGTATATAAGAGGTAATTAAGGAGTATCTAATTACCCATACCCTGATCTAATTCATTATGTGCGAATTATGAACAAAATTGGAATAGTAATAATCTTATTAAATTAGGAATAACATGTTTGTGCGGTAAAAATAATGTTATGTACTGTTCTAATCATTGAAAAGAAATCCTGGTTCGCGATGCGGAGGGGCTTTCGGCCTGCCTATTCATATTTAACGTAGCTTTATGTATTTACAGAAGGGAAAACGGGCCATGTGTTAAGCGTCGTTGTAGGTGTCGTCGTCTTTAGTGTTTTTTTTAAAATCTGTCCGGTTCAAACGTAGTTAGTTTCGTTTTGTTGATAACATTATTTCGAGTCTAACGGTGGTGTTGAAAAAATTTAAGTCGCGGCGAGGAGAAAGATACGAGCTGTCGTAGTGTTTAGTGTTTTTTAAAAAGTGTCCGTTTCGTACGGACTTTTTTCGATTTGTTCAAAAATTTATTTCGAGTATGACACTGATGTCGAAAATTTTTAACTCGCGGCGAGCAGAAAGATACGGGCTGTTGTTGTGTTTAGCGTGTTTTAAAAAGTGTCCGTTTAGAATATAGTTAGTTTCGTTTTGTTCATAAAAATATTTCGAGTTTAACGGTGTGGTCGTTGAAATTTAACTCGGGCCGAGGAGGAAGAAACGGGCTGTCGAAGTATTTGGGTGGAGTTTTTATTTTAATTGAGAGGATTGTCGTTTTACCCCCCTGAAGTTTGGTATAATTTTTGTAAGTTGGTTGTAGTTGAGGGGGGAGATGTGGAAATTTGAGGGGGGAGATGTGGAAATTGCTAGTGTGAAAAGGGCTGCCAACTGTTGTCGTATTCCCCTTGAGGCAACGACCTATATATCCACGGGATTTAGTGTGTAAAAAAAAAAAAAATAGGGTTTAATTATTGAAATCAAAGCTTGCAGTTCTGATAATGCAAAAGCGTATTGTAAATTTATTGTTTTTCTTGTAAATTGAAACTGAAATAGAAGATTTATTGTTTTATTTAGTCGTAAACATCAAACATTGATTTATTGACGAGTTGACTGCCGTTTAAAGCTTAAATTGAACTTAGACAGATTTAAAATTCATGTAAATTTAATTTACCATTTTCATAGAGTTTCACATTTTTTTAAACCTACTTATTTGAAACAACCCAACCCGTATTCCATACGATAATATTTTTTTTTTTATAATACACATTTATGCGCCAATTAAATATGTAAACCTTTCCATAAGTTCCATTTAAACGTACATCAATTTAAATGTTTACAAAAGGCACGAAAGCCATTAATTAAGTTTAATACAAGTTTGACCCACTACAATGATAGTTTATAATCCAAACGACCTCGAGCATGGTTTGGGGCTAAACTACCCAAAACGTTAGGCCAACTTCAAAAACTAACACAAAAAGCACCCCCGACAACATAAGCGGGAGACCACTAGTCCAAACGTATGCCCTTACCCTTGTCCAAGCCGGAACCTATAAAATGGTAAACAACGAGAGGGTAAGCAAGGCTTAGTGAGTGCAACAATTATACATACATATATATAACCTACTTACTTGCAAACCCTCACCAAATCCGCATACATACTAGTTACATAATTAGCATACCCTTCACATGTATAACGCTAAGTACCACGATAACAAGACTGGTATAACAATAGCATATAACACAACAATACAATATGCTAAACACAAATATAACGATGATGTTCACAACATTCATAGTACTCTAGATCTCAAGGCTAGCCCAAAGAATGGTATCGTCAACATCGAACTTAAACCCCATTCGCCTACATTAATGTGGTATCGTCAACACCGAACTTTAAACCCACATATGAGGTATCGTCAACATCGAACTTTAAACCCTCATCAACTCACTACAATAGTCGTATGGCATCATCAACATCGAACTTTAATTCCATACGTGAGGTATCGTCAACAACGAACTTTAAACCCTCATCACAACACAATATACTCTAGTGTATGGTATCGTCAACAACGAACTTTAAACCCACACCCCACAAGTAAATAAATTATATATATACACATATAATTATTCCACTCACCTTGTCACAAGGATGATGATTTAGCACTTCCGAGCTTCAACGCAATGTACCTAAATCATTAAGTGCACATTCAATTTCACAACTAGTGGGATTTACCACAATACTCCCACTTGAGCATTTAATGACCCAATTTGCATTAAATGACTTGACTACACACAACCGCCCATAAATGGCCAAGACTCGACTTTAATCATTAAGACTAGTGAATTAAAGTCTATTAACTTCAATTAACACAAAACTTAAGGTAATCCATACCCATTTCAACTAATTAGGTCAACTAGTACATTTTGACCCATTTTATAACACTTAAACTCACAATCAAGTCAAACTCGCCCATTAACACCTCTTTCATAATTCTTAAAGTGCATTAGTGGCTAACAACACCAATTGACACTTACAACCTCAAATCACAAGGCCAAAATCCTATATTGTGGCTATTAGAGTTTCATTACAACACATAACCTAAACTCGCCCATTTTACCATCAAATGGGTCTTACAATTCTCTAGTACCCAAAACCCTAGTCATTAACCAATTAAAACTCAAAACTTAGAGTTAGAACTTACCGAGACTATCAACGCGTAGCTAGAGACACAAGGAATAACTTTAAATCTCGCTCCTAGGTTTGATTCACAAATCTCCAACTTCAAATCTCAAGATCAAGCTAGGTGGGTTTTGTGTTTTGGGAGAGAAATAGGAAAGAAAATGGAAATGAAAATGAAATAAATGGATGTGTAGTAGAGAGTAAATGCTCCCACCAGATTTACATGTCAAATTACCATTTTGTCCCTCAAAGTCATTTAATTTAAGCTAAAACCGGAATCAGAACTGCAGAATTGCCGCGGCGCGGCGCTAAATGTCGCGGCGCAACGTTACAAAGGAAAAACCACCACTCTTAACTCAATTTCTGATCCTGGTTTGCTTGCTTTGCCGCTGCGCGGACCCATTTGTCGCGGCGCGGCTTAAGGCACGATCTGGTCAGCTCGACCATCTTAAACACAAAAATCGTTTTACACAACATTAATTCGTTCAAGTCTCCAATACACGTCTAACTCTCATATCTAAGTCTCACAAGACTTAACACTAACCGAAGCTCCTTTAAGACTTATTTACGCACACATTAACAAGTACATATATATATATATATATATATATATATATATATATATATATATATATATATCTACACAATTACGCATAAACAACGAGTTACATACGTACAAATGATTAAGTATGTACCTTTCGATATGTACGGGAAAAACGGGATGTTACAACTCTCTCCCACTTGAATAGGAGCGCGTCCTCGCGATCCAAGCCGCATGACAAGAAGGAAGATAAACCAACACAAACCCTTCGGGCTCCCAAGTAAACTCGGAACCCTTACTACGACGCCATTGAACTTTAAAAGTCCTAACCTCTTTATGTCTCAACCTTTTGACCTTCTCATCAAGTATGACAATCGGTTCCTCGATATACTCTAACTTATTATTTAGCTCAATCTCGTCTAACGGCACCCAAGACGAATCATCCGCAAGACACTTACGGAGATGAGAAACATGAAATGTATTATGGATCCCCGCAAGCTCTTCGGGTAATTCCAAACGATAGACTTCACCAACACGAGCTAAAACCTTAAATGGTCCAATAAACAGAGGAGCTAACTTTCCTCGTTTCCGAAACCGAATAATACCCTTCCATGGCGAAACTTTGAGCATCACCATGTCACCTTCTTGAAATTCGATCGTTCGTCTACGTTTATCGGCATACGATTTTTGCCTATCTTGAGCCTTTTTCAAATGCTCTCGAATCACATCAATCTTGCTATTCGTCTCTAAAACCAAATCGGTACTCCCGATTTCCTTTTGTCATACTTCACCCCAACAAATCGGGGTTCGACACCGACGCCCATAAAGCATCTCATAAGGTGGCATCCCAATACTAGTATGATAACTATTATTGTACGAGAATTCCACCAAAGGTAAGTGCTCGTCCCAACTACCACCAAAATCGATAATACACGCCCG
Organism: Rutidosis leptorrhynchoides; assembly: GCF_046630445.1. NCBI lineage: Eukaryota > Viridiplantae > Streptophyta > Magnoliopsida > Asterales > Asteraceae > Rutidosis > Rutidosis leptorrhynchoides. The sequence goes on from NC_092335.1 coordinate 213,720,051, forward strand.
TAACATATCCTCCAAAGTTTGATTCGTACGTTCGGTTTGACCGTCCGTTTGAGGATGATACGCTGTGCTCAATTTCAATTGCGTACCCATATCTTCATGAAACTTTTCCCAAAACCGAGATGTAAAACGGGTATCTCGATCCGAAATAATAGATATAGGAACACCGTGTCGTGAGATGACTTCCTTGATAAACAACTTAGCCAAGGTCTCCGACGATATCGCTTCCTTAATGGGAAGAAACAAAGCACTTTTCGTCAATCGATCAACTATAACCCAAATCGAATCAAATTGAGTTCTCGCCGTTTTAGGTAACTTTGTGATGAAATCCATGGTAATGTGCTCCCATTTCCATTTCGGGATTTCTAACGGTTGTAACTTACCGTACGGCTTTTGGTGTTCGGCCTTAACTTGCAAACACGTGACGCATTGCTCAACATACTTCACAACATCACGTTTCATGCCCGGCCACCAATAATCTTTCCTTAAATCAAGATACATTTTCGTCGCGCCCGGATGAATGGAATACTTTGACTTATGTGCTTCATCAAGTAGCACTTGTCTGTAATCACCCATCTTAGGCACCCATACTCTTCCTTGAAAAGACAACAAACCACGCGAGCCCATAGTAATGAACTCCGATTGTCCCACAATTCGCTCCGCATGCTTGTTGTGAACGTAAGCCTCTATTTGAATCACACCGAGTTTTTCAAGAAAATCGTTAGTAATAATCATACGTAACGATCCCAATCGTAACGCCGGGTGATGACTCTTTCGACTTAACGCATCCGCGACCACATTCGCCTTGCCCGGATGATAAAGTATTTCACAATCATAATCTTTCACCACATCCATCCACCTACGTTGACGATAATTCAAATCTCGTTGATTAAAGAGATGTTTCAAACTCTTATGATCCAAATAAATCGTACACTTGACACCATACAAGTAATGGCGCCAAATTTTTAACGCATGCACAACCGCCGCCAACTCAAGATCATGAGTCGGATATCTCGTCTTGTGTTCCTTTAATTGTCGAGAGGCATAAGCGATGACTTTACCTCTTTGCATTAGAACACACCCGAGTCCATTTAATGAAGCATCACAATAAACCGTCATGTCTTCCACTCCTTCCGGCAACACTAACACCGGAGCTTGACATAACTTCTCCTTTAACAATTGAAAGGCAACTTCTTGCTCGTTCTCCCAAACAAACCTCACGTTCTTCCTCGTCAATTTCGTCAATGAAGATGCGATCTTAGAAAAGTCTTGGATAAACCGACGATAATAACCGGCCAATCCGAGAAAACTTCGGACCTCCGTAGGCGTAGTCGGTTGTCTCCAACTTTTCACCGTCTCTATCTTCCCCGGATCTACTTGGATACCGTCTATGTTCACAATGTGGCCAAGGAATTGAACCTCCCTTAGCAAAAATTCACATTTGGAGAACTTGGCATACAACTTCTCCTTTCGTAATGTCTTCAATACTTCACGCAAATGACGTTCATGTTCGTTCATACTCTTCGAGTAGACTAGTATGTCGTCAATGAACACAATCACCGACTTGTCCAACATAGGTTGGCACACTCGGTTCATAAGATCCATGAATGCCGCAGGTGCATTCGTAAGACCAAAAGGCATAACTACAAACTCAAAATGCCCATAACGCGTTCGAAAAGTTGTTTTCTCAATATCTTCCTCACGGACCCGCATTTGGTGATAGCCAGACCGTAGGTCAATCTTTGAGAAGTACGTCGCACCTTGGAGTTGGTCAAACAAATCGTCAATCCGAGGCAATGGATAACGATTCTTGATCGTCACCTTATTCAACTCCCGGAAATCGATGCACATCCGCATTCTACCATCCTTCTTCTTCACAAATAAAACCGGAGCACCCCATGGCGAAGCACTCGGTCGAATAAAACCCTTCTAAAGCAACTCTTGGGTTTGATTTAACAACTCTTACATTTCCGTTGGCGCTAAACGATAAGGAGTTTTAGCAATGGGAGTAGCTCCCGGAACCAACTCAATGCGAAATTCAACTTGTCTTTCCGCCGGAACACCCGGTAACTCGTCTGGAAAAACGTCTTCGAATTCACTAACCACCGGAATTTCACGAATGGGTGGTGACTCGTCACGAGTATCAACAACATGGGCAAGAAAAACCATGCCACCACTAACAAGAAAACGCCGTGCCCGTGCAAAAGAACATATCTGCACAAGTCTTCTTCGTCTATCGCCATGAATAATCAACTCTCCCCTACTTGGGGTCTTCACACGTATAAACTTTTCATGGCATGCAATATCAGCTCTATTTCGATCGAGCCAATCCATACCAACAACGATATCAAAATCGCCCAAAGTCATAGGGATGAGATCAATTTTAAAGTTTTCGGTACCAAAAACGACATCACAATTCCTACACACATCAACCACTAGCACCGTCTTGTCGTCCGCTATTTCGACTTCTACCGGACGACTTAACTTAGCTAATGGTCTATCAAGTTTAGGCACAAATTTTGGGGACACAAACGATGAATTTGCACCGCTATAAAAAAGAATCCTTGTCGGATTAGAATTAACCAAGAAGGTACCTGAGACAACTTCGTTGGATTGCTTGGATTCGTCGTTAGTCATCAAATAGTTTCGACCCCTAGCCGTACCCGCCGCCTTCTCTAGCCTTTTAACATTATCGTTGTTCAAGTCGGGACACTCTGACTTTCGGTGTCCTTCTTTGTTGCAATTAAAACAAGTGAGCTTGTTTGTTGAATTTGGCTTCGGACAATCTCGAGCCATATGTCCACGTACCCCACAATTGTATCAAGTAGGGACAAAGTTCCCAAAACCACCGGTAGCGCCCGTCTTCACACTATTGACACTTTCGGACCCCTTTTTGTTCTTGTTCTTTTTATTTGAAAAATTCGAATAACTCGAACCTTCAAACTTTCTTTTTGAAAAAGTGAAATCGCTTTTTCTTGGAACCTCCGGCTCAAAACCCCGAGCCATCTCGTATAGCTCTTCAAAAGTCTTAGCCATTCCCCGACTAATCTTACCCTTGAACTCGTCGTTCAAAGTACGGTAAAAATCTTTCATTAGCTTGTGATCGTCACCAACATGTTCCGGGCAAAAGCGAGTCTTTGCCAAAAAGGTAGACTTGAGAGTAACCAAGTCCATTGAACCTTATTGCAAATAATGCAACTCGTCCCGGATTCTATCAAGGTCGGAAGAAGTTCGGTATTCTTGGAAGAATTCCTTCTTAAACTCCTCCCATGTCAAGCTCATGCATTGCTCTTCACCGTATAAATTGATTTTATCGTCCCACCACAACTTGCCTTCCTCACGTAGCATGCTAGACCCATATCTCGTCTTCTTTTCAGGAGGACATTCCGCGGTACGGAAAGCTCCCTCGATATCGGAAATCCAACAAGTGCTTTTCAATGGATCCCTCACCCCATTAAACATCGGGGGTTGAGTATCCTTGAAGTTTTTGTAGTGGAAGTCCCGCCTTCCTTCACCTCCTTCACCGCGAGGATAAATGTTTCTAGCATCAAGGGCCTCTTCGATAGTGGCCTTCATTCGTTCATTTATCAAATCGGTCACTTGCCCATCGACCGAATCTTGGAAGACCTTTCAGACGTCCGTAAGAAAATCCGCTTTTAACTTTTTAAAGACGGCCTCAACCTTAGCCGAAAACTCGACGTCCTCGCTTGTACTTCCGTTATCATGATCGGGTCCGTTTCTCGTCTTCATTCTATAAAACGGAAAGGGTTAAACCATGAACGAAAAGCATAACACGTGAGTATACACATGCGTACCACACTAACACATCTTGCTCAACAATCGTCGTACATTACTCGTTTGACACGATTTGCACTCGTAACAACGGTAGCTAATCGTTGTTACGCGAGTAAGTCGCATTAACTCGCTAGTACAACGTCCGTCTTGCTTGATGATTGCTAAACACAATACAAAACAATTAGCACAAGGTTAGTTCATATAAACCAAGGCACTAACAATTCCCGATTAGACCCAAAGTCCTACAAGTCCCGCATAAAGCGCTCACACAATAAAGTCCAAGTCTAGGCACCTATCTCAAGTCGCCTGAATCCCTTAGACCATGCTCTGATACCACTTGAAACAACCCAACCCGTATTCCATACGATAATATTTTTTTTTATAATACACATTTATGCGCCAATTAAATATGTAAACCTTTCCATAAGTTCCATTTAAACGTACATCAATTTAAATGTTTACAAAAGGCACGAAAGCCATTAATTAAGTTTAATACAAGTTTGACCCACTACAAGGATAGTTTATAATCCAAACGACCTCGAGCATGGTTTGGGGCTAAACTACCCAAAACGTTAGGCCAACTTCAAAAACTAACACCAAAAGCACCCCCGACAACATAAGCGGGAGACCACTAGTCCAAACGTATGCCCTTACCCTTGTCCAAGCCGGAACCTATAAAATGGTAAACAACGAGAGGGTAAGCAAGGCTTAGTGAGTGCAATAATTATACATACATATATATAACCTACTTACTTGCAAACCCTCACCAAATCCGCATACATACTAGTTACATAATTAGCATACCCTTCACATGTATAACGCTAAGTACCACGATAACAAGACTGGTATAACAATAGCATATAACACAACAATACAATATGCTAAACACAAATATAACGATGATGTTCACAACATCCATAGTTCTCAAGATCTCAAGGTTAGCCCAACGAATGGTATCGTCAACATCGAACTTAAACCCCATTCGCCTACATTAATACACCGAACTTTAAACCCACATATGAGGTATCGTCAACATCGAACTTTAAACCCTCATCAACTCACTACAATAGTCGTATGGCATCGTCAACATCGAACTTTAATTCCATACGTGAGGTATCGTCAACAACGAACTTTAAACCCTCATCACAACACAATATACTCTAGTGTATGGTATCGTCAACAACGAACTTTAAACCCACACCCCACAAGTAAATAAATTATATATATACACATATAATTATTCCACTCACCTTGTCACAAGGATGATGATTTAGCACTTCCGAGCTTCAACGCAATGTACCTAAATCATTAAGTGCACATTCAATTTCACAACTAGTGGGATTTACCACAATACTCCCACTTGAGCATTTAACGACCCAATTTGCATTAAATGACTCGACTACACACAACCGCCCATAAATGGCCAAGACTCGACTTTAATCACTAAAACTAGTGAATTAAAGTCTATTAACTTCAATTAACACAAAACTTAAGGTAATCCATACCCATTTCAACTAATTAGGTCAACTAGTACATTTTGACCCATTTTATAACACTTAAACTCACAATCAAGTCAAACTCGCCCATTAACACCTCTTTCATAATTCTTAAAGTGCATTAGTGGCTAACAACACCAATTGACACTTACAACCTCAAATCACAAGGCCAAAATCCTATATTGTGGCTATTAGGGTTTCATTACAACACATAACCCAAACTCGCCCATTTTACCACCAAATGGGTCTTACAATTCTCTAGTACCCAAAACCCTAGTCATTAACCAATTAAAACTCAAAACTTAGAGTTATAACTTACCGAGACTATCAACGCGTAGCTAGAGACACAATGAACAACTTTAAATCTCGCTCCTAGGTTTGATTCACAAATCTCTAACTTCAAATCTCAAGATCAAGCTACGTGGGTTTTGTGTTTTGGGAGAGAAATATGAAAGAAAATGGAAATGAAAATGAAATAAATGGATGTGTGGTGGATAGAAATGCTCCCACCAGATTTACATGTCAAATTACCATTTTGTCCCTCAAAGTCATTTAATTTAATCTAAAACCGGAATCAGAACTGCAGAATTGCCGCGGCGCGGCGCTAAATGTCGCGGCGCGACGTTACAAAGGAAAAACCACCACTCTTAACTCAACTTCTGATCCTGGTTTGCTTGCTTTGCCGCGGCGCGGACCCATTTGTCGCGGCGCGGCTTAAGGCACGATCTGGTCAGCTCGACCATCTTAAACACAAAAATCGTTTTACACAACATTAATTCGTTCAAGCCTCCAATACACGTCTAACTCTCATATCTAAGTCTCACAAGACTTAACACTAACCGAAGCTCCTTTAAGACTTATTTACGCACACATTAACAAGTATATATATATATATATATATATATATATATATATATATATATATATATATATATATACACATATACACAATTACGCATAAACAACGAGTTACATACGTACAAATGATTAAGTATGTACCTTTCGATATTTACGGGAAAAACGGGATGTTACATTATTGGTCGAAGGTCCTTTCAGAATCAATCCCTCTATTTATAGAGAATTGAAAGGAATGATTTTCTCTACTCTTAGGGTGTTTCACTCTGAGTAGAGAAATGACTTCTCTCTGTTCTAGGAATAGAGTCTATACCCCTTTTCTGAAATTGGATTTTGTTGTTCTTGTTGTTGTTGTTGTTGTTGTTGTTTGGTTTTAATGTAACAAATTTTTTTTTATAAAGGGGACAGTACCCCAGAAAATTAATGCAACCGAATTTTCCCTCGGTTTATAGGGTAAAATGCTAACAGCAAATTCCTTATGTGGAATGGAGCCTTTGTAAGTTGACGTATCGTGTTTTGTTCCTTTCCATTTCTTATTTGTAACACTATGTGGATAATTAAAAGATTATGCAGTCAAACAAATATGGTTATTAAAACGTATTTCGTATAGGATATATATACGTTTATAACGTATATAAAGTATGGTGATAAGCATCACAACAAGATGAACTAATAATTACAATATTATTTATAAAGAAAAAATTACATAGGAGTCCCTGTGGTTTGTTCGAAATTACAAGAGGCATCTAAAAGAATTTTTTCGATTTGAGGGGTCATTGTGATATACAAAAATTTCACCAAGAGTCCAATGGCCTAACAGCCGTTAAAAATTCTGTCAAGTACCCTCACATGCTATGAACATGAGGATAAAATAGACATTTTGCTTCCCCCCTCCCTCTCTCACTTACCTAACCTATCTTCCTAACCATCCCCAAAATCACAAACCCTAATTAAATCAAAAAAATTTCAAACCAAATTAAAATCAAATTAGAAACTGAGATTTCAAAACAAATCCATTTTAGCTAATTAATTTTCATTAATTCTACACTGTCGCAAAATATGAAATTATCCAGATCTGTACGTCATGAAATCAATACCATGCTACTGTCAACTGCGTTCGAATCGTCATGAAATTTATTTATGCTTATTTATCGTATGGAAATTTATTTTCATAAAAAGGTATTCATAAGGGGTGTATAAGATTGGATATTATAATTCCCTCGTATGTTTAAAAGATTAGTGAGTATTAATATGTTATATTTTTTTATCGTTTGTTTCTTCTCAAATAAGTAGAAAATCAATTTTTAAAAGAGGATTTGTCTATGCGTATCTACCATAAAACTAACCAAGAAGAAAATAATTTAGTTTGATAATCTTGGAACAGTGAACATGATATTTGCTGCATTTTACAGCTAAGTTCTAATTTACTTTTATGGTGGATTTGGTGGTTGATTACGAGTTTGGTTTGGAATTTAATTTTGATTTGGTTTTTAAATTTGATTACGGTTTAACATATATGAAGACAAGTTACAAGAAAATAAGGTTGGTTATTAGTGGGTTTGAGTTTATAGAGATGAAGCAGAGGATTAGAAAGGACTCAAGGAGTATGTTAAGAGTACAATCTTCTAAGGCTTTCCTTTAATTCGCTGAATGAGATTTTGGATCAAAAAGCTGGTTGACTAGTATGTGAAGAAATGGTGTTAAGAAAATAGGATTTGTATTTTTTTGCAGAGATGAAATATGACAAAATTACATGGGTCCTTGTGGTATAAGAATAGATAAAATACCAAAAATACCCCCTCATGTGCACTGCACATGATGAACTTTAACAGAAAAATTTAACGTTGTTACTGGATTCCCGGTGAAACTTTTGCTTACCACAATGACCCCTCAAGTCGAAAAAATTCTTTGAATGCCACTTGTAGTTTCGAACAAAACACAGGGACTCCCCATGTAATTTTGTCTAAGTTAAACTTCATTTCCCTCATATACTAAAGAAGATGGTTTGGTATATTTAAAATAAGGGAAAATTGTTTCAAAATACATTGAACTTTCACTAAATTTCTATTGTATGCGTTCAACTTTCATATCTCCTATTTTATGCATTCAACTTTTAAATATGTATTATTGTATGTAAGCAATGACTTATATAACAGGTATCCAGTTAATAAAGTTAATTTTTTAACGCAGTTGATCCCTCAATGATCGCTAATTAAATATTATATTCATCATTTATTCTTGAAGTTCATCATCTTCATTCATCATACCAATATCACAAATCCTAAATTTTTTTAAAACCCTAATTTGATACTTTTTTCCCGAATCAAAACCAAAACCTTCAAGTCAAAAATTACACTTATGATTATATACCCTAATTCTTTATAAACCCCAATTCCACATATGATTAAACAACTATCGGAAATAAAATTGCACAAAAATTGTACATCACCAATTTTACCTTCTCAATTTGAAACATACAAACGGATCTTGTTCATCTTCATCACAAAATTGTATGTACATCATCAATTTTACCTTCTAAAAAAATCACCAATTTTACGTTCTCGCTTCGTTCAACCACTGGCCACCATAGCAGTTCCGTTTTTTGTTGACGTCGACGGCGGTTATAGACCCGGTTGTGGTGGCGATAAAGCACTGGTGGCGCTGGTCTGTCTAAATCGTTATCTGGTCTCCTTTAAATCGTTATTTTTGTTAACGATGTAAATCATTATCAGATCTAAATTGCAACAAGCTCTAAATCGTTATCGTTATTAGTAGCCATATACAATCACCGATTTCTAGGATTTTGTTAAATTTTCGCTTGATTGTTTTTGAGTTAGTGCATTAAAACTAAATAAATTTGCTATGTATCTGTTGCCAAGAATAAGAGGGTGATAACCATCCAGGCATAGCCTGGGTGGCCACCAGGACTTTCAATGAAGCAAGAGGTCACGGGTTCGATTTCCTTCAAGGCAAATACCTTGGGGCGAGCTCCATTTAGTGACTGATTGACTAGAGGATGCTTTGCCTGGTAGCGGTGGAGGCCTGACTTGCCGTTTACCCGGGGTTTACCAACTAGAGGGGAGCCATTATGGCTCGTCGCTAGGGGGGTTCCTCGTAAAAAAAAAAAAAAAAAAAAAAAAATAAGAGGGTGATGAATAAGATGGACCAATAAAATGATGGAAAATAAAATTTGATTATCTTCGTATCTATATATGAACTTAAGTTAGTGGAAGATGATGAATAAGAAAAAATTAAATAAAATAACAATGGATGATGAATAACTAAATCGTATTTTGTGATGGTCGTTCAAAGGTATACTTGCTCATAAGTGAAACAAGAAGAAATCAAGTTCTCCATTTATTTTGTTTAGTTAGGCATTAGGATGACCGAGTGTTTTTGTGTAATTTGATTTCTTATAGTTGTTTAGTCATAAATGGAATTAGAGTTTATATTCATCAGTGTAGGATGAATGAAGATGATGAACTTCAACAAGAAGAAATGTTAAACATATATTTAACTAACAGTCGTTATATTGAGGGACCAACTGCGTTAAAAAATTAGTAACATGATACATGTTGTATAAGTCATGCTTTGCATACATTAGTACGTATTTAAAAGTTTAATACATACAATAGGAGATCTGAAAGTTGAATGCATATAATAGGAATTTGGTGAAAGTTCAATGCATTTTGAAATAATTTTCCCTTAAAATAATTATTAACTAAAATATATAATAAGGATCATTAAGGTTTGATATATTCATATTTATTCATTAATCATTTGTATATATGTTACTCTTGTGATGCACTGATAATTTTTTACAAACTAGTTAGTAAGATACGTTGGAGTGATCTGGGAAAAAAAAGGTCATTAGTTTATTTTAGTAAATGAATGAATTGGCTCATCCTATAAATTGAGCATGGAAACATCATCCATTAGAGGTTTAAAAATAAAATAGATTAATAAGGGTGTATTTTTCCGACAAACTTATAAAATTTTATTGTTGCTTAAGCTTATTATTTTAATAAGCTCTAAAATATAAGTTTTGTTTGTCATGCACCAAATGTAGAACTTACAAAAAAATAAACTCTTGAAAAAGAAGCTCTTAAAAGTAGTTTTTTATTTAAAAAAAACTTTGAGCTTATGATATCAAAAGCATTACAATACCCTTTATTTATATAATTTTACATTTTTTACTTGAGTCTTTTAAATAAATTAACAACAATAAGCTCCAGCTCTAATTAATTTATATCAAACACTTACAAAAATAATACATAGTAAGTTACAGCTTTCAGCCTTTCACTTATAAAAATAAGCTTCTGACTCCGGTTAGAAGATTCAGCTCCACACATATGTAATAAATACGTTGTACGAAAGAAAATAATTGGTGGAGCCTTGTATGCCGTTAAAAAGAGAAAAAGAAAAAAGTAACTTGCCTTAACTGGTGTAGTTATTGCATGGGACTCAGCTGTATAAATATTGTGGCAAATGATGAGATAGAGTTATAGGCATCTCCTCCCACTACAATAATCAATCTTGTTCAATTCTTTCAAAGAATTCATCAATGGCTGCAACTCCTGGAATTCTCACTGACTGGCCATGGAAACCACTTGGAAACTTCAAGGTTTTAACTCTTCACTGCACCATCTCTATCTTTGGCTCTATTAGAATAACTTAGCTGGTTTATTGAATAGTAGTATTATATATTGTTTCGGAGAAAAATTTTTGAAGTGACCGGAGAAAAGGTCGTAAATGGTTAGGAAATAACCCGGTTATGTCCAGTGTATATGATTAAAAATACCCACCTTTCCGTGAGGCACTCGCCCTCTGCTATTTACTTGTTCAAGGGAAAAATCTTATCCGTTAGAATATAAATAAGCATTTATACTGCTATTATTTTTTTAAATATCATTTTTCAAATAACATAGGCACATTGGGTAAAAAAAACCTGATCACCAAGGGAGGATCCTGTATAGAATAACTTGGTTAGTCAGCTGCCCTGACGATCAAAAATTGTTTTAGTGCATTTTTATATTCCGGCATCTTAAGCTATTTTATTATTATTATATAGTTTTTTAACATTTTGCCCCAATCGAAAAAAATCCCTTAATCCGCCACCATTAACAAAAAATTTTCTATTTGCTAATTAGTAGAATAGTACGGATTAACACCAAAAACCAGTTATTATGCAATTTCAATTTTATGCGAATGAATTTAAAAGTTTTGAGGGTCTAAATAAGCTTAGCTACTCGAGCTAAACTAGAGTTAAATTTAAACGAGCTCGAGATTGAGCTTGAACGTATTTTGATCATCATTCAGTAGAGGAGTCATGGCTCTAACTTCTTATACCAAACATGAAACAAGCTATTTAGTAATTGGTAGAATAGTAGGCACAAAAAACCAGTTATTATGCAATTTTAATTTTACGCGAATGAATTGAGATTTTCAAGGGTTTAAATGAGCTGAGCTACTCGAGATAAACTAGAGTTGAGCTTAAATGAGCTCGAACCGAGCTTGAACGTATTTTGATCATCATTTTGTAAACAGGGCATGGCTCTAACTTCTTATACCGAACATGAAACAAGCTCAGGAATCTAAATGAGCTTTCATTTATAAACATTAATCATTATTTTTATAATAATGGTATTTAACGATGGTTTAATAACTTGAAGGGTGTAAGACTTTGTTCCCGAGTCTTATTTTGGAAAGAAAGGAAATGAGGTCGAAGGAAAATAAAACGAATTAGTGTTCCCGAATATTATGTTGGAAAAAAGGGAAAGGAAGTCGAGGGATTATTATGCCTAATCTTCCCTTCCAAATGGGAAAGATCCCAAACCCCTTCGTTTTATCCCCTTTCATTTCATTTCATTAATTAAAAAACTCAAAAAAAAAAAAACGTTTCAATTCATTAATTAAAAAACTCAAAAAAAAAAAAAAAACGTACATTAAAATAGTTAAAATAAAAGTAAATGAGAGAGAAAGTTGTGGTGGGGACTTGAACTTTTAACCTCACACTTGAGGTGTCAGGTCAATACCAACTAGGCTAGGTGACATTTCGATTACAAATAGTTTATCATATATTATAAGGTAACTCCCAACGGTTACGCACTTCACTCCGCCCAGAGTCTAGTCCAGGAGGACACCAATGACAGCAAGGTGTCCAGCCTCTAGTCCAGGCTTTAGTCCAGCTCTTAGTCCTTGTTTAAGTCCTTTTAAATCATAAGTCTGGAGGGAAGACATGCATGTATGTACATGTGGTACTTTTTGTTTTCAAACTTGTACATTTAATTAATTAATGGAAAGAATGAATGTCATTGTTGGGAGTGTTTAGTCATGGGTTGGTCCTGGTTAGTCCTAGGAAGGAAGTGCTGAGGTGGCGCTGATGTGGCGGACCTGGACTAAAGTGGAGGAATTACTCCATTGGGAGCTCTCTAACTACGAACTTAAAAACGGTTGGAATAAAAAAAAAGTCTACCGATTTGCCATAAGTTCAGAGTATTTACTCTATTGTCATCGTGAACAGTAACGCACTGTTTCCCAATTAGTATACCTAAGTATAATAATATAATAATAAGTTAATAACTATTATGTATAAACACGAATCAATCAGCTTGAGCTTGTATAACATCAATCGAGCTATGCTCGAGTTTAATATATTAGGCTCGACACAAGTCGAGCTCAAGCTCTATAAATAAAAATGAGGTAAGCTCGAGCCTAGTCGCTCACAAGCTCGACTCGGCTCGTTTAGACTCGTTGTGTAGTAGTAGTATTAATTTGGAAATTGAGTAAACTACTCAACTTGAGAAAAATTGAAGTATGTTGTTAACTTATATACATTATATTGATTTGTACATCTAACCTCACTCTCTATTTGTTTTGGAATTGGTCTAAGTACTTGGTTTTGGCACCATGGGTAATGAAGAGCATATATGACTACATGACTTTAGATGCGAATGAACGAGATTATACCGTACTTTTGCTTGTTCCCTCTATTGTGTATCGAATACTCCACAATCAACTTTGGATTTCACTATCTCGTTACAAAACTGCCGTAGGCAAAAACAGGATCGTCAATAAGAACATCGACTTTGAACAAGTCGATCGTGAAAGAGGCTGGTTCGTAAATCATCTCTCTTTATAGCATTCAACGCATCTTTCTATTATTGAATCTTTTTATTAAAAGGCAATCAAACACAACGTTGAATTGCTTATTAGATTACATATTTTTGGCTTGCAGGGATGATCAAATAATATGGAATGCACTATTAACATATGTAGCATATTATTTCTTAGACGGAACTAAACATACTCCGATTTGGAGGTTAGATGGAGTGATCCTTGTAACGTTGTTACATGTAACTGCGGTCGAGTTTTTGTATTATTGGTTTCATAGAGCTCTACACCACCATTTCCTCTACAATCGCTATCATTCTCATCATCATTCTTCAATTGTCACCGAGCCAATCACTTGTATGATCTCTACCTATTGTTTCATTTTTGTCATGTTTCTTATCAAGCTTGTAAAACTCGCTATTCGGGAAGTAATCGGTCGAGACATTGGAGCGACTAATAAGCAATTTAGGAATTAATCGGATTGAACTTTAATAACTTTATATAATAAATCTCAAAATTATATGTGTAAATATTAAAAAAAATACCCATAAATATTAACCTAATTGTCCAAAAGCATACTTATAATCGATCATTTTGTTCAAAAACTCTAAAATTATAACTTAAATTAATGTTAAATTGTTGACCAATTTTGACTTCGACCTACTTTGACTAACAAATCTGATTTTGACTCATTAACCGACGTTGGCTAATTAATTGAACAAGATTTTGAAACATTGGAACGGAATGTTTTAAAAAGGAGTAATCGTGAGTAATCGGAGTTTTTTACAACAATATTTCTTACTGTTACAACAATTGGACTTTTATATAAATTTGATTAATTCATTGATGCAGCTGTGATTCATCCTTTCGGAGAACACGTCGTTTACTCGTTGCTATTTGCAATACCACTGTTGGCCACTGTCCTAACGAAGACTTCATCCGTTACGGCGGTTATTGGATATATAACCTACATTGATGTGATGAACAACATGGGCCATTGTAACTTTGAGCTAATCCCCAAAAGGGCCTTCGAAATCTTCCCTCCCCTCAAGTACATCATGTACACTCCTTCGTAAGTATATATGGTTCGGTATTCACTGAATTTGCTATGTAAAAAAGATCATGTCACTACAATTAAGTTTGTAGTTTTTATGACATTTTCGAAAAGGTTTTTCACGCTTAAAAGTGTGAATATATGTTATAAGTGTGAAAAAATATGGCGTTAAATATTTTGATGCGTGAAAAAATATGGCGTCAAAAATTTTGATGTGTGAAAAAATGTGACGTCCAATTTTTTAAGTGTCACTAATTTTTTGACATTTTTAAGTGTCAGTGAGTTGTTGTGTTTAACGTTTTTAAGTGTCAAAAAATTTTCTGACACATAGGTGTCAAAAACGTACATGTAAATTTATTAACACTCTAAAATGTCAAATATAATCAAAGTTTTCAAAAAAGGAAACTTTTTTGGTAGTGTGTTTTTATCCATCCCATACTTGGAAGTTAAAATGTATCCATATGAGTTCAACACTACCAAGTTTAACTCACTTTTCGTCTTTATAGGTATCATTCTTTGCACCATACACAATTCAGAACCAATTATTCGCTATTCATGCCATTTTACGACTACATCTATGGCACACTTGACAAATCTACAGATTCATTGTACGAAAAATCACTCAAACAAGAAGAGGAATCACCAAACGTGGTACATTTAACACATTTAACGACACCAGAATCCATCTACCATATGAGGCTCGGGTTCTCATCTTTGGCATCTAAACCCTACGCTTCGCCCAAATGGTATCTACGAATGCTATGGCCCGTCACATTCTTGTCAATGATATATACCAGGATTTATGGAAAGACATTAGTTGTTGAAAGAAATGTTTTTAAATACCTCAAATCACAAACTTGGGTCATTCCAAAATATCAGAAGCAAGTATGTATATGCATTTTCACCCTTCTCTACTATTTTGGTATTATTTGTATATTTCACATGTAGTAAGTTTTTTATTTCTTGTAAATGTTTGTTAGTATTTAACGGATTGGGAAAGAGAGGCGATCAATGGGTTAATTGAGGAAGCAATACTCGAAGCAGAGCGAAAAGGCGCAAAGGTTATAACTCTAGGTCTACTCAATCAGGTTCGTTTAATATCGATTAGTATTAGTATTTAACAACATAATATAACACAAAGTAAAATGAAAAGTACATGGTGCTGATGTCATGTTGACGCCAGTTATTTTGTCTTTTTCCTTTTTCTTTTTTTTTTGGTAAAAATATATATATATATATATATATATATATATATATATATATATATATATATATATATATATATATATATATATATATATATATATATATTTTGAAAGGCAAGTTGTTGGCATCGAATACTCTCATTTGCCACGCACGCACGCGCTTTCGGGCAGGAAACCCGAACCGCATTACAGGGATCCGAACCTTATACCATCCCGAGGGACAGGCGGTCGGACCTGGGTCCTGAATACGGGTCGGTAAAACCTTCCCCGGGGTAATTCGGCTTACAGGAAATAAATCCCACGAATATTTTTAAGGGGAGAGATTCGAACTTGAGACCTCCCCACCCCCATCCCAATGCACAAGTGCAAAGGGGTGAACCACTGGACCACAAGGGTGGGTTCAAAAAAATATATTAACCCGGCCGCAACGCATGAGCTTCATAACTCGTTCTAACTAAATCACAAATGATATCAATTTATTAACCAAATGTGATTTAAAACTTATGCCGCAATCAACTGCATTACGTACGCCAATAAATATTTGCAGCGGGAAGAGCTAAATAAAAGTGGGGAGCTATTTATCAGAAGAAATCCAAATTTGAAAGTGAAGTTGGTTGATGGGAGTAGTTTAGCAGCTGCTGTTGTTCTTAATAGCATTCCAGAAGGCACAACTCAAGTTGCTTTCAAAGGCAAGTTCAACAAGGTTGCATACCCCATTGCTCTAGCTTTATTGCGCAAGGGCATTCAGGTAATTCCACTTTATATAAATTGCAAACTTTTTTATTTTCTAATAATTAACACTAACTGAACCCATTGCAGGTTGCAATATCTAACAAAAATGAATATGAAAAGCTTGAAACAGAGATGGAAGGAATTGACCTTGAAGATAAGTTGCTCCTTTCACATACTTACTCGCGGAAGGTAATTAACAATCTATATATCACTCGCGGAGTATTATAATTATAATTAATAATTCATAATTAATAGTGTAATAATTATTATAATACTCCGGGATAGTTAATTAAGATAGTCAAAAACTTCATATGTACTCAGGTGTGGTTAGTTGGAGAAGGATTAAGCAAAAAAGAACAGTTTAAGGCATCAAAGGGAACACATATCATTCCATTCTCTCAATTCCCTCCAAACAAAGTGCGCAATGATTGCTTTTACTATACTACCCCTGCAATGTTGACTCCTAAACATCTTGCGAATGTTGACTCTTGTGAGGTTAGTACCAAAATTACATGCTTGAGAGTATAGATATTGATTTGGGTAAACGGATAAGGTCTTTGACGGTCATGATACTTGGGAGGGCACGTATTACCTACTACTCAAATGTACGTGAGTTAATCGTGCATTCCTTGACTATTATCAACCATTTCCCTGGCCACCACAAAATGTACACGGTCTAACCGGGTCACTCAAATATTGGGTCTCTACATTAACTTATCATTGGACTGGTTTTCAGTTCAATAGTCCCCTATTGTGTATTTTCATTGATCACTTCCAATATATGCTGCTAGTAAGGTTTGAACCTGATACATTTTGTTAGTATATCATGATTAAAATTACAAAGTTATCTTTGGATAACCACTAGACTTTGATTTCTTTTAAGTATAACAGTTAGTAATATAAGTTTTTGATGTTTGGGTGGTACAGAATTGGTTGCCACGAAGGGTGATGAGTGCATGGAAAATAGCTGGAATATTGCATGGATTAGAAGGATGGAATGTAAATGAATGTGGAGATGAAATGTTCAACATTGAGAAAATTTGGCAAGCAAGTCTTCAACATGGCTTTACTCCTCTCACTAAATAATCACTTATCATTTCAGGGTTAATTTGGTATTCGTATTTTACTATACATGTCTAAAGTTTATTTCTAACGTGGTACAACTTTTAATAATTAATTATTTGTAATGGACAAATTTTTTTTTTTTGAAAGGCAATGTTAGTGGTTAGCTCACGAAGTTAATTCACGAAAATCCCCCCCCCCCCCCCCCCCCCCGAGACTCGAACCCTGGTCTCCTCGAACACCATGTTAACATGGTGACCAATGAGGCAAAGCCCCATTGGCATGTAATGGACAAATTAATATGATGCATATTATTATTATTGTATTCGTTTTTATATTTATGTACAAAATAACAATCTAACTATCAGATCTTGAACATAAACTTAACAAACTATATTAAACAAAGAATCAATCGAATACACAACAATCAATTGTTCAAGTTATGTTGAACAATTGTAGAAATCACACACTAGAACAAACAATAAGACAGCAGAACAGATTCAAGATGATTGAAATTGTAAAATACAAAGATAATATGAAAACCCTAATTTGAGAGCAAGATTGATAATAGTGTGTGTTTTTTATGAATGTATACAATGACTGAATAATCTGAGCTGCTCATGTTAAGGGCTTTTTATATCCCTTGCTCATTACTTGGGCACTAATCTTGGACTTTAACCTTGACAATCCACATCTTTAGCCCAGCAAACCATAAACTTAAATTCAAGTGCCGAAGTCCAAATAACAATAGCTTTAAGCCCAATACCAGCATAATCTAACACTGCTACTTTAATCAACAAATCTGCACAAAACTAGATTAAGTTACAAATAAAATTGGTCAATATAATCAAGCCTTTTAACGCTCCCCATAATCTAATTTGTAAACACATCTTTTAAATTAAGATTTTTACAAAAAAGATTAGAGGTAAACCCTTTGTAAACAAGTCTGCAGTATTTAGGCTAGAATCAATTTTTTCAATTTTAAGAACACCATTTGAAACTTTTTCTCTTACATAATACCAATCAATATCAAAAATGTTTGGTCCTCTCATGTAAAACAGGATTGGCTGCAATTTGTATTGCAGGTGAATTATCACAAAATAATTTTATTGGAATTAAATTTTCAAGTTTCAATTCTGTTAAAATTTTTAAAATCCAGATTAATTCACAAGTGGTTGCACCCATTGCTCTATACTCTGCTTCTGCAGAGGACCTTGTAACAGTGGTCTGCTTTTTTCTTTTCCAAGAGATTAAAGAATCTCCCAAAAAAATGCAAAAGCCAGTAATTGATTTTCTAGCGAACACATTTTTACCCCAATCTGAGTCAACAAATGCAGTAATATTAAGACTTTTCATACCCTTTTTGATAGAAATACCCTTACCTGGACAACCTTTTAAGTACTTCAACACTTTAAAAGCTAATTTTAAATGAGAAATAATTGGAGCATGCATAAATTGACTCAACACATGAATTGCATAACTGATATTAGGTCTAGTAACAGTAATGTAAATTAATTTACCAATTAATTTTTGATATAAAACATATTTTTAATAATATCTTCATTTTCACCTTTATAAGAAGATACATTAACATCAATAGGAGTGTTAATAGGTTTTACAGCTAATAATCCAAACTCATTTTATTAATTCAAGACAATATTTTCTTTGAGATAAATTTAAACCTTCATCAGTACTAGTGACTTCAATTCCTAAAAAATATTTGAGTAACCCTAAATCTTTAATCATGAATTTTATGCTTAGGAAAGCTTTAACATATTTAATTTCATTGGTATTGTTACCAGTTAAAACAATATCATCTACATATACCAACAACACAACAAAGATATCATCTTTTATTTTAATATACATAGAAGTATCAGACTTAGACTGAACAAAACCATTTTCCATTAAACAATTTGAAAGTTTTTCATTCCACTTCTCAGGGGCTTGCTTTAGGCCATATAATGATTTAACTAATTTGCAAACTATGGTGTCATTTTTATCAAAATAGCCAGGAGGTAAAGCCATATAAACCTCTTCATCAAGATCACCATAAAGAAATGCATTATTAATATCTAATTGATATAATAACCACCCATTGTTAACAGCAAGTGTAAAAACACATCTAACAGTGACCATCTTCACAACAGGTGAGAAGGTCTCATCATAGTCAATACCTCCAGTTTAACTATATCATTTGGCTACTAATCTAGCTTTATACTTCTATATCTCTCCATTAGATTTGTTTTTAATTCTATAAACCCATTTGCAGCCTATAGGATTTTTATTTGAAGGTAGTTCAGTTAAAATCCATGTTTGATTTCTATGCAATGCTTCCATTTCAGCATTCATTGCATCATTCCAGTCTTGATTGACACAAGCTTCATGATAAGTTTTGGGTTCAATGTTTTTATTTAATGAAACAGTGAAAGCAAAGTTTTTATTACTTGATTTTGCACAATTAAGATATCTTTCAATACCATATTTAACTTTAACAGTTAAATGGTAATCACCCAAGTGTTTTGGTAAAACAGATTCTCTAGTGGACCTTCTCAAGTTAGTGTCAAGTGGAACGTGAACACCATTTCCCTCAGTATTAAGTTCATTATTAGTACTCTGAGTAGAAGTACTAGGATTATTAGCATAAGGGTCCATCATTGGTGTTGCTGTGTCATCACCTATATGAGTATCATGATCTGGACCAGTTTGATCTTGATTATCATCACTGGTGTGATCAGTACCAGAGGATTCACAAGAGCTGATATGCTCAGATTCTTGACTTCTCAATATGGATGTGTCACTACCTTCATCAAGATCAGAATGATTATCATCATTGGTATCTTGAGAAGAAGCACCTTGATTAGTTCCAAAATCTGTATCAAAAAACTTAACATAATCAGATTCAATGAAATCCATTTTACCAAAAGTAGTTTTCATTTTTAAAGGAAAGATGTTTTCATATAATTTAACATCTCTTGACATCAATATTGATTTTGTATCAAGAGCAAACAATGTGTATCCCTTTTGAGTATTTGAATACCCAATAAAGACACATTTTTCAAATTTGGAACCAAAATTATCATGATTATTAAGTTTTGTTGCAAAACAAAGACAACCAAAAACCCTTAAATGATTAAGTGCAGGTGGTTTATTGTAAATAAGTTCATATGGTGATTTTCCTTTAAGAACAGATGAAGGAATCCTATTGATAAAATAGGTAGCAGTAAGAATACAATCACCCCACATATTCAAGGGTACTCCCCTTGAAACAGTAGAGATCTTGCAACATTAACAAGATGTCTATGTTTTCTTTCCACAATCCCATTTTATTGTGGTGTATAAACACATGAAGTTTGATGTATAATACCATATAGTTTTAAAATATTAGAATGAGTGTGATTAAGAAATTCAGTACCATTGTCACTTCTAAAACCTTTGATTGAATTATTGAATTAAGTTTTGAACATATGAACAAAATTTATAATATTTTCAGAAGTATCACTTTTATTAGCTAAAATAAACACCTAAACTGCTCTATAAAAGTCATCAACAATAGTTAAAAAATATCTAAATCCTTCTCTAGTAGTGACTTTGTATGGTCCCCATACATCTAGGTGAACAAGTTCACCTATTTCTGTTGAAATATGACCACTTAGTGAAAAATGATCCCTTGTTTGTTTTGCCTTATGGAATACATAAGGTGAAATGACATCATTACCAAATCCAAGAGTATCCTTTAGAACCTGCATAATAGGTTCTGCAGGATGTCCCAATCTATTATGCCATGTGTGTTTGGTTAAAAACATGTATTAATAGTGGAATTAGCAGATTTACCTAACACAGACAAGTTGTCAAACACATATAAACTACCATGAACACTACCAGTCCCCAATGTCTTTTCCATTACACCATTGTGGGGTAAGTCCTGAATGTAGTAATTATATATATATATATATATATATATATATATATATATATATATATATATATATATATATATATATCCAAACCAATAAGCTTTTTACTATCTTTAGCTAACTTATAAACAGACAATAAGCTGACAAGATAGTCTGGAACAACCAACACCTCAAACAATGTCATATTTGTCATACCCCCAAATAGGGCCGGGAAATATGACTTCACAATATCACAACACAAGTATGTATTAATGAGAACTACTCTATATGAGACGTTTTAATTAAAAACCAATGTATTATAAGCAGCGAAAAGTATTAAATCATTACAAATGACTCCTTAAAATTTAAATGTAATCTAAAATGTTCTAATGCAATAATATGAATGGTGATATGCGGACTCCAAAAGCAGCAAAGTCCAAATAGCAAATAATCTTTATCAATCTTCACCTGAGACAAAACATGCTTAAAGTGTCAACCAAAATGGTTGAGTGAACAACATAGGTTTATCAATAATAACCAAGTTTTTAGACCACAAGATTTAATTATAAAGTTTAATCAGTTCAGTAGTAGTGCTGGTGTATATGATATCGAAACTAACCATAAGTTACCCTAAACACATCACGTTCGTGTCGTTGAATCATTATTATATATCCATTGACCAGCAGTCATCCGGTTAGAGACGTCACTCTCAATAGCGCTATTCACAATAACTAAGCTTGCCTTTATACGTAGCAATTAACGATATCATGGTAGGGATTTAGCATGAATCAAAGCATGTTAGCACATTTTGAACTAATCAAAATAAAGTTTGAGTACTCGTGTCTAAGCGTAAAACAGTTTAAAAGCAAGCATGTGTCTCACCCCAAAAGTTCAAAATAAGTAATAGAAACAGTTAAAAAGTGGGGCTATGAAGTTCACCTTAATAGCATATAGATATTCCACGCAAGTTATATGATCGGAGTGTTGAACACGGAGATCTCAACCTAGAGATATTATGTTCGATTACTTAATGTCTAATAGACATAAAGTTTGTTTATTAATATAGCAAACTATATTAACAGTGATCGTTCTCGAGAAAAGTTATATTTATATAAGTGATAATATACTTAGTGTACTTAAGTGTTACTATATAGATAAGTGTATAAGTTATAATAATAATAATAATAATAATAATAATAATAATAATAATAATAATAATAATAATAATAATAATAATAATAATAATAATAATAATAATAGTATTATTCTTTAATTAATCAATTATTAAGTAATCTCATTAATACAGGTATTATATATATATCCATACCTACATGTTACATATACATATAATCTTTATTATTATATTATGTATATGTTTATAACTATACTATATATGTATATATCTTTTGTATGTGTTACATATATATTAGTGTAAAGGTGATATATATATATATATATATATATATATATATATATATATATATATATATATATATATATATATATACATAACTACTTATCATCTTTTATAATTCTTATAATATATATATGATACTTATACGCACACACATATATCTACAATGTATACATGTACATACGTACGAAAGCATGCATGCATGCACGTATATTATTATCATTATTATTTACTAATCCAATTTCATATTTTTAACACTAATCTTCATGTACATAAAATCATAACCTATTATCATAATCATGAATCATATTAATCATTCACATTCATAATCTTTAACTTTTAATCATCGTTATCTCATTAACCCTAACTTTTATCATAACCTTTTTAACCTTATTCATAATATTTTTAATTTGACAAATCTTAATCTTACTACTAATAATCATAATCTTTTATCTTTTTAATAATCAACTTCACATTCAAGATCATAATACATATCATTATTATTATTATCTAGTTTCATACATAACATCCATACATAATCTTAATACTTATAGATTAACAACTTAATCTTAATAATCATAATCATATTCTTATAATCATAATCTTTTAACCATTAACTTATCTAGCTTATGTATCAAAATCATAGTATTTCATTATATCCTTCTTACTAGTCATAACTTATATTCATTATACTTCATAATCATTCATAATTCAACATGCATTCCAATTTCATAACTTATTCATAATCATATTCAAAATTCATACTTGATTACACTACTAGGTTCATATTTTATTCATAATACTTTTAATCCATAAACTTTTCTCTTTTAATCATAATAACTAAAACAATAACAGAGCGTAATTAACACTAGGGTTTAGGATACCTTTAGAATATAAACTTCAAGAAGATTGATGATTGTGGACTGCAGCAAAACAGAAACCAACAGCACATCTTACGACCCAATTGGGTCTGTTTTGGGTTCAACAGGAAGCAGCAACACAGCAGAAACAAAAGTCCAACGTACAGGCTATTTATGGGGCTGGTTTGATGGTGACTATCAGCAAGAAACTAGAGCAGGATGTCGAATAAAAAGGCCAAGAAGGTGGCGGTTTTACAGCAGCAAGTGGCTGCAAAAGAGTGGTGGTTTGGGCTGTCAAAACACAGCAACAACAAGAGATGTTAAGCTGCAGAATATAGCAGCTGATGGGCTGTACAAGGTGGCGACGGGAAGGCTATAACAGCAGCCAAAAAAGTGGCGAATGGTGGTGGTTTGGACGGCTTTGATTTGTGATGAATTGTAGGCTATGGAGGGCTGTCTTCGTAGGTTTGTAGCAGCAGAACAAGGGTGGTTTCGTGGTGGTGTTGGGCTGTAACGATGGCTGCAGATGGTGGTGGTGTGGTTCGGTTTTAAAAAACCGATGGGGTAGGATGGTGATGGTTGTTTACGTGAGGCAAGAGCAAGGGAGGAAGAAAGAATTTGTTGGTTAATTGTGAATAAAGATTATGAGAGGCTAGGTGCGTTTTTATACTTGTTTTTTTTAGAAGTCCTAGTCTCACCATGATACTAAGAGATTAACTTGGAGAAGAAGAGATTAAGATGTGAGAGTTAGAATTGGATCATGAGTAGGAGTTGAACTAGTCAAGAGTTTTGATCCATCCCATTTCTTTTTAATTAAAAGTGCCAATTTTTATGTATATAAATTATATATATATATATATATATATATATATATATATATATATATATATATATATATATATATATATATATATATATATATATATATATATATATATATATATATATATATATATATATATATATATATATATTTAATAATGTTACATTTATTATATATATCTTTACTGTAAATATATTATTTATACATTTTATTTTGATCATAACACTAATAATAATAATAGTTATTAGGGTTTGGGTTTAATATTTAATATTAAATAGTATTAGGGTTTAGTATTTAATGTATAAGGTTAGGTTTAGGGTTTTAAATTTTATTAGGCTTTTGAGTATTAATTTCTCGAATAACAACCCTAATGATATACTGAATAAGGCAATGAAACCTTAAGGGCAAATTGGTAAATTCAGAAGGAAAAAGTGAGGGTTGTTATAGTACCTCCCCGTTAATGAAAACTTCGTCCCGAAGTTTTAGTTGAGAAAAGATGGGGATGTTTCTGCTTCATTTGGTCTTCACGTTCTCTGGTATACTCGGGGCCTCTACGCGAATTCCAACGGACTTTAACAATAGGAATATTGCCCTGTACTAAGCGTTTGAATCTTATGACCCATAACTTATACAGGTTCTTCTATGAAGTGCATTTTATTATCAATGCGGAGGTAATTCAAAGGGATAACATGAGTGTCATCTAACTAGGTTTCCTTAAAAGGGATTGTGATATTACAAGCATTTCAATAAATCAGACACCTGAAACGTGCCATGAACATTACTAAGCTTATTTAAAACCTTGAGCGTTTTATGCCACAACACTAGAGCAGACAAACAGGTGAGATCACAGCCATGAAGTTTGATGCATGGCTTGTATTTGTTACAGATGGTACCAACTTTCAAATTCCGGAAGGTAACCATAGACATTCTGATGCTATGCGAGGTGTATATGAAATAGCTTATATTTTACTAGGAAATACTATTAAATACGATGCAATTTTACACAAGATATTTATTTATTTATAGAATGGATATACTTAAACCTTGCTACAACACTTATAGGCAGTGTACCTAATCGTACAGTAGTGTAGTTTTTAGTAAGTCCGGTTCGTTCCACAGGGAAAAATCTTTAAACAAAGCTTAACGCTATATTAGTTTTAATGTATAAAAATACAAATATATAAATAAGTAATATTATTATTATAAAGGGGGGTTTTTACCGTTTAATGACCGGTTTGTCGATTTTAAAACTTTAGTCGCAGTTAAAACCTAATGTAAAATATTAAAAATAAATACAAGACTTAATTTAAAGCGTAAAGTAAATAACGATAATGAAATTGTGATAAATGAAAGTGCGATAAAATAAAATTTCGATAATTAAAAAGTATGATTATTAAAAGTGCAATTAAATACAATGACAATAAATAAAAGTACGATAATTAGAAGTGCAATTAAATATAAAATAAAGGAAATTAAATATGAAATAAAAGAATTATGCTTATTTAAACTTCCGTAATCATGATGTTTGACGTGTTGATTTTAGTTTTATGCCCATGGGTTAATTGTCCTTTGTCCTGGATTATTTAATATGTCCGTCTGGTTTTTGTCCAAAACAGTCCATCAGTCATAAATATAAAGTGCGAGTGTCCTCGTCAAATTATCCTTATATCCGAAGTTAAATATTCCAACTAATTGGGGACTTAAACTGTAACAAGGTTTTAATACTGTGTTTAATAATTACACCAGGTTATCGACTGCGTGTAACCCAAGGTTTTAATACTTTGTTATCAATTATGCCAAGTGTCCTTGTACATAATTTCACCCCTGTTTTAATAATTCCATAGACTATTAATCCATTCCCGTGTCCGGTTAAATGAACGATTATTCGCACATATAAATATCCCGCCCATTGTGTCCGATCGAGTGTATATGGTTATTTATAGGTACATCCAATTGTAAATCTTTATATTAAAATTAACAAACTATCATTTAGTTAAACAAATATAAAGCCCATTAATAGCCCATAGTCTAATTTCCACAAGTGTCGTTCTTTTGTCCAAACCCCAATTATGGTACAAAGCCCAATTACCCAATTTTAATAATTAGCCCAACATCATGATTACTTCGGCATTAAATAAGCATAATAATAACTTAGCTACGAGAAATTAAATTAAAAAGGTTGAATATAACTTACAATGATTAAAAATAGCGTAGCGTTACACGGACAGAATTTCGACTTACACCCTTACAACATTCGCTAACATACCCTTATTATTAGAATTAAAATTAAAATTAAAATATAAATTATATATATATATTTACGTATATAGATAGAGAGGATGGATATATGGATCTTTAAAACGTTGAATTGCGCTGGCTTTTATAGGCATTTTTGTCCAGGGAGACTCCGCGAGTCGCGGCCTTTTTGGCCTTCAAACTCCGCAACTCGCGGAGTTTGTTTCTACAGCTCATCTCATTTTGGAACCTTTCTTGCCGACGGTTTTAATATATAAATATAATATATATATAATTTATATAATTAATTATATATTATATTATATTTATATACATAGTTAACTTGTAATTTTTAGTCCGTTGCGTCGAGCGTTGAGAGTTGACTCTGGTCCCGGTTCCGGATTTTCGAACGTCCTTGCGTACAATTTAATATCTTGTACTTTGCGTTTTGAATCTTGTACTCTTGTAATTCTGAGACGTTTCTTATCAATAATTGGAACCACTTTGATTGTATTTTGTACTTTTGAGCTTTTTGGTCGTTTGCGTCTTCAATTCGTCGAATCTATCTTTTGTCTTTACCTTTTATTATTTAAACGAATATCACTTGTAAATAGAACAATTGCAACTAAAATCTTGTCTTTCTTGAGGAATAATGCAATGAAATATATGTTCGTTTTTAGCATTATCAAATATTCCCACACTTGAGCGTTGCTTGTCCTCAAGCAATATAGTCTTGAAATACTAGAATCACTTCTTTATTCTTCACACTTTGTACATCAGTGATTTCTATACGGCGGTATAAACAATGGTAGTAACGATGTGGTTTACAGTCCCACATGACTATAAAATTTAGATCCTTTAAGGAAATTGGATCTTTATGAAAACATTTGATCTTTTGAAAATTTCATTCTAGCTTTTACCCTAGATAAGTTTTCCGGAATAACCCTTCACCGGTGTTTGCAAATTCTTTTTGTGGGTTTGGTGGGTTTCAGATTTAAAAATTTTAGCTCAAAACTTGTGGTTTTGTGTCACCCACTTGCTAACCTTGTATTAGAAAAGCAACACGTCCAGTATACTTGCCCCGTATATTACCTTTCGGTAAACTACCATCCGGTTGTAAAGGAAAGCGTTGAACAAGCAACTGTTAAGGCAGTTTCCCCTGACATACTTTTAATTATGGTCTATAACGTATCGGACGCAATTACTATCCTTTGTAGGAGCAATAGTAAAGCTCACCCTTATAATTTTTCTGGTCTGGCACAAGGTCCTGTCTTTGACCATGCTATGCAACCACCGTTCTTACGGTTGACACCCGAATTGGTTCAGGTGACCTAATGTATTCCAGGTGAATTCCTAGGATTTTATGTTCAATGGTAATGAACGCATTGAAAATGGGTTTTTAGAAAATAAATCGGTTTTAATTTGATCAAAATATTTTCTCGTTCAAGCTCGAGTTTAGATATCATTGAATTCCATGAGTTTGAATTCTCAATCTTTAAGGTCAATCTCAAGGATTGAGTAATATCAGTCTTAAAAGCTGATTTTTGATCTTTTAAGGAGATTATCCTTTCTGGGGATCTGATTCATTAGTCTTATCAAGCTAATTTGCACGGTGCCCCCCCATTGTACGAGATAAATCCTTCTCATGGTTAGAATAAATCTGACCACTTGGCGACCCTGTTTTATGCTGAGGTCCGTGGATTTTCTGCTGATTTTAGAGATGACTTTTCTAGGTTTTTCGTCAACCTACAGCTGGTTTGGACGACAACTTCATGACCTAAATCAAGAAGCGCGTTTCTTTTTCGGAAGACTTTACTTCCTTTTAATGATGGAATTGATTCATCGTGTAGATCCATCTTTCTTACAGTAAATCGGGTAAAACTGTTTAGTTTAGTCCAAAACAAAAGTATTTTTAGTTATTTGTTACAGAAATATGTGACATATGTTTAAAATAACTTGGTGAATTTTCCCACACTTGGCTTTTATTTTCCTTTTTATTGTCCTCTATTCCATTTTAAATGAATTTTAACATTTTGGTTTGTTTCTCAATTTATGTCCTTTCCAAGGTAACAATAATTTCGGTGTTATCACCTAGTTTTATCGTTCATAAATATGTATAAACATGATTTTGAGTTCATTTAATTGAAAATTTTGAAAAATTTTACTAGAATTGGGTAGTCAGTATATAAGACTAGGGCTGTTCTTTATTATCAGAGAGCACTAGATTCTAATACAACTGCTGCTTTACTAGTATTTTTAATGGTAACTAAGTGTTTAAGATAAAAATTTTAAAAATCCGAAAGAATTTAACCCCTTCCCACACTTAAGATTTTGCAATGCCCTCATTTGCAAGAAATTAGTAACAATTTAAATTATTGAGGGTGATTAGCGTAGAAAAATGATTAAATTTTACCAAAGTTTCCAAACATATTGGCGTTTGTTTGCTGAATGATAAATGGTGCATATCATTTGTTCATTCCGTCTTGTTGTTACATCATATTTATTTTTCATCTTGTCGTCAAAAGTACTAGCTTTTGCTGAACTTAATGCCAGTCTTTGAAAATGCGTTGTTTTACCCTGTTGTGTACATAAGATAAACTGCTAACATATATACATATTTTTGAAGTTTGATATATTACCCCACATTCAAAAATTATTAAAATCTAATAATAAAAGTTAGAAAATTATAAAAACTATTACAATATCAACATAAGTGATAAATGTAGTAACAAAAATAAAATAAATAAAACTAAATAAACTAGGGTTGTTACTGATACCAGTAGGGGTTCCATGCATAACCGTATGTGTTATAGAATGCTTCAGCTGGGTTATAAGTAGGATACAGTGGTTGGATCTCTATAGACCAGGGAGGAAATACGGGCTTTGGAGTAGGAATATAGTTTCTACCTATATGTTGGCAATGAGCTATGATGTGGTTTTGATGAACTTGCCAATCTTCAAATGCTCGATGTCTAGCATTTTTATATTCTTGTGAAGCTATAAACCTTTGCATTTCTGTCATTTTCCTTTCCCCTCCCACATTACCTGGCTGTTGATTTCTTTCAACCTGTGGATGTCTTCCATTATATTGTACTGCGGCGTTATTTCGCCTCTTCAAAACCTTAGCACCATGATATACATTTAAACTAATTGTATCGTGGGGTTCTGGTTCTTCGATTAATAATCCCCCCGACTTATATCTACATCGAGATACTCAGCAATTAATGTAATAAATATACCACCTCCTATTATACTGTGCGGTCTCATCCCCCTGACCATAAACGATAAATAATAACCTACACAATAAGGTATACTTACAGCGCTTTGTGGGTCTCGAATACACATGTGGTAAAATAAATCTTGCTCATTTACCTTTTCCATATTTTTACCTCGTTGTGTAATCGAGTTCGCTAGAAACCTGTGAATTACTCTTAACTCAGCTCTATCTATATCCAAATAAGAGTAATTTCTGTAGTGACCCGAACTTTTCCATGTTTATATATATTAATTGAGATTGATATTTACATGATTAAATGTTTCCAACATGTTAAGCAATCAAACTTGTTAAGACTTGATTAATTGAAATATGTTTCATATAGACAATTGACCACCCAAGTTGACCGGCGATTCACGAACGTTAAAACTTGTAAAAATGACATGACGATATATATATGGATATACATATGGTTAACATGAGATTATGATAAGTAAGTATCTCCATAAGTATATTAACAATGAGTTATATACATATAAACAATACCACTAACTTAAGGATTTCGAAACGAGACATATATGTAACGATTATCGTTGTAACGACATTTAAATGTATATATATCATATTAAGATATATTAATATATCATAATATCATAATAATATAATAATTTAACATCTCATTAGATATAATAAACAATGGGTTAACAACATTAATTGAGATCGTTAACTTAAAGGTTTCAAAACAACACTTACATGTAACGACTAACGATGACTTAACGAATCAGTTAAAATGTATATACATTTAGTGTATTTAGATGTATTAAAATACTTTTGGAAGACTTCAAGACATATATCAAAACACTCATACTTAACGAAAATGGTTACAGTTACTTTTCCATTCTTTTCTTTCATCAAGAATTCTAGTCGTATTCTTACCCGTATTATACACAGCTTCAAAACGTACTTACTATGAGTATATACCAATAGGAACTAGCATGGGATTCCACTCTTGATTATTTCATGTATGACTAATCAATTTTAACTTCTACCATGAGCTAGTCAACTAACTAGAAATCCTTTTAACCCCACTCACCACTCACCAATTACCACTCATCATTCACTCCATTTCACTTCCAATTCTCTTTCTAATTCTCTCTCTACACACACAAACTATTATGAACGTATTTTTCCAGTAGTTAATCATCATCTTCATCAAAAATCACTTCAAGAATCAAGCTATAATCATCATAGGAAGAACACTTCAAGAACACTTCAAAAAATCCCTTCAAGTTTACTAATTTACTTCCAAGCCTTCTAATCCATTCCAAGTAATCATCTAAGATGAAGAATCCTTTGTTATATACAGTAGGTTATCTTTCTTATTCAAGGTAATATTCATATTCAAACTTTGATTCAATTTCTATAACTATAAACTATCTTAATTCGAGTAAAAATCTTACTTGAACTTGTTTTTGTGTCATGATCCTACTTCAAGAACTTTCAAGCCATCCAAGATCCTTTGAAGCTAGATCATTTCTTGTCACTTCCAGTAGGTTTACCTACTAAACTTGAGGTAGTAATGATGTTCATAACATCATTCGATTCATATATATAAAACTATCTTATTCGAAGGTTTAAACTCGTAATCACTAGAACATAGTTTAGTTAATTCTAAACTTGTTCGCAAACAAAAGTTAATCCTTCTAACTTGACTTTTAAAATTAACTAAACACATGTTCTATATCTATATGATATGCTAACTTAATGATTTAAAACCTGGAAACACGAAAAACACCGTAAAACCGGATTTACGCCGTCGTAGTAACACCGCGGGCTGTTTTGGGTTAGTTAATTAAAAACTATGATAAACTTTGATTTAAAATTTGTTATTATGAGAAAATGATTTTTATTATGAACATGAAACTATATCCAAAAATTATGGTTAAACTCAAAGTGGAAGTATGTTTTCTAAAATGGTCATCTAGACGTCGTTCTTTCGACTGAAATGACTACCTTTACAAAAATGACTTGTAACTTATTTTTCCGACTATAAACCTATACTTTTCTGTTTAGATTCATAAAATAGAGTTCAATATGAAACCATAGCAATTTGATTCACTCAAAACGGATTTAAAATGAAGAAGTTATGGGTAAAACAAGATTGGATAATTTTTCTCATTTTAGCTACGTGAAAATTGGTAACAAATCTATTCCAACCATAACTTAATCAACTTGTATTGTATATTATGTAATCTTGAGATACCATAGACACGTATACAATGTTTCGACCTATCATGTCGACACATCTATATATATTTCGGAACAACCATAGACACTCTATATGTGAATGTTGGAGTTAGCTATACAGGGTTGAGGTTGATTCCAAAATATATATAGTTTGAGTTGTGATCAATACTGAGATACGTATACACTGGGTCGTGGATTGATTCAATATAATATTTATCGATTTATTTCTGTACATCTAACTATGGACAACTAGTTGTAGGTTACTAACGAGGACAACTGACTTAATAAACTTAAAACATCAAAATATATTAAAAGTGTTGTAAATATATTTTAAACATACTTTGATATATATGTATATATTGTTATAGGTTCGTGAATCAACCAGTGGCCAAGTCTTACTTCCCAACGAAGTAAAAATCTGTGAAAGTGAGTTATAGTCCCACTTTTAAAATCTAATATTTTTGGGATGAGAATACATGCAGGTTTTATAAATGATTTACAAAATAGACACAAGTACGTGAAACTACATTCTATGGTTGAATTATCGAAATCGAATATGCCCCTTTTTATTAAGTCTGGTAATCTAAGAATTAGGGAACATACACCCTAATTGACGTGAATCCTAAAGATAGATCTATTGGGCCTAACAAACCCCATCCAAAGTACCGGATGCTTTAGTGCTTCAAAATTTATATCATATCCGAAGGGTGTCCCGGAATGATGGGGATATTCTTATATATATGCATCTTGTTAATGTCGGTTACCAGGTGTTCACCATATGAATGATTTTTATCTCTATGTATGGGATGTGTATTGAAATATGAAATCTTGTGGTCTATTGTTACGATTTGATATATATAGGTTAAACCTATAACTCACCAACATTTTTGTTGACGTTTAAAGCATGTTTATTCTCAAGTGAATACTAAGAGCTTCCGCTGTTGCATACTAAAATAAGGACAAGATTTGGAGTCCATATTTGTATGATATTGTGTAAAAACTGCATTCAAGAAACTGATTTCGATGTAACATATTTGTATTGTAAACCATTATGTAATGGTCGTGTGTAAACAGGATATTTTAGATTATCATTATTTGATAATCTACGTAAAGCTTTTTAAACCTTTATTTATGAAATAAAGGTTATGGTTTGTTTTAAAAATGATTGCAGTCTTTGAAAAACGTCTCATATAGAGGTCAAAACCTCGCAACGAAATCAATTAATATGGAACGTTTTTAATCAATAAGAACGGGACATTTCAGTTGGTATCAGAGCGTTGGTCTTAGAGAACCAGAAAATTTGCATTAGTGTGTCTTATCGAGTTTGTTAGGATGCAATAGTGAGTCTGGACTTTGACCGTGTTTTCTTTAAAAATGATTGCTTAACATTTTTGTTGGAAACTATATATTTTTAACATATGAATATTATGTGATATATTAATCTCTTAATGTGTTTGATATTATGTGATAGATGTCTACCTCTAGAATAAGTCCCATTGACTCACCTAATAATAATGAAGAGTCAAATGTAAATTGGAATGATTCGTGGACTGATTCACAAGTTCCCGAAGAGGAACCGGAAGAAGAGTCGGAACCAGAAGAAGAATCGGAACCGGAAGAAGAATCGGAACCGGAAAAAGAAATAGAACCGGTGGGGGAAATAATAAAAAAGGTTAAGTAAAAGAGAATCCTCAACCAACCGACCAAGGTTAATTATGGTCAATGGTGTTTCCGCCAAGGAAGCAAAATATTGGGAGGATTACCAATTCTCCGATGAATTGGATTACGACGAGAATTCCGATGATGTTATAGAAATTACCCCAACTGAATTTAAAAAGGCAAAAGAAAATAATAAGGGAAAGGGCATAAAAATAAAGAAATCTAATTCCAACCCCGATGAACTTTATATGTATCGTCAACCCCCGAAGTCCTTAAGTTGTAACAATGACCCGGGAACCTTTAAACCACCAGGTTTTTCTAAACCAATGTGGACAACGACGGCTCGTATTAGGGGAACATCATATATCCCTAGAAACTTGGAAAAATGAACCAAAACCGAACAAGAAGAAACGAGCGAGTCGGAATAAGATAGTTGTATTCGTGTGGTGTAATATATGTAATATAGTGCGCTTATGCTTTATGATATATGTAAAAATTACTTGTATTAATAAGTATTTTTTTTATGAATCTAACTCTTGTCTATTTTACAGTATAAAAACACAAAATGGATAGACAACCCAATATTTTAAGAGACCTACCCGGAGACATGATTGATGAAATCTTGTCTAGAGTCGGTCAGAATTCCTCGGCACAACTATTTAAGGCGAGATCAGTTTGTAAGACATTCGAAGAACGTTCCAAGAATGCCTTGGTTTATAAAAGGCTTTCGTTCGAAAGATGGGGGATATCACATTGGGAAATCCATAAGTTACGATGTGTTTACTTTGACGCATATATTGCGGGGAACCCAAGTGCTATTTTACGCAATGGGTTAAGAAATTATTTTGACTCAGTATATCCGAATATAGGACTTCGTGATTTAGAAAAAACGGCTAACATGCAACATAAAGAAGCATGTTATGCTTACGGGTTAGTAATGTTCGCTTCACACCAAAGTGAGAACAAGAACATCGGGCTACAACTATTAAACAAAACGTTCCCACAAGTGACGGAGTCGGTAATTGGGGTAAGAAATGAGGTTTTTAGGTTATTACGAGACTGTTGGTCATTACGTAACCCTCGTCCCTTTGACGACGTTACAACATGTTGTCTTATCAACGGCCATAACGGTTATGTTCCACAAGACCAAGGATGGGAAGTAGTCCTAGTAAAACCAGAATGCATGACTTGTTTCTGGACGTATGAATTACGTGTCTTTATTGCCTTTGCTGAATGACTTGTGTACTAGCTAGAATTATCTTCACAACTATCTTGTATCAAAGTTATTGTGTGCTATATTTCATGCTTTATGTAAAATAAGCGGTATTGTAAGTTTGTAAAATATTGTATAAAAGTTTGAACGCGAAATATTATTACAATCAGTTTTTCATATAGAATTGTAGTAGTTGAATTGTATATTAGCTACTAAGTATGAACTTAACGGGTAGGTACTACCCGAATTTAAACTTATAAAACGCTAATATGAAGAAAAAGCTTTTATAAATGAGTTCATATTATGCTACGAAATACTATTAACTACTCTTAATATTCTGTATGATTAACTTGTTCCATTTGACTATTTTGAAGGAAATGGCACCGACTACTCGACACACCGTGAATATGAATGAAGAGGAATTCCGTACTTTTCTAGCTTCAAACATAGCCGCAGTACAGGCTGCGCTACATACCAACAATAACCTTGGATCTGGCAGTACAGGAAATCATGTAGGATGCACCTACAAAGAATTCACTGCCTGCAAACCTTTGGAATTTGATGGAACCGAAGGACCGATCGGATTGAAACGGTGGACCGAGAAGGTCGAATCAGTGTTTGCCATAAGTAAGTGTACTGAAGAGGACAAAGTGAAGTACGCTACGCATACCTTCACAGGTTCTGCGTTATCATGGTGGAATACCTATCTAGAGCAAGTAGGACAAGATGATGCGTACGCACTACCGTGGTCAGCATTCAAGCACTTGATGAACGAGAAGTACCGTCCCAGAACCGAGGTCAATAAGCTCAAGACAGAACTTAGAGGGTTACGAACCCAAGGATTTGATATTACCACGTACGAAAGACGATTCACAGAATTGTGCCTATTGTGTCCGGGAGCATTCGAAGATGAGGAAGAGAAGATCGACGCGTTTGTGAAAGGATTACCGGAAAGAATCCAAGAAGATATAAGTTCACACGAGCCCGCCTCCATACAACAGGCATGTAGAATGGCTCACAAACTAGTGAACCAGATTGAAGAAAGAATTAAAGATCAGACTGCTGAAGAGGCCAATGTGAAGCAAGTCAAAAGAAAGTGGGAGGAAAACGGTGATAAGAATCACCAATACAACAACAACAGCAATTACAACAATAATCGCAACAATTATCCCAATAATCGCAACATCAATCGCAACTACAACAAACGGCCTAACAACAACAACAACAACAACAACAACAACAACAACAACAACAACAACAACAACAACAACAACAACAACAACAACAACAACAACAGCAACTACAACAATCATCCCAACAACAATAATAACCGCAACAACAACAACAATCAGAAGCAGCTATGCCAAAGGTGTGAAAAGTATCACTCGGGGTTCTGCACCAAATTTTGCAACAAGTGTAAAAGAAATGGTCATATCGCGGCGAAGTGTGAGGTCTACGGACCAGAGGTTAATAGAACGAAAGGAACAAATGGTGTCGGAACGAGTAATGGCGAAGCAAGTAGTGTCGGAGCAAGTTATGCCAATGTAGTTTGTTATAAATGTGGAAAACCGGGCCACATTATTAGAAATTGCCCGAACCAGGAGAACACGAATGGACAAGGCCGCGGAAGAGTTTTCAATATTAATGCGACAGAGGCACAGGAAGACCCGGAGCTTGTTACGGGTACGTTTCTTATTGACAATAAATCTGCTTACGTTTTATTTGATTCGGGTGCGGATAGAAGTTACATGAGTAGAGATTTTTGTGCTAAATTAAGTTGTCCATTGACGCCTTTGGATAGTAAATTTTTACTCGAATTAGCAAATGGTAAATTAATTTCAGCAGATAATATATGTCGGAATCGAGAAATTAAACTGGTTAGCGAAACATTTAAGATTGATTTGATAGCAGTAGAGTTAGGGAGTTTTGATGTGATAATCGGTATGGACTGGTTGAAAGAAGTGAAAGCAGAGATCGTTTGTTACAAAAATGCAATTCGCATTATACGAGAAAAAGGAAAACCCTTAATGGTGTACGGAGAAAAGGGCAACACGAAGCTACATATTATTAGTAATTTGAAGGCACAAAAACTAATAAGAAAAGGTTGCTATGCTGTTCTAGCACACGTCGAGAAAGTACAAACTGAAGAAAAGAGCATCAATGATGTTCCCATTGCAAAAGAATTTCCCGATGTATTTCCGAAAGAATTACCGGGATTACCCCCACAGCGATCCGTTGAATTTCAAATAGATCTTGTACCAGGAGCTACACCAATAGCTCGTGCTCCTTACAGACTCGCACCCAGCGAGATGAAAGAACTGCAAAGCCAATTACAAGAACTTTTAGAGCGTGGTTTCATTCGACCAAGCACATCACCGTGGGGAGCTCCTATTTTGTTTGTCAAGAAGAAAGATGGTACATTCAGGTTGTGTATCGACTACCGAGAGTTGAACAAACTTACCATCAAGAACCGCTACCCAGTACCGAGAATCGACGACTTATTTGATCAACTACAAGGCTCGTCTGTTTATTCAAAGATTGACTTACGTTCCGGGTATCATCAAATGCGGGTGAAAGAAGATGATATTCCAAAGACTGCTTTCAGAACACGTTACGGTCATTACGAGTTTATGGTCATGCCGTTTGGTTTAACTAATGCACCAGCTGTGTTCATGGACCTTATGAACCGAGTGTGTGGACCATACCTTGACAAGTTTGTCATTGTTTTTATTGATGACATACTTATTTACTCAAAGAATGACCAAGAAGACGGTGAACATTTGAGAAAGGTGTTAGAAGTATTGAGGAAGGAAGAATTGTACGATAAGTTTTCAAAGTGTGCATTTTGGTTGGAAGAAGTTCAATTCCTCGGTCACATAGTGAACAAAGAAGGTATTAAGGTGGATCCGGCAAAGATAAAAACTGTTGAAAAGTGGGAAACCCCGAAAACTCCTAAACACATACGCCAGTTTTTAGGACTAGCTGGTTACTACAGAAGGTTCATCCAAGACTTTTCCAGAATAGCAAAACCCTTGACTGCATTAACGCATAAAGGGAAGAAATTTGAATGGAATGATGAACAAGAGAAAGCGTTTCAGTTATTGAAGAAAAAGCTAACTACGGCACCTATATTGTCATTGCCTGAAGGGAATGATGATTTTGTGATTTATGTGACGCATCAAAGCAAGGTCTCGGTTGTGTATTAATGCAACGAACGAAGGTGATTGCTTATGCGTCTAGACAATTGAAGATTCACGAACAAAATTATACGACGCATGATTTGGAATTAGGCGCGGTTGTTTTTGCATTAAAGACTTGGAGGCACTACTTATATGGGGTCAAAAGTATTATATATACCGACCACAAAAGTCTTCAACACATATTTAATCAGAAACAACTGAATATGAGGCAGCGTAGGTGGATTGAATTATTGAATGATTACGACTTTGAGATTCGTTACCACCCGGGGAAGGCAAATGTGGTAGCCGATGCCTTGAGCAGGAAGGACAGAGAACCCATTCGAGTAAAATCTATGAATATAATGATTCATAATAACCTTACTACTCAAATAAAGGAGGCGCAACCAGGAGTTTTAAAAGAGGGAAATTTAAAGGATGAAATACCCAAAGGATCAGAGAAACATCTTAGTATTCGGGAAGACGGAACCCGGTATAGGGCTGAAAGGATTTGGGTACAAAAATTTGGAGATATGAGAGAAATGGTACTTAGAGAAGCTCATAAAACCAGATACTCAATACATCCTGGAACGGGGAAGATGTACAAGGATCTCAGGAAATATTTTTGGTGGCCGGGTATGAAAGCCGATGTTGCTAAATACGTAGGAGAATGTTTGATGTGTTCTAAGGTCAAAGCTGAGCATCAGAAACCATCAGGTCTACTTCAACAACCCGAAATCCCGGAATGGAAATGGGAAAACATTACCATGGATTTCATCACTAAATTGCCAAGGACTGCAAGTAGTTTTGATACTATTTGGGTAATAGTTGACCGTCTCACCAAATCAGCACATTTCCTGCCAATAAGAGAAGATGACAAGATGGAGAAGTTAGCACGACTGTATTTGAAGGAAGTCGTCTCCAGACATGGAATACCAATCTCTATTATCTCTGATAGGGATGGCAGATTTATTTCAAGATTCTGGCAGACATTACAGCAAGCATTAGGAACTCGTCTAGACATGAGTACTGCCTATCATCCACAAACTGATGGGCAGAGCGAAAGGACGATACAAACACTTGAAGACATGCTACGAGCATGTGTTATTGATTTCGGAAACAGTTGGGATCAACATCTACCATTAGCAGAATTTTCCTACAACAACAGCTACCATTCAAGCATTGAGATGGCGCCGTTTGAAGCACTTTATGGTAGAAAGTGCAGGTCTCCGATTTGTTGGAGTGAAGTGGGGGATAGACAGATTACGGGTCCGGAGATTATACAAGAAACTACCGAGAAGATCATCCAAATTCAACAACGGTTGAAAACCGCCCAAAGTCGACAAAAGAGCTATGCTGACATTAAAAGAAAAGATATAGAATTTGAAATTGGAGAGATGGTCATGCTTAAAGTTGCACCTTGGAAAGGCGTTGTTCGATTTGGTAAACGAGGGAAATTAAATCCAAGGTATATTGGACCATTCAAGATTATTGATCGTGTCGGACCAGTAGCTTACCGACTTGAGTTACCTCAACAACTCGCGGCTGTACA
Organism: Rutidosis leptorrhynchoides; assembly: GCF_046630445.1. Taxonomy (NCBI): domain Eukaryota; kingdom Viridiplantae; phylum Streptophyta; class Magnoliopsida; order Asterales; family Asteraceae; genus Rutidosis; species Rutidosis leptorrhynchoides. Next base: position 213,759,649 of record NC_092335.1, read on the forward strand.
TAACACTTTCCACGTCTCAAATTTGAAGAAATGTTTTGCTAAAGAAGATCTCACTATTCCGTTAGATGAAATCCAAATCAACGAAAAACTCCAATTCATCGAAGAACCCGTCGAAATAATGGATCGTGAGGTTAAAAGACTTAAGCAAAACAAGATACCAATTGTTAAGGTTCGAAGGAATGCTCGTAGAGGACCCGAGTTCACCTGGGAGCGTGAAGATCAGATGAAGAAGAAATACCCGCATCTATTTCCAGAAGATTCGTCAACACCTTCAACAGCTTAAAATTTCGGGACGAAATTTATTTAACGGGTAGGTACTGTAGTGACCCGAACTTTTCCATGTTTATATATATTAATTGAGATTGATATTTACATGATTAAATGTTTCCAACATGTTAAGCAATCAAACTTGTTAAGACTTGATTAATTGAAATATGTTTCATATAGACAATTGACCACCCAAGTTGACCGGCGATTCACGAATGTTAAAACTTGTAAAAACGACATGACGATATATATATGGATATACATATGGTTAACATGAGATTATGATAAGTAAGTATCTCCATAAGTATATTAACAATGAGTTATATACATATAAACAAGACCACTAACTTAAGGATTTCGAAACGAGACATATATGTAACGATTTTCGTTGTAACGACATTTAAATGTATATATATCATATTAAGATATATTAATATATCATAATATCATGATAATATAATAATTTAACATCTCATTAGATATAATAAACAATGGGTTAACAACATTAATTGAGATCGTTAACTTAAAGGTTTCAAAACAACACTTACATGTAACGACTAACGATGACTTAACCACTCAGTTAAAATGTATATACATGTAGTGTATTTAGATGTATTAAAATACTTTTGGAAGACTTCAAGACATATATCAAAACACTCATACTTAACGAAAATGGTTACAGTTACTTTTCCATTCTTTTCTTTCATCAAGAATTCTAGTCGTATTCTTACCCGTATTATACACAGCTTCAAAATGTACTTACTATGAGTATATACCAATAGGAACTAGCATGGAATTCCACTCTTGATTATGTCATGTATTACTAATCAATTTTAACTTCTACCATGAGCTAGTCAACTAACTAGAACTCCTTTTAACCCCACTCACCACTCACCAATTACCACTCATCATTCACTCCATTTCACTTCCAATTCTCTTTCTAATTCTCTCTCAACACACACACACACTATTATGAACGTATTTTTCCAGTATTTAATCATCATATTCATCAAAAATCACTTCAAGAATCAAGCTATAATCATCATAGGAAGAACACTTCAAGAACACTTCAAAAAATCCCTTCAAGTTTACTAATTTACTTCCAAGCATTCTAATCCATTCCAAGTAATCATCTAAGATGAAGAATCCTTTGTTATATACAGTAGGTTATCTTTATTATTCAAGGTAATATTCATATTCAAACTTTGATTCAATTTCTATAACTATAAACTATCTTAATTCGAGTAAAAATCTTACTTGAACTTGTTTTTGTGTCATGATCCTACTTCAAGAACTTTCAAGCCATCCAAGATCCTTTGAAGCTAGATCATTTCTTGTCACTTCCAGTAGATTTACCTACTAAACTTGAGGTAGTAATGATGTTCATAACATCATTCGATTCATATATATAAAACTATCTTATTCGAAGGTTTAAATTCGTAATCACTATAACATAGTTTAGTTAATTCTAAACTTGTTCGCAAACAAAAGTTAATCCTTCTAACTTGACTTTTAAAATTAACTAAACACATGTTCTATATCTATATGATATGCTAACTTAATGATTTAAAACCTGGAAACACGAAAAACACCGTAAAACCGGATTTACGCCGTCGTAGTAACACCGCGGGCTGTTTTGGGTTAGTTAATTAAAAACTATGATAAACTTTGATTTAAAAGTTGTTATTCTGAGAAAATGATTTTTATTATGAACATGAAACTATATCCAAAAATTATGGTTAAACTCAAAGTGGAAGTATGTTTTCTAAAATGGTCATCTAGACGTCGTTCTTTCGACTGAAATGACTACCTTTACAAAAATAACTTGTAACTTATTTTTCCGACTATAAACCTATACTTTTCTATTTAGATTCATAAAATAGAGTTCAATATGAAACCATATCAATTTGATTCACTCAAAACGGATTTAAAATGAAGAAGTTATGGGTAAAACAAGATTGGATAATTTTTCTCATTTTAGCTACGTGAAAATTGGTAACAAATCTATTCCAACCATAACTTAATCAACTTGTATTGTATATTATGTAATCTTGAGATACCATAGACACGTATACAATGTTTCTACCTATCATGTCGACACATCTATATATATTTCGGAACAACCATAGACACTCTATATGTGAATGTTGGAGTTAGCTATACAGGGTTGAGGTTGATTCCAAAATATATATAGTTTGAGTTGTGATCAATACTGAGATACGTATACACTGGGTCGTGGATTGATTCAAGATAATATTTATCGATTTATTTCTGTACATCTAACTATGGACAACTAGTTGTAGGTTACTAACGAGGACAACTGACTTAATAAACTTAAAACATCAAAATATATTAAAAGTGTTGTAAATATATTTTAAATATACTTTGATATATATGTATATATTGTTATAGGTTCGTGAATCAACCAGTGGCCAAGTCTTACTTCCCGATGAAGTAAAAATCTGTGAAAGTGAGTTATAGTCCCACTTTTAAAATCTAATATTTTTGGGATGAGAATACATGCAGGTTTTATAAATGATTTACAAAATAGACACAAGTACGTGAAACTACATTCTATGGTTGAATTATCGAAATCGAATATGCCCCTTTTTATTAAGTCTGGTAATCTAAGAATTAGGGAACATACACCCTAATTGACGCGAATCCTAAAGATAGATCTATTGGGCCTAACAAACCCCATCCAAAGTACCGGATGCTTTAGTACTTCGAAATTTATATCATATCCGAAGGGTGTCCCGGAATGATGGGGATATTCTTATATATATGCATCTTGTTAATGTCGGTTACCAGGTGTTCACCATATGAATGATTTTTATCTCTATGTATGGGATGTGTATTGAAATATGAAATCTTGTGGTCTATTGTTACGATTTGATATATATAGGTTAAACCTATAACTCACCAACATTTTTGTTGACGTTTAAAGCATGTTTATTCTCAGGTGAATACTAAGAGCTTCCGCTGTTGCATACTAAAATAAGGACAAGATTTGGAGTCCATATTTGTATGATATTGTGTAAAAACTGCATTCAAGAAACTGATTTCGATGTAACATATTTGTATTGTAAACCATTATGTAATGGTCGTGTGTAAATAGGATATTTTAGATTATCATTATTTGATAATCTACGTAAAGCTTTTTAAACCTTTATTTATGAAATAAAGGTTATGGTTTGTTTTAAAAATGAATGCAGTCTTTGAAAAACGTCTCATATAGAGGTCAAAATCTCGCAACGAAATCAATTAATATGGAACGTTTTTAATCAATAAGAACGGGACATTTCAATTTCCCCCTTTAAATCGGTGATGGCTAGTCATTTGACTCCATACACCATGCGTATCAAAATTTTCATCAATCTTCCTACCATTTAATATCAATCCTCGATAATCGGTAGATGCTAGCTCCTCAGGCGTATATATACGTAAGGCCTGAGCCATGTCTAGTAGAGACATGTGGCGCATCGAACCTCCTAACAAAAATCTAATAAAAGTTCGATCGGTTAAACTAGTTACCTGATCATTTATTTCTATACTACACAATAATTCTTCACACCATACTTTATATACAGGTCTACACATGTTGAATAATCATACCCAATCGTTAAAAGTAGAATTACCATATCTCTGTGTAAGTAATTCTCTAATCCGTTCGGCCAATCCTACGGCTTCTAACGGCTCCCATTCTATTACCCTAGGTACTTCAACAGCTTTAGAATGAAGAGTGTGCAAGCTCCTTTGGTATTCTGTCTAATCTCAAGTTCGGGTGCAAATCTTTCACGTGCATATCTGAAAATGTCATAACTGGATGAGGTATATCTTGTTTGTAATAGTTATTAACATCCTGTTGTTCCGCATTCTCAGGAGGAGCAATGCGAGCTTGGGATGAAGATTCACCCCTTTCAGTCTGCAAAACACATCAAACACAATTTTTGTGCATCCAAATATGCATTAGTGTTAGCAAAATCATCAATCAAAATAATTACAATGACATGTTCAATTTATATCAAACTTATGCTCATTTTCATATTTTTATCAAATCTACACTTTTTCAAATAAGCATATACGAAAATTTTCGCCAAGTTCATAAGCATTTAACTCAAATAACATGTCAAAATAATCATTATTAGCAATTAAACAAGTTTCAAATGGCATTATCTCTCAAAAATCAAGTTCATGAATTTTAGACTTGAAAAAGTCCACTTTAATTCTCAAAAATCATGTTTAGGCTCAAAGTTTGGATCATTTAACTACCTAAATATGTTACACTACTTAATTTAGCAATAATTCATGACAAAAATCGGCCATAACCTGTTTATATCAAAAAGCCCCAAATTGCTCAAGAACACAAACCCCAGATTACTCAAAATTTTGAAGTTTAAGGCTTCTAATCATGTTAAATAGCATCAATCTAGGTTATACAAGCATAATACACAAGTAATTTAAGCATAATTACACTAAAAAGCATCAAAATCGAATTGGGTATAAAATTACTCAAGAACACTAATTTTCGGATTAAATGGTGTTTAGGTGTAGAAATTTACAGTTTTTCTTGAGTAATTCCTTGATAGCATCCTTCTCAACATGATTTTGTGAAAGATTTGATGAAAAATGGCTAAAAATTGCGAATTTGGGAGGCTTTTTTCGTGTGTTTTTCGCAGTTTTTGGGTGTTGTTATGTTGGGGACTGGTCTGATCGATCCCTTATTATTTTTTTCTGGATTTTAGACCCTCCGCAAGTCGCGGTGTTTTTCCTCTTCAAACTTCGCGAGTCGCGGAGTTCTTTTTTTTTTAAATAAAAATCTTAACTTATAAAACAATTAATTAATTAATTTTAAAATTTTGTTTCCCTTGTTGTTTAGGACAAAGTCGTTTCGGAACGATGTCCTAGTCCGTCCCTCGACAAAATTTTAAAATTTGTCTATTTAAAGCGCGGTTTTAAAAGCAAAGATTTTTGGGTTTTTTTAATGTTTTTGGCATACTTTAATTCAATAAGATTAAAAATAATGATAACAAAAGTTCTCGTCCCTCCCTCGGGTAAAGCAATTTCGGTTCAACGACCTAGTCTTCAACTTACGACGAATTTTTAAAAATCATATTTTTAACTTAGCAAAATAAAGTAAATTTTTGTTTTTAAATTCACACAACTTAAATTTAAAATGCATAAAATTCAAAATTAATATTAAAAATTCACACCAAACTTAAAATTAATTTTTGTTTTTATACATACAAACTTATATTAAAAATATTAATTTTCCAAATATTTACAATTTTAAATATATTGAATTAAAAAGTTTACAATATTATTTTAATATTAATTTATTAATTTTTTTAAAAATAAAATAAAAAATCTTTTTGGCTTTTATCCCACTTTAATCAATCAAATATTATCAAAAATATACGCCCCTCTTTTTGGTAAAGTAATTTCGGTTCCATAACCTAATTTAACTCATGACGAATTTTTGAAATATTTTGGGTTGATTGATTAAAGATATTTATACCTTAAGAATAAACGTTAAATTTCGCAGTGATGTAATAAATTTTTGTATGATATCAACAATTTCGGTCGCAAGACCTAATTTCATCGAATACCAATTTAATACTATATAGCGAACAAATTAGCGTTTATTATCAAAAGGTTAAAAATAAAAATAAAAATAAAAACTGTACAAACTTACATGTGAAATAGATTTCTTAGTGATATGCTCTAGCCCACTCATAAAATAGTCGGACTAATTGGTTTTCCATGGCTACATAGGCGTAACCTCGAGCATTTAATATTTTTTCTTCTAAACATATGAACGGTCCATCTCTGCATAAAGTAACAAATTCGGTGTTTGAATAGGTTTGATTATTTGAACATTTACCTTCATGTGACCATTTTCCGCATTTGTGGCATTTTTCAAGGTGTCGTACTCTCCTTTTCGCTGCGGATTTTGATTTTCCTTTACCAAATTGTAACTTATTATCTTCGCATCTGGATTCTTTTCTTACTACGTCCAATTTACCTCTGATTAATGATACTATTTCACTCGAAAGTGTGTCATTATTACGTTTAGTGATCAAAGCGTGTAGCATTAGACCATGGTTTAGTTCACAGGAAGTCTTCATTTCAAAAAACCTAAAAAAAATAAAAATTCAGAATGGGGGGAGAAGACTAGTTCTTTAGGGTCTGCTAGGGAAAGACCATTCGGGTTCCATTTTCGAGAACTACACGAAAACAGAAAATCTAACTCTAACAGAAATACATATTATCCTTTAAAGACTTGATTCTCCCCACACTTAGTTAGCTGTGGTGTTGAAATTGTGATTAACTTCGTTGTCAACTTCCATCGGACTATCTATGTAATGTTTAACTCTGTGACCATTAACTTTAAATTCAATCCCATTTGAATTTATTAACTCTACTGTTCCGTACGGGAAAACTCTTTTGACTATGAATGGTCCAGACCATCTTGATTTCAATTTTTCAAGAAATAGCTTGAATCGTGAATTGAAAAGAAGAACTTTGTCTCCTTCTTTAAATTCTTTTGAACTTCTGATTCTTTTATCATGCCATTTCTTCGTTCTTTCCTTATAGATTAACGAATTTTCGTATGTTCATGTCTTAATTCTTCTAATTCGTTTAATTGACTTAACCGTAGACGTCCAGCTTCATGTAAATCAAGATTACATGTCTTCAAAGCCCAAAATGCTTTGTGTTCAATTTCTACTGGAAGATGACATGCTTTTTCATAAACGAGTCTGAAAGGTGTGGTTCCAATTGGAGTTTTGTAGGCTGTTCTAAAAGCCCAGAGTGCATCCTCCAATTTAATGGACCATTCCTTCGGATTTGATCCTACGGTTTTCTCTAACATACGTTTTAAAGCTCGGTTGGTATTTTCAACTTGTCCACTTGTTTGTGGATGATATGCGGTGGAGATTTTATGAGTTACTCCATATCTTTTAAGAACTTTCTCAAGTTGATTATTACAAAAATGAGTTCCCCGATCACTTATTAAAGCTTTCGGTGTTCCAAACCTTGCAAAAAGACGTTTTAAAAAGTTGACTACAACTCGTGCATCGTTAGTTGGGAGAGCTTGTGCTTCTGCCCATTTAGATACATAATCAATGGCTACGAGAATGTAGAGATTATTATGATATTTTGAAAATGGACCCATAAAGTCAATACCCCAAATGTCAAATACTTCACATACTTGAATGACATTTTGTGGCATTTCATCAAGTTGACTTATTTTTCCGGCCCTTTGACAAGCATCACAGGATTTGCAAAGAAGGTGTGCGTCTTTGTAAATTGTAGGCCAATAGAATCCAGCATCATAAACTTTTCTTGCTGTGAGTTGAGGCCCATAATGCCCTCCTGTTGGTCCTGTGTGACAATGGTTTAAAATTTTACTAGCTTCATCTCCGAATACACATCGGCGTATTATTCCATCGGGACAACTTTTAAACAAATGTGGATCTTCCCAGAAATAGTGTTTTATATCACTGAAGAATTTCTTTAGTTTTTGGTACGACAATCCTTTTTCAAGGAATCCACATACTAAGTAGTTTGCATAGTCTGCAAACCATGGAATTTCATTATAATCTATCTTCAATAGATATTCATCAGGAAAGTTGTCTTGTATGGCCGATTCATTTAGAACTTCTAATTCAGGATTTTCAAGACGAGAAAGATGATCAGCGGCGAGATTTTCTGATCCCTTTTTATCTCGGATTTCAATATCAAACTCTTGTAAGAGTAAGATCCAACGGATTAATCTTGGTTTGGTATCTTGTTTCGAAAATAGGTATCTAAGAGCAGAATGGTCGGTATAGACCACCGTTTTTGCTAGAACGAGATATGAAATAAAATTGTCAAAAGCAAAGACAATAGCAAGGAGTTCTTTTTCAGTAGTTGTGTAGTTTGTTTGTGCTCCTTGTAATGTCTTACTAGCATAATATATAGGTTGAAATCTTTTTTCAATCCTTTGTCCTAAAACGGCTCCCATTGCAAAATCACTTGCATCGCACATTAGTTCAAACGGTAAATTCCAATTTGGAGTTATCATGATTGGCGCATTAGTGAGTTTTTCTTTAAGAATATTAAAAGATTTGATGCATTCATCTGAAAAGATGAATGGAGTATCCTTTTCTAGGAGTTTATTCATAGGAGTGGCAATTTTAGAAAAATCTTTAATGAAACGTCGGTAAAAACCGGCATGCCCTAGAAAACTCCTAACTCCTCTAACATTGGTGGGATGTGGAAGTTTAGCAATTACATATACTTTAGCTCTATCCACTTCAATTCCTTCCTTTGGAATTTTATGTCCAAGAACGATGCCTTCTTTAACCATGAAATGGCATTTCTCCCAATTAAGAACTAGATTTGATTGTTCACATCTAATAAGCATTCGTTCAAGATTAACTAGACATGTTTCAAATGTATCACCGAAGACTGAAAAGTCATCCATGAAAACTTCCATGCATTCTTCTATCATGTCGTGAAAAATCGCTATCATGCACCTTTGAAAGGTTGCAGGAGCGTTGCAAAGTCCAAATGGCATGCGTTTGTAAGCAAAAGTACCATAAGGGCACGTGAATGTGGTTTTCTCTTGGTCCTCGGGTGCTATTGGAATTTGAAAATATCCAGAAAAACCATCAAGAAAACAATAGTAACTGTTTCCGGCTAACCTTTCCAACATTTGATCCATAAAAGGTAAGGGAAAGTGCTCTTTTCTGGTGGCGTCATTTAATTTTCTATAATCAATACATACACGCCATCCTGTTACAGTCCTAGTAGGAATAAGCTCATTTTTCTCATTTGTGATGACAGTCATGCCACCCTTCTTAGGCACGCATTGAACTGGGCTTACCCATGGACTATCAGAAATTGGATAAATTAAACCTGCATCTAGCAGTTTAATAATTTCTTTCTTAACAACATCTTGCATATTAGGATTTAGTCTTCGTTGGCGTTGCACATACGTTTTATGACCTTCTTCCATAAGGATTTTATGTGTGCAATACGAAGGAATTATTCCTTTAATATCATGAATCTTCTATGCAATGGTTGGTTTATGAGCTTTCAATACAGAAATGAGTTGAGATTTTTCATTTTCAGTAAGAGAAGACCATATTATTACAGGTAATTCAGATTCACCATGTAAATAAGCGTATTCCAAATGGTTTAGAAGTGGCTTTAACTCTAATGTCGGTGGTTCTTCCATCGATGATTTGTATCGATATCTGTCTTCTTCTTTTAGCATTTGAATTTCTTCTGTTGTTGGTTCATATCCATTAGCTATTAGTGTAGCTAACATTTCAGTTTCATCAATTGGTTCAGTTCCTTCTCCTAAAGAACATTCTCCTGTTCCTTGTAATTCTGGAAATTCTTCTAACAATTCTGCATGTGAATCTATAGTTTGAATATAATAACATGTATCATCTGCAGATTGCGGTTGTTGCATTGCTCTATCAACTGAAAAGGTAACACTCTCGTCCTCTATACTTAGGGTCAGTTTCTTACCAAACACGTCTATCATTGCTTTAGCCGTGTTTAAGAATGGTCTTCCTAATATGAGAGGAACTTGAGAATCTTCTTCCATGTCCAGAACAACAAAATCTACTGGAAATACTAAAGTACCAACTTTAACTAGCATGTTCTCCATTATCCCTCTAGGATATTTTATTGATCTATCGGCTAGTTGTATACTTATTCTTGTTGGTTTCAATTCTCCAAGGTCTAGTTTAGTGTATAGTGAATATGGCATTAAATTTATACTAGCACCTAAGTCTGCCAATGCTTCTATTGAACTAAGACTACCCAGAAAACATGGAATTGTAAAACTTCCTGGATCAGATAATTTTTCTGGTATCTTATTCAACAGCACTGCTGAACAATTAGCATTCATAGTAACAGCCGAGAGTTCTTCCATTTTCTTTCTATTCGAGATTAGATCTTTCAGAAATTTAGCATATCTAGGCATTCCTGAAATCACATCAATGAAAGGAAGATTGACATTTATTTGTTTAAACATATCCAAGAATTTGGATTGCTCGGCTTCAAGTTTCTCTTTTTTTATTTTACTTGGGTAAGGAAGTGGTGGTTGGTATGGTTTAACATAAGGTTTAGCCTTAACTGTGTTATCTTCATTAACCTTTTCAACTACCGGTTCTTTTTCCTTATCTTGTTCAGGTTGTGGTTCTTGTGGAGTAGGAATAGCTTCATCAGAAATTACAGGTATTTCAGGTGGTTTAAGTGTTGTACCACTTCTTGTGGTAATGGCTTTAGCTGTTTCATTCCGAGGGTTAGCATTTGTATCACTAGGTAAACTTTCCGGTTTTCTTTCACCTATTAACCTTGCTAGGTTACTTACTTCTTGTTCCAGATTTTGAATAGAAGCTTGTTGATTTCTAAATGCTTGAGCATTTTGTTCATTGGTTTGTTTCTGAGATGTGAAAAACTGCGTTTGAGTTTCAACTAGCTTCGTCATCATATCTTCTAAATTCGGCTTTTTATCATCGGGTTGTGGTGGTTTGTTTTGAAAATTAGGTCTTTGCTGATTGTAAGTATTGTTGGATACTTGTTGATTGCTAGGACCTTGTTGGTTGTTGTATGGAACATTTCGGTTATAATTCTGGTTTTGATTGTAAATTGGTCTTGGCGATTAATAATTAGTCTGATAATTATTTCCAGGCCTTTGGTTTATGTATGAAATATTCTCTCTTTGTTCCATTGTTAGTTCAATACTGAGACAATCTTTTGTCAAATGTGGTCCTCCATACTGCTCACAACTAATTCGTATTGAGTGTATATCCTTAGTCATCTTTTCCATTCGTCTCTCGACAGCATCTATCTTTGCGGAAATGGAATCTAAGTCATGGCTAGAATCGGCTCTAGCTGCTTTAGATGATCTAACGATATCTTTTTCTTGGTGCCACTCATGTGAGTGGGAAGCAGTGTTATCAATAATTTTGTAAGCATCAGTTTCGGTTTTCTTCATAATAGAACCACCAGCTGCTATATCTATGTCTTTTCTTGTAGTGATGTCGCATCCTTGGTAGAATATTTGTACTATTTGACAAGTGTCTAAACCATGTTGCGGACATCCTCTTAATAACTTTCCAAATCTAGTCCACGCCTCATATAGAGTTTCATTCGATTTCTGTGTGAATGTAACAATTTCTCCTTGAAATCTTACGGCTTTAGATGCCGGAAAGAATTGTTTAAGAAAATTTTCAACTAAAACGTCCCATGTATCAATCGCCCCTTCAGGTAACGATTCCAACCAATCTTTGGCTTCTCCCTTTAAAGTCCAGGGAAATAACATGAGATATATCTGTTCATCCTCAACTTCTCGGATTTTAAATAGTGTGCAGATCCTATTAAAGGTACGAAGATGTTCATTTGGATCTTCCTTCGGCGCACCACTAAATTGGCATTGATTAGTCACCATATGTAGAATTTGTCCTTTGATTTCATAATCTGGCGCATTAATGTCAGGATGAGTAAGTGCGTGACCTTGGCCAGTGCGTTTAGCTCTCATTCGGTCTTCCATACTTAAAGGTTCCAGATTCTCCATAATTGAATTTGTTGAATCTGAATCACTAGAGGATTCTGATTTAATGGTTCGTTCCTCAACAATCTCTGTTTGAATGATTGGTGGTTCCGGAGGAAAAATTAATGGTTCAAGATCTATGAATCGTCCCTGAATATTTTCCGGATTCTCAATTGTGAGATCGGGTTCAAAAAATGGATTATCGGAAATTTGAATTGGAGTACTTGGTCGACTGGATGATGATTCTAAAGAAAAATCAACGGCGACAATATTAGCTAGATGTCTTGATCGAGTTACAGGTGGTGAACGTACAAAAGGTGGTGAACGTTTTGCTCGGTGCATTCACTGAATATCCTATTAGTTTTTAAAAGGAAAGAAAAATTATATAAGTTATCCAATTAATAGACTTTTCTGATTTTGCCCACGTTTCGAATAGCCAAAAGATGCAGCAGAGGGGCAGGATTCCTTTGGTCTCAATATAATTGAGTACTGTTTCGCTCCAATAACCCGGTCCACGTACAAATCCAACTATTACTACGAACCAGAAAATTTTGATGTCTATCAATTTAACAACTTAAAATATATTTTCATAATTTTAAGAAATTTAGATAAGAAGTAGAATAAAAATCTATGTCCTAAAACTAGAATGGCGAGAAATAAGAAAGAAAAAGAAAGAGCGCGTCGGAAAAGGTCGAAAAAGAAAAGGGTTGAAAAATAAAAGGCGTCGAGAAATAAGAAAGAAAAAGAGTGACTATAAAACTTTAAAACACTCGACTAACCCAACCTTATTATTATCACTAACTTAAAATTAAAATTGCAAATTGAGATTACTAATTGGAGTGATAATTGATACATAGATAAAAGGCATCGAAAAATAAAAATAAGAAAGTAGCGCGTTGAAACTTAAAAAGGAACTAAAAACTAAAAACTAAAAGTTGCGTTTAAAAATATTAAGGCTTACAAGAAATACTATATCCCAAATGGCAATAACTTAAAAAGGTACTAAAACTTAAAAAGGCATCGTAAAATTCTAAAGCACTTAAATCTTAGTCTAAAGAGAAAGCACTTAAGGGATTTTACGGCAAAGCTTAAAAATCTAGAAGTAAAAATAACTATGGTAAAAACTAAGTTTAAAACTAAATACGAACGAAAAATACAAAAATTACGCTAAAAACGAATAAAAAGGGACAAAATATAAAAATAAACTAAAAGTTGTAAAAATTACAATTTTTATAAAAATATTATTTTTATATTATTTATTTTATAAAACTATTAATTTTATAAACTAATTAAACTAATTAAACTAATTAAACAAAATAATAACTTAAATTAACTAATTAAAAACTAAAAACTTAATTAGGGTTTTAAATAATAATAATAATAATAAACTCCGTATTAAATGCGAAATTAGGGTTTCTGTCGGTGTCAGGGTGGCTCCGCGAGTCGCGGTGAACCTAGTTCAAAAACTCCGCGGGTCGTGGGGTTTGAAAATTCAAATGAGACAGGTCAAGTTTCGACAGGTTTCGGTTTTTTTATTTATTTTTTTTTATATTTTTCTGTTTTAATAATTAACTAAAATATTTATATAAATTAAATAAAAACTTATGTTTTAAAAACTAAAATAAAAATAGAAATACTTTATAATTTTATAAAAATCTTAAAAATAGATTTATATACATATTTTTTTACGGTTTTTTTATTTATTTATATTTTTGATATTTTAAAAAAAAAATGTATTTTTACAAAAACTAAATAAAACTTAATAAAAATCTTTTTTTTTATGCGGCGTTTCGCTTCTTTCGTTCCCCGGCAGCGGCGCCAAAAATACTTGATGCTATGCGAGGTGTAAATGAAATAGCTTATATTTTACTAGGAAATACTATTAAATACGATACAATTTTACACAAGATATTTATTTATTTATAGAATGGATATACTTAAACCTTGCTACAACACTTATAGGCAGTGTACCTAATCATACAGTAGTGTAGTTTTTAGTAAGTCCGGTTCGTTCCACAGGGAAAAATCTTTAAACAAAGCTTAACGCTATATTAGTTTTAATTTATAAAAATACAAATATATAAATAAGTAATATTATTATTATAAAGGGGGGTTTTTACCGTTTAATGACCGGTTTGTCGATTTTAAAACTTTAGTCGCAGTTAAAACCTAATGTAAAATATTAAAAATAAATACAAGACTTAATTTAAAGCGTAAAGTAAATAACGATAATGAAATTACGATAAATGAAAGTGCGATAAAATAAAATTGTGATAATTAAAAAGTACGATAATTAAAAGTGCAATTAAATACAATGACAATAAATAAAAGTACGATAATTAGAAGTGCAATTAAATATAAAATAAAGGAAATTAAATATGAAATAAAAGAATTATGCTTATTTAAACTTCCGTAATCATGATGTTTGACGTGTTGATTTTAGTTTTATGCCCATGGGTTAATTGTCCTTTGTCCTGGATTATTTAATATGTCCGTCTGGTTTTTGTCCAAAACATTCCATCAGTCATAAATATAAAGTGCGAGTGTTCTCGTCAAATTATCCTTATACCCGAAGTTAAATATTCCAACTAATTGGGGACTTAAACTGTAACAAGGTTTTAATACTTTATTTAATAATTACACCAGGTTATCGACTGCGTGTAACCCAAGGTTTTAATACTTTGTTATCAATTATTCCAAGTGTCTTTGTACATAATTTCACTCCTGTTTTAATAATTCCATAGACTATTAATCCATTCCCGTGTCCGGTTAAATGAACGATTATTCGTACATATAAATATCCCGCCCATCGTGTTCGATCGAGTGTATATGGTTATTTATAGGTACATCCAATTGTAAATCTTTATATTAAAATTAACAAACTATCATTTAGTTAAACAAATATAAAGCCCATTAATAGCCCATAGTCTAATTTCCACAAGTGTCGTTCTTTTGTCCAAACCCCAATTATGGTACAAAGTCCAATTACCCAATTTTAATAATTAGCCCAACATCATGATTACTTCGGCATTAAATAAGCATAATAATAACTTAGCTATGAGACATTAAATTAAAAAGGTTGAACTTAACTTACAATGATTAAAAATAGCGTAGCATTACACGGACAGAATTTTGACTTACACCCTTACAACATTCGCTAACATACCCTTATTATTAGAATTAAAATTAAAATTAAAATATAAATTATATATATATATTTACGTATATAGATAGAGAGGATGGATATATGGATCTTTAAAACGTCGAATTGTGCTGGCTTTTATAGGCATTTTTGTCCAGGGAGACTCCGCGAGTCGCGGCCTTTTTGGCCTTCAAACTCCGCAACTCGCGGAGTTTGTTTCTACAGCTCATCTCATTTTGGAACCTTTCTTGCCGACGGTTTTAATATATAAATAAAATTTATATATATAATTTATATAATTAATTAATTATATATTATATTATATTTATATACATAGTTAACTTGTAATTTTTAGTCCGTTACGTCGAGCGTTGAGAGTTGACTCTGGTCCCGGTTCCGGATTTTCGAACGTCCTTGCGTACAATTTAATATCTTGTACTTTGCGTTTTGAATCTTGTACTCTTGTAATTCTGAGACGTTTCTTATCAATAATTGGAACCACTTTGATTGTATTTTGTACTTTTGAGCTTTTTGGTCGTTTGCGTCTTCAATTCGTCGAATCTATCTTTTGTCTTCACCTTTTATTATTTAAACGAATATCACTTATAAATAGAACAATTGCCACTAAAAGCTTGTATTTCTTAAGGAATAATGCTATGAAATATATGTTCGTTTTTAGCATTATCACATTCCTAATGTGAATCGACGAAAGGAGATGTTAGCTGAGCAGTCACTAATCAGGCTTATATACAAGTATGCCATAATTACTAAGATGCCCTTAGAATGGTATGAAAGATTAACAAAAGATTATAATACATGAGAACTTATCCTTGGAAATAGTTTTTGATAGCACGTTGTAGAATGTAACTTTATGATCATGATTTCAGTTACATGTCAAATCAGGGATCGAAACTTGACTAGGATAATGTCCAGTTGCAACCCACGAAGGAAGAAATGTTTGGAGTAACCATATAAATGCCACGGAATATTGAATTATAGAATTGATATTTACGAGGGTGTTGCGGTTTAGCCATGAAATATCGGAAGTAGAAACTCCTCAATGGTCAACCTTAAAAGAAATAGTTGATGAGAACAGAGGGTTTTGAATGATGAACTTAATGATAAGTTTCAGAGGACGAAAGGAATTGTGATTAATATGTGGTGTATAATAACACATAAATTTTATATGAACAAACAATGAAAACTTTATAGAAGTTCGAGTCGTTTAAGGTGACAATGTAGAAAGGAACGAAGTTCTTAGTAAAACTAGAGTTATGTTCAACATGTACTATTTTAAGTAAAATATCTTTTGAATAAAAGAATTGATTTGAAAAAGTGAAAGTATAATTTACTAGTCAAAAATAAGTAAAGGTAAATTTTTTTTGTATAAACATATACGATTTATAAAATTTGCACGAATGGTAGTAAATAAATTTATTTTATAGAATTTCGAGAGGATCGCACAGTAAAATAGTTTGTGTAAAATTTTGGTAAGCAGAATTTTCAAGTTGGAAAAAGATTGAGTGGAGGATTTTTGAAAATTTCGGGTGATATTTGAGCAACAATGTTACGAGGTAATGAAATCTATTGTATTTAAATATGGTTGTTGACTATTATTAGGGCATATGTTCTTGGAATTCAAAATGTTGATGTGTGAAGCTATTGCTGACAAGTGAGATATTGACCGTCTCAGCACCGAGAACGTAGTAGTGAAAGTGGTGTTTATGAGATTGACGTTTGAAAACTCAAATGAAATCCTTGCGAGTGGTTGTCGCTTACCTTCAACGGGTTTCCTAACGGGTTTATGAAAATCTACACTAGGAGCGTAAATGTAGATAACATGAGGCATGCTTCGAAGACGTTTCGGGGGTGTCACTTTAGGTCACTTAAGAACATGCATCCCTCCTTCCAGCGGGGATGTGATAATTAAGCGTCAAAGAAATAAGTTGTTTAAGAAAGAAAGAATGCAAATCTTTACAACTTTTATGGCATATGAGAATTTGTTAATCTACTCATGGGTATGAGATAGATATTTGGGTTGAAAAACGAGCTCTTAATATCTCTACAAATCAGATGATGATTACCCTTCATGTAATAACATTAAGATTTTTGAATGAATGGCTTGGAAATTTTTCTTTGATTCACTTTCTATTCCATATGTCATGATATTGGAATTTCTATATGAATTACCGTAATATAATCACGTCGTCCAAGCGTCATTATATTTCACTAATTCATATTTCCATTCCAAGGTCACTCCATAAGGTCAGGACACGTGATCAAACTTAGATAGTTGACGTGGGAATGTTGAGTCATTAGTGACATCCCTTCGTGTGAGTCAAAGAATACTTTGAATCACAATGGTGAAGTCAGGTCGTAAGATATGTATGGATATGATAACAATCACATACTAACCGATCCTTTAGAGTCGGGATCAGGCAAGATGATAGGGTTTTGGCTTGATATCCTTAGGAAAGGACACAGAATATCAAAAGAGGTAAAAGCAGGTACTAAGATGAATTGGCATTATAAAGATTAAAGGAAAGCGCTTAAAAATAAGGCAGGAAAGGTTATAGTCCTAAAGATTGCTAAGGCACCTAACTAACACATAAGGCACACATAAAATGAAATCCTGGTTCTCTATAACAATCCGGGGCTCTGATACCACTCTATCATACCCCCAAATAGGGTCGGGGAAATATGACTTCACAATATCACAACACAAGTATGTATAAACGAGAACGACTCTATATGAGACGTTTTAATTAAAAACCAATGTATTATAAGCAGCGGAAAGTATTAAATCATTACAAATGGCTCCTTAAAATTTAAATGTAATCTAAAATGTTCTAATGCAATAATATGAATTATGATATGCGGACTCAAAAAGCAGCAAAGTCTAAATAGCAAATAATCTTTAGCAATCTTCACCTGAGACAAAACATGCTTAAAGTGTCAACCAAAATGGTTGAGTGAACAACATAGGTTTATCAATAATAACCAAGTTTTTAGACCACAAGATTTAATTATAAAGTTTAATCAGTTCGGTAGTAGTGCTGGTGTATATGATATCGAAACTAACCATAAGTTACCCTAAACACATCACGTTCGTGTCGTTGAATCATTATTATGTATCCATTGACCAGCGGTCATCCGGATAGAGACGTCACTCTCAATAGCGCTATTCACAATAACTAAGCTTGCCTTTATACGTAGCAATTAACGATATCATGGTAGGGATTTAGGATGAATCAAAGCATGTTAGCACAGTTTGAACTAATCAAAATAAAGTTTGAGTACTCATGTCTAAGCGTAAAACAGTTTAAAAGCAAGCATGTGTCTCACCCCAAAAGTTCAAAATAAGTAATAGAAATAGTTAAAAAGTGGGGCTATGAAGTTCACCTTAATAGCAGATAGATATTCCACGCAAGTTATATGATCGGAGTGTTGAACACGGAGATCTCAACCTAGAGATATTATGTTCGATTAGTTAATGTCTGATAGACATAAAGTTTGTTTATTAATAAAGCAAACTATATTAACAGTGACCGTTCTCGAGAAAAGTTATATTTATATAAGTGATAATATACTTAGTGTACTTAAGTGTTACTATATAGGTAAGTGTATAAGGTATAATAATAATAATAATAATAATAATAATAATAATAATAATAATAATAATAATAATAATAATAATAATAATAATAATAATAATAATAATAATAATAATAATAATAATAGTATTATTCTTTAATTAATCAATTATTAAGTAATCTCATTAATACAGGTATTATATATATATCCATACCTACATGTTACATATACATATAATCTTTATTATTATATTATGTATATGTTTATAACTATACTATATATGTATATATCTTATGTATGTGTTACATATATATTAGTGTAAAGGTGATACATATATATATATACATAACTACTTATCATCTTTTGTAATTCTTATTATATATATATAATACTTATACGCACACACATATATCTACAATGTATACATGTACATACGTACGAAAGCATGCATGCATGCACGTATATTATTATCATTATTATTTACTAATCCAATTTCATATTTTTAACACTAATCTTCATGTACATAAAATCATAACCTATTATCATAATCATGAATCATATTAATCATTCACATTCATAATCTTTAACTTTTAATCATTATTATCTCATTAACCCTAACTTTTATCATAACCTTTTTAACCTTATTCATAATATTTTTAATTTGACAGATCCTAATCTTACTACTAATAATCATAATCTTTTTTCTTTTTAATAATCAACTTCACATTCAAGATCATAATACATATTATTATTATTATTATTATCTAGTTTCATACATAACATCCATACATAATCTTAATACTTATAAATTAACAACTTAATCTTAATAATCATAATCATATTCTTATAATCATAATCTTTCAACCATTAACTTATCTAGCTTATGTATCAAAATCATAGTCTTTCATTATATCCTTCTTACTAGTCATAACTTATATTCATTATACTTCATAATCATTCATATTTCATAATTCAACATGCATTCCAATTTCATAACTTATTCATAATCATATTCAAAATTCATACTTGATTACATAACTAGGTTCATATTTTATTCATAATACTTTTAATCCATAAACTTTTCTCTTTTAATCATAATAACTAAAACAATAACAGAGTGTAATTAACACTAGGGTTTAGGATACCTTTAGAAGATAAACTTCAAGAAGATTGATGATTGTGGACTGCAGTAAAACAGAAACCAACAGCACATCTTACGACCCAATTGGGTCTGTTTTGGGTTCGACAGGAAGCAGTAACACAGCAGAAACAAAAGTCCAACGTGCAGGCTGTTTATGGGGCTGGTTTGATGGCGACTATCAGCAAGAAACTAGAGTAGGATGTCGAATAAAAAGGCCAAGAAGGTGGCAGTTTTACAGCAGCAATTGGCTGCAAAAGAGTGGCGGTTTGCGCTGTCAAAACACAGCAACAACAAGAGATGTTAAGCTGCAGAATATAGCAGCTGATGGGCTGTACAAGGTGGTGACGGGAAGGCTGTAACAGCAACCAAAAAAGTGGCAAATGGTGGTGGTTTGGAGGGCTTTGATGGGTGACGAATTGCAGGCTATGGAGGGCTGTCTTCGTGGGTTTGTGGCAGCAGAACAAGGGTAGTTTCGTGGTGGTGTTGGGCTACAACGATGGCTGCAGATGGTGGTGGTGTGGTTCAGTTTTTAAAAACCGATGGGGGTAGGATGGTGATGGTTGTTTACGTGAGGCAAGAGCAAGGGAGGAAGAAAGAATTTGTTGGTTAATTGTGAATGAAGATTATGAGAGGCTAGGTATGTTTTTATACTTTTTTTTAGAAGTCCTAGTCTCACCGTGATACTAAGAGATTAACTTGGAGAAGAAGAGATTAAGATGTGAGAGTTAGAATTGGATCATGAGTAGGAGTTGAACTAGTCAAGAGTTTTGATCCATCCCATTTCTTTTTAATTAAAAGTGCCGATTTTTATGTATATATATATATATATATATATATATATATATATATATATATATATATATAAAATAATGTTACATTTATTATATATATCTTTACTGTAAATATATTATTTATACATTTTATTTTGATCATAACACTAATAATAATAATAATTGTTATTAGGGTTTGGGTTTAATATTTAATATTAAATAGTATTAGGGTTTAGTATTTAATGTATAAGGTTAGGTTTAGGGTTTTAAATTATATTAGGGTTTTGATTATTAATTTCTCGAATAACAACCCTAATGATATACTGAATAAGACAATGAAACCTTAAGGGTAAATTGGTAAATTTAGAAGGAAAAAGGTGAGGGTTGTTATAATATTAGAAGACACTAAACAATCACCAATTTTTAAAATTTTTGCCAAAGATCCATTTGGATGTTCAACAGCAAGATTTAAATCAGAAATATCAACAACATTTTTAAGACCATGTTCACTAGTTGTATAATGTTGATTTGCTCAAGAGTCAATAATCCAACTAGGTTTAGGAAAACCTGAACTGAGATTAGCCATATTTGACTTAGAAAAATTAGAAAGACAAGAATAACAAGATACTATACCTGCCATATTGGCTTTAGGATCATTTACAGAAGTTCTTGAATTGATGAGAGACATAAGAACATAAAACTATTCATCTGAGAAAGGCATACTGCCTTCAGAAGATGTATCTGCAACTGCAGAATTACTTGAAAGATTTTTACTAGTATTATTGTTCGAAGATGGGGTATAGTTATGATTAATTTTATTATTAACCATTTTCCCTCTGTAATTAGGTGGATATCCAACAATTTCATAACATCTATCAAGTGTGTGCCCAATCTTTTGACATTTAGAACATTTTAGATTAGGATTTGGACCTCTGCCTTTAATAGTGTTATTTTTAACATTAGATTGATTTGCCACCATTTTAGTATTGAAAGAAGAAGCATGAGGCTTCTTGGAAGTGTTTTGAGATGTAATTATGTGAGATTCTTCTCTAGAGATAAGAGAATATGATGTTTTAACAGATGGTAATGGTTCAGTGGTTAAAATATTACTTCTTAATGCATGATAGGAATCATCCAAACCCATTAAGAACTGCATAAGTTTTATCATTTGATGATGTGCTTTTAGTTCATCTGAATTATCAGGTATTTCAACTATTGCATCAAATTGTTTCCAAAGTGAATTAAGTGTATGATAATTTCAGACAATGAGCTTCCATTTTATGTCAACGAGTTAATTTTCTGGTGAAGATTAAAAACCATAGCCCCATCGACCCTATCATAAGTCTCTTTTAATTCAAGCCAAATCTCAAAAGCAACAGTTGAAAAAATTTGTCCCAAATAAAGTTCTTCTGAGATTGAACCAAGAATTCAAGAAAGTATAACAGAAATACACATCTCCCATTACTTAATCAAAACATCATTTGCTTCATCTTTTTAAAAGTACCATCAACAAAGCCAAATTTATTTTTAGTTTTTAGCGCAAGAGTCATAGCACATTTCCACACTCTAAAATTTTCAGTTCTAAGTAATTTGAAAGTAATGATAGGTGTACTAGTTATATCACTTGGATGTATAAATAATGGATCATTGTAATCTAATTTTGAAATAGGGTTATCTGACGTACTTCCATTATCCCCTGAATCACCCATTGAATAAAAAACAAATAGAAATTATATAAAAAACAGAAAGATTCCTATTACACAACTGTGCTTGATCAGGTATTCACCAGTTTCACGAACTGAGATCAAGAGTTGGGCACACTTAGTACAATTCAATAGATAAAGAAGGGATAGAAGTAACCGAAGAAGCCCGGAGATCGTGCAAAAGAAGAAGCAGCAGTGTAACCAAACCCTAATTTTATCGATTAGGGTTTTCAAAACCACCAAGAATAGATTTAGCAATCTATTATATCCGGATACACCTTCGAACCTACAAGAATATCAACCAATCAACAAGATGATTATAGAAAAGAAGAAACCCCCAATTTTTCAAAACCCTAATTTCAGATCTCAACAAAAAATTACCAATCGATTGAGAAGAACACGTAGTAGATTCGATTCCGCTCTGATACCATGTACAAAATAACAATACGACTATCAGATGTTGAACAGAAACTTAACAAATTATATTAAACAAAGAATCAGTCGAATACACAGCAATCAATTGTTCAAGTTATGTTGAACAATTATAGAATCACACACTCGAACAAACAATAAGACAGCAGAACAGATTCAAGATGATTGAATATGTAAAATACAAAGATAATATGAAAACCCTAATTTGAGAGCAAGATTGATAATATTGTGTATTTTTTATGAATGTATAGAATGACTGAATAATCTAAGCTGCGCATGTTAAGGGCTTTTTATATCCCTTTCTCATTACTTGGGCACCAATCTTGGGCTTTAACCTTGACAATACACAGCTTTAGCCCAGCAAACCATAAACTTAAATCCAAGTGCAGAAGTCTAAATAACAATAGCTTTAAGCCCAATACCAGCATAATCTAACACTGCTACTTTAATCAACAAATCTGCACAAAACTAGATTAAGTTACAAATAAGATTGGTAAATATAATCATGCCTTTTAACAATTTATTTCTTTTAGTCAACTTTTTATTGCGTAAACCAATCGATCTAGCAAATTCAGATGATCAATATTGAAAAATGGAACCTTGACCACTTTCGCTATTGATACTCGTTGAACAAATACACGATAGAACACACAGTATTATCCTTCAATCACAGAAGGTGAATCCTCTAATCATAAGAGGTAAAAATAACCAAAAAATGCACGAACAGTAAATCAAAATAACAGACTCACAATAGTGTATCACTCTTTAACAAGTTCAATACAATTTAAACTTGTTTGCTCACAAAAGAAACAAATCGAAGATGAATAACTGAAATCCCTAATTCGTGAATAAGATATATATATATATATATATATATATATATATATATATATATATATATATATATATATATATATATATATATATATATATATAGATATCGAATAAAGTGAAAACAAAACAGAATAAATAAAAAATAAATTAAGTATGCCTTATATACTTGAGGCATAAAGGAGTATTGGGCTGATCTCTTCTTGGGCTTTCAGTGGGCTTCAGAACATATAGCCTTTTCTCTTCAAGTAATAAATTAAGATAATTGGGATTAAATTAAATATCCACTCTAGCAGCTTATGATCCTTTTATCTTTCAGAACTGCAACACTCTGCATACTTCAGTGATAAACACAAAACTTAACCTAGAAATGAGAATCTTTTAACAGTAACCATGTTAGATTGAAAAATAAACTATATATTTCAAGACTCGTTAGCAATTTGCTTGGTAAAATCGAGTAAGACGTTCTGCCTTCATGACCTCTGATAGGCAAAATTATGTAAAAAGGTGATTTGTTAGTTCCTTAGAACTTTGAGATAGCTGGTTCGAGATGGCTAGAGAGATTAGAAGCTGCGATAAACTTTCTAATGCCCTCTGGTATCCAAAGGATCGACCTGTTTTTCCTCTTCGTGTAGGTGCATGTTCACATCTTAGAGTTTAGAACTAATTGATATCAATTACCAACAATTAGCTTCTCCGGGGGAGGGGGTCCAAACCTTCAACCGTACTTTCAGGGTTGTTGAGATTTGAGTTTCCTCATAACGCGTGTGTTGGCATATGATCGCAAAGTTTGTTAAGTCCACTTTAGGTGATGCCGATACAGATGTTCAAAAAAAAAAATTTACAAGTTACAAAAAGGAAACGTGATTCTTCATGCAGCTAACATGAGCACTACATGCAATTAACTGATACATTAATAAGATAAGATGGAGATCATGATGCATAACCAACTCCCGCGCATCCTAGAAGTTTAACTCGCTAACGACTGCTTTGTTCCATGGGCTTGACTGGAATTGTGAAGCTAGACTAATACTCAATTTAATCTTTTAAACGGGCTGGTACTTGTGTGATGTGTTTGGACCTAACTAATGGTGTAGGCTTGAGCCCACCCGCAGATGTAACATTATCCCAATTTGTTCTCCATATCATATACTCCATACTCTTAGAGTATGTTATTTATCTATATTATTCTAGTCCTTTTTTTTTTTTTTTTTTTTTTTTTTTTTTTTTTGGTAAGCGAGAAAACTCTCCTATGAACGAGCACATTGGCTCCCCCATAGAAGGTAAAAACTCGGGTAATCAAGCCCCCCGAACGCGAGACCTGGTACCGGGTGAATTGCGCATTATGCACACCCTCTAGTCACACTCCATTTTTGAACAATTTGGTATAGCCATATATTATGTGTGTTGGGTTTAGCCCATTACTCATTGTTAAAGTTTTTTTGCTATATATAACCACTTTCATGTACTCGATACAATAATAATACATATCCAAATCATTGTTTAACATGATATTAGACTAGATTACTAGCCACATTTTTGTATACCGCCGTCAAATCTCTATCCATCCTTACTATCCAAAAAAAAAAAAAAATCCTTTTGTTCTTACTTCTTTTCGTGCTACGGTCGAAAGAATTAAGATCCTAAAAGCCATCGTAATTTTGTTTTTCATTACCTTCTTTTCTATTCAATCGGTGGATACCACCAATTTTTTATCCCATTTTCTAATTGCAACTGTCTTCTTCTACTATCCTAATTCACTTTTTTTCCTTTTTATCCTTTTCCCAAATCTCAATTTACTTTTTCCTCACCTAATATCTTTATTACGCCGTACACCAGGACACCAACTTCAAAAACATAAACAAAACAAAAAAAAATAAACAAAAAATTCATATTTTGTTCTTTTCCTTCAACAAAAAAAGAAGAAGAAGAAAGGAATGAATATTCGTAGATTTAATTGTTTTTTGGCTTGTGGATTGATAGCCTTCGAAAAAAAGAGAGACGAAAAAGAATGAAACATCAAGTTGTTGATTATTCTTCGATGCTGTGAAACAAAAAAAATAAAATAAAATAAAAAATCAAAATAAGATTGTTTACCTTTCATTCCAAAAAGGAACACCCCTCTTTTTTTTTAGTATTCGTATTCCTTGGTGTATTCTAATCTGTAAGCCTTCAAGTAGGGATGTCAATGGATAGGATACGGATCGGGTGACACCGTATTCATATTCATATTCATTTAATTTTTGTTCATCCATATCCACTTAGTTCCAGGTCATCCATCCATATCATATCCAGTGAATTAAGCGAGTTAATTGAAATTCAATTAATATTAAAATTTTGTTATAAGATTTTCTAATATGCGATTACAATAAAAACATAGGTATAACAAAAATGAATATAACATGACAAATTAAAAATCTATCCATAAAATTGTGTAATATTTGTCGAAGATATAACAAAAGTTCTTAAATTTACTATAAAACACAGATTATGAAAAATTAAATATGAAATTTGTAAATTTGTTTTGTTATATATACGTATTTTGTTATATATACGTGTTTTATTTGTGACGACCCGGAAATTTTCGATCAAATTTAAACTTAATCTTTATATGATTTCGATCCGATAAGCAAAGTCTGTAATGTTGAGTCTCAAAAATTTTGAACTATTTTCATATATTCAATTGACCTTCGACTATTCCCGACGATTCACTAACATTTAATTGTAGATAGATATGTGTGTGTGTGTGTGTGTATATATATATATATATATATACATATTTGAAATATTATATATATATATATATATATATATATATATATATATATATATATATATATATATATATATATATATATATATATATATATATATATATATATATATATATATATATATATATATATTTGAAATATTATATGTTGCTCTTATTAAAAGTAATTATGTAAAATAAAATAAAAATGATATTATGATAATTATTATTTAAAAAAAACATATCTATATATATAAATAAAGTATATTAATATATATTTTGTGATTTCGAATCTATTTAGTAAACGACTGTTACACTCAATTGTCATTCGATGGATATTATATGAGTAAAATACGAACTAATATTAATTTTAAAAATAAACGGTATTCCGAAAATGAGTGATATAAATTATAGGCTTATTAAAAGTATATTTATGAGCTAATTGTTAATTTTTTACATTTAGCATATTTTACTTGGGGTTGGGAGTAAATAATTAATGTAATTTTTATTTAACAGTTAATGATCGAATTTTATACCATAATGACTACAATAAATAAATATAGTTAATTTAAAAATATGGAATTTTTCTGAACACTTTTATCCGCCACTAATTTCGCACGATACACAGTCTGTGAAAACTGTCGGCAGGTAAAATCAAATATAAGAGCTGTAAAGTGATTGGTGATTGTACACGTTTTTGCTGTCCTTCATTTAAAATATTTATTACTATTTGAATTTTGTATATATATGATTATATTCAACAAAGTTACTGTGCTTGTTTGTCTTTATAAGTTTATTTCATTATGGAGTAGATGATGTAGATGATGATATATAGATAGATAATAGGCATATGAACCTCACTTGTCATCACCTCTACCAACTAAACAAAACTCCATTTAACTTAATTCTCATGGTCGTCTCCTTCACTGTTCGAGCAAGATCAAGAACTTCATTTTCGGTTCACCACCGACTGCCATCTTCAACCTCCTTCATCCTTCGATCACACAAACATCATGAACTTTTTACGGCTGTCTTTTCTCACGAACAAACGCACACCCACATAATCATCAACCATCGATTTTCATCATCTTCAAACACCACTTGAAATCATCGAGCCACCACCTTTACCCTCTCCATCGATCATCTCTTTTGATAAAAACCGAAAACTACAACAACAACTCACGAAAGCCTGTTACTACTCGACTACTATATTGCTTCAAATCCTGTCGAGTGAATCAACCCATTTCACCACCTCTTTCTATATATATACATATGTACACCCAAATCATCACCACCACCGAAACCCGTTTAGAACTATCACCAAACTACCATTTTTTGTTGTTGATGTTGTCGTCAAAGACCCCCAACCACCACTAGTTTTGCTGCTGCAATACCAAACCATTGCTGCTACCATTATCTGTAAACCGTACTCATGCACCATCGAAATTTTACTACTCGATTACTCATTACTGCTGTTCCCATACTGCTGATCTTGCGTTAAAGATGACCATTTTCTTGACCCTAAGGAACAACCAATTACTCGTCAAAACCCAAGTAAATACTACAGCTTGTTTCTTCTTTTTTTATTTTATTCCCAATCGAACAAACTTTGCTATCATGAGGTTATTATTCAACTATGGTGGCCGGCACCTATTAAATCAAATACCCCACATTTTGTCTTCCACCAAATCGTGAATCATTGATGAGTACCGTTGAACTAAACTAATATTTCTTGGACTATAATAATAGAACGTGCAAATGATTAAGACAAATGGTAAGGTAACTAGTCCCATATCTAGACACTATCAATTATTATTATATGCTATACGTCAATTATTAATAACAAATGGTGATGGACTACGTAAACTATGGAAATAATCGAAGAATCATAATGATACATGTTGATGTCGATAGGGATGTTAGATGATAACGATGTATGATGATGATGGATAAAGGGTGACGTATGTAGAGATAGTGACGATAGATTAAGATAGATGATGAAAATAAGAAGATAAAAGTGGTTAGTGAATGATGAGCTGTACATGGAAATAATTGAATTAGCTATAAATCGATCAAACTCCGAATAAATCCCGGGCCGATTGAAATGGGACTCCTTTTAAATTTACGGAGTATTAACTCTTTTGCCTTGGGCCTAGTAACTATTAGTATAATCGGGCCACTGATGGGCCACTATGGTTCGGTGCTCTAGTTGGGCCAAATCTATTTTTGGTTAGTTAAATAAATTATGAAGTTCGAATGATGAATTGTTAACTGATGATATTAGATGAAAATTGGGTTACAAAAATGAATAAATGACGAGTAGATAATGATACTATGATCTTGATGATGTCACATAAAATGATAAGATAGTGATGCGTGATGTTTATGACCGAACTATGAGGATGATGCTAGATTATTTAGGGTGATGATGTTAAGATTATAATGGTGATCGTAATGATAAGAAATGAACGAGGATTGATGATAGTTAATAAATATGATATTGATGATACAACAAAAATATAAGGTATATATATGTCGACGACGAATAAATGGGTTTTAAGGTTAAGAAGAAGGAGGAGGAAACTGAAAAATGGGTAAAAGAATTTGGATCCTTATTATAAAGGAAATAAAACAATGGAGTAATGGTTTGGAGTGTGTGTGGTTGGTACGCTAGAGGTCCCCGGTTCGAGCCCGGGCAATGGCGGTATTTGTTTTTAAAGGCCTTTTCTTTTGAGGTAGCATTTTTATTATTATATTATTATTATAATTATTATTATTATTATTACTGTTAATATTATTAATTATTATCATTAATATTATTATTATCATTATTATGAAAATAAGTATTAACATTATCATTATTATTAATTAAAATTTTCATTTTATTAAATTTAAAGTATTAGTAAAAATTAGCATCTTTATTATTATTTATATTATTATCATAATTAGTATTATTATTAATCATTATTAATATTAGGTATTATTATCAACATTACAGTTTATTATAAAAATAAAATAACTTATTATTAATATTACCATTATCAAGATTTCTATATATTATTATCATTATTTTTACTATCAATACTAGTATATATTATTATTATTATTATTATTATTATTATTATTATTATTATTATTATTATTATTATTATTATTATTATTATTATTATTATTATTATTATATTATTATTATTATTATTATTATTATTACTATTATTATTATTATTATTAGTAGTAAATCAATATTTTCAAAACCATCATACTAACAAATAAATATTTTGTACATTAAATATATTTATTACATAATTATACTAATATTATACATAAAATTATGTTTTAACTAATACAATATTATAACGTTAATTGAATTATATATCAAATAAGTATTATAACATATTATAAGTATTAATAAATATATATAAGAATATGAATCTTATTACATAACAAAATAAATATAAAGTTGTTCAATTTCAACTATGTGTGTTAATATATATAAATGATATAGGTTCGTGAATCCGAAGCCAAACCTACACTTGTTCAATGTCGTCATATGTATTTTTACTACAAAATATAGAACTGTGAGTCTCATTTGCTCCCTTTTTAAATGCTTTTTCAATATATATTTTTGGGACTGAGAATACATGCGCTGCTTTTATAAATGTTTTACGAAATAGACACAAGTACTTAAAACTACATTGTATGGTTGGATTATTAAACCGAATATCGCCCCTTCAAGTCTGGTAACCTAAGAATTAGGGAAATGGCCCCTAATTGACGCGAATCCTAAAGATAGATCTATGGGCCTAACAAACCCCATTCTGGAATTTGGAATGCTTTAGTACTTTGATTTAAATGGTGATTGCAATTACCAATATTTATGGCATACTTGCGAGTATGCGGGGATATTCTATATGCATTATGTTAATGCCGGTTACCAGGTGTTCATCATACGAATGATTTTTATACACTTGCGAGTGTAAGTTTGTTTATGAAAAATGAAATCTTGTGGTCTATTATATTATTGGAAATGATTATTTATGATAAACTAATGAACTCACCAACCTTTTGGTTGACACTTGAAAGCATGTTTATTCTCAGGTATGAAAGAAATCTTCCGCTGTGCATTTGCTCATTTTAGAGATATTACTTGGAGTCATTCATGACATATTTCAAAAGACGTCGCATTCGAGTCATTGAGTTCATTAAGATTATTATTAAGTCAATTATAGTTGGATATATTATGAAATGGTATGCATGCTGTCAACTTTCGATGTAATGAAAGTTTGTCTTTTAAAAATGAATGCAATGTTTGTAAAACGTATCATATAGAGGTCAAGTGCCTCGTGATGTAATCAACTATTGTGAATCGTTTGTAATCGATATGGACTTCATCCGGATGGATTAGAACGGGTCATGAAAGTTGATATCAGAGCGGTGGTATTAGCAAACCAGGTCTTGCTTTAGTGTGCCTAACTGATAGTTGTTTAGATGCATTAGTAGGTCTGGACTTTGACCGTGTCTGCATGTCAAAAGTTTTGCTTATCATTTAGTGTCGAAAAATTATTTGCTTATCATCCTTAACGTCTCGACATATTTTATTGCAATTATTGCATAGATGGTGTACAGAAAAATTCATATCCAATCACATTAGACCTTATCTGACACGTTTCCTTAATTTTCTCCATAATCTACGGGATCTCCTGTACCATATATAGATATTCTATATAATCAGAATCTCATTCGATATCCGAAAATCATTTCATATCAAAATCCTTTAACTGATCGTGAGAGATGGATCCTACACCTAGTTTGGATTCCATTAGTTCCGGAAGCAATTTCGAAATATATATTGAAGTAGACTCCAAAGTCAATGAACCTGAAGTGTCTCCACCGTTTAGCTATTTTTCTTTCTGGAGGAAATGGGGGTGGGTCCGAGACTTACTCACTCGATGGAGGAATGAAGAAGGCGAACCCTACCGTGAACCAAATTTACCTCATAACATCGGGGAAAACGATGTACTCACCGGTGAACCTATACGCAACACTGTTTTCACCCTTCTTGCCAAAATTTTCCACCTCGAAGGACGCATTAATGCGATCTCAGAAAATATTCAACCTCAACTTTCGAATACCAATCGAAGGGGAACATTAGAAGAAATTAGGGAACTTCGAATTGATAATCATGATTTATCGAATCAGATGAGTGGGTGGATAGAAATGATAGAGGGTAGGATAGAAACCCTGAAAAGAATGGTGCGTGATTTACAAGCTATACTTATTACACCAACATCATCACCAACCTCAGCACCAACAGCACTTGTACCACCGACAGCAACATCCACATCACC
Organism: Rutidosis leptorrhynchoides; assembly: GCF_046630445.1. Taxonomy (NCBI): domain Eukaryota; kingdom Viridiplantae; phylum Streptophyta; class Magnoliopsida; order Asterales; family Asteraceae; genus Rutidosis; species Rutidosis leptorrhynchoides. The sequence continues at coordinate 213,791,186 of NC_092335.1, forward strand.
ACCCTCGACATCACCATCTGTACCGTGAGCGTAATCTTCGTTCTACCTATCATTCCATCTACTTTATCTTGTTCTACATATCAATCTACATCGATTATCTTCGTTCGACATGGCGATTATGTAATCTCTAGTGTTTTAGAGATTATATATTCTGTTCTAACGGTAAATCAAATGAGTTTAATATCATATTGACTCATTAAATCCATAATTACATCCGAAGAAAATATATATGTATATATATTTTCATAAAGATTGTAATAAAAAAAAATTCATTTGTACAAACTGTTAATGGTGAAAATATTTTAACGGGTAGGTAATACCCGAGGAATATTTAGATTTCACAATAATAAGTTACATTGTACATTCTTTCAAATCTAATTCAATAGTCATTTACTATCCTATTTACAACCACCGATGTACGTATCCGTTCACCGCAGAATAACCATTTTCATTCAATTTCATATTTGGATTTTGACTTATCAGAATCCAACAAGTGGCATAATGAAGAAAACATTGGACAAAATATAAATTGTTAGAAACAAACAAATTAACCATGAGAATTTTGTTAAGAATCCACGCTAACTGTTCCTAGCTAACTGATTACATTTTATTTATCGCAATTTTTTTATCGTCATTTAATTTCTGTTATTTATTTTACGCACTTTAAATATCGGGAAATGTATACAAGGTTTTGACATATCATATCGACGCATATATATATATATATTATTTGGAATCACCATAGACACTCTATATGCAGTAATGTTCGAGTTAGCTATACAGGGTTGAGGTTGATTCTATAATAATATATATAATTTGAGTTGTGATCGAGTCTGAGACATGTACACGGGTCACGATACGTATTAATTAATTCGAATATTATAAACTATATATGAATTATTGAGTTAGTGACTGTGGACCGCTAACTGTGGATTGAATAATTAAAATGAATTAAAATATTGATTATAACATATGAAACTAAACATTTCTTCAAGTTTGCCACTTGATTTCATCTTAAACCTCATTTGTATCATGACGATTACAATCTGCGTTCAAACCTTTCATGATTCTTGAAAACATCTCAATCGAGAGGATGAACCAACCGCACTTCATCTACGGAAGAAAAGATTAATGCGTATAGTTATGCACCTGAAAACTCTCAGAAACTGAGTAAACGTTTAACACATAGCTGTGCTAATTCCTTTAGTGTTAGTATTACCCAAAATAAATTGGTAATCCCTTTCAAAGTAGCAAATTTTGTCACAGCTCCAACAAATTTATTTCGACTTTTTGATCGAAACAACCTTATTATAATCTTGATATATATATGCGTGCTCTTTTATTGTTACCTGGGAACCTTTTATATCCCACCATATTACCATCAGCGTTTAATCATCTAAAAACACAATTCTCATGAAACCACCTCTGATTGATAACCGATGATTCAGATATCGTAGCACTAAATGCAGAAGAAACAGAAAAATTGTAGATGGTCTAAACGGCCAAAAGTTTGATGATAAAGAAGGGAGTGTTAGGAACGTTCGATAGAAAATTTGGTACTGAAAAACAGATTGAGCAAACCATGAAGGAGACCAAGACCAAATACATGGACCATACCATATATTCAAAGAATCCAGGTAATTCTGGATCCGATGAAACCTTCAACGAATATCTTGCTCCGTACTCATGTTAAAATCTTGCGAAAAATCTTTCTTCATCAACCATCGAACTTGGAAATTCCAAAATATCATCATAAATATCTTCGATATTTCTGAAGATATTTTCATAAATATTCTCGTCCGAAATTATTTATCTCTTCGTGCTATCCATAATACATCATAAAGGAAACTACTTTAGTTTCTAAATTTCTTTAAAATTTGAGTTTAAAATATGAATGTTTTTGAAGTAATGTTGGGAACTGATGCATAAGTTAGTATAATATAATGACACTTGATCAACGTGATTATATTACGGTAAGTCATGCTGAGTTTCTAATGGGACGTGATGATTCACAGATCTTAACGTCATCATGTACCATGTTACATAACTCTTTCATTCTGCTTAACTTCTGAACATATCAAGAAAGTATATTCTTGATAGTTCTATTCTCAGCGATTTTGGTAATTTGACAAATCAAATCGTGCGATTACATTCTTTCTTGTTTAGAACATTAAGTTCATTCGAAGATACATACTTACGAATTCTGGACCGTTACTCGCTTTACTAGAGGTCGAGAAGAGAATAAAAAGGCAAAGAGCTCCAAAATATAAGAGAAAATATAAAGCCCAATTACAACACGGAGATTACAAACCGTGGATATTAATACGAATAGCAATATAAAGATACGGTATAATTAATAATAGTATCCCCCCAAGGTAATAATACAAGTAAATATATTTTTCTGGTGGAAGATTGAAAAGAAGGATGACATAAATGATAATTAGAAAAACATCAAGAATTAGAACTGGATTAAGTATTTTCACAATCTTTTGGATGAATGAACTAAGAAAGAAAGTATAGAAATGGTGAGAATAATGGAACGGAAGAGTTTAATTTATAATGGAAGTATCGGACAGAGTAATCGAGGCAGATCACCGTATTTAATTATAGAGATCTTAATTCCTTATTCGTCGAAGAATCAAATCTTTTAGATTTCTAAGATTTTCTTTAATTCCTTGAATTCAGGAATTCAACCAAGGCAACTTCAAAAGTTAAGACGCACCATATTTTCTAAAATCAACCGTGATTACGTCACCGGTTAAGACAAACTTGCATCTACTCCTTTCACTATTTAGTGATAGCTTCATTCGTACTCTTCGAGTAATCGAATTATCCTATCCACATTACTCAATGATGATAAAACTCTAGTTATTAGCTCAAATTCGTCATGAAAACATTTTTATTGATAACCATGACCACCTCACTCAAATTTCGGGACAAAATTTCTTTAACGGGTAGGTACTGTGACGACCCGGAAATTTCTGACCAAATTTAAACTTAATCTTTATATGATTTCGATCCGATAAGCAAAGTCTGTAATGTTAAGTCTCAAAAATTTTGAACTATTTTCATATATTCAATTGACCTTCGACTATTCCCGATGATTCACGAACCTTTAATTGTAGATAGATATGTGTGTGTGTGTGTATATATATATATATATATATATATATATATATATATATATATATATATATTTGAAATATTATATATTGCTCTTATTAAAAGTAATTATGTAAAATAAAATAAAAATGATATTATGATAATTATTATTTAAAAAAACATATCTATATATATAAATAAAGTATATTAAATATATATTTTGTGATTTCGAATCTATTTAGTAAACGACTGTTACACTCAATTGTCATTCGATGGATATTACATGAGTAAAATACGAACTAATATTAATTTTAAAAATAAACGGTGATCCAAAAATGAGTGATATAAATTATAAGCTTATTAAAAGTATATTTAGGAGCTAATTGTTAATTTTTTACATTTAGCATATTTTACTTGGGGTTGGGAGTAAATAATTAATGTAATTTTTATTTAACAGTTAATGATCGAATTTTATACCATAATGACTACAATAAATAAATATAGTTAATTTAAAAATATGGAATTTTTCTGAACACTTTTATCCGCCACTAATTTCGCACGATACACAGTCTGTGAAAACTGTCGGCAGGTAAAATCAAATATAAGAGCTGTAAAGTGATTGGTGATTGTACACGTTTTTGCTGTCCTTCATTTAAAATATTTATTACTATTTGAATTTTGTATATATATGATTATATTCAACAAAGTTACTGTGCTTGTTTGTCTTTATAAGTTTATTTCATTATAGAGTAGATGATGTAGATGATGATATATAGATAGATAATAGGCATATGAACCTCACTTGTCATCACCTCTACCAACTAAACAAAACTCCATTTAACTTAATTCTCATGGTCATCTCCTTCACTGTTTGAGCAAGATCAAGAACTTCATTTTCGGTTCACCACCGACTGCCATCTTCAACCTCCTTCATCCTTCAATCACACAAACATCATGAACTTTTTACGGTTGTCTTTTCTCACGAACAAACACACACCCACACAATCATCAACCATCAATTTTCATCATCTTCAAACACCACTTGAAATCATCGAGCCACCACCTTTACCCTCTCCATCGATCATCTCTTTTGATAAAAACTGAAAACTACAACAACAACTCACGAAAGCCTGTTACTACTCCACTACTATATTGCTTCAAATCTTGTCGAGTGAATCAACCCATTTCACCACCTCTTTCTATATATATACATATGTACACCCAAATCATCACCACCACCGAAACCCGTTTAGAACTATCACTAAACTACCATTTTTTGTTGTTGATGTTGTCGTCAAAGACCCCCAACCACCACTAGTTTTGCTGCTGCAATACCAAAACATTGCTGCTACCATTATCTGTAAACCGTACTCATGCACCATCGAAATTTTACTACTCGATTAATCGTTACTGCTGTTCCCATACTGCTGATCTTGCGTTAAAGATGACCATTTTCTTGACCCTAAGGAACAACCAATTACTCGTCAAAACCCAAGTAAATACTACAGCTTGTTTCTTCTTTTTTTATTTTATTCCCAATCGAACAAACTTTGCTATTATGAGGTTATTATTCAACTATGGTGGCCGACACCTATTAAATCAAATACCCCACATTTTGTCTTCCACCAAATCGTGAATCATTGATGAGTACCGTTGAACTAAACTAATATTTCTTGGACTACAATAATAGAACGTGCAAATGATTAAGACAAATGGTAAGGTAACTAGTCCCATATCTAGACACTATCAATTATTATTATATGCTATACGTCAATTATTAATAACAAATGGTGATGGACTACGTGAACTATGGAAATAACCGAAGAACGATAATGATACATGTTGATGTCGATACGGATGTTAGATGATAACGATGTATGATGATGATGGATAAAGGGTGATGTATGTAGAGATAGTGACGATAGATTAAGATAGATGATGAAAATAAGAAGATAAAAGTGGTTAGTGAATGATGAGCTGTACATGGAAATAATCGAATTAGCTATAAACCGATCAAACTCAGAATAAATCCCGCGCCGATTAAAATGGGACTCCTTTTAAATTTACGGAGTATTAACTCTTTTGCCTTGGGCCTAGTAACTATTAGTATAATCGGGCCACTGATGGGCCACTATGGTTCGGTGCTCTAGTTGGGCCGAATCTATTTTTGGTTAGTTAAATAAATTATGAAGTTCGAATGATGAATTGTTAACTGATGATATTAGATGAAAATTGGGTTACAAAAATGAATAAATGATGAGTAGATAATGATACCATGATCTTGATGATGTCACATAAAATGATAAGATAGTGATGCGTGATGTTTATGACCGAACTATGAGGATGATGCTAGATTATTTAGGGTGATGATGTCAAGATTATAATGGTGATCGTAATGATAAGAAATGAACGAGTATTGATGATAGTTAATAAATATGATATTGATGATACAGCAAAAATATAAGGTATATAAATGTCGACGACGAATAAATGGGTTTTAAGGTTAAGAAGAAGGAGGAGGAAACTGAAAAATGGGTAAAAGAATTTGGATCCTTATTATAACGGAAATAAAACAATGGAGTAATGGTTTGGAGTGTGTGTGGTTGGTACGCTAGAGGTCCCCGGTTCGAGCCCGGGCAATGGCGGTATTTGTTTTTAAAGGCCTTTTCTTTTGAGGTAGCATTTTTATTATTATATTATTATTATAATTATTATTATTACTGTTAATATTAGTAATTATTATCATTAATATTATTATTATCATTATTAGGAAAATAAGTATTAACATTATCATTATTATTAATTAAAATTTTCATTTTATTAAATTACAGTATTAGTAAAAATTAGCATCTTTATTATTATTAATATTATTATCATAATTAGTATTATTATTAATCATTATTAATATTAGGTATTATTATCAACATTACAGTTTATTATAAAAATAAAATAACTTATTATTAATATTACCATTATCAAGATTTCTATATATTATTATCATTATTTTTACTATCAATACTAGTATATATTATTATTATTATTATTATTATTATTATTATTATTATTATTATTATTATTATTATTATTATTATTATTATTATTATTATTATTATTATTATTATTATTATTATTATTATTATTATTATTATTATTATTATTATTATTATTATTATTATTATTACTATTACTATTATTATTATTATTATTATTATTATTAGTAAATCAATATTTTCAAAACCATCATACTAACAAATAAATATTTTGTACATTAAATATATTTATTACATAATTATACTAATATTATACATAAAATTATGTTTTAACTAATACAATATTATAACGTTAATTGAATTATATATCAAATAAGTATTATAACATATAATAAGTATTAATAAATATATATAAGAATATGAATCTTATTACATAACAAAATAAATATAAAGTTGTTCGATTTCAACTATGTGTGTTAATATATATAAATGATATAGGTTCGTGAATCCGAAGCCAAACCCACACTTGTTCAATGTCGTCATATGTAATTTTACTACAAAATACAGAACTGTGAGTCTCATTTGCTCCCTTTTTAAATGTTTTTGCAATATATATTTTTGGGACTGAGAATACATGTGCTGCTTTTATAAATGTTTTACGAAATAAACACAAGTACTTGAAACTACATTGTATGGTTGGATTATTAAACCGAATATCGGCCCTTCAAGTCTGGTAACCTAAGAATCAAGAAAATGTCCCCTAATTGACGCGAATCCTAAAGATAGATCTATGGGCCTAACAAATCTTATTCTGGAATTTGGAATGCTTTAGTACTTCGATTTAAATGGTGATTGCGATTGCCAATATTTATGGCATACTTGCGAGTATGCGAGGATATTCTATATGCATTATGTTAATGTCGGTTACCAGGTGTTCATTATATGAATAATTTTTATACACTTGCGAGTGTAAGTTTGTTTATGAAAAATGAAATCTTGTGGTCTATTATATTATTGAAAATGATTATTTATGATAAACTAATGAACTCACCAACCTTTTAGTTGACACTTGAAAGCATGTTTATTCTCAGGTATGAAAGAAATATTCCGCTGTGCATTTGCTCATTTTAGAGATATTACTTGGAGTCATTCATGACATATTTCAAAATACGTTGCATTCGAGTCATTGAGTTCATCAAGATTATTATTAAGTCAATTATAGTTGGATATATTATGAAATGGTATGCATGCTGTCAACTTTCGATGTAATGAAAGTTTGTATTTTAAAAACGAATGCAATGTTTGTAAAACGTATCATATAGAGGTCAAGTACCTCGCGATGTAATCAACTATTGTGAATCGTTTGTAATCGACATGGACTTCATCCGGATGGATTAGAACGGGTCATGAAATTATTAGAATATATTATAGTTATTTCATAATAGGGTTTAATACATAATGTGAATTTAACGGTGGTAATGCATATATCCATGGATGAAAAACTTTTTATCCATGTCCATATCCATATCCATTTAGATTCATCTATATCCGTATATCCATTTAGGTTCATCCATATCCATCACGTAGCGGGTGGATCGGGTGGATATCCACCGAATCGGGTGGGCATTGCAATCCCTACCTTCAAATCATCCCTTTTATTATTATATTAAACAACTTGATACCTACAGCCGTCATGCAAAACAGATCGGGTAACCAAGGCCCAATCTAAAACAGGCCGAGTTATTGCAGATTATTGAAGCCCAACAGCATCTTATAGCCCAACATCTTCTAACTAGGGGTGTTCATCGGTTCAGTTTTTGGTTTTTCGGTTTATTCGGTTCGGTTTTTTCAGTTTTGAAACTTATAAAATCAAAACCAAAAACCAAACTGAAACCAATTTAAATATCAAAACCATAACCAAAAACGAACCGAAAACTGAATTTGTTTTCGATTTGATTTCGGTTAAAACCAAAAATAACTAAAAATAAAAATCATAGTCAGCTTAAACTTACATATAAATTAGGAATAACGGTTTTGAAATTAATTTAAGTATATAGGGTATATAACATGTTAATTTATTGTTTAATAAAAATGTAATAATACACCAAATATAATATAAATATATAAATATTATGATTATAAATATGTTTAAAATGTTATTAAGATGTATTCGGTTTTTAATTCGGTTTTCGATTAACCAAATTTAAAATTTTTAAAATCGAAAACCGAATTCGATTTCGGTTTCGATCGATCCGAAAACCCTTTAAAAAATTCGGTTTAGTTTTTTTTGGTTTGGATTCGATTCGATATTCGGTTTATTCGGTTTGAAACTATATGGTGCACACCCCTACTTCTATTTGAAATTATATGGTGCACACCCCTACTTCTAACATCCAAACAATATGGACAGAGTCCCACTAACTTGGGCCAGGAGTTTAATTTTCTTGGACAGAAGCAACCCACTTCAGTTTGGCATCTACAGTATACTTCTAACATGCCCCAATCTTTTGTTCATCAGTATCGCTCCAATTTTCAGTCTCTAAATCACCAGACTGATCAGAACACAAGTCTTTTACAAGATGTTAGAGATTCTAATTGGCACATGGATACAGGGGCGTCTTCTCATCGTACGTCTAGCATTAATAATTTAATTACTATTTTTAATCATTGTATGTTTCGCTCTGTTGCTGTTGGTGACGGGAATCCAATCCCAGTTACCAACACTGGTCATAGCATGCTGCCTAACATCATCGTCCACTTCACCTTAATAATGTTCTTGTTACTCATAACATAATTAAAAACCTTATTTCTGTTCGTCAATTCACTCGTGATAACAAAGTATCTATTGACTTTGATGATTTTGGTTTTTCCATAAAAGATTACTTCACTCGTCAACTCCTACTTCGATGTGATAGCACCGGGGATCTGTATCCTTTCACCTCGCCCATATCTAAGACCATTCACCATGCTCTTCTCACCATACCAACCACATGGCACCAACGTCTCAGCCATCCTGGCAGTGAAGTCTTTCATCGTCGTGTAATAGTTTGTACCAAGACGAAGTCTTCATTTTTTTGCCATGCTTGTGAGCTTGGTAAACACGTGAGACTTCCCTTTTCTGTTTCTAGTTCTAATGTTAATGCTACTTTTGATATTATTCTTTCTGATTTATGGACTTTTTCTGTTTCTAGTCTTAGTGGTTTAAAGTACTATATTATATTTCTTGATCATTATTCGCGCGATGTATGAGTTTTTCCATTACGCAATAAATCTGACGCATTTAATACCTTCATAAACTTTCGTGATTTCGTACGCACTCAATTCATACAAGAAATAAAAGCCTTCGAATGTGATAATGGAGGTGAATTTGACAACACCACATTCCATCAATTTCTTGAAACAAATGGCATTCAATTACGCTTCTCTTGTCCGCACACTTCTCAACAAAACGAGAAGTCCGAACGCATGCTCCGCACCATAAATAACTTAATTCGCACGCTCCTTTTTCAAGCTCATCTTTCACCCACTTACTGGGTAGAAGCTCTTCATATGGCAACCTATCTCTTAAATATCCTTCCTTCCTCCGCCATCAATCACGAAATTCCGCACTTCTGCCTATACAAACAAAAACTTAACTATTCCACACTCCGTGTCTTCGGATGTCTTCGAATGCCGCTGCTACCTTCATCTGCCCAATACTCACAAACTTGCTCCACGCTCTACTCCTTGCATCTTCCATGGGTACCCCTCGAACCACCGGGGTTACCGCTGTCTGAACCTTACCACTAACAAAATCATCATATCTCATCATGTCACCTTCGACGAGACTTCCTTACCTTTTTGGTTCAATGACACCCACTCAGCCACCGCCCTATGACTATCTCGATCCTCTACCAAGTCTATTTTCCCAATCTTTTCACCTATCCAGACATGAAAATTCCTCCCCTACCTCTAATACGATCTCGAAGAAATAACCTCCTCCCATTGAGGCTATCGACACCGTACCTTCTCTTAATACCTTCCCGGAGACTCAGCCTCCTCCTACTGAGGCTACCGCCACCGCACCCCCTCAGAATCCTACCTCAGAGACTCGGCCTCCTCCCACTGAGGCTATATCCTCCTTTACTTCTACTCACCCCATGATCACCCGTACACGTCTAGGTACCACCAAACTGGTACATCACCTCAATCTTCACACCACTATCATATCTCCTATTCCTCGCACTTATCCTGAAGCTCTTAAGGATGCTAATTGGAAACAAGCTATGACTGATAAATATACTTCTTTAATTAACAATAGTACTTGGAAACTTGTGCATCGTCCCTCGGACACGAACATAGTTCGCTCCACGTGGCTTTCAAGCACAAGTTTAATGCAGTGGGTAATCTGAGCAGGTACAAGGCTCGACTCGTTGCTAATGGTCACAGCCAATAGGTTGACAATGATTTTGATGAGACTTTAAGCCCGATTGTTAAACCGACATCGATACGCACTGTTCTTAGCTTAGTAGTTTCTAGACACTGGTCTATCCATCAACTAGATGTTAAGAATGCTTTATTACACAGATAGCTTTCAGAGACCGTTTATATGCACAAGTAACCAGGTTTTCAGGACCCTAGATATCCGGATCATGGCTGCTTATTTGTAACACCCCGATTCTCAAAGTGACTGGGGAGTTGCGCCGCGGGCCCTTCTAGCCACGCCGCGGGATTCAATTGTTTCAGATGGTTGTTTCTTTTGTATGGAGGCTGTTACCATGTTTGCCTTGGAACCACGCCGCGTCAAACCAAGCCGCGCCGTGCCTTGCCAGACCCGAATTTTAGCTTTTAAAAAAGGGGTTTAATGAAGGGCAATTTGGAAATTTCACATATGGACGGTTTTTGAGCCACAAAACTGATGCAACCCCATCCACATCTTCATTTCACCTCATTTTCATCTCTTTATCTTATCCTCAAAACCCTAGAGAGAGGAAGAAGCTTTAGAGAGAGAGAGAGAGCTTCATTTGAGGAAGAAGAAGAGTGAATCGGGTCAAGTTACTAGTGTTAAAGTTGTTCATCTCGTCAACAGAAACATTTTGGTGGTATTGGTAAGTCTTAACTCCGAGTTTCATTGTTTAATTTGAGATTTAATGTTAGAGTTTGAACTCAAATTGTCAAGAAACCCACTTAAACTTAAGAAGTAAGTTTATTGAAGTTATTGTTTGGGTTTAAAGTTGATGTTGGCGGGTTTTGGGTTGGTTGATGATTTAACGTCTTTTAAGGCTTGTAAATGGTGTATAATCACTAGTGTTAGTGATTATAGAAGTGTTAGAAACCATTTTGGGTGTATTTGGTTGCCTAATTTTGAAATGGGTCAAAATTAGGGTTTATATGTCAAATTGGGCATGATTGGTGTTTAACACTTATGTTTGGGTTTGATTGGTGTTATTGGAACCATTATCACTCCATAGTGTGATTATTGGTAAGTTTGGGCATGGATTGTGCTTGAAAGTGCAATTGGGTCGAAATTGCACTAGTTGTCAATATGGGTTGGTTTGTAATCCACTCTAATTGTGTTGTTTGTCATGTGATAATGGAATAGGTACGTTCCATTGGCAATTGCGGATTTTGGTTTTGTATCCATCAAGATTTCAAGGTGAGTGTCAATATACTATGTGCATTTGTATGTATAGGATGGGTGCGGGTTGGGTGAAGTGATCCTCGGCTATAGAGCTCACTTCACATATAAGTGGATTTGAAGGACTTGTGTAATAGGTCCAATTGACAGGGTTGTGCGTTTTGGTTGACCACATTTGGCGAGGTGCACACTTCGTGTGTACGTTAACACATGAGCTTGTGATGTGGATTTATATAACCCCGATGGTGAAGGGTTGGTATTGAGTTGCGGTTGAGTAACCCCGATGATGTGGATTTGTATAATCCCGGGACTGAGGGTTTGACTTGGGAGGTGAATCACGTGTGGTGCGGATTCACGATGATGCGTATAGATTCGGTCATCTTATTGAGGTAGTGGTCACGTGGGGTGTAGATTCACTAAGGCCCGTGTAGTTTCGGCCAACCTCAATGCTGTGATGGTATTGAAGATAGTAGTCGCGTGTGGTGTGGATTTACTAAGGCTCGTGTAGTTTCGGCCAATCTTCATTTAGTATTGGGTTAAGGGGTTAACCTTGGGCGGTTTACGCATTGTTATATATATTGTCGTATTGTTGTGATGTAGCTAACCCTCCGGGTGTAGCTTGATGGCGTTGTACATATCGTTGTCGGTGTACTTACATTGTTGATATATTATTAGCTTTTTGTATAGCGATCGTACGGTATGCTTAGATTAGCTTGCCTTTATGCTCGGACTCCGGTATGTGCTATTTGATCATTATTGTGTGGCGTGTCTATTTTATGCATATATATTTATTGAGTATATTCTCACTCACTAAGCGTTAGCTTACCCTCTCATTGACTTTATTTTTATAGGCTCGCATGATGGCTGCAAAGGTAAGTACTGGGACTAGTGAGCTACCTTGTGATGCTTAGAAGACTTGGCTTTGGATTTCATAGGTTTGGGTAGATCGTTCCCAATCACCATGCCCGGTCTTTTGCTGGAAAACTTATTAGCGTCTTTTGGTTGTGTCAAATGGGTCTTGGGATGTATGCCCGTTTTGTGTTTTAACTTATGTAATAAATGTTTAAAAGTCGATTAAACTTACTATTGTAATGAAGATGTTTTTGGGAACATATGGGACCTAAATGTTGTAAATATTATTACGTTAAAAAAATATGGGTCGGTTTAACGACGGGTTGGGTCGTTTCAAGTAGTATCAGAGAATGGTCTTAGGGATTTAGGTGACTTGAGATAGGTGCCTAGACTTAGACTTTTGTGTGTGCTTATTTGTTGCTGGACTTGTAGGAGTACGGGTCAGAACGGGTTGTTGTTAGTGCCTTAGTTTGTAGGTGGACTAACGTTTATATTAATATGTGGATATTATTAATATATTAATATATTATTGTGTTTTGTTGGTTTATATCATCGAGCGAGGCGGTCGTTGTACTAACGAGTTGATACGGCTTGTGCGCGTAATAATGACTAGCTATCATTGTTACGGGTGCAAATCGTGTTTATCAAGTAAGGTACAACGAGTGTTGAGCAAGATGGTGCGGTGTTGTGCGTGTGGTTTTATATGTTCATGTTCTAATCGTTTTGCATTCTTTAGAATGACGACAAGAAACGGGATCGAGACGAGTGACGATGAGTTTAACGCTAGAATTGCGGCCGTCGTTGCCTAGCAATTGGGAGCGTTACGAGAAGAAATGGATATGAAGTATTCCGAATTTTGAAGTAGTGGTGAAAGGGAGCGTTGTCATAAAAGCTTGATGAGGACTAAACCTCCGATGTATGACTGGAAACCGGATCCTTTGATAAGCACTACATGGATCTCGGATGTCGAAGGGTGTTTTCGCACTATTGAATGCCCTCCCGAGAAGAGGACAAGGCTTGCTACTAGCTTATTGCGGGGTAGGGCGAACGATTGGTTGGATGGTAAAATTGATATTGTTGGTGGTGAATCGTTCATGGGGTTATCGTGGGACGATTTTAAGAAGGAATTCTTCGAGGAATTCCGGACACAAGCCGATTTTTCGGATTTGCATGATGAGTTGCGAAATTTGCAACAAGGTTCTATGGATTTGAATACTCTCTAGACGACCTTTATGGCGAAGGCTCGTTTCTGCCCGGAGTATAACAGCAGAGATAGTATGTTGATGGGGGATTTCTATCGAACTTTGAATGATGACTTGCGGAACAAAATTAGCCTTGGTCAAGTAAACTCGTTCGCGGAGTTACTCGTCGTGGCTAGGGGTTTCGAATCGCATTTGCACTCGATAGGTGGTGAACCTTCAAGTAAGAGAAGGGTTATTTCGTATGGTGCTCCAAGTAAGAGAACAAAGGGTGCAAGTGTGAGCACGGGTGGTATACGGACGGGTATATTGGATTCTAGTGCATCTAGGTGTTACAATTGTAGCGTGAGTGGTCACAAGTTTTGAGAATGTTCGGTGCCAAAGGGTGATGGCACGGTGTGCTTCAATTGCCAGGGAGAAGGACATTGCAAGTTGGAGTGTCCCAAGTTAGCGGGGATGGGTGTGACGAGAAGACGTTAAGGTACTTTTCGTTTTAATAAATATGTCCTTTGATTATTTATTATGTGCCGATGAGTTTGGGTATGTTAAATGCATTGTGTTGTGCATATTATTGTTATGGGTGACGTTCCTAATGGAATTACCATACGGTAGCGTTTGGATTGACAGACGAAGGGCGTAAGACTTGGTGCAACCAAACATTCCTTAGTGTCTGGGAAATGTTCCTACCAAGCCACGTGAATGGGCTTTGATGTTCAGTTGTTAAGCGCGAGTTCGCTTTTGTGTTGAGGATGGTGGAACCATGAGGTTCATCGGGTAGATGGAACCCTAGAGATCGAGTGCTTGATCTCGATGTATGTTGGTGAAGGAGTCTACGTGACGCGATGTTAGGTGCCTCTTTCATACCTACTGTCATACCCCGTCCAAATTTTCCTGAACGAATACAATAACATCTGGCACCATTGCGATGAACGGACCTCTATATGCCATGAACGACTCCATGTAATATGAGCAAATGCACACCGGAAGGTTTCTTTCATACCTGAGAATAAACATGCTTTCAAGTGTCAACCACATGGTTGGTGAGTTCATAGGTTTATCGTAAATAATAAAATTCATCATTTTGATAGGCTACAAGATTTAAATCCCGCATGGTACAAATGGGCCCGAATCCTATACCCACCTGTAATGTACATGCGATATCTTTTAAATACAGTACACCTTTCTCGTGTACGAAATCATCTTTCATAAATCTTAGTAACCGTACACATATCTTGTGCACAAAAATAACATACACATAACCTGTGTATAAAACCATTCTCTCGATACATAACATTCACTTTTCATTTCTTTCATAGCTTGGCTTGGTAACCGACCTTAACATATAATGCGCATAATAATATCCCCAAAACAGAACATCTCGTCCGTATTATAATCATATAAACTTCGAAGTACTAAACACCACGCCCACTAGCCCTTCCGTCTAGTGAACATTCTGGGTGGGGGTGTTAAACCCGGTAGCTACCTTTAGGATTTGCGTGAATTAAGGCCATATCCGATTCTAATTCTTAGGTTACCAAGCAATAATAATCAGGGGAAAAATATATTCAACAATTAGTGGCAATTATCAAGTCCACATAATTCAATAATAATCCACAGAACTTCTGTCTACATAATAATTCATTCGAGGAATGTTTTGCTTGTGTCTATCTCGTCAAACATTTATAAAAGCATTTCATGTATTCGCAGTTCAAAATATATTTTAAAAGCATTTAACTAAACATTTATAAAAACAGCGCATGTATTCTCAGTTCCAAAAATGTAAAGAGTAAAAGGGAGCAAATGAACTCACGCATATAAATATTAAAAAATAGTTAATAAAGCATTTGCATGTATTCTCAGCCCAAAAATGTAAAGAGTAAAAGGGAGCAAATGAAACTCACATAATGTATTTTGTAGTAAAAATACATATGACGACATTGAACAATTGTAGAGTTGACCTCGGATTCACGAACCTATATCAGTTATATATATTAAAACATATAATTAGCATGTAATAATATTCAAACCAGTTTATATATATTATTTATTTAATTTAGTAATATATATTTGTTATTTTAAAGAGTATATATATATATATATATATATTGTATATTAATATTTATACATATAGTTATTTTATTATATATATACATATATATAGATAGCATTATTTTGTAAATCAATAATTTGTTATATAAAAATAATACTACTTACGATAAAAAATCTTGATAATTCTAATAATAATAATAATAATGTTAGTAAAATTGAAAATACTTTTAATATTAATAATAATGATAATACTAATAAATAAAAATGTTATATGTTAATAGTAAAAATAATAATTTTTATGATAATAATAATGTTAATGATATTAATAATAATCATAATACTTTTACTAATAATAATAATAATAATAATAATAATAATAATAATAATAATAATAATAATAATAATAATAATAATAATAATAATAATAATAATTAATAATAATAATAATAATAATAATAATAATAATAATAATAATAATAATAATAATAATAATAATAATAATAATAATAATAATAATAATAATAATAATAAGTAGACTACCTCAATGAAGAAATTCTAAAAAAAAAAAATACCCCAGTTCAGGTTTGAACCCGCGACCTCCTGCTAACCCATAAACACCTTAAACCATTCTACTATCCTTGCTTTTTCTAACTAATCCCACATCCCAGTTTGTTTAACTCTTCTTTTCTGTTCCTATTTCTCCTCTAGAAAAAAAATATGACAGATACCAGAATTGAACCTGTGACCTCTCAATAACCACCCCCACGTCCAACCATTCCTCTACTGGATCACTTCTGTTTCATTTTACAACTTAAATCCATTAAACCTTTAACGGATTTCCTTTTCTTCTTCTTAATTTCATCATCATCATTTTCATTATTTCATGTATCAATTTTGTTAACATAGCCATCATCAAAGTTTTATCTATCTCGTTATCATTTCCTTAATATATCACGGCTTCATCATCATAATATAATCTATCGGTAATCATGACCTTAATCCATCATCTAACATCATCGAAGGAAGAAGAAAATATAGAAATAATCAAACAATCGTTATAGTATCATCATCTATACCATACACCATCATCCTTAATCCTCATCATCTAAATCGTAAGCTATCATCATCATCATGCGAAATCACAGAAACATAACAACTTGAACGACCCAAAGTGATACTTGAAATCTTACGGTCCATCAGGCAATTTGGATTCAATGTTTAAAAGAAGTCTTACGGCCCAAAGATAAAATACAGCGGCAAAAAAAAAAAGAATAATATAAAAGGTGTGCAGCATGTTATTGTAAAACAAGTGGGAAGGTAGGGTATTCGGTTTATAATAAAAAAAATAAAAGGAGTAGCGAATTTCAGCAGCTTTTACAACTACTCCATCATATCCATATTTTATTTGCACAGCTAGCTGTATCCTCCTGTAATTAATCCGTCCCCATTACCTCTTATATCATCATTATTTGTTTTAAAAAAAAACAATAGGTATGCACTGGTAGGGACGAGAGGAAATAAAGAAGGAAAGGAAAGAAAACAATTATTAAGGGTGGTGGTTAGTTGTAGACAGAAAATAAATGGCTCGAATATAAATAGACAGAATATAAAGTTGCTCGTGAAATGGTTTTGTGATAGTTTTCAGATAGAATAGGAAACAAAAGTAGAAATACAACGAGTAGTAGCAGCGTAATAGTGACAATGAATCATGGTTGCAGGTTTGATGTGGGTTTCGGTTGTGGGTTCAAATTGGTTGACGGTTTGTGATGTTAACTCATGAAACCGCAAAACAAACAAAATAATAAAGAAAGGTGGAGGTTGTTGGTGTTTACAAGGGTGGTCTTGGTATTCTTGGGTCTTGGTTACTAGTTGAAATAGGAAGAATTCAAAGTTGCAGCAGATATACATGTTAGTGGGTTTAATGGTTTCGCTTTTATCTAACTTGAAACAGAAATAGAAAACTAGCACATGTGGTTGTAGGTGTTTAATTGTAGTGGGTTTGGTGTGTGTGGTTTTTATTCTTGAATTAAAAATGTGAAGGACTACTTAATTTAACAGTTATCCTGTTTGAAATTGATTTGTATAGATTTTTAACAGATTTGGGATCAATGAAAAAGGTCGACAGTTTTTGTTCACCCAGTACAGATTTAAATAAAAAAAATAAAAAGTGAAAGGGATTGTAACTAACTTTGGATATTTCTGAGGTAAGAATCGATCTAGTACAGATTTAAAGATAGAATCCAATAAATCTTCTACAGCTTGATAATGATATAAAATAGATTAAGTGTTTAATTATTTTTATTTATGTAAACTCCGTATATATATATATATATATATATATATATATATATATATATATATATATATATATATATATATATACCACATTTATTTATTTATTTATTTGATTGAACTCATGTATTTACCTATATATCTAATCTGTATATATATTTCTATATACATATATCTGTTTTATACATGTATTTATATATTTTTTTTTATATATTTGTTTATATATATCTATAATACATAAATTTTGATATTGATAATGTTATTAATAATCAAATATTAATACTAGTAAAAATAATACTAATCCTTTTAATGATACAATAAAAATAATAAGATTAATTATAATAATTATAATTTTTCTATTAATTGTAATAGTAGTGACATTAATAATGATATAACAAATCAAATGTGTTAAATTTCATATGGATATAATATTAATATTAATACTGATATTAATATTAATATTACTAGTAATAACTTTAATAACAACAATATATATATTTTTAATTATATTTCAACTTATTATTATATATTCATATATTCAAATATATACGTATTTAATTACAATTAGTGGTTCGTGAATCGTCGTGAGCAGTCGGGGTTTAATGAATGTAAGAAAACAGTTCAAAAATTTTGAGATTCAACATTACAGACTCTGCTTATCATGTCGGAAACATATAAAGATTAAGTTTAAATTTGGTCGGAAATTTCCTGGTCGTCACAGTACCTTCCCGTTAAAGAAATTTTGTCCCGAAATTTGAGTGAGGTCGTCATGGCTAACAATAAGAATGTTTTTATGACGAATATGAGCTGATAAATAGAGCTTTATCATTATTGATTAATATAGATAAAACGATTCGATCATGTGAAGTGTACGAGTGAAGCTATCACAAAAGAATGAAATGAGGTAAATAAGATTCGTCTTAACTTTTGACGTAGTCATAGTTGACTTTCGGAATTCAAGGAATTTAGTGGAAAGTCTTTGGAAATTTATAAGATCTGATCCTCTGGGATTTAAGGAAATTAGAATCTCATTTGGTTAAATGCGAGGATTTGCCTCGATTGCTCTGTCGAATATTTTACTATAAATTGACTCCCTTTCATTTCCTTTGTATTTTAGGGTTCCATAGTTTTGTTTTCTCTCCCCGGCTTTAAGTCAAGGGAATAATGATCTAGAATTAGTAATTCTGAAGTTTCGAATGAATGTGGCTAATGTTCTAAGAGAGAGAGATTGTAATAGTACAATCTTGATTGGTTAAATTACCAGAATTTACGAGAAGAGAGAACTATCAAGAAAATATGTTCTTGATATGGTTATAGATTAGACAGAATGTAAGAGTCGTGTAACATGGTACATGATGATGTTATGATCTGTGAGTCATCATGTTTCATTTAGAAACTCAGCATGACTTACTATAATATAGTCACGTTGGCCAAGCGCATTATATTATACTAACTCATGCATCAGTTCCCAACACTTCTCCTTAATTCATTCATAATTTATACTTAGATTTTACAGGAGTTTTCAATATAATGGAATACAGAAAACACGAAGAGGTAGATAATTTCGGACAATAATATTTATGAAAATATCCTCAGAAATATCGAAGATATTTATGATGATATTTTGAAATTTATAAGTTCAAAAGTTGATGAAGAAAAATTTTCCGCAAGATTTTAACATGACTTCAGAGCAAGATATTTTTTAAAGATTTCGGCGGGTCCAGAATTACCTGGATTCTTTGAATATAGGGTTTGGTCCTTGTATTTGTCCTTGATCTCCTCCATGGTTAGCTCAATCCGTTTTTCAGTACCAAATTTTCTATCGAGCGTTCCCAACACTCCATTCTTTATCATCAAACTCTTGGCCATTTAGGCCATCTACAATTTTACTGTTTCCTCTGCATTTAATGCAGCCATATCTGAATCATCGGTTATCAATCCGAGGTGGTTTCAGGAGAATTGTGTTTTTAGATGATTAAACGCTGATGGTAATATGGTGGAATATAAAAGGTTCCCTGGTAACAATAAAAGAGTACGTATATATATCAAGGTTATAATATGAATGTTTCGAACGAAAAGTCGAAGTTGTCTTGCTGGAGCTGTGACAAAATTGGCTATTTTGAAAAAGAACTGCAAAGTTATTTTGGGTAATAATAATACTAAAGGAATTAGCACAGCTACGTGTTAAATGTTTACTCAGTTTTCGAGATTTTTTCAGGTGCATAGCTATATGCATCAATCCTTTATTCTATAGATGAAGTGTGGTTGGTTCATCCTCTCGATTGAGGTATTTTCAAGAATCATGAAAGGTTTGAACGTAGATTGTAATCGTCATGATACAAATGAGGTTTAAGATGAAATCAAGTGGCAAACTTGAAGAATTGTTTAGTTTCATATGTTATAATCAATACTTTAATTCATTTTAATTGTCCAATATTGGTAGTCTACAGTTAGTAATTCAATAATTCATATATAGTTTAATATATAATATTTGAATTAATTAATACGTATCGTGACCCGTGTACATGTCTCGGACTCGATCACAACTCAAAGTATATATATTATTGTAGAATCAACCTCAACCCTGTATAGAGAACTCGATCATTACTGCATATAGAGTGTCTATGGTAATTCCAAATAATATATATATATATATATATATATATATATATATATATATATATATATATATATATATATATATATATATATATATATATATATATATATAGGGGCAGGATCAATGGAGAAGTAACCAATCGGGGGGAAGTGGGGGGAAGCAAAAAAAAAAAAAATTTCATTTTATTTGAAATTTTTTTTCCGGCATCAAGATCACACGAAAATATGAACATTTAGAAGAGATACTTCGTGATGAATGTTATTATTTAGGCGGGAAAATGATCGACAAAAATAACATTCAAGATAATATTGTTCGTGAAGAATATGAACGTTTTTTTTTTCATGTTTTGTGAATTAAAATTTAGCCCGATTTAGAGTTTAGGGTTTAGGGTTTAGGGTTTGGTGTTTTGGGTTTATTCCATAAACCCAAAACACCAAACCCTAAACCCTAAACCCTAAACCCTAAATCCTAAACTCTAAACCGTTCGTGTTAAAAACTCAATCTAAATCCTAAATCTAAACCCTAAATCTAAACCCTAAACCCTAAATTTCTAAACCCTTATATCTAAACCCTATAAACCCTAATATCTAAACCCTAATATCTAAACCCCAATAGCTAAAACCTCAAAATACGCTCAAAAAACACGATAATTGTTATATATTACTTCTTCGAGCGTTTTTCCGCCAATATAAAAACATTTATCACAAAGTGTCTCTAATAAATGTTCATATTTTCATCTCATCTATAATGTTCGTGAACAAAGTTTTTTCAAAAAACGAAAAAAAAAAGTTTTTGCTTCCCCCCGCTTCCCCCCGAATGGTTACTTCCCTCTTGATCCTACCACTATATATATATATATATATATATATATATATATATATATATATATATATATATATATATATATATATATATATATATATATATATATATATATATGTGTGTGTGTGTGTGTGTGTGTGTGTGTATCGACATGATATGTCAAAACCTTGTATACGCGTCCCGATATTTAAAGTGCATAAAATAAATACAGAAATTAAATAACGATAAATAAAATGCGTAAAGTAAATAACAGAAATTAAATGACGATAAATAAAATTACGATAATTAAATTGCGATAAATAAACTGCGATAAATAAAATGTAATCAGTTAGCTAGGAACAGTTAGCTAGGATTTTGTCAGCGTGGATTCTTAACAAAATTTCTCATAGTTAATTTGTTTGTTTCTAATAAATTTTATTTTGTCCAATGCTTTCTTCATTATGCCACTTGTTGGATTATGATAGATCAAAATCCAAGTATGAAATTGAATGGAAATGGTTATTCTGCGGTGAACGGATACGTATATCTGTGGATGTAAGTAGAATTGTAAATGACCGTTGAATCAGATTCGAAGATTGTACAATGTAACTTATTAATGTGAAATCTTAAATATTCCTCGGGTATTACCTACCCGTTAAAATATTTTCATCATTAACAGTTTGTACAAAAGAATTTTTAATTACAATTTTTATGAAAATATACTTACATATATATTTTCTTCAGATGTAATCCTGGATTTAATGAGTCAATATGATATTAATCTCATTTGATTTACCGTTAGAACAAGAATATATAATCTCTAAAACATTAGAGATTATATAATCGCCATGTCGAACGAAGATAAATGATATAGAATGATTCGTAGAACGATGATTATGCTCGAGGTACAGAATGCAATATTAGGGCATGTGGTGTTGAAACTTGTGTTGTTGGTGGTACTGTTGATGCCGGTGGTGTTGTTGAAGCTGGTATGTTTTGCACCATATATTCCAAATTGATTACTCGATCGCGAAGTTCGTTGACTTCTTCCATTATTTCGGGATGATTGTCGGTTCGGACGAGCGGATGAATAAGGTTTAGAATTGTGGATAGAATATAATCATGATGAGATACTCTGGAAATGAGCGAGAAAATGGTATTACGGACAGGTTCGCCGGTAAGTGCTCCAGGTTCTTCGTCAAGAGGACAATACGGTGGATGAAAGGGATCGCCTTCTTCTTGTCTCTAATGATTAAGTAGTCAACGAACCCATCAGATGAATTGGGGATGGCTGATTGGTTGATTTATTCTGATGACGCTGCTTCCGGAGCTTAGGTGAACATCCATATCAGAATAGCAGTCGGAACGACTATCGAAATAGCTTATCGAAATTCCGAAGGACTCGAACCGATTGAGGGATTCATCTCGTATGATCAGATGAAGGATTTTTGATACGAAATAGATTATAGGATGTAGATTAGTACCCTGCAATACATAGTTTACATATGCATATATAATACTAAAATCCCATAAATTACGGAGGAATCTACGGAAGCTGTCAGGCAAAGGTAACAATAACAAATACGCTAAGATATGAATTTATCTATACACTGTCTATGCAATAGAGGCAGTAGGACGTGTCTAGACTTTAAGGATGATAAGCAATTAATTTTCGACACTAATTGTTAAGCAAAACTTTTGACATGCAGACACGGTCGAAGTCCAGACTCACTAATGCATCCTATCGACTTATCAGTTAGACACACTAATGCAGACCTGGTTCGCTAAGACCACCACTCTGATACCACATATCATACCCCGTCCAAATTTTCCTGAACGAATACAATAACATCTGGCACCATTGCGATGAACGGACCTCTATATGCCATGAACGACTCCATGTAATATGAGCAAATGCACAGCGGAAGGTTTCTTTCATACCTGAGAATAAACATGCTTTCAAGTGTCAACCACATGGTTGGTGAGTTCATAGGTTTATCGTAAACAATAAAATTCATCATTTTGATAGACCACAAGATTTAAATCCTGCATGGTACAAATGGGCCCGAATCCTATACACACCTGTAATGTACATGCGATATCTTTTAAATACAGTACACCTTTCTCGTGTACGAAATCATCTTTCATAAATCTTAGTAACCGTACACATATCTTGTGAACAAAAATAACATACACATAACCTGTGTATAAAATCATTCTCTCGATACATAACATTCACTTTTCATTTCTTTCATAGCTTGGCTTGGTAACCGACCTTAACATATAATGTGCATAATAATATCCCCAAAACAGAACATCTCGTCTGTATTATAATCATATAAACTTCGAAGTACTAAACACCACGCCCACTAGCCCTTCCGTCTAGTGAACATTCTGGGTGGGGGTGTTAAACCCGGTAGCTACCTTTAGGATTCGCGTGAATTAGGGCCATATCCGATTCTAATTCTTAGGTTACCAAGCAATAATAATCAGGGGAAAACTATATTCAACAATTAGTGGCAATTATCAAGTCCACATAATTCAATAATAATCCACAGAACTTTTGTCTGCATAATAATTCATTCGAGGAATGTTTTGCTAGTGTCTATCTCGTCAAACATTTATAAAAGCATTTCATGTATTCGCAGTTCAAAATATATTTCAAAAGCATTTAACTAAACAGTTATAAAAACAGCGCATGTATTCTCAGTCCCAAAAATGTAAAGAGTAAAAGGGAGCAAATGAACTCACGCATATAAATATTGAAAAACAGTTAATAAAGCATTTGCATGTATTCTCAGACCAAAAACGTAAAGAGTAAAAGGGAGCAAATGAAACTCACATAAGTATTTTGTAGTAAAAATACATATGACGACATTGAACAATTGTAGGGTTGACCTCGGATTCACGAACCTATATCAGTTATATATATTAAAACATATAATTAGCATGTAATAATAATCAAACCAGTTTATATATATTATTTATTTAATTTAGTAATATATATTTGTTATTTTAAAGAGTATATATATATATATATATATATATATATATATATATATATATATATATATATATATTTTGTATATTAATATTTATACATATAGTTATTTTATTATATATATACATATATATAGATAGCATTATTTTGTAAATCAATAATTTGTTATATAAAAACAATACTACTTATGATAAAAAAATCATGATAATTCTAATAATAATAATAATAATGTTAGTAAAATTGAAAATACTTTTAATATTAATAATAATGATAATACTAATAAATAAAAATGTTATATGTTAATAGTAAAAATAATAATTTTTTTGATAATAATAATGTTAATGATATTAATAATAATCATAATACTTTTACTAATAATAATAATAATAATAATAATAATAATAATAATAATAATAATAATAATAATAATAATAATAATAATAATAATAATAATAATAATAAGAATAAGAATAATAATAATAATAATTAGACTACCTCAATGAAGAAATTCTAAAAAAAAATACCCCAGTTCAGGTTTGAACCCGTGACCTCCTGCTAACCCATAAACACCTTAAACCATTCTACTATCCTTGCTTTTTCTGACTTAACTCTTCTTTTCTGTTCCTATTTCTCCTCTAGAAAAAAAAATATGACAGATACCAGAATTGAACCTGTGACCTCTGAATAACCACCCCCACGTCCAACCATTCCTCTACTGGATCACTTCTGTTTCATTTTACAACTTAAATCCATTAAACCTTTAACTGATTTCCTTTTTTTCTTCTTAATTTCATCATCATCATTTTCATTATTTCATGTATCAATTTTATTAACATAGCCATCATCAAAGTTTTATCTATCTCGTTATCATTTCCTTAATATATCACGGCTTCATCATCATAATATAATCTATTGGTAATCATCACCTTAATCCATCATCTAACATCATCAAAGGAAGAAGAAAATATAGAAATAATCAAACAATCGTTATAGTATCATCATCTATACCATACACCATCATCCTTAATCCTCATCATCTAAATCATAAGCTATCATCATCATCATGCGAAATCACAGAAACATAACAACATGAACGACCCAAAGTGATACTTGAAATCTTACTGCCCATCAGGCAATTTGGATTCAATGTTTAAAAGAAGTCTTACGGACCATAGATAAAATACAGCGGCCAAAAAAATAAAAATAAAATAAAAGGTGTGCAGCATGTTATTATAAAACAAGTGGGAAGGTAGGGTATTCGGTTTATAATAAAAAAATAAAAGGAGTAGCGAATTTCAGCAGCTTTTACAACTACTCCATCATATCCATATTTTATTTGCGCAGCTAGCTGTATCCTCCTGTAATTAATCCGTCCCCATTACCTCTTATATCATCATTATTTGTTTTAAAAAAAACGACAGGTATGCATTGGTAGGGACGAGAGGAAATAAAGAAGGAAAGGAAAGAAAAAAATTATTGAGGGTGGTGGTTAGTTGCTCGTTTAAATAAATAGACAGAATATAAATGGCTCGAATATAAATAGACAGAATATAAAGTTGCTCGTGAAATGGTTTTGTGATAGTTTTCAGATAGAATAGGAAACAAAAGTAGAAATACAACGAGTAGTAGCAGCGTAATAGTGACAACGAATCATGGTTGTAGGTTTGATGTGGGTTTCGGTTGTGGGTTCAAATTGGTTGACGATTTGTGATGTTAACTCATGAAACAGTAAAACAAACAAAATAATAAAGAAAGGTGGAGGTTGTTGGTGTTTACAAGGGTGGTCTTGGTATTCTTGGGTCTTGGTTACTAGTTCAAACAGGAAGAATTCGAAGTTGCAGCAGCTTTACATGTTAGTGGGTTTAATGGTTTCATTTTTATCTAACTTGAAACAGAAATAGAAAACTAGCACATGTGGTTGTAGGTGTTTAATTATAGTGGGTTTGGTGTGTGTGGTTTTTATTCTTGAATTAAAAATGTGATGGACTACTTAATTTAACAGTTATCCTGTTTGAAATTGATTCGTATAGATTTTTAACAGATTTGGGATCAATGAAAAAGGTCGACAGTTTTTGTTCACCCAGTACAGATTTAAATAAAAAAAATAAAAAGTGAAAGGGATTGTAACTAACTTTGGATATTTCTGAGGTAAGAATCGATCTAGTACAGATTTAAAGATAGAATCCAATAAATCTTCTACAGCTTGATAATGATATAAAATAGATTAAGTGTTTAATTATTTTTATTTATGTAAACTCCGTATATATATATATATATATATATATATATATATATATATATATATATATATATATATATATACCATATTTATTTATTTATTTATTTGATTGTACTCATGTATTTACCTATATATCTAATCTGTATATATATTTCTATATACATATATCTATTTTATACATGTATTTATATATATTTGTTTATATATTTGTTTACATATATCTATAATTCATAAATTTTGATATTGATAATGTTATTAATAATCAAATATTAATACTAGTAAAAATAATACTAATCCTTTTAATGATACAATAAAAATATTAATAATAATTATAATAATTATAATTTTTCTATTAATTGTAATAGTAGTGACATTAATAATGATATAACAAATCAAATGTGTTAAATTTCATATGGATATAATATTAATATTAATACTGATATTAATATTAATATTACTAGTAATAACTTTAATAACAACAATATATATATTTTTAATTATATTTCAACTTATTATTATATATACATATATTCAAATATATACGTATTTAATTACAATTAGTGGTTCGTGAATCGTCCTGAGCAGTCGGGGTTTAATGAATGTAAGAAAACAGTTCAAAAATTTTGAGATTCAACATTACAGACTCTGCTTATCATGTTGGAAACATATAAAGATTAAGTTTAAATTTGGTCGGAAATTTCCGGGTCGTTACACCTACTAGCGTGGTATTCAACTCCGATGGTGTTGCGGTTACATTGAACTTAGGGTACCGGTAAGAAACCCTTAGGTGCTTGAGTGACGGTGGGAAAGTTACAAGTGATAGCAACCCGGTGATTGCTAGAGTGATACTTGTGCGGTCTGGTAAGTACTTCGGTTGAAATAGCGAAGGATAATTCGAAATCCTTCGTGTGCTCAAGGATAGAGCAAGGTATTGTAATGTGTAGACCATGGGATACTATTATCTCAATGACGTGGTTATGGAACGGAGTTCTAAGTGGGGAAGTTTGTACTCCCGCACATAGAGGTCTTTAGTAAGTTGATGTTGGACGGAGCCCGTTTAGATTCGGGGCTAGTGTTGACATCTAAGTTGGACGATTATGGTAAAAGTACGGTTTGAAATAAATTGTACTCATGGTTTTGTATTCAAATTATCACCGAGGTGGTAATGTGGTAACTCTCATTGGGAGATAAATGGACATGTTTGATGAGCAGGGTGAGATCCCTCGGTTAAGGAATGTGCGTGCCGAATTCTCTTCTAGAGAATTATTGTTGTGCCTATGTGCGATATAGGTGGTTCTTGGCTCGATTGTGATAGCGATGTTCGCGCGTGCATATAATTCGTGTGCGGAAATTCTAGGCGGTGTGGAATGATTCTAAGTATGCGTATATACTTTTGCTTGTGGTGATTGGTTAGTGTGTTCCGTTAGAATTCACTATGGTGTGTGCAGTGCGTGATGCTACACCACTCGTTTATTGAGGCCAAAAGAGCGTGTGGGATTGGTGGGTTATGGCCGTTGACTCGGTTCGCTAACTTCACCTTGGGAGTAGTGTTATATCAGAATGGTATAACGTTATCGGGGGTGATATACATACGTTAAGTCTAGTTACCGGGTGCCCACGGTTAAGCATATACTTTTCATACTGATTTAAACTGCTGATTGAAGCACTGAAATCTCGTGGTCTACATTACTTTACTGATTACAAACTATAGCTCACCAACATTCGTGTTGACTTTTAAACGTGTATTTCTCAGGTGCTTAGGCGATGATGCTTCCGCTGTTAGACTTGATGTAAAATGTGTTATAGACTTGCTGTTATGGACCTGCTGTGTTAGATTTCCGCTGCATTACTTAGAGATATCTCAATCATGGAAATTTTTTTTGCATTCATAACTTATGTTATTTTCAAACAATGACTTTGTAACGACCTTTGTGTCACGTTATCTTTTGTAAAACGCTATCTTCTTATGAATGCAAAACTGGTTTTCAAACAACATATAGTGTTTGACCTTGTAATGATCCTGTTGTTGATGAACCGTACACGATGGTTTTGTACGGGGTGTCACATTTGGTATCAGAGCCAGGTTGTAGGGAATTATGTTGCATTAGTGAGTCTAGACCAGACCGAGTAGGATTCACTAATATGACTAATCTACAACTTGCTCGTTTACTTGTTACTGCTTACTAGTGCTGCATGTTACTGCTTACTTATACTGCCGTATGATCTTGCTGCATGCTACTACTTGCCCTTACAGCTATGTGAACTTGCTGTATGCTATTGCTTATCCTCGTTACTTCATGCTACTGTCTGCTTTCGATTGCATGATACTTTGTTTAGTACTGTTGTTATTGCCATGCTATGTACTGCTAGGATGCTGTAGTGCCTGATTACATGCTTGCTATATGTCTTACTGATATGGAAAAAGTTATTTTTCCTTGTTCAGATGACAGACATGCTGCCCATGACCTTTGACTTCGAGAGTGACTCAGAGACGACTGTTGCCTCGCCTACGATTGTTGCTGATTCACCGCTACCCTTCGACGACTCTGGCAATTCGCCTTCTAGTGGACTAGTGCTTGACTTGATGGATGTCTCAGATGGAGACGAGGATCCCGAGATGATTCCAGCACCACCCAGCCCTAGACTCCCGGAGCCACAACACCATTTCGGTGATACTGTGATCCCTAAGGGAAATGGAGACGGTCCTTTCCATAACGAGCATGGACATTGGGCTAGACTCACCGCTGATGGACGTGTTGTACTGATTCCATCAGGCAGATATCGAATTATGACCGCCGGTCAGACGCTTTCTCCCGCCCGAGATGATCCAACATTTCCTTCCGACGATTCAGATGGATCATCATCCGACGACTCCAACGAGGAGGATTCTGAGAAGGATCCTGAGGAGGAGCCCGTGCAGCCGCCCTCTACCCCGCCGAAGAAGCGGTATCGTTACGATGGTACTGTTATTCCAGGGATTAACGGAGGAAGACCATTCGTGGAAGCACGTGGACAGTTGGTTAGGGTCACAGCCCGTAAGAAGGTCGTACCGTATCCCGCCGATCCATTCGTGCGTAAGACCGCCCGTACTGTGCCGTCTACATCTGCATCATCTACACCACCTGCACCATCTGCACCACCTGCCCCACCAGCATCCCTCGTCGTCGAGGAATTGACGATGGAAGTGCATACCCTCCGTGCTCGGGTAACTGAGCTCGAGGACCAGATGTCCCACCTGATGGACATCATTTACCCGCATTCGCCCTAGGACTATTGTATTAGATTTACTTTTGTATTCTATTTGTAGTTTCCTGTTTTTCATTAATGTAATGTACGAACCTCATGCCATTGTATGCAATTTTCTTATTATGAATGGAATTACTGTTGCTTAATTGTTGTATGGCGTTTTGGCTTTTGTGCTACTTGCTACTTGTTGCCATGCTTAGTTATCGTGTGTTGTGTTGTTTCTGTACTGTTTACCTTCTTCTATGACGTTACCGATTGTGAGATTTTGACTTAAGTCGAAATTTTTGTTTGGAAGATCGATGGCTAACGGAAGAGGTCCGCGAGAAATCCCCACCGCAGCTCAGATCGAGGAGATGATAGCTACTCGAGTAGCCGCGGCTATGGCGAATGCCAACCCTGCTCTAGCTCCACCGGCTAACCCAATTGTTCATAACGGGTGTACTTACAAGGAGTTCCAGAGTTGCAAGCCCCACAATTTCAGCGGAACAGAAGGGCCAGTTGGGCTGACTAGATGGTTTGAGAAGTTGGAATTTGTGTTCCGTGTGAGTATCTGCTCCGAGGGGAATAAGACTAAGTTCGCATCCTGCACTTTGTCGGATGGCGCTTTGACTTGGTGGAATACGCTCGCCCAGGCGCGAGGAATCGACGAAGCTTACGATACACCATGGGAAGAGTTTAAGAGTTCCATGATCGAGGAGTACTGCCCCAGAACCAAAATTTAGAAAATGGAAGCAGTGTTTTGGGAACTGAAAGTTGTAGGAACTGATCTTGATGGCTATAACGGGAGATACTTGGAGTTAGCTTTGATGTGCCCTACAATGGTTACTCTGGAGTACAAGCGGATGGAAAGGTATCTGTGGGGACTCCCCAAGGACATTCAAGGAAATGTCACTTCATCGAAACCCGCGAATGTCCCGGAAGCTATGCATATGGCGCACACCCTGATGAATCATATTACCCGCCAAGAGCCAGAGAAGGCGAAATCAGAATCGGGAGCTAGTAATGGGAAACATAAGTGGGACGGAAGCAAGGGAAAAGGTTTTGACCAGAACCCGACTAAGAGGTATGAGAATTTCAAAGGGAACAACCACTAGAGGAACCCGAACCCGAATCCTAGCTCAAATCCTAACTACAAAGGTACCCTTTCTCAGTGTAAGAGATGCTACAAGCATCACACTGGATACTACAATGCAGTGTGTGAGAAGTTCAAGAGGATTGGACACATCGGCATAGACTGTAAGAGCACCGCCCCGGTAGTGAGGACAAACCCAAATGGACCAAGGAAGTGCTATGAGTGTGGATAGCAGGGCCACTTCAGGAATGAATGTCCTAACAAGAAGAAGGATGGTGGGCCAGCACGTAGGAGAGCTTTCAACATGAACGCAAGAGATGCCCGCGAGAATCCTGACTTGGTTACATGTACATTCACTATCAATAACCTATTAGCTTCTAATCTGTTTGATACTGGTTCCGATAGGAGTTATGTATGTAGACACTTTTGCTCTAAGATAGATTGGTCGTTAGTGCCTTTGGAGGAGAGTATGTTGGTTGAGGTAGCCAATGGAAAACATGAGAAGGTTGACCAAATTGTCCGAGGAGGTATTATCAACCTATCCGGAGTGGATTTTGAAATTGATTTGATACCCATCAAGTTGGGAAGATTTGATGTGATTGTCGGTATGGACTGGTTGTCCATGGTAAGAGCCGAAGTAATATGTGGTGAGAAGATTCTTAGTATACCACGCGAAGATGGTGAGCCAGTGATTGTTTACGGAGATAGATGTAGTCCGAAGTTGAACCTTATTAGTTGCTTGAAGGCACAAAAGGTTATGAAGAAGGGAAGCTTTGCTATTCTGGCACATGTGAAGAAGCTAGAAGTTGAAGAGAAGAGCCTGGATGATGTACGGATCGTGAATGAATTTCCCGACGTCGTTCCAGAAGAGTTGCCTGGATTTCTGCCGCCGAGATCAGTAGAGTTTCAGATCGATCTAGTGCCAGGAGCTGCACCTGTAGCTCTCGTACTTATCAACTTGCACCTTCCAAACTGCAAGATTTGCAGAGTCAACTGCAGGAATTGCTAGACCGTGGATTTATCCAACCGAGTTCATCGCCTTGGGGCGCACTATTTTGTTCGTGAAGAAGAAGGACGGATCTTTCCGCATGTGTATCGATTATCACGAACTGAACAAGTTGGCAATCAAGAATCGATATCCCCTTCCTAGAATTGACGATCTTTTCGATCAGCTGCACGGATCCAGCATTTACTCCAAGATTGATTTTACGATCAGGTTATCACCAGTTGAGGGTGAAGGAGAGCAATGTGCTGAAGACTGCGTTTCTAACTCGTTATGATCATTATGAGTTTCTCGTGATGCCATTCGGTTTAACCAACGCACCTGCTGTGTTTATGGATCTCATGAATCGCGTATGCAAGCCGTACCTGGACAAGTTCGTTATCATCTTCATAGATAATATCCTCATCTATTCCAATAGCGAAGAAGAACATGAGCAACATCTTCGACTCATGCTAGAACTCTTGAGACAAGAGCAACTTTACGCCAAATTCTCTAAGTGCGAATTTTGGTTGAAGGAAGTTCAATTTCTAGGTCATATCGCGAGCGATCAAGGTATCAAAGTCGATCCCGCGAAGATCGAAGCTATCAGCAAGTGGGAAACCCCCACTACTACTACTACTACTACTATTACTCATATCCGCCAATTCTTAGGCCTCGCCGGTTACTATCGTAGATTCATCGAAGGTTTCTCTTTGATTGCGCGTCCTTTGACTGCATTAACTCATAAGGGGAAGAAGTTCGTTTGGGAAACCGAGCAAGAGCCGGCATTCCAAACCCTGAAGCAGAAGTTAACCACCGCTCCTATTTTATCCCTTTCTAAAGGCAGTGATGATTTCGTTGTGTATTGCGATGCCTCCCGACAAGGTTTTGGGTGTGTATTGATGCAACGGAAGAAGGTTATTGCTTACGCCTCCTGACAACTAAAGATTCACGAGCGAAACTACACCACTCACGATCTTGAACTTGGAGCCATTGTCTTTGCGCTCAAACTATGGAGACATTATCTGTATGGAACCAAGAGTACTATCTTCACCGATCACAAAAGCCTCCAACACATCTTTGATTAGAAGCAACTGAATATGAGACAACGTCGATGGATTGAGACGTTGAACGACTATGATTGTGAACTTCGTTACCACCCTGGCAAGGCAAATGTTGTAGCCGATGCCTTGAGCCAAAAGGAGAGAACAGTACTACTTCGTGTCCGTGCCTTGAACATCACCATTTAGACGAATCTCAACAGCCAGATCCACGTATCTCAAGAAGAAGCTCTCAAGGAGCAGAATATTTCTCAAGAGCACTTGAACATTCTCGTTTCTTGATTTGAGGTCAAGGAGACTGGACTCTGATACTTTGTCGAAAGAATCTGGGTACCTATTTATGGAGATTTACGGATCCTTATTCTAGATGAAGCTCATAAGTCAAGGTATTCGATTCATCCAGGAGCTGGTAAGATGTATCACGACCTCAAGGTTCAATATTGGTGGCCAAACCTCAAGAGGGATGTTGCGGCATATGTTGGAAAGTGTTTAACTTGTTCTAAGATCAAATCCGAACATCAGAAGCCATCTAGATTACTTCAACAACCAGAAATCCTGCAATGGAAGTGGGAAGGAATAACAATGGACTTCATCACGAAGCTACCAAAGACGGTAGGCGATTATGATACCATCTGGGTTATCGTTGTTGGAAACTGAAGGAAACTGATACGATGGAGAGACTGGCGCAGTTATACATAAAGGAGATTGTATCTTATCACGGTGTACCCTTATTGATTATCTCAGATCGCGATACCCGTTTTGCTTCTAGATTTTGGCGTTCTTTACAAGAAGCCTTGGGAACACGTCTAGATAAGAGTACATCGTATCACCCGCAAACCTACGGACAGAGCGAGCGTACAATTCAAACCCTGGAGGACATGTTGCGTGCTTGTATAATTGATTTCGAAAAGGCTTGGGAGAAGCACTTGCTGCTAGCCGAATTCTCTTACAACAACAGCTATCACGCAAGCATTAAGGCCGCACCTTTTGAAGCATTATATGGCCGCAAATGTCGTTCTCCTATCTGTTGGGCCGAAGTAGGTGAAAAGTAACTCACCGGTCCCGAACTCATCCATGAAACTACCGAGAAGATTGTCCAAATTCAAGCGAGGCTCAAGACGGCCCGTGATTGTCAAAAGAGCTATGCCTAGCTTAAACGTAGAGATTGCGAATTTCAAATCGGCAATCGCGTTATGTTTAAAGTCGCACCTTGGAAAGGTGTAATCTATTTCGGAAAGCGTGGAAAGTTGAATCAGCGATGTATTGGTCCTTTTGAAGTCTTGGAGCGTGTTGGACCCGTTGCTTACCGTTTGGACCTTCCGACTCAGTTGAGCGCAGTTCACCGCACATTCCACGTGTCGAATCTGAAGAAGTGTCTTGCCGAACCAGAACTCGTCATACCAATCGAGGAGCTTACGATTGACGACAAACTCCATTTCATGGAAGAACCTGTCAAAATTATGGACCGTGAGGTCAAGACCTTGAAACGCAACAAGATTCCGATAGTCCGAGTACGATGGAATGCAAAACGAGGACCTGAGTTAACTTGGGAGCGAGAGGATCAGATGAAACAGAAATATCCTCACCTCTTCACAACTCTACCATCTACCTCAGCTTAAAATTTTGGGACGAAATTTTCATTAACAGGTGGGTAATGTGACGACCCCACTTTTTTGACTTGCTTTTGTGCTTTGTGCTTTCACGAAACTGCGTATGTGTGCGTACTAAGCTATACTATACTCTGGGATCTTACTACATGTGGATTAGTTTCGTTTATATGTTTAAACATGCCTTTAAGTACGTAGGGTACTTAACTTGATCCCCGAAAGCCTTTATGACCGTTGGTGTCACCTGACATTTAGAACGAACTACGTACTGTGTACACGTTTAACTTTGGTCATAATCAGAATATTATGTCTACGAAATACTAATTGTTATTTTATAATAAAAATTGCTTGGGTTTTTGGATGCTTAATTACGCTTAGTAACTTACTAGACCACACTAGTTAGTCTTGTTGGACTTTCTACCTTGTTGGACTTTAGCCCACCCTACACTAGCTAGTGGACTATTTAATTAGCCCAATTATAATAAGTTAGTGACCTATAATAATGAAAGACAAATGCCCATTTATTAGAGGGAACATACTAGCATTTTTGTTAAGCATTATCCTTAATGTTGCATGAGATCCTAACATAAGCACCTACTTTAGACAACCATTAACCAAAAAGCAAATCTTGTCCCCCCCCCTTTGTCTCCCATAACCCACGGCCACAAGGGCCTCCCCATACCCTCATTCCATATAAATACCAAGCTTAACCCATTCATTTCACACTTGATTTCATTTACAAATTACACACACTTACTCTCTAATTCTCTCTCTAGTCTTTCTCACTCTAAAAAGTGTAAGTTTTAAATTTTCTTTCTCTTCTTCTTCCCTTCATCTACACGACATCATCATCATCATTTTATGGATCTAGCTTTTAGCTTTTGATCTTGTTATATCTTGTAGATTCAAACTTGGGTTTGAATCCTTCAAGAACATGAAAGATTCAAGCTTTCTAGCTTTGAATCTTCATTTACTTGTTAGATCTAGT
Organism: Rutidosis leptorrhynchoides; assembly: GCF_046630445.1. Taxonomy (NCBI): domain Eukaryota; kingdom Viridiplantae; phylum Streptophyta; class Magnoliopsida; order Asterales; family Asteraceae; genus Rutidosis; species Rutidosis leptorrhynchoides. The sequence continues at coordinate 213,826,904 of NC_092335.1, forward strand.
TTGTAATTTCTTTGTTTTGTTATAAAGATCAAAACTTGTGTTTATGATCTTCATGTATCTTAATGTTCCAAGCTTTATTCTTCAAGATCTTCAAGAACACTAAAGATCCAAGCTTTTTAGCTTAGGGTTTCATTATTATGTTAAAGATCTTAGCTTTTTAGCTTATGCTCTCATTACATTCATTATTTTGTTAAAGATCTTAGCTTTCTAGCTTATGGTCTCATTAAAACTTGTAAAGATCCAAGCTTTCCAGCTTTAGGTTTTCTTAATACTTGCGATCTAAGTTATTATTGTAGATCTCACTTACTTGGAACCTTTTTGTGCTGTTGTGATGATAAAGATCAAGTCTTCATCATCACATATGTTGGAGATGCATAAACTTGTGTAAAATGGATAAAGGTTGAAGCTTTATTGGATCTATGCAATAAAAAGGCAATCTTGATGTTCAAAACTTGTAGAATGATAGATTTTACTCTTAGTTGTGTATTGATGGCTGAACCTTGGTCAAAGTGATGCTAAAACATCAAAGAGTTGTACACTTGAAGCTTACAAGCATCAAGGATGAGAACCGTGATGAGCATCAAGCACCAAGAACCTCACCGGAGCATTTGCTTGCTATTTTTCGGTGTCTGATCAGACTCCTGGGCTTCTAGAAAATTGATTTTCAGATAGTTAGTTTTGAGTAGATGACTTTTTGTTTAGGTCTCGACTTAATCCGATATACGTTTAGGATTTATAGCCTTCCGAAAGTCACTACTCCTTTGTAACGTTGTGTTGAAATTTCTGACCTACTCGCACTTAAACCATCGCCACGGTCAAACGAAGACGAGTTAGGTTCTGAAAATTGGTCAGAGGTTAGAAGACTCACATACGGAACCATAGCAACTGAATATGCATCTTTTTGATTTGTATAGAGGTCGTAATAGCTGTCCGAAGTCAGCCTTTTGTTTCGAACTCTATTCTTGTTAAACTTACCTTAGTGTTGATGAATGATGATGATAAAGATGATGTTGATGACGACACTTAAACTTAATTTATTCACTTTTAAACTTATTGGGACACCATACTGACCTAGTGACCTTTGACTTAGGTTGACGACCTTTCGGACCGACTTACTACCTGCATACGTTTCATATCGACTTTTACTGCTTATTCACTGTGAGTTATAGCATCCCTTTACTACTTATTACTATTTTTGGGACTAAGAATACATGCGCTTTTTACGTTTTACATACTAGACATGAGTACTTAAACTTTACATATGTGTGGGTGATATAACGGCACAAAGATTCCCCTTAGCTCGGTAACGTTTAATCATTGGTTTCTGAACTGTGAACGCGAATCTTAGATATGGATCCATAGGGTTTGACATCCCCACTCGGGCTAGTCGCGCTAGCATTCAACGGGTGTTTAATACTTTGAGGACAAACGCACTCGCCAAGTGCACTTTTAGGGGGTGATATACATACGTTAAGTCTAGTTACCGGGTGCCCACGGTTAAGCATATACTTTTCATACTGATTTAAACTGCTTGTTGAAGCACTGAAATCTTGTGGTCTACATTACTTTACTGATTACAAACTATAGCTCACCAACATTCGTGTTGACTTTTAAGCTTGTATTTCTTAGGTGCTTAGACGATGTTGCTGAAATGTCCCGTTCTTATTGATTAAAAACGTTCCATATTAATTGATTTCATTGCGAGGTTTTGACCTCTATATGAGATGTTTTTCAAAGACTGCATTCATTTTTAAAACAAACCATAACCTTTATTTCATAGATAAAGGTTTTAAAAAGCTTTACGTAGATTATCAAATAATGATAATCTAAAATATCCTGTTTATACACGACCATTACATAATGGTTTACAATACAAATATGTTACAACAAAATAAGTTTCTTGAGTGCAGTTTTTACACAATATCATACAATCATGGACTCCAAATCTCGTCCTTATTTAAGTATGCGACAGCGGAAGCTCTTAATAATCACCTGAGAATAAACATGCTTAAAACGTCAACAAAAAATGTTGGTGAGTTATAGATTTAACCTATATATATCAAATCATAATAATAGACCACAAGATTTCATATTTCAATACACATCCCATACATAGAGATAAAAATCATTCATATGGTGAACACCTGGTAACCGACATTAACAAGATGCATATATAAGAATATCCCCATCATTCCGGAACACCCTTCGGATATGATATAAATTTCGAAGTACTAAAGCATCCGGTACTTTGGATGGGGTTTGTTAGGCCCAATAGATCTATCTTTAGGATTCGCGTCAATTGGGGTGTCTGTTCCCTAATTCTTAGATTACCAGACTTAATAAAAAGGGGCATATTTGATTTCGATAATTCAACCATAGAATGTAGTTTCACGTACTTGTTTCTATTTTGTAAATCATTTATAAAACCTGCATGTATTCTCATCCCAAAAATATTAGATTTTAAAAGTGGGACTATAACTCACTTTCACAGATTTTTACTTCGTCGGGAAGTAAGACTTGGCCACTGGTTGATTCACGAACCTATAACAATATATACATATATATCAAAGTATGTTCAAAATATATTTACAACACTTTTAATATATTTTGATGTTTTAAGTTTATTAAGTCAGCTGTCCTCGTTAGTAACTGATGTTTAGCGAGGTGTATATAAAATAGTTTATATTTTACTAGGAAAATACTATTAAATACGATACAATTTTACACAAGATATTTATTTATTTATAGAATGGATATACTTAAACCTTGCTACAACACTTATAGGCAGTGTACCTAATCGTACAGTAGTGTAGTTTTTAGTAAGTCCGGTTCGTTCCACAGGGAAATCTTTAAACAAAGCTCAACGCTATATTAGTTTACTTTTATAAAAATACAAATATATATATAAGTAATATTATTATTATAAAGGGGGGTTTTTACCGTTTAATGACCGGTTTGTCGATTTTAAGACTTTAGTCGCAGTTAAAACCTAATGTAAAATATAAAATAAATACAAGACTTAAATTAAAGCGTAAAGTAAATAACGATAATGAAATTGCGAATAATAAAAATGCGATAAAATAAAATTGCGATAATTAAAAAGTACGATAATTAAAAGTGCGATTAAATAACAATAAATAAAAGTGCGATAATTAGAAGTGCAATTAAATATAAAATAAAGGAAATTAAATATGAAATAAAAGAATTATGCTTATTTAAACTTCCGTAATCATGATGTTTGACGTGTTGATTTTAGTTTTATGCCCATGGGTTAATTGTCCTTTGTCCTGGATTATTCAATATGTCCGTCTGGTTTTTGTCCATAACAGTCCATCAGTCATAAATATAAAGTGCGAGTGTCCTCGTCAAATTATTATTATACCCGAAGTTAAATATTCCAACTAATTGGGGATTCGAATTGTAACAAGGTTTTAATACTTTGTTTAATGAATACACCAGGTTATCGACTGCGTGTAAACCAAGGTTTTACTACTTTGTTAACAATTACACCAATTACCCTTGAATGTAATTTCACTCCTGTTTTAATTATTCTAGTGGCTATTAATCCATTCCCGTGTCCGGTTAAATGAACGATTATTCGTACATATAAATACCCCGCCCATCGTGTCCGATCGAGTTTATATGGTAATTTATAGGGACGCCCAATTGTAAATCTTTATATTAACATTAACAAACTTTCATTTAGTTAAACAAATATAAAGCCCATTAATAGCCCATAGTCTAATTTCCACAAGTGTCGTTCTTTTGTCCAAACCCCAATTATGGTACAAAGCCCAATTACCCAATTTTAGTAATTAGCCCAACATCATGATTACTTCGTTTTAAATAAGCATAATAATAACTTAGCTACGAGACATTAATATAAAAAGGTTGAACATAACTTACAATGATTAAAAATGGCGTAGCGTTACACGGACAGAATTTCGACTTACACCCTTACAACATTCGCTAACATACCCTTATTATTAGAATTATAATTAAAATTAAAATTAAAATATAAATTATATATATATATATATATATATCGTATATATTGAGAGAGATATATTATGTGTTAAAAACTCGGCAGAAAACTGGCTTTATATAGGACCTGACCAACATTTTCACTCCATGCGACTCGCATGGATTTTGTGCTTCTGGCCATGCGAGTCGCATGGCCACCCTGGATCCAGCCAAATTGGTTTTTTTTCTTCTTGCCGACGTAATATAATAATAATAATATATAATATAATATATAATTATATATAATTATATATATATTATATTATATTCTTGTGCATAGTAGATTAGATATTTTTGGTCCGTTGCGTCGGGCGTTTCTTCTTGGCTTAGGTCCCGGTTCCGGATTTTCGGACGTCTTCGCGTATTACTTTATATCGTGTACTTTGCGTCTTGTAACTTGTACTCTTGTCATTTTGAGACGTTCCTCATCAATATTTTGAACCTTTTTAATTGTATCTTGTACTTTTTAGCTCTTTGGACCTTTTTGTCTTCAATTTGTCGAATCTGCCTTTTATCTTCTCTTTTTAAAATTTAAACGAATATCGCTTGTAAATCGAACAATACCAACTAAAATCTTGTCTTTCTTAAGGAATAATGCTATGAAATATATGTTCGTTTTTAGCATTATCAAATATTCCCACACTTGAGCGTTGCTTGTCCTCAAGCAATATTGTCTTGAAATACTAGAATCACTTCTTTATTCTTCACACTTTGTACATCAGTGATTTCTATACGGCGGTATAAACAATGGTAGTAACGATATGGTTTACAGTCCCACATGACTATAAAAATTTAGATCCATTAAGGAAATTGGATCTTTATGAAAACATTTGATCTTTCGAAATCTAGTTTTTACCCTAGATAAGTTTTCCGGAATAACCCTTTATCGGTGTTTGCAAAATATTTTTGTGGGTTTGGTGGGTTTTAGATTTGAAAATTTTAGCTCAAACTTGCGGTTTTGTGTCACCCACTTGCTAACCTTGTATTTGGAAAGCAACACGTCCAGTTTACTTATCCCGTATATTACCTTTCGGTAAACTACCGTCCGGTTGTAAAGGAAAGCATTGAACAAGCAACTGTTAAGGCAATGTCCCGTGACATGCTTTTGATTATGGTCTATAACGTGTCGGACGCAATTACTATCCTTGGTAGGAGCAATAGTAAAGCTCACCCTTATAATTTGTCGGTTTGGCACAAAGTCCTGTCTTTGACCATGTTATGCAACCACCGTTCTTACGGTTGACACCCGATTTAGTTCAGGTGACCTAATGAATTCCAGGTGAATTCCTAGGATTTTACGTTCAATGGTAATGAACGCATTGAAAATAGGGTTTTCAGAAAACAAATCGGTTTATAATTTTGATCAAAATATTTTCTCGTTTAAGCTCGAGCTTAGATATCATCGAATTCCATGAGTTTGTAATTCTCAATCTTTAAGGTCAATCTCTAGGATTGAGTAATATCAGTCTTAAAAGCTGATTTTTAATCTTTAAGGAGATTATCCTTTCTGGGAATCTGATTCATTAGTCTTATCCAGCTAATTTGCATGGTGCCTCCCCATTTTACGAGATAAATCCTTCTCATGGTTAGGATAAATCTGACCACTTGGCGACCCTGTTTAATGCTGAGGTCCGTGGATTTCCTGCTGATTTTAGTGATGACTTTTCTAGATTTTTCGTCAACCTACAGCTGGTCTGGACGACAACTTCATGACCTAAATCAAGAAGCGCGTGTCTTTTTCGAAAGACTTTACTTCCTTTTAATGATGGAATTGATTCATCGTGTAGATCCATCTCTTCTTTCAAAAGTATTACAATAAATCGGGTAAAACAGTTAATTTAGTCCAAAACAAAAGCACCTGCAATAAACTTTACACAAACATGTGATAGATAGTTTTTAATTGAATAACTTGGTATATTCTCCCCACACTTAGTTTCTTTCTTTGCCTTTTTATTCTCCTTTATTCCATTTTAAATGAATTCAAGCGTTTTGGGTTGTTTCTCAATTTATGTCCTTTTTGAGGTAACAATAATTTCGGTATTAACACCTAGTTTTCATCGTTCATAAATATATATAAACATGATTTTGATTTCATTTAGTTGAAAATTTTTCAAATTTTCGCAAAATTTGGCAAATAAACCAAGTGTAAACCCGAGAGAATTTATAACCCTTCCCCACACTTAAGATCATGCAATGCCCTCATTTGCATGAAATCAGACTCTAATTATAAATTCACGAGGGTGATTAGTGTAGAAAAGTGATTAAAAACACCGAGTTTGCAAACATGTTGTTGTCATATCACATTTGATATTTTGCGTCTTGTCGTCAAAATTAGTAGCTTTTGCTGAACTTAATGCTAGTCTTTGAAAGTGCGCTGTTTTACCCTGTTTTGTACATAACATAAAATACAAACATATATATACATATTTTTAAAGTTTGATATATTATCCCACGTTTAAAAATTTATAAAATATAATATATATATATATATATATATATATATATATATATATATATATATATATATATATATTTTTTTTTTTGCATACTTTAGATCAATAAAATTAAAAAAATAATGATAACAAAATTTATCGCCCCGTCCTTGGGTAAAGCAATTTCGGCTCAACGGCCTAGTCTTCAACTCACGACGAATTTTAGAAATCATTTTTTTTCAACTTAATGAAATAAAGTAAATTTTTGTTTTTAAATTCACACAAAACTTAAAAAGAAAACATATTAATTTCATATAAAACCTAAAAAACAAAAAAAAATTCAGAATGGGGGGAGAAAACTAGTTCTTTAGGGTCTGCTAGGGAAAGACCATACGTGTTCCATTTTCAAGAACTACACGAAAACAGACAATCTAACTCTAACAGAAATACATATTATCCTTTAAAGACTTGATTCTCCCCACACTTAGTTAGCTGTGGTGTCGAAATTGTGATTAACTTCGTTGTCGACTTCCATCGGACCATGTATGTAATGTTTAACTCTGTGACCATTAACTTTAAATTCAATCCCATTTGAATTTATTAATTCTATCGTTCCGTATGGGAAAACTCTTTTGACTATGAATGGTCCAGACCATCTTGATTTCAATTTTCCAGGAAATAGCTTGAATCGTGAATTGAAAAGAAGAACTCTGTCTCCTTCTTTAAATTCTTTTGAACTTCTGATTCTTTTATCATTCCATTTCTTCGTTCTTTCTTTATAGATTAATGAATTTTCGTATGCTTCATGTCTTAATTCTTCTAATTCGTTTAGTTGACTTAATCGTAGACGTCCGGCTTCATGTAAATCAAGATTACATGTCTTCAAAGCCCAAAATGCTTTGTGTTCAATTTCTACTGGAAGATGACATGCTTTTCCATAAACAAGTCTAAAAGGTGTGGTTCCAATTGGAGTTTTGTAGGCTGTTCTAAAAGCCCAGAGTGCATCCTCCAATTTAATGGACCATTCCTTCGGATTTGATCCTACGGTTTTCTCTAGAATACGTTTTAAGGCTCGGTTGGTATTTTCAACTTGTCCACTTGTTTGTGGATGATATGCGGTGGAGATTTTATGAGTTACTCCATATCTTTTAAGAACTTTCTCAAGTTGATTATTACAGAAATGAGTACCCCGATCACTTATTAAAGCTTTCGGTGTTCCAAACCTTGCAAAAAGACGTTTTAAAAAGTTGACTACAACTCGTGCATCATTAGTTGGGAGAGCTTGTGCTTCCGCCCATTTAGATACATAATCAATGGCTACGAGTATATATAGATTATTATGAGATTTTGGAAATGGACCCATAAAGTCAATACCCCAAATGTCAAATACTTCACATACTTGGATGACATTTTGTGGCATTTCATCACGTTGACTTATTTTTCCGGCCCTTTGACATGCATCACAAGATTTGCAAAGAAGGTGTGCGTCTTTGTAAATTGTTGGCCAATAGAATCCAGCTTCATAAACTTTTCTTGCTGTTAGTTGAGGTCCATAATGCCCTCCTGTTGGTCCTGTGTGACAATGGTTTAAAATTTTACTAGCTTCATCTCCAAATACACATCGGCGTATTATTCCATCGGGACAACTTTTAAACAGATGTGGATCTTCCCAGAAATAGTGTTTTATATCACTGAAGAATTTCTTTCGTCTTTGGTACGATAATCCTTTTTTAAGGAATCCACAAACTAAGTAGTTTGCATAGTCTGCAAACCATGGGATTTCTTTATAATCTATCTTCAATAGATATTCATCAGGAAAGTTGTCTTGTATGGCCGATTCATTTAGAACTTCTAATTCGGGATTTTTAAGACGAGAAAGATGATCAGCGGCGAGATTTTCTGCTCCTCTTTTATCTCGGATTTCAATATCTCTTGTAAGAGTAAGATCCAACGGATTAATCTTGGTTTAGCATCTTGTTTCGAAAATAGGTATCTAAGAGCAGAATGGTCGGTATAGACCACCGTTTTTGCTAGAACGAGATATGATCGAAATTTGTCAAAAGCAAAGACAATAGCAAGGAGTTCTTTTTCAGTAGTTGTATAGTTCGTTTGTGCTCCTTGTAATGTCTTACTAGCATAATATATAGGTTGAAATCGTTTTTCAATCCTTTGTCCTAAAACGGCTCCCATTGCAAAATCACTTGCATCGCACATTAGTTCAAATGGTAGATTCCAATTTGGTGTTATCATGATCGGTGCATTAGTGAGTTTTTCTTTAAGAATATTAAAAGATTTGATACATTCATCTGAAAAGATGAATGGCGCATCCTTTTCTAGGAGTTTATTCATAGGAGTGGCAATTTTAGAAAAATCTTTTATAAAACGTCGGTAAAAACCGGCATGCCCTAGAAAACTCCTAACTCCTCTAACATTGGTGGGATGTGGAAGTTTAGCAATTACATCTACTTTAGCTCTATCCACTTCAATTCCTTCTTTTGAAATTTTATGTCCAAGAACGATGCCTTCTTTAACCATGAAATGGCATTTCTCCCAATTAAGTACTAGATTTGATTTTTCGCATCTAATTAGCATTCGTTCCAGATTAACTAGACATGATTTAAATGTATCACCGAATACTGAAAAGTCATCCATGAAAACTTCCATGCATTCTTCTATCATGTCGTGAAAAATCGCCATCATACACCTTTGAAAGGTTGCAGGGGCGTTACAAAGTCCAAATGGCATGCGTTTGTAAGCAAAAGTACCATAAGGGCACGTGAATGTGGTTTTATCTTGATCTTCGGGTGCTATTGGAATTTGAAAATATCCAGAAAATCCATCTAGAAAACAATAGTAACTATTTCCGGCTAATCTTTCCAACATTTGATCTATGAAAGGTAAGGGAAAGTGATCTTTTCTGGTGGCGTCATTTAATTTTCTATAATCAATACATACACGCCATCCTGTTACAGTCCTAGTAGGAATAAGCTCATTTTTCTCATTTGTGATGACAGTCATGCCACCCTTCTTAGGCACGCATTGAGCTGGGCTTACCCATGGAATATCAGAAATTGGATATATCAAACCTGCATCTAGCAGTTTAATAATCTCTTTCTTAACTACATCTTGCATATTAGGATTTAGTCTTCGCTGGCGTTGCACATACGTTTTATGACCTTCTTCCATAAGGATTTTATGTGTGCAATACGAAGGACTTATTCCTTTAATATCATGAATCTTCCATGCAATGGCTGGTTTATGAGCTTTCAACATAGAAATGAGTTGTGATTTCTCATTTTCAGTAAGAGAAGACGATATTATTACAGGTAATTCAGATTCACCATGTAAATAAGCGTATTCCAAATGGTTTGGAAGTGGCTTTAACTCTAATTTCGGAGGTTCTTCTATCGATGATTTATATCGATATCTGTCTTCTTCTTTTAGCATTTGAATTTCTTCTGTTGTTGGTTCATATCCATTAGCTATAAGTGTAGCTAACATTTCAGCTTCATCAATTGGTTCATTACCTTCTCCTAAAGAACATTCTCCTGTTCCTTGTAATTCTGGAAATTCTTCTAATAATTCCGCATGTGCATCTATAGTTTGAATATAATAACATGTATCATCTGCAGATTGTGGTTGTTGCATTGCTCTATCAACTGAAAAGGTAACACTCTCATCCTCTATACTTAGGGTCAGTTTCTTACCGAACACGTCTATCATTGCTTTAGCCGTGTTTAAGAATGGTCTTCCTAATATGAGAGGAACTTGAGAATCTTCTTCCATGTCCAAAACAACAAAATCTACTGGAAATACTAAAGTACCAACTTTAACTAGCATGTTCTCCATTATCCCTCTAGGATATTTTATTGATCTATCGGCTAGTTGTATGCTTATTCTGGTTGGTTTCAATTCTCCAAGGTCTAGTTTAGCGTATAGTGAATACGGCATTAGATTTATACTAGCACCTAAGTCTGCCAATGCTTCTATTGAACTAAGACTACCCAGAAAACATGGAATTGTGAAACTTCCTGGATCAGATAATTTTTCTGGTATCTTATTCAACAGTACTGCTGAACAATTAGCATTCATAGTAACAGCCGAGAGTTCTTCCATTTTCTTTCTATTTGAGATTAGATCTTTCAAGAATTTAGCATATCTTGGCATTCCTGAAATCACATCAATGAAAGGAAGATTTACATTTATCTGTTTAAACATATCCAAGAATTTGGATTGCTCGGCTTCAAGTTTTTCTTTCTTCATTTTACTCGGGTAAGGAAGTGGTGGTTGGTATTGTAACGACCCTGGTTTTTCCAACGTTATTTATTAATAATTATTATTATTAATACGCTTGATTAAAAGGATGTATGTTACTACATTTACATGTTGCTTTAATTGCCCGTACTTGAACTTTAAATGCCCGAAACGTCTTTGTGACACCCGGAACTTGCACGAATAATATTTTAAGATATTATTTACATTCATGATTAATTTTATTAATCATTTTAATTAACTAAAGCTATTAGTTAGTTACTTGGGCTTAAGTTGGACTTTTAGTGGACTTACATGTTACTTGCATACAACTTGGGCTTTATACATGTACATGGACTTATGAGAGCCCACCCTACTTATTAGTTGGACTTAATTAGCCCATTAAGACTTGCAAGTATCAAACTTAAGTGTAACTAGTTAGTTACATCCATTTAGAATCTTGTTAACACTTGATCCCCATGTAAACACCTCTTTTACCCAACTTTTGTCATCTTTACATGCTAGTAACCACAAGACTCCTCCCACCCTCCATTTTTCTGCAGAAAAAACGTGGCCTTAGAGCCATTTGATGGGAGTTTTGGTTTTCAAATTTCACTACTTACTTCATTCACATTTACTCTTTCATTTTACACACACATTACTTGCATACTTTTCTCTCTTTTCTCTCTCATTTTTCTCTAAAGATTGTAAGTATTATGAACAACTTTTCTTCTCTTTTCTTTGTCCCAAAACTGAATTTAAACATCACATAATCATCATCATCTTTTGTTGTTTGTTACTTAATCTTGTTGTAGTTTAATTACTTGTAGATTATTAAGTTGTTACTTACTTACTTACTTGTTATTCTTTACTAGTTACAAGATCAAACTTTCTAGTTTATCTTGTATTTATCAAGAACATCCAAGAACATAATCTATCTAGTTATGTTCTACATATTTTGTTTCAAAAGATTTAAAGTTTATAATCTTTAATTTTTGTTACTTGTGTTCTTGTTTGATGTATGTTACTAGAATACCACCTTCATGGTTGGTTTAGGCTTATCATTCATTTTCTTTATTTCTTATTGTTAGTTGCTTACTACACATTTGAACAAGGACATGAAACCAACAAGAGCTTACACTTTGGTGCAAGTATCATGGATCCAACACTTGGTTGTGATCTTTCTTAGTGTTCATGAACTTGTTCATAAACTTACATGTAACCTTGGTTCATCAAACACTTACAACACTTGCACTTGAGTTATGATGGACAAACCTTGGTCAAAATGATGTTAACACATCAACGAGTTGTACACTTGAAGCTATACGCATCAAGGATGAGAACCATGATGAACATCAAGCACCGAGACAACCGGAACTCTCCAAAACCCACTGTTCTGTCCAAAACCTACTGACCTGATGCTTCTGGAACAGACCAGTAGACCTGGGCTGTTCTAACCTTGATTTTTAGATAGAACTTTTCGAGTAGATAACTTTTCATATAGGACTCGTCTTAATCCGAGTTACGGTTTAGGATTTATGGCCCTCCGATCGTTACCATGTCCTTTAACGTTGTGCAGAAATTTCTGACCTACTCGCACTTAGACCGTCGCCACGGTCAAACCAAGACGAGTTTGCTTCTGTAAATTTTACCACACTTAAGGGACTCATAGACGGAGCCATGACCACTGGTCTCACCTTAATTCAGTAAGGGTAGAGGCCGTGGTGACTGACCGAAGTCAGCCTTTGTTTTAAACGATTTTCATAAACGAGTCTTACTTGTTACCTTTTGTTTAATGATGATTGATGATGACCCTTATGAACTTAATTATGTACTTGTAAACCTATTGAGACGACTTATTGACTTAGTGCTATTTGACTTAGGTTGAGGACGTTTGGACCGTTACTTGCACACCACTTTCCGACTACTACCTTACCATTACTACTAATCATTGTGAGTTATAGCATTCCCTTTTTACTTTAACTTATTTTGGGAACTGAGAATACATGCGGATTTTATGTTTTACATACTAGGCACGAGTACTTAAACTTTATATATGTGTGGGTTATATAACGGCAGAAACATTCCCTTTAGCTCGGTAACGTTTAATCATTGGTTTTTGAACCGTGAACGCGAATCTTAGATATGGATCCATAGGGTTTGACATCCCCACTCGGGCTAGTAGCGCTAGCATTTAACGAGTGTTTAATACTTCGAGGTTATACGCACTTGCCAAGTGCACTTTAAGGGGGTACATTAAACGTTAAGTTAGTTACCGGGTGCCCACGGTTAAGCATATACTTTTACATACTTTTGAAACGCTCGTTGTAGCACTGAAATCTCGTGGCCTACTTACATTACTGTTATACTTAAACTATAGCTCACCAACCTTTGTGTTGACCTTTTAAGCATGTATTTTCTCAGGTGCTTGAAGTCGCTTCCGCTATCTTACTAGTCGTGCTGTAGAACCCGCTGCCTAGAGTTGTTATCGCATGACTACTTATGTTGCATTCAAACTTTTTACTTATGAACTTATGTTATGTAACGACCATTATGGTCACGTACACTTATTTAATGCTTCTACTTAGTGAAGCATACTTTTGATTTGTAAAACAATTGACGTATGTTATGACGTCACTTTTATTTATGAATGTAAACTCTGTTTTGAAAACGCATATAGTACTTAACCTTGTAATGATCCTGTTGTTGATGGTCCGTACATGATGATTTAGTACGGGGCGTCACATTTGGTATCAGAGCATTGGTTGTAGGGAATTAGGATGCATTAGTGAGTCTAAGACCGACCCGAGTAGGATTCACTAATAGGGCTAATCTACAACTTGTTAGTTTACTTGTTTCCGCTGAACTTACTGCATGCTGCTGCTTACTGTTACTGCTATATGCCGTATGCTACTACGTGATTTCACTACTGCATGCTATTACTTGCTTTCGATTGCATGCTAGTTTCGTACGATTACTGATATTGCCATGCTACTTATTGTTATACATGAATTAAACTGTTGGCCTATTATTTGCTTGCTTTATGACATACTGACATGGAAAATTTATTTTTCCTTGTTCAGATGTCGGACGTTCCACCTACTGACATCCCGAGCGGCTCAGGCCCCGTTGTTCCACCCACTGCTGCACCTGTTGTTGCTGCTGCTGCTGCCGACATTCCGGCCCCGACACCCACTGGCGACCCCGGCGCCTCTAGTTCTGGAGCTAGCTCTAGTGTGCCTATCCCGGCGTCTTCTTCCAGACCCCTGAGGCAACTGGCTCGCATTGGTGGCATGGAGATCCCCGCGGAGTTCGGGGAAGGACCCTTCCGTAATCACTGGCGCACACCTTGCCGATGCACTGCCGACGGCCGCTTAGCCGTGATTACGCCAGGCCGACACCGACAGATGTTGGCCGCTTTCGGATACGTTGAGCCACCCGCGCCACCACCGCATGATTCAGACGACGGTTCTTCCACCGATGCTTCTTCAGACGACACCTCATCTGACGACTCCAGTGATGAGGAGGATCCCGCTGACCGACCGATTCAGGCACCTTCTACCCCGCCGAAGAAGCGGTATCGCTTCGCTGGCATAATTCCTGGTCGTACTGTCACTGACGCTTATGGTCGGCGTCGTAGGATCACTGCTCGTAAACGGCTGGTGCCGTACCCCGCCGACCCACAGATATTACCGTCTCCACCCAGAGCCAGACCATCCAATTCAGCACCACCGGCTCCACCTGCACCGCCAGCACCACCTGCCCCACCATCTTCCTCTAATGAGGAAATGAGGCGGGAGATTGAGATTCTCCAGACTCGAGTTACTGAGCTCGAGGAGCAGTTGACTCATGTTTTGGACGTCTTGTACCCACCATCGCCGTAGGACTTTGTACTAGATTCTGTATTGTAATCTCTTTTTGTAATTTCATATTTCACTTATGTAATGTACGAACTTATTGTAATGTATGAACTTATTATCATTAATGAATGGAATTTGTGTTGTTACTTTGTGCGCAAGTGTTCTATTTACGTTATCATATCATGGTTTTGTGGTACTTATATATGCTTGCATTACTTAATCAACATGTGATGTGCTGTTTTCATGTTGGTTGTTATATACTATATTATTATTATTTGCATAATGGATTTTGACTTGAGTCAAAATGTTTGTATAGAACATCATGGCCAACGGGAGATCTATCCCCACCGCGGCACAAATTGAGGAAATGATTAACGAGCGAGTCGCTGCTGCACTAGCTGAAAGACAACCCCAAGTTCCACCACCACCGCCTGTCAATCCACCTGTCGTCCGAGATGGGTGTACTTACAAGGAATTCCAAAACTGCAAGCCACACTACTTCAGTGGTTTCTGAGGGACCCGTCGGTCTCACCAGATGGTTCGAAAAGTTGGAATCGGTATTCAGGGTTAGCAACTGTTCTGAGGCTAACAAAACGAAATTTGCATCTTGCACACTTTCTGATGGCGCGCTCACATGGTGGAATACCATGGCCCAAGCGAAAGGAATTGATGAGGCGTATGCTACGCCTTGGGAAGAATTTAAATGTGCTATGATCGAGGAATACTGTCCGAGAACCGAGATTCAAAAGATGGAAATCGAATTTATGCAATTGAAAACTGTAGGGAACGACCTTAACGGCTACAACCGTAGGTTTTTGGAATTGGCTCTTATGTGTCCAACCATGGTCACCCCCGAATTTAAGCGTTTGGAGAAATACTTCTCGGGACTTCCTAAGTCCATCAAGGGTAATGTTACCTCATCCAAGCCACCAAGCATTCCTGAAGCAATGCGCATGGCGCATACTCTCTTGAATCAAATCATCCTTGACGAGCCGGAGAAGGCTAAGTTTGAAACTGTTAGTGGTGAAAAGAGGAAATGGGACAACAACCACAACAACAACAGGGGTAGGAACTATGATCAAAACCCGGCAAAACGACATGAAGGGTTCAGGCAAAACAACAACATACACAACAACAACACCAACCCCAACAACAACAACCGCACCAATCCGAACTACAAAGGAACCTTACCACAATGCAATAGGTGCTACAAGCACCACACTGGGTATTGCAATGTTATCTGTGAGAAGTGCCAACGATCTGGACATGTTGGCAAGGATTGCAAGGTTACCACTTTGAATGTGAAGCCAAACCACAACGACAATGGGCCCAAGAAGTGTTATGAATGTGGAAAGACGGGCCATTTCAGAAACGAGTGTCCTAACAAGCGTAAGGATGGCGGACCACCACGTGCTAGAGCCTTCAATGTTAATGCAAGAGATGCACGCGACAACCCCGACTTGGTAACAGGTATATTTAAAATCAACAATCTTTTAGCTTCTGTCCTATTCGATACTGGTGCCGATAGGAGCTATGTGTGTAGACATTTTTGTGATAAGTTAGATTGGTCGTTAGTTCCTTTGAAGGAAAGTATGCTTGTCGAGGTCGCCAATGGAAAACTTGAAAAGGTTGACCATATTAGTCGTGGAGCTATTATCAACATAGCTGGTGCAGATTTCGAAATTGATTTGATACCTATCAAACTGGGAAGTTTTGACGCGATCGTCGGTATGGATTGGTTGAGCAAGATAAAGGCCGATGTTATCTGTGGAGATAAAGCACTTCGCATACCACAAGGAGATGGCGAACCACTGGTTATCTATGGAGAGAGATGTACCTCGAAGTTGAACCTCATTAGTTGCGTGAAAGCACAAAAGATTATGAAGAAGGGACGCTTTGCTGTCCTAGCACATGTGAAAGCGGTAGAAACTGAGGTGAAGAACGTGAACGACGTTCGAATTGTGAACGAATTTTCTGATGTCTTCCCAGAGGAATTGCCTGGATTACCACCGCAGAGAGCAGTAGAGTTTCAGATAGACTTAGTGCCAGGAGCTGCACCTGTAGCTCGCGCACCTTATAGACTCGCACCTTCCGAGATGCAAGAATTACAGAGTCAACTACAAGAGCTATTAGATCGAGGGTTTATCCAACCAAGCTTCTTGCCTTGGGGCGCACCTGTGTTGTTTGTAAAGAAGAAGGATGGATCCTTCCGTATGTGTATCGACTACCGTGAACTCAACAAATTGACTATCAAGAATCGATATCCTCTTCCACGAATTGATGATCTTTTTGATCAACTACAAGGATCGAGCGTTTATTCAAAGATCGATTTGCGATCCGGATATCACCAGCTGAGGGTGAAGGAAAGTGACGTGATGAAAACTGCATTCAGGACCCGTTATGGTCATTATGAGTTCCTCGTGATGCCATTCGGTTTGACAAATGCCCCTGCCGTGTTCATGGATCTCATGAATCGTGTCTGCAAGCCTTACTTGGATAAGTTTGTTATCGTCTTCATAGATGATATCCTCATCTACTCTAAGAGCGAAGAAGAACATGAGCAACACCTTCGGCTAGTGCTTGAACTCTTAAGACAAGAGCAACTTTACGCCAAATTCTCCAAGTGCGAATTTTGGTTGAAGGAAGTACAGTTTTTGGGTCATGTTGTGAGCGACCAGGGTATCAAAGTTGATCCCGCCAAGATTGAAGCCATCAGCAAGTGGGAGACCCCCACTACTCCAACGTATATTCGCCAATTTCTAGGTCTCGCCGGTTATTATCGAAGGTTTATCGAAGGATTTTCTCTGATTGCGCGTCCTTTGACCGCACTGACTCACAAGGGCAAGAAGTTCATTTGGGAACCCACACAAGAATCAGCATTCCAAACTTTGAAGAAGAAGTTAACCTCCGCACCTATCCTATCACTTCCTGAAGGCAGTGACGACTTTGTTGTTTATTGCGATGCATCGAAGAGTGGTTTTGGTTGTGTACTGATGCAACGATCAAAGGTTATTGCCTATGCCTCCCGCCAATTGAAGAATCACGAGCGGAACTACACTACACATGATCTTGAACTTGGAGCCATTGTCTTTGCACTCAAATTGTGGAGACATTATCTGTATGGAACTAAGAGCACTATCTTCACCGACCACAAGAGTCTCCAGCACATCTTTGATCAGAAGCAACTAAATATGAGACAGCGTCGATGGATTGAGATGCTCAACGACTACGATTGTGAACTCCGTTATCACCCTGGCAAGGCCAATGTTGTAGCTGACGCTTTAAGCCGAAAGGAGAGGACGGCACCTCTCCGTGTTAGGGCTCTGAACATCACCATCCATTCGAACCTCAACAACCAGATCAGAGTAGCCCAAGTTGAGGCTCTCAAGGAGGAGAACATATCTCACGAGCATTTGAACATACTTGTCTCTCGATTCGAGGTTAGAGAGTCTGGACTCCGATGTTATGCCGGAAGAATTTGGGTACCTTACTATGGAGATCTACGAAGCCTGATACTTGATGAAGCACACAAATCGAGATATTCGATTCACCCCGGTGCAGGTAAGATGTACCACGACCTTAAAGAACAGTATTGGTGGCCGAATCTTAAGAAGGACGTTGCGACTTATGTTGGTAAGTGTTTGACTTGCTCGAAGGTTAAAGCCGAGCATCAGAGACCTTCTGGGTTACTTCAACAGCCGGAAATCCCACAATGGAAGTGGGAAAGGATCACAATGGATTTCATTACTAAGCTGCCGAAGACGGTGGGCGGATGCGATACTATTTGGGTTATTGTTGACCGCCTCACCAAATCTGCACACTTCCTAGCGATGAAGGAAACTGATACAATGGAAAGACTTGCTCAGCTGTACATCAAAGAGGTTGTATCTCGTCATGGTGTACCTTTATCAATCATCTCCGATCGCGATCCCCGTTTTGCTTCCAGATTTTGGCGTTCTTTGCAAGAAGCCATGGGAACTCGTCTTGACATGAGTACTGCTTATCATCCTCAGACTGACGGGCAAAGTGAACGAACGATTCAGACCTTGGAGGACATGCTGCGTGCATGTGTCATTGATTTTGGAAAGGCCTGGGAAAGGCATTTGCCACTCGCCGAATTCTCGTACAACAACAGTTATCACTCAAGCATTAATGCTGCACCTTTTGAAGCATTGTATGGTCGTAAGTGCCGATCTCCTATTTGTTGGGCCGAAGTAGGCGAAAAGTAAATCACCGGACCCGAGGTAGTTCACGAAACCACGGAGAAGATTGCTCAGATCCAAGCTAGACTTAAGACTGCCCGTGATCGCCAAAAGAGCTATGCCGATCTTAAACGGAAAGACTTTGAATTTAATGTTGGTGATCGTGTAATGTTGAAGATTGCACCTTGGAAAGGCGTGATCCGTTTTGGAAAACGTGGAAAGTTGAACCCACGATACATTGGTCCATTCGAGATCTTGGAACGTGTTGGACCAGTTGCATACCGTTTGGATCTACCAGCACAATTGAGCTCAGTTCATCCTACCTTCCATGTGTCAAACTTGAAGAAGTGTCTTGCTGCACCCGAACTCATCATACCTTTGGAAGAACTTACTATTGATGACAAACTCCACTTTGTGGAGGAACCTGTTGAGATTATGGATCGTGAGATCAAAACTTTGAAACGCAACAAGATTCCGATTGTACGAGTACGATGGAATGCCAAACGAGGACCTGAGTTTACTTGGGAGCGAGAGGATCAAATGATGCGAAAGTATCCTCACCTTTTCCCGACTCCTCCATCTACTTCAGCTTAAATTTCGGGACGAAATTTTCTTTAACAGGTGGGTAATGTAACGACCCTGGTTTTTCCAACGTTATTTATTAATAATTATTATTATTAATACGCTTGATTAAAAGGATGTATGTTACTACATTTACATGTTGCTTTAATTGCCCGTACTTGAACTTTAAATGCCCGAAACGTCTTTGTGACACCCGGAACTTGCACGAATAATATTTTAAGATATTATTTACATTCATGATTAATTTTATTAATCATTTTAATTAACTAAAGCTATTAGTTAGTTACTTGGGCTTAAGTTGGACTTTTAGTGGACTTACATGTTACTTGCATACAACTTGGGCTTTATACATGTACATGGACTTATGAGAGCTCACCCTACTTATTAGTTGGACTTAATTAGCCCATTAAGACTTGCAAGTATCAAACTTAAGTGTAACTAGTTAGTTACATCCATTTAGAATCTTGTTAACACTTGATCCCCATGTAAACACCTCTTTTACCCAACTTTTGTCATCTTTACATGCTAGTAACCACAAGACTCCTCCCACCCTCCATTTTTCTGCAGAAAAAACGTGGCCTTAGAGCCATTTGATGGGAGTTTTGGTTTTCAAATTTCACTACTTACTTCATTCACATTTACTCTTTCATTTTACACACACATTACTTGCATACTTTTCTCTCTTTTCTCTCTCATTTTTCTCTAAAGATTGTAAGTATTATGAACAACTTTTCTTCTCTTTTCTTTGTCCCAAAACTGAATTTAAACATCACATAATCATCATCATCTTTTGTTGTTTGTTACTTAATCTTGTTGTAGTTTAATTACTTGTAGATTATTAAGTTGTTACTTACTTACTTACTTGTTATTCTTTACTAGTTACAAGATCAAACTTTCTAGTTTTGATTCTTCATAATATCTTGTATTTATCAAGAACATCCAAGAACATAATCTATCTAGTTATGTTCTACATATTTTGTTTCAAAAGATTTAAAGTTTATAATCTTTAATTTTTGTTACTTGTGTTCTTGTTTGATGTATGTTACTAGAATACCACCTTCATGGTTGGTTTAGGCTTATCATTCATTTTCTTTATTTCTTATTGTTAGTTGCTTACTACACATTTGAACAAGGACATGAAACCAACAAGAGCTTACACTTTGGTGCAAGTATCATGGATCCAACACTTGGTTGTGATCTTTCTTAGTGTTCATGAACTTGTTCATAAACTTACATGTAACCTTGGTTCATCAAACACTTACAACACTTGCACTTGAGTTATGATGGACAAACCTTGGTCAAAATGATGTTAACACATCAACGAGTTGTACACTTGAAGCTATACGCATCAAGGATGAGAACCATGATGAACATCAAGCACCGAGACAACCGGAACTCTCCAAAACCCACTGTTCTGTCCAAAACCTACTGACCTGATGCTTCTGGAACAGACCAGTAGACCTGGGCTGTTCTAACCTTGATTTTTAGATAGAACTTTTCGAGTAGATAACTTTTCATATAGGACTCGTCTTAATCCGAGTTACGGTTTAGGATTTATGGCCCTCCGATCGTTACCATGTCCTTTAACGTTGTGCAGAAATTTCTGACCTACTCGCACTTAGACCGTCGCCACGGTCAAACCAAGACGAGTTTGCTTCTGTAAATTTTACCACACTTAAGGGACTCATAGACGGAGCCATGACCACTGGTCTCACCTTAATTCAGTAAGGGTAGAGGCCGTGGTGACTGACCGAAGTCAGCCTTTGTTTTAAACGATTTTCATAAACGAGTCTTACTTGTTACCTTTTGTTTAATGATGATTGATGATGACCCTTATGAACTTAATTATGTACTTGTAAACCTATTGAGACGACTTATTGACTTAGTGCTATTTGACTTAGGTTGAGGACGTTTGGACCGTTACTTGCACACCACTTTCCGACTACTACCTTACCATTACTACTAATCATTGTGAGTTATAGCATTCCCTTTTTACTTTAACTTATTTTGGGAACTGAGAATACATGCGGATTTTATGTTTTACATACTAGGCACGAGTACTTAAACTTTATATATGTGTGGGTTATATAACGGCAGAAACATTCCCTTTAGCTCGGTAACGTTTAATCATTGGTTTTTGAACCGTGAACGCGAATCTTAGATATGGATCCATAGGGTTTGACATCCCCACTCGGGCTAGTAGCGCTAGCATTTAACGAGTGTTTAATACTTCGAGGTTATACGCACTTGCCAAGTGCACTTTAAGGGGGTACATTAAACGTTAAGTTAGTTACCGGGTGCCCACGGTTAAGCATATACTTTTACATACTTTTGAAACGCTCGTTGTAGCACTGAAATCTCGTGGCCTACTTACATTACTGTTATACTTAAACTATAGCTCACCAACCTTTGTGTTGACCTTTTAAGCATGTATTTTCTCAGGTGCTTGAAGTCGCTTCCGCTATCTTACTAGTCGTGCTGTAGAACCCGCTGCCTAGAGTTGTTATCGCATGACTACTTATGTTGCATTCAAACTTTTTACTTATGAACTTATGTTATGTAACGACCATTATGGTCACGTACACTTATTTAATGCTTCTACTTAGTGAAGCATACTTTTGATTTGTAAAACAATTGACGTATGTTATGACGTCACTTTTATTTATGAATGTAAACTCTGTTTTGAAAACGCATATAGTACTTAACCTTGTAATGATCCTGTTGTTGATGGTCCGTACATGATGATTTAGTACGGGGCGTCACAGGTATGGTTTAACATAAGGTTTATCCTTAAATGTGTTATCTTCATTAACCTTTTCAACTACCGGTTCTTTTTCCTTATCTTGATCAGGTTGTGGTTCTTGTGGAGTAGGAATGGTTTCATCAGAAGTTACAGGTATTTCAGGTGGTTTAAGTGTTGTACCACTTCTTGTGGTAATAGCTTTAGCTGTTTCATTCCGGGGGTTAGCATTTGTATCGCTAGGTAGACTTCCCGGTTTTCTTTCACCTATTAACCTTGCTAGGTTACTCACTTCTTGTTCCAGATTTTGAATAGAAGCTTGTTGATTTCTAAATGCTTGAGCATTTTGTTCATTGGTTTGTTTTTGAGATGTGAAAAACTGCGTTTGAGTTTCAACTAGCTTCGTCATCATATCTTCTAAATTTGGCTTTTTATCATCGGTTTGTTGTGGTGGTTTGTTTTGAAAATTAGGTCTTTGCTGATTGTAAGTATTATTGGATACTTGTTGATTGCTAGGACCTTGTTGGTTGTTGTATGGAATATTTCGGTTATAATTCTGGTTTTGATTGTAAATCGGTCTTGGCGGTTGATAATTATTCTGATAATTATTTCCAGGCCTTTGGTTTATGTATGAAATATTCTCTCTTTGTTCCATTGTTAATTCAATACTGAGACAATCTTTTGTCAAATGTGGTCCTCCACACTGCTCACAACTAATTCGTATAGCATGAATATCTTTAGTCATCTTTTCCATTCGTCTCTCGAAAGCATCTATCTTTGCCGAAATGGAATCTAAGTCATGGCTAGAATCGGCTCTAGCTGCTTTAGATGATCTAATGATATCTTTTTCTTGGTGCCACTCATGTGAGTGGGAAGCAGTGTTATCAATAATTTTGTAAGCATCAGTTTCAGTTTTCTTCATAATAGAACCACCAGCTGCTATATCTATGTCTTTTCTTGTAGTGATGTCGCATCCTCGGTAGAATATTTGTACTATTTGACAGGTGTCTAAACCATGTTGCGGACATCCTCTTAATAACTTTCCATATCTTGTCCACGCCTCATATAGAGTTTCATTTGGCTTCTGTGTAAACGTAACAATTTCTGCTTGAAGTCTTACGGCTTTAGATGCAGGAAAGAATTGTTTAAGAAATTTGTCAATTAAAACATCCCATGTATCGATCGCCCCTTCAGGTAACGATTCCAACCAATCTTTGGCTTCTCCCTTTAAAGTCCAGGGAAATAACATGAGATATATCTGTTCATCCTCCACTTCTCGTATTTTAAATAGTGTACAGATCCTATTAAAGGTACGTAGATGTTCATTTGGATCTTCCTTCGGCGCACCACTAAATTGGCATTGATTAGTCACCATGTGTAGAATTTGTCCTTTGATTTCATAATCTGGCGCATTAATGTCTGGATGAGTAATTGCGTGACCTTGGCCAGTGCGTTTAGCTCTCATTCGGTCTTCCATACTTAAAGGTTCCAGATTCTCCATAATTGAATTTGTTGAATCGGTATCACTAGATGATTCTGATTTAATGGTTCGTTCCTCAACAATCTCTGTTTGAATGATTGGTGGTTCCGGAGGAAAGTTTAGTGGTTCAGGATCTACGAACCGTTCCTGAATATTCTTTGGATTCTCAATTGTGAGGTTGGATTCAAAAAATGGATTATCGAAAATTTGAACTGAAGTACTTGGTTGACTGGATGACGATTCTAAAGAAAAATCAACGGCGGTTATATTTGTTAAACGATGTCTTGATCGAGTTACAGGTGGTGAACGTACAAAAGGTGATGAACGTCTTGCTCGGTGCATTCACTGAATATCCTATTAGTTTTTAAAAGGAAAGAAAGAAAAATTATAATAAGTTATCCAATCAATAGACTTTTCTGATTTTGCCCACGTTTCGAATAGCCAAAAGATGCAGCAGAGGGGCAGGATTCGTTTGGTCTCAATATAATTGAGGACTGTTTGGCTCCAATAACCCGGTCCACGTACAAATCCAACTATTACTACGAACCAGAAAATTTTGATGTCTATTAATTTAACTACTTAAAATAAATTTTCGTTATTTTAAGAAATTTAGATAAGAAGTAGAAAAAAAATTCTAAGTCCTAAAAACTAGAATGGCGAGAAATAAGAGAGAAAAAGAGTTCGTCGAAAAAGGTCGAAAAAGAAAAAATGGTTGAAAAATAAAAGGTGACGGAATAATAAAAGAAACTTATAAAAACTTAAAAATACTTGACTAACCTAACCTTATTACTACAACTAACTTAAAATTATAATCGCAAATTGAAATTACTAATTGGAATGATAATTGATACATAGTAAAAGGTCTAAAAATATTAAAGCTTACAGGAAAAACTAAATCCCAAATGGAAATAACTTAAAAAGAAACTAAAACTTAAAAAGGCATCGCAAAATTCTAAAGCACATAAATCTTAGTCTAAAGAAAAAGCACTTAAGGAATTTTACGGCAAAGCCTAAAAATCTAGGAGTAAAAATGACTATAGCAAAAACTAAGTTTAAAATTAAATATGAGTTAAAAATACAAAAGTTATGCTACAACGATTAAAAAGGGACAAAATATAAAAATATAAAAAAAGTTGTAAAAGTATAATTTTTATAAAAATATTATTTTTATATTTTATAATAAAAGTATTAAGTTTATAATAAATAAAACTAGTTTAAAAGTAATATAAATAAAATAAACTAAAAACTTAATTATAATAATAATAATAATAAGATTAGGGTTTAATTAATAATAATTAAATAATAACCGTAATAAATGCGGAATTAGGGTTTGGATGTGGCCTGGTCAACCCCTTCATGCGAGTCGCATGGAATAAGGGGGTGGGTCATACGAGTCGCATGACCTGCCTTGCAGGTCCAAACCAGGGGGTTCAATGACAGGTTCAAACGTAATATTTATTATTTATTTATATTTTTCTGTTTTATATTTAAAAGATAAATATATATATAATTAAAATAAAACTTAATTTTAAAAACTAAAAATAAACTTAAAATACTTTATAATTTTGTAAAAATAAAAGAAAAACTTAAAAATATATTTAAAATACTTTTTTTTTCGGTTTTAAAAGATTTTTTAATTTTTTATATCTTTTTAAATTTTTATAATTTTTAAACAAAAATATATATATAACAAAAACTAATTAAAACTTAAAAATATTTTTTTTTTATATTGACGTTTCGCTTCGGTGTTCCCCGGCAGCGGCGTCAAAAATGCTTGATGTTTAGCGAGGTGTATATAAAATAGTTTATATTTTACTAGGAAAATACTATTAAATACGATACAATTTTACACAAGATATTTATTTATTTATAGAATGGATATACTTAAACCTTGCTACAACACTTATAGGCAGTGTACCTAATCGTACAGTAGTGTAGTTTTTAGTAAGTCCGGTTCGTTCCACAGGGAAATCTTTAAACAAAGCTCAACGCTATATTAGTTTACTTTTATAAAAATACAAATATATATATAAGTAATATTATTATTATAAAGGGGGGTTTTTACCGTTTAATGACCGGTTTGTCGATTTTAAGACTTTAGTCTCAGTTAAAACCTAATGTAAAATATAAAATAAATACAAGACTTAAATTAAAGCGTAAAGTAAATAACGATAATGAAATTGCGAATAATAAAAATGCGATAAAATAAAATTGCGATAATTAAAAAGTACGATAATTAAAAGTGCGATTAAATAACAATAAATAAAAGTGCGATAATTAGAAGTGCAATTAAATATAAAATAAAGGAAATTAAATATGAAATAAAAGAATTATGCTTATTTAAACTTCCGTAATCATGATGTTTGACGTGTTGATTTTAGTTTTATGCCCATGGGTTAATTGTCCTTTGTCCTGGATTATTCAATATGTCCGTCTGGTTTTTGTCCATAACAGTCCACCAGTCATAAATATAAAGTGCGAGTGTCCTCGTCAAATTATTATTATACCCGAAGTTAAATATTCCAACTAATTGGGGATTCGAATTGTAACAAGGTTTTAATACTTTGTTTAATGAATACACCAGGTTATCGACTGCGTGTAAACCAAGGTTTTACTACTTTGTTAACAATTACACCAATTACCCTTGAATGTAATTTCACTCCTGTTTTAATTATTCTAGTGGCTATTAATCCATTCCCGTGTCCGGTTAAATGAACGATTATTCGTACATATAAATACCCCGCCCATCGTGTCCGATCGAGTTTATATGGTAATTTATAGGGACGCCCAATTGTAAATCTTTATATTAACATTAACAAACTTTCATTTAGTTAAACAAATATAAAGCCCATTAATAGCCCATAGTCTAATTTCCACAAGTGTCGTTCTTTTGTCCAAACCCCAATTATGGTACAAAGCCCAATTACCCAATTTTAGTAATTAGCCCAACATCATGATTACTTCGTTTTAAATAAGCATAATAATAACTTAGCTACGAGACATTAATATAAAAAGGTTGAACATAACTTACAATGATTAAAAATAGCGTAGCGTTACACGGACAGAATTTCGACTTACACCCTTACAACATTCGCTAACATACCCTTATTATTAGAATTATAATTAAAATTAAAATTAAAATATAAATTATATATATATATATCGTATATATTGAGAGAGATATATTATGTGTTAAAAACTCGGCAGAAAACTGGCTTTATATAGGACCTGACCAACATTTTCACTCCATGCGACTCGCATGGATTTTGTGCTTCTGGCCATGCGAGTCGCATGGCCACCCTGGATCCAGCCAAATTGGTTTGTTTTCTTCTTGCCGACGTAATATAATAATAATATATAATATAATATAATTATATATATATTATATTATATTCTTGTGCATAGTAGATTAGATATTTTTGGTCCGTTGCGTCGGGCGTTTCTTCTTGGCTTAGGTCCCGGTTCCGGATTTTCGGACGTCTTCGCGTATTATTTTATATCGTGTACTTTGCGTCTTGTAACTTGTACTCTTGTCATTTTGAGACGTTCCTCATCAATATTTTGAACCTTTTTAATTGTATCTTGTACTTTTTAGCTCTTTGGACCTTTTTGTCTTCAATTTGTCGAATCTGCCTTTTATCTTCTCTTTTTAAAATTTAAACGAATATCGCTTGTAAATCGAACAATACCAACTAAAATCTTGTCTTTCTTAAGGAATAATGCTATGAAATATATGTTCGTTTTTAGCATTATCAGTAACCTACAACTAGTTGTCCACAGTTAGATGTACAGAAATAAATCGAAAAATATTATCTTGAATCAATCCACGACCCAGTGTATACGTATCTCAGTATTGATCACAACTCAAACTATATATATTTTGGAATCAACCTCAACCCTGTATAGATAACTCCAACATTCACATATAGAGTGTCTATGGTTGTTCCGAAATATACATAGATGTGTCGACATGATAGGTCGAAACATTGTATACGTGTCTATGGTATCTCAAGATTACATAATATACAATACAAGTTGATTAAGTTATGGTTGGAATAGATTTGTTACCAATTTTCACGTAGCTAAAATGAGAAAAATTATCCAATCTTGTTTTACCCATAACTTCTTCATTTTAAATCCGTTTTGAGTGAATCAAATTGCTATGGTTTCATATTGAACTCTATTTTATAAATCTAAACAGAAAAAGTATAGTTTTATAGTCAGAAAAATAAGTTACAAGTCGTTTTTGTAAAGGTAGTCATTTCAGTCGAAAGAACGACGTCTAGATGACCATTTTAGAAAACATACTTCCACTTTGAGTTTAACCATAATTTTTGGATATAGTTTCATGTTCATAATAAAAATCATTTTCCCAGAATAACAACTTTTAAATCAAATTTTGTCATAGTTTTAATTAACTAACCCAAAACAGCCCGCGGTGTTACTACGACGGCGTAAATCCGGTTTTACGGTGTTTTTCGTGTTTCCAGGTTTTAAATCATTAAGTTAGCATATCATATAGATATAGAACATGTGTTTAGTTGATTTTAAAAGTCAAGTTAGAAGGATTAACTTTTATTTGCAAACAAGTTTAGAATTAACTAAACTATGTTCTAGTGATTACAAGTTTAAACCTTCGAATAAGATAGCTTTATATGTATGAATCGAATGATGTTATGAACATCATTACTATCTCAAGTTCCTTGGATAAACCTACTGGAAATGAGAAAAATAGATCTAGCTTCAAAGGATCCTTGGATGGCTTGAAAGTTCTTGAAGCAGAATCATGACACGAAAACAATTTCAAGTAAGATTTCCACTCGAAATAAGATTGTTATAGTTATAGAAATTGAATTAAAGTTTGAATATGATTATTACCTTGTATTAGAAAGATAACCTACTGTAAGTAACAAAGGTTTCTTGATCTTGGATGATTACTTGGAATGGATTTAGAAAACTTGGAAGTAAACTTGCAATCTTGGAAGTATTCTTGATTTTATGAAACTAGAACTTTTGGAATTTATGAAGAACACTTAGAAATTGAAGATAGAACTTGAGAGAGATCAATTAGATGAAGAAAATTGAAGAATGAAAGTGTTTTTAGGTGTTTTTGGTCGTTGGTGTATGGATTAGATATAAAGGATATGTAATTTTGTTTTCATGTAAATAAGTCATGAATGATTACTCATATTTTTGTAATTTTATGATATATTTCATGCTAGTTGCCAAATGATGGTTCCCACATGTGTTAGGTGACTCTCATGGGCTGTTAAGAGCTAATCATTGGAGTGTATATACCAATAGTGCATACATCTAAAAGCTGTGTATTGTACGAGTACGAATACGGGTGCATACGAGTAGAATTGTTGATGAAACTGAACGAGAATGTAATTGTAAGCATTTTTGTTAAGTAGAAGTATTTTGATAAGTGGCTTGAAGTCTTTGAAAAGTGTATGAATACATATTAAAACACTACATGTATATACATTTTAACTGAGTCGTTAAGTCATTGTTAGTCGTTACATGTAAATGTTGTTTTGAAACCTTTAGGTTAACGATCTTGTTGAATGTTGTTAACCCATTGTTTATTATAACAAATGAGATGTTAAATTGTAATATTATCATGCTATTATGATATATAATATATCTTAGTATGATATATATACAGTTAAATGTCGTTACAACGATAATCGTTACATATATGTCTCGTTTCGAAATCATTAAGTTAGTAGTCTTATTTTTACATATGTATTTCATTGTTAATACACTTAATAATATATTTACTTATCATTTAACATAATTAACCAAGTGTATCAATATCTTAATATGATTCATATGTACCTAGTAAGACGTTGTTATAACGATAATCGTTATATATATCGTTTTCGAGTTTCTTAAATTAATAGTCTCATTTTTATGTATATAACTCATTGTTAAAATACCTAATGAGATACATACTTATAATAAAATCATGTTAACTATATATATAACCATATATATGTCATCGTATAGTTTTTACAAGTTTTAACGTTCGCGAATCACCGATCAACTTGGGTGGTCAATTGTCTATATGAAACCTATTTCAATTAATCAAGTCTTAACAAGTTTGATTGCTTAACATGTTGGAAACACTTAATCATGTAAATAACAATTTTATTTAATATATATATAAACATGGAAAAGTTCGGGTCACTACAGTACCTACCCGTTAAATAAATTTCGTCCCGAAATTTTAAGCAGTTGGAGGTGTTGACGTATCTTCTGGAAATAAATGCGGGTATTTCTTCTTCATCTGATCTTCACACTCCCAGGTGAACTCGGGTCCTCTACGAGCATTTCATCGAACCTTAACAATCGGTATCTTGTTTTGTTTAAGTCTCTTAACCTCACGATCCATTATTTCGACGGGTTCTTCAATGAATTGAAGTTTTTCATTGATTTGGATTTCGTCCAACGGAATAGTGAGATCTTCTTTAGCAAAACATTTCTTCAAATTTGAGACGTGGAAAGTGTTATGTACAGCCGCGAGTTGTTGAGGTAGCTCCAGTTGGTAAGCTACTGGTCCGACACGATCTATAATCTTGAATGGTCCAATATACCTTGGATTTAGTTTCCCCCGTTTATCAAATCGAACAATGCCTTTCCAAGGTGAAACCTTAAGCATGACCATTTCTCCAATTTCAAACTCTATATCTTTTCTTTTATTGTCCGCGTAGCTCTTTTGTCGACTCTGGGCGGTTTTCAATCTTTGTTGAGTTTGGATTATTTTCTCGGTAGTTTCTTGTATTATCTCCGGACCTGTAATCTGTCTATCCCCCACTTCACTACAACAAATTGGAGACCTGCACTTTCTACCATAAAGTGCTTCAAATGGCGCCATCTCAATGCTTGAATGGTAGCTGTTGTTGTATGAAAATTCTGCTAACGGTAGATGTCGATCCCAACTGTTTCCGAAATCAATAACACATGTTCGTAGCATGTCTTCAAGCGTTTGTATCGTCCTTTCGCTCTGTCCAACAATTTGTGGATGATAGGCAGTACTCATGTCTAGACGAGTTCCTAATGCTTGCTGTAATGTCTGCCAGAATCTTGAAATAAATCTGCCATCCCTATCAGAGATAATAGAGATTGGTATTCCATGTCTGGAGACGACTTCCTTCAAATACAGTCATGCTAACTTCTCCATCTTGTCATCTTCTCTTATTGGCAGGAAGTGTGCTGACTTGGTGAGATGATCAACTATTACCCAAATAGTATCATAACCACTTGCAGTCCTTGGCAATTTAGTAATGAAATCCATGGTAATGTTTTCTCATTTCCATTCCGGGATTTCAGGTTGTTGTAGTAGACCTGATGGTTTCTGATGTTCAGCTTTGACCTTAGAACACGTCAAACATTCTCCTACATATTTAGCAATATCGGCTTTCATACCTGGCCACCAAAAATGTTTCTTAAGATCCTTGTACATCTTCCCCGTTCCAGGATGTATTGAGTATCTGGTTTTATGAGCTTCTCTAAGTACCATTTCTCTCATATCTCCAAATTTTGGTACCCAAATTCTTTCAGCCCTATACCGGGTTCCGTCTTCCCGAATATTAAGATGCTTCTCCGATCCCTTGGGTATTTCATCCTTTAAATTTCCCTCTTTTAAAACTCCTTGTTGCGCCTCCTTTATTTGAGTAGTAAGGTTAGTGTGAATCATTATATTCATAGATTTTACTCGAATGGGTTCTCTGTCCTTTCTGCTCAAGGCGTCGGCTACCACATTTGCCTTCCCCGGGTGGTAACGAATCTCAAAGTCGTAATCATTCAACAATTCAATCCACCTACGCTGCCTCATATTAAGTTGTTTCTGATTAAATATGTGTTGAAGACTTTTGTGGTCGGTATATATAATACTTTTGACCCCATATAAGTAGTGCCTCCAAGTCTTTAATGCAAAAACAACCGCGCCTAATTCCAAATCATGCGTCGTATAATTTTGCTCGTGAATCTTCGATTGTCTAGACGCATAAGCAATCATATTCGTCCGTTGCATTAATACACAACCGAGACCTTGCTTTGATGCGTCACAATAAATCACAAAATCATCATTCCCTTCAGGCAATGACAATATAGGTGTCGTAGTTAGCTTTTTCTTCAATAATTGAAACGCCTTCTCTTGTTCATCCTTCCATTCAAATTTCTTCCCTTTATGCGTTAATGCAGTCAAGGGTTTTGCTATTTTGGAGAAATCTTGGATGAATCTTCTGTAGTAACCAGCCAATCCTAAAAATTGACGTATATGCTTCGGAGTTTTTGGGGTTTCCCACTTTTCAACGGTTTCGATCTTTGCGGGGTCCACCTGGATACCTTCTTTGTTCACTATGTGACCGAAGAATTGAACTTCTTCCAACCAAAATGCACACTTTGAAAACTTAGCGTACAGTTTTTCTTTTCTCAATACTTCTAGCACTTTTCTCAAATGTTCTTCATGCTCTTGATCATTCTTTGAGTAAATAAGTATGTCATCGATGAAAACAATGACAAACTTGTCAAGATATGGCCCGCACACTCGGTTCATAAGGTCCATGAACACAGCTGGTGCGTTAGTCAATCCAAACGGCATAACCATAAACTCGTAATGACCATAACACGTCCTAAAAGCAGTTTTTGGAATATCATCCTCCTTTACTCGCATTTGATGATATCCAGAACGTAAATCGATCTTCGAATAAACTGACGAGCCTTGTAGTTGATCAAATAAGTCGTCAATTCTCGGCAGTGGATAACGGTTTTTGATGGTAAGTTTGTTCAACTCTCTGTAGTAAATACACAACCTAAATGTACCATCCTTCTTCTTGACAAACAAAACAGGAGCTCCCCATGGTGATGTGCTTGGTCGAATGAAACCACGTTCTAATAGTTCTTGCAGTTGGCTTTGCAGTTCTTTCATCTCGCTGGGTGCGAGTCTATAAGGAGCACGAGCTATTGGTGCAGCTCCTGGTACAAGATCTATTTGAAATTCAACAGATCGATGTGGAGGTAGTCCCGGTAATTCTTTCAGAAATACATCGGGAAATTCTTTTGCGACGGGAACATCATTGATGCTCTTTTCTTTAGTTTGTACTTTCTCGACGTGTGCTAGAACAGCATAGCAACCTTTTCTTATTAGTTTTTGTGCCTTCAAATTACTAATAAGATGTAGCTTCGTGTTGCCCTTTTCTCCGTACACCATTAAGGGTTTTCCTTTTTCTCGTATAATGCGAATTGCATTTTTGTAACAAACGATCTCTGCTTTCACTTCTTTCAACCAGTCCATACCGATTATCACATCAAAACTCCCTAACTCTACTAGTATCAAGTCAATCTTAAATGTTTCGCTAACCAGTTTAATTTCTCGATTCCGACATATATTATCTGCTGAAATTAATTTACCATTTGCTAATTCGAGTAAAAATTTACTATCCAAAGGCGTCAATGGACAACTTAATTTAGCACAAAAATCTCTGCTCATATAGCTTCTATCCGCACCCGAATCAAATAAAACGTAAGCAGATTTATTGTCAATAAGAAACGTACCCGTAACAAGCTCCGGGTCTTCCTGTGCCTCTGCCGCATTAATATTGAAAACTCTTTCGTGGCCTTGTCCATTCGTGTTCTCCTGGTTCGGGCAATTTCTAATAATGTGGCCCAGTTTTCCACATTTATAACAAACTACATTGGCATAACTTGCTCCGACACTACTTGCTCCGCCATTACTCGTTCCGACACCATTTGTTCCTTTCGTTCTGTTAACCCCTGGTCCGTAGACCTCACACTTCGCCGCGCTATGACCATTTCTTTTACACTTGTTGCAAAATTTGGTGCAGAACCCCGAGTGATACTTTTCACACCTTTGGCATAGCTGCTTCTAATTGTTGTTGTTGTTGTTGCGGTTGTTATTGTTGTTAGGATGATTGTTGTAGTTGCTGTTGTTGTTGTTGTTGTTGTTGTTGTTGTTGTTGTTGTTGTTGTTGTTGTTGTTGGGCCGTTTGTTGTAGTTGCGATTGATGTTGCGATTGTTGGGATAATTGTTGCGATTATTATTGTAATTGCTGTTGTTGTTGTATTGGTGATTCTTATCACCGTTTTCCTCCCACTTTCTTTTGACTTGCTTCACATTGGCCTCTTCAGCCGTCTGTTCTTTAATTCTTTTCTCAATCTGGTTCACTAGTTTGTGAGCCATTCTACATGCCTGTTGTATGGAGGCGGGCTCGTGTGAACTTATATCTTCTTGGATTCTTTCCGGTAATCCTTTCACAAACACGTCGATCTTCTCTTCCTCATCTTCGAACGCTCCCGGACACAATAGGCACAATTCTGTGAATCGTCATTCGTACGTGGTAATATCAAATCCTTGGGTTCGTAACCCTCTAAGTTCTGTCTTGAGCTTATTGACCTCGGTTCTGGGACGGTACTTCTCGTTCATCAAGTGCTTGAATGCTGACTACGGTAGTGCATAAGCATCATCTTGTCCCACTTGCTCTAGATAGGTATTCCACCATGTTAATGCAGAACCTGTGAAGGTATGCGTAGCGTACTTCACTTTGTCCTCTTCAGTACACTTACTTATGGCAAACACCGATTCGACCTTCTCGGTCCACCGTTTCAATCCGATCGGTCCTTCGGTTCCATCAAATTCCAAAGGTTTGCAAGCAGTGAATTCTTTGTAGGTGCATCCTACACGATTTCCTGTACTACTAGATCCAAGGTTATTGTTGGTATGTAGCGCAGCCTGTACTGCGGCTATGTTTGAAGCTAGAAAAGTACGAAATTCCTCTTCATTCATATTCACGGTGTGTCGAGTAGTCGGTGCCATTTCCTTCAAAATAGTCAAATGGAACAAGTTAATCATACAGAATATTAAGAGTAGTTAATAGTATTTCGTAGCATAATATGAACTCATTTATAAAAGCTTTTTCTTCATATTAGCGTTTTATAAGTTTAAATTCGGGTAGTACCTACCTGTTAAGTTCATACTTAATAGCTAATATACAATTCAACTACTACAATTCTATATGAAAAACTGATTATAATAATATTTCGCGTTCAAACTTTTATACAATATTTTACAAACTTACAATACCGCTTATTTTACATAAAGCATGAAATATAGCACACAATAACTTTGATACAAGATATAGTTGTGAAGATAATTCTAGCTAGTACACAAGTCGTTCAGCAAAGGCAATAAAGACACGTAATTCATACGTCCAGAAACAAGTCATGCATTCTGGTTTTACTAGGACTATTTCCCATCCTTGGTCTTGTGGAACATAACCGTTATGGCCGTTGATAAGACAGCGTGTTGTAACATCGTCAAAGGGACGAGGGTTACGTAATGTCCAACAGTCCCGTAACAATCTAAAAACCTCATTTCTTACCCCAATTACCGACTCCGTCACTTGTGGGAACGTTTTGTTTAATAGTTGTAGCCCGATGTTCTTTTTCTCACTTTGGTGAGAAGCGAACATTACTAATCCGTAAGCATAACATGCTTCTTTATGTTGCATGTTAGCCGCTTTTTCTAAATCACGAAGTCCAATATTCGGATATATTGAGTCAAAATAATTTCTTAACCCATTGCGTAAAATAGCATTTGGGTTCCCCGCAATATATGCGTCAAAGTAAACACATCGTAACTTATGGATTTCCCAATGTGATATCCCCCATCTTTCGAACGAAAGCCTTTTATAAACCAAGGCATTCTTGAAACGTTCTTCGAATGTCTTACAAACTGATCTCGCCTTAAATAGTTGTGCCGAAGAATTCTGACCGACTCTAGACAAGATTTCATCAATCATGTCTCCGGGTAGGTCTCTTAAAATATTGGGTTGTCTATCCATTTTGTGTTTTTATACTGTAAAATAGACAAGAGTTAGATTCATAAAAAAAAATACTTATTAATACAAGCAATTTTTACATATATCATAAAGTATAAGCACACTATATTACATATATTACACCGCACGAATACTACTATCTTATTCGGACTTGCTTGTTTCTTCTTCTTCGGTTTTGGTTCGTTTTGCCAAGTTTCTAGGGATATATGATGTTCCCCTAATATGAGCCGTCGTTTTCCACATTGGTTTAGAAAAACCTGGTGGTTTAGAGGTTCACGGGTCATTGTTACAACTTAAGGGCTTCGGGGGTTGACGATACATATAAAGTTCATCGGGGTTGGAATTAGATTTCTCTATTTTTGTGCCCTTTCCATTATTATTTTCTTTTTCCTTTTTAAATTCAGTTGGGGTAATTTCTATAACATCATCGGAATTCTCGTCGGAATCCGATTCATCGGAGAATTGGTAATCCTCCCAATATTTTGCTTCCTTGGCGGAAACACCATTGACCATAATTAACCTTGGTCGGTTGGTTGAGGATTTTATTTTACTTAACCGTTTTATTATTTCCCCCACCGGTTCTATTTCCTCCTCCGGTTCCTCCTCTTCCGATTGTGATTCTTCTTCCGGTTCCGACTCTTCTACCGGTTCCTCTTCGGGAACTTGTGAATCAGTCCACGAATCATTCCAATTTACATTTGACTCTTCATTATTATTAGGTGCGTCAATGGGACTTGTTCTAGAGGTAGACATCTATCACATAATATCAAACGCGTTAAGAGATTAATATATCACATAATATTCACATGTTAAAAATATATAGTTTCCAACAAAATTTGTTAAGCAATCATTTTTCAAGTAAACACGGTCGAAGTCCAGACTCACTAATGCATCCTAACAAACTCGATAAGACATACTAATGCAAAATTCTGGTTCTCTAAGACCAACGCTCGGATACCAACTGAAATGTCCCGTTCTTATTGATTAAAAACGTTCCATATTAATTGATTTCGTTGCGAGGTTTTGACCTCTATATGAGATATTTTTCAAAGACTGCATTCATTTTTAAAACAAACCATAACTTTTATTTCATAGATAAAGGTATTAAAAAGCTTTACGTAGATTATCAAATAATGATAATCTAAAATATCCTGTTTACACACGACCATTACATAATGGTTTACAATACAAATATGTTACAACAAAATAAGTTTCTTGAATGCAGTTTTTACACAATATCATACAAGCATGGACTCCAAATCTCGTCCTTATTTAAGTATGCGACAGCGGAAGCTCTTAATAATCACCTGAGAATAAACATGCTTAAAACGTCAACAAAAAATGTTGGTGAGTTATAGGTTTAACCTATATATATCAAATCATAATAATAGACCACAAGATTTCATATTTCAATACACATCCCATACATAGAGATAAAAATCATTCATATGGTGAACACCTGGTAACCGACATTAAAAAGATGCATATATAAGAATATCCCCATCATTCCGGGACACCCTTCGGATATGGTATAAATTTCGAAGTACTAAAGCATCTGGTACTTTGGATGGGGTTTGTTAGGCCCAATAGATCTATCTTTAGTATTCGCGTCAATTGGGGTGTCTGTTCCCTAATTCTTAGATTACCAGACTTAATAAAAAGGGGCATATTCGATTTCGATAATTCAACCATAGAATGTAGTTTCACGTACTTGTGTCTATTTTGTAAATCATTTATAAAACCTGCATGTATTTTCATCCCAAAAATATTAGATTTTAAAAGTGGGACTATAACTCACTTTCACAGATTTTTACTTCATCGGGAAGTAAGACTTGGCCACTGGTTGATTCACGAACCTATAACAATATATACATATATATCAAAGTATGTTCAAAATATATTTACAACACTTTTAATATATTTTGATGTTTTAAGTTTATTAAGTCAGCTGTCCTCGTTAGTAACCTACAACTAGTTGTCCACAGTTAGATGTACAGAAATAAATCGATAAATATTATCTTGAATCAATCCACGACCCAGTATATACGTATCTCAGTATTGATCACAACTCAAACTATATATATTTTGGAATCAACCTCAACCCTGTATAGCTAACTCCAACATTCACATATAGAGTGTCTATGGTTGTTCTGAAATATATATAGATGTGTCGACATGATAGGTCGAAACATTGTATACGTGTCTATGGTATCTCAAGATTACATAATATACAATACAAGTTGATTAAGTTATGGTTGGAATAGATTTGTTACCAATTTTCACGTAGCTAAAATGAGAAAAATTATCCAATCTTGTTTTACCCATAACTTCTTCATTTTAAATCTGTTTTGAGTGAATCAAATTGCTATGGTTTCATATTGAACTCTATTTTATGAATCTAAACATAAAAAGTATAGTTTTATAGTCGGAAAAATAAGTTACAAGTCGTTTTTGTAAAGGTAGTCATTTCAGTCGAAAGAACGACGTCTAGATGACCATTTTAGAAAACATACTTCCACTTTGAGTTTAACCATAATTTTTGGATATAGTTTCATGTTCATAATAAAAATCATTTTCCCAGAATAACAAATTTTAAATCAAAGTTTGTCATAGTTTTTAATTAACTAACCCAAAACAGCCCGCGGTGTTACTACGACGGCGTAAATCCGGTTTTACGGTGTTTTTCGTGTTTCCAGGTTTTAAATCATTAAGTTAGCATATCATGTAGATATAGAACATGTGTTTAGTTGATTTTAAAATTCAAGTTAGAAGGATTAACTTTTATTTGCGAACAAGTTTAGAATTAACTAAACTATGTTCTAGTGATTACAAGTTTAAACCTTCGAATAAGATAGCTTTATATGTATGAATCGAATGATGTTATGAACATCATTACTACCTCAAGTTCCTTGGATAAACCTACTGAAAATGAGAAAAATAGATCTAGCTTCAAAGGATCCTTGGATGGCTTGAAAGTTCTTGAAGCAGAATCATGACACGAAAACAATTTCAAGTAAGATTTCCACTCGAAATAAGATTGTTATAATTATAGAAATTGAATTAAAGTTTGAATATGATTATTACCTTGTATTAGAAAGATAACCTACTGTAAGTAACAAAGGTTTCTTGATCTTGGATGATTACTTGGAATGGATTTAGAAAACTTGGAAGTAAACTTGCAATCTTGGAAGTATTCTTGATTTTATGAAACTAGAACTTTTGGAATTTATGAAGAACACTTAGAACTTGAAGATAGAACTTGAGAGAGATCAATTAGATGAAGAAAATTGAAGAATGAAAGTGTTTGTAGGTGTTTTTGGTCATTGGTGTATGGATTAGATATAAAGGATATGTAATTTTATTTTCATGTAAATAAGTCATGAATGATTACTCATATTTTTGTAATTTTATGAGATATTTCATGCTAGTTACCAAATGATGGTTCCCACATGTGTTAGGTGACTCACATGGGCTGCTAAGAGCTGATCATTGGAGTGTATATACCAATAGTGCATACATCTAAAAGCTGTGTATTGTACGAGTACGAATACGGGTGCATACGAGTAGAATTGTTGATGAAACTGAACGAGAATGTAATTGTAAGCATTTTTGTTAAGTAGAAGTATTTTGATAAGTGGCTTGAAGTCTTTGAAAAGTGTATGAATACATATTAAAACACTACATGTATATACATTTTAACTGAGTCGTTAAGTCATTGTTAGTCGTTACATGTAAATGTTGTTTTGAAACCTTTAGGTTAACGATCTTGTTGAATGTTGTTAACCCATTGTTTATTATAACAAATGAGATGTTAAATTGTAATATTATCATGATATTATGATATATAATATATCTTAGTATGATATATATACAGTTAGATGTCGTTACAACGATAATCGTTACATATATGTCTCGTTTCGAAATCATTAAGTTAGTAGTCTTATTTTTACATATGTATTTCATTGTTAATACACTTAATAATATATTTACTTATCATTTAACATAATTAACCAAGTGTATCAATATCTTAATATGATTCATATGTACCTAGTAAGACGTTGTTATAACGATAATCGTTATATATATCGTTTTCGAGTTTCTTAAATTAATAGTCTCATTTTTATGTATATAACTCATTGTTAAAATACCTAATAAGATACATACTTATAATAAAATCATGTTAACTATATATATAACCATATATATGTCATCGTATAGTTTTTACAAGTTTTAACGTTCGCGAATCACCGGTCAACTTGGGTGGTCAATTGTCTATATGAAACCTATTTCAATTAATCAAGTCTTAACAAGTTTGATTGCTTAACATGTTGGAAACACTTAATCATGTAAATAACAATTTCATTTAATATATATATAAACATGGAAAAGTTCGGGTCACTACAGTTGCTTCCGCTGTTAGACTTGCTATATTGGTGTTATAGACTTCCTGTTATGGACCTGCTGTGTTAGATTTCCGCTGCATTACTTAGAGATGTCTCAATCATGGAACTTTTCTTTTGCATTCGTAACTTATGTTATTTTAAAACAATGACTTGTAACGACCTTTATGTCACGTTATCTTTTGTAAAATGCTATATTTTATGAATGCAAACTGGTTTTCATACAGCATGTAGTGTTTGACCTTGTAATGATCATGTTATTGATGAACAGTACACGATGGTTTGTACGGGGCGTCACAGCAGCACATGCACACCCTTAAACGGATCATTCGCTATATTTAGGGAACCACTGAGCTCGGTTTACAGTTATATGTGAAATGTCCCGTTCATATTGATTATAAACGTTTGATATTAATTGATTTCGTTGCGAGGTTTTGACCTCTATATGAGACGTTTTTCAAAGACTGCATTCATTTTTAAAACAACCATAACCTTTATTTTATCAATAAAGGTTTTAAAAGCATTACGTAGATTATCAAATAATGATAATCTAAAATATACTGTTTACACATGACCATTACATAATGGTTTACAATAGAAATATATTACATCGACATATATTTCTTGAATGCAGTTTTTACACAATATCATACAAACATGAACTCCAAATCTTGTCCTTATTTTAGTATGCAACAGCGGAAGCTCTTAGTATTCACCTGAGAATAAACATGCTTTAAACGTCAACAAAAATATTGGTGAGTTATAAGTTTAACCTATATATATCAAATCATAACAATAGACCACAAGATTTTATATTTCAATACACATCCCATACATAGAGATAAAAATCATTCATATGGTGAACACCTGGTAACAGACATTAACAAGATGCATATATAAGAATATCCCCATCATTCCGGGACACTCTTCGGATATGATATAAATTTCGAAGTACTAAAGTATCCAGTACTTTGGATGGGGTTTGTTAGGCCCAATAGATCTATCTTTAGGATTCGCGTCAATTA
The DNA here is from genome assembly GCF_046630445.1 of Rutidosis leptorrhynchoides. Classification (NCBI taxonomy): domain Eukaryota; kingdom Viridiplantae; phylum Streptophyta; class Magnoliopsida; order Asterales; family Asteraceae; genus Rutidosis; species Rutidosis leptorrhynchoides. The sequence continues at coordinate 213,867,763 of NC_092335.1, forward strand.
GGGTGTCTGTTCCCTAATTCTTAGATTACCAGACTTAATAAAAAGGGGCATATTCGATTTCGATAATTCAACCATAGAATGTAGTTTCACGTACTTGTGTCTATTTTGTAAATCATTTATAAAACCTGCATGTATTCTCATCCCAAAAATATTATATTTTAAAAGTGGGACTATAACTCACTTTCACAGATATTTCCTTCCTCGAAAATAAGACTTGGCCACGGATCGATTCACGAACCTATACAAATATGTACATATATATCAAAGTATGATCAAAATATAATTACAACTATTTTTATTATGTTTTAAAGATTTGAGTGTATTAAGTCAGTTGTCCTCGTTAATAACCTACAACTAGTTGTCCACAGTTAGATGTACAGAAATAAATCGATATATAATATCTTGAATCAATCCACGACCCAGTGTATACACGTCTCAGGCTAGATCACAACTCAAAGTATATATATTTTTTGGAATCAACCTCAACCCTGTATAGCTAACTCCAACATTACTGCATATAGAGTGTCTATGGTTGTTCCAAATAATATATATACATGGGTCGATATGATATGTCCAAACATTTGCATACGTGTCTATGGTATCCCAAGATTACATAATATATTAGAATACATGTATAATACAATATAAGTTAGCTAGGATATGATTTGTATAGATTTGTTAAACATTTCCCGTAGCTAAAAAGATCAAAAATATCCAATCTTGTTTTACCCATAACTGATTCATTTTAAATCTGTTTTGAGTGAATCAAATTGGTAGGGTTTCATATTGAACTCTAATTTAAGAATCCAAACAGAAAAATTATAGGTTTATAGTCAGAAATTTAAGTTACATGTCAATTACTAAAAAGGTAGTCATTTCCGTCGAAAGAACGACATCTTGATGACCATTTTGAAAAACATATTTTCACTTTGAGTTTAACCAAGATTTTTGGATATAGTTTCATGTTCATATGAAAAATTATTTTCCCAAAAGAACAACTTTTAAATCAAAGTTTATCACAGTTTTTAATTATCCAAACCAAAACAGCCCCCGGTTTCACTACGACGGCGTATATCCGATTTTATGGTGTTCATCGTATTTCCAGGTTTTAAATCATTAGGTTAGCATATAATATAGATATAGAACATGTGTTTAGTTGATTTTAAAAGTCAAGTTAGAAGGATTAACTTTTGTTTGTGAATAAGTTTAGAATTAACTAAACTATGTTCTAGTGATTACAAGTTTAAACCTTCGAATAAGATAGCTTTATATGTATGAATCGAATGATGTAATGAACATCATTACTACCTCAAGTTTTCTGGATAAAACTACTAGAAATTAGAAAAATGGATCAAGCTTCAAAGGATCCTTGGATGGCTTGAAAGTTCTTGAAGCAGAATCATGACACGAAAACAGTTCAAGTAAGATTTTCACTCGAAATAAGATTATTATAGTTGTAGAAATTGAATCAAAGTTTGAATATGAATATTACCTTGAATTAGAAAGATAACCTACTATAAATAACAAAGGTTCCTTGATCTTAGATGATTACTTGGAATGGATTAGAAAGCTTGGAAGTAGACTTGCAAACTTGGAAGTATTCTTGATTTTTATGAAACTATACTTATGGAATTTATGAAGAACACTTAGAACTTGAAGATGGAACTTGAGAGAGATCAATTAGATGAAGAAAATTGAAGAATGAAAGTGTTTGTAGGTGTTTTTGGTTGTTGGTATATGGATTAGATATAAAGGATATGTAATTTTGTTTTCATGTAAATAAGTCATGAATGATTACTAATATTTTTGTAATTTTATGAGATATTTCATGCTAGTTGCCAAATGATGGTTCCCATATGTGTTAGGTGACTCACATGGGCTGCTAAGAGCTAATCATTGGAGTGTATATACCAATAGTACATACATCTAAAGCTGTGTATTGTACGAGTACGAATACGGGTGCATACGAGTAGAATTGTTGATGAAACTGAACGAGGATGTAATTGTAAGCATTTTTGTTAAGTAGAAGTACTTTGATATGTGTCTTGAAGTCTTTCAAAAGTGTAAGAATACATATCAAAACACATGTATATACATTCTAATGGAGTCGTTAAGTCTTCGTTAGTCGTTACATGTAAGTGTTGTTTTGAAACCTTTAAGTTAACGATCTCAATTAATGTTGTTAACCCAATGTTTATTATATCAAATGAGATGTTAAATTATTATGTTATCATGATATTATAATGTATGAATATCTCTTAATATGATATATACATTAAAATATCGTTACAACGATAATCGTTACATATAAGTCTCGTTTCTTAATTCTTGAGTTAGTAGTCTTGTTTTTACATATGTAGTTTATTGTTAACACACTTAATAATATATTTAAATATCATTTTATCATGTTAAATATAGTGTATCAATATCTTAATATGATACATATGTATTTAGTAGACGTTATCATAACGATAATCGTTATATATATATCATTTCGAGTTTCTTAACTTAGTAATCTCATTTCTTATGTATATCACACATTGTTAATATACTTAGTGAGATACTTACTCATCATAATCTCATGTCAACCATATATATATATATATATGTATATATATATATATGTATATGTATATATATATATATATATATATATATATATATATATATATATATATATATATATATATATATATATATATGTCTATATATACAACAACATGTAGTTTTTATAAATTTATAACGTTCGTGAATCGCCGGTCAACTTGGGTGATCAATTGTCTATATGAAACTTATTTCATTTAATCAAGTCTTAACAAGTTTGATTGCTTAACATGTTGGAAACATTTAGTCATGTAAATATCAATCACAATTAATATATATATACATGGAAAAGTTCGGGTCACTACAGTACCTACCCGTTAAATAAATTTCGTCCCTAAATTTTAAGCTGTTGAAGGTGTTGATGAATCTTCTGGAAATAGATGCGGGTATTTCTTCTTCATCTGATCTTCACACTCCCAGGTGAACTCGGGTCCTCTACGAGCATTCCATCAAACCTTAACAATCGGTATCTTGTTTTGCTTAAGTCTCTTAACCTCACGATTCATTATTTCGACGGGTTCTTCAATGAATTGAAGTTTTTCATTGATTTGGATTTCATCCAACAGAATAGTGAGATCTTCTTTAGCAAAACATTTCTTCAAATTCGAGATGTGGAAAGTGTTATGTACAGCCGCGAGTTGCTGAGGTAGCTCCAGTTGGTAAGCTACTGGTCCGACACGATCTATAATCTTGAATGGTCCAATGTACCTTGGATTTAGTTTCCCCCGTTTACCAAATCGAACAACGCCTTTCAAAGGTGAAACCTTAAGCATGACCATTTCTCCAATTTCAAACTCTATATCTTTTCTTTTACTGTCCACGTAGCTCTTTTGTCGACTCTGGGCGGTTTTCAATCGCTGTTGAATTTGGATGATTTTCTCAGTAGTTTCTTGTATTATCTTCGGACCCGTAATCTGTCTATCCCCCACTTCATTCAACAAATCGAAGACCTGCACTTTCTACCATAAAGTGCCTCAAACAGCGCCATCTCAATACTAGAATGATAACTGTTGTTGTAGAAAAATTCTGCTAGCGGTAGGTGTCGATCCCAACTATTTCTGAAATCAATAACACATGCTCGTAGCATGTCTTCAAGCGTTTGTATCATCCTTTCGCTCTGCCCATCAGTTTGTGGATGATAGGCAGTACTCATGTCTAGACAAGTCCCCAATGCTTGTTGCAACGTCTGCTAGAACCTTGAAACAAATCTACCATCCCTATCAGAGATAATAGAGACAGGTATTCCATGTCTGGAGACAACCTCCTTCAAATACAATCGCGCCAACTTCTCCATTTTGTCATCTTCTCTCATTGGCAGGAAGTGTGCTGACTTGGTGAGACAATCAACTATTACCCAAATAGTATCATAACCACTTGCAGTCCTTGGCAATTTAGTAATGAAATTCATGGTAATGTTTTCTCATTTCCATTCCGGGATTTCAGGTTGTTGTAGTAGACCTGATGGTTTCTGATGTTCAGCTTCGACCTTAGAACACGTCAAATATTCTCCTACATATTTAGCAATATCGGCTTTCATACCCGGCCACCAAAAGTGTTTCTTGAGATCTTTATACATCTTCCCCACTCCGGGATGTATTGAATATCTGGTTTTATGTGCTTCCTTAAGTACCATTTCTCTCACATCTCCAAACCTTGGTACCCAAATTCTATCAGCCCTATATCGGGTTCCGTCTTCCCGAATATTAAGATGTTTCTTTGATCCTTTGGGTATCTCAATTGAATCCTTCTTTTACAACCCCCTGTTGCGCCTCCTTTATTTGAGTAGTAAGGTTAGTACGAATAATTATATTCATAGCTTTTACCCGTATAGGTTCTCTGTCCTTTCTACTCAAAGCGTCAGCTACCACATTCGCCTTCTCCGGGTGGTATCGAATCTCAAAATCATAATCATTCAACAGTTCAATCCACATGCGTTGTCTCATATTCAGTTGCTTCTGATTAAATATATGTTGGAGACTTTTGTGGTCGGTATATATAATACTTTTGACCCCATATAAATAAGGCCTCCAAGTCTTTAATGCAAAAACAACAGCACCCAATTCCAAATCGTGAGTCGTATAATTTTGCTCGTGAATCTTCAATTGTCTAGACGCATAAGCAATCACCTTCGTTCGTTGTATTAATACACAACCGAGACCTTGCTTTGATGCGTCATAATAAATCACAAAATCATCATTCCCTTCAGGCAATGACAATATAGGTGCCGTAGTTAGCTTTTTCTTCAATAACTGAAACACCTTCTCTTGTTCATCCTTCCATTCAAATTTCTCCACTTTATGCGTTAATGCAGTCAAGGGTTTTGCTATTTTGGAGAAATCTTGGATGAATCTTCTGTAGTAACCAGGCAATCCTAAAAATTGACGTATATGCTTCGGAGTTTTTGGGGTTTCCCACTTTTCAACGGTTTCGATCTTTGCCGGGTCCACCTGGATACCTTCTTTGTTCACTATGTGACCGAGGAATTGAACTTCTTCCAACCAAAGTGCACACTTTGAAAACTTAGCGTACAGTTTTTCTTTCCTCAATACTTCTAGCACTTTTCTCAAATGTTCTTCATGCTCTTGATCATTCTTTGAGTAAATAAGTATGTCATCGATGAAAACAATGACAAACTTGTCAAGATATGGCCCACACACTCGGTTCATAAGGTCCATGAACACAGCTGGTGCATTAGTCAATCCAAACGGCATAACCATAAACTCGTAATGACCATAACGCGTCCTAAAAGCAGTTTTTAGAATATCATCCTCCTTTACTCGCATTTGATGATATCCAGAACGTAAATCGATTTTTGAATAAACCGACGAGCCTTGTAGTTGATCAAATAAGTCGTCAATTCTTGGCAGTGGATAACGGTTTTTGATGGTAAGTTTATTCAACTCTCTGTAGTCAATACACAACCTAAATGTACCATCCTTCTTCTTGACAAACAAAACAGGATCTCCCCATGGTGATGTGCTTGGTCGAATGAAACCACGTTCTAATAGTTCTTGCAGTTGGCTTTGCAGTTATTTCATCTCGCTGGGTGCGAGTCTGTAAGGAGCATGAGCTATTGGTACAGCTCCTGGTACAAGATCTATTTAAAATTCAATAGATCGATGTGGAGGTAGTCCCGGTAATTCTTTCGGAAATACATCGGGAAATTCTTTTGCGACGGGAACATCATTGATGCTCTTTTCTTCAGTTTGTACTTTCTCGACGAGTGCTAGAACAGTATAGCAACCTTTTCTTATTTGTTTTTGTGCCTTCAAATTACTAATAAGATGTATCTTCGTGTTGCCCTTTTCTCCGTACACCATTAAGGGTTCTCCTTCTTCTCGTACAATGCGAATTGCATTTTTGTAACATACGATCTCTGTTTTCATCTCCTTCAGCCAGTCCATGCCAACTATTACATCAAAACTCCCTAACTCTACTGGTATCAAATCAATCTTAAATATTTCGCTACCCAGTTTAATTTATCGATTTCGGCATATATAATCTCCTGAAATTAATTTACCATTTGCTAATTCGAGTAAAAATTTACTATCCAACTGCGTCAATGGATAACTTAATTTAGCACAAAAATCTCTACTCATATAGCTTCTATCCGCACCCGAATCAAATAAAACGTAAGCAGATTTATTGTCAATAAGAAACGTACCTGTAACAAGTTCCGGGTCTTCCCGTGCCTCTGCCGCATTAATATTGAAAACTCTTCTGCGGCCTTGTCCATTCATGTTCTCCTGGTTCGGGAAATTTCTAATAATGTGGCCAGGTTTTCCACATTTATAACAAACTACATTGGTATAACTTGCTTCGACACTACTTGCTCCGTCATTACTCGTTCCGACACCATTTGTTCCTTTCGTTCTATTAACCCCTGGTCCATAGACCTCACACTTCGCCGTGCTATGACCATTTCTTTTACACTTGTTGCAAAATTTGGTGCAGAACCCCGAGTGATACTTTTCACACATTTGGCATAGCTGCTTCTGATTGTTGTTGTTGTTGTGGTTGTTGTTGTTGTTGGGATGATTGTTGTAGTTGTTGTTATTGTGCCGTTTGTTGTAGTTGCGATTGATGTTGCGATTGTTGGGATAGTTGTTATTGTATTGGTGACTCTTATCACCGTTTTCCTCCCACTTTCTTTTGACTAGCTTCACGTTGGCCTCTTCGACCGCCTATTCTTTAATTCTTCCCTCAATCTGGTTCACTAGTTTGTGAGCCATTCTACATGCCTTTTGTATGGAGGCAGGCTTGTGTGAACTTATATCTTCTTGGATTCTCTCAGGTAACCCTTTCACAAACGCGTCGATCTTGTCTTCCTCATCTTCGAACGCTCTCGGACACAATAGGCACAATTCTGTGAATCGTCTTTTGTACGAAGTAATATCGAATCCCTGTGTTCGTAACCCTCTAAGTTCTGACTTGAGCTTATTGACCTCGGTTATAGGACGGTACTTCTCGTTCATCAAGTGCTTGAATGCTGACCACGGTAGCGCGTAAGCAGCATCTTGTCCCACTTGCTCTAGATAGGTATTCCACCATGTTAACGCAATACCTGTGAAGGTATGCATAGAGTACTTCACTTTGTCTCCTTCAGCACACTTACTTATGGCAAACACTGATTCAACTTTCTCGGTCCACCGTTTCAATCCGATTGGTCCTTCGGTCCCATCAAATTCTGAAGGTTTGCAGGTAGTGAATTCCTTGTAGGAGCATCCTACACGATTTCTTGCGCCGTTAGCTGTATTGCTAGATTCAGAGTTATTGTTGGTATGTAGCGCGGCCTGTACTGCGGCTATGTTTGAAGCAAGAAAGGCACGAAATTCCTCTTCGCTCATATTCAAGGTGTGTCGAGTAGTCGATGCCATTTCCTTCAAAATAGTCAAATGAAACAAATTAATCATATAGAATATTAAGAGTAGTCAATAGTATCTCGTAGCATAATATGAACTCATTTATAAAAGCTTTTTCTTCATATTAGCGTTTTATAAGTTTAAATTCGGGTACTACCTACCAGTTAAGTTCATACTTAGTAGCTAATATACAATTCAACTACTACAATTCCATATGAAAAACTGATTATAATAATATATCACATACAAATATTCTTCAAACTTACAAGTTCGCTATATTACATATAACATGAAATATAGTACACTATGATACAGGACAGTTTTGAAGATAAATCTAGTTAATACGCAAGTTGTTCAGCAAAGGAAATAAAGACATGTAATTCATAAGTCCAGAAACAAGTCATGCATTCTGGTTTTACTAAGACGACTTCCCATCCTTGGTCTTATGGAAAATAACCGTTATGACCATTGGCTAGGCAGCATGTTGTAATGTCGTCAAAAGGACGAGGGTTTCGTAATGTCCAACAGCCCCGTAATAATCTAAAAACCTTATTTCTCACCCCAACTACTGAATCCGTCACTTGTGGGAAAGTTTTATTTAAAAGCTGCAATCCGATGTTCTTTTTCTCACTTTGGTAAGAAGCGAACATCACTAACCCGTAAGCATAACATGCTTCTTTATGTTACATGTTAGAAGCTCTTTCTAATTCACGAAATCCTATGTTAGGATATGTTGAATCAAAATAGGTTCTTAACCCGTAGCGTAAAATTGCATTTGGGTTCCCCGCATTTAACGCTTTAAAGAAAACACGGCGTAACTTAAAGTCTCCCCAATGTGATATACCCCACCTATCAAAGGAAAGCCTTTTATAAACTAAGGCATTTCTGGAAAGTCTTTCAAATGTTTGACAAGTTAATTTCGCCATAACTAAATGTGCTGATGAATTCTGACCGACTCTAAACAAGATTTCCTCAATCATATCCTCTGGTAGGTCTTCTAAAATATTCGGTTGTCTACCCTTAACGTCCATTTTGTTTTTATACTGTAAAATAGACAAGGATTAGATTCGTAATAACAAACAATAAAAGAAATTTTTACATAGAACATAAAAGTACAAGCACACTACAATACATTTATTACACAACATGCTCACACCCCTCTAATCTGAATCACTGGTTTCTTCTTCTTCGGACTTGGTTCTTTTTCCTAATTTTCTAGGGATATATGATGTTCCTCTAATACGAGCCGTCATTTTCCACATTGGTTTAGAAAAACCTGGTGGTTTAGAGGTTCCCGGGTTATTGTCACGATATTGAAAATACGGGTGTTGACGGTACATATAAAGTTCATCGGGGTCGGAATCAGATTTCTCTATTTTGATGCCTTTTCCCTTATTATTTTCTTTTGCCTCATTAAATTGGGTCGGGATAATTTCTATAACATCATCGGAATCCTCATCAGGATCCGATTCATCGGAAACTTGGTAATTTTCCCAATATTTTGCTTCCTTAGCGGAAACACCATTGACCATTATTAACTTTGGTCCATTGGTTGAGGATTTTTTTTATTTGACCGGTTTTCTGTGGTTCCTACTATTCCCCCTCCGGAACCTCTTCTTCTTCCGGTTCCTCTTCTTCTGGTTCCTCTTCTTCCGGTTCCTCTTCTTCCAGTTCCGTTTCCTCTTCTTCCGGTTCTTCGGGAACTTGTGAATCTTGCCAATATATATTCGACTCTTCGTTATTATTAGGTGAGTCAATGGGATTTGTGCTAGAGGTAGACATCTATCACACAATATCAAACATGTTAAGAGATTAATATATCACATAATATTTACATGTTAATAATATATAGTTTCCAACAAAAATGTTAAGCAATCATTTTTAAAGAAAACACGGTCGAAGTCCAGACTCACTAATGCATCCTAACAAACTCGATAAGACACACTAATGCAAATTTTCTGGTTCTCTAAGACCAATGCTCGGATACCAACTGAAATGTCCCGTTCATATTGATTATAAACGTTCCATATTAATTGATTTCGTTGCGAGGTTTTGACCTCTATATGAGACGTTTTTCAAAGACTGTGTTCATTTTTAAAACAACCATAACCTTTATTTTATCAATAAAGGTTTTAAAAGCATTACGTAGATTATCAAATAATGATAATCTAAAATATACTGTTTACACATGACCATTACATAATGGCTTACAATAGAAATATATTACATCGACATATGTTTCTTGAATGCAGTTTTTACACAATATCATACAAACATGGACTCCAAATCTTGCCCTTATTTTAGTATGCAACAGCGGAAACTCTTAGTATTCACCTGAGAATAAACATGCTTTAAACGTCAACAAAAATGTTGGTGAGTTATAGGTTTAACCTATATATATCAAATCGTAACAATAGACCACAAGATTTCATATTTCAATACACATCCCATACATAGAGATAAAAATCATTCATATGGTGAACACCTGGTAACCGACATTAACAAGATGCATATATAAGAATATCCCCATCATTCCGGGACACCCTTCGGATATGATATAAATTTCGAAGTACTAAAGCATCCGGTACTTTGGATGGGGTTTGGTAGGCCCAATAGATCTATGTTTAGGATTCACGTCAATTAGGGTGTCTGTTCCCTAATTCTTAGATTATCAGACTTAATAAAAAGGGGCATATTCGATTTCAATAATTCAACCATAGAATGTAGTTTCACGTACTTGTGTCTATTTTGTAAATCATTTATAAAACCTTCATGTATTCTCATCCCAAAAATATTAGATTTTAAAAGTGGGACTATAACTCACTTTCACAGATATTTCCTTCCTCGGAAATAAGACTTGGCCACGGATCGATTCACGAACCTATACAAATATCTACATATATATCAAAGTATGATCAAAATATAATTACAACCATTTTTATTATGTTTTAAAGATTTGAGTGTATTAAGTCAGCTGTCCTCGTTAATAACCTACAACTAGTTGTCCACAGTTAGATGTACAGAAATAAATCGATATATAATATCTTGAATCAATCCATGACCTAGTGTATACACGTCTCAGGCTAGATCACAACTCAAAGTATATATATATTTTGAAATCAACCTCAACCATGTGTAGCTAACTCCAACATTACTGCATATAGAGTGTCTATGGTTGTTCCAAATAATATATATACATGGGTCGATATGATATGTCAAAACATTTGCATACGTGTCTATGGTATCCCAAGATTACATAATATATTAGAATACATGTATAATACAATATAAGTTAGCTAGGATATGATTTGTATAGATTTGTTAAACATTTCCCGTAGCTAAAAAGATCAAAAATATCCAATCTTGTTTTACCCATAACTTCTTCATTTTAAATCCGTTTTGAGTGAATAAAATTGCTATGGTTTTATATTGAACTCTAATTTAAGATTCCAAACAGAAAAAGTATAGGTTTATAGTCGGAAATTTAAGTTACAAGTCAATTACTAAAGAGGTAGTCATTTCCGTCGAAAGAACGACATCTTGATGACCATTTTGAAAAACATACTTTCACTTTGAGTTTAACCAAGATTTTTGGATATAGTTTCATGCTCATATGAAAAATAATTTTCCCAGAAGAACAACTTCTAAATCAAATTTTATCATAGTTTTTAATTATCCAAACCAAAACAGCCCCGGTTTCACTACGACGGCGTATATCCGATTTTATGGTGTTCATCGTGTTTCCAGGTTTTAAATCATTAAGTTAGCATATCATATAGATATAGAACATGTGTTTAGTTGATTTTAAAAGTCAAGTTAGAAAGATTAACTTTTGTTTGCGAACAAGTTTAGAATTAACTAAACTATGTTCTAGTGATTACAAGTTTAAACCTTCGAATAAGATAGCTTTATATGTATGAATCGAATGATGTTATGAACATCATTACTACCTCAAGTTTTCTGGATAAAACTACTAGAAATGAGAAAAATGGATCTTGCTTCAAAGGATCCTTGGATGGCTTGAAAGTTCTTGAAGCAGAATCATGACACGAAAACAGTTCAAGTAAGATTTTCACTCGAAATAAGATTGTTATAGTTGTAGAAATTGAATCAAAGTTTGAATATGAATATTACCTTGAATTAGAAAGATAACCTACTGTAAATAACAAAGGTTTCTTGATCTTAGATGATTACTTGGAATGGATTAGAAAGCTTGGAAGTAGACTTGCAAACTTGGAAGTATTCTTGATTTTTATGAAACTATACTTATGGAAATTATGAAGAACACTTAGAACTTGAAGATGAAACTTGAGAGAGATCAATTAGATGAAGAAAATTGAAGAATGAAAGTGTTTGTAGGTGTTTTTGGTCGTTGGTATATGGATTAGATATAAAGGATATGTAATTTTGTTTTCATGTAAATAAGTCATGAATGATTACTAATATTTTTGTAATTATATGAGATATTTCATGCTAGTTGCCAAATGATGGTTCCCACATGTGTTAGGTGACTCACATGGGCTACTAAGAGCTGATCATTGGAGTGTATATACCAATAGTACATACATCTAAAAGCTGTGTATTGTATGAGTACGAATACGGGTACATACGAGTAGAATTATTGATGAAACTGAACGAGGATGTAATTTTAAGCATTTTTGTTAAGTAGAAGTACTTTGATATGTGTCTTGAAGTCTTTAAAAAGTGTAAGAATACATATCAAAACACATGTATATACATTCTAATGGAGTCGTTAAGTCTTCGTTAGTCGTTACATGTAAGTGTTGTTTTGAAACCTTTAAGTTAACGATCTCAATTAATGTTGTTAACCCAATGTTTATTATATCAAATGAGATGTTAAATTATTATGTTATCATGATATTATGATGTATGAATATCTCTTAATATGATATATACATTAAAATATCGTTACAACGATAATCGTTACATATAAGTCTCGTTTCGTAATTCTTGAGTTAGTAGTCTTGTTTTTACATATGTAGTTCATTGTTAAAACACTTAATGATATATTTAAATATCATTTTATCATGTTAAATATAGTGTATCAATATCTTAATATGATACATATGTATTTAGTAGACGTTATCATAACGATAATCGTTATATATATCATTTCGAGTTTCTTAACTTAGTAATCTCATTTCTTATGTATATCACACATTGTTAATATACTTAGTAAGATACTTACTCATCATAATCTCATGTCAACTATATATATATGTCTATATATACAACAACATGTAGTTTTTATAAATTTGTAACGTTCGTGAATCGCCGGTCTACTTGGGTGATCAATTGTCTATATGAAACTTATTTCATTTAATCAAGTCTTAACAAGTTTGATTGCTTAACACGTTGGAAACATTTAGTCATGTAAATATCAATCACAATTAATATATATAAACATGGAAAAATTCGGGTCACTACAATATGCATCTTCTCCCACCACCTTGGTTGCCTACTCTAACGCTGATTGGGCAGGTTATCCTACTACCAGAAGATCTACCTCCGACTATTTTGTTTTTCTTGGCAACAACCTTCTCTCATGGTCATTCAAGCGGCAACTCACGCCCTTACGCTCCAGTGCTGTAGCAGAGTATCGTGGAGTTGCCAATGCGGTTGCTGAGACTTGCTGGATTCGCAACCTTCTTCGAGAGCTTCATTGTCCTCTTACCTTAGCCAAATTGGTATATTGTGATAATGTTTACTCGTTCTACCTATCTTCTAATCCGGTTCAGCACCAGCGGACCAAACATATTAAGATCGACATTCACTTCGTTCGTGATCTTTTTGCTCAGGGACAAGTACGAGTTCTACATGTTTCGTCAAGATATCAGTTTGCAGACATCTTTACCAAATGTCTCCCATTCGCTCTATTTGATGAGTTTCGATCTAGTTTGAGCGTTCGGCGTACTCCCGCTCCACCTGCGGGGGATGTTAAACTATGTTATTTATCTATATTATTCGATTCCTTGTATTATGTGTGTTGGACTTAGTCCATTACTCATTGTTAGAGTTTTTGGTTATATATAGCCACTTTCATGTACTCGATACTCATTCACAATAATATAGATCCAAATCATTGTTTAACACGTATAACAAGTGTAATTGTTTCCGTTACATGAACGTCACAAATCATTCCGATCCATATACCATACTAACGGTCTGTTTACTTTTTTTCTCATTAAGTTCTGTATAGATATAGATGGCAGTATGAGTAAGGATGATTATATGTAGTAATCACTCAATAAAAAATGCCGTTTACTTTTTGTGCTAAATAAATTGCCTGAATGATGAAAATTACTATTTTAACCCTAACAAAAAAACATTTTCTCAGTTTAATGTTATCGAAACCCACAAAATCATAAAATTTGATGGCATTCTGATTTACAAGGCATTTCATTGTTCACAAAATACAGAGTATGTTTAGTATGTTTACACGAACTAAGGTATTACGCATGACACCATTTTTATCTATGTAATTTTCACAGCACAATAACCTAAAAATTGTAAAATTAAAAATTCATAGGAATTAAAGAATTCAGTGGTGACGATTGTAACAAAGATGTGGTGATCGGCGAGGATTCCGATATCGGGATCCACATCTTAGTTGTGTGTTCTAGACTTCCGGTTAAGGTTCCGACACCTACTTCAGCTCTTATAGAATTTTTGTTTGTGTTCGTTGAATTTGTGATATTCCGTTTTTCATGTTTCTTGTGTTTTAATTTCGTAGTTGAAATTATATACAATAATTTTATGTCAGGTGAAAGAAGAAATTGTAGTGGTGGGGATGAAGCAGAAATATAATTTGAAGGAAGAGGAGAAGGGCAATGTGGTAAAGGGTATGATCCATATGGGGACAAGTGTGCTTTTGGCGGTGACCTACAAAGCTCTCTATAATGACATTTGAATAATTTAAGCTAAAAGTAAACAGCTTTTTTTTTTACCGAATAAGCTTTTAATACAACTCAGCCCATTAATTCAAAAGTAAACAGGCCCTAAATACTGCATGAGCCTATCGTAAGAAATATTGATGATACTAATGAATATGAATTTTGCATTAGTATGTACCATTGAAGTACTAAACTACGAAAGTGTAAGTGGCCCACCTAACACTATAGAGGAGCTCATCCAACTAAGAGGTTGTCGAGTTGAATTCGGAGATGAATATTTGTAAATATGTCGTACAAAATTTTATGAAAAATATGTGAGTTTGTCTTTAACAAATATATGTACATATGAAGAATTTTTCATGTCCTAAAGCTAACAGAAACAAAAGCTAGATGATCAATGTTTAATGTTTAGGTTCGTGAGAAAAGTGAAACTATATATGGTGGTGGAACTAAAACACATTTGTAATGGGTGCATTGGCGGATAATAGTTGATGTATTTGGGTTTGAGACTCGATGTGCGAGTCTTGGGCGGCCATCAATTAGTTTTGAATTAGGTTCTTCGTTTTCTATATACTATAACCTAAATTTCTTGTATTGCATGAAAATAGTAAACAAAATCTATAGCTGCTAGTTGTAGACTAAACCAATCAGCCCGATTAAATATTTGTTTTTGTCGATTCTAAATAAATTGTTTAATTTTTCTTTTGTTGAGAGTTGGATTGTGATTTTTTGAATCGCAAGTATAGTTTGTTCCAAGAAACGAGATACTTTTTACAATTCAACGTTAAAAAATTAAAATACGAAGTGTATTAATTAGTCTGATCTGAATAATACGTATTAACAAGACAAAATTGTGTGCGGGTTCTCTATAGTATGTCCCAAAAAGCCAATGCATCTAAAAGAAGTTATTCGCCTTGAAAAATCTCGTGGAGAGTTCAAATTATTAATGAACGTTAAAAATTTCGTTCAACTTAATCTTGTGCCAAACATATAAGGGTAAAAGAGTCAATCTACTCTTTCTCATCGCCAACTTATGTCCTTCACCTCCAACTTTAAAACCCCCGATTATAATCTCAAGTTTATTTCTACTCTATTTAAATATATGCATATAAAGTTGCAATGCCTTCAATTGATTTTGCAACCATACAATGATGTTGGTCCACAGTCAAGCAACCTAGTACTTTTCATGAGATAAATTGAACATAATAAGAATAAAATTACAAAGTGCGGAATCAATTGATCTATTCAATTATGAATAACAGAATAAACAAATAGAGAAGTTATTATTATTGAATTGGCGAATTGAAATGAATTACAAGTTTCCTATTTATAGATTTGAGAAACACGCTTTTCAAATCTTTAAAGATCTATTCCAAAACAAACTATGCAAAATATAAGTAAACTAGATAATATCAAATATCTTCAATAATATTCTCCTAAAAATTAGAGATATTCGCTTTGATGGAATCTCTTCATTCTTCAAGGATTTCACTCGTATTTGATATAGTCTTTATCTTTTATCAGCATCAGTAGAATCTGTGTTACTTGTTGAACAGAGTCTGTGTTCTTCAATCTTTCACACTCTAATTGTACAGACTCTAATTTTCTAGACTCAAATTACTTTTAGTCAAGACTTCTTTGACTCACCAGATTCACATATTTTCTAACAATCTCCCCCTAACTGATTATGTCAAAACACATGAACAAAAAACATACAAATTGAATTGAACTGTTCATTAATAAACAATCTTACAGACTCGATTATTTAAAACCATATTGTTTTTCTTTTCTTTCCTCCATTCTTCTTTTGACTTGAAGATCATGTTTCAGCTGTTGATTTTTTCTTCTGAAGCTTTGCATACTCATCTTTGATTTCATCGCCCATGAATCTCAGACTAGAATTACCTTCAATCTCAGTCAAATGTAAAAACAAAAATTTTACCAATTTTTTTCTGAATGGCAGACTTTGTTCAGTTTCACACTTCTTAAGAAGTGCAATCAGATAGCTTAGCTTTATATCCTTGAACTTGTTAACCTTCATTAGACATTCAGTATCTCTTTTATCCCTATACATCAACCCTTCATGATAAGATACTTACACATTTTCCATAAACCTTAAATATCTTGGTACTTGAAAAATTGGATGTTTTTCATTTTCAAAAATTAGGTTAACCCCATCAATTTTGGTTCTTTCTTCTTCTGAATGAGCTTTGCAGTATACTCTGTAGTCTTCTTCTGCAATCATTCCCAGCTTATATGAGACATGTATCAACATACGATTCCGTCAAAGAACTTCAGGTTTAAGATCCCACTCTTGCAATATCTTCACACTTCTTGCAATGCTCTTCCATTCAAAGAAACATAAAATAAACAACTGATCCAAATTAATTATTCTTTTGCTTTGATCATCTAAAGTCATCTCAATACATATCACCCCATCATCATTTCTTCTCAGCACACAATCAGCTATAGTATTATCTTTGAAACCTATGTCTGAAAAAACTTTCATTTAACTTTTATGCCAACTCTCTTTCTTCTTCCAGTTGTTTCAGCACAAACCTCTCAGATTTAGAATTTAACTCGTTCTCTTTTACCATTTTCAAGTAATCCTCAACATACATTCCTTCTGCATCAGCAGCTTCTCTAACTAACTCATCGACTGCTTCTTCCCCAGGACTTAATTTTCTTTTTCCAGCAGCTTTTTCTTTTCTTTATGTACTTGAGTCTGTACTCTGTTTTGCAGATTCTGCTCTCCTTTCAGCTCTAGCTCTCCTTCTTTCAGCCATGTTCATAGCTAACACAGAAATCATATCATCATCATTATCATCACTATCACTATTAGGCTCAATGCTAATCACACTTGGCTTACACCTTTCAGCCTTCTTCTTCTTCTTTGGAATGAATTTCTTTCTTACATACTACACAGTGACTTCAGGTTGTTGTTTCTTTTGCTCAGATTGCTTCTCCCCCTCAACCTTAGATTCCCCTGCACCTTCAACATTTGACTCCCCCTCAGCCTTTGAGGGTGCACCTACACCTTCTATCCATAGAATCCATTCACCTGTACCATCATTCGCAATTTTAACTCTTTTACCTGGATGCTTTGCAATGAATTCATCAAATTCCTGCTTTCTCCTTTTCATCTCCCCCTTTTTGACATCATCAATCTCATCATAAGAATAAGGTGGAGGATCTATATGAGTAATATGATTATAAATCCTCTCTTGAAATTCTTTGATTTTCCCAAGCTCTGTAGCCAAACCAGCAACCTCAGGATGAATTCTATTCATCTCCTCCATAGCCACCTTCATAGAATCCAACTTTATGTTGATAGTCTGAAGTGCAACAGTGTTAGAACATGAAGTAGTTGCCTGATCTCTCTGTACCTACATCTTCACACCTTTCAAACTCTCAACTAACCTCCTTACATCCTCCAGCTCATTCCTGGTTGCCAAGTTATTGTTCAAGTTATTAAACCCATCCTGCACACTTGTCAGCTTATCTTCAAAGTGCGAAGTTAATTTAATCAAAGCATTAAAAATGCCAACCAAGTTTACTTGTGCCTCAGGCTGGGGTGGAATACCAGTAGTGGGTGATTGAGTGGTTGGTGTGCCCTCACCTTCCTCTTGTTGAGAAGGACTGGGATCATGAGACACAGAAGGGTTTTGAGCCTGTACCTCACCCTGTGACCTAAAATCAACATTGGCAGCTTGTGCAAGTAAGTTTAAGGAGTTATCAGTGGGAGATAAGTGGGTTAGATTTACATTTGAGGTAGTAGTGGGTTTAGGTGAATTTGGTGGAGCTGTGGATTGGTTTTTTGAGTCCAAGATTGGGACATCTTTAGTTTGACCAACTGAGGGGGTTTCATCAGGGTCAGTAATGTGGTGATCCAAGTTAACTACTTTAGTAGGTGAAGGCTGGTTCTGGTCAATAATATCACGACCCTACTTTTTCCGTTATCTTTTACCGTTTATTATTTAACATCCATTAATTGGTATTCGTGACACGTCATTTCTATGACTTATATTATTATTTTAGTAATAATATATTATTTATTATGTGTTATATGAATATTTGTATTCGTATTTAAAATTGTACGTTTCTACGTGTCGTGGATTTATATCCGGCGAATCATTTCGGTTTTCAAACCAACGATTAGACTTTTGGAATTTTTGAATCCAAGTTATTTTGTTTATGATATTTTTCATATCATATGATATTATAAAATATTTCTATATTTTATTTTTCGCGGATGTGTGTTCTTTCCGAAATATTTAATCGCGTAGCTGTGTTTTCGCGTTTCGGGCTTCGTTCGAAATTTTAGGCCAAAAGCAATTTATCAAAATAATATTTTGGGCTAAGTAGAGCCCACCCTATGCCAAAATCGGCCAGCCCACCCCCCAACATGCTCACCCATTTTTCTAATTTTTGACTAACACTTCATTTTGCTCTCATTTTGGTCATTTCTCTTTCCAAACCCTAAACACACACTCCTCCCTCCTCCCCTCTCTAGTATCTCCTCTGGCACGAATTTTTTCAACCTCACATCCCAAAAATCGGCCAACATCATTACACATACAATTGTTCATCATTTTTCAAGATTAGTTACATAATCGGATTGTCCTTTTCGCGTCCTACATCATCCTTCTTCTCGATTTTGATTTGGGTATAATCTCAAACCCTAATTTTTACATTTTAATTTATTTTTGCTGATTTTTATATGTATGATGATGTTATAGTACTTGTGTGTGATTGTATTGATGATTGGATGCGTAGAAATACTCGTTTGTGTATGATTTCGGCTTGATAATTTTTGGACAGAGGACTTTTGTTTGAAATTGGTAAACTTAACAGTATTTTTTGGTAAAATAAAGTGTTTAGATGAGTTCCTCTCATCAATACAATAATTTTAGGCTTTAGATTCATGTTATTTCGAGTTTCAGATCAAAAGTTATGCCCGATTTAGGGTTTTGATGAAATTAAAATGTAAAATCGATTTTGATCAGTTGGGGTCCGACTTTATGATAATATTTGGAGTCTCTAGAGTGTACCATTGGGTTAGGATTGATGATTGGATGAACATTCATGTTCGGGTCATCGAAATTCGAGCTACGGATCACCTGGAATGACTAAAACAAGATTTAAAATAGATTAATGAATATGTTTGGCTAATGGCTGTAGGTCATGACTTATGAACTGACCTTAGGGTGTTCTTGAGCTCACTAATGTGTCAGGTTGGTTGGTTAGACGAGGATATATATAAAATTCGTCAAAAACCGACACCGAGGCTCAAGTTATGACCCGACGAACTTTTAATTAAACTTATGGTTATAAAATTGAACCTTATGTTATAAATAATGATTGGAATTATAATTAAATTACTTATGATATAAAACTAATTAAATTTAATTAAGACTTATGATATATATTTATTATATCATTTAATAATTACTTATGATTTAATTATTCATTTAATTAAACTTATGATTAATAATACATTTATTAATAATGAATATACTTATGATAAGTATTAAACTTATGTTATGGGATTATTATATCAAAACTTATACTAATGATTAATTATCATTTATTTATTATAAGGCTTAGTTATTATTTAATTATAATTTAATTATTAAATACTTATGGTTTAATAATTATAATTAAAACTTATGATATGATTAATAATTCATTATTAATTAATAATACTTATGATATGATTAAAATTTTATTATTAATTAATAATACTTATAATTTTATTAATATTTAATTAATTAAATACTTATGTTACATTAATTATATCATTTAAACTTATGTTAACTTTATAATTCAATTTAATTTAATTAAACTTGTGATATAACATGATTATACATATATGACTTTAAATAACATTATAACTTATATTATTAATATAATTTACACTTAAATTTCAATGTTGACTAAGTTTGACCAAGGTTGACTTTTGAGTTGACTTTCGGTTGACTTTGACTTTCAGTTGACTTTTGTTGACTTTTCTAATTAAGGAAACCTTCCTAAGTTAAAAACTTTCCATAAATAGAAACTTTCTAAAAATAGAAACTAAAATAGAAACTTTCTAAAAATAGAAACTTTATAAAAATAGAAACTTTCTAAAAATAGAAACTTTCCAAAAATGAAAACCTGCTAAAAATAGAAAGTACGTGTTATACGCTGTCCTGATCATACCGAAACATACCGAGTGTGGTTCTATACTTATTTGCAACAAGTACTATAGCTATCATACTAAGACTTGACCTAAGTTAGTTATTTATATCGACCTGCTTTATTCACAGGTCGGCGTTGTGATCATTCTTGATCACTTTATCTTTTGCGGTTCACGTTTTCGTGTGGTTACTTCGTTTACGTTAAGGTGAGTTATAGTCCCATTTTTCTATTTTAAATCTTTTGGGATGAGAATACATGCAATTTATTTTACATATTGGACACAAGTGAAATTTGGTTTAAATTATTCATTGTGAGTCGAACGAAAATATTTCCTAATCTGGTAATTTTAATCACTGGTTTCTACTGGTGAACGCGAATCCTATGGATATATCTATCGGGCCTGACAGCCCCATTTCGTGCTAGTCGCGCTAGCAGTTACAGGTGGAATGTATTAGTACTTCGTATTTTGGAAGATACACCTGTTCAGTGTATATTTTTATATTGGTTTTGTTAAGGGTATGGAGTTGTTAAGTTATTACCAGGTGACTCACGGGTTAATGGAATAATATTTTTATATGTTTTCGAGCATATAATTTTGTAGTCCAAAATGGGTCTTTATGTTTTCAAACATAAATTTTTATGGTTTAAATTAAATATTGTTTGTAATATTAAACCTATAATTCACTCAACATTTTTGTTGACAGTTTACTCGCATGTTTTATTGTCAGGTTCATAATTGATTGCTTCCGCTGTGCTTAGAGAGTCTGCATATTTATAATGGCAGCTTTTGTTAAACATTAACTTGGCATAACTTGCTCCGACACTACTTGCTCCGCCATTACTCGTTCCGACACCATTTGTTCCTTTCGTTCTGTTAACCCCTGGTCCCTAGACCTCACACTTCGCCGCGCTATGACCATTTCTTTTGCACTTGTTGAAAAATTTGGTGCAGAACCCCGAGTGATACTTTTCACACCTTTGGCATAGCTGCTTCTGATTGTTTTTGTTGTTGCGGTTGTTATTGTTGTTGGGATGATTGTTGTAGTTGTTGTTGTTATTGTTGTGCCGTTTGTTGTAGTTGCGATTGATGTTGCGATTGTTGGGATAGTTGTTGTTGTTTTGGTGACTCTTATCACCATTTTCCTCCCTCCGGAACCTCTTCTTCTTCCGGTTCCTCTTCTTCTGGTTCCTCTTCTTTCGGTTCCTCTTCTTCCGGTTCCGTTTCCTCTTCTTCTGGTTTTTCGGGAACTTGTGAATCTTGCCAATATATATTCGACTCTTCGTTATTATTAGGTGAGTCAATGGGATTTGTGCTAGAGGTAGACATCTATCACACAATGTCAAACATGTTAAGAGATTAATATATCACATAATATTTACATGTTAATAATATATAGTTTCCAACAAAAATGTTAAGCAATCATTTTTAAAGAAAACACGGTCGAAGTCCAGACTCACTAATGCATCCTAACAAACTCGATAAGACACACTAATGCAAATTTTCTGGCTCTCTAAGACCAACTCTCGGATACCAACAGAAATGTCCCGTTCATATCCATATTAATTGATTTCGTCACGAGGTTTTGACCTCTATATGAGACGTTTTTCAAAGACTGCATTCATTTTTAAAACAACCATAACCTTTATTTTATCGATAAAGGTTTAAAAAGCATTATGTAGATTATCAAATAATGATAATCTAAAATATACCGTTTAGACACGACCATTACATAATGGTTTACAGTAAGAACATATTACATCAAAAATAAGTTTCTTGAATGCAGTTTTTTACATAATATCATACAAGCATGGACTCCAAATCTTGTCCTTATTTTAGTATGCAACAGCGGAAGCTCTTAATAATCACCTGAGAATAAACATGCTTAAAACGTCAACAAAAATGCTGGTGAGTTATAGGTTTATCCTATATATTATCAAATCATAATAATAGACCACAAGATTTTATATTTCAATATGCATCCCATACATAGAGATAAAATTCATTCATTTGGTGAACACCTGGTAACCGACATTAACAAGATACATATAAGAATATCCCCTATCATTCCGGGAAATCCTTCAGACATGATAAAAATGAATTCGAAGTACTAAAGCATCCGGTACTTTGGATGGGGTTCGTTAGGCCCAATAGATCTATCTTTAGGATTTGCGTCAATTAGGTTGTCTGTTCCCTAATTCTTAGATTACCAGACTTAATAAAAAGGGGCATATTCGATTCCGATAATTCAACCATAGAATGTAGTTTCACGTACTTGTGTCTATTTTGTAAATCATTTATAAAACCTGCATGTATTCTCATCCCAAAAATATTAGATTTTAAAAGTGGGACTATAACTCACTTTCACAGATTTTTACTTCGTCGTGAAGTAAGACTTGGCCACTGGTCGATTCACGAACCTATAACAAATATGTACATATATATCAAAGTATATTCAAAATATATTTACAACACTTTTAATACATTTTGATGCTTTAAGTTTATTAAGTCAGCTGTCCTCGTTAGTAACCTACAACTAGTTGTCCAACGTTAGATGTACAGAAAAAATTGATATATATTATCTTGAATCAATCCACGACCCAGTGTATACACGTCTCAGGCTAGATCACAACTCAAAGTATATATATTTTTGGAATCAACCTCAACCCTGTATAGCTAACTCCCTCATTACTGCATATAGAGTGTCTATGGTTGTTCCAAATAATATATACACATGGGTCGATATGATATGTCAAAACATTTGCATACGTGTCTATGGTATCCCAAGATTACATAATATATTAGAATACATGTATAATACAATATAAGTTAGCTAGGATATGATTAATATAGATTTGTTTCCAATTTTCACGTTGCTACAACAAGAAAAATTATTCAATCTTGTTTTACCCATAACTTCTTCATTTTAAATCCGTTTTGAGTGAATCAAATTGCTATGGTTTCATATTGAACTCTATTTTATGAATCTAAACAGAAAAAGTATAGGTTTATAGTCAGAAATATAAGTTACAAGTCATTTTTGTAAAGGTAGTCATTTCAGTCGAAAGAACGACGTCTTGATGACCATTTTGAAAAACATACTTCCACTTTGAGTTTAACCATGATTTTTGGATATAGTTTCATGTTCATAAGAAAAATCATTTTCCCAGAAGAACAACTTTTAAATCAAAGTTTATCATAGTTTTTAATTAACTAACCCAAAACAGCCCGCGGTGTTACTACGACGGCGTAAATCCAGTTTTACGGTGTTTTTCGTGTTTCCAAGTTTTAAATCATTAAGTTAGCATATCATATAGATATAGAACATTTGTTTAGTTGATTTTAAAAGTCAAGTTAGAAGGATTAACTTTTGTTTGCGAACAAGTTTAGAATTAACTAAACTATGTTCTAGTGATTACAAGTTTAAACCTTCGAATAAGATAGTTTTATATGTATGAATTGAATGATGTTATGAACATCATTACTACCTCAAGTTTTCTGGATAAAACTACTGGAAATGAGAAAAATGGATCTAGCTTCAAAGGATCCTTGGATGGCTTGAAAGTTCTTGAAGCAGAATCATGACACGAAAACAGTTCAAGTAAGATTTTCACTCGAAATAAGATTGTTATAGTTGTAGAAATTGAATCAAAGTTTGAATATGAGTATTACCTTATATTAGAAAGATATCTTACTGTAAATAAGAAAGATTTCTTGAGGTTGGATGATCACTCTACAAGATTGGAAGTAAGCTAGCAAACTTGGAAGTATTCTTGATTTTATGAAACTAGAACTTGTAGAATTTATGAAGAACACTTAGAACTTGAAGATAGAACTTGAGAGAGATCAATTAGATGAATAAAATTGAAGAATGAAAGTGTTTGTAGGTGTTTTTGGTCGTTGGTGTATGGATTAGATATAAAGGATATGTAATTTTGTTTTCATGTAAATAAGTCATGAATGATTACTCATATTTTTTTAATTTTATGAGATATTTCATGCTAGTTTCCAAATGATGGTTCCCACATGTGTTAGGTGACTCAAATGGGCTGCTAAGAGCTGATCATTAGAGTGTATATACCAATAGTAGATACATCTAAAAGCTGTGTATTGTACGAGTACGAATACGGGTGCATACGAGTAGAATTGTTGATGAAACTGAACGAGGATGTAATTGTAAGCATTTTTGTTAAGTAGAAGTATTTTGATAAGTGTCTTGAAGTCTTTCAAAAGTGTATGAATACATATTAAAACACTACATGTATATACATTTTAACTGAGTCGTTAAGTCATCGTTAGTCGTTACATGTAAGTATTGTTTTGAAACCTTTAGGTTAACGATCTTGTTAAATGTTGTTAACCCAATGTGTATAATATCAAATGAGATTTTAAATTATTATATTATCATGATAATATGATGTATGAATATCTCTTAATATGATATATATATATATATATATATATATATATATATATATATATATATATACATTAAATGTCGTTACAACGATAATCGTTACATATATGTCTCGTTTCAAAATCATTAAGTTAGTAGTCTTACTTTTACGTATGTAGTTCATTGTTAATATACTTAATGATATATTTACTTATCATAATAACATGTTAACTATATATATATATATCCATATATATGTCATCATATAGTTTTTACAAGTTTTAACGTTCGTGAATCACCGGTCAACTTGGGTGGTCAATTGTCTATATGAAACCTATTTCAATTAATCAAGTCTTAACAAGTATGATTGCTTAACATGTTGGAAACACTTAATCATGTAAATTAAAATTTCATTTAATATATATATAAACATGAAAAAGTTTGGGTCACTACACACTGCCTATAGTGTTATAGCAAGGTTTAGGTATATCTCATCTGTAAATAAATTAAATAAAACTTGTGCAATATTTCTTCATATTTCGTAATAAAAATAATAGTATTTCGTACACCTTCGCTCGCACATCAAGTTTTTGGCGCCGCTGCCGGGGACTCGGCGAAACGCTATATTTTTATATTTGTAAAAATATAATTAATAAAAAAAGAAAAAATATAATATATATATATATATATATATATATATATATATATATATATATATATATATATAAGAGTTTGTTTAAAATATATAAAATTATAAAATATTTCTATTTCTATTTTAGTTTATAAAATATAAGTTTTTTTATATTATATAATTATTTTATATAAATAAATATATAAATATAAAAACTGATATTGGGTCGAGCCTGATTTAAGCCCAAAACAATCCTGGACTGCTATGCCATGCGATCGCATGAGAGAAAGGCAGGAAACCCATGCGATCGCATGGTGTGATCTGACAGCAAACCTTAAATTCATTTATTACGCAGTAGGGTTTAATATAATTATTATTATCTAATTAGGGTTTATTTATTTAATATATTTACTTCTACTTTTAATATTAATTTGTAATTTCAAGTTTTATTATTACTATTAATTATATAGATTAATACTTTTATATAAATAATATAAAAATAATATTTTTATAAAATTTATATTTTTATCATTTTAGTTATAATTTGTATTTTTATCGTTTATTTCGTAATATTTGTCGTTCGTAATTAGTTTTAAGTTATTTTTTGCCGTAGTAATTTTTATACTTCTAAGATTTTTAGGCTTTGCCGTAAAATCCCTTGAGTGCTTTTTCTTTAGATTAAGATTTAGGCGCTTTAGAATTTTGCGACGTATTTAATAGATTTTAGTGCCTTATAAGTACTTTCCGTTTTCGAAATAGAATTCCTTTTAAGCTTTAATACCTTTAGACGCAATTTTTAATTTTTAGTTTTTAGATTTTTAAGTTTCGACGCTTTACTTTCTTATTATTATTTTACGACTTTTTGTTTTTCGACGTTTGTTTTTCGACGTTTGTTTTTCGACTTCTTATTTTTTGACTTCTTTTTTTTTTCTTTTTCATTTCTACGCGCTAGTTCATAGTACATAGAATTTTCTTTAAAATCTTTAAATTTTGACGAAAAAATATTGTAAGCAATTAAATTTATAGACATCCAATTTTCTGGTTCGTAGTAATAGTTGGATTTGTTAGTGGCGAGTTATGGGCTTCCGATTTAAAGGGTCCTGGCTACCTGCTGCATCTATTGGCTATTCGAAACGTGGGTAAAAGCAGAAAAGTCTATTAATTTGATAACTTATATAATTTTTAGTTTTATAACTAATAGGATAATTAGTAAATGCACCACATTGTAGCTAAAATTTGGTAATAAGCGCATTATGGAAAATTTCGAGAATATTTTGGAAACTCTTTCTGACATACGAAATCAATTAAATCAATACCCTCAAACGAGTGTTGATGAAAATTCATTCGGTCAATCTTGAATCACGAATGACGAAATAATAACTGGTTGTGAAATCTGTGGAGATTATCACTCAACATGGGAATGTTATTATTAGGTTCCTAAAAAAGAATTAAGTAGTGACAATCGGGTGGGTTTAAACTTTAAACCCATTGATATATTTTATACCACCTGAGATGTAAATAACTGGCTCACTATTTTAATTCATGGAACTTATTCTACCGACTTCACATGTCGCCAGCTAAGTGTGGGGAAGTCTAACCCCACTTAACGTTAAATTAGGGGTTCGGATTAGTGCATACCTCGTTAATGAACATGCACAGTGAGTAAGGGTAAAAGACGCATTTTCAAAAATTAGCAAACAGTTCAGAAAAGGGGCCGTTTTTGAAGAAAAACATGTGTGATAAAATAACGAAAGTAATGAACGATGAGACGTCATCTATCATTCGACGAACTTTGTAATTACAATCTGGGTATTCAATCACTTTTCTATACTAATCACCCTCATGAGTTTATAATTATATATATATATATATATATATATATATATATATATATATATATATATATATATATATATATATATATATATATATATATATAATGTAAATATATATAATAATATGAAATTATAAAATATAATTAAAAAAAAACATTAGAATTAAGTATGTAGAATAAGATACAAAATAATTAAGTGTAATTTAAAATGAATCTATATACAAATATATATGATTTCTATGTAAAAATGTTATTATATATATAATGTGTATAAAAGGTATAAACATTATGTGTAAAAATTTATAATATCTATTGCTATGATGAAACAACATATTACAGTAAATAAATAAATGTATAATAATTATATTTATAACAATATTAATATATTCATGATATAAATAATATGCAAAGACAATTATATAATAATAATATATATAAAATGAATAAAGATTAAATAATTAGTATATGTTATTACTAATATTATTATCAAAATAGGTATTATTATTATTAAATAATATGATTATTAATATTATCTTTATTAATCTCAAAACTACCTTTTTAAGCAGATAAATATTTTTTAGATAAAATATACTTATTACGTATACTATAATTATATTAAAATTTCACATAACTATATATATCAAACTTACTAATATTATTTATATAAATACTTACAAATAACAAACTATCGATTTTTAATTATAACATTAAACAAGTATGGATATATTAATAAAACTATATAAATAATAACCATTTTTAAATATAAACACAAATTAAATATATAATATATAAATTAAGGTATAATAAATTGTTCGACTATGATTATACGTTTTAATATATATACATACCAATGATATAGGTTCGTGAATCCAAGGACAACCCTACATTTTTTCAATGTCGTCATATGTATTTTTACTACAAAATACAGTATGGTGAGTTCCTTTGATTCCCTTTTACTCTTTACATTTTTGGGACTGAGAATACATGCGCTGTTTTTATAATTGCTTTATTAAATGCTTTTGAAATATATTTTGAACTGTGAATACATGAAATGCTTTTATAAATGTTTGACGAGATAGCCACAAGCAAAACATTCCTCGAATGAATTATTATGCAGACCGAAGTTCTGCGGATTACTATTGAATTATGTGGACAAGATAATTTCCACCATTGAATTATGTGGACATGATAATTGCCACCATTGAATTATGTGGACATGATAATTTCCACCATTGAATTATGTGGACATGATAATTGCCACTATTGAATTATGTGGACATGATAATTACCACCAATTGATGTGAATGTTATGTATCGAGAGAATGATTTTATACACAGGTTATGTGTATGTTATTTTGTACACGAGATATGTGTACGGTTACTAAGATTTATGAAAAATGTATTTCGTACACGAGAAAGGTGTACTGTATTTAAAAGATATCGCATGTACATTACAGGTGGGTGTAGGATTCGGGCCCATTTATACCATGCAGCATTTAAATCTTGTGGTCTATCAAAATGATGAATTTTATTGTTTTATGATAAACCTATGAACTCACCAACCTTTTGGTTGACACTTGAAAGCATGTTTATTCTCAGGTATGAAAGAAATCTTCCGCTATGCATTTGCTCATTTTAAAGACATTATTTGGAGTCGATCATCACAATGGGACCAGATGTTGGTGACTTCGTCCAGATGGATTAGGACGGGGTATGACATGTGGTATCAGAACGGTGGTCTTAGCGAACCAGGTCTTGCATTAGTGTGTCTAACTGATAGTTGTTTAGATGCATTAGTAAGTCTGGACTTCGACCGTGTCTGCATGTCAAAAGTTTTGCTTATCATTTGTGTCAAAAATTACCTGCTTATCATTCTTAGGGAATCACTTGCTTATCACTCTTAGTCTAGACACATCTTACTGCATTGATTGCATGAATAGTGCAAAGACAAAATTCATATCTTAGCGTATCTGCTAATTTATATTTTAGCGTATCTGTTATTGTTACCTTTGCCTGACAGCTTCCGTAGATTCCTCCGTAACTTATGGGATTTTAGTATTATATATGCATATGTAAATTATGTATTGTAGGGTACTAATCTACATCCTATAATCTATTTCTTATCGAAAATCCTTCATCTGATCGTACGAGATGAATCCCTCAACTAGTTCGAGTCCCTCAGATTCCGATAGCTATTCCGATAGTTATTTTGACGGCTATTCCGACATGGATATTCACCTAAGCTCCAAAAGCCGTGTAAATGAAATGGATCAACCAAACTAGTCATCTTCAATTCTGGATGAATTGGGGATAGGTTCGTAGACGACTTAACCGATGGAGACGCAAAGAAGGTGATCCTTTCCATCCACCACATTCCCCTCTTGGCGATGAACCTGAAGCACTTACCGGCGAACCTATCCGAAACACCATTTTCACCCTCATTTCCCGAATTCTCGCCATGATTATATACTATCCCAAATTCTAGATCTTATTCATCCGCTCGTTCTGAACGATAATCATCCCGGAATAATAGAAGAAGTCAACGAACTTCGCACTTGAGTAATCAATTTGGAGAATCTGGTGCAAAATTTACCAGCTTCAACAACATCACCGGCACCAACAGTACCACCAGTACCCCCAGCAACAAAAGCCTCAACATCACGCGCCACAATATCACAATCTGTACCTCGAGCATAATCATCGTTCTACATGACGTTCTACATCACTTATCTTCGTTCGACATGATGATGATGTAATCTCTAATGTTTTAGAGATTATATATTCTTGTTCTAACGATAAATCAAATGAGTTTAATATCATATTGACTCATTAAATCCATAATTACATCTGAAAAAATGTATATGAATATATGTTTTCATAAAGATTGTAATTAAAAATTCTTTTGTATAAATTGTTAATGGTGAAAATATTTTAACGGGTAGGTAATACCCGAGGAATAGTTGGATTTCACATTAATAAGTTACACTGTACATTCTTCGAATCTGATTCAACAGTCATTTACTATTCTATTTACATCCACAGATATACGTATCCATTCACCACAGAATAACCATTTTCATTCAATTTCATATTTGGATTTTGACCTATCAGAATCCAACAAGTGGCATAATGAAGAAAATATTGGTCAAAATAAAATTTGTTAGAAACAAACAAATTAACTATGAGAAATTTTGTTAAGAATCCACGCTAACAAAATCCTAGCTAACTGTTCCTAGCTAACTGTTAATTCCTTAGTCCATTTTATTTATCGCAATTTAATTATCGCAATTTTAATTCTCGCAATTTTATTTATCGTCATTTAATTTCTATTATTTATTTTACGCACTTTATTTATCGTCATTTAAATACTGTTATTTACGCATTTTAAATATCGGGACACGTATACAAAGTTTTGACATATCATATCGACGCATCTATATATATTATTTGGAATAACCATAGACACTCTATACGCGGTAATGATCGAGTTAGCTATACAGGGTTGAGGTTGATTCTACAATAATATATATACTTTGAGTTGTGATCGAGTCTGAGACATGTATACGGGTCATGATATGTATTAATTAATTCAAATATTATATATTAAACTGTATATGAATTATTGAATTACTAACTGTGGACTACAAACTGTGGACTACCAACATTGGACAATTAAAATGAATTAAAATATTGATTTTAACATATGAAACTAATCAATTCTTCAAGTTTGCTACTTGATCTCATCTTAAACCTCATTTGTAACTTGACGATTACAATCTGCGTTCAAACTTTTCATGATTCTTGAAAACACCTCAATCGAGAGAATGAACCAACCGCACTTCATATACGGAAGAAAAGATTGATACATATAGTTATGCACCTGAAAACACTTGGAACCTGAGTAAACGTTTAACATGTATCTGCGCTAGCTCCTTTGGCGTCGTTATTACCGAAAATCACTTTGCAATCCTTTCCAAAGTAGCCAATTTTGTCACAGCTTCAGCAAATCAATTTCGACTTTTCATTCGAATGAACTTTACTATAACCTTGATATATAAGTTTGCTCTTCATTATCGTTACCGGGGAACCGTTTACATTCAACCACATTAGCAATAAACTTACCAACAACTTCATTATTCATTGGCTTAAGTCTCTCAGAAGAACCATTATATTTGTTCATTGAAACCCTATCATATACTCATCCGCATCTTGTAATGAAAATTGCCATACCAGTTACCCGAAATCAGCAATCAGTATTTTGAAATCTCGCAGCATGTCTACAACGGCAGTTATATGTATACATATAACGTTTATCTCTTAGAATTATGATCTTCCATTTTAAAATTCTGAAAAACATCCAGTTTATGAATCAGTTCTCTGAATTTTGAGAAAGCTGATAAAGCAGCAAAAACTATAGATGACATTAACAGTCAAAAGTTTGATAATAAAGAATGGAGTGTTGGAAACGCTCAATAGAAAATTTAGTACCAAAAAGCGGATTATGCGAAATTATGAAGGAGGCTGTGAACAAAATCACAAGGACTAAACCTGCCTTCAAAGAATCCAAATGATTCAGTATCTGCTGAAGTCATTAACGAATAACTTGCTTCTGACTCTAAACCTTTACGGACAAATCTTCTTCATCATCCATCGAGATTAGAAATTCTAAGATATCATCATATCTTTCATTATAAATATCCACAATATTTCTGAAGATATTTCCATAACTAATCTTATCTGAAATCATTAATTTCTTCACGCTATCAGTGTTACATCATATAAGAAACTGTTAGTTTCTATATTCTGTAAACTTTTGAGTTTAAACTATGAATGTTTTTGAAGTGGTGTTGGGAACTGATGCATGAGTTAGTATAATATAATGACACTTGATCAACGTGATTATATTACAGTAAGTCATGCTGAGTTTCTAATGAAACATGATGATTCACATACTATAACGTCATCATGTGCCATGTTACACGACTCTTACATTCGATCCAATCCTTAAACATATCAAGAACATAATTTCTTGGTAGTTCTGTCTTTTCTCTTGAATTCTGGTAATTTAACCAATTAAGATCATGCTGATACAATCTTTCCTAGAACATTAGTCATGTTCATTCGAAATTCCATACTTACGAATTCTGGACCATTATTCGCTTGATTTAAAGCCGTGAAGAGAAAACAAAAGGATGGAGCTCCAAAATATAAAGAAAATGAATATGGTGGATTTATAGTAAAATATCCGACAGAACAATCAAAACAAATCATCCAATTTAACCGAAGGGAATTGTAACTTCCTTAATTACTGAAGAATCAAATCTTATTACGAAGATTTCCTCTAAATCCCTTGAATTCCGGAATTTAACCAAGACAACGTCAAAAGTTAAGACGAAACTTTAATTCTTCAAATCACTCTTTTGTGATAGCTTCACTCGTACGCTTCGAGTAATCGAATTATTTTATCAATATTACTCAATGTTGATAAAACTCTACTTATCAGCTCATAATCGTCATGAAAACATTTTTATTGTTAGCCATGACGACCTCGATCAAATTTCGGGACGAAATTTCTTTAACGGGTACGTACTGTGACGACATGGGAATTTCTGACCAATTTTAAACTTAAATCTTTAAATGAATTCGACACGATAAGCAAAGTCTGTAATGTTGAGTCTTAAAATTTTTGAACTGTTTATATGGATTCAGTTAACCTTTGACTAATCCCGACGATTCACGAACGCATGTTTATAAATATATATATATATATATATATATATATATATATATATATATATATATATATATATATATATATATATATATATAAGTATATTATAATAATTTGAAATTATAAAATATAATTTAAAAAAAAAACATTAGAATTAAGTATGTAGAATAAGATACAAAATAATTAAGTGTAATTTAAAATGAATCTATATACAAATATATATGATTTCTATGTAAAAATTTTATTATATATATAATGTGTATAAAAGGTATAAACATTATGTGCAAAAATTTATAATATCTATTGCTATAATGAAACAACATATTACAGTAAATAAATAAATGTATAATAATTATATATATATATATAACAATATTAATATATTCATGATATAAATAATATGCAAACATAATTATATAATAATAATATATATATATAATGAAAAAAGATTAAATAATTAGTATATGTTATTATATATTCTATAATTAATAATATATAACATTAAGATATCAAATTTAATTACAAGTTTAAATATATTTGTTATGTAATTTATTATTTTCGTTATCATTATTAAAATGAACATTTAATAGTAATATTAATATCAGTATTATTAATACTACTATATATATATATATATATATATATATATATATATATATATATATATATATATATATATATATATATATATATATATATATATATATATATATATATATATATATATATATATATATATATATATATATATATATATATATATATATATATATATATATATATGTGTGTGTGTGTGTGTGTGGATATGAAACTTGATACATGTAATGGGTTATACTTATTACTAATATTATTATTATTAACATTATTAATATCATTATTATTATAATTAATAGAAAAATTATAATTTTTATTATTATTATGATTACCATCATTATTATTACTAAACCTTATAAATTTCTATCATTATTATTTTTATTATTAGACTTATTGTTATTGAATTTATTTTGATATTATTATTATTATTATTAGTATTTTTTTAATAATATCAATATTAATAATATTAATTAATTATTAATAGTAATTAAAGATAATTAAAAACCCATTACTCTTACAAACTGCTTCAATCACGATCCAACTGTGACTCCTTTTTGTTTCTATCTCAAGTTGTTACACAATGGCATCAATTCGTACAGATTAGATACATCTCTTTATCTGCTTTTGTTTTCTTCTATTCAATTTCTTGCCTAAACGAATATATATGTACTTCATGTCGACCTTATGTAATATTAAACACTTGATCCCTTCACATTATTGATAAAAACTCTTGATTTTTCCTCCTCCCATATCAATTATCAGATGTATCAGTTTTTATAAAAAAAAATAATAGAAAAACAGGTACAGCCCCGTTCGTTGTAACTTTTAAACAAAACCTCGAATTTGAATTGATTTTAAAAATCTAAAAATGAAGAAGGCATCTAATTCATGTCGTTAATCTTCCTGTAAGTTTTCAAATTTTAATTTAAAGAATTAAAGACAAATTTTGGAGTCAAAGTTTCAATGTAAAAGTCAAACGAAGTGATTTTGGGTAAAATTCGAGTTTGTTTTAAATTTTCTGAATCAATTAAAGGTTCACAAAGTTTCTATGAGTGATTTATGATCGATTTCATGTTATAATTACAAGCTAAAAGTGTCCATTTTTTAAAATCAAGGTTTGAGTTCATATGTTTTCTTTTCGTGTTCTTCATCTGCTGTAAAAATATTCTTTTCATTTTTTTCTGTTAATCCCAACCCATAAACAAACAGACATATATTTTCTATTGGGATGCTTAAAACAAAACAAATAACTCCAATTGTATGAATTCTGGTACTCCTGGTCGATTAAGATTCTTAAGAAGATGAGGAAATAAGAAACAGAAAAAGATATGTTTTATGTACTTAAAACAGTTTTAAAATAGATAAACAGATTAGAGCAGACGGTTTAGGGTGTTTTTGGGTTTTCGAGAGGTCAAGGGTTCGAGACCCGGCAGGGGTGTTTAATTTGAGGCTTATTTCATTAAGGTAGTTCTTCAAATATTTTAATTATTATGTTATTATTATTATTATTATTATTAATTATCATTCTTATTATTGTTATTTGTATTATTATCATTAGTTATTATTAATTATTATCACATGTATTATAATTATTATTAATATTAATGCTAAAATAAGTATTAGTTATCATTATTATGATTAGGATACTATTATTATTATTATTATTATTAAGTATCTGAATTATTATTAATAAGTATTATGAATATTAGTTATTATTATTATTACCACCAATATAAGTAGTAGTTACCAACTATTATTATCGTTATCATAACCCTAGTTACAATTATGATTATTATTATTATTATTGTTATTACTAATATTATTATCAAAATAGGTATTACTATTAAATAATATGATTATTAATATTATCTTTATTAATCTCAAAACTACCTTTTTAAGCAAATAAATATTTTTTACATAAAATATACTTATTACGTATACTATAATTATATTAAAATTTCACATAACTATATATATCAAATTTACTAATATTATTTATATAAATACTTACAAATAATAAACTATCGATTTTTAATTATAACATTAAACAAGTATGGATATATTAATAAAACTATATAAATAATAACCATTTTTAAATATAAACACAAATTAAATATATAATATATAAATTAAGGTATAATAAATTGTTCGACTACGATTATACGTTTTAATATATATACATACCAATGATATAGGTTCGTGAATCCAAGGACAACCCTACATTTGTTCAATGTCGTCATATGTATTTTTACTACAAAATACAGTATGGTGAGTTCATTTGATTCCCATTTACTCTTTACATTTTTGGGACGGAGAATACATGCGCTGTTTTTACAACTGCTTTATTAAATGCTTTTGAAATATATTTTGAACTGTGAATACATGAAATGCTTTTATAAATGTTTGACGAGATAGACACAAGCAAAACATTCCTCTAATGAATTATTATGCAAACAGAAGTTCTGCGGATTACTATTGATTATGTAAACATGATAATTGCCACCATTGAATTATGTGGACATGATAATTGCCACCATTGAATTATGTGGACATGATAATTGCCACCATTGAATTATGTGGACATGATAATTGCCACTATTGAATTATATGGACATGATAATTGCCACCAATTGATGTGAATGTTATGTATCGAGAGAATGATTTTATACACAGGTTATGTGTATGTTATTTTGTACACGAGATATGCGTACGGTTTCTAAGATTTATGAAAAATGGATTTCGTACACGAGAAAGGTGTACTGTATTTAAAAGATATCGCATGTACATTACAGGTGGGTGTAGGATTCGGGCCCATTTGTACCATGTAGCATTTAAATCTTGTGGTCTATCAAAATGATGAATTTTATTGTTTTATGATAAACCTATGAACTCACCAACCTTTTGGTTAACACTTGAAAGCATGTTTATTCTCAGGTATGAAAGAAATCTTCCGCTGTGTATTTGCTCATTTTAAAGACATTATTTGGAGTCGATCATCGCAATTGGACCAGATGTTGGTGACTTCGTCCAGATGGATTAGGACGGGGTATGACATAAAGGAGAATAAAAAGGCAAAGAAAAGAATAAATAAAAGCTAAGTGTGGGAAGAATTTACCAAGTTCTTTAAAACATATATCACATATTTTGTACAAGATTATTGCAGGTACTTTTGCTTTGGACTAAACTAATCAGTTTTACCCGATTTACTATAATATATTTGAAAGAAAGATGGATCTACACGATGAATCAATTCCATCATTAAAAGGAAGTAAAGTCTTCTGAAAAAGAAATGCGCTTCTTGATTTAGGCCTGGAAGTTGTCATCCAGACCAGTTGTAGAGTCTACGAAAAACCTTGAATAGTTTTCTTGAAAATCAACTGGAAATCCACAGACCTCAGCATCAAACTGGGTCGCCAAGTGGTCAGACTTATCCTAACGATGAGAGGATCTGTCTCGTAAAATGGGGAGGACGCCGTGCAAATTAGATCGATAAGACTAATGAATCAGACCCCCAGAAAGG
Organism: Rutidosis leptorrhynchoides; assembly: GCF_046630445.1. Lineage (NCBI taxonomy): Eukaryota > Viridiplantae > Streptophyta > Magnoliopsida > Asterales > Asteraceae > Rutidosis > Rutidosis leptorrhynchoides. Next base: position 213,905,027 of record NC_092335.1, read on the forward strand.
ATAATCTCCTTAAAGATTAAAAATCAGCTTTTAAGCCTGATATTACTCAATCCTTGAGATTGACCTTAAAGATTGAGAATTACAAACTCATGAAATTCGATGATATCTAAACTCAAGCTTGAACGAGAAAATATTTTGATCAAATTAAAACCGATTTGTTTTCTGAAAACCTATTTTCAATGCGTTCATTACCATTGAATGTAAAATCCTAAGAATTCACTTAAATTCATTAGGTTACCTGAACCAAATCGGGTGTCAACCGTAAGAACGGTGGTTGCATAGCATGGTCGAAGACAGGACCTTGTGGCAGACCGAAAAAATTATAGGGTGATCTTTACTATTTCTCCTACAAAGGATAGTAATTGCATCCGACACGTTGTGGACCATGAACATCTGCATGTCATTAGACATTGCCTTAACAGTTGCTTGTTCAACGCTTTCCTTTACAACCGAACGGTAGTTTACCGAAAGGTAATATATGGGATAAGTAAACTGGACGTGTTGCTTTCCTAATACAAGGTTAGCAAGTGCGTGACACAAAACAATAAGTTTTGAGCTAAAATTTTCAAATCTGAAACCCACAAAACCCACAAAAACAATTTGTAAACACCGGTGAAGGGTTATTCCGGAAAACTTATCTAGGGTAAAAGCTAGAATGAATTTTCAAAAGATCAAATGTTTTCATAAAGATCCAATTTCCTTAAAGGATCTACATTTTCATAGTCATGTGGGACTGTAAACCACATCGTTACTATCATTGTTTATACTGCCGTATCAAAATCACTGATGTATAAAGTGTGAGAATAAAAAAATGATTCGAGTGAAGTGTGATTTAATTTCAAGTTAAGTATTGCTTGAGGAAAAGCAACGTTCAAGTATGGGAATATTTGATAGTGCTTCAAATGAACATATATTTAGTCGCAATATCATCCCAATATGTAAAGTTTTTAGTTGTAATTATTCTATTTTTAAGTTGTAATCGTTTAAATAAATAAATGTGAAGACGAAGCACGAAGATTAAAGAATTGAAGAAAAAGTGCCACTAAAGCCTGAAAAGTGCCACTAAAGCCATAATGCACTCAAAAGTGCCACTAAAATTGAGTTAAAGACTTGCGCGGATTTTGGGAGTTAAGGAAAATAATTTTTTGTGCAAATTACAAATTGTAAAACGCAAAGTACAAGATATCTACGTGTACGAAAGTACGTTCAAAAATCCGGAACCGAGACATAAACCGAGCATCAACGCGCGGGACAACGGACCTAAAATTACAAGTCAATTATGCACAAGAATATAATATAATATATAAAATTATATAAAATTATATATATTATATATATATTTAAATAAAGTGTCGACAAACTAGAAAACAAAGGCATGGCAGCTGACACAGCTGGCCATGCGATCGCATGACTTCTACACACAAATCCCATGCGATCGCATGGGCTTCAGGATTCCAAATGTTCTATAAATAGCACGAGCTTCTGCCGAGATATGTACACCATATATCTCTTACTCTCTCTATAATATATATGATTATACATATATATATATATATATATATATATATATATATATATATATATATATATATATATATATATATATATAAAATATAAATTAGTTTAGTTTTATATTAGTTTAGTTTAGGTAATGTAAAGGTTATTTTACGGGTTTTAAAGTCGGAACTCTGTCCCTGTAACACTACGCGATTAATAATCACTGTAAGCTAAATTCTCCCTTTTTAATTATGTATCGTACTTAAGTTATTATTATGCTTATTTGAGCCAAAGTAATCGTGATGTTGGGCTAAATATTAAGACTGGGTTATTGGGCTTTGGACCATAATTGAGGTTTGGATAAAAGACTGACAGTTATGGAAATTGGACTATGGGCTATTAATGGGCTTTATATTTGATTAACTAAATGATATCTTGTTAATTTAATATAGAGATTTATAATTTAACGTATTTATATATAACCACATACGCTTGACTGGGTACGGTGGGCAGGATATTTATAAATACTAATAATTGTTCATTTGACCGGACACGGGGATGGATTAATAGTCAATGGACTCATTAAAACAGGGGTGGATTACATTCAAGGGTAATTGGTGTAATTGTTAATAAAGTATTAAAACCTTGGATTACACGCAGTCGATAACCTGGTGTAATCATTAACAATGTATTAAAACCTTATTACAGTTTAAGTCCCCAATTAGTTGGAATATTTGACTTCGGGTATAAGGTTAATTTGGCGAAGACCCTCGCACTTTATAATTATGACCGATGGACTATTATGGACAAAACCAGATGGACTTATCAAATATTCCAGGACAAAGAACAATTAACCCAGGGCAATAAATTAAAATCAAAACGTCAAACATCATGAGTATGGAAGTTTAAATAAGCATAATATATTTTATTTCATATTTCCTCGTACTTTTATTCATTGTTATTTTAATTATTGTTATTTATTTTATCGTTAGTTAACTATCGTCATTTACTTTACGCTTCGCTTAAAATATAAAATCGACAAACCAGTCATTAAACGGTAAAACTCCCCCTTTATAATAATAATAGTTGTAATATATATATATATATATATATATATATATATATATATATTTATATATATTTATATTTTGTACAATTATAGTTATATAAAAATATAGTGTAAAATAAGCGGTCTCCCTGTGGAACGAACCGGACTTACTAAAAACTATACTACTCTACGATTAGGTACACTGCCTATAATGTTGTAGCAAGGTTTAGGTATATCCCATCTGTAAATAAATTAAATAAAACTTGTGTAATATTTCTTCATATTTCGTAATAAAAATAATAGTATTTCGTACACCTTCGCTCGCACATCAAGTTTTTGGCGCCGCTGCCGGGCACTCGGCGAAACGCTATATTTTTATATTTGTAAAAATATAATTAATAAAAAAAGAAATATATATATATATATATATATATATATATATATATATATATATATATATATATATATATATATATATATATATATATATATATATATATATATATATTTTTAAGAGTTTGTTTAAAATATATAAAATTATAAAGTATTTCTATTTCTATTTTAGTTTTTAAAATATAAGTTTTTTTTATATTATATAATTATTTTATATAAATAAAAATAAATAAATAAATAAATATAAAAACTGATATTGGGTCGAGCCTGATTTAAGCCCAAAAACAATCCTGGACTGCTATGCCATGCGATCGCATGAGAGAAAGGCAGGAAACCCATGCGATCGCATGGTGTGATCTGACAGCAAACCTTAAATTCATTTATTACGCAGTAGGGTTTAATATAATTATTATTATCTAATTAGGGTTTACTTATTTAATATATTTACTTTTACTTTTAATATTAATTTGTAATTTCAAGTTTTATTATTACTATTAATTATATAGATTAATACTTTTATATAAATAATATAAAAATAATATTTTATAAAATTTATATTTTTATCATTTTAGTTATAATTTGTATTTTTATCGTTTATTTCGTAATATTTGTCGTTCGTAATTAATTTTAAGTTAGTTTTTTCCGTAGTTATTTTTATACTTCTAAGATTTTTAGGCTTTGCCGTAAAATCCCTTAAGTGCTTTTTCTTTAGATTAAGATTTAGGCGCTTTTGAAATTTTGTGACGTATTTAATAGATTTTAGTGCCTTATAAGTACTTGCCGTTTTCAAAATAGAATTCCTTTTAAGCTTTAATACCTTTAGATGCAATTTTTAATTTTTAATTTTTAGATTTTTAAGTTTCGACGCTTTACTTTCTTATTATTATTTTACGACTTTTTGTTTTTCGACGTTTGTTTTTCGACTTCTTATTTTTCGACTTCTTTTTTTTTCTTTTTCATTTCTACACGCTAGTTCATAGTACATAGAATTTTCTTTAAAATCTTTAAATTTCGACGAAAAATTATTGTAAGCAATTAAATTTATAGACATCCAATTTTCTGGTTCGTAGTAATAGTTGGATTTGTTAGAGGCGAGTTGTGGGCTTCTGATTTAAAGGGTCCTGGCTACCTGCTGCATCTATTGGCTATTTGAAACGTGGGTAAAAGCAGAAAATTCTATTAAATTGATAACTTATATAATTTTTAGTTTTATAACTAATAGGATAATTAGTAAATGCACCACATTGTAGCTAAAATTTGGTAATAAGCGCATTATGGAAAATTTCAAGAATATTTTGGAAACTCTTTCTGACATGCGAAATCTATTAAATCAATACTCCCAAATGAGTGTTAATGAAAATTTATTCGGTCAATCTTGGATCACGAATGACGAAACAATAACTGGTTGTGAAATCTGTGGAGATTATCACTCAACATGGGAATGTTATTATTACATTCAATGGAAAATTATGCACCCATGGAACCTGAATGGAATGATTATGAGGAATACAATTCAAATTGGGATTATTCCCAAGAATATATCCAAACTCAACAACCAGATGACGAGAAAAATTACGTATCTGAAAATTTATTAGATTATATGAAAATCAAACTCGAAGAATTTGACGCTCAAAATGAACAAATGAGAGAGTTTGCAAATTGGCAAGCTGAAACTCTTTCAGATTACACACCTGTTGATCAGAGGAGTCGTGTGCATGAAAATCTCATATCATCGAATTTTGATGAATTCGAGAGATCTGAAATCACCAATTATCCCGATGATACTTTTTATTTTTTACCAATTTCGCAACACGACACAGTAGCCTCTACCGACGAAATCATTGATTCATCAATGGATGAAGAAGAAGTAAGGATGATAAATTGGTACTATTAGGAAAACGATAACGTTGAAAATTTTACCCCCAAGACCAAAGTAGTGGGACCGATAAGGACCGATAAAGAAGAAGAATTTGCTCCGATCCCGAAATTCACCATTCCACAACCTTCCAACCCAATATTCTCAATAGACGAGTCATCTACCGAAGATGAACTACGAGCTATAATAGATAATGACACCTCGGATTTCACCCAATTGGGTAATAGAGGTGAAACCTTTGATCTCGAGAATGAACGGAAGGAAATGTTAGGAATTGTCCACCCTATAGAAATATGTATGTCGGTCTATATCGATCCATTTGACCAAGAACCAGAAAAGAGACATATCAATTTACTGAAAGCTACACTTAAAAAAGAATTAAGTAGTGACAATCAGGTGGGTCTAAACTTTAAACCCATTGATATATTTTATACCACCCGAGATGTAAATAACTGGCTCACTATTTTAATTCATGGAACTTATTCTACCGACTTCACATGTCGCCAGCTAAGTGTAGGGAAGTCTAACCCCACTTAACGTTAAATTAGGAGTTCGGGTTAGTGCATAACTCATTAATGAACATGCACAGTGAGTAAGGGTAAAAGACGCATTTTCAAAAATTAGCAAACAGTTCAGAAAAGGGGCCGTTTTTGAAGAAAAATATTTGTGATAAAATAATGAAAGTAATGAACGATGAGACGTCATCTATCATTCGACGAGCTTTGTAATTACAAACTGGGTATTTAATCACTTTTCTGAAGGTGTTGTGGAAGATGGATCAGACTTTGATTGCTCATTATCCAAACCACCTGGTTGAACACCTTGATCGCCTGCAATGGTGGGTGCTGTCAAATCTGCACCATTATCTGATTGCTCATACTCTAGAACAGATGAATGAGCCCCTTGACTAGGGTTGGGAGAGGACCCAGAGTCTGTAAATAACTCAGAGTCTGAAGAATCATAGACTGAACTTTCATCCTCCCAAGATTCAGGTTGCCAATCCTCTTAGGAAGATGACCCAGCATGTTCAGCTGGTTGATTATTGACTCCAACCCACACCAGCATAGTTGGTGTTAAATCAACCTCAATAGGATGAATGGGTGAGTGAAACATTTTACTGCTGCACTCTGGGACTGCCATAAAGTCAATTTCATGATGTAGCCCTGCATACAATGGTGGAGTTAGGGCATCCTCAAATAGTAGACTTATGAATCTAATGAATGAGACATTGTGATCCGTAGTGCTCCTGTTAACCAACATAAAAAGTTCATTGAAAAATAGATGTGCAAAATCTATATCCCTCCCCGTAACAAAAGCATTGAATACTTGAATTTCCATTTCTTTCATCTCACTTAAACTGCCACTTTTATAGCTTAAACTTCTTAAAATATTTGCAATTAAAAAACTCCATCTTGAAGAAAACATATTCATTTTAATGATACCAGTGGTCATTGGTTGACCCACTCATATCGTCTAAAAAGTCATGTTTATACCCCCGATATCAAGCCCATATTTAATAAAGTAATCTACTTTATTGCCAAAATACGCATCTATTTGCTTAGATTGGTACATTTGGTAATTACAAAGGCACTAAAAAAAGAATCAGCAAAAACGGACTTGAAACGAAGAATTTAGAGCGAAAACGGCAAAAACCTGGAAAACCCTAAAATAAACGGCCTGCCAGAAGTCCAAATAAACTGCCTGCCACACTATGTGGATGGCCTGCCATATAATAAACGGCCTGCCATAATAAACGGCCTAATGAAACGGCCCAACACTAAAACAAAAGGCCTAACAGCTAATGGACGGGCTAATTAAATGACTGACCAAGAAATTGGACAGCCTGCCAGGCCAGATTTTAGTATAAATAGGCTCATTTGTATCTATTTCAACACACTCTCCACTCTCCACTCTTCAATTTACTCTCAAATTTAGTTATTTTTCTAGTCTAGTTCGAGAATAGTCTTTCGAGGCCTTCTCACCTCTGAGCGGGAAATTAAGTACCCAGAGGCGAACGCTGAAGATTGTACTAAGAAGCTGTCTAGAGTCGGAGTTGTCACTTTTGTACTTTCGAAACTCGATTAATATACTGGTACTTTTATCTTAACACTATCTTGTTATAATGCCTTTTATTACTTCGATAGATGATATTATTGCCATGATTAGCGAGTAGTTATATTTTGTGCATGATGTGATGTAGTTGTTACGATGTCTAAATATACAAATTGTGTAATGAGATACTGTTGAGATGCTTTCCGATTATGATTAAACTCAATCGCTTTTCTAACTAATAGAATGTGGTTATCGGCTCTGTGATCGGGTCTGTGATCGGGAAGTCGAGAACCCCGATTCAGAGTACACTATCTATGTCACCCCTTGGCAAGACACCTCTGTCAGATACATAGGCCATTTTTCAGAGGCACAACGGTTGTAGTAAGGCAACCTACCCTACGGATTCCGACAGAGGTTCTTTCGTAATGGAAACCCTGAGTGATATTACGAGTACACGGCTGGCCTCAGGCTATGCTAGAGTAGTTACTACGCATGAAAACATAGTACATATATCGAGGAGGCACAACGGTTGTAGTACTCTATACCTCTGCTATGTATGGCCATGGAAATAACCTCACTGCTGAAGAGTACATTGCACCATAACACTGTCTCAGATATTGAACTCCGTCTGAGGGATTCTTTAGTAATATGAACTGTTTGTTTAAACCGATAAAGGATTGGAACCGTTAGGATAATTTAACATTTACATGGAGACTACTGTCTGGCCATGATGTTCCTTTATGGTTGATTTCTTTTAAATAAGAACCTAACTGATCTTTATAAACCAGTCGTTAAAGAAAGCATCGGAAACGTATCATGTCTCTCGAATAAGGGATACCCTCTACTTTAGCTTAAATTTTAAGAAAGTTTGGGCTAAGTGGATAGATTAATACGCTGCCTTATCAGGTCGCTCATAATAAAAGGGTCGTCTAGTGTTAACAAGTTGCTGTGTTACTCTGGCGTCGAAGGAAGAGGCGTTACTGCTCATTCAGAATCTTCAAGCTTATCGCATACATTATGCCCAGTGACATATCAGTCCTCTGACAGGGGTAAGAGGACCAATATAACGAGTAAAGGGTTATCAACTATTCATGAGCCATTATTACACAACTCAGCAGTATAACTAATGAAATCATAGCATGTACATCTTTAACCTTATCTGAAATACAAATTTTACCTATCCGTATTTATTTTATCCTTTAGAAAATTAGAAAACCCAAAATAGAAACAGAACTACTCCTTGTTAGTTATTTCTGTCAGGTTTTAGGTTCGATTCTGTAGACTTCTTTAAAAACAACCCTATGTCATACTTCCCTTACTCACCCTAAGAAGTAGTAGATTTTGGCCCCGACCTTATAAATTTAAAACACGGGTACATCCCTGCTGGGAGACCTTGACTGACGGCGTGCGGCCCGACAACACCGCACACTAAAACATAACCGTCCATTTTGGTCATATCACCCACCATTGGAAAACTCTGTTTTGCCTCATATTTAGAAGCAAGAGCAACAAAATTATCTCTAATAGGTAGATTTAAAACACGTCTTAAAGACTCTTCAGAAATCGTTAAAGTATTTGGACCATCACCATATGTGCCTGTGATGGTTCTAGCTTCAGAGTTACATGTAGATGTATACCAAAATTCTTCAAGAATTGCTGGATACATGTAATCAGGGGTTCTAAAAAATCCTTCTCTGAGAGGATGATTTTGTAAAAACAATACAAGTTGTTCATATCCCTGATATTGAAAATCAGTAGGTATGTCAGTACAGACTACCCGATTGATACAGGCACTTGTACATCTTTACCCCATTTAATAGGACAAGCCCTATTCATATTAGCAGTAGGGATAAGAACATAAGAAATATATTTCACCATTTTCTTTAAAAGATTTAAAAAATTAAAGATTGAAGGAGAAGATGAACAGTAGCCGAATACCAGATGATGAATAATTACACAATTGAAGGAGATTTGAGAGCATTTGTAGAGTTGTTATTGTGAAAGTATATCCCAATGGTTGAGGTGATCTATTTATACCTTCACAAAAAACCCTAAATCAACAATTTAATTGATTTGACCTCAAAGTTACCGTTTGCCCCCAAAAATTTTTCCCGCTTTTAAAATTAACTACAACTAGCTGATGTAACAGAAATTACAATCCCTAATCATTACTGAAGTAGAAAAAATCTAAATTTACATAAAATCTTTTTGGTTTTTCAAGAAATTAAGAATAAAAATAAATTTTACAACTGAGTCTATAAAAATAGAATCTGGAAGACGTCATCCAGACCTAAAATTTTTTTTCTCGGTTTTCAGATTCTCCAGACAAAATCTCTGGAGATGGATTCAACATACCCAAACTTTCAAAATATAAAAATGTCTCTCTTCACTTAATCACTTGGTAAAGATATCAGCCAACTGATCATTTGTTCCTACAACCTTTAGCACAACTTTACCCTATTCAACACAGTCTCTGAAGTAGTGCCTAATCTCAATGTGTTTAGTTCTTGAATGAAACATAGAATTCTCAGTAATAGCAATTGCACTTTCATTATCACACATGATAGGAGTCTTTGTAAGAATCACATTATAATCTGTCAACTGATGTTGCATCCATAACCATTGAGCACAACAACCACCAGCAGCAACATACTCAGCTTCAGCTGTTGAAGTAGCAACAGAATTTTGCTCTTTACTTGACCAACTAAACAACTTTCCACCTAATAATTGACAACCACCTGAAGTACTTTTCCTATCCAACTTACATCCTGCATAGTTAGCATCTGTATACCCTATAAGATCAAAATTAGAGCCTTTGGGATACCGAAGACCCAAGTAAGGAGTACGCTTTAAGTACCTAAAAATTCTTTTCACAACCTTATAATGAGATTCTTTTGGGTCTGCCTGATATATCTTGCACATAAACATGTGGTGAATATTATATCAGTCCTGCTAGTAGTTAAGTACAGTAATGAACCAATCATTCCTCTATAAGTCTTTTGACAAGTAGATTTCCCAGATTCATCTTTATTTAACTTTTCAGACACACTCATGGGAGTTTCCAAAGTTGTGCAATTTCTAAACCCATATTTTTCAATTAAGTTTGAAACATAAGTGCTTTGGTTTATAAAAATTCCCTCAGGACTTTGTTTGACTTGCAAACCCAAAAAGTGATTTAGAGTGCACGAATTACTCATTTTGTATTGTTTAGACATGGTATCAGAAATCCATTTACCCAAATGTGGATTATGTAGTGACCCGGGAATTTTCGACCAAATTTAAACTTGATCTTTATATGAATTCGACACAATAAGCAAAGTCTGTAATATTGAAATCTCAAAAAAAAAAAAAAAACTTGAACTATATTCATGTGTACATTTGACCTTTGACTATTCCCGAGGATTCACGAACAATTTGTCTATAAATAAATATATAATTAAATATATATATATATATATATATATATATATATATATATATATATATATATATATATATATATATATATATATATATATATATATATATATATATATATAAATGTAAATGTATATAGTAATTTGAATTTATAAAATATAATTTAAACATTAAAATATGTAAAATAAGTTACAAAATAATTATGATGTAATTTAAAAGGAATCTATATATAAATATGTATAATTTCTATGTATAAGTATTTTTATACAACATATATAAAATCTATAAATAATAAAGAGTCAATAAAAAAAACTATTACATAATAGGTTATATGATTAATAGATATCACATAATTAATAATATATAATACAAGTTAAAATATAGTTGTTATATATTAAAATTATTACTTATATAAATATTAGTAGTAATATCAGTATTATTAATATTATTATAAGAAATTTGGTATATTCGATTAAGTACATATTATTATTATAAATACTATTAATATCATTATTATTATAACTAGTAGTAACATCTAAAATTATATTTATTATGATTAATATTAGTAATTGTTATTAGATATTACTAATAATATTATCATTAAGAACCATTATTATTATTATTATTATTATTATTATTATTATTATTATTATTATTATTATTATTATTATTATTTATATTATTAACTATTTTTATTATTAGAATAAAGCACTCCTATTATTATTGTTATTAGTATTTTTAATAGTATTAATGATATATTATCCTTATTACTATTATCATTATTATTAATTCTATTAAGATACTTAATATTAGTATGAATATTAATATTAATAATAATATACGTATATCCTCGTAATTAGATACATATACATATACATATACCAGATGTTGTGTGTATATATATAATCAGTACACATACAGATAAATATATATTTATAAATACCATATATGCTTATATAGAAATAATTAAATACGTATTAATATTTAGGAGAATAAAATCCAGTTTACATCCCTATCTATCTATTTAATTTGTTCAACAAACCAGTGTAAAAGTCAACTTCAATCCACAGCATTAATCCAGGAAACTGTTATCAATCAATTTCACCTTTTTATTTCTTTTATATATTTTTTTCTGATTAAAGTCATCTTGACTGTGATTTACGTACCTTCTGTCTGATTTTGTTATAAGTCGACATCAACTAATCAATTCAATTTCTCCATAACCCATTACGAATTTCAGTCGAGCTAAAACAGAAGAAAACAATTTTTTTTTAAAAAGAAAAACAGCGGTTTCCCCTGTTCATGAACTCAATATACAAAAGCTTTATTTCGTAATCAATTTCAAAAAGTATAAATGCAGTCTTGTTAGTTTTCTTTTGCTTAAACTATCTGTAAAGTAAGAGCTTCCAATTCCTCATATTCATCATCAATTTTCAAGTCAAAGTTAATTATTTAAAAGTCAAAGACTTTGTTCATAAGGAAAATTCAATTTCTGTGTTTTGTTTTTGGATAAATTGATGATTAAGAAGGTTTCCAGGAGTGATTTTAAATATAAATCGTTTTGTAATTTTTGTATAAAACGTCCTTAATTTTGAAATCAGATAATGAGTTTAAAAATGGTTTTCGCGAAGCAGCAGCTACACATTTTTTTTTATTATATGTTATAGCAATTCAATTGTCTCAAGTTAAATTGTTTAGGTATCTGTAACAGACCTAAAACAAATTTTAAATTTCGTTTAGATGTTTGAAATTTGGTTCCTGGTTGAATGAGTTTAGGGAAGAAGATGATGACATTAGTATACGGGTTATATAAATTTAGAATAGGGATTCTAACAGAAAAATCGAAGCAGCAGGGTGGTATGGTGGGTGTTCGGGTTAACGAGAGGTCGTGAGTTATAGTCCCTGCATGGACGGTTTGCTATTTTTTTTAGCATTTTAAAGGTAGTTCATTTATTAATTTCTTTATTATTATTATTATTATTATTATTATTATTATTATTATTATTATTATTATTATTATTATTATTATTATTATTATTATTATTATTATTATTATTGTTACTAATATTATTCGATATTACTATTGTTATGTTAATTGTTATAAGTATTATTCTAAATTTAAATTATTATTGTTGATAGAATTAATATCACTATATAATTAAAATACCATGGTTATTAGCATTATTATGAATATTATTATAATTAGTATTAATGCGACTAATAAGATTATTGATATTATTATCATTTTAATTATTATTATGTAATATCATTAAGTATTAATAGTATTATTGAATTATTGATATAAGCGTGATTATTATGAATATGATTATTATGAATATTGTTATTGCGAAAATAACGCAAGATATTATCATTAACATTATAAATATTATTAAACTTGTAATACTATATAAAAATTGCATTATTATTATTATTATTATTATTATTATTATTATTATTATTATTATTATTATTATTATTATTATTATTATTATTATTATTATTATTATTATTATTATTATTATTATTAAATCTGATAGTATTATTACCCATATCTTAATATTCACATTAAAATAACTAACAAAGGATATTCGTATAACAATGTATTTACTACACAAAAGTAAACTATATTAATATATTATTTATTAAAAATGAATAAAATGAATATAGTGAAACATATAGGTATTGATATTAAAATTTATATTACTAATAATATACATACTTGTTCGATTACGATTATATATTTTAATACATATACAAATGATATAGGTTCGTGAATCCAAGGCCAACCCTATACTTGTTCAATGTCGTTCTATGTATTTTTACTACAAAATACATTAGGTGAGTTTCATTATTCCCTTTTTATATATATTTTTGGGCTGAGAATACATGCAATGTTTTAATAACTATTTTTCAATATTTATATGCGTGAGTTTCATTATTCCCTTTTTATATATATTTTTGGGCTGAGAATACATGCAATGTTTTAATAACTATTTTTCAATATTTATATGCGTGAGTTTCATTATTCCCTTTTTATATATATTTTTGGGTTGAAAATACATGCAATGTTTTAATAACTATTTTTCAATATTTATATGCGTGAGTTTCATTATTCCCTTTTTATATATATTTTTGGGCTGAGAATACATGCAATGTTTTAATAACTATTTTTCAATATTTATATGCGTGAGTTTCATTTGCTCCCTTTTTACTCATTACATTTTTGGGCTGAGAATACATGCAAATGCTTTATTAACTGTTTTACAATATTTATATGTGTGAGTTTTATTACTCCCCTTTTAAATGTTTTTGCAATATATATTTTTGGGACTGAGAATGCATGCGCTTTTATAAATGTTTTATGAAATAGACACAAGTAATCGAAACTACAATATATGGTTGAATGATCGAAATCGAATATGCCCCTTTTTATTAAGTCTGGTAATCTAAGAATTAGGGAACAGACACCCTAATTGATGCGAACTCTAAAGATAGATCTATCGGGCCCAACAAGCCCCATCCAAAGTACCGGATGCTTTAGTACTTCAAAATTAATATCATGTCCGAAGGAGGATCCCGGAATGATGGGGATATTCTTATATACATATTGTGAATGTCGGTTACCAGGTGTTCAATCCATATGAATGATATTTTGTCTCTATGTATGGGACGTATGTTTATGAGAATTGGAAATATGAAATCTTGTGGTCTATTAAAATTATGAAATGTTTATTTATGCTAAACTAATGAACTCACCAACCTTTTGGTTGACACTTGAAAGCATGTTTATTCTCAGGTATGAAAGAAATCTTTCGCTGTGCATTTGATCATTTTAAAGATATTACTTGGAGTCATTCATGACATATTTCAAAAGACGTAGCATTCGAGACGTTGAGTTTATCAAGATCATTATTAAGTCAATTATAGTTGGATATTTTATGAAATAGTATGCATGTCTGTCAATTTCAGATGAAATGAAAGATTGTCTTTTCAAAACGAATGCAATGTTTGTAAAATGTATCATATAGAGGTCAAGTACCTCGCAATGTAATCAACTATTGTGAATCGTTTATAATCGATATGGACTCCGTCCGGATGGATTAGGACGGGTCCTTTCAGTTGGTATCAGAGCGGTGGTCTTAGCGAACCAGGTCTTGCATTAGCGTGTCTAACTGATAGTTGTTAGGATGCATTAATGAGTCTGGACTTCGACCGTGTCTGTATGTCACAAGTTTTGCTTATCATTTTTGTTGGAAATCATCTGCTTATCATCCTTAGGAAATTACCTGCTCATTATTCTAGTCTAGACACGTTTTACTGCATTGACTGCATGAATAGTGTATAGATAAATTCATATCTTAGCGTATCTGTTATTGTTACCTTTGCCTGACAGCTTCTGTAGATTCCTCTGTAACTTATGGGATTTTAGTATTATATATGCATATATAAATTATGTATTGCAGGGTACTAATCTACATCCTATAATCTATTTCTTATCGAAAATCCTTTATCTGATCGTATGAGATGAATCCCTCAACCAGTACGAGTCCCTCAGATCCCGATAGCTATTCCTATAGTTATTCCGACAACTATTCCGACATGCTCCGAAAACGGTGTCACCAGAATGAATCAATCTATCAGACATCCCCAATTCATCTGATGGGTTCGTAGTCGACTTAATCGATGGAGACGAGAAAAAGGCGATCCTTTCCACCCACCAACCTACACTCTAGGCAAAGAACTGGAAGCACTTACCGGCGAACCTATTCGAAACACCATTCTCATATTCATTCCCAGAGTATCTCGTCACGATTATATACTATCTCAGAATCTAAACCTCATTCATCCGCTCGTCCAAACCGACAATCATCCTGGTATAATAGAAGAAGTCAATGAGCTACGCGCCCGAGTTGTAGCCTTGTAAAATATGGTGCAAAACGTACCAGCTTCAGCAACATCATCGGCACCAGTAGTACCATAAATAACAGCATCAGTACCATCAACAATCCATGCCTCAATATCACCATTTGTACTTCGAGTATGATCTTCGTTCTACGTATCGTTCTACCTCATTTATCTTTGTTCGACAAGGTGATTATGTAATCTCTAATATGTTAGAGATTATATATTCTTGTTCTAACGATAAATCAAATGAGTTTGATATCATATTGACTCATTAAATCCATGATTACATCTGAAGAAAATATATATGTATATATGTTTTCAAAAAGATTGTAATTAAAAATTCTTTTGTACAAACTGTTAATGGTGAAAATATTTTAACGGGTAGGTAATACCCGAGGAATATTTAAATTTCACATTAATAAGTTACACTGTATATTCTTCGAATCTGATTCAACAGTTATTCACTATCCTATTTACAACCACCGAGATACGTATCCGTTCACCAAAGAATAACTATTTTCATTCAAATTCATATTTCGATTTTGACCTATCAGAATCCAACAAGTGGCATAATGAAGAAATAATGGACACAATAAAAATTGACTAGAAACAGATTAATTAACAATATGAAATTCTATTAAGAATCCACGCTAACAAAATCCTAGCTAACTGTTCCTAGTTAACTGTTAATTCCGTATTACCATTTAATTATCGCAATTTATTTATCGCAGTTTATTTATCGCAATTTATATTCTCGCAATTTTATTTATCGTCATTTAATTTCTGTTATTTACTTTACGCACTTTATTTATCGTTATTTAATTTATCTGTTATTTATATTACGCACTTTAAATATCGGGACACGTATACAAGGTTTTGACATATCATATCTACGCATCTATATATATTAATTGGAATCACCATAGACACTCTATATGCAGTAATGATCGAGTTCTCTATACAGGGTTGAGGTTGATTCTACAATAATATATATAGTTTGAGTTGTGATCGAGTCTGAGACGTAAACGGGTCACGACACGTATTAATTAATTCGAATATTATATATGAATTATTGAAATGCTAACTGTGGACTAGTAACTGTGGACTATCAACATTGGACAATTAAAATGAATTAAAATATTGATTATAACATATGAAACTAAATAATTCTTCAAGTTTGCCACTTGATTTCGTCTTAAACATCATTATTATCTTCACGATTACATTCTGCGTTCAAACCTTTCATAATACTTGAAAACACCTCAATCGAGAGGATAAACCAACCGCACTTCATCTACGGAAGAAAAGATTTATGCATATAGTTATGCACCTGAAGAACTCTCGGAAACTGAGTAAACGTTTAACACGTAGCTTGAAATGTCCCGTTCTTATTGATTAAAAACGTTCCATATTAATTGATTTCGTTGCGAGGTTTTGACCTCTATATGACACATTTTTCAAAGACTGCATTCATTTTAAAATAAACCATAACCTTTATTTCATCAATAAAGGTTTAAAAAGCTTTACGTAGATTATCAAATAATGATAATCTAAAATATCCTGTTTACACACGACCATTACATAATGGTTTACAATACAAATATGTTACAACAAAATAAGTTTCTTGAATGCAGTTTTTACACAATATCATACAAGCATGGACTCCAAATCTCGTCCTTATTTAAGTATGCGACAGCGGAAGCTCTTAATAATCACCTGAGAATAAATATGCTTAAAACGTCAACAAAAATGTTGGTGAGTTATAGGTTTAACCTATATATATCAAATCATAATAATAGACCACAAGATTTCATATTTCAATACACATCCCATACATAGAGATAAAAATCATTCATATGGTGAACACCTGGTAACCGACATTAACAAGATGCATATATAAGAATATCCCCATTATTCCGGGACACCCTTCGGATATGATATAAATTTCGAAGTACTAAAGCATCCGGTACTTTGGATGGGGTTTGTTAGGCCCAATAGATCTATCTTTAGGATTCGCATCAATTAGGGTGTCTGTTCCCTAATTCTTAGATTACCAGACTTAATAAAAAGGGGCATATTCGATTTCGATAATTCAATCATAGAATGTAGTTTCACGTACTTGTGTCTATTTTGTATATCATTTATAAAACCTGCATGTATTCTCATCCCAAAAATATTAGATTTTAAAAGTGGGACTATAACTCACTTTCACAGATTTTTACTTCGTCGGGAAGTAAGACTTGGCCACTGGTTGATTCACGAACCTATAACAATATATACATATATATCAAAGTATGTTCAAAATATATTTACAACACTTTTAATATATTTTGATGTTTTAAGTTTATTAAGTCAGCTGTCCTCGTTAGTAACCTACAACTAGTTGTCCACAGTTAGATGTACAGAAATAAATCGATAAATATTATCTTGAATCAATCCACGACCCAGTGTATACGTATCCCAGTATTGATCACAACTCAAACTATATATATTTTGGAATCAACCTCAACCCTGTATAGCTAACTCTAACATTCACATATAGAGTGTCTATGGTTGTTCCGAAATATATATAGATGTGTCGACATGATAGGTCGAAACATTGTATACGTGTCTATGGTATCTCAAGATTACATAATATACAATACAAGTTGATTAAGTTATGGTTGGAATAGATTTGTTACCAATTTTCACGTAGCTAAAATGAGAAAAATTATCCATTCTTATTTTACCCATAACTTCTTCATTTTAAATCCGTTTTGAGTGAATCAAATTGCTATGGTTTCATATTGAAATCTATTTTATGAATCTAAATAGAAAAAGTATAGGTTTATAGTCGGAAAAATAAGTTACAAGTCATTTTTGTAAAGGTAGTCATTTCAGTCGAAAGAACGACGTCTAGATGACCATTTTAGAAAGGGAATTGATTCGTACACCACCTCAAATTTGTCATACACCACTAAATAAATTATTTGGACATTTATACCCTTCATTTGGTGGTGTATGACAAATTTGATATTGTAAAAGAAAGGGTAAAAATGTCTAAATAATTTATTTGATGGTGTATGGCAAATTTGAGGTGGTGTACGGATCAACCCCTTTTTAGAAAACATACTTCCACTTTGAGTTTAACCATAATTTTTGGATATAGTTTCATGTTCATAATAAAAATCATTTTCTCAGAATAACAACTTTTAAATCAAAGTTTATCATAGTTTTTAATTAACTAACCCAAAACAGCCCGCGGTGTTACTACGACGGCGTAAATCCGGTTTTACGGTGTTTTTCGTGTTTCCAGGTTTTAAATCATTAAGTTAGCATATAATATAGATATAGAACATGTGTTTAGTTGATTTTAAAAGTCAAGTTAGAAGGCTTAACTTTTGTTTGCGAACAAGTTTAGAATTAACTAAACTATGTTCTAGTGATTACAAGTTTAAACCTTCGAATAAGATAGCTTTATATGTATGAATCGAATGATGTTATGAACATCATTACTACCTTATGTTCCTTGGATAAACCTACTGGAAAATAGAAAAATGGATCTAGCTTCAACGGATCCTTGGATGGCTCGAAGTTCTTGAAGCAGAATCATGACACGAAAACAAGTTCAAGTAAGATCATCACTTGAAATAAGAATGTTATAGTTATAGAAATTGAACCAAAGTTTGAATATGATTATTACCTTGTATTAGAATGATAACCTACTGTAAGAATCAAATATTTCTTGAGGTTGGATGATCACCTTACAAGATTGGAAGTGAGCTAGCAAACTTGAAAGTATTCTTGATTTTATGTAACTAGAACTTGTAGAATATATGAAGAACACTTAGAACTTGAAGATAGAACTTGAGAGAGATCAATTAGATGAAGAAAATTGAAGAATGAAAGTGTTTGTAGGTGTTTTTGGTCGTTGGTGTATGGATTAGATATAAAGGATATGTAATTTTGTTTTCATGTAAATAAGTCATGAATGATTACTCATATTTTTGTAATTTTATGAGATATTTCATGCTATTTGCCAAATGATGGTTCCCACATGTGTTAGGTGACTCACATGGGCTGCTAAGAGCTGATCATTGGAGTGTATATACCAATAGTACATACATCTAAAAGCTGTGTATTGTACGAGTACGAATACAGGTGCATACGAGTAGAATTGTTGATGAAACTGAACGAGGATGTAATTGTAAGCATTTTTGTTAAGTAGAAGTATTTTGATAAGTGTATTGAAGTCTTTCAAAAGTGTATAAATACATATTAAAACACTACATGTATATACATTTTAACTTAGTCGTTAAGTCATCGTTAGTCGTTACATGTAAGTGTTGTTTTGAAACCTTTAGGTTAACGATCTTGTTAAATGTTGTTAACCCAATATTTATAATATCAAATGAGATTTTAAATTATTATATTATCATGATATTATCATGTATGAATATCTCTTAATATGATATATATACATTAAATGTCTTTACAACGATAATCGTTACATATATGTCTCGTTTAAAAATCATTAAGTTAGTAGTCTTGTTTTTACATATGTAGTTCATTGTTAATATACTTAATGATATGTTTACTTATCATAGTATCATGTTAACTATATATATATATCCATATATATGTCATCATATAGTTTTTACAAGTTTTAACGTTCGTGAATCACCGGTCAACTTGGGTGGTCAATTGTCTATATGAAACATATTTCAATTAATCAAGTCTTAACAAGTTTGATTGCTTAACATGTTGGAAACATTTAATCATGTAAATATCAATCTCAATTAATATATATAAACATGGAAAAGTTCGGGTCACTACAGTACCTACCCGTTAAATAAATTTCGTCCCGAAATTTTAAGCTGTTGAAGGTGTTGACGAATCTTCTGGAAATAGATGCGGGTATTTCTTCTTCATCTGATCTTCATGCTCCCAGGTGAACTCAGGTCCTCTACGAGCATTCCATCGAACCTTAACAATTGGTATCTTGTTTTGATTAAGTCTTTTAACCTCACGATCCATTATTTCGACTGGTTCTTCGATGAATTGAAGTTTTTCGTTGATTTGGATTTCGTCTAACGGAATAGTGATATCTTCTTTAGCAAAACATTTCTTCAAATTCGAGACGTGGAAAGTGTTATGTACAGCCGCGAGTAGTTGAGGTAACTCAAGTCGGTAAGCTACTGGTCCGACACGATCAATAATCTTGAATGGTCCAATATACCTTGGATTTAATTTCCCTCTTTTACCAAATCGAACAACGCCTTTCCAAGGTGCAACTTTAAGCATGACCATCTCTCCAATTTCAAATTCTATATCTTTTCTTTTAATGTCAGCGTAGCTCTTTTGTCGACTTTGGGCGGTTTTCAACCGTTGTTGAATTTGGATGATCTTCTCGGTAGTTTCTTGTATAATCTCCGGACCCGTAATCTGTCTATCCCCCACTTCACTCTAACAAATCGGAGACCTGCACTTTCTACCATAAAGTGCTTCAAACGGCGCCATCTCAATACTTGAATGGTAGCTGTTGTTGTAGGAAAATTCTGCTAACGGTAGATGTCGATCCCAACTGTTTCCGAAATCAATAACACATGCTCATAGCATGTCTTCAAGCGTTTGTATCGTCCTTTCGCTCTGCCCATCAGTTTGTGGATGATAGGCAGTACTCATGTCTAGACGAGTTCCTAATGCTTGCTGTAATGTCTGCCAAAATCTTGAAATAAATCTGCCATCCCTATCAGAGATAATAGAGATTGGTATTCCATGTCTGGAGATGACTTCCTTCAAATACAGTCGTGCTAACTTCTCCATCTTGTCATCTTCTCTTATTGGCAGGAAGTGTGCTAATTTGGTGAGACGATCAACTATTACCCAAATAGTATCAAAACCACTTGCAGTCCTTGGCAATTTAGTGATGAAATCCATGGTAATGTTTTCCCATTTCCATTCTGGGATTTCGGGTTGTTGAAGTAGACCTGATAGTTTCTGATGCTCAGCTTTGACCTTAGAACACGTCAAACATTCTCCTACGTATTTAGCAACATCGCCTTTCATGCTCGGCCACCAAAAATGTTTCTTGAGATCCTTGTACATCTTTCCCGTTCCAGGATGTATTGAGTATCTGGTTTTATGAGCTTCTCTAAGTACCATTTCTCTCATATCTCCAAATTTTGGTACCCAAATCCTTTCAGCCCTATACCGGATTCCGTCTTCCCGAATATTAAGATGCTTCTCCGATCCTTTGGGTATTTCATCCTTTAAATTTCCCTCTTTTAAAACTCCTTGTTGCGCCTCCTTTATTTGAGTAGTAAGGTTATTATGAATCATTATATTCATAGATTTTACTCGAATGGGTTCTCTGTCCTTCCTGCTCAAGGCATCGGCTACCACATTTGCCTTCCCCGGGTGGTAACGAATCTCAAAGTCGTAATCATTCAATAATTCAATCCACCTACGCTGCCTCATATTCAGTTGTTTCTGATTAAATATGTGTTGAAGACTTTTGTGGTCGGTATATATAATACTTTTAACCCCATATAAGTAGTGCCTCCAAGTCTTTAATGCAAAAACAACGGCGCCTAATTCCAAATCATGCGTCGTATAATTTTATTCGTGAATCTTCAATTGTCTAGACGCATAAGCAATCACCTTCGTTCGTTGCATTAATACACAACCGAGACCTTGCTTTGATGCGTCACAATAAATCACAAAATCATCATTCCCTTCAGGCAATGACAATATAGGTGCCGTAGTTAGCTTTTTCTTCAATAACTGAAACGCTTTCTCTTGTTCATCATTCCATTCAAATTTCTTTCCTTTATACGTTAATGCAGTCAGGGGTTTTGCTATTCTGGAAAAGTCTTGGATGAACCTTCTGTAGTAACCAGCTAGTCCTAAAAATTGGCGTATGTGTTTCGGAGTTTTCGGGGTTTCCCACATTTCAACAGTTTCTATCTTTGCCGGATCCACCTTAATACCTTCTTTGTTCACTATGTGACCGAGGAATTGAACTTCTTCCAACCAAAATGCACACTTTGAAAACTTAGCGTACAATTCTTCCTTCCTCAATACTTCTAACACCTTTCTCAAATGTTCACCGTGTTCTTGGTCATTCTTTGAGTAAATAAGTATGTCATCAATGAAAACAATGACAAACTTGTCAAGGTATGGTCCACACACTCGGTTCATAAGGTCCATGAACACAGCTGGTGCATTAGTTAAACCAAACGGCATGACCATAAACTCGTAATGACCGTAACGTGTTCTGAAAGCAGTCTTTGGAATATCATCTTCTTTCACCCGCATTTGATGATACCCGGAACGTAAGTCAATCTTTGAATAAACAGACGAGCCTTGTAGTTGATCAAATAAGTCGTCAATTCTCGGTAGTGGGTAGCGGTTCTTGATGGTAAGTTTGTTCAACTCTCGGTGGTCGATACACAACCTGAATGTACCATCTTTCTTCTTGACAAACAAAACAGGAGCTCCCCACGGTGATGTGCTTGGTCGAATGAAACCACGCTCTAAAAGTTCTTGTAATTGACTTTGCAGTTCTTTCATCTCGCTGGTTGCGAGTCTGTAAGGAGCACGAGCTATTGGTGCAGCTCCTGGTACAAGATCTATTTGAAATTCAACGGATCGATGTGGGGGTAATCCCGGTAATTCTTTCGGAAATACATCGGGAAATTCTTTTGCAATGGGAACATCATTGATGCTCTTTTCTTCAGTTTGTACTTTCTCGACGTGTGCTAGAACAGCATAGCAACCTTTTCTTATTAGTTTTTGTGCCTTCAAATTACTAATAAGATGTAGCTTCGTGTTGCCCTTTTCTCCGTACACCATTAAGGGTTTTCCTTTTTCTCGTATAATGCAAATTGCATTTTTGTAACAAACGATCTCTGCTTTCACTTCTTTCAACCAATCCATACCGATTATCACATCAAAACTCCCTAACTCTACTGGTATTAAATCAATCTTAAATGTTTCGCTAACCAGTTTAATTTCTCGATTCCGACATATATTATCTGCTGAAATTAATTTACCATTAGCTAATTCGAGTAAAAATTTACTATCCAAAGGCGTCAATGGACAACTTAATTTAGCACAAAAATCTCTACTCATATAGCCTCTATCCGCACCCGACTCAAATAAAACGTAAGCAGATTTATTGTCAATAAGAAACGTACCCGTAACAAGCTCTGGGTCTTCCTGTGCCTCTGCCGCATTAATATTGAAAACTCTTCCGCGGCCTTGTCCATTCGTGTTCTCCTGGTTCGGGCAATTTCTAATAATGTGGCCCGGTTTTCCACATTTATAACAAACTACATTGGCATAACTTGCTCCGACACTACTTGCTCCACCATTACTCGTTCCGACACCATTTGTTCCTTTCGTTCTATTAACCCCTGGTCCGTAGACCTCACACTTCGCCGCGCTATGACCATTTCTTTTACACTTGTTGCAAAATTTGGTGCAGAACCCCGAGTGATACTTTTCACACCTTTGGTATAGCTGCTTCTGATTGTTGTTGTTGTTGCGGTTATTATTGTTGTTGGGATGATTATTGTAGTTGCTGTTGTTGTTGTTGTTGTTGTTGTTGGGCCGTTTGTTATAGTTGCGATTGATGTTGCGATTGTTGGGATAATTGTTGCGATTATTGTTGTAATTGCTGTTGTTGTTGTATTGGTGATTCTTATCACCGTTTTCCTCCCACTTTCTTTTGACTTGCTTCACATTGGCCTCTTCAGCAGTCTGTTCTTTAATTCTTTCTTCAATCTGGTTCACTAGTTTGTGAGCCATTCTACATGCCTGTTGTATGGAGGCGGGCTCGTGTGAACTTATATCTTCTTGGATTCTTTTCGGTAATCCTTTCACAAACGCGTCGATCTTCTCTTCCTCATCTTCGAATGCTCCCGGACACAATAGGCACAATTCTGTGAATTGTCTTTCGTACGTGGTAATATCAAATCCTTGGGTTCGTAACCCTCTAAGTTCTGTCTTGAGCTTATTGACCTCGGTTTTGGGACGGTACTTCTCGTTCATCAAGTGCTTGAATGCTGACCACGGTAGTGCGTACGCATCGTCTTGTCCCACTTGCTCTAGATAGGTATTCCACCATGTTAACACAGAACCTGTGAAGGTATGTGTAGCGTACTTCACTTTGTCCTCTTCAGTACACTTACTTATGGCAAACATCGATTGGACCTTCTCGGTCCACCGTTTCAATCCAATCGGTCCTTCGGTTCCATCAAATTCCAAAGGTTTGCAGGCAGTGAATTCTTTGTAGGTGCATCCTACACGATTTCCTGTACTGCTAGATCCAAGGTTATTGTTGGTATGTAGCGCAGCCTGTACTGCGGCTATGTTTGAAGCTAGAAAAGTACGGAATTCCTCTTCATTCATATTCACGGTGTGTCGAGTAGTCGGTGCCATTTCCTTCAAAATAGTCAAATGGAACAAGTTAATCATACAGAATATTAAGAGTAGTTAATAGTATTTCGTAGCATAATATGAACTCATTTATAAAAGCTTTTTCTTCATATTAGCGTTTTATAAGTTTAAATTCGGGTAGTACCTACCCGTTAAGTTCATACTTAGTAGCTAATATACAATTCAACTACTACAATTCTATATGAAAAACTGATTATAATAATATTTCGCGTTCAAACTTTTACACAATATTTTACAAACTTACAATACCGCTTATTTTACATATAGCATGAAATATAGCACACAATAAATTTGATACAAGATGGTTGTGAAGATAATTCTAGCTAGTACACAAGTCGTTCAGCAAAGGCAATAAAGACACGTAATTCATACGTCCAGAAACAAGTCATGCATTCTGGTTTTACTAGGATTACTTCCCATCCTTGGTCTTGTGGAACATAACCGTTATGGCCGTTGATAAGACAGCGTGTTGTAAAGTCGTCAAAGGGACGAGGGTTACGTAATGTCCAACAGTCACGTAACAATCTAAAAATCTCATTTCTTACCCCAATTACCGACTCCGTCACTTGTGGGAATGTTTTGTTTAATAGTTGTAGCCCGATGTTCCTGTTCTCACTTTAGTGAGAAGCGAACATTACTAATCCGTAAGCATAACATGCTTCTTTATGTTGCATGTTAGCCGCTTTTTCTAAATCACGAAGTCCAATATTCGGATATATTGAGTCAAAATAATTTCTTAACCCATTGCGTAAAATAGCATTTGGGTTCCCCGCAATATATGCGTCAAAGTAAACACATCGTAACTTATGGATTTCCCAATGTGATATCCCCCATCTTTCGAACGAAAGCCTTTTATAAACCAAGGCATTCTTGGAACGTTCTTCGAATGTCTTACAAACTGATCTCGCCTTAAATAGTTGTGCCAAAGAATTCTGACCGACTCTATGTAATGACCCGAACTTTTCCATGTTTATATATATTAATTGAGATTGATGTTTACATGATTAAATGTTTCCAACATGTTAAGCAATCAAACTTATTAAGACTTGATTAATTGTAATATGTTTCATATAGACAATTGACCACCCAAGTTGATCGGTGATTCACGAACGTTAAAACTTGTAAAAACTATATGATGACATATATATGGATATATATATATATATAGTTAACATGATACTATGATAAGAAAACATATCATAAAGTATATTAACAATGAACTACATATGTAAAAACAAGACTACTAACTTAATGATTTTTAAACGAGACATATATGTAACGATTATCGTTGTAAAGACATTTAATGTATATATATCATATTAAGAGATATTCATACATGATAATACATGATAATATAATAATTTAAAATCTCATTTGATATTATAAACATTGGGTTAACAACATTTAACAAGATCGTTAACCTAAAGGTTTCAAAACAACACTTACATGTAACGACTAACGATGACTTAACGACTCAGTTAAAATGTATATACATGTAGTGTTTTAATATGTATTTATACACTTTTGAAAGACTTCAATACACTTATCAAAATACTTCTACTTAACAAAAATGCTTACAATTACATCCTCGTTCAGTTTCATCAACAATTCTACTCGTATGCACCCGTATTCGTACTCGTACAATACACAGCTTTTAGATGTATGTACTATTGGTATATACACTCCAATGATCAGCTCTTAGCAGCCCATGTGAGTCACCTAAAACATGTGGGAACCATCATTTGGCAACTAGCATGAAATATCTCATAAAATTACAAAAATATGAGTAATCATTCATGACTTATTTGTAACATCCCGCGTTTTTCCGTTAAATTTATTTTTAACACCGTCTTTTTTTTTTAATAATAATCTTTCGTATTTAAATTCGTAGTTTCCGTTGACTAACGTTCATAATAATTCCGTCATTTAATTATAACATCTCTCGTTAACTTGCGTTTTAAAAATATTCGTTTGGTTAATTTCCCGCACCCGCTCTGAAACTTGAGGGACTAGTTCCGCCACTTGACCAAAGAGGTGGCTAGTAGTTGACTAGTCAACCACTCACCACCTCCACCCCTCATTCATCCATTTCTTCTTCTTTCTTTCTTTCTTTTTTTTTTCTCTCAAGAACACAAACATAAATCATCATCTAAATTCGGATCGGGAAGCAAACTTCAAAACAAATTACATATTTGGAATCCTCTCTTCATCCTCTACAATTTGATACCAACTTCATCTCGTTTGGGTAACATTTCTAAAACTCTAGATTTCTCTAAATTCGTGTTTTTGATTTGAAATGGTGTTAGTTAGTGTCTATGGCTCGTGTCTAGCATGAATATATGATTTACTTGCTCGATTTGTTGTTTTGAGTAACTAGTTGAACATTTGAAATGGGTTTGCTTAATCCTTGATTTTGGATGATTTAATGTTGTTAGATTGTTAAAGTGCATGTTTTAATGGTGTTACTAGTATCACTAGCTTCGTTTTGATGCGTAGGTTGATTAAGGAAACTTCAAAAACATGAATATTGATTTTTGCGGATTTTGGTTAGAGTTTGATAGACTTAAAACGAGCTTTTGATGTTTCGAATGCCATGAAATGTTATTAGTAAGTGTTTAGTTGTAATGTATGCTTCATTACCTTCAAAACGGCATATCGTATGTGTAAATTGGATTCCCGAATCATAAAATACGTTTTACGAACTTGAAACTTTGAAAATTAACCTTTCTTGATCAATTGACGAGTTTTTGGTTATTGTAATTGATGTTTTTGCTTGTGAAAGGTAGTTAATTGTATTCCTTGTCAAAAGAGCTTTCCAACGATATAAGATGCGAGTTCTAAGTGTTTGCGGTTTGTGTTTTATGCATAAAAAGGTTTTGGGTTGAGACTTAGAAAACTGAAACTGGCCAGGTATCAGCTCGCGTGTAATGCCGCGGCGCGGCCAGCTTTGTCGCGGCGCGGCATATGCCGTGGTCAGATTCTGACCTACTTTGTCAAATTTCGAAAAATGTTTGCTATGCTACGCACCTCCGATTAACATGTAACTTGGCCAACATGCTCATATATGATTTCTAAGATTAGAAAAATAGTTCGGGACCCGACCCGAACGTGTTGACTTTTTCGTTGACTTTGACCAAGTTTGACTTTTAGTCAAACTTAACCAAACTTTTATACAATCGTTCTAACATGCTTTTATACTTGATTCTTGCATGAAACTTGACAACGTGATTCACATGCTATACTATTCGAGTCGTAACGAGCCATAGGACTAATTGAACACATTTCACCCAACCATGTGTCGTAACCGGTTAATTGATACAATTTACTTGTTTAGGTCAAGACTAAGCAACTTTCATGCACATGTTTACTTTGTGAAGTACCTTTATACTCGTGCACTCGAGGTGAGATCATAGTCCCACCTTTTCAACAACTTTTTATACTTTTAAATTGTGGGCTGAGAAACATATACTTTGTTACATTTTGTACTACTTGCTTTTATACTTTGAACACAAGAACAAGGAAAACAAACATTCTACAGCGAGTTTAGAACAAAATCCTCAATTCGATTATCATTAGTTACACTTGCCGGGTGTAAGCGAGAACTTATGTTATATGGCCATATGGGTTGACAACCCTCATCTTTGACGGTTCGCTACCGTCTACGGATGAAATATATTTTCGAGAATCAGTGTTTGTTCTAGCACTAAGTGATGGGGTATACAATGGAAGGAATGTTAAGTCTTGATAATTGGGTGCTCGCGAACAATACTTTTGGAATGCAACGATTTTGATAATCAACTATGGGAATACTAAAACTTGTGGTTCAAAATATAACATTTACTAATACACCTATGATTTCACCAACGTTTTTCGTTGACAGTTTTCTATATGTTTCTCAGGTTCATACATGGCTATTTGATACATGCTTCCGCGTACATTCATTCTTGCTTGGAGTCAAGCATACATACATGCATACGCTAGTGATAGCATCTTTGGATTCAAACATATTGTTTACATACTTACGCTATTTATAGCAACTGTGATTTTAAACTAATTATGTCGCAAGATATTTCATTTGTACTTTACTACTTTTGTAAACTTAAAATTGTTGTCGATCCGTTTGTTAAACTAAACTTAGTACCTTTCAAATGAACGCGGCATAATTTTGGTCAAACGAGTCTCATATAGGGACTACGACCACGCAACGGGACCTAAGTTAACGACGCCGTCAATAACGGTTTTGGTCGGGTCGTTACAGATGGTATCAGAGCGTTGGTTGTAGGGAACTAGGACGTGCATTAGTGTGTCTAACAGAGTCGTTAGGACGCATTAGTGAGTCTAGACTACAACCGGATAGTTAGCCATTGCATTCTGACATACATTTGCTATAGATAGCACTTACTTGACTACTTGTGCATTATACTTGAATCATTCTTAGGCAAACTTTTTAATGGTACCCAACCTTCATCATACGAACTCGTATTCCGCCACTTTTTGGTAACACACGTAAATTCATGATTCATACACGTATGGATGACGACGACTTCATTAGTCACACTTGTTCGGGAACTCTGTCTCCCGGATTGTTATTTGCCACCGTTTCAACTTACTATCGGTTTCCCACTGGTGTTTCTTACTATCTACTTTTTGGTGGTACTACCATCACTACTCTAGGTGAGTATCGTCATCAACATTTATCACTACGGTTGCGTGCTACTCGTTATCATGACTCGTTACTCTTTTCATACCTAAATACATTATTGTTTGAATCGAACCGATTTGACGTTAACAATCATTTATACACTTCCCGCGGGGAAACGCTTCTTTAGAGTTGTAGAAACTATTTCGATTTAATACGAGTCACGTTAGAGACGTTGTTACACTTTGTTTATTTTAAACTTCACGATTACACGAACTTGAATCCATAGAGTGATGTGGGAATGGAGGTATGAGTTAGCGTAATATAACGACACTCGATCAACGTGGTTATATTACGGTAAGACATACCAAAGTTCTAGTGACGCGTGATGGTGGTTAGACTCGATCAACCTAAACACCACCATGTGCCATGTACATGACTTCATCTTTTCAGGTTTGGACATCCGAAAACTCCGAGAATATTTATAACAACCATACCGGGGACACACCTTCAATTATTGTCAAATTATATTTATGCTTCCGAATGAATTACCGATTTCATTCGACTTCAACCGTATGTCACACGGGTATACTAGCTCGTCCTCGCGCAGTCTTATTGACTAACTACGATTTGCTCGTTATGCTCACATCGGGGCGGAAACTTCTCTTGCATCACCCGTACGTACTTCCGATTCAGGAGGTCCTTATTCTAAATTCTCAATGGAGAGCGACTCTTCACGTCATACAAGTATTCGCCGCGAGGGTGAATAGTCCTGACGAACGTTTTTGGAAAACCGATAAATCTTCCGCGACGCGAATTTCTTGAGAAACTTGTTCTAACTAACGTTTTCGAGTCCTAACGGACTTGTTCAAATATACCTTACGGAATGTACTCCGTTTCGGATCGAGATCCTTGTTTCACTTCTAGATTTTGGAGTACCTTACAAAAAGCCTCGGGACCGCGTTTAGACATGAGTACCGCGTACCATCCACAACCCGACGGACCGAACAAACATGCGATTTAAACCTTGGAAACCATAATACAAGTTTGTATTACCAACTTCAAATTTACTTGAGAAAAGTATTTTCCTTTAACCGAATCCTCGTACTACAATGATTTTCATTCGAGTTTTAACGTCACTCCTTTTGAAACCACATGTGACCGGAAACGTCATTCTCCTTTGTCGAACCAAGTAAACTATGATCAATTCACCGGGGCCGAGGTTATTCATGAGCAACCGAGAAAATTTATTCATATTCAGGTAAAACCCTACGCGACTCGTAATCACCAAGAGCTACGCCGATGTTAGACGTAAACATTTCAAATTCCACGTGGGAAACTGCGTCACGTTAAGAGTCGCACCTTGGAAAAGTGCAATCCGTTTCGGGAAAACGTAGGAAGCTAAATCCGCGATATTTTGATCCTTTAAATTCTTGGGGTGTTTTGGACCCGTCGCTAGCCGTTTAGACTTTTCCGACCCATTTTGAGTCTCCGTTTATCCTACATTCGATGTATCAACTCAAAGACGTGTTTTGCGAAACGCGAACTTGTTATCTTCTTTGATGAACTCACTATCGACGATAAACTTCATTCCTAGGAGGGCCAGTCGAAACCATGAATCGTGAACCCAAACTCTAAGACGACGTGAAATGCCCAAGGGAGTACCTTCACTTATTCGTAGAATTTACAACGCAAGATCTCGAGTAAGATTCAACAACTACTACTTCCAACTAAATTTCGGGACGAAATTTCTTTTGAGGTGTGGATAATGTAACATCCCGCGTTTTTCCGTTAAATTTATTTTTAACACCGTCTTTTTTTTTTAATAATAATCTTTCGTATTTAAATTCGTAGTTTCCGTTGACTAACGTTCATAATAATTCCGTCATTTAATTATAACATCTCTCGTTAACTTGCGTTTTAAAAATATTCGTTTGGTTAATTTCCCGCACCCGCTCTGAAACTTGAGGGACTAGTTCCGCCACTTGACCAAAGAGGTGGCTAGTAGTTGACTAGTCAACCACTCACCACCTCCACCCCTCATTCATCCATTTCTTCTTCTTTCTTTCTTTCTTTTTTTTTTTTCTCTCAAGAACACAAACATAAATCATCATCTAAATTCGGATCGGGAAGCAAACTTCAAAACAAATTACATATTTGGAATCCTCTCTTCATCCTCTACAATTTGATACCAACTTCATCTCGTTTGGGTAACATTTCTAAAACTCTAGATTTCTCTAAATTCGTGTTTTTGATTTGAAATGGTGTTAGTTAGTGTCTATGGCTCGTGTCTAGCATGAATATATGATTTACTTGCTCGATTTGTTGTTTTGAGTAACTAGTTGAACATTTGAAATGGGTTTGCTTAATCCTTGATTTTGGATGATTTAATGTTGTTAGATTGTTAAAGTGCATGTTTTAATGGTGTTACTAGTATCACTAGCTTCGTTTTGATGCGTAGGTTGATTAAGGAAACTTCAAAAACATGAATATTGATTTTTGCGGATTTTGGTTAGAGTTTGATAGACTTAAAACGAGCTTTTGATGTTTCGAATGCCATGAAATGTTATTAGTAAGTGTTTAGTTGTAATGTATGCTTCATTACCTTCAAAACGGCATATCGTATGTGTAAATTGGATTCCTGAATCATAAAATACGTTTTACGAACTTGAAACTTTGAAAATTAACCTTTCTTGATCAATTGACGAGTTTTTGGTTATTGTAATTGATGTTTTTGCTTGTGAAAGGTAGTTAATTGTATTCCTTGTCAAAAGAGCTTTCCAACGATATAAGATGCGAGTTCTAAGTGTTTGCGGTTTGTGTTTTATGCATAAAAAGGTTTTGGGTTGAGACTTAGAAAACTGAAACTGGCCAGGTATCAGCTCGCGTGTAATGCCGCGGCGCGGCCAGCTTTGTCGCGGCGCGGCATATGCCGTGGTCAGATTCTGACCTACTTTGTCAAATTTCGAAAAATGTTTGCTATGCTACGCACCTCCGATTAACATGTAACTTGGCCAACATGCTCATATATGATTTCTAAGATTAGAAAAATAGTTCGGGACCCGACCCGAACGTGTTGACTTTTTCGTTGACTTTGACCAAGTTTGACTTTTAGTCAAACTTAACCAAACTTTTATACAATCGTTCTAACATGCTTTTATACTTGATTCTTGCATGAAACTTGACAACGTGATTCACATGCTATACTATTCGAGTCGTAACGAGCCATAGGACTAATTGAACACATTTCACCCAACCATGTGTCGTAACTGGTTAATTGATACAATTTACTTGTTTAGGTCAAGACTAAGCAACTTTCATGCACACGTTTACTTTGTGAAGTACCTTTATACTCGTGCACTCGAGGTGAGATCATAGTCCCACCTTTTCAACAACTTTTTATACTTTTAAATTGTGGGCTGAGAAACATATACTTTGTTACATTTTGTACTACTTGCTTTTATACTTTGAACACAAGAACAAGGAAAACAAACATTCTACAGCGAGTTTAGAACAAAATCCTCAATTCGATTATCATTAGTTACACTTGCCGGGTGTAAGCGAGAACTTATGTTATATGGCCATATGGGTTGACAACCCTCATCTTTGACGGTTCGCTACCGTCTACGGATGAAATATATTTTCGAGAATCAGTGTTTGTTCTAGCACTAAGTGATGGGGTATACAATGGAAGGAATGTTAAGTCTTGATAATTGGGTGCTCGCGAACAATACTTTTGGAATGCAACGATTTTGATAATCAACTATGGGAATACTAAAACTTGTGGTTCAAAATATAACATTTACTAATACACCTATGATTTCACCAACGTTTTTCGTTGACAGTTTTCTATATGTTTCTCAGGTTCATACATGGCTATTTGATACATGCTTCCGCGTACATTCATTCTTGCTTGGAGTCAAGCATACATACATGCATACGCTAGTGATAGCATCATTGGATTCAAACATATTGTTTACATACTTACGCTATTTATAGCAACTGTGATTTTAAACTAATTATGTCGCAAGATATTTCATTTGTACTTTACTACTTTTGTAAACTTAAAATTGTTGTCGATCCGTTTGTTAAACTAAACTTAGTACCTTTCAAATGAACGCGGCATAATTTTGGTCAAACGAGTCTCATATAGGGACTACGACCACGCAACGGGACCTAAGTTAACGACGCCGTCAATAACGGTTTTGGTCGGGTCGTTACATTATTTACATGAAAACAAAATTACATATCCTTTATATCTAATCCATACACCAACGACCAAAAACACCTACAAACACTTTCATTCTTCAATTTTCTTCATCTAATTGAACTCTCTCAAGTTCTATCTTCAAGTTCTAAGTGTTCTTCATAAATTCCAAAAGTTCTAGTTTCATAAAATCAAGAATACTTTCAAGTTTGCTAGCTCACTTCCAATCTTGTAAGGTGATCATCCAACCTCAAGAAATCTTTGTTTCTTACAGTAGGTTATCATTCTAATACAAGGTAATAATCATATTCAAACTTTGGTTCAATTTCTATAACTATAACAATCTTATTTCAAGTGATGATCTTACTTGAACGTGTTTTCGTGTCATGATTTTGCTTCAAGAACTTTGAGCCATCCAAGGATCCATTGAAGCTAGATCCATTTTTCTCTTTTCCAGTAGGTTCATCCAAGGAACTTAAGGTAGTAATGATGTTCATAACATCATTCGATTCATACATATAAAGCTATCTTATTCGAAGGTTTAAACTTGTAATCACTAGAACATAGTTTAGTTAATTCTAAACTTGTTCGCAAACAAAAGTTAATCCTTCTAACTTGACTTTTAAAATCAACTAAACACATGTTCTATATCTATATGATATGCTAACTTAATGATTTAAAACCTGGAAACACGAAAAACACCGTAAAACCGGATTTACGCCGTCGTAGTAACACCGCGGGCTGTTTTGGGTTAGTTAATTAAAAACTATGATAAACTTTGATTTAAAAGTTGTTATTCTGAGAAAATGATTTTTATTATGAACATGAAACTATATCCAAAAATTATGGTTAAACTCAAAGTGGAAGTATGTTTTCTAAAATGGTCATCTAGACGTCGTTCTTTCGACTGAAATGACTACCTTTACAAAAACGACTTGTAACTTATTTTTCCGACTAAAAACCTATACTTTTTTTGTTTAGATTCATAAAATAGAGTTCAATATGAAACCATAGCAATTTGATTCACTCAAAACGGATTTAAAATGAAGAAGTTATGGGTAAAACAAGATTGGATAATTTTTCTCATTTTAGCTACGTGAAAATTGGTAACAAATCTATTCCAACCATAACTTAATCAACTTGTATTATATATTATGTAATCTTGAGATACCATAGACACGTATACAATGTTTCGACCTATCATGTCGACACATCTATATATATTTCGGAACAACCATAGACACTCTATATGTGAATGTTGGAGTTAGCTATACAGGGTTGAGGTTGATTCCAAAATATATATAGTTTGAGTTGTGATCAATACTGAGATACGTATACACTGGGTCGTGGATTGATTCAAGATAATATTTATCGATTTATTTCTGTACATCTAACTGTGGACAACTAGTTGTAGGTTACTAACGAGGACAGCTGACTTAATAAACTTAAAACATCAAAATATATTAAAAGTGTTGTAAATATATTTTGAACATACTTTGATATATATGTATATATTGTTATAGGTTCGTGAATCAACCAGTGGCCAAGTCTTACTTCCCGACGAAGTAAAAATTTGTGAAAGTGAGTTATAGTCCCACTTTTAAAATCTAATATTTTTGGGATGAGAATACATGCAGGTTTTATAAATGATTTACAAAATAGACACAAGTACGTGAAACTACATTCTATGGTTGAATTATCGAAATCGAATATGCCCCTTTTTATTAAGTCTGGTAATCTAAGAATTAGGGAACAGACACCCTAATTGACGCGAATCCTAAAGATAGATCTATTGGGCCTAACAAACCCCATCCAAAGTACCGGATGCTTTAGTACTTCG
Organism: Rutidosis leptorrhynchoides; assembly: GCF_046630445.1. Taxonomy (NCBI): domain Eukaryota; kingdom Viridiplantae; phylum Streptophyta; class Magnoliopsida; order Asterales; family Asteraceae; genus Rutidosis; species Rutidosis leptorrhynchoides. Next base: position 213,940,345 of record NC_092335.1, read on the forward strand.
AAATTTATATCATATCCGAAGGGTGTCCCGGAATGATGGGGATATTCTTATATATGCATCTTGTTATTGTCGGTTACCAGGTGTTCACCATATGAATGATTTTTATCTCTATGTATGGGATGTGTATTGAAATATGAAAACTTGTGGTCTATTGTTACGATTTGATATATATAGGTTAAACCTATAACTCACCAACATTTTTGTTGACGTTTTAAGCATGTTTATTCTCAGGTGATTATTAAGAGCTTCCGCTGTCGCATACTTAAATAAGGACAAGATTTGGAGTCCATGCTTGTATGATATTGTGTAAAAACTGCATTCAAGAAACTTATTTTGTTGTAACATATTTGTATTGTAAACCATTATGTAATGGTCGTGTGTAAACAGGATATTTTAGATTATCATTATTTGATAATCTACGTAAAGCTTTTTAAACCTTTATTGATGAAATAAAGATTATGGTTTGTTTAAAAATGAATGCAGTCTTTGAAAAACGTCTCATATAGAGGTCAAAACCTCGCAACGAAATCAATTAATATGGAACGTTTTTAATCAATAAGAACGGGACATTTCAGTTGGTATCCGAGCGTTGGTCTTAGAGAACCAGAAAATTTGCATTAGTGTGTCTTATCGAGTTTGTTAGGATGCATTAGTGAGTCTGGACTTCGACCGTGTTTTCTTTAAAAATGATTGCTTAACATTTTTGTTGGAAACTATATATTTTTAACATATGAATATTATGTGATATATTAATCTCTTAACGTGTTTGATATTATGTGATAGATGTCTACCTCTAGAACAAGTCCCATTGACTCACCTAATAATAATGAAGAGTTAAATGTAAATTGGAATGATTTGTGGACTGATTCACAAGTTCCCGAAGAGGAACCGGAAGAAGAGTCGGAACCGGAAGAAGAATCGGAACCGGAAGAAGAATCGGAACCGGATGAAGAAATAGAACCGGTGGGGGAAATAATAAAACGGTTAAGTAAAAGAAAATCCTCAACCAACCGACCAAAGTTAATTATGGTCAATGGTGTTTCCGCCAAGGAAGCAAAATATTGGGAGGATTACCAATTCTCCGATGAATCGGATTCCGACGAGAATTCCGATGATGTTATAGAAATTACCCCAACTGAATTTAAAAAGGCAAAAGAAAATAATAAGGGAAAGGGCATAAAAATAGAGAAATCTAATTCCAACCCCGATGAACTTTATATGTATCGTCAACCCCCGAAGTCCTTAAGTTGTAACAATGACCCGGGAACCTCTAAACCACCAGGTTTTTCTAAACCAATGTGGACAACGACGGCTCGTATTAGGGGAACATCATATATCCCTAGAAACTTGGCAAAACGAACCAAAACCGAAGAAGAAGAAACGAGCGAGTCGGAATAAGATAGTTGTATTCGTGTGGTGTAATATATGGAATATAGTGTTCTTATGCTTTATGATATATGTAAAAATTGCTTGTATTAATAAGTATTTTTTTTATGAATCTAACTCTTGTCTATTTTACAGTTTAAAAACACAAAATGGATAGACAACCCAATATTTTAAGAGACCTACCCGGAGACATGATTGATGAAATCTTGTCTAGAGTCGGCCAGAATTCTTCGGCACAACTATTTAAGGCGAGATCAGTTTGTAAGACATTCGAAGAACGTTCCAAGAATGTCTTGGTTTATAAGAGACTTTCGTTTGAAAGATGGGGGATATCACATTGGGAAACCCATAAGTTACGATGTGTTTACTTTGACGCATATATTGCGGGGAACCCAAATGCTATTTTACGCAACGGGTTAAGAAATTATTTTGACTCAATATATCCGAATATTGGACTTCGTGATTTAGAAAAAGCGGCTAACATGCAACATAAAGAAGCATGTTATGCTTACGGATTAGTAATGTTCGCTTCTCACCAAAGTGAGAACAAGAACATCGGGCTACAACTATTAAACAAAACGTTTCCACAAGTGACGGAGTCGGTAATTGGGGTAAGAAATGAGGTTTTTAGATTATTACGGGACTGTTGGACATTACGTAACCCTCGTCCCTTTGATGACGTTACAACACGCTGTCTTATCAACGGCCATAACGGTTATGTTGCACAAGACCAAGGATGGGAAGTAGTCCTAGTAAAACCAGAATGCATGACTTGTTTCTGGACGTATGAATTACGTGTCTTTATTGCCTTTGCTGAACGACTTGTGTACTAGCTAGAATTGTCTTCACAACTATCTTGTATCAAAGTTATTGTGTGCTATATTTCATGCTTTATGTAAAATAAGCGGTATTGTAAGTTTGTAAAATATTGTATAAAAGTTTGAACGCGAAATATTATTATAATCAGTTTTTCATATAGAATTGTAGTAGTTGAATTGTATATTAGCTACTAAGTATGAACTTAACGGGAAATGGCACCGACTACTCGACACACCGTGAATATGAATGAAGAGGAATTTCGTACTTTTCTAGCTTCAAACATAGCCGCAGTACAGGCTGCGCTACATACCAACAATAACCTTGGATCTAGCAGTACAGGAAATCGTGTAGGATGCACCTACAAAGAATTCACTGCCTGCAAACCTTTGGAATTTGATGGAACCGAAGGACCGATCGGATTGAAACGGTGGACCGAGAAGGTTGAATCGGTGTTTGCCATAAGTAAGTGTACTGAAGAGGACAAAGTGAAGTACGCTACGCATACCTTCACAGGTTCTGCGTTAACATGGTGGAATACCTATCTAGAGCAAGTGGGACAAGATGATGCGTACGCACTACCGTGGTCAGCATTCAAGCACTTGATGAACGAGAAGTACCGTCCCAGAACCGAGGTCAATAAGCTCAAGACAGAACTTAGAGGGTTACGAACCCAAGGATTTGATATTACCACGTACGAAAGACGATTCACAGAATTGTGCCTATTGTGTCCGGGAGCATTCGAAGATGAGGAAGAGAAGATCGACGCGTTTGTGAAAGGATTACCGGAAAGAATCCAAGAAGATATAAGTTCACACGAGCCCGCCTCCATACAACAGGCATGTAGAATGGCTCACAAACTAGTGAACCAGATTGAAGAAAGAATTAAAGAACAGACTGCTGAAGAGGCCAATGTGAAGCAAGTCAAAAGAAAGTGGGAGGAAAACGGTGATAAGAATCACCAATACAACAACAACAGCAATTACAACAATAATCGCAACAATTATCCCAACAATCGCAACATCAATCGCAACTACAACAAACGGCCCAACAACAACAACAACAACAATAGCAACTACAACAATCATCCCAACAACAATAATAACCGCAACAACAACAACAATCAGAAGCAGCTATGCCAAAGGTGTGAAAAGAATCACTCGGGGTTCTGCACCAAATTTTGCAACAAGTGTAAAAGAAATGGTCATAGCGCGGCGAAGTGTGAGGTCTACGGACCAGGGGTTAATAGAACAAAAGGAACAAATGGTGTCGGAACGAGTAATGGCGGAGCAAGTAGTGTCGGAGCAAGTTATGCCAATGTAGTTTGTTATAAATGTGGAAAACCAGGCCACATTATTAGAAATTGCCCGAACCAGGAGAACACGAATGGACAAGGCCGTGGAAGAGTTTTCAATATTAATGCGGTAGAGGCACAGGAAGACCCGGAGCTTGTTACGGGTACGTTTCTTATTGACAATAAATCTGCTTACGTTTTATTTGATTCGGGTGCGGATAGAAGCTATATGAGTAGAGATTTTTGTGCTAAATTAAGTTGTCCATTGACGCCTTTGGATAGTAAATTTTTACTCGAATTAGCAAATGGTAAATTAATTTCAGCAGATAATATATGTCGAAATCGAGAAATTAAACTGGTTAGCGAAACATTTAAGATTGATTTGATACCAGTAGAGTTAGGGAGTTTTGATGTGATAATCGGTATGGACTGGTTAAAAGAAGTGAAAGCGGAGATCGTTTGTTACAAAAATGCAATTCGCATTATACGAGAAAAAGGAAAACCCTTAATGGTGTACGGAGAAAAGGGCAACACGAAGCTACATCTTATTAGTAATTTGAAGGCACAAAAACTAATAAGAAAAGGTTGCTATGCTATTCTAGCACACGTCGAGAAAGTACAAACTGAAGAAAAGAGCATCAATGATGTTCCCATTGCAAAAGAATTTCCCGATGTATTTCCGAAAGAATTACCGGGATTACCCCCACATCGATCCGTTGAATTTCAAATAGATCTTGTACCAGGAGCTGCACCAATAGCTCGTGCTCCTTACAGACTCGCACCCAGCGAGATGAAAGAACTGCAAAGCCAATTACAAGAACTTTTAGAGCGTGGTTTCATTCGACCAAGCACATCACCGTGGGGAGCTCCTGTTTTGTTTGTCAAGAAGAAAGATGGTACATTCAGGTTGTGTATCGACTACCGAGAGTTGAACAAACTTACCATCAAGAACCGCTACCCACTACCGAGAATCGACGACTTATTTGATCAACTACAAGGCTCGTCTGTTTATTCAAAGATTGACTTACGTTCCGGGTATCATCAAATGAGGGTGAAAGAAGATGATATTCCAAAGACTGCTTTCAGAACACGTTACGGTCATTACGAGTTTATGGTCATGCCGTTTGGTTTAACTAATGCACCAGCTGTGTTCATGGACCTTATGAACCGAGTGTGTGGACCATACCTTGACAAGTTTGTCATTGTTTTCATTGATGACATACTTATTTACTCAAAGAATGACCAAGAACACGGTGAACATTTGAGAAAGGTGTTAGAAGTATTGAGGAAGGAAGAATTGTACGCTAAGTTTTCAAAGTGTGCATTTTGGTTGGAAGAAGTTCAATTCCTCGGTCACATAGTGAACAAAGAAGGTATTAAGGTGGATCCGGCAAAGATAGAAACTGTTGAAAAGTGGGAAACCCCGAAAACTCCGAAACACATACGCCAGTTTTTAGGACTAGCTGGTTACTACAGAAGGTTCATCCAAGACTTTTCCAGAATAGCAAAACCCTTGACTGCATTAACGCATAAAGGGAAGAAATTTGAATGGAATGATGAACAAGAGAAAGCGTTTCAGTTATTGAAGAAAAAGCTAACTACGGCACCTATATTGTCATTGCCTGAAGGGAATGATGATTTTGTGATTTATTGTGACGCATCAAAGCAAGGTCTCGGTTGTGTATTAATGCAACGAACGAAGGTGATTGCTTATGCGTCTAGACAATTGAAGATTCACGAACAAAATTATACGACGCATGATTTGGAATTAGGCGCGGTTGTTTTTGCATTAAAGACTTGGAGGCACTACTTATATGGGGTCAAAAGTATTATATATACCGACCACAAAAGTCTTCAACACATATTTAATCAGAAACAGCTGAATATGAGGCAGCGTAGGTGGATTGAATTATTGAATGATTACGATTTTGAGATTCGTTACCACCCGAGGAAGGCAAATGTGGTAGCCGATGCCTTGAGCAGGAAGGATAGAGAACCCATTCGAGTAAAATCTATGAATATAATGATTCATAATAACATTACTACTCAAATAAAGGAGGCGCAACAAGGAGTTTTAAAAGAGGGAAATTTAAAGGATGAAATACCCAAAGGATCGGAGAAGCATCTTAATATTCGGGAAGACGGAACCCGGTATAGGGCTGAAAGGATTTGGGTACCAAAATTTGGAGATATGAGAGAAATGGTACTTAGAGAAGCTCATAAAACCAGATACTCAATACATCCTGGAACGGGGAAGATGTACAAGGATCTCAAGAAACATTTTTGGTGGCCGGGTATGAAAGCCGATGTTGCTAAATACGTAGGAGAATGTTTGACATGTTCTAAGGTCAAAGCTGAGCATCAGAAACCATCAGGTCTACTTCAACAACCCGAAATCCCGGAATGGAAATGGGAAAACATTACCATGGATTTCATCACTAAATTGCCAAGGACTGCAAGTGGTTTTGATACTATTTGGGTAATAGTTGATCGTCTCACCAAATCAGCACACTTCCTACCAATAAGAGAAGATGACAAGATGGAGAAGTTAGCACGACTGTATTTGAAGGAAGTCGTCTCCAGACATGGAATACCAATCTCTATTATCTCTGATAGGGATGGCAGATTTATTTCAAGATTCTGGCAGACATTACAGCAAGCATTAGGAACTCGTCTAGACATGAGTACTGCCTATCATCCACAAACTGATGGGCAGAGCGAAAGGACGATACAAACGCTTGAAGACATGCTACGAGCATGTGTTATTGATTTCGGAAACAGTTGGGATCGACATCTACCGTTAGCAGAATTTTCCTACAACAACAGCTACCATTCAAGCATTGAGATGGCGCCGTTTGAAGCACTTTATGGTAGAAAGTGCAGGTCTCCGATTTGTTGGAGTGAGGTGGGGGATAGACAGATTACGGGTCCGGAGATTATACAAGAAACTACCGAGAAGATCATCCAAATTCAACAACGGTTGAAAACCGCCCAAAGTCGACAAAAGAGCTACGCTGACATTAAAAGAAAAGATATAGAATTTGAAATTGGAGAGATGGTCATGCTTAAAGTTTCACCTTGGAAAGGCGTTGTTCGATTTGGTAAACGAGGGAAATTAAATCCAAGGTATATTGGACCATTCAAGATTATTGATCGTGTCGGACCAGTAGCTTACCGACTTGAGTTACCTCAACAACTCGCGGTTGTACATAACACTTTCCACGTCTCGAATTTGAAGAAATGTTTTGCTAAAGAAGATCTCACTATTCCGTTAGATGAAATCCAAATCAACGAAAAACTCCAATTCATCGAAGAACCCGTCGAAATAATGGATCGTGAGGTTAAAAGACTTAAGCAAAACAAGATACCAATTGTTAAGGTTCGATGGAATGCTCGTAGAGGACCCGAGTTCACCTGGGAGCGTGAAGATCAGATGAAGAAGAAATACCCGCATCTATTTCCAGAAGATTCGTCAACACCTTCAACAGCTTAAAATTTCGGGACGAAATTTATTTAACGGGTAGGTACTGTAGTGACCCGAACTTTTCCATGTTTATATATATTAATTGAGATTGATGTTTACATGATTAAATGTTTCCAACATGTTAAGTAATCAAACTTATTAAGACTTGATTAATTGAAATATGTTTCATATAGACAATTGACCACCCAAGTTGATCGGTGATTCACGAACGTTAAAACTTGTAAAAACTATATGATGACATATATATGGATATATATATATATATATATAGTTAACATGATACTATGATAAGAAAACATATCATAAAGTATATTAACAATGAACTACATATGTAAAAACAAGACTACTAACTTAATGATTTTTAAACGAGACATATATGTAACGATTATCGTTGTAAAGACATTTAATGTATATATATCATATTAAGAGATATTCATACATGATAATACATGATAATATAATAATTTAAAATCTCATTTGATATTATAAACATTGGGTTAACAACATTTAACAAGATCGTTAACCTAAAGGTTTCAAAACAACACTTACATGTAACGACTAACGATGACTTAACGACTCAGTTAAAATGTATATACATGTAGTGTTTTAATATGTATTTATACACTTTTGAAAGACTTCAATACACTTATCAAAATACTTCTACTTAACAAAAATGCTTACAATTACATCCTCGTTCAGTTTCATCAACAATTCTACTCGTATGCACCCGTATTCGTACTCGTACAATACACAGCTTTTAGATGTATGTACTATTGGTATATACACTCCAATGATCAGCTCTTAGCAGCCCATGTGAGTCACCTAAAACATGTGGGAACCATCATTTGGCAACTAGCATGAAATATCTCATAAAATTACAAAAATATGAGTAATCATTCATGACTTATTTACATGAAAACAAAATTACATATCCTTTATATCTAATCCATACACCAACGACCAAAAACACCTACAAACACTTTCATTCTTCAATTTTCTTCATCTAATTGAACTCTCTCAAGTTCTATCTTCAAGTTCTAAGTGTTCTTCATAAATTCCAAAAGTTCTAGTTTCATAAAATCAAGAATACTTTCAAGTTTGCTAGCTCACTTCCAATCTTGTAAGGTGATCATCCAACCTCAAGAAATCTTTGTTTCTTACAGTAGGTTATCATTCTAATACAAGGTAATAATCATATTCAAACTTTGGTTCAATTTCTATAACTATAACAATCTTATTTCAAGTGATGATCTTACTTGAACTTGTTTTCGTGTCATGATTTTGCTTCAAGAACTTTGAGCCATCCAAGGATCCATTGAAGCTAGATCCATTTTTCTCTTTTCCAGTAGGTTCATCCAAGGAACTTAAGGTAGTAATGATGTTCATAACATCATTCGATTCATACATATAAAGCTATCTTATTCGAAGGTTTAAACTTGTAATCACTAGAACATAGTTTAGTTAATTCTAAACTTGTTCGCAAACAAAAGTTAATCCTTCTAACTTGACTTTTAAAATCAACTAAACACATGTTCTATATCTATATGATATGCTAACTTAATGATTTAAAACCTGGAAACACGAAAAACACCGTAAAACCGGATTTACGCCGTCGTAGTAACACCGCGGGCTGTTTTGGGTTAGTTAATTAAAAACTATGATAAACTTTGATTTAAAAGTTGTTATTCTGAGAAAATGATTTTTATTATGAACATGAAACTATATCCAAAAATTATGGTTAAACTCAAAGTGGAAGTATGTTTTCTAAAATGGTCATCTAGACGTCGTTCTTTCGACTGAAATGACTACCTTTACAAAAACGACTTGTAACTTATTTTTCCGACTAAAAACCTATACTTTTTTTGTTTAGATTCATAAAATAGAGTTCAATATGAAACCATAGCAATTTGATTCACTCAAAACGGATTTAAAATGAAGAAGTTATGGGTAAAACAAGATTGGATAATTTTTCTCATTTTAGCTACGTGAAAATTGGTAACAAATCTATTCCAACCATAACTTAATCAACTTGTATTATATATTATGTAATCTTGAGATACCATAGACACGTATACAATGTTTCGACCTATCATGTCGACACATCTATATATATTTCGGAACAACCATAGACACTCTATATGTGAATGTTGGAGTTAGCTATACAGGGTTGAGGTTGATTCCAAAATATATATAGTTTGAGTTGTGATCAATACTGAGATACGTATACACTGGGTCGTGGATTGATTCAAGATAATATTTATCGATTTATTTCTGTACATCTAACTGTGGACAACTAGTTGTAGGTTACTAACGAGGACAGCTGACTTAATAAACTTAAAACATCAAAATATATTAAAAGTGTTGTAAATATATTTTGAACATACTTTGATATATATGTATATATTGTTATAGGTTCGTGAATCAACCAGTGGCCAAGTCTTACTTCCCGACGAAGTAAAAATTTGTGAAAGTGAGTTATAGTCCCACTTTTAAAATCTAATATTTTTGGGATGAGAATACATGCAGGTTTTATAAATGATTTACAAAATAGACACAAGTACGTGAAACTACATTCTATGGTTGAATTATCGAAATCGAATATGCCCCTTTTTATTAAGTCTGGTAATCTAAGAATTAGGTAACAGACACCCTAATTGACGCGAATCCTAAAGATAGATCTATTGGGCCTAACAAACCCCATCCAAAGTACCGGATGCTTTAGTACTTCGAAATTTATATCATATCCGAAGGGTGTCCCGGAATGATGGGGATATTCTTATATATGCATCTTGTTATTGTCGGTTACCAGGTGTTCACCATATGAATGATTTTTATCTCTATGTATGGGATGTGTATTGAAATATGAAAACTTGTGGTCTATTGTTACGATTTGATATATATAGGTTAAACCTATAACTCACCAACATTTTTGTTGACGTTTTAAGCATGTTTATTCTCAGGTGATTATTAAGAGCTTCCGCTGTCGCATACTTAAATAAGGACAAGATTTGGAGTCCATGCTTGTATGATATTGTGTAAAAACTGCATTCAAGAAACTTATTTTGTTGTAACATATTTGTATTGTAAACCATTATGTAATGGTCGTGTGTAAACAGGATATTTTAGATTATCATTATTTGATAATCTACGTAAAGCTTTTTAAACCTTTATTGATGAAATAAAGATTATGGTTTGTTTAAAAATGAATGCAGTCTTTGAAAAACGTCTCATATAGAGGTCAAAACCTCGCAACGAAATCAATTAATATGGAACGTTTTTAATCAATAAGAACGGGACATTTCACTCTAGACAAGATTTCATCAATCATGTCTCCGGGTAGGTCTCTTAAAATATTGGGTTGTCTATCCATTTTGTGTTTTTATACTGTAAAATAGACAAGAGTTAGATTCATAAAAAAAAAATACTTATTAATACAAGCAATTTTTACATATATCATAAAGCATAAGCACACTATATTACATATATTACACCACACGAATACAACTATCTTATTCCGACTCGCTTGTTTCTTCTTCTTCTTCGGTTTTGGTTCGTTTTGCCAAGTTTCTAGGGATATATGATGTTCCCCTAATACGAGCCGTCGTTTTCCACATTGGTTTAGAAAAACCTGGTGGTTTAGAGGTTCCCGGGTCATTGTTACAACTTAAGGACTTCGGGGGTTGACGATACATATAAAGTTCATCGGGGTTGGAATTAGATTTCTCTATTTTTATGCCCTTTCCCTTATTATTTTCTTTTTCCTTTTTAAATTCAGTTGGGGTAATTTCTATAACATCATCGGAATTCTCGTCGGAATCCGATTCATCGGAGAATTGGTAATCCTCCCAATATTTTGCTTCCTTGGCGGAAACACCATTGACCATAATTAACCTTGGTCGGTTGGTTGAGGATTTTCTTTTACTTAACCGTTTTATTATTTCCCCCACCGGTTCTATTTCTTCATCCGGTTCCGATTCTTCTTCCGGTTCCGATTCTTCTTCCGGTTCCGACTCTTCTTCCGGTTCCTCTTCAGGAACTTGTGAATCAGTCCACGAATCATTCCAATTTACATTTGACTCTTCATTATTATTAGGTGAGTCAATGGGACTTGTTCTAGAGGTAGACATCTATCACATAATATCAAACGCGTTAAGAGATTAATATATCACATAATATTCACATGTTAAAAATATATAGTTTCCAACAAAATTTGTTAAGCAATCATTTTTCAACTAAACACGGTCGAAGTCCAGACTCACTAATGCATCCTAACAACTTGATAAGACACAGTAATGCAAAATTCTGGTTCTCTAAGACCAACGCTCGGATACCAACTGAAATGTCCCGTTCTTATTGATTAAAAACGTTCCATATTAATTGATTTCGTTGCGAGGTTTTGACCTCTATATGAGACGTTTTTCAAAGACTGCATTCATTTTAAAACAAACCATAACCTTTATTTCATCAATAAAGGTTTAAAAAGCTTTACGTAGATTATCAAATAATGATAATCTAAAATATCCTGTTTACACACGACCATTACTTAATGGTTTACAATACAAATATGTTACAACAAAATAAGTTTCTTGAATGCAGTTTTTACACAATATCATACAAGCATGGACTCCAAATCTCGTCCTTATTTAAGTATGCGACAGCGGAAGCTCTTAATAATCACCTGAGAATAAACATGCTTAAAACGTCAACAAAAATGTTGGTGAGTTATAGGTTTAACCTATATATATCAAATCATAATAATAGACCACAAGATTTCATATTTCAATACACATCCCATACATAGAGATAAAAATCATTCATATGGTGAACACCTGGTAACCGACATTAACAAGATGCATATATAAGAATATCCCCATCATTCCGGGACACCCTTCGGATATGATATAAATTTCGAAGTACTAAAGCATCCGGTACTTTGGATGGGGTTTGTTAGGCCCAATATATCTATCTTTAGGATTCGCGTCAATTAGGGTGTCTGTTCCCTAATTCTTAGATTACCAGACTTAATAAAAAGGGGCATATTCGATTTCGATAATTCAACCATAGAATGTAGTTTCACGTACTTGTGTCTATTTTGTATATCATTTATAAAACCTGCATGTATTCTCATCCCAAAAATATTAGATTTTAAAAGTGGGACTATAACTCACTTTCACAGATTTTTACTTCGTCGGGAAGTAAGACTTGGCCACTGGTTGATTCACGAACCTATAACAATATATACATATATATCAAAGTATGTTCAAAATATATTTACAACACTTTTAATATATTTTGATGTTTTAAGTTTATTAAGTCAGCTGTCCTCGTTGGTAACCTACAACTAGTTGTCCACAGTTAGATGTACAGAAATAAATCGATAAATATTATCTTGAATCAATCCACGACCCAGTGTATACGTATCTCAGTATTGATCACAACTCAAACTATATATATTTTGGAATCAACCTCAACCATGTATAGCTAACTCCAACATTCACATATAGAGTGTCTATGGTTGTTCCGAAATATATATAGATGTGTCGACATGATAGGTCGAAATATTGTATACGTGTCTATGGTATCTCAAGATTACATAATATACAATACAAGTTGATTAAGTTATGGTTGGAATAGATTTGTTACCAATTTTCACGTAGCTAAAATGAGAAAAATTATCCAATCTTGTTTTACCCATAACTTCTTCATTTTAAATCCGTTTTGAGTGAATCAAATTGCTATGATTTCATATTGAACTCTATTTTATGAATCTAAACAAAAAAAGTATAGGTTTATAGTCAGAAAAATAAGTTACAAGTCGTTTTTGTAAATGTAGTCATTTCAGTCGAAAGAACGACGTCTAGATGACCATTTTAGAAAACATACTTCCACTTTGAGTTTAACCATAATTTTTGGATATAGTTTCATGTTCATAATAAAAATCATTTTCTCATAATAACAACTTTTAAATCAAAGTTTATCATAGTTTTTAATTAACTAACCCAAAACAGCCCGCGGTGTTACTACGACGGCGTAAATCCGGTTTTACGGTGCTTTTCGTGTTTCCAGGTTTTAAATCATTAAGTTAGCATATCATATAGATATAGAACATGTGTTTAGTTGATTTTAAAAGTCAAGTTAGAAGGATTAACTTTTGTTTGCGAACAAGTTTAGAATTAACTAAACTATGTTCTAGTGATTACAAGTTTAAACCTTCGAATAAGATAGCTTTATATGTATGAATCGAATGATGTTATGAACATTATTACTACCTTAAGTTCCTTGGATAAACCTACTGGAAAATAGAAAAATGGATCTAGCTTCAACGGATCCTTGGATGGCTCGAAGTTCTTGAAGCAGAATCATGACACGAAAACAAGTTCAAGTAAGATCATCACTTGAAATAAGATTGTTATAGTTATAGAAATTGAACCAAAGTTTGAATATGATTATTAACTTGTATTAGAATGATAACCTACTGTAAGAATCAAAGATTTCTTGAGGTTGGATGATCACCTTACAAGATTGGAAGTGAGCTAGCAAACTTGAAAGTATTCTTGATTTTATGTAACTAGAACTTGTAGAATATATGAAGAACACTTAGAACTTAAAGATAGAACTTGAGAGAGATCAATTAGATGAAGAAAATTGAAGAATGAAAGTGTTTGTAGGTGTTTTTGGTCGTTGGTGTATGGATTAGATATAAAGGATATGTAATTTTGTTTTCATGTAAATAAGTCATGAATGATTACTCATATTTTTGTAATTTTATGAGATATTTCATGCTAGTTGCCAAATGATGGTTCCCACATGTGTTAGGTGACTCACATGGGCTGCTAAGAGCTGATCATTGGAGTGTATATACCAATAGTACATACATCTAAAAGCAGTGTATTGTACGAGTACGAATACAGGTGCATACGAGTAGAATTGTTGATGAAACTGAACGAGGATGTAATTGTAAGCATTTTTGTTAAGTAGAAGTATTTTGATAAGTTTATTGAAGTCTTTCAAAAGTGTATAAATACATATTAAAACACTACATGTATATACATTTTAACTGAGTCGTTAAGTCATCGTTAGTCGTTACATGTAAGTGTTGTTTTGAAACCTTTAGGTTAACGATCTTGTTAAATGTTGTTAACCCAATATTTATAATATCAAATGAGATTTTAAATTATTATATTATCATGATATTATCATGTATGAATATCTCTTAATATGATATATATATATACATTAAATGTCTTTACAACGATAATCATTACATATATGTCTCGTTTAAAAATCATTAAGTTAGTAGTCTTGTTTTTACATATGTAGTTCATTGTTAATATACTTAATGATATGTTTACTTATCATAGTATCATGTTAACTATATATATATCCATATATATGTCATCATATAGTTTTTACAAGTTTTAACGTTCGTGAATCATCGGTCAACTTGGGTGGTCAATTGTCTATATGAAACATATTTCAATTAATCAAGTCTTAACAAGTTTGATTGCTTAACATGTTGGAAACATTTAATCATGTAAATATCAATCTCAATTAATATATATAAACATGGAAAAGTTCGGGTCACTACATAGCTGTGCTAATTTCTTAGTGTTATTATTACCCAAAATAACTTGGTAATCCCTTTCAAAGTAGCAAATTTTTCACAGCTCCAACAAGTCAACCTCGACTTTTCATTTGAATTAGCCTCATTATAACCTTGATTTATACACATGCTCTTTTATTGTTACCGGAGAACCTTTTATATTCCATCATATTACCAGCAGACGTACCAGCAACCTCGTTGCTCCTTGTCTTAAATCTCTTCAACAAATCACTATATTTATCTATTGAAGTCTTATCATGAACTCATCGGCATCTTGTAACGAGAATTGCCATACCAGGTATCGGGAAATCAGCAATCAGTATTTTGAATCTCGCAACGTTTCTACATCAAAAGTTGTATGTATACATATAACATTATCTCATAGAATTATGATCTTCCACTCTAAAATTTTGAAGAGCATTCAGTCTACAAATCAATACACTAAATATTGAAAAGTTGAGTGGAGTAGCAGAAGCTGTAGACAACCGTAAAACGACCATAACAGTAAGAAGTTGATGGTAAAGAAGGATACGTTGGAAAAGCTCAGAAAAGTTGGAACGGAAAAACGGATTGAGCAAACTATGAAGGAGATCAAGGACAAATACAAGGACCATACCCTATATTCAAAGAATCCAGATAATTCTAGATCCGGTGAAACCTTCAACGAATATCTTGCTCCGTACTCATGTTAAAATCTTACGAAAAAATCTTTCTCCAGCAACCATCGAACTTAGAAATTCCAAAAATATCATCATCAATATCTTCGATATTTCTGAGGATATTTTCATAAATATTCTCGTCCGAAATTATATACCTCTTCATGCTTCCTGTGTATCATTATATTGGAAACATTCAATAGAAAGTTTAGTACCGAAAAGCTGATTATACGAAACTACAAAGAAAGCCGTGGACAAATCACAAAGAATAAGATTGACTTCAAAGAATCCGAATGATTCAATGTCTACTAAGGTCTTTAGTGAATATCTTGTTCATTACTCTAAATCCTTGCAGACAGTAGTTTCTATCATCCTCCGATCTTAGATATTCTGAGATATTATCGTATCTTTCATTATAAATATCCTCCATATTTCTAGAGATATTTTTATAACTATTCTTATCTGAAATCATTAATCTCTTCGTACTATCAGTGTTACATCATATAGAAACTGTTAGTTTCTATATTCTATAAACTTTCAAGCTTAAAATATGAAGGTTATTGAAGTAATGTTGGGAACTGATGTATGAGTTAGTATAATATAATGACACTTGATCAACGTAATTATATTACAGTAATTCATGCTGAGTTTCTAATGGAATGTGATGATTTACAGTACCATCATCATGTGCTATGTTACATGACTCTTACATTCTATTTAATCTCTAAACATATCAAGAAAATATTTTCTTGATGATTCGGTCTTTTCCGGAATATTCTGGTAAATTGCCAAATCAAGATCGTGCCAATACGATTTTCTTCTTGGAACATTAACAATGTTCATTCCGAAATCCATACCTACGAATTTTAGACTATTACATACGGTGCTTAATCACTAGAAGAGGAAACGAAAGAATGAAACTCCGACATAGAAATTGGAGTATAAATCGCAGCAAATAAGAGAGAGTATTAACTGTGGACGACAATGATTATAGAAGACAGAAACAAGAACTTTGAAAAATAAGAGAAAATATAAAGCCCGATAACAACCCGAAACTACAAACCGTGTATATCAATACGTATAGCAATATAAAGACACGAGAGAATCAAAACGGGATGGAGCATATTAATGAATGCTTTAAAGTATGAATCAAGGGAGAAAGAATAGAAGGTGTGAGTTGTGGAAAATAAGGAAAAAGAAGGGGGTGGATTTATAGTGAAATATCCGACAGAGAAATCGAAATAGATTATTGCATTTAATCAAAGAAGATCCTAATTTCCTCAATCGTCGAAGAACCAAATCTTATTACGAAGATTTTCTTTAAATCCCATGAATTCCGGAAATCAATCATAACTACGTCATCAGTTAACGATTCTACATTTACTCATTTCACTCTCTTGCGATAGCTTCACTTATACTCTTCGCGTAATCAAATTGTTTTATCCATATTGCTCAATGATGATAAAACTCTATTTATCAACTCATATTCGTCATGAAAACATTCTTTATAGTTAGCCATGACGACCTCACTCAAATTTTGGGACGAAATTTCTTTAATGGGTAGGTACTGTAGTGACCCGGGAATTTCCGACCAAATTTAAACTTGATCTTTATATGAATTCGACACAATAAGCAAAGTCTGTAATATTGAAATCTCAAAAAAAAAAAAAAAAAACCTTGAACTATATTCATGTGTACATTTGACCTTTGACTATTCCCGAGGATTCACGAACAATTTGTCTATAAATAAATATGTAATTATATATATATATATATATATATATATATATATATATATATATATATATATATATATATATATATATATATATATATATATAAATGTAAATGTATATAAATGTAAATGTATATAGTAATTTAAATTTATAAAATATAATTTAAACATTAAAATATGTAAAATAAGTTACAAAATAATTATGATGTAATTTAAAAGGAATCTATATATAAATATGTATAATTTCTATGTATAAGTATTTTTATACAACATATATAAAATCTATAAATAATAAAGAGTCAATAAAAAAAACTATTACATAATAGGTTATATGATTAATAGATATCACATAATTAATAATATATAATACAAGTTAAAATATAGTTGTTATATTAAAATTATTACTTATATAAATATTAGTAGTAATATCAGTATTATTAATATTATTATAAGAAATTTGGTATATTCGATTAAGTACATATTATTATTATAAATACTATTAATATCATTATTATTATAACTAGTAGTAACA
Source organism: Rutidosis leptorrhynchoides (assembly GCF_046630445.1). Lineage (NCBI taxonomy): Eukaryota > Viridiplantae > Streptophyta > Magnoliopsida > Asterales > Asteraceae > Rutidosis > Rutidosis leptorrhynchoides. The sequence continues at coordinate 213,957,851 of NC_092335.1, forward strand.
TCTAAAATTATATTTATTATGATTAATATTAGTAATTGTTATTAGATATTACTAATAATATTATCATTAAGAACCATTATTATTATTATTATTATTATTATTATTATTATTATTTATATTATTAACTATTTTTATTATTAGAATAAAGCACTCCTATTATTATTGTTATTAGTATTTTTAATAGTATTAATGATATATTATCCTTATTACTATTATCATTATTATTAATTCTATTAAGATACTTAATATTAGTATGAATATTAATATTAATAATAATATACGTATATCCTCATAATTAGATACATATACATATACATATACCAGATGTTGTGTATATATATATAATCAGTACACATACAGATAAATATATATTTATAAATACTGTATAAGCTTATATAGAAATAATTAAATACGTATTAATATTTAGGAGAATAAAATCCAGTTTACATCCCTATCTATCTATTTAATTTGTTCAACAAACCAGTGTAAAAGTCAACTTCAAACCACAGCATTAATCCAGGAAACTGTTATCAATCAATTTCACCTTTTTATTTCTTTTATATATTTTTTTCTGATTAAAGTCATCTTGACTGTGATTTACGTACCTTCTGTCTGATTTTGTTATAAGTCGACATCAACTAATCAATTCAATTTCTCTATAACCCATTACAAATTTCAGTCGAGCTAAAACAGAAGAAAACAATTTTTTTTTAAAAGAAAAACAGCGGTTTCCCCTGTTCATGAACTCAATATACAAAAGCTTTATTTCGTAATCAATTTCAAAAAGTATAAATGCAGTCTTGTTAGTTTTCTTTTGCTTAAACTATTTGTAAAGTAAGAGCTTCCAATTCCTCATATTCATCATCAATTTTCAAGTCAAAGTTAATTATTTAAAAGTCAAAGACTTTGTTCATAAGGAAAATTCGATTTCTGTGTTTTGTTTTTGGATAAATTGATGATTAAGAAGGTTTCCATGAGTGATTTTAAATATAAATCGTTTTGTAATTTTTGTATAAAACGTCCTTAATTTTGAAATCAGATAATGAGTTTAAAAATGGTTTTCGCGAAGCAGCTGCTACACATTTTTTTATTATTATCTGTTATAGAAATTCAATTATCTCAAGTTAAATTGTTTAGGTATCTGTAACAGACCTAAAACAAATTTTAAATTTCGTTTAGATGTTTGAAATTTGGTTCCTGGTTGAATGAGTTTAGGGAAGAAGATGATGACATTAGTATACGGGTTATATAAATTTAGAATAGGGATTCTAACAGAAAAATTGAAGCAGCAGGGTGGTATGGTGGGTGTTCGGGTTAACGAGAGGTCGTGAGTTCGAGTCCCTGCACGGACGGTTTGCTATTTTTTTTTAGCATTTTAAAGGTAGTTCATTTATTAATTTCTTTATTATTATTATTATTATTGTTACTAATATTATTAGATATTACTATTGTTATGTTAATTGTTATAAGTATTATTCTAAATTTAAATTATTATTGTTGATAGAATTAATATCACTATATAATTAAAATACCATGGTTATTAGCATTATTATGAATATTATTATAATTAGTATTAATGCGACTAATAAGATTATTGATATTATTATCATTTTAATTATTATTATGTAATATCATTAAGTATTAATAGTATTATTGATATAAGCGTGATTATTATGAATATGATTATTATGAATATTGTTATTGCGAAAATAACGCAAGATATTATCATTAACATTATAAATATTATTAAACTTGTAATACTATATAAAAATTGCATTATTATTATTATTATTATTATTATTATTATTATTATTATTATTATTATTATTATTATTATTATTATTATTATTATTATTATTAAATCTGATAGTATTGTTACCCATATCTTAATATTCACATTAAAATAACTAACAAAGGATATTCGTATAACAATGTATTTACTACACAAAAGTAAACTATATTAATATATTATTTATTAAAAATGAATAAAATGAATATAGTGAAACATATAGGTATTGATATTAAAATTTATATTACTAATAATATACATACTTGTTCGATTACGATTATATATTTTAATACATATACAAATGATATAGGTTCGTGAATCCAAGGCCAACCCTATACTTGTTCAATGTCGTTCTATGTATTTTTACTACAAAATACATTAGGTGAGTTTCATTATTCCCTTTTTATATATATTTTTGGGCTGAGAATACATGCAATGTTTTAATAACTATTTTTTAATATTTATATGCGTGAGTTTCATTATTCCCCTTATATATATATTTTTGGGCTGAGAATACATGCAATGTTTTAATAACTATTTTTCAATATTTATATGCGTGAGTTTCATTATTCCCTTTTTATATATATTTTTGGGCTGAGAATACATGCAATGTTTTAATAACTATTTTTCAGTATTTATATGCGTGAGTTTCATTATTCCCTTTTTATATATATTTTTGGGCTGAGAATACATGCAATGTTTTAATAACTATTTTTCAATATTTATATGCGTGAGTTTCATTTGCTCCCTTTTTACTCATTACATTTTTGGGCTGAGAATACATGCAAATGCTTTATTAACTGTTTTACAATATTTATATGTGTGAGTTTCATTACTCCCCTTTTAAATGTTTTTGCAATATATATTTTTGGGACTGAGAATGCATGCGCTTTTATAAATGTTTTACGAAATAGACACAAGTAATCGAAATTACATTATATGGTTGAATGATCGAAATCGAATATGCCCCTTTTTATTAAGTCTGGTAATCTAAGAATTAGGGAACAGACACCCTAATTGACGCGAACTCTAAAGATAGATCTATCGGGCCCAACAAGCCCCATCCAAAGTACCGGATGCTTTAGTACTTCGAAATTAATATCATGTCCGAAGGAGGATCCCGGAATGATGGGGATATTCTTATATAAATATTGTGAATGTCGGTTACCAGGTGTTCAATCCATATGAATGATATTTTGTCTCTATGTATGGGACGTATGTTTATGAGAATTGGAAATATGAAATCTTGTGGTCTATTAAAATTATGAAATGTTTATTTATGCTAAACTAATGAACTCACCAACCTTTTGGTTGACACTTGAAAGCATGTTTATTCTCAGGTATGAAAGAAATCTTTCGCTGTGCATTTGATCATTTTAAAGATATTACTTGGAGTCATTCATGACATATTTCAAAATACGTTGCATTCGAGACGTTGAGTTTATCAAGATCATTATTAAGTCAATTATAGTTGGATATTTTATGAAATAGTATGCATGTCTGTCAATTTCAGATGAAATGAAAGATTGTCTTTTCAAAACGAATGCAATGTTTGTAAAATGTATCATATAGAGGTCAAGTACCTCGCGATATAATCAACTGTTGTGAATTATTTATAATCGATATGGACTCCGTCCGGATGGATTAGGACGGGTCCTTTCAGATTAGTAGAGCCAAAAATGATATCATCCACATAAATATGAACAAGCAAGACATCACCTTATCCTTTTTAATGAACAAGGTTTTGTCTATAGATCTCTTGAAAAATTTATTTGATAGAAGAAAAGTTGTCAGAGTATCATACCAAGCCCTTGCATTTGTTTTAAACAATATAGTGCCTTATCAAGCCTATAAACATAACCAGGAAATTTTTTACTTACAAAACCTGGAGGTTGTTTAACATAAACCTCCTCTTGAAGTTTCCCATTCAAAAAGGCACTCTTCACATCCCTCTGTGACACTTCAAAATCCATGTGAGAAGCATAGGATAAGAAGAGTCTAATTGCTTCTATTCTGGCCACTGGTGCAATAGTCAATCCCTTCTTCTTGTTTGTAACCTTGAGCAACATGAAGTGCCCCGTTCATATACATTATAAACGATTCACAATAGTTGATTACATCGTGAGGTATTTGACCTCTATATGATACAGTTTACAAACATTGCATTTGTTTTTAAAAGACAAACTTTCATTACATCGAAAGTTGATGGCATGCATACCATTTCATAATATATCCAACTATAATTGACTTAATAATAATATTGATGAACTCAACGACTCGAATGCAACATCTTTTGAAATATGTCATGAATGACTCCAAGTAATATCTCTAAAATGAGCAAATGCACAGCGGAATATTTCTTTCATACCTGAGAATAAACATGCTTTAAAGTGTCAACCAAAAGGTTGGTGAGTTCATTAGTTTATCATAATCAATCATTTTCAATTATATAATAGACCACAAGATTCTCATTTTTCCATTTCTCATAAACATCATGCATAAAAATCATTCATATGGATTGAACACCTGGTAACCGACATTAACAAAATGCATATAGAATATCCCCATCATTCCGGGACACCCATCGGACATGATAAACTCGAAGTACTAAAGCATTCCAAATTCTAGAATGGGGGTTGTTAGTTCCCGTAGATCTACCTTTAGGATTCACGTCAATTAGGGGCCAGTTCCCTAATTCTTAGGCTACCAAGCTAAAAGGGGCATATTCGATTTTGATAATCCAACCATAGAATGTAGTTTCGATTACTTGTGTCTATTTCGTAAAACATTTATAAAGCAGCGCATGTATTCTCAGTCCCAAAAATATATATTGCAAAAGCATTTAAAAATGGAGCAAATGAAACTCACTATACTGTATTTTGTAGTAAAAATACATATGATGACATTGAACAATGCAGGGTTGGCCTTGGATTCACGAACCTATATCATTCATATGTATATTAATACATATACTTGTAATCGAACAATTTCATATATTATATATATATTTAATTTGTAAATATATATATTCAAAAAGATTAATATTTATATGATTTTATTAATATATATAACTTATTATTTTAAAAATACCTAATTTGTTATATATAAATCTTTATATATAGATTGTTAATATGATTAATACATATTTATATGTAATTTAGTTATTATTATAGTTAATAATATTCCATATAGAAATATAGTATGTAATATACTTTTATATATAGATCTCTTTTGTTTGTAAAATTAATAATCATAATACTGTTAAAGTAAAGATAATAATACTAATACTTAGATATAAAAATGATAAAATGATAGTTTTACTAATAATGATAATCATATTAAAAATACTTTTGTTAATCATGATAATAATAATAGTACTAAAAATGATACTGATACTAATATTTATAAAAATAATAATAAGTTGTATTATTTTCATAATAATAATAATAATAATCATAATAATGATAATAATACTAAAATAATAAAATTGGTAATATTATTAATAATACTTATAATAATAATAATATGATAAAGTTAATAATAATGTTAATAACGATAATGACAATAATAATATTAACAATTTATAAAATGATACTCATAATAATATTTATAATGATAAATTGTATTATGTTCATAATAATGATAATAATAATGATGATGATCATCATAATTATAATAATAATACATATGTAATATTAGTAAAAATAATAACAATAATACTAAGTAATGATAATAATATTAATAACAATTTTAACAATAATAATTAATACTAGTAATAACAACAACAATAATAATAATAATAACAATAATAATAATAATAATAATAATAATAATAATAATAATAATAATAATAATAATAATAATAATAATAATAATAATAATAATAATAATAATAATAATAATAATGGAAATAGAAATAAGAATATATACCCTCTAAAACTTCCTCTAAAAAGAAATGCCCAAGACGGGACTCGAACCCGCGACCTCCCGCTCACTCTCATACACACTGAACCATTCCTCTGTTACTCTATATCTGATTTATACCCCGTATTTATTTTATTTATTATCCCAACCAATCTGTGTTCTATCTTCTTCTTCTTCTTCTTCATTAGCATTCAATCGGTTCAGCAACCAACAAATAACTAAACCACCAAATTTTCGGTTTCAAACTTCTTAACCAAATCAGAGGACTCGTGATTAATAGAAACAAAAGAAAAACATAAAAAAAATGAAAATAAAACCTTTGCTGCTGTCACAGCTATATAAAAAAAATAAAATGGGTTTTTGAATTTAAGAACGTATTAGCCAGTAATTATAACATGAAATATGTGAGAAATATTTCATAAAAACTTTCCAATACCTCGATTTAACTTGAATCGTAAAGAATAACACGAATTTGGATGAAGAACGAAGTTTGACTTTTTCTTTCAAGAACTTTGACTTCGAAATTCGAATTCGTTTTAAAGAATTGACAACTGAAATTTTGAAGATAGTTTCACTAGGGGATTCCTAACACTTCTGCATTATTAAATTTTTAAAATTGGTTTGAATTTGATTTTTGGCTGAAAAGTTATAGAACAGAGGTAGCAGCTTTTATATATCTTTATAAAATTTTGTTTGATTTTTGAAAAATCACAGAAATGGTGCTGTGTAATTGATATTGGTAGTGGAAGGTTAAATGAATTCCTAACCTCCTGAATTCGTTTAATTTATATAAATTAAAGAGTTGACAGAACATAATTGAAGCAGATAAAAAAAATAAAAAAATAGGAGAACGACTGGTAATAGATTTTGGATTATCTTGCTGTTAAATCCAACAATTAAAAATAGTAATTGCAAATCAGATACAGTTTAATTGGTACGTGAATTAGATTCTGCTTCCAAATATATATACAATTTTATTTATGAATTTTATTAATAATTAATAATTATAATTATATTAATAATAATAATCTAAATAAAATTAATACTGATTTCCTAAAATATATATCTACATATAACTGCGTATATATATCTGTATATATCTGTCTCTATATATGCATATCTATTATATTTATATACTTATTTTTTGTAGATTATAATTAATATTGTTAATAAATATAACTAGAATAATAATACTCTTAATATTATACATAATATTAATATAAATTTTTAATGATATAATAGTAATAATAATATTACTAATGATAGTGATAACCATTACTACATGTATAGCAATAATATTGTTAATAACAATAATATGAATTATACTAATATTATTAATAACAACAACAATATTAATAATAATAATAATATATATCAATTTTCATATATTAACTTATTCATACCAAATTTCAAATATATATATATATATATATATATATATATATATATATATATATATATATATATATATATATATATATATATATATATATATATATATCTTGTATTAGAAATAATAATATTAACGATGCAAATATTAATATTAATATTAACATTAATAATAATAATGAAAGTACTAATAACAATCATATTTTTTATGTGAAATTATATTTAACATAATGAATATATATATATATATATATATATATATATATATATATATATATATATATATATATATATATATATATATATATATATATATATATATATTGTAACGTTACCTCATATAACATATGTTGAATGTTATTTATTCATTTTACTAACAAATACATTATATAATATGTGTTTAGCCCGATTTAGAGTTTAGGGTTTAGGGTTTGGTGTTTTGGGTTTATGGAATAAACCCAAAACACCAAACCCTAAACCCTAAACCCTAAACTCTAAACCGTTCGTGTTAAAAACTCAATCTAAATCCTAAATCTAAACCCTAAATCTAAACCATAAACCCTAAATTTCTATACCCTAATATCTAAACCCTATAAACCCTAATATCTAAACCCTAATATCTAAACCCCAATAGCTAAAACCTCAAAATACGCTCGAAAAACACGATAATTGTTATATATTACTTCTTCGAGCGTTTTCCTTCCAAAATAAAAACATTTATCAAAGAGTGTCTCTACTAAATGTTCATATTTTCATCTCATCTATAATGTTCGTGAACAAAGTTTTTTCAAAAAACGAAAAAAAAAAGTTTTTGCTTCCCCCCGCTTTCCCCCGAATGGTTACTTCCCTCTTGATCCTACCACTATATATATATATATATATATATATATATATATATATATATATATACATATATATGTATATATATATATATGTATATATATATATGTGTGTATATATATATATATATATATATATATATATATATATATATATTTACTTGATATGTTATATTCTTTTATTAAAATAAATTTCGACATATAATATTTATAGCTTTTATATATATTCCAATATACATATGATAATAATTATTATAAAAATCACTTATATCTATACATAAATTTATTTTAGTAACAACTTATTTTGTATAATATTTTTCATATTTAATTTTAATGAGTTAGTAACATTTTTTTTTTCAAATACTTATATTTATAATTATATATATATTTATATATATATTTAGTTGTTTACAAACAATTGTTCGTGAATCGTCGGGAGTAATCAAAGGTCAGATGAGTTCATGAAAATTGTTCAAAAGTTTTCAGTCTTAACATTACAGACTTTGCTTGTCGAGATCATATAAGATTAAGTTTAAATTTGGTCGGAAATTCCCGGGTCGTCACAGTACCTACCCGTTAAAGAAATTTCGTCCCGAAATTTGATTGGGATCGTCATGACTGACAATAAGAATGTCTTCATGACGAATATGAGTTGATAAATAGAGTTTTATAATCATTGGGTAATATAGATAAATCAATTTGATTTTTATGGAGAGTACGAGTGAAGCTATCACAAAAGAACGAAATGAGAAAATAAAATCTTGTCATGTCTTTTGACGAAGACATGATTGATCTCTGGAGTTCAAGGGATTTAGAGACAATCTTCGTAATGAGATTTGGTTCTTTGATAATTAAGGAAATTAGAATCCTCTTTGATTAAAGGCAATAATCAATTTTGATTGCTCTGTCGGATATTTCACTATAAATCTAATCTCTTCATTTCCTTTATATTTTGGAGTTTCATACTTTTGTTTTCTCTTCCCGAATTTAAGTCAAGCGAATAATAATCCAGAATTCGTAGGTATGAAGTTTCGAATGAACATGACTCATGTTCTAAGAGAGATTGTAATAGCACGATCTTGATTGGTTAAGTTACCAGAATTCAAGAGAAAAGATAGAACTATTAGGAAGATATGTTCTTGATATGTTTGGAGATTAGGTAGAATGTAAGAGTCGTGTAAAATGGCACATGATGACGTTATGGTCTGTGAATCATCACGTTCTAATAGAAACTCAGCATGACTTACTGTAATATAATCACGTTGATCAAGTGTCATTATATTATACTAACTCATGCTTCAGTTCCCAACACTACTTCAAAAATATTCATATTTTAAATTTGAATTTTTCAGAATTTAGAAACCAAATAGTTTCCTTTCTGATGTAACACTGATATCGCGAAGAGATAAATGATTTCAGATCAGAATAGTTATGAAAATATCTTCAGAAATATCGAGGATATTTATAATGAAAGATACGATGATATCTTAGAATTTCTAATATCGATGGATGATGAAGAAAATTTATCCGTTAGAGTTTAAAGTCGGGAGTGAGGTATTCGTTAATGACTTCAGCAGATACTAAATCATTTGGATTCTTTGAAGGCATATTTAGTCTTGATTTGTCCACAGCCTCCTACATGATTTGCTCAATCCGTTTTCTAGTTCCAACATTTCTGAGCTTTGCCAACATACTATTCTTTATCATCAAACTTCCGATGGTTAAGGTCGTTTACGATTGTCTACAGTTTATGCTGCTTCATTCAGCTTTTTTTTTTTAACATTCCGAGTATTAATTCGTAGACTAGGTACTTTTCAAAATTTTAGAATGGAAGATCATAATTCTAAGAGATAAAGATTATATGTATCCATATAACTGTTGATATAGAAATGTTGCGAGATTCAAAATACTGATTGCTGATTCCCAGTAATTGGTATGGCAATTCTCGTTATAAGATGCGGATAAGTATATGATAGGTTTTAATGAACAAATATAATGGTTCTTCGGAAAGACTTAAGCTAATGAGAAATGAAGTTGCTGGTAAGTTTACTACTAATGTGGTGGGATATAAACGGTTCTCCGGTAACGATGATGAAAGACAAACTTATATATCAAAGTTATAATAAGGTTATTTCAAACAAAAAATTGAAGCTGACTTGCTGGAGCTGTGACAAAACTGACCATTGTGAAAAAGAATTGAAATGTTATTTTCGGTAATAACAACACCAAAGAAGCTAGCAAGATACGTGTTAAACGTTTAATCAGTTTTCGAGAGTTTTCAGGTGCATAACTATATGCATAAATATTTTCTTCCGTAGATGAAGTGCGGTTGGTTCATCCTCTTGATTTAGGTGTTTTCAAGAATCATGAAAGGTTTGAACGCAGATTGTAATCGTCAAGATACAAATGAGGTTTAAGATGAAATCAAGTGGCAAACTTGAAGAATTGTTTAGTTTCATATGTTATAATCAATGTTTTAATTCATTTTAATTGTACAATGTTGGTAGTCCACAGTTATTAGTCCACATTTAGTAATTCAATAATTCATATATTTATAATATTCGAATTAATTAATACGTATCGTGACCCATTGTATACATGTCTCAGACTCAATCACAACTCAAAGTATATATATTATTGTAGAATCAACCTCAACCCTGTATAGCTAACTCAAGCATTACTGCGTATAGAGTGTCTATGGTTATTCCAAATAATATATATAGATGCGTTGATATGATATGTCAAAATCTTGTATACGTGTCCCGATATTTAAAGTGCGTAACATAAATAACAGAATTTAAATGACGATAAATAAAGTTGCAAGAATATAAATTGCGATAAATAAATATAATAAGGAATTAACAGTTAGCTAGGAACAGTTAGCTAGGATTTTGTTAGCATGGATTCTTAATAGAATTTCTCATAGTTAATTTGTTTGTTTCTAACAAATTTTATTTTTGTCTAATGTTTTCTTCATTATGCCACTTGTTGGATTCTGATAGGTCAAATCCAAATATGAAATTGAATGAAAATGATTATTCTGTGGTGAACGGTTTCGTATATCTGTGGATGTGAGTAGGATAGTAAATGACTGTTGAATCAGATTCGAAGAATGTACAGTGTAACATATTAATGTGAAATCTAAATATTCCTCGGGTATTACCTACCCGTTAAAATATTTTCACCATTAACAGTTTGTACGAAAGAATTTTTAATTACAATCTTTGTGAAAATATACTTACATATATATTTTCTTCAGATGTAATTATGGATTTAATGAGTTAATATAGTATTAAAATCATTTGGTTTACCGTTAAAACTAGAATACATAATCTCTATAACATTAGAGATTACATAATTACCATGAAGAATGAAGATAATTGATGTAGAACGATACGTAGAACGATGATTATACTCAAGGTACAGAATGAGATGTTGAGGCATGGATTGTTGATGGTACTGGTGCTGTTACTAATGGTATTGTTGTGCCGATGATGTTGTTGAAGCTGGTAAATTTTGCACCATATTCTCCAAAAATCATTACTCAGGCGCGAAGCTCGTTGACTTCTTCGATTACTCCGGAATGATTGTCGGTAAGAATGAGCGAATGAATAAGGTTTAGAATCTGAGATAGTATGTAATCATGACGAGATATTCGGGAAATGAGGGTGAAAATGGTGTTTCGGACTGGTTCGCCGGTAAGTGCTTCAGGTTCTTCACCAAGAGGTGAATTCGGTTGATGGAAGGAATCGCCTTCTTCTCGTCTCCATTAATTAATTCGATTACGAACCCATTAGATGAATTGGGAATGGCTGATTGGTTGATTCATTTCGGTGACGCTGCTTTCGGAGCTCGAGTGAAACTCCATATCAGAATCTGAGGAACTTGAACTAGTGGCGAGTTCCATTTCATACGACTGAATAAAGGATTTTTCGATATGAAATAATTTTCGGCTATTAGATTGTATTATAATTACATAGAATATCTGTATATATAGAACAAAAGATTTCGTAAATTACGGAGGAATTTACGGAAGCTGTTAAGCAAAGTTTACAGTAACAGATATGCTAAGATACGAATTAGTAGATACGCTAAGATATGAATTTTGTCTATACACTATTCATGCAATCAATGCAGTAAGATGTGTCTAGACTAAGAATGATAAGCAGGTAATTTTTGACACAAAATGATAAGCAAAACTTTTGACATGCAGACACGGTCGAAGTCCAGACTCATTAATGCATCTAAACAACTACCCGTTAGACACACTAATGCAAGACCCGGTTCGCTAAGACCACCGCTCTCATACCAATTGAAGTTCCCTGTTCATATACATTATAAACGATTCACAATAGTTGATTACATCGCGAGGTATTTGACCTCTATATGATACAGTTTACAAACATTGCATTTGTTTTTAAAAGACAAACTTTCATTACATCGAAAGTTGACGGCATGCATACCATTTCATAGTATATTCAACTATAATTGACTTAATAATAATCTTGATAAACTCAACGACTCGAATGCAACGTCTTTTGAAATATGTCATGAATGACTTCAAGTAATATCTCTAAAATGAGCAAATGCACAGCGGAAGATTTCTTTCATACCTGAGAATAAACATGCTTTAAAGTGTCAACCAAAGGTTGGTGAGTTTATTAGTTTATCATAATCAATCATTTCCAATTATATAATAGACCACAAGATTCTCATTTTTCCATTTCTCATAAACATCATGCATAAAAATCATTCATATGGATTGAACACCAGGTAACAGACATTAACAAGATGCATATAGAATATCCCCATCATTCTGGGACACCCATCAGACATGATAAACTCGAAATACTAAAGCATTCCAAATTCCAGAATGGGGGTTGTTAGTACCCGTAGATCTATCTTTAGGATTCGCGTCAATTAGGGGCCAGTTCCCTAATTCTTAGGCTACCAAGCTAAAAGGGGCATATTTGATTTCGATAATCCAACCATATAATGTAGTTTCAATTACTTGTGTCTATTTCGTAAATCATTTATAAAGCAGTGCATGTATTCTCAGTCCCAAAAATATATATTGCAAAAGCATTTAAAAAGGGAGCAAATAAAACTCACTATACTGTATTTTGTAGTAAAAATACATATGACGACATTGAACAATGCAGGGTTGGCCTTGGATTCACGAACCTATATCATTCATATGTATATTAATACATATACTTGTAATCGAATAATTTCATATATTATATATATATATATATATATATATTTAATTTCTATATATATATATATATATATATATATATATTCAAAAAGATTAATATTTATATGATTTTATTAATATATATAACTTATTATTTTATTAAATCTTTATATATAGATTGTTAATATGATTAATACATATTTATATGTAATTTAGTTATTATTATAGTTAATAATATTCCATATAAAAATATAGTATGTAATATACTTTTATATATAGATCTCTTTTGTTTGTAAAATTAATAATCATAATACTGTTAAAGTAAAGATAATAATACTAATACTTAGATATAAAAATGATAAAATGATAGTTTTACTAATAATGATAATCATATTAAAAATACTTTTGTTAATCATGATAATAATAATAGTACTAAAAATGATACTGATACTAATATTTATAAAAATAATAATAAGTTGTATTATTTTCATAATAATAATAATAATCATAATAATAATCATAATAATGATAATAATACTAAAATAATAAAATTGGTAATATTATTAATAATACTTATAATAATAATAATATGATAAAGTTAATAATAATGTTAATAACGATAATGACAATAATAATATTAATAATTTATAAAATGATACTAATAATAATATTTATAATGATAACTTGTATTATGTTCATAATAATGATAATAATAATGATGATGATCATAATTATAATAATAATGCATATGTAATATTAGTAATAATAATAACAATAATACTAAGTAATGATAATAATATTAATAACAATTTTAACAATAATAATTAATACTAGTAATAACAATAACAATCATAATAATAATAACAATAATAATAATAATAATAATAATAATAATAATAATAATAATAATAATAATAATAATAATAATAATAATAATAATAATAATAATAATAATAATGATGATGATAATGGAAATAGAAATAAGAATATATACCCTTTAAAACTTCCTCTAAAAAGAAATGCTCAAGACGGGATTCGAAGCCGCGACCTCCCGCTCACTCTCATACACACTGAACCATTCCTCTGTTACTCTATATCTGATTTATACCCCGTATTTATTTTATTTATCCCAACCTATCTGTGTTCTGTCTTCTTCTTCTTCTTCTTCATGAGCATTCAATCGGTTCAGCAACCAACAAACAACTAAACCACCAAATTTTCGGTTTCAAACTTCTTAACCAAATCAGAGGACTCGTGATTAATAGAAACAAAAGAAAAACATAAAAAAATGAAAATAAAACCTTTGCTGCTGTCGCAGCTATATAAAAAAAATAAAATGGGTTTTTGCATTTAAGAACGTATTAGCCAGTAATTATAACATGAAATATGTGAGAAATCTTTCATAGAAACTTTCCAATACCTCGATTTAACTTGAATCATAAAGAATAACATGAATTTGGATGAAGAACGAAGTTTGACTTTTTCTTTCAAGAACTTTAACTTCGAAATTCGAATTCGTTTTAAAGAATTGACAACTGAAATTTTGAAGATAGTTTCACTAGGGGATTCCTAACACTTCTGCATTATTAAATTTTTAAAATTGGTTTAAATTTGATTTTTGGCTGAAAAGTTATAGAACAGAGGTAGCAGCTTTTATATATCTTTATAAAATTTTGTTTGATTTTTGAAAAATCACAGAAATGGTGCTGTGTAATTGATATTGGTAGTGGAAGGTTAAATAGATTCCTAACCTCCTGAATTCATTTAATTTATATAAATTGAAAAGTTGACAGAACATAATTGAAGCAGATAAAAAAAATAATAAACAAAAAAAATAATAGGAGAACGACTGGTAACAGATTTTGGATTATCTTGCTGTTAAATCCAACAATTAAAAACAGTAATTTCAAATCAGATACAGTTTAATTGGTACGTGAATTAGATTCTGCTTCCAAATATATATACGATTTTATTTATGAATTTTATTAATAATTAATAATTATAATTATATTAATAATAATAATCTAAATAAAATTAATACTGATTTCCTAAAATATATATCTGCATATAACTGCGTATATATATATATGTATATATCTGTCTCTATATATGCATATTTATTATATTTATATACTTATTTTTTGTAGATTATAATTAATATTGTTAATAAATATAACTAGAATAATAATACTCTTAATATGATACATAATATTAATACAAATTTATAATGATATAATAGTAATAATAATATTACTAATGATAGTGATAACCATTACCACAAATGTATAGCAATAATATTGTTAATAACAATAATACGAATTATACTAATATTATTAATAACAACAACAATATTAATAATAATTATAATAATATATATCAATTTTCATATATTAACTTATTCATACCAAATTTCAAATATATATATATATATATATATATATATATATATATATATATATATATATATATATATATATATATATAATATTAACGATGCAAATATATATATATATATATATATATATATATATATATATATATATATATATATATATATATATATATATATATATATATATATATATATATATATATTAACATTAATAATAATAATGAAAGTACTAATAACAATCATATTTTTATGTGTAATTATATTTAACACAATGAATATATATATATATATATATATATATATATATATATATATATATATATATATATATGTATATATATATATATATATATATATATATACTTGATATGTTATATTCTTTTATTAAAATAAATTTCGACCTATAATATTTATAGATTTTATATATATATTCCAATATACATATGATAATAATTATTATAAAAATCACTTATATCTATACATAAATTAATTTTAGTAACAACTTATTTTGTATAATATTTTTCATATTTAATTTTAATGAGTTAATAACATTTTTTTTTTAGTTTCAAATACTTATATTTATAATTATATATATATTTATATATATATATATATATATATATATATATATATATATATATATATATATATATTTAGTTGTTTACAAACAATTGTTCGTGAATCGTCGGGAGTAATCAAAGGTCAGATGAGTTCATGAAAATTGTTCAAAAGTTTTGAGTCTCAACATTACAGACTTTGCTTATCGTGTCGAGATCATATAAGATTAAGTTTAAATTTGGTCGGAAATTCCCGGGTCGTCAAACAACAAGCCTAGGTTTATTTCTTATAACAATTCCATCTTTATTAACTTTATTCTTGTACACCCATTTTTTTCCAATAGCAGCTTTTCCAGCAGGCTTAGGTACCAAAGTCCATACCTCATTTCTTTCAAACTTCATTAATTCTTCTATCATAGCTTCAACCCAATCATCATCTTTTAAAGCATCATTAACCCTTTTAGGTTCAATAAGTGACAGAAAACTAGTGTACAAGCAGTAGTTGGCAACAACTTCATCTGACATAGGAGTTTGTGAAGTTGAAGCTCCTTTAGGTAACCCTTTGGTGTTGACAACATAATGTTCAAAATACCTTGGAGGATTAATAGATCTTGTAGATCTTCTAGCACTTTCAGTACCATTTGTATTTGTTTCCTCATTTAGTACAGGTTCAGTTCCAGCATCATCTCCATCAGAGTTTCCTTCAGCAGAATCATCAGTAGTTTCCTCTACAGTAGTAGAAGTTTCATTTGTGGTATTCAAGGAATTATTGATTTCAACAGGACCATCATCATCTTCAGTGTCATATTCTGAAATGTAAGTATGTGATTCAGACTCAACATTATTGGGAGAGAGTTCAAACAGAATATTTGAGTATGTATGAGCAGAGACATTTGTTGAAACAGAATTCTCATCAAAAGTGATGTGAATAGATTCCTCAATCTTCTTTCTTCTGGAGTTAAAAGCTCTAAAAGCTTTAGAAACAGATGAATATCCCATGAAAATACCTTCATCAGATATAGGTTCCATCTTGCCTAGCAAATCTCTTTGATTAAGAATATAACATTTGCAACCAAATACTTGAAAATAATGAACAGTAGGAACCTTCTTGTGATAAAGTTCATAAGGAGTTTTTCCATGCTTCTTTACAATGATAGAACTGTTTTGAGTATAACATGCAGTGTTAACTGCTTCTGCCCAAAACCTGATAGCAACATTTGCATGACACAACATGGTCCTTGCAGCTTCAATAAGAGTAATGTTCCTCCTTTCAGCAACACCGTTATGTCGTGGTGTCCTTACAACAGAGAAATTTTGACCAATACCAACACTCTTACAAAATTCAACAAGTGTTGCATTCCTGAACTCATTACCATGATCACTTCTCAACTGTTTAACCAATTTGCCCTTATGTACGTGCTCATTCTTAATCAAATTAATGATTTCTTCTGGTGCATCACTTTTAGCATATAAGAAAATCACCCAGGTAAATCTGGAGTATTCATCAACAATAACCAGAGTAAACTTCTTTCCACTCAAACTTCCAATGTTCATAGGTCCAAAAAGATCCATGTGAAGCATGTGAAGAGGTTCATTGATGGAAGCTAAAGTCTTAGAGTAAAATGAGTCTTGGTTTGTTTACCCTTAACACAGGCAGAGCAAACTTTGTCCTTTTTGTAAGAGAGCTGAGGTAGCCCTCTTACCAACTTCTTCTTAGACGGTTCATTTATATTCTTGAAACTTAAATGAGAAAGTCTTCTATACCACAACCAATTTAACTTCAGGAACTGGTTGTGAGTAAAGACAGGTATCAATACCAGAATCTGTAGTATTAAGATCAACAACATAAACATTATGCTACCTCCAGGCAACCAAAATAGGCTTCCCTTTAGGATCATAAATAATTCCAGCATTCTTCCTGATTCTTATCTCTTTATCTTCATCAGCAATTTGACTCATACTTAGCAAATTATGCATTAAGCCTTCAACAAGAGCAACCCTCCTTAATGAAACACCACCAGCTTTAACAGATCCATACCCAATAGTTTTACCAACAGAGTTATCCCTATATCTGACAGATGGACCTTTTTCTTCCACAAATCCATCAAGATGCTCTTTGCATCCTGTCATATGTCTTGAGCAGCCACTATCCAAAAACCATTTCTTTTCATTCTGCACAAGATACAAAAAATATATATTAGTTACGTTTGGGAACCCAATTTACAGTGGGTTCACATGAAGAGTTTATTACTCTCCAAATAAATGGCTTATCTCCTATCCAGACAATTTTTTTCTTTAATATGATTTTGAATGTTTGACCATTGTTTGTCTGGTTTCAGCCACTTGTTGATGTTTTCAAAACTTTTGGATTTGTTTGACTCAGTTTTGACCTTAGGTTTATCTTTCAACTTCTTACAAAGTTTTGAAATTCTCTTTTTCAGCTTAGTGATAGCCTTGGTTCTAATACATTTCTGTTTTTCATTTTTAGGATCACCATTGGTCTTTTCTGACTTTTTTGTGTCATTCTGTTTAGTTGAGTCTGTATCTGAGTCTGATGATCCAGTAACTGATTTAGGATCAGTATATAGAGACTCTGATGCAGGCTTTGTGCTATAAATGGATCCAGATTCTGGTCTAACAAAAGTATTGGTTAAGAATTGTTTATCACCATCAATCACAAGAAAAGTGTTAGGCAAAATTACAGGCTTAAATCTCTTGGGATCCTTTTTTCTTTTTGTATTTCAGTATCATTCTTAAGATCAAATCCTATACCTAGTACTGCCCTAATATCTGCAGGTATTTGCCTAGCAATAGCATCTAAATTTTCCTTAGATGACACACACCAAGATTTACAAATCTTTTCATACATGTCTGCTCTTTGCCTAATTTTCCTTTTTTTCATTATCAAATCTTATAACCTCTTTGTTGAAACTGGTTTTGTAAGATGCTAGCTCAATTCTGCATTGATCTGTTTCTCTTATGTGTAATTCTTTCTCTCTAACTACAGCTTTGAGGTTATTAATTTTTTATTTTAATCTTTTGTTTTCTTCTAAACTTGACTTAAAATCATTCAACAAATACTGAAACATGCTTATTTTTTCATTATCAGCATAGTGAACAAAATTTTGTACCTTATAAGTAGTGGATTTATCACTAATTGACTGATTATTAAGTTTCTCAACAATTTTCAAATCAGCCTCAAACTGACTAGATGTGTTCTCCTGTTCAACAACTGTCATCAAACACTTATCTTCCTCTTCATAAGATGATGAGTCTTCATCATCCCAATTTTATGTATAAAGAGCCTTTTCAGCCTTCTTTACCACTGGTTTCACACCTTCCTTCTTCAAGTTCTTGTACTTCTGCTTGTACTTCTTTGCTTTCTCCAAATACTTACCAGAGTCTAAACTAGTATCAACCTTTGACCAACACTCAGCAGTAATATGACCAACCTTTCCACACTTAAAACAAGTAGCCTTCTTGGGATCAAAGGTGCATTTTCCTTTTCTTAGGTTCAAACCTTTTCTTTCCAATTCTTTGAGTAAGAAGAGCCATTTGTTCTTCTAGCATTTGAATTTCTTCATTTTCAGAAGATTCATCACTTTCCTCATCAGACTCAGCTTTAGTGGAGTAGCTAGAAAATAGTTCTTTATTTCTTTTGGTTGTTGCAACTAGTGCAACATCTGGATCTTTGGCTACCTTCTTAGCATTAATCTTCTTCTTCTTCAACTAGGTTTCCTCAAAGTTAGTGAGAATTCCAAACAAACCACTTAGATCATAATTATCCAACTTTTCACTCACTACCATTGATGAAATGATAGATTCAAAAGTCTCTGGAAGTGCATCAACAAATTTTTGACACAGTTCAGCCAGTGTCTTAACCACTCCAGCACCTTCTAGATCATTAATCAAGACTTGAAATCTTGAATGAAGATCAAACAATGACTCCTTTGATTCAACAGTAAAGTTTTCATACAACCTTACAAAATTCTGTTTCTTTTGAGTTTTAACCACTATGACCCCTTCAAAATCATTCAGCAAAACATCCCACATAGCCTTTTGATATCGGCTAAAAAGACACGTTTTCACCCCGGTATTAAGGCCCAAAAACAAGAAAAATTTGAACTTTATCGGCAAAATACCCACTTCTTCACATAGAATTGAAGAACAAGTAATTACGAAGGCGGTGCAAAAAGAATCAAGAGAATCGGAGCTAAAACGAAGATTCTAGAGCAAAAACAGTGAAAGACAAGAAATCAAGTTACGATCCAGTGAATCAAGGCTGACCAGCACCAAAAATGGCCTGCCATACGGCTTGCCAGTATGGGGTACGGCCTGCCAAACGGTACAGCAAACAGCCCCAAGAAACGGGCTGCCAAGCAAACGGCTTGCCAAATACGGCCTGCCAAATGGCTTGTCCTACAGCTTGCCAGCCGTTTGCAGGCAAAAAACTTTGCTTATTTAAAGGGTCTTTGTCATTTATTCCAACACACACTCCGTGCGGGAAACCTAGTACCCGGAGAAGAACGCTGAAGATTATATTAGGAGCGGTCTGGAGTCTTGAAGTTGTCACTTTTGTATTCAGAACTCGTTTAATCTACTGGTACTTCTATCCTTTATCTTATATAATGTTTTATGATATTGTTGCCATGATTAGCGAGTAGTTATCTTTAGTGTATGCTATGATGTAAGCAGTTATAATGCCGAAATAATATTATGGTCTGTGCATGCTGTTGAAATGCTTTCCGATTATGCTTTAAACTCAATCGCTTTTCCAACTAATAGAACGTAGTTATAGGCTCTGTTATTGGGAAGTAGCGAACCCTGATTCAGAGTACACTATCTGTGTCACCCCTTGGTAAGAGAAGTCTATCAGATACAACGTAAGATCGACTGAGGCACACCAGTTGTAGTAAGTCTATCAAGCTTTAGATTCTGACTGAGGACTCTTTCGTAGTGAAACATCTGACTAGAACCTTAGTACATTGTCGGTCCTAGACCATTCTAGTGTAGTCACCAAGCATATAAACTTCGTACGTGCACGCTGAAGCACAACAGTTATTGTAAGTTGTACCTCTGAAATTCTGAAAAAAATCGCAGCATGTCTACAACGGCAGTTATATGTATACATATAACGTTTATCTCTTAGAATTATGATCTTCCATTCTGAAATTCTGAAAAACATCCAATTTATGAATCAGTTCTCTGAATTTTGAGAAAGCTGATAAAGCAGCAAAAACTATAGATGACTTTAACAGTCAAAAGTTTGATAATAAAGAATGGAGTGTTGGAAACGCTCAATAGAAAATTTAGTACCAAAAAGAGGATTATGCGAAATTATGAAGGAGGCTGTGAACAAAATCACAAGGACTAAACCTGCCTTCAAAGAATCCAAATGATTCAGTATCAGCTGAAGTCATTAACGAATAACTTGCTTCTGACTCTAAACCTTTACGGACAAATCTTCTTCATCATCCATCGAGATTAGAAATTCTAAGATATCATCATATCTTACATTATAAATATTCACAATATTTCTGAAGATATTTCCATAACTAATCTTATCTGAAATCATTAATTTCTTCGCGCTATCAGTGTTACATCATATAAGAAACTGTTAGTTTCTATATTCTGTAAACTTTTGAGTTTAAACTATGAATGTTTTTGAAGTGGTGTTAGGAACTGATGCATGATTTAGTATAATATAATGACACTTGATCAACATGATTATATTACAGTAAGTCATGCTGAGTTTCTAATGAAACATGATGATTCACATACTATAACATCATCATGTGCCATGTTACACGACTCTTACATTCGATCCAATCCTTAAACATATCAAGAACATAATTTCTTGATAGTTCTGTCTTTTCTCTTGAATTCTGGTAATTTAACCAATTAAGATCATGCTGATACAATCTTTCTTAGAACATTAGTCATGTTCATTCGAAATTCCATACTTACGAATTTTGGACCATTATTCGCTTGATTTAAAGCCGTGAAGAGAAAACAAAAGGATGGAGCTCCAAAATATAAAGAAAACGAATATGGTGGATTTATAGTAAAATATCCGACAGAACAATCAAAACAAATCATCCAATTTAACCGAAGGGAATTGTAACTTCCTTAATTATTGAAGAATCAAATCTTATTACGAAGATTTCCTCTAAATCCCTTGAATTCCGGAATTTAACCAAGACAACGTCAAAAGTTAAGACGAAACTTTAATTCTTCAAATCACTCTTTTGTGATAGCTTCACTCGTACGCTTCGAGTAATCGAATTATTTTATCAATATTAATCAATGTTGATAAAACTCTACTTATCAACTCATAATCATCATGAAAACATTTTTATTGTTAGTAGGGGTGTTCGTTCGGTCGGTTTTTTGTTTAATTGGTTTAAACGGTTTGGGTTAATCGGTTTTTCAAAATAATTTATAAAAACTAATAACCAAACCAAATTTATCAAAACCAAACCAATCCAACCAAGTTCGAAATCAGTTATTTGGATCGGTTATCCAATTAAACCAAATTAAAAATATTTAGGGATAATAGTTGATACACAAATCAAGAATCTAAAAACACACTCAGCTAACAATGTGAATTTGGATCAACAATTAAGCTATCAGTTATGAAGCAAAAAATATATTCATTGTATACGCTGTTACTAGAAATTTTGAGACAAATATTAAAATAATATCGTAACCAACAAAAACACCAAGTTCTAAACAAGATGGTTTCTGTATATTGTTCATACTTTAAATAAATATATTAGTTACAAAATATGTAAAACGTATGTTTTTAAATTTAATCGGGTATTCGGTTAATAACCATGTTTTTATTTCTAAATCCAAAACCAATCCACAGATCATTTTGTAATTCGGATTTCACCAAAAAACTGAACCATATTCGAATTAGCCAAATCCGTTTCACCCAAAAATATTCGGTTTGGTCGGTTATTCGGTTAAAACCATTTAATGAACACCCCTAATTGTTAGCCATGACGACCTCGATCAAATTTCGGGACGAAATTTCTTTAACGGGTACGTACTGTGACCACCCGGGAATTTCCGACCAATTTTAAACTTAAATCTTTAAATGAATTCGAAACGATAAGCAAAGTCTGTAATGTTGAGTCTTAAAATTTTTGAACTGTTTATATGGATTCAGTTAACCTTTGACTAATCCCGACGATTCACGAACGCTTGTTTGTAAATAAATAAATAAATAATATATATATATATATATATATATATATATATATATATATATATATATATATATATATAAGTATATTATAATAATTTGAAATTATAAAATATAATTTAAAAAAAAAACATTAGAATTAAGTATGTAGAATAAGATACAAAATAATTAAGTGTAATTTAAAATGAATCTATATACAAATATATATGATTTCTATGTAAAAATTTTATTATATATATAATGTGTATAAAAGGTATAAACATTGTGTGTAAAAATTTATAATATCTATTGCTATGATGAAACAACATATTACAGTAAGTAAATAAATAAATGTATAATAATTATATATATATATATATAACAATATAAATAATATGCAAAGACAATTATATAATAATAATATATATAAAATGAATAAAGATTAAATAATTAGTATATGTTATTATATAATATATATTCTATAATTAATAATATATAACATTAAGATATCAAATTTAATTACAAGTTGAAATATAGTTGTTATGTAATTTATTATTTTTGTTATCATTATTAAAATGAACATTTAATAGTAATATTAATATCAGTATTATTAATACTACTATATATATATATATATATATATATATATATATATATATATATATATATATATATATATATATATATATATATATATATATATATATATATTATATTTATATGGATATGAAACTTGATACATGTAATGTGTTATACTTATTACTAATATTATTATTATTAACATTATTAATATCATTATTATTATAATTAATAGAAAAATTATAATTTTTATTATTATTATGATTACCATCATTATTATTACTAAACCTTATAAATTTTTATCATTATTATTTTTATTATTAGACTTATTGTTATTGAATTTATTTTGATATTATTATTATTATTATTAGTATTTTTTTAATAATATCAATATTAATAATATTAATTAATTATTAATAGTAATTAAAGATAATTAAAAAGCCATTACTCTTACAAACTGCTTCAATCACGATCCAACTGTGACTCCTTTTTATTTCTATCTCAGATTGTTACACAATGGCATAAATTCGTACAGATTAGATACATCTCTTTATCTGCTTTTGTTTTCTTCTATTCAATTTCTTGCCTAAACGAATATATATGTACTTCCTGTCGACCTTATGTAATATTAAACACTTGATCCCTTCACATTATTGATAAAAACTCTTGGTTTTTCCTCCACCCATATCAATTATTAGATGTATCAGTTTTTATAAATAAAAAAAATAAAAAAACAGGTACAGCCCTGTTCGTTGTAACTTTTAAACAAAACCTTGAATTTGAATTGATTTTAAAAATCTAAAAATAAAGAAGGCATCTAATTCATGTCGTTAATCTTCCTGTAAGTTTTCAGATTTTAATTTAAAGAATTAAAGACAAATTTTGGAGTCAAAGTTTCAATGTAAAGGTCAAACGAAGTGATTTTGGGTAAAATTCGAGTTCGTTTTAAATTTTCTGAATCAATTAAAGGTTCACAAAGTTTCTATGAGTGATTTAGGATTGATTTCATGTTATAATTACAAGCTAAAAGTGTCCATTTTTTAAAATCAAGGTTTGAGTTCTTATGTTTTCTTTTCGTGTTCTTCATCTGCTGTAAAAATATTCTTTTCATTTTTTTCTGTTAATCCCAACCCACAAACAAACAGACATATATTTTCTATTGGGATGCTTAAAACAAAACAAATAAATCCAATTGTATGAATTCTGGTACTCCTGGTCGATTAAGATTCTTAAGAAGATGAGGAAATAAGAAACAGAAAAAGATATGTTTTATGTACTTAAAACGGTTTTAAAACAGATAAACAGATTAGAGCAGACGGTTTAGGGTGTTTTGGGGTTTTCGAGAGGTCAAGGGTTCGAGACCCGGCAGGGGTGTTTAATTCTTTTTTAGGCTTATTTCATTAAGGTAGTTCTTCAAATATTTTAATTATTATGTTATTATTATTATTATTAATTATCATTCTTATTATTGTTATTTGTATTATTATCATTAGTTATTCTTAATTATTATCACATGTATTATAATTATTATTAATATTAATGCTAAAATAAGTATTAGTTATCATTATTATGATTAGGATATTATTATTATTATTATTATTAAGTATCTGAATTATTATTAATAAGTATTATGAATATTAGTTATTATTGTTATTACCACCAATATAAGTAGTAGTTACCAACTATTATTATCGTTAGCATAACCCTAGTTACAATTATGATTATTATTATTATTATTGTTATTACTAATATTATTATCAAAATAGGTATTATTATTAAATAATATGATTATTAATATTATCTTTATTAATCTCAAAACTACCTTTTTAAGCAGATAAATATTTTTTACATAAAATATACTTATTATGTATACTATAATTATATTAAAATTTCACATAACTATATATATCAAACTTACTAATATTATTTATATAAATACTTACAAATAACAAACTATCAATTTTTAATTATAACATTAAACAAGTATGGATATATTAATAAAACTATATAAATAATAACCATTTTTAAATATAAACACAAATAAAATATATAATATATAAATTAAGGTATAATAAATTGTTCAACTATGATTATACGTTTTAATATATATACATACCAATGATATAGGTTCGTGAATCCAAGGACAACCCTACATTTGTTCAATGTCGTCATATGTATTTTTACTACAAAATACAGTATGGTGAGTTCATTTAATTCCCTTTTACTCTTTACATTTTTGGGACTGAGAATACATGCGCTGTTTTTACAACTGCTTTATTAAATGCTTTTGAAATATATTTTGAACTGTGAATACATGAAATGCTTTTATAAATGTTTGACGAGATAGACACAAGCAAAACATTCCTCGAATGAATTTTTATGCAAACAGAAGTTCTGCGGATTACTATTGATTATGTGAACATGATAATTGCCACCATTGAATTATGTAGACATGATAATTGCCACCATTAAATTATGTGGATATGATAATTGCCACCATTAAATTATGTGGACATGATAATTGCCACTATTGAATTATGTGGACATGATACTTGTCACCAATTGATGTGAATGTTACGTATCGAGAGAATGATTTTATACACAGGTTATGTGTATGTTATTTTGTACACGAGATATGCGTACAGTTACTAAGATTTATGAAAAATGGATTTCATACACGAGAAAGCTGTACTGTATTTAAAAGATATCGCATGTACATTACAGGTGGGTGTAGGATTCGAGCCCATTTGTACCATGCAGCATTTAAATCTTGTGGTCTATCAAAATGATGAATTTTATTGTTTTATGATAAACCTATGAACTCACCAACCTTTTGGTTGACACTTGAAAGCATGTTTATTCTCAGGTATGAAAGAAATCTTCCGCTATGCATTTGCTCATTTTAAAGACATTATTTGGAGTCGATCATCGCAATGGGACCAGATGTTGGTGACTTCGTCCAGATGGATTAGGACGGGGTATGACATAAAGGAGAATAAAAAGGCAAAGAAAAGAATAAATAAAAACTAAGTGTGGGAAGAATTTACCAAGTTCTTTAAAACATATATCACATATTTTGTACAAGATTATTGCAGGTACTTTTGCTTTGGACTAAACTAATCAGTTTTACCCAATTTACTATAATATATTTGAAAGAAAGATGGATCTACACGATGAATCAATTTCATCATTAAAAGGAAGTAAAGTCTTCTGAAAAAGAAATGCGCTTCTTGATTTAGGCCTGGAAATTGTCATCCAGACCAGTTGTAGAGTCTACGAAAAACCTTGAATAGTTTTCTTGAAAATCAACTGGAAATCCACAGACCTCAGCATCAAACAGGGTCGCCAAGTGGTCAGACTTATCCTAACTATGAGAGGATCTGTCTCGTAAAATGGGGAGGGCGCCGTGCAAATTAGCTTGATAAGACTAATGAATCAGACCCCCAGAAAGGATAATCTCCTTAAAGATTAAAAATCAGCTTTTAAGCCTGATATTACTCAATCCTTGAGATTGACCTTAAAGATTGAGAATTACAAACTCATGAAATTCGATGATATCTAAACTCAAGCTTAAACGAGAAAATATTTTAATCAAATTAAAACCGATTTGTTTTCTGAAAACCTATTTTCAATGCGTTCATTACCCTTGAACGTAAAATCCTAAGAATTCACTGAAATTCATTAGGTCACCTGAACCAAATCGGGTGTCAACCGTAAGAACGGTGGTTGCATAGCATGGTCGACACGTTGTGGACCATGAACATCTGCATGTCATTAGACATTGCCTTAACAGTTGCTTGTTCAACGCTTTCCTTTACTACCGGACGGTAGTATACCGAAAGGTAATATACGGGATAAGTAAACTGGACGTGTTGCTTTCCTAATACAAGTTTAGCAAGTGGGTGACACAAAACAATAAGTTTTGAGCTAAAATTTTCAAATCTGAAACCCACAAAACCCACAAAAACAATTTGCAAACACCGGTGAAGGGTTATTCCGGAAAACTTATCTAGGGTAAAAGCTAGAATGAATTTTCAAAAGATCAAATGTTTTCATAAAGATCCAATTTCCTTAACGGATCTACATTTTTATAGTCATGTGGGACTGTAAACCACATCGTTACTATCATTGTTTATACTGCCGTATCAAAATCACTGATGTATAAAGTGTGAGAATAAAAAAATGATTCCAGTGAAGTGTGATTTAATTTCAAGTTATGTATTGCTTGAGGAAAAGCAACGTTCAAGTGTGGAAATATTTGATAGTGCTTCAAATGAACATATATTTAGTCGCAATATCATCCCAATATGTAAAGTTTTTAGTTGTAATTATTCTATTTTTAAGTTGTAATCATTTAAATAAATAAATGTGAAGACGAAGCACGAAGATTAAAGAATTGAAGAAAAAGTGCCACTAAAGCCTGAAAAGTGCCACTAAATCCATAATGCACTCAAAAGTGCCACTAAAAGTGAGTTAAAGACTTGCGCGGATTTTGGGAGTTAAGGAAAATAATTTTTTGTGCAAATTACAAATTGTAAAACGCAAAGTACAAGATATCTATGTGTACGAAAGTACGTTCGAAAATCCAGAACCGAGACATAAACCGAGCATCAACGCGGGAGACAACGGACCTAAAATTACAAGTCAATTATGCACAAGAATATAATATAATATATATAATTATATAAAATTATATATATTATATATATTTAAATAAAGTGTCGGCAAACTAGAAAACAAAAGCATGGCAGCTGAGACAGCTGGCCATGCGATCGCATGACTTCTACACACAAAGCCCATGCGATCGCATGGGCTTCAGGATTCCAAATGCTCTATAAATAGCACGAGCTTCTGCCGAGATATGTACACCATATATCTCTTACTCTCTCTATATATATATATATATATATATATATATATATATATATATATATATATATATATATATATATATATATATATATATATATATATATATATTAGTTTAGTTTTATATTAGTTTAGTTTAGGTAATTTAAAGGTTATTTTACGGGTTTTAAAGTCGGAACTCTGTCCCTGTAACACTACGTGATTAATAATCACTGTAAGCTAAATTCTCCCTTTTTAATTATGTATCGTACTTAAGTTATTATTATGCTTATTTGAGCTAAAGTAATCGTGATGTTGGGCTAAATATTAAGACGGGGTTATTGGGCTTTGGACCATAATTGGGGTTTGGACAAAAGACCGACACTTGTGGAAATTAGACTATGGGCTATTAATGGGCTTTATATTTGATTAACTAAATGATATCTTGTTAATTTAATATAGAGATTTATAATTTGACGTATTTATATATAACCACATACGCTTGACTGGATACGGTGGGCAGGATATTTATAAATACTAATAATTGTTCATTTGACCGGACACGGGGATGGATTAATAGTCAATGGACTCATTAAAACAGGGGTGGATTACATTCAAGGGTAATTGGTGTAATTGTTAATAAAGTATTAAAACCTTGGATTACACGCAGTCGATAACCTGGTGTAATCATTAACAATGTATTAAAACCTTATTACAGTTTAAGTCCCCAATTAGTTGGAATATTCGACTTCGGGTATAAGGTTAATTTGGCGAAGACCCTCGCACTTTATAATTATGACCGATGGACTATTATGGACAAAACAAGATGGACTTATCAAATATTCCAGGACAAAGAACAATTAACCCAGGGCAATAAATTAAAATCAAAACGTCAAACATCATGAGTATGGAAGTTTAAATAAGCATAATATATTTTATTTCATATTTCCTCGTACTTTTATTTATTGTTATTTTAATTATTGTTATTTATTTTATCGTTAGTTAACTATCGTCATTTACCTTACGCTTCGCTTAAAATATAAAATCGACAAACCAGTCATTAAACGGTAAAACTCCCCCTTTATAATAATAATAGTTGTAATATATATATATATATATATATATATATATATATATATATATATATATATATATATATATATATATATATATATATATATATATATATATATATATATATTTGTACAATTATAGTTATATAAAAATATAGTGTAAAATAAGCCGTCTCCCTGTGGAACGAACCGGACTTACTAAAAACTATACTACTCTACGATTAGGTATACTGCCTATAATGTTGTAGCAAGGTTTAGGTATATCCCATCTGTAAATAAATTAAATAAAACTTGTGTAATATTTCTTCATATTTCGTAATAAAAATAATAGTATTTCGTACACCTTCGCTCGCACATCAAGTTTTTGGCGCCGCTGCCGGGGACTCGGCGAAACGCTATATTTTTATATTTGTAAAAATATAATTAATAAAAAAAGAAATATATATATATATATATATATATATATATATATATATATATATATATATATATATATATACATATATATATATATATATATATATATATATATATATATATATTTAAGAGTTTGTTTAAAATATATAAAATTATAAAGTATTTCTATTTCTATTTTAGTTTTTAAAATATAAGTTTTTTTATTATATAATTATTTTATATAAATAAAAAATAAATAAATAAATAAATATAAAAACTGATATTGGGCCGAGCCTGATTTAAGCCCAAAACAATCCTGGACTGCTATGCCATGCGATCGCATGAGAGAAAGGCAGGAAACCCATGCGATCGCATGGTGTGATCTGACAGCAAACCTTAAATTCATTTATTACGCAGTAGGGTTTAATATAATTATTATTATCTAATTAGGGTTTATTTATTTAATATATTTACTTCTACTTTTAATATTAATTTGTGATTTCAAGTTTTATTATTACTATTAATTATATAGATTAATACTTTTATATAAATAATATAAAAATAATATTTTTATAAAATTTATATTTTTATCATTTTAGTTATAATTTATATTTTTATCGTTTATTTCATAATATTTGTCGTTCGTAATTAATTTTAAGTTAGTTTTTGCCGTAGTTATTTTTATACTTCTAAGATTTTTAGGCTTTGCCGTAAAATTTCTTATGTGCTTTTTCTTTAGATTAAGATTTAGGAGCTTTTGAAATTTTGTGACGTATTTAATAGATTTTAGTGCCTTATAAGTACTTGCCGTTTTCAAAACAGAATTCCTTTTAAGCTTTAATACCTTTAGATGCAATTTTTAATTTTTAGTTTTTAGATTTTTAAATTTCGACGCTTTACTTTCTTATTATTATTTTACGACTTTTTGTTTTTCGACTTCTTATTTTTCGACGTTTTTTTTTCTTTTTCATTTCTACGCGCTAGTTCATAGTACATAGAATTTTCTTTAAAATCTTTAAATTTCGACGAAAAATTATTGTAAGCAATTAAATTTATAGACATCCAATTTTCTGGTTCGTAGTAATAGTTGGATTTGTTAGTGGCGAGTTGTAGGCTTCCGATTTAAAGGGTCCTGGCTACCTGCTGCATCTATTGGCTATTCGAAACGTGGGTAAAAGCAGAAAAGTCTATTAATCTGATAACTTATATAATTTTTAGTTTTATAACTAATATGATAATTAGTAAATGCACCACATTGTAGCTAAAATTTGGTAATAAGCGCATTATGGAAAATTTTGAGAATATTTTGGAAACTCTTTCTGACATGCGAAATCAATTAAATCAATAATCCCAAACGAGTGTTGATGAAAATTCATTCGGTCAATCTTGGATCACGAATGACGAAACAATAACTGGTTGTGAAATCTGTGGAGATTATCACTCAACATGGGAATGTTATTATTACGTTCCTATGGAAAATTATGCACCCATGGAACCTGAATGGAATGATTATGAGGAATACAATTCAAATTGGGATTATTCCCAAGAATATATCCAAACACAACAACCAGATGACGAGAAAAATTACGTATCTGAAAATTTATTAGATTATATGAAAATCAAACTCGAAGAATTTGACGCTCAAAATGAACAAATGAGAGAGTTTGCAAATTGGCAAGCTGAAACTCTTTCAGACTACACACCTGTTGATCAGAGGAGTCATGTGCATGAAAATCTCATATCATCGAATTTTGATGAATTCGAGAGATCCGAAATCACCAATTATCCCGATGATACTTTTTATTTTTTACCAATTTCGCAACATATCGACACATTAGCCTCTACCGACGAAATCATTGATCCATCAATGGATGAAGAAGAAGTAAGGATGACAAATTGGTACTCTTGGGAAAACGATAACGTTGAAAATTTTACCCCCAAGACCAAAGTAGTGGGACCGATAAGGACCGATAAAGAAGAAGAATTTGCTCCGATCTCGAAATTCACCATTCCACAACCTTCCAACCCAATATTCTCAATAGACGAGTCATCTACCGAAGATGAACTACGAGCTATAATAGATAATGACACCTCGGATTTCACCCAATTGGGTAATAGAGGTGAAACCTTTTATCCCGATAATGAATGGAAGGAAATGTTAGGAATTGTCCACCCTATAGAAATATGTATGTCGGTGTATATCGATCCATTTGACCAAGAACCAGAAAAGAGACATATCCATTTACTGAAAGCTACACTTAAAAAAGAATTAAGTAGTGACAATCGGGTGAGTCTAAACTTTAAACCCATTGATATATTTTATACCACCCGAGATGTAAATACCTGGCTCACTATTTTAATTCATGAAACTTATTCTACCGACTTCACATGTCGCCAGCTAAGTGTGGGGAAGTCTAACCCCACTTAACGTTAAATTAGGGATTCGGGTTAGTGCATAACTCATTAATGAACATGCACAGTGAGTAAGGGTAAAAAGACGCATTTTCAAAAATTAGCAAACAATTCAGAAAAGGGGCCGTTTTTGAAGAAAAATATTTGTGATAAAATAACGAAAGTAATGAACGATGAGACGTCATCTATCATTCCACAAGCTTTGTAATTACAAACTGGGTATTTAATCACTTTTCTGAAGGTGTTGTGGAAGATAGATCAGACTTTGATTGCTCATTATCCAAACCACCTGGTTGAACACCTTGATCGCCTGCAATGGTGGGTGCTGTCAAATCTGCACCATTATCTGATTGCTCAAACTCTGGAACAGATGAATGAGCCCCTTGACTAGGGCTGGGAGAGGACCCAGAGTCTGTAAATAACTCAGAGTCTGAAGAATCAGAGTCTGAACTTTCATCCTCCCTAGATTCAGGTTGCCAATCCTCTGAGAAAGATGACCCAGCATGTTCAGCTGGTTGATTATTGACTCCAACCCACACCAGCATAGCTGGTGTTAAATCAACCTCAAGAGGATGAATGGGTGAGTGAAACATTTTACTGTTGCACTCTGGGACTGCCATAAAGTTAATTTCATGATGTAGCCCTGCATACAATGGTAGAGTTAGGGCATCCTCAAACAGTAGACTTATGAATCTAATGAATGGGACATTGTGATCCGTAGTGCTCCTGTTAACCAACATAAAAAGTTCATTGAAAAATAGATGTGCAAAATCTATATCTCTCCCCGTAACAAAAGCATTGAATACTTGAATTTCCATTTCTTTCATCTCACTTAAACTGCCACTTTTATAGCTTAAACTTCTTAAAATATTTGCAATTAAAAAACTCCATCTTGAAGAAAACATATTCATTTTAATGATACCAGTGGTCATTGGTTGACCCACTCATATCGTCTAAAAAGTCATGTTTATATCCCCGATATCAAGCCCATATTTAATAAAGTAATCTACTTTATTGCCAAAATACGCATCTATTTGCTTAGATTGGTACATTTGGTAATTACAAAGGCACTGAAAAAAGAATCAGCGAAAACGGACTTGAAACGAAGAATTTAGAGCGAAAACAGCAAAAACCTGGAAAACCCTAAAATAAACGGCCTGCCAGAAGCCCAAATAAATGGCCTGGCACACTATGTGGATGGCCTGCCATATAGTAAACGGCTTGCCATAATAAACGGCCTAATGAAATGGCCCAACACTAAAACAAAAGGCCTAACAGCTATTGGACGAGCTAATTAAACGGTGACCAAGAAATTGGACAGCCTGCCAGGCCAGATTTTAGTATAAATAGGCTCATTTGTATCTATTTCAACACACTCTCCACTCTCCACTCTTCAATTTACTCTCAAATTTAGTTATTTTTCTAGTCTAGTTCAAGAATAGTCTTTCGAGGCCTTCTCACCTCTGAGCGAGAAATTAAGTACCCAGAGGCGAACGCTGAAGATTGTACTAAGAAGCTGTCTAGAGTCGGAGTTGTCACTTTTGTACTTTCGAAACTCGATTAATATACTGGTACTTTTATCTTAACAATATCTTGTTATAATGCCTTTTATTACTTCTATAGATGATATTATTGCCATGATTAGCGAGTAGTTATATTTTGTGCATGATGTGATGTAGTTGTTACGATGTCTAAATATACAAATTGTGTAATGAGATACTGTTGAGATGCTTTCCGATTATGATTAAACTCAGTCGCTTTTTCGACTAATAGAACGTGGTTATCGGCTCTATGATCGGGTCTGTGATCGGGAAGTCGTGAACCCCGATTCAGAGTACACTATATATGTCACCCCTTGGTAAGACACCTCTGCCAGATACATAGGCCATTTTTCAGAGGCACAACGGTTGTAGTAAGGCAACCTACCCTAAGGATTCCGACAGAGGTTCTTTCGTAATGGAAACCCTGAGTGATATTAGGAGTACACGGCTAGCCTCAGGCTATACTAGAGTAGTTACTACGCATGAAAACATAGTACATATATCGAGAAGGCACAATGGTTGTAGTACTCTATACCTCTGCTATGTATGGCCATGGAAACGACCTCACTGCTGAAGAGTACATTGCACCATAACGCTGTCTCAGACATTGCACTCCATCTGAGGGATTCTTTAGTAATAGGAACTATTTGTTTAACGTTATGATTGGAACCGTTAGGATAATTTAATGTCATGGAGACTATTGTCTGGCCATGTGTAACGACCCGACCAAAACCGTTATTGACGGCGCCGTTAACTTAGGTCCCGTTGCATGGTCGTAGTCCCTATATGAGACTCGTTTGACCAAAATTAGGTCGCATTCATTTGAAAGGTACAAGACTTGCAAGTTTAGTTTACAAAACCGTTCGACAACAAGTCTAAGTTTACAAAAGTCATAAAGTATAAATGAAATAACTTGCGACATAATTAGTTTAAAAACACAGTTGCTATAAATAGCGTAAGTATGTAAACAAAAGTTTGAATCCAAAAGTGCTATCCCTAGCGTATGCATGCATGGTTGACTCCAATCAAGTAATCAAAGAGTGCGGAAGCATGTATCAAGTAGCCAAGTGTGAACCTGAGAAAACATGTAGAAAACTGTCAACGAAAAACGTTGGTGAAATCATAGGTGTTTGTAATAAACGTTGTTTTTGAACCACAAGATTTAGTATTCCCATAACGTTGATTATCATAATCGTTTGCATTCCAAAAGTATTGTTCGCGAGCACCCAATTATCAAGACTTAACGTTTCCTTCCATAGAACCCCATCACAATAGTGTTAGAACATACACTGTTTCTCGAAAATATATTTCATCCGTAGACGGTAGCGAACCGTCCGTAATGAGGGTTTGTCAAACCCGTATGGCCACACAATATAAGTTCTCGCTTACACCCTGTAAGTGTAACTAATGATAATCGAATTGAGGATTTTTGTTCTAACTCGCTGTGGAATGTTTGTTTTCCTTGTACTTGTGTTCAAAGTATAAAAGTAAGTAGTACAAAATGTAACAAAGTATATGTTTCTCAGCCCACAATTTAAAAGTATAAAAAGTTGTTGAAAAGGTGGGACTATGATCTCACCTCGAGTGCACGAGTATAAATGTACTTCACAAAGTAAACGTGTGCATGAAAGTTGCTTAGCCTTGACCTAAACAAATAAGTTGTATCAATTAACCGGTTACGACACAAGGTCTGGTGAAATGTGTTCAATTAGTCCTATGGCTCGTTACGACTCGAAAAGTATAGCATGTGAATCACGTTGTCAAGTTTCATGCAAGAATCAAGTATAAAAGAAAGACTAGAACGATTGCATAAGTGTTTAGTTAAGTTTGACTAAAAGTCAAACTTGGTCAAAGTCAACGGGGTCGGGTCGGGTCGGGTATCCGACAATTTTTCTAAGTTATATAATCATATATGAGCATGTTGGCCAAGTTTCATGTTAATCGGAGGTCCGTAGCATATCAAACATTTTACGTCAAATGACCAAGCAAAACAGCCCATTTTAGTGTATCAGGACGGTGTCCCAAAATCAGGACGGTGTCCCAATATGAAGAGTGGGATGGCGTCCCAAAATCAGGATGGCGTCCCAATATGAAGAGTGGGACGGCGTCCCAAAAGTCAGGACGGCGTCCCAATTGGCATCCAGGGTCTGTTTGCTGAATTCCTCAAATGGGCGAACCAAAACACAAACAATCACATTTTATGATCCGCAAACAATTAGAACATGTATTTTATATCATCGGAAAGCTATTTTGACAAGGAATACAACTAACTACATATCATTAATCAAAATCATCATTTAAGACAACAGAAACCTCGTTGAATGGTCGTTAAGCGTTCAAAATCAAAGTTTAGGTTCATCAAATGCATTTCAAGTTCCGGGAATCCAATTTATACATATGATATGCCGTTTTGAAGGTAATCAAACATGTAATACAACTAAACACTTATTAATAACATTAATGAGCATTCAACGCATCAAAAGTTCGTTTTAAAGCTATCAAACCCTAACCAAAAGTTCACAAAATCAATACTCACGTTTATGAAGTTTCTTTAATCAATCTATACATCAACATGAAGCTAATGATGCTAGTAACACTTTTAAAACATGAACTTTAACAATCTAACACATTTGATCATCCAAAATCAAAGATTAAGCATACACTTTTCATTTTCGAACTAGTTACACCAAAACATCAAGATCGAGCATACAAATCATATATTCATGTTATACACGAGCCATAGACACTAACTAACAACATTTCAAGTCAAAAACACGAATTTAAAGAAATCTAGAGTTTTAGAAATGTTACCCAAAATCAATGAAGTTAGTATCAAATCGTAGAGGATGATGAGAGGGTCAAGAATATGTAGTTTGTTTTGATGTTTGCTTGCTAAATCGAAATTAGATGATGAATCTTTTGTTTAAAGGTTGAGAGAAAAGATGGAAGTAATGAAGATGGTGGAGATGAAAATGAATGGAGGAGGATGGAGTTGACTAGTTGACCTAGTCAACTAGTTTGGCTCTTTGGCGAGTTTAGTCCCTCAAGTTTGTAGTCGGGTGCGGGAATTAACCGATCGAATATTTTTAAAACGCAAGTTAACGAGAGATGTTGTAATCGAGTAACGGGATTATCAAGAACATTAGTTAACGAAGTGTACGAATATAGGTGACGAAAGATGTTATTAAAAAAAAAAGACGGTATTAAAATAAATTTAACGGAAAAACGCGGGATGTTACATTATCCACACCTCAAAAGAAATTTTGTCCCGAAATTTAGTTGGAAGTAGTAGTTGTTGAATCTTCCTCGAGATCTTGTGTTGCCAATTCTACGAGTGAGGGAGGAGTACGTTCTAGGGTATTTCAACGAACTTTGACGGTCGGGGTTTAACGTCGTCTTAAAGTTTGGGTTCACAATTCATGGTTTCAACCGGTCCTCCTAGGAATGAAGTTTATCGTCGATAGTAAGCTTATCGAAAAGGAATGACAAGTTCTTGTTTCGCAAAACACGTCTTTAAGTTGATACATCGAATGTAGGATAAACGGAGACTCGAAATGAGCCGGAAAATCTAAACGGCTAGCAACGGGTCTAAAACGCCCCAAGATTTCAAAAGGATTAAAATATCACGGATTTAGCTTTCTATGTTTCCCGAAACGGATTACACCTCCTCAAAGTGCGACTTTTAACGTGACGCGGTTTCCCATGGAATTCGAAAGGTTTACGTGTAACATCGGCATAGCTCCTGGTGATTACGAGTCGCGTTGGGTCTTGCTTGAATATGAATAAATCCTCTCGATTGCTCATGAATAAGCTCGGCCCCGATGAATTGATCATCGTTTACTTGGTTTCGACAAAAAGGAGGATGACGTTTCCGGTCACATGTGGTTTCAAAAGGTGTGACGTTAAAACTCGAATGAAAATCATTGTAGTACGAGGATTAAGCTAAAGGAAAATACTTTTCTAAAGTAAATTTGAAGTTGATAACACGAATTCGTTTTATGATTTCCAAGGTTTGAATCGTATGTTTGTTTGGCCCTTCGAGATGCGTTGATGTGTTGTACTCAAGTTTAAACGTGGTCCCGAGGCTTTTCGAAAAGCACTCCGAAATCTAGAAGTGAAACAAGAATCTCGATCTGAAATGAGGTACATTTCTGTAAGGTATGTTTGAACAAATCCGTTAGGACTCGAAAACGTTAGTTAGAACAAGTTTCTCAAGAAATTTGCGTTGCGGAAGATTTATCGGTTTCCAAAAACGTTCGTCGGGACTATTCACCCTCGAGGCGAATACTAGCATAACGTGAAGAGTCTCTCTCCATTGAGAATTTAAAATAAAAGATTTCCTGAATCGAAATTACGAGTGTAAGGCGAGAGAAGTTTCCGCCTCGATGCGAGCATAACGAGTAAGTTGTAGTTAGTCAATAAGACTGTGCGAGGACGAGATAATATACACGTGTAACGTATGGTCAAAGTTGGGAGAATTCGTCATTCATTCGGAAGCATAAATATAGTTCGACAATAATCGAAGATGTGTCCCTGGTATGGTGGTTGTCAGTACTTTCGGAGTTTTCAGATGTCCAAACATGAAAGGATGAAGTCATGTACATGGCACATGGTGGTGATTAGGTTGATCGAGTCTAACCACCATCACGTGTCATTAGAACTTTGGCATGAATTACCGTAATATAACGACGTTGATCGAGTGTCGTTATATTACGCCAAATCATACCTCCATTCCCACATCACTCCATAGATTCAGGTTCGTGTCATCGTGAAGATCTAAAATGAACAAAATGTAACGACGTCTCAAACGTGACTCGTATTTGAATCGAAAGGATTAGTGCAACCCTAAAGAAGCGTTTCCCGAACTAGTGTGACTAATGAAGTCGTCGTCATTCTCACGCGTATGAATCATGAATCCACGTGTGTTACCAAAAGTGGCGGAATACGAGTTCGTATGATGAAGGTTGGGTACCATTAAAAAGTTTGCCTAAGAATGATTCAAGTATAATGCACAAGTAGTCAAGTAAGTGCTATCTATAGCAAATGTATGTCAGAATGCAATGGCTAACTATCCGGTTGTAGTCTAGATTCACTAATGCGTCCTAACGACTCTGTCAGACACACTAATGCATATCCTAGTTCCCTACAACCAACGCTCTGATATCACTTGTAACGACCCGACCAAAACCGTTATTGACGGCACCGTTAACTTAGGTCCCGTTGCGTGGTCGTAGTCCCTATATGAGACTCGTTTGACCAAAATTATGTCGCATTCATTTGAAAGGTACAAGACTTGCAAGTTTAGTTTACAAAACCGTTCGACAACAAGTCTAAGTTTACAAAAGTCATAAAGTATAAATGAAATAACTTGCGACATAATTAGTTTAAAAACACAGTTGCTATAAATAGCGTAAGTATGTAAACAAAAGTTTGAATCCAAAAGTGCTATCCCTAGCGTATGCATGCATGGTTGACTCCAATCAAGTAATCAAAGAGTGCGGAAGCATGTATCAAGTAGCCAAGTATGAACCTGAGAAAACATGTAGAAAACTGTCAACGAAAAACGTTGGTGAAATCATAGGTGTTTGTAATAAACGTTGTTTTTTAACCACAAGATTTAGTATTCCCATAACGTTGATTATCATAATCGTTTGCATTCCAAAAGTATTGTTCGCGAGCACCCAATTATCAAGACTTAACGTTTCCTTCCATAGAACCCCATCACAATAGTGTTAGAACATACATTGTTTCTCGAAAATATATTTCATCCGTAGACGGTAGCGAACCGTCCGTAATGAGGGTTTGTCAAACCCGTATGGCCACACAATATAAGTTCTCGCTTACACCCTGCAAGTGTAACTAATGATAATCGAATTGAGGATTTTTGTTCTAACTCGCTGTGGAATGTTTGTTTTCCTTGTACTTGTGTTCAAAGTATAAAAGTAAGTAGTACAAAATGTAACAAAGTATATGTTTCTCAGCCCACAATTTAAAAGTATAAAAAGTTGTTGAAAAGGTGGGACTATGATCTCACCTCGAGTGCACGAGTATAAATGTACTTCACAAAGTAAACGTGTGCATGAAAGTTGCTTAGCCTTGACCTAAACAAATAAGTTGTATCAATTAACCGGTTACGACACAAGGTCGGGTGAAATGTGTTCAATTAGTCCTATAGCTCGTTACGACTCGAAAAGTATAGCATGTGGATCACGTTGTCAAGTTTCATGCAAGAATCAAGTATAAAAGAAAGACTAGAACGATTGCATAAGTGTTTAGTTAAGTTTGACTAAAAGTCAAACTTGGTCAAAGTCAACGGGGTCAGGGCGGGTATCCGACAATTTTTCTAAGTTATATAATCATATATGAGCATGTTGGCCAAGTTTCATGT
This sequence comes from Rutidosis leptorrhynchoides, assembly GCF_046630445.1. NCBI lineage: Eukaryota > Viridiplantae > Streptophyta > Magnoliopsida > Asterales > Asteraceae > Rutidosis > Rutidosis leptorrhynchoides. The sequence continues at coordinate 213,998,367 of NC_092335.1, forward strand.
TAATCGGAGGTCCGTAGCATATCAAACATTTTACGTCAAATGACCAAGCAAAACAGCCCATTTTAGTGTATCAGGACGGTGTCCCAATATGAAGAGTGGGACGGCGTCCCAAAATCAGGACGGCGTCCCAATATGAAGAGTGGGACGGCGTCCCAAAAGTCAGGACGGCGTCCCAATTGGCATCCAGGGTCTGTTTGCTGAATTCCTCAAATGGGCGAACCAAAACACAAACAATCACATTTTATGATCCGCAAACAATTAGAACATGTATTTTATATCATCGGAAAGCTATTTCGACAAGGAATACAACTAACCACATAACCAAATCGTTTTATCTAAATCGTTTGTGATAGCTTCGCTCGTGCGTCTCACATAACCAAATCGTTTTATCTAAATCTTTCAATAATGATAAAATTTCATTATTACCTCATATTCGTCATGAAAACATTCCTATTGTTATTTATGACAACCTCTACCAAATTTCGAGGACGAAATTTCTTTAACGGATGGGTACTGTAACGACCCGGAAATTTCCGACCAAATTTAAACTCTAATCTCTATATGGTTCCGACACGATAAGGAAAAAACCCTAAAGTTGACCCGCACTTTTTCGATCGTTCTATACTTATAAGATTAATATTTACATAAATTAAACCTTACCAACATGATAAGCAATCCAAATTGTTGAAACTTATGTTTTCGAAAAGAGTTTTACACAACGTTTGACCGTCTAGTTTGACTGATGATATCACGAACTATATAACATATGATAATTATACGTTTGTGTATATATATGTATATATACATATTTAACATGGTTTATGGATGTTTTAATATCTCATTTTGTATTAATAACAATAGGTTACAAGCATATTTTGAAACTACTAACTTAAGTTTTCAAAACGATAACCATATGTAACGTTATTTGACATAAATACTTATAACATATAATGTTTATACATATATCGTATATGTAATGTATTTAATCACTTTTAAGGACTTAAATACATAAAACAATATAAGTATATTCACAAAAGATAGCTATATTTGAATTCTCATTCCATTTTTCACAAGATTTCTATACGTATATCTAGAGTACATGTACTCGTATCATACCTAGCTTCTATACGTATTTACTATTGGTATATACACATCAAATCACCACCAACCAGCCCTTGTTCAATGCCTTATGTATAAGGTAACTACTTTTGTTATCTAGTATGACAATTTCACATGATTAAAAGATTTTTTCACAAAATTACAAACTTATACACCTTTTACATCACCATTTATACTCCATCCATTTTCAATTTTTGATTCATTTTTACCTCAAACCTCTAGCTAAAAACACACACACTTTTAAGAGCCTTAAACTCCATAACCATTCAGCTAATATCCATGAAGATCTAGCCATAAAAACATCACTTAATCACCATAAGAAAACTCTTACAAAAACACTTCAAGAATCCTTCCAAGAACACAAACTTACTTCCAATCTTTCATCCACTTCCATCACCCTTTTGGTTCTAGGTTCTTACTCCTCTTTTACAGCAACCTTGTCCAAGGAACTTGAGGTAGTAACTATGTTCATAACCTTATTCGATTCATATATATATAGCTATCTTATTTTGTGGTATAAAATTTTAACAACAAGAACATAGTTTGAAAGTTTTCAAACTTGTTTGCAAACTAAATAGATCCTTCTAACTTAACTTTTAAAATACTTCAAGACCTGTAATATAACTTAAATATATGCTAATTTAACAAGGTAAAACTTGGTTTTTCAAAGAATACCTTAAAAACTGTTTTTACGACGTCGGAGTGCAACCGGGGACTGTTTTGGGTTGGATAATTAAAAACCATCTTAAACTTTGAATTGGAGGTTTATTTTCTGGAAAAATGATTTTTACTATAAATATGTTAACACATAAAAATTTCATGATTTAATTCAAAGTATAGGTATTTTTAGAAAAATGGTCATTAAATGATATTTTTGTAACAAAAATGTTTAACTTCATAAGTTTCACTAAAGTTTCACCTATTCCGTGTGATTTTGAATACAAAATAAGGTATTTACAGTTCATAGTCTTAAAGAGGGACTTGATCCAAGGAGATGGCAAGTTGAATCAACAAAAACGGAGTTGTAACGAAGAAACTATGACCGAAACAAAATCGGATATCCAAGACTAGTTTAGCCACGAAAATAATTGGGAGAAATTAAATAAATCACATCTTTCTAAGATAACAGGATATTTTATATATATGTACTCATAATTCAATTTTATATGGTTCAGGATCACCCGTAAACAATACGAGAAGATTAATCATAAGATCCCATGATTGTACGCAACACGTCATTTGACAACACCGGTACTTTATGTACGCAACACGTCATTTGACAACACCGGTACCGTGGGTCAAGATTAATCTCGACCAATACATATACGATGGGGGTTTTATTCATTTCATTGGGGGTTTATTAAACACCTAAAAATGAACCATTAAAATTGAATTACTAACATCGGACTGCTAACTACGGACTAAGGAATTATTAAAAGTATTAAAAGTATAACAAGTATATATATGTGACGATTGTTTAAAAATGAAAATATATTGATATATTATATATGGATAGGTTCGTGATATCAACCGGAAGACCAAGTCAAAATATTTATATCTTCAAGACAACAGTGAGTATATAGTCCCACTTTTAAACTCTAAATATTTCGGGATGAGAATACATGTATTTTATGTTTTACGATATGGACACAAGTAACTGAAAAATATATTCTACGTTGAGTTGTACCACTGGCATACTTCCCTGTAGCTTGGTAACTAATATTTACAGCGGTATTGTAAACGCGAATCCTGTTGATAGATCTATCGGGCCTGACAACCCCAACCGGACTGGACGACCAGTATTCAACGGTTGCACAGTACTTCATTTTGTGACTACACTTGGTACGGTGTAGTAAGATTTCATATTAAAGGGAATATGCGACGTGATTGAATGTTAAGTATGGTTACCAAGTGCTCAACCACTTAGAATATTTTTATGAAAATGTTTATATATGAAATCTTGTGGTCTATATATATATATATATATTGCTGCCGGCATTAAACCTATATCTCACCAACTTTATGTTGACATTTTAAAGCATGTTATTCTCAGGTATGAATTAAGTCTTCCGCTGTGCATTAGCTCGTACTAAGGATACTACTTGAGGCTATTAAGGACTTATATCATAAGGCGTTGCATTCGAGTCATTGAAGTTCATAGAGACTATTATTAAGTAAATGGCGGTTTAGGTCATTTGAATATTATGAAATGTCAGGCGATTATGTCAATTCTGGATGTAACTATAGATTGCCTTTTAAGAATAAATGCAACGTTTGTAAGATGTATCATATAGAGGGCAAGTACCTCGCAATGTTATCAACTATTGTAATTCGTTTGTAATCAATATGGATAACGTCCGGATGATTAGTTTCGGATCCTTTCAGTTGGTATCAGAGCATTGGTCTTAGCGAACCAGGACTTACATTAGTGTGTCTAACTAGTAGTTGTTAGGATACATTAAGTGAGTCTGGACTTTGACCGTGTCTGCCTGTCAAAAGTTTTGCTTATCAATCCTAGTCGGAAATCATCTGCTTATCATCCTTAGGGAACTGCCTGCTTATCATTCTTAAGTCTAGACACGTCTTACTGCATTTAGTGCATCAATAGTGTATAGACAAAATTCATATCCTAGCGTATCTGTTACTATAGACATTGCCTGACGTATTTCAAAGATTCTCCGTAATTCATGGGATTTTGATATTATATATACATATGTAAATTATGTATTGAAGAGTACCAAACCCAACTCCTATAATCTATTCCAAACCAAAATTCATTTCTCCGACCATACAAGATGGATTCTTCATCCAGCTCAAATTCCTCCGACTTCGATAGCTTCGCCGATATGGATTTCCATTCGAGCTCCGAGAACAGCGTTACCGGAATGGATCAACCAATTTCCCATCATCTATTCTGGATGAATTGGGGATGGGTTCGTAATATACTAAATTTCTGGAGGCAAGAAGAAGGTGATCCATTCCATCCACCAAATTGTCCTCTTAACGATGAACCTGAAGCACTTACCGGCGAACCTATTCGAAACACCATTTTCTCGCTCATTTCTAGAGTATCTCGTCATGACTACATACTATCCCATATTTCGAATCTTGTTCATTCGCTCGTTCCAACTGTCAATCATCCCGGTATAATAGAAGAAGTCAACGAGCTTCGCGCTCGGGTAGTGGCTTTAGAAAATACGGTGCGAAGGTTACAAACACCAGCAGCAGCACCAGCAGCATAATCTGTATCACTATCAACAACGCCGACAGTACTCTTGTCACCCCCAAAATCTCAACATCACAAACTGTATCTCGGATATCAATATCACATACCTCAAAAACCTCATCGGAACTTCGAGTATGATCTTCGTTCTATATATCATTCTACATCGATTATCTTCGCTTTACGTATCGTTTTACCTCATTTATCTTCGTTCGACCTGGCGATTATGTAATCTCTAATGCTTTAGAAGTTATGTAATCTAGTATTAACGATAAATCAAATGAGTTTAATACTTCATTGACTCATTGAATCTATGATTACATCTGAAGAAAATATATATGCAAGTATATTTTTATAAAGATTGTAATTAAAAATTCTTTCGTACAAACTGTTAATGATGAAAATATTTTAACGGGTGGGTAGTACCCGAGGAATATTTAGAATTCACATTAATAAGTTACGTTGTACATTCTCTAAATCTGATTCAACGGTCATTTACTATCCTACTTACAACTACCGATATACGTATCCGTTCACCACAGAATAACCATTTCTATTCAAATTTCATATTTGGATTTTGATCTATCAGAATCCAACAAGTGGCATAATGAAGAAAACATTTGACAAAAATAAAAAGTGTTAGAAACAAACGAATTAATTAATTGAAATTGTGATAGGATTTCACGCTAACTGTTCCGGCTAACTGTTCCCAGTTAACTGATTAACATTTAATTTATCGCAATTTACATTCTCGAAATTTTATTTATCATCATTTAATTTCTGTTATTTACTTTTACGCACTTTAAATAACGGGACACGTATGCAAGGTTTCGACTTATCATATCAACCCATCTATATATATATTTCGGAACAACCGTAGACACTCTATATGTGAAGGCGGGAGTTGGCTATACAGGGTCGGAGTTGATTTCAAAATATATATATACTTTGAGTTGTGATCGACACCGAGACCGGTATACGGGTCACGATACGTATTATTTAATTCGAATATTATATATTAAATTATATATGAATCATTGAACCATCGGACTATTGGACTGCTAACTTTGGACAATTAAAATGAATTAAATTAAAATATTGATTATAACATATGAAACTAAATAATTCTTCAAGTTTGCCACTTGATTTCATCCTAAACCTCATTTGTACTTCGACAATTATAATCCTCGTTCAAATCTTTTCATGATTCTTGAAAACACTTCAATCGAGAAGTTGAACCAGCCGCACCTCGTTTACGGAAGAAAGATTTATGCATACAGTTATACACCTGAAACTTTCAAAACCGAAGTTATCGTTAAAACTTATCCGCGTCAAATTCCTTATCATTCATTGGCAAAAACAACCTTACATTTCTCTTTTCAATATAAGTCAATTTTGTCACAGCTCCACTTTGATTTCTCAGTAGGACCACTCTTATTATAACCTCGATATATATACCTTGTCCTTTCACCATTGTTACCGAAGAACCTTTCATATTCCACGACATCATGTACCAGCAGCTTGTCATCTTTTTGGCAGAATCCGCAATTAGTATTTTAAAAATCTCGCAAAACTTCTCAGTCATACCTATAACGTCTATTCCTAAGGATTTCATACTCCGAAGGTGAAGTTTCTGAAAAACACCCTGAATTATGAAGTAGTTCTTTAAATGCTGATGAAGCAGCGAAAATTGTAAACGATTTTAAACAGTCAAAAGTTTGATGATGAAGCACAGTGTGTCGATAAAACTCAGAAAAAGAGAAGAGTTGGAACCGAAAAACGGTTTGAGCAAAGTATGAAAGAGGTTGTGGATAAATAACAAGAACTGAATCTGCTTTCAAAGGATTCAAACAATTCAGTGCCTGCTGAAACCATTAGTAAAAACCCTACCCCTTATTCTAAACCTCTCCCGATGATATTCTTCATCACCATCTTATCTTAGATATTATAAGATATCTTCATATCTTCCGTTATACATATTCTCCATATTTCTGGAGATATTTTCACAACTATTCTTATCTGAGAATATTTATCTCTCCGTAATATCTGCATTACAACATAAAAGAAACTGTGTCAATTTCTAAATTTTGAAACCTCCAAGTTTAAAATATGAATGTTCTAAAGTAGTGTTGGGAACTGATGCATGAATTAGTATAATATAATGAAACTTGATCAACTTCATTATATTACAGTAAGTCATGTTAAGTTTCTAATGGAATGTGATGATTCACAGTACCGTCATCATGTGCCATGTTACACGGCTCTTACCTTCTATCAAGTCTCCAAACATATTAGAACGTATCACCTTGATAGTTCTATTTTTTCGGAATATTCGAGTAATTTAACGAATCAAGATCGTGCCATTACAATTTCATTCTAAAACCAATAGCTAGGTTCATTCCAAATTTCCTACCTACGAATTTCGTACCATTGTTCGCTTGGCTCGAGGACGGGAAGAAGAAATGAAGGGACAAAACCTCAGAATAGAAATAGGAACATAAACCACAGCAAATAAGAGAGAGCATTAACTGTGGATGACAATGATTTTAAGGGACGGGAGTAGGAACATCGAAATATAAGGGAAGGTATAAAACCTAACAACAACCCCGAAACTACAAACCGTGCATATCAATACGTATTGCAACGTAAAGGCACGGGAGAATTAAAAACATTATAATTCCAAGGAAAGGATAAAAGAGAATAGATTCTTCTGGTGATAGATGAAAAAGAAGAATGAAAGATATGAAAGTTAGAAATATAACAAGGGTTAGAATGGGATGGAGCATATTAGCGAATGTCTTAAAGTAGGAACTAAAGAGAAAGAATAGAAGATGTGGGAAGAAAGAAAGGGAAGGAGGTAAATTTATAGTGAAATATTCGACAAAGAAATCAAAACAGATTGCCGCGTTAAATCAAAGAAGATCCTGATCGCCGCAAAACTAAATCTTATTACATAAGATTTTCTTTAAAACCCTTAAATCCCGGAAATCGATCATAATCACGTCATCGGTTACAACAATTCTATATTTACTCATTTCACTCTTTTGTGATAGCTTCGCTCGTGCGTCTCACATAACCAAATCGTTTTATCTAAATCTTTCAATAATGATAAAATTTCATTATTACCTCATATTCGTCATGAAAACATTCCTATTGTTATTTATGACAACCTCTACCAAATTTCGAGGACGAAATTTCTTTAACGGATGGGTACTGTAACGACCCGGAAATTTCCGACCAAATTTAAACTCTAATCTCTATATGGTTCCGACACGATAAGGAAAAAACCCTAAAGTTGACCCGCACTTTTTCGATCGTTCTATACTTATAAGATTAATATTTACATAAATTAAACCTTACCAACATGATAAGCAATCCAAATTGTTGAAACTTATGTTTTCGAAAAGAGTTTTACACAACGTTTGACCGTCTAGTTTGACTGATGATATCACGAACTATATAACATATGATAATTATACGTTTGTGTATATATATGTATATATACATATTTAACATGGTTTATGGATGTTTTAATATCTCATTTTGTATTAATAACAATAGGTTACAAGCATATTTTGAAACTACTAACTTAAGTTTTCAAAACGATAACCATATGTAACGTTATTTGACATAAATACTTATAACATATAATGTTTATACATATATCGTATATGTAATGTATTTAATCACTTTTAAGGACTTAAATACATAAAACAATATAAGTATATTCACAAAAGATAGCTATATTTGAATTCTCATTCCATTTTTCACAAGATTTCTATACGTATATCTAGAGTACATGTACTCGTATCATACCTAGCTTCTATACGTATTTACTATTGGTATATACACATCAAATCACCACCAACCAGCCCTTGTTCAATGCCTTATGTATAAGGTAACTACTTTTGTTATCTAGTATGACAATTTCACATGATTAAAAGATTTTTTCACAAAATTACAAACTTATACACCTTTTACATCACCATTTATACTCCATCCATTTTCAATTTTTGATTCATTTTTACCTCAAACCTCTAGCTAAAAACACACACACTTTTAAGAGCCTTAAACTCCATAACCATTCAGCTAATATCCATGAAGATCTAGCCATAAAAACATCACTTAATCACCATAAGAAAACTCTTACAAAAACACTTCAAGAATCCTTCCAAGAACACAAACTTACTTCCAATCTTTCATCCACTTCCATCACCCTTTTGGTTCTAGGTTCTTACTCCTCTTTTACAGCAACCTTGTCCAAGGAACTTGAGGTAGTAACTATGTTCATAACCTTATTCGATTCATATATATATAGCTATCTTATTTTGTGGTATAAAATTTTAACAACAAGAACATAGTTTGAAAGTTTTCAAACTTGTTTGCAAACTAAATAGATCCTTCTAACTTAACTTTTAAAATACTTCAAGACCTGTAATATAACTTAAATATATGCTAATTTAACAAGGTAAAACTTGGTTTTTCAAAGAATACCTTAAAAACTGTTTTTACGACGTCGGAGTGCAACCGGGGACTGTTTTGGGTTGGATAATTAAAAACCATCTTAAACTTTGAATTGGAGGTTTATTTTCTGGAAAAATGATTTTTACTATAAATATGTTAACACATAAAAATTTCATGATTTAATTCAAAGTATAGGTATTTTTAGAAAAATGGTCATTAAATGATATTTTTGTAACAAAAATGTTTAACTTCATAAGTTTCACTAAAGTTTCACCTATTCCGTGTGATTTTGAATACAAAATAAGGTATTTACAGTTCATAGTCTTAAAGAGGGACTCGATCCAAGGAGATGGCAAGTTGAATCAACAAAAACGGAGTTGTAACGAAGAAACTATGACCGAAACAAAATCGGATATCCAAGACTAGTTTAGCCACGAAAATAATTGGGAGAAATTAAATAAATCACATCTTTCTAAGATAACAGGATATTTTATATATATGTACTCATAATTCAATTTTATATGGTTCAGGATCACCCGTAAACAATACGAGAAGATTAATCATAAGATCCCATGATTGTACGCAACACGTCATTTGACAACACCGGTACTTTATGTACGCAACACGTCATTTGACAACACCGGTACCGTGGGTCAAGATTAATCTCGACCAATACATATACGATGGGGGTTTTATTCATTTCATTGGGGGTTTATTAAACACCTAAAAATGAACCATTAAAATTGAATTACTAACATCGGACTGCTAACTACGGACTAAGGAATTATTAAAAGTATTAAAAGTATAACAAGTATATATATGTGACGATTGTTTAAAAATGAAAATATATTGATATATTATATATGGATAGGTTCGTGATATCAACCGGAAGACCAAGTCAAAATATTTATATCTTCAAGACAACAGTGAGTATATAGTCCCACTTTTAAACTCTAAATATTTCGGGATGAGAATACATGTATTTTATGTTTTACGATATGGACACAAGTAACTGAAAAATATATTCTACGTTGAGTTGTACCACTGGCATACTTCCCTGTAGCTTGGTAACTAATATTTACAGCGGTATTGTAAACGCGAATCCTGTTGATAGATCTATCGGGCCTGACAACCCCAACCGGACTGGACGACCAGTATTCAACGGTTGCACAGTACTTCATTTTGTGACTACACTTGGTACGGTGTAGTAAGATTTCATATTAAAGGGAATATGCGACGTGATTGAATGTTAAGTATGGTTACCAAGTGCTCAACCACTTAGAATATTTTTATGAAAATGTTTATATATGAAATCTTGTGGTCTATATATATATATATATATCGCTGCCGGCATTAAACCTATATCTCACCAACTTTATGTTGACATTTTAAAGCATGTTATTCTCAGGTATGAATTAAGTCTTCCGCTGTGCATTAGCTCGTACTAAGGATACTACTTGAGGCTATTAAGGACTTATATCATAAGGCGTTGCATTCGAGTCATTGAAGTTCATAGAGACTATTATTAAGTAAATGGCGGTTTAGGTCATTTGAATATTATGAAATGTCAGGCGATTATGTCAATTCTGGATGTAACTATAGATTGCCTTTTAAGAATAAATGCAACGTTTGTAAGATGTATCATATAGAGGGCAAGTACCTCGCAATGTTATCAACTATTGTAATTCGTTTGTAATCAATATGGATAACGTCCGGATGATTAGTTTCGGATCCTTTCAACATTAGTTAACGAAGTGTACAAATATAGGTGACGAAAGATGTTATTAAAAAAAAGACGGTATTAAAATAAATTTAACGGAAAAACGCGGGATGTTACACCATGATGTTCCTTTATGGTTGATTTCTTTTAAATAAGGACCTAACTGATCTTTATAAATCAATCGTTAATGAAAGCATCGGAAACGTATCATGTCTCTCGGATAAGGGATACCCTCTACTTTAGCTTAAATTTTAAGAAAGTTTGGGCTAAGTGGATAGATTAATACGCTGCCTTATCAGGTCGCTCATAATAAAAGGGTCGTCTAGTGTTAACAAGTTGCTGTGTTACTCTGGCATCGAAGGAAGAGGCGTTACTGCTCATTCAGAATCTTCAAGCTTATCGCATACATTATGCCCAGTGACATATCAGTCCTCTGACAGGGGTAAGAGGACCAATATAACGGGTAAAGGGTTATTAACTATTCATGAGCCATCATTACACAACTCAGCAGTATAACTAACGAAATCATAGCATGTACATCTTTAACCTTATCTGAAATACAAATTTTACCTATCCGTATTTATTTTATCCTTTAGAAAATTAGAAAACCCAAAATAGAAACATAACTACTCCTTGTTAGTTATTTTTGTCAAGTTTTAGGTTCGATTCTGTAGACTTCTTTAAAAACAACCCTAGGTCATACTTCCCTTACTCACCCTAAGAAGTAGTAGATTTTGGCCCCGACCTTATAAATTTAAAACACGGGTACATCCCTGCTGGGAGACCTTGACTGAGGGCGTGCGGCCCGACGACACCGCACACTAAAACATAACCGTCCGTTTTGGTCATATCACCCACCATTGGAAAACTCTATTTTGCCTCATATTTAGAAGCAAGAGCAACAAAATTATCTCTAATAGGTAGATTTAAAACACGTCTTAAAGACTCTTCAGAAATCGTTAAAGTATTTGGACCATCACCATATGTGCCTGTGATGGTTCTAGCTTCAGAGTTACATGTAGATGTATACCAAAATTCTTCAAGAATTGTTGGATACATGTAATCAGGGGTTCTAAAAAATCCTTCTCTGAGAGGATGATTTTGTAAAAACAATACAAGTTATTCATATCCCTGATATTGAAAATCAGCAGGTATGTCAGTACAAACCACCCGATTGATACAGGCACTTGTACATCTTTACCCCATTTAATAGGACAAGCCCTATTCATATTAGCAGTAGGGATAAGAACATAAGAAATCTATTTCACCATTTTCTTTAAAAGATTTAAAAAATTAAAGATTGAAGGAGAAGATGAACAGTAGCCGAATACCAGATGATGAATAATTACACAATTGAAGGAGATTTTAGAGCATTTGTAGAGTTGTTATTGTGAAAGCATATCCCAATGGTTGAGGTGATCTATTTATACCTTCACAAAAAACCCTAAATCAACAATTTAATTGATTTGACCTCAAAGTTACCGTTTGCCCCCAAAAAAATTTTCCCGCTTTTAAAATTAACTACAACTAGCTGATGTAACAGAAATTACAATCCCTAATCATTACTGAAATAGAAAAAATCTAAATTTACATAAAAAAAAGTTTGTTTTTCAAGAAATTAAGAATAAAAATAAATTTTACAACTGAGTCTATAAAAATAGAATCTGGAAGACGTCATCCAGACCCAAAAATTTTTTCTCGATTTTCAGATTCTCCAGACAAAATCTCTGGAGATGGATTCAACATACCCAAACTTTCAAGAATATAAAAATGTCTCTCTTCACTTAATGGCTTGGTAAAGATATCAGCCAACTGATCATTTATTCCCACAAACTTTAGCACAACTTTACCCTATTCAACACAGTCTCTGAAGTAGTGCCTAATCTCAATGTGTTTAGTTCTTGAATGAAACATAGAATTCTCAGTAATAGCAATTGCACTTTCATTATCACACATGATAGGAGTCTTTGTAAGAATCACATTATAATCTGTCAACTAATGTTGCATCCATAACCATTGAGCACAACAACCACCAACAGCAACATACTCAGCTTCAGCTGTTGAAGTAGCAACAGAATTTTGCTTTTTACTTGACCAACTAACCAACTTTCCACCTAATAATTGACAACCACCTGAAGTACTTTTCCTATCCAACTTACATCCTGCATAGTCAGCATCTGTATACCCTATAAGATCAAAACTAGAGCCTTTGGGATACCGAAGACCCAAGTAAGGAGTACGCTTTAAGTACCTGAAAATTCTTTTCACAACCTTATAATGAGATTCTTTTGGGTCTGCCTGATATCTTGTACATAAACAAGTGGCGATCATTATATCAGGCCTGCTAGTAGTTAAGTACAGTAATGAACCAATCATTCCTCTATAAGTCTTTTGACAAGTAGATTTCTCAGATTCATCATTATTTAACTTTTCAAACACACTCATGGGAGTTTCCAAAGTTGTGAAATTTCTAAACCCATATTTTTCAATTAAGTTTGAAACATAAGTGCTTTGGTTTATAAAAATTCCCTCAGGACTTTGTTTGACTTGCAAACCCAAAAAGTGATTTAGAGTGCACGAATTACTCATTTTGTATTGTTTAGACATGGTATCAGAAATCCATTTACCCAAATGTGGATTAGTTGAGCCAAAAATGATATCATCCACATAAATATGAACAAGCAAGACATCACCTTATCCTTTTTAATGAACAAGGTTTTGTCTATAGATCCCTTGAAAAATTTCTTTGATAGAAGAAAAGTTGTCAGAGTATCATACCAAGCCCTTGGCACTTGTTTTAAACCATATAGTGCCTTATCAAGCCTATAAACATAATCAGGAAGTTTTTTACTTACAAAACCTGGAGGTTGTTTAACATAAACCTCCTCTTGAAGTTTCCCATTCAAAAAGGCACTCTTCACATCCCTCTGTGACACTTCAAAATCCATGTGAGAAGCATAGGATAAGAAGAGTCTAATTGCTTCTATTCTGGCCACTGGTGCAATAGTCAATCCCTTCTTCTTGTTTGTAACCTTGAGCAACATGAAGTGCCCCGTTCATATACATTATAAACGATTCACAATAGTTGATTACATCGTGAGGCATTTGACCTCTATATGATACAGTTTACAAACATCGCATTTATTTTTAAAAGACAAACTTTCATTACATCGAAACTTGACGGCATGCATACCATTTCATAATATATCCAACTATAATTGACTTAATAATAATCTTGATGAACTCAATGACTCAAATGCAACGTCTTTTGAAATATGTCATGAATGACTCCAAGTAATATCTCTAAAATGAGCAAATGCACAGCGGAAGATTTCTTTCATACCTGAGAATAAACATGCTTTAAAGTGTCAACCAAAAGGTTGGTGAGTTCATTAGTTTATCATAATCAATCATTTTCAATTATATAATAGACCACAAGATTCTCATTTTTCCATTTCTCATAAACATCATGCATAAAAATCATTCATATGGATTGAACACCTAGTAACCGACATTAACAAGATGCATATAGAATATCCCCATCATTCCGGGACACCCATCGAACATGATAAACTCGAAGTACTAAAGCATTCCAAATTCCAGAATGGGGGTTGTTAGTTCCCGTAGATCTACCTTTAGGATTCGCGTCAATTAGGGGCCAGTTCCCTAATTCTTAGGCTACCAAGCTAAAAAGGGCATATTCGATTTCGATAATCTAACCATAGAATGTAGTTTCGATTACTTGTGTCTATTTCGTAAAACATTTATAAAGCAGCGCATGTATTCTCAGTCCCAAAAATATATATTGCGAAAGCATTTAAAAAGGGAGCAAATGAAACTCACTATACTGTATTTTGTAGTAAAAATACATATGATGACATTGAACAATGTAGGGTTAGCCTTGGATTCACGAACCTATATCATTCATATGTATATTAATACATATACTTGTAATCGAACAATTTCATATATTATATATATATATATATATATATAATTTATATATATATATATATATATATATATATATATATATATATATATATATATATATATATATATATATATATATATATTCATAAAGATTAATATTTATATTATTTTATTAATATATATAACTTATTATTTTAAAAATACCTAATTTGTTATATATAAATCTTTATATATAGATTGTTAATATGATTAATACATATTTATATGTAATTTAGTTATTATTATAGTTAATAATATTCCATATAGAAATATAGTATGTAATATACTTTTATATATAGATCTCTTTTGTTTGTAAAATTAATAATCATAATACTGTTAAAGTAAAGATAATAATACTAATACTTAGATATAAAAATAATAAAATGATAGTTTTACTAATAATGATAATCATATTAAAAATACTTTTGTTAATCATGATAATAATAATAGTACTAAAAATGATACTGATACTAATATTTATAAAAATAATAATAAGTTGTATTATTTTCATAATAATCATAATAATAATCATAATAATGATAATAATACTAAAATAATAAAATTGGTAATATTATTAATAATACTTATAATAATAATAATATGATAAAGTTAATAATAATGTTAATAACGATAATGACAATAATAATATTAACAATTTATAAAATGATACTAATAATAATATTTATAGTGATAACTTGTATTATGTTCACAATAATGATAATAATAATAATGATGATGATCATAATTATAATAATAATACATATGTAATATTAGTAAAAATAATAACAATAATACTAAGTAATGATAATAATATTAATAACAATTTTAACAATAATAATTAATACTAGTAATAACAATAACAATCATAATAATAACAATAATAATAATAATAATAATAATAATAATAATAATAATAATAATAATAATAATAATAATAATAATAATAATAATAATAATAATAATAATAATAATAATAATAATAATAATAATAATAATAATAATAATAATAATAATAATAATAATAATAATAATAATAATAATAATGGAAATAGAAATAAGAATATATACCCTCTAAAACTTCCTCTAAAAAGAAATGCCCAAGACGGGACTCGAACCCGCGACCTCCCGCTCACTCTCATACACACTGAACCATTCCTCTGTTACTCTATATCTGATTTATACTGAAATGTCCCGTTCTTATTGATTAAAAACGTTCCATATTAATTGATTTCGTTGCGAGGTTTTGACCTCTATATGAGACGTTTTTCAAAGACTGCATTCATTTTAAAACAAACCATAACCTTTATTTCATCAATAAAGGTTTAAAAAGCTTTACGTAGATTATCAAATAATGATAATCTAAAATATCCTGTTTACACGCAACCATTACATAATGGTTTACAATACAAATATGTTACAACGAAATAAGTTTCTTGAATGCAGTTTTTACACAATATCATACAAGCATGGACTCCAAATCTCGTCCTTATTTAAGTATGCGACAGCGGAAGCTCTTAATAATCACCTGAGAATAAACATGCTTAAAACGTCAACAAAAATGTTGGTGAGTTATAGGTTTAACCTATATATTATCAAATCATAATAATAGACCACAAGATTTCATATTTCAATACACATCCCATACATAGAGATAAAAATCATTCATATGGTTAACACCTAGTAACCGAAATTAACAAGATGCATATTTAAGAATATCCCCATCATTCCGGGACACCCTTCGGATATGATATAAATTTCGAAGTACTAAAGCATCTGGTACTTTGGATGGGGTTTGTTAGGCCCAATAGATCTATCTTTAGGATTCGCGTCAATTAGGGTGTCTGTTCCCTAATTCTTAGATTACCAGACTTAATAAAAAGGGGCATATTCGATTTCGATAATTCAACCATAGAATGTAGTTTCACGTACTTGTGTCTATTTTGTAAGTCATTTATAAAACCTGCATGTATTCTCATCCCAAAAATATTAGATTTTAAAAGTGGGACTATTACTCACTTTCATAGATTTTTTACTTCGTCGGGAAGTAAGACTTGGCCACTAGTCGATTCACGAACCTATAACAAATATGTACATATATATCAAAGTATGTTCAAAATATATTTACAACACTTTTAATACATTTTGATGTTTTAAGTTTATTAAGTCAGCTGTCCTCGTTAGTAACCTACAACTAATTGTCCACAGTTAGATGTACAGAAATAAATCGATATATATTATCTTGAATCAATCCACGACCCAGTGTATACATATCTCAGTATTGATCACAACTCAAACTATATATATTTTGGAATCAACCTCAACCCTGTATAGCTAACTAAAACATTTACATATAGAGTGTCTATGGTTGTTCCGAAATATATATAGATGTGTCGACATGATAGGTCGAAACATTTTATACGTGTCTATGGTATCTCCAGATTACATAATATATAATACAAGTTGATTAAGTTATGGTTGGAATAGATTTGTTACCAATTTTCACGTAGCTAAAATGAGTAGTTTTTACCAATTTTGTTTTGCTCGCCATTTCTTCGTTTCTAATCCGTTTTGAGTGATTTAAGCAGCCACGGTTTCGTATTGAACTTGAATTTATGAAAATAAACAGAAAAGGTATAGGTTTATAGTCGGAAATACAAGTTACAAGTCATTTTTGAAAGAGGTAGTCATTTCCGTCGAAAGAACGACATCTTGATGACTGTTTTGAAAAACATACTTTCACTTTGAGTTTAACCATGATTTTTGGATATGGTTTCATGTTCATAAGAAAAATCATTTTCTCAGAAGTATAGCTTTTAAATCAAAGTTTTTCATAGTTTTTAATTATCCAAACCAAAACCGCCCCCGGTTGTAACTACGACGGCGTAAATCCGGTTTTATGGTGTTTATCGTGTTTCCGGGTTTTAAATCATTAAGTTAGCATATCATATAGATATAGATCATGTGTATAGTTGATTTTAAAAGTGTAGTTAGAAGGATTAACTTTATTTGCGAACAAGTTTAGAATTAACTAAACTATGTTCTAGTGATTACTAGTTTACCACTTCGAATATGATAGCTTTTTGTATGAATCGAATGATGTTATGAACATCATTACTACCTTAAGTTCCTTGGATAAACCTACTGGAAAAGAGAAAAATAGATCTAGCTTCAACGAATCCTTGGATGGCTCGAAGTTCTTGAAGCAGAATCATGACACGAAAACAAGTTCAAGTAAGATCATCATTTGAAATAAGATTGTTATAGTTATAGAAATTGAACTAAAGTTTGAATATGATTATTACCTTGTATTAGAATGATAACCTACTGTAAGAAACAAAGATTTCTTGAGGTTGGATGATCACCTTACAAGATTGGAAGTGAGCTAGCAAACTTGAAAGTATTCTTGATTTTATGTAACTAGAACTTGTAGAATTTATGAAGAACACGTAGAACTTGAAGTTAGAACTTGAGAGAGATCAATTAGATGAAGAAAATTGAAGAATGAAAGTGTTTGTAGGTTTTTTTGGTCGTTGGTGTATGGATTAGATATAAAGGATATGTAACTTTGTTTTCATGTAAATAAGTCATGAATGATTACTCATATTTTTGTAATTTTATGAGATATTTCATGCTAGTTTCCAAATGATGGTTCCCACATGTGTTAGGTGACTCACATGGGCTGCTAAGAGCTGATAATTGGAGTGTATATACCAATAGTATATACATCTAAAAGTTGTGTATTGTACGAGTATGAATACGGGTGCATACGAGTAGAATTGTTGATGAAACTGAACGAGGATGTAATTGTAAGCATTTTTATTAAGTAGAAGTATTTTGATAAGTGTCTTGAAGTCTTTCAAAAGTGTATGAATACATATTAAAACACTACATGTATATACATTTTAACTGAGTCGTTAAGTCATCGTTAGTCGTTACATGTAAGTGTTGTTTTGAGACCTTTAGGTTAACGATCTTGTTAAATGTTGTTAACCCAAAGTTTATAATATCAAATGAGATTTTAAATTATTATATTATCATGATATTATGATATATTAATATATCTTAATATGATATATACATTTAAATGTCGTTACAACGATAATCGTTACATATATGTCTCGTTTCGAAATCCTTAACTTAGTAGTCTTGTTTTTACTTATGTAGTTCATTGTTAATACACTTAATGATATATTTAATTATCATATTATCATGTTATATATAATATAACAATGTATTAATATGCTTCATATATATTTAGTAAGACGTGGTTATAACGATAATCGTTATATGTATCGTTTCGAGTTTCATACGTCAATAGTCTCCTTTTTAAGTATATAACTTATTGTTACTATTTTTTAATGAGATACTTGATGATCATTATATCATGTTAAACATATATATTTATTCATTTATGTATCATCATGTCATATACAACTTATAGCGTTCGTGAATCATTGGTCAAACTGGGTAATCAGACGTTTACAAAATTTCCGTTTCAATTAACCATGTCTTAACAAGTTTGATTGCTTAACATGTTGGAAACATTTAATCATGTAAATATAGTTTTCATTAAACATATAATCATAGAAAGGTTCGGAAAAGTTCGGGTCACTACATATACCCCGTATTTATTTTATTTATTATCCCAACCTATCTGTGTTCTATCTTCTTCTTCTTCTTCATTAGCATTCAATCGGTTCAGCAACCAACAAACAACTAAACCACCAAATTTTTGGTTTCAAACTTCTTAACCAAATCAGAGGACTCGTGATTAACAGAAACAAAAGAAAAACATAAAAAAATGAATATAAAACCTTTGCTGCTGTCGCAGCTATATAAAAAAAATAAAATGGGTTTTTGCATTTAAGAATGTATTAGCCAGTAATTATAACATGAAATATGTGAGAAATCTTTCATAGAAACTTTCCAATACCTCGATTTAACTTGAATCGTAAAGAATAACACGAATTTGGATGAAGAACGAAGTTTGACTTTTTCTTTCAAGAACTTTGACTTCAAAATTCGAATTCGTTTTAAAGAATTGACAACTGAAATTTTGAAGATAGTTTCACTAGGGGATTCCTAACACTTCTGCATTATTAGATTTTTAAAATTGGTTTGAATTTGATTTTTGGCTGAAAAGTTATAGAACAGAGGTAGCAGCTTTTATATATCTTTATAAAATTTTGATTGATTTTTGAAAAATCACAGAAATGGTGCTGTGTAATTGATATTGGTAGTGGAAGGTTAAATGGATTCCTAACCTCCTGAATTCCTTTAATTTATATAAATTGAAGAGTTGACAGAACATAATTAAAGCAGATAAAAATAATAATAAAAAAATAGGAGAACGACTGGTAACAGATTTTGGATTATCTTGCTATTAAATCCAACAATTAAAAATAGTAATTGCAAATCAGATACATTTTAATTGGTACGTGAATTAGATTCTGCTTCCAAATATATATACGATTTTATTTATGAATTTTATTAATAATTAATAATTAATAATAATAATTATATTAATAATAATAATCTAAATAAAATTAATAATGATTTCCTAAAATATATATCTGCATATAACTGCGTATATATATCTGTCTCTATATATGCATATCTATTGTATTTATATACTTATTTTTTGTAGATTATAATTAATATTGTTAATAAATATAACTAGAATAATAATACTCTTAATATTATACATAATATTAATACAAATTTATAATGATATAATAGTAATAATAATATTACTAATGATAGTGATAACCATTACCACATGTATAGCAATAATATTGTTAATAACAATAATATGAATTATACTAATATTATTAATAACAACAACAATATTAATAATAATAATAATAATAATATATCAATTTTCATATATTAACTTAATCATACCAAATTTCAAATATATATATATATATATAAATATATATATATATATATATATCTTGTATTAGAAATAATAATATTAACGATGCAAATATTAATATTAATATTAACATTAATAATAATAATGAAAGTACTAATAACAATCATATTTTTTATGTGTAATTATATTTAACATAATGAATATATATATATATATATATATATATATATATATATATATATATATATATATATATATATATATATATATATATATATATATTGTAACGTTACCTCATATAACATATGTTGAATGTTATTTATTCATTTTACTAACAAATACATTATATAATATGTGTTTGTATATTAAATATACTTGTCTTATATATATAAGTAATATATATAAATATATATATATATATATATATACATACATATATATATATATATATATATATATATATATATATATATATATATACTTGATATGTTATATTCTTTTATTAAAATAAATTTCGACATATAATATTTATAGCTTTTATATATATTCCAATATACATATGATAATAATTATTATAAAAATCACTTATATCTATACAAAAATTTATTTTAGTAACAACTTATTTTGTATAATATTTTCATATTTAATTTTAATGAGTTAGTAACATTTTTTTTTTAGTTTCTAATACTTATATTTATAATTATATATATATTTATATATATATATTTAGTTGTTTACAAACAATTGTTCGTGAATTGTCGGGAGTAATCAAAGGTCAGATGAGTTCATGAAAATTGTTCAAAAGTTTGGAGTCTTAACATTACAGACTTTGCTTATCGTGTCGAGATCATATAAGATTAAGTTTAAATTTGGTCAAAAATTCCCGGGTCGTCACATTACCTACCCGTTAAAGAAATTTCGTCCCGAAATTTGATTGGGATCGTCATGACTGACAATAAGAATGTCTTCATGACGAATATGAGTTGATAAATAGAGTTTTATAATCATTGGGTAATATAGATAAATCAATTTGATTTTTATGGAGAGTACGAGTGAAGCTATCACAAAAGAACGAAATGAGAAAATAAAATCTTGTCATATCTTTTGACGAAGACATGATTGATCTCTAGAGTTCAAGGGATTTAGAGACAATCTTCGTAATGAGATTTGGTTCTTTGATAATTAAGAAAATTAGAATCCTCTTTGATTAAAGGCAATAATCAATTTTGATTGCTCTGTCGGATATTTCACTATAAATCCAATCTCTTCATTTCCTTTATATTTTGGAGTTCCATACTTTTGTTTTCTCTTCCCGAATTTGAGTCAAGCGAATAATAATCCAGAATTCGTAGGTATGAAGTTTCGAATGAACATGACTCATGTTCTAAGAGAGATTGTAATAGCACGATCTTGATTGGTTAAGTTACCAGAATTCAAGAGAAAAGATAGAACTCTCAGGAAGATATGTTCTTGATATGTTTGGAGATTAGGTAGAATGTAAGAGTCGTGTAAAATGGCACATGATGACGTTATGGTCTGTGAATCATCACGTTCCAATAGAAACTCAGCATGACTTACTGTAATATAATCACGTTGATCAAGTGTCATTATATTATACTAACTCATGTTTCAGTTCCCAACACTACTTCAAAAATATTCATATTTTAAATTTGAATTTTTCAGAATTTAGAAACTAAATAGTTTCCTTTCTGATGTAACACTGATATCGCGAAGAGATAAATGATTTCAGATCAGAATAGTTATGAAAATATCTTCAGAAATATCGAGGATATTTATATTGAAAGATACGATGATATCTTAGAATTTCTAATATCGATGGATGATGAAGAAAATTTGTCCGCTAGAGTTTAAAGTCAGGAGTGAGGTATTCTTTAATGACTTCAGCAGATACTGAATCATTTGAATTCTTTGAAGGCATATTTAGTCTTGATTTGTCCACAGCCTCCTCTATGATTTTCTCAATCCGTTTTCCAGTTCCAACATTTCTGAGCTTTGCCAACATATAATTCTTTATCATCAAACTTCCGATGGTTAAGGTCGTTTACGATTGTCTACAGTTTATGCTGCTTCATTCAGCTTTTTCTTTTTAACATTCCGAGTATTAATTCGCAGACTAGGTGCTTTTCACAATTTCAGAATGGAAGATCATAATTCTAAGAGATAAAGGTTATATGTATCCATATAACTGTTGATATAGAAACGTTGCGAGATTCAAAATACTGATTGTTGATTCCCAGTAATTGGTATGGCAATTCTCGTTATAAGATGCGGATGAGTATATGATAGGGTTTTAATGAACAAATATAATGGTTCTTCGGAAAGACTTAAGCTAATGAGAAATGAAGTTGCTGGTAAGTTTACTACTAATGTGGTGGGATATAAACGGTTCTCCTGTAACGATGATGAAAGACAAACTTATATATCAAAGTTATAATAAGGTTGTTTCAAACGAAAAATCAAAGCTGACTTGCTGGAGCTGTGACAAAACTGACCATTGTGAAAAAGAATTGAAATGTTATTTTCGGTAATAACAACGCCAAAGAAGCTAGCAAGATACGTGTTAAACGTTTAATCAGTTTTCGAGAGTTTTCAGGTGCATAACTATATGCATAAATATTTTCTTCCGTAGATGAAGTGCGGTTGGTTCATCCTCTCGATTGAGGTGTTTTCAAGAATCATGAAAGGTTTGAACGCAGATTGTAATCGTCAAGATACAAATGAGGTTTAAGATGAAATTAAGTGGCAAACTTGAAGAATTATTTAGTTTCATATGTTATAATCAATGTTTTAATTCATTTTAATTGTCCAATGTTGGTAGTCCACAGTTATTAGTCCACATTTAGTAATTCAATAATTCATATATTTATAATATTCGAATTAATTAATACGTATCGTGACCCATTGTATACATGTCTCAGACTCAATCACAACTCAAAGTATATATATTATTGTAGAATCAACCTCAACCCTGTATAGCTAACTCAAGCATTACTGCGTATAGAGTGTCTATGGTTATTCCAAATAATATATATATAGATGTGTCGATATGATATGTCAAAACCTTGTATACGTGTCCCGATATTTAAAGTGCGTAACATAAATAACAGAATTTAAATGACGATAAATAAAATTGCAAGAATATAAATTGCGATAAATAAGTATAATAAGGAATTAACAGTTAGCTACGAACAGTTAGCTAGGATTTTGGTAGCATGGATTCTTAATAGAATTTCTCATAGTTAATTTGTTTGTTTCTAACAAATTTTATTTTTGTCCAATGTTTTCTTCATTATGCCACTTGTTAGATTCTGATAGGTCAAATCCAAATATGAAATTGAATGAAAATGATTATTCTGTGGTGAACGGTTTCGTATATCTGTGGATGTGAGTAGGATAGTAAATGACTGTTGAATCAGATTCGAAGAATGTACAGTGTAACATATTAATGTGAAATCTAAATATTCCTCGGGTATTACCTACCCGTTAAAATATTTTCACCATTAACAGTTTGTACGAAAGAATTTTTAATTACACTCTTTGTGAAAATATACTTACATATATATTTTCTTCAGATGTAATTATGGAATTAATGAGTTAGTATAGTATTAAACTCATTTGGTTTACCGTCAAAACTAGAATACATAATCTCTATAACATTAGAGATTACATAATCGCCATGAAGAACGAAGATAATTGATGTAGAACGATACGTAGAACGATGATTATACTCGAGGTACAGAATGAGATGTTGAGGCATGGATTGTTGATGGTACTGGTGCTATTACTGATGGTACTGTTGTGCCGATGATGTTGTTAAAGCTGATAAATTTTGCACCATATTCTCCAAAAATCATTACTCAGGCGCGAAGCTCGTTGACTTCTTCGATTACTCCGGAATGATTGTCGGTAAGAACGAGCGAATGAATAAGGTTTAGAATCTGAGATAGTATGTAATCATGACGAGATATTCGGGAAATGAGGGTGAAAATGGTGTTTTGGACTGGTTCGCCGGTAAGTGCTTCAGGTTCTTCACCAAGAGGTGAATTCGGTTGATGGAAGGAATCGCCTTCTTCTCGTCTCCATTGATTAAGTCGATTACGAACCCATCAGATGAATCGGGGATGGCTGATTGGTTGATTCATTTTGGTGACGCTGCTTTCGGAGCTCGAGTGAAACTCCATATCGGAATATGAGGAACTTGAACTAGTGGCGAGTTCCATTTCATACGACTGAATAAAGGATTTTTCGATATGAAATGATTTTCGGCTATCGGATTGTATTCTAATTACATAGAATATCTGTATATATAGAACAAAAGATTTCGTAAATTACGGAGGAATTTACGGAAGCTGTCAGGCAAAGTTTACAGTGACAGATACGCTAAGATACGAATTAGCAGATACGCTAATATATGAATTTTGTCTACACATTAATCATACAATCAATGCAGTAAGATGTGCCTAGACTAAGAATGCTAAGCAGGTAATTTTTGACATAAAATGATAAGCAAAACATTTGACATGCAGACACGGTCGAAGTCCAGACTCATTAATGCATCTAAACAACTACCAGTTAGACACACTAATGCAAGACCTGGTTCGCTAAGACCACCGCTCTGATACCAATTGAAGTGCCCCGTTCATATACATTATAAACGATTCACAATAGTTGATTACATCGCGAGGTATTTGACCTCTATATGATACAGTTTACAAATATTGCATTTATTTTTATCGAAAGTTGACGGCATGCATACCATTTCATAGTATATTCAACTATAATTGACTTAATAATAATCTTGATAAACTCAACGACACGAATGCAACGTCTTTTGAAATATGTCATGAATGACTCCAAGTAATATCTCTAAAATGAGCAAATGCACAGCGGAAGATTTCTTTCATACCTGAGAATAAATATGCTTTAAAGTGTCAACCAAAAGGTTGGTGAGTTCATTAGTTTATCATAATCAATCATTTCCAATTATATAATAGACCACAAGATTCTCATTTTTCCATTTCTCATAAACATCATGCATAAAAATCATTCATATGGATTGAACACTTGGTAACAGCCATTAACAAGATGCATATAGAATATCCCCATCATTCCGGGACACCCATCAGACATGATAAACTCGAAGTACTAAAGCATTCCAAATTCTAGAATGGGGGTTGTTAGTTCCCGTAGATCTACCTTTAGGATTCACGTCAATTAGGGGTCAGTTCCCTAATTCTTAGGCTACCAAGCTAAAAGGGGCATATTCGATTTCGATAATCCAGCCATAGAATGTAGTTTCGATTACTTGTGTCTATTTCGTAAAATATTTATAAAGCAGTGCATGTATTCTCAGTCCCAAAAATATATATTGCAAAAGTATTTAAAAAGGGAGCAAATGAAACTCTCTATACTGTATTTTGTAGTAAAAATACATATGACGACATTGAATAATGCAGTGTTGGCCTTGGATTCACGAACCTATATTATTCATATGTATATTAATACATATACTTGTAATCGAACAATTTCATATATTATATATATATATATATATATATATATATATATATATATATATATATATATATATATATATATATATATATTCAAAAAGATTAATATTTATATGATTTTATTAATATATATAACTTATTATTTTAAAAATACCTAATTTGTTTTATATAAATCTTTATATATAGATTGTTAATATGATTAATACATATTTATATGTAATTTATTTATTATTATAGTTAATAATATTCCATATAGAAATATAGTATGTAATATACTTTTATATATAGATATCTTTTGTTTGTAAAATTAATAATCATAATACTGTTAAAGTAAAGATAATAATACTAATACTTAGATATAAAAATGATAAAATGATAGTTTTACTAATAATGATAATCATATTAAAAATACTTTTGTTAATCTTGATAATAATAATAGTACTAAAAATGATACTGATACTAATATTTATAAAAATAATAATAAGTTGTATTATTTTCATAATAATAATAATAATAATAATCATAATAATAATCATAATAATGATAATAATACTAAAATAATAAAATTGGTAATATTATTAATAATACTTATAATAATAATAATATGATAAAGTTAATAATAATGTTAATAACGATAATGACAATAATAATATTAACAATTTATAAAATGATACTAATAATAATATTTATAATGATAACTTGTATTATGTTCATAATAATGATAATAATAATGATGATGATCATAATTATAATAATAATGCATATGTAATATTAGTAATAATAATAACAATAATACTAAGTAATGATAATAATATTAATAACAATTTTAACAATAATAATTAATACTAGTAATAACAATAACAATCATAATAATAATAACAATAATAATAATAATAATAATAATAATAGTAATAATAATAATAATAATAATAATAATAATAATAATAATAATAATAATAATAATAATAATAATAATAATAATAATAATAATAATAATAATAATAATAATAATAATGGAAATAGAAATAAGAATATATACCCTTTAAAACTTCCTCTAAAAAGAAATGCCCAAGACGGGACTCGAACCCGCGACCTCCCGCTCACTCTCATACACACTGAACCATTCCTCTGTTACTCTATATCTGATTTATACCCCGTATTTATTTTATTTATCCCAACCTATCTGTGTTCTATCTTCTTCTTCTTCTTTATGAGCATTCAATCGGTTCAGCAACCAACAAACTACTAAACCACCAAATTTTCAGTTTCAAACTTCTTAACCAAATCAGAGGACTCGTGATTAACAGAAACAAAAGAAAAACATAAAAAAATGAAAATAAAACCTTTGCTGCTGAAATTTTGAAGATAGTTTCACTAGGGGATTCCTAACACTTCTGCATTATTAGATTTTTAAAATTGGTTTAAATTTGATTTTTGGCTGAAAAGTTATAGAACAGAGGTAGCAGCTTTTATATATCTTTATAAAATTTTGTTTGATTTTTGAAAAATCACAGAAATGGTGCTGTGTAATTGATATTGGTAGTGGAAGGTTAAATGGATTCCTAACCTCCTGAATTCATTTAATTTATATAAATTGAAAAGTTGACAGAACATAATTGAAGCAGATAAAAAAAATAATAAACAAAAAAAATAATAGGAGAACGACTGGTAATAGATTTTGGATTATCTTGCTGTTAAATCCAATAATTAAAAACAGTAATTGCAAATCAGATACAGTTTAATTGGTACATGAATTAGATTCTGCTTCCAAATATATATACGATTTTATTTATGAATTTTATTAATAATTAATAATTAATAATTATAATTATATTAATAATAATAATCTAAATAAAATTAATACTGATTTCCTAAAATATATATCTGCATATAACTGCGTATATATATCTGTATATATCTGTCTCTATATATGCATATCTATTATATTTATATACTTATTTTTTGTAGATTATAATTAATATTGTTAATAAATATAACTTGAATAATAATACTAATATTATACATAATATTAATACAAATTTATAATGATATAATAGTAATAATAATATTACTAATGATAGTGATAACCATTACCACAAATGTATAGCAATAATATTGTTAATAACAATAATACAAATTATACTAATATTATTAATAACAACAACAATATTAATAATAATAATAATAATAATAATAATATATCAATTTTCATATATTAACTTATTCATACCAAATTTCAAATATATATATATATATATATATATATATATATATATATATATATATAATAATATTAACGATGCAAATATATATATATATATATATATATATATATATATATATATATATATATATATTAATATTAACATTAATAATAATAATGAAAGTACTAATAACAATCATATTTTTTATGCGTAATTATATTTAACATAATGAATATATATATATATATATATATATATATATATATATATATACATGTCGGCAAAATAAGAAAGATTCGAACTTTGTCGGCAAAATACCCACTTCGTCGGTTAGAATTGAAGAACAAGTAATTAAGAAGGCGGTGCAAAAAGAATCAAGAGAATCGGAGCTAAAACGAAGATTCTAGAGCAAAAACAGTGAAAGACAAGAAATTAAGTTACGATCCAGTGAATCAAGGCTGACCAGCACCAAAAACGGCCTGCCATACAGCTTGACAGTATGGGGTACGGCCTGCTAAACGGTCCAGTAAACGGCCCCAAGCAACGGGCTGCCAAGCAAACGGCTTGCCAAATACGGCCTGCCATACGGCTTGCCAGCCGTTTGCAGGCAAAAAACTTTGCTTATTTAAAGGGTCTTTATCATTCATTCCAACACACACTTCAATTCGCTTCTTTCTCTCTCTTGTACAATATTAGTCATACTCTCAAGGCCTTCGACTCCGTGCGGGAAACCTAGTACCCGGAGAAGAACGCTGAAGATTATATTAGGAGCGGTCTGGAGTCTTGATATTGTCACTTTTGTATTCAGAACTCGTTTAATCTACTGGTACTTCTATCCTTTATCTTATATAATGTTTTATGATATTGTTGCCATGATTAGCGAGTAGTTATCTTTAGTGTATGCTATGATGTAAGCAGTTATAATGCCAAAATAATATTATGGTATGTGCATGCTGTTGAAATGCTTTCCGATTATGCTTTAAACTCAATCGCTTTTCCAACTAATAGAACGTAGTTATAGGCTCTGTTATTGGGAAGTCGCGAAACCTGATTCAGTGTACACTATCTGTGTCACCCCTTGGTAAGAGAAGTCTATCGGATACAACGTAAGATCGACTGAGGCACACCGGTTGTAGTAAGTCTATCAAGCTTTGGATTCCGACTAAGGACTCTTTCGTAGTGAAACATCTGACTAGACCCTTAGTACATTGTCGGTCCTAGAACATTCTAGTGTAGTCACCAAGCATATAAACTTCGTACGTGCACGCTGAAGCACAACAGTTATTGTAAGTTGTACCTCTGCTAAGTAAGGCCATGGAACCCGGTTAGTGTTGACCAGTACACTGCACCATAACGCGGTCTCAAGCATTGCACCCCGCTTGAGGGATTCTTAGTTAATTAAGGAACTGTTTGTTTAGACACATAAAGGATTGGACCGTTAGGATAACCGAACGTGTTCATGGAAGTCAGATTGACTTGGCCATGGTGTTCTTTATGGTTGAACTCTTTTTAAGGGCCTAACTATCTTTCAAAACCAATCATTAACGAAAGCATTGAAACACATCACGTCTCTCGGATATAGTAAACCATGTATTCTATTATGCTTAAGAAAGTTTAGACCATTTTGGAATGTTAATACGTCACCCAACCTAGTCGCTCAATTGTATAGCGACCCGACAAAATCGTCATTGACGGCGCCGTCTACTTAGGTCCCGTTACGTGGTCATAAGTCTTTAAAACAACGTTTGACCAAAAGATGTGTCGCATTCATTTCAAATGTAAAGATTGTTCAAAGTTTACGAGAATAGTTCCACCACAAGTTACGTTACAAAGTTATAAGTACAAATGAAACTTATGCGACACAATTTAAAAGTAGCCAAAAGACGCTCCATGTATGCATATATACTCGACATCCAATGCAAGTATCAAAATAATGAGCGGAAGCATGTATCATGTATCGTTCAAGGACCTGAGAAAAAGATAGAAATCTATCAACGAAAACGTTGGTGAAATCATAGGTTTAAGTAAGTAAGTACAAGTGAACCACAAGATTTGCATCAATGAAATAATAGTAATACATTCCAAAAGTTTGTTTCACGAGCACCCAATTATCAATGCTTAACATTCCTTCCATAGAACCCCATCACTTAGTGCTAGAACATACACTGTTTCTCGAAAATATATTTCATTCGTAAACGGTAGCGAACCGTTTGAATGAGGGTTTGTCAAACCCATATGGATCCATACAACATAAGTTCTCGCTTACACCCGGCAAGTGTAACTAATGATAATCGAATTGAGGATTTTGTTCTAAACTCGTATGTAGAATGTTTGTTTTCCTGTACTTGTGTTCACTTAGTAAAGAAATGTTTATGTTTTCTCATCCCAAATGTAAGTTCAAAAAGAGTAAAAGTGTGACTATGATCTCACCTTGAGTGCACGAGTAGTAAAGTACTTCAACAAGTAAACGTGTGCAAAGAACAATGCTAGTCTTGACCTAAACAATAGGTTGTATCATTAACGGTAAACACGATAGGTCAAAGATGTTCAATTAGTCCTATGGCTCGTTACGACTCGATTATGTAGCATGTGAAATCAAATTTTCAAGTTTCATGCAAGATACAAGTATATAAACAAGTTAGGAAGGTTGCATAATCATTTGGTTAAGTTTGACAAAAAGTCAAACTTTGGTCGGTCAAAGTCAACGAAAGTCAACACGTTCGGGTCGGGTCCCGAACTATTTTTCTGAGGTTTTTAATCATGTATGAGCATGTTAGGACAAGTTACATGTGAATCGGAGGTGCGTAGCATAGCAAACATTATTCGAAAATTGACAAAGTTGGACAGACCATAATGGCGCGCCGCGCGGGTATATGGCGCGCCGCGCCATTACCTGTGCAGAGAGTTCTGGCAGTTTTTAAGTTTTATGCACGAACCTAACTTCAAACAATCACCATTTGTGATCCGCAAACAATCAAGACAAGTATCTTATACCGTTGGGAAGGTAATTTGACGAGGAAAACAACTAAACACATTTCATCAATCAATCTACCTATTACAACAACCAAAACCGCATCTAATGCTTAACATTAACCGCATACAAGTTCATAAATGCAATTCAATGATTCGGGCAACCAATTTACATGAATGATATGCCGTTTCGAAGGAAATCAAGCATACAATCCAACTAAACACTTACCAATAATAATCCATGGCATTCAATGCATCAAAAGTCCATTTCAAGTTCATCAAACCCTAACCCAAATTCACCAAAATCAATAATCAAGTTCATGAAGTTTTCTAAGGCAACCTACACATCAAATTGAAGCTAGTGATACTAGGAACACAATTAGAACATGAACTTTTAACATCTAACAACATATGATCATCCAAAATTCAAGAACAACGCACCAAAATTCAAGTTCATGCTAGTTACACTAAAACAACGAGATCGAGCATATAAATTACACACACGACATCACAATGAGCCATAGACACTAACTAACACCATTTCAAGTCAAAAACACGAATTTAGAGAAATCTAGAGTTTTAGAAATGTTACCCAAACGAGATGAAGTTGGTACCAAAATGAAGAGGATGAAGAGAGGATCACGAATATGTAATTTATTTTGTTGTAAGCCTCCTAGGTCGGATTTAGATGATGATTGAATGAATTTGGTAATGGTGTGTGTGTTCTTGCTAGAGAGAAAGAGAGAGAGATGGAGATGATAATGAATGAGTGAAAGGGGTTTGACCCTTTGACCTAGTCAAGGGTTTGATCCCTTGTCAAGTTTAGTCCCTCAACTTTCGTTCGGGTGCGTGAATTACCTACACGAGATAATTTAAAACGCGTATCAACGGAAGATGTTATAAACATATAACGGAGTTTAAATTAGTATAACGTAAAAGTAAATGGAAAAAGGCGGGATGTTACATTACCTACTCCTTAAAAGAAATTTCGTCCCGAAATTTAAGTAGGCGTAGTAGTCGTTGTTTTTTCCTCGGAATCCTGCGTTTCCGGAATTGGGAATAAATGAGGGTATTTCTTTTGCATTTGATCTTGCCTTTCCCAAGTAAACTCGGGTCCTCTTTTGGCGTTCCAACGGACTTTAACAATCGGGATTCGGCTTTGTTTCAATGTCTTGACGGAGGTGTCCACAATTTCAACCGGTTCCTCCACAAAATGAAGTTTGTCATCAATAGTAAGTTCCTCGAGAGGGATGACGATATCGGGTTCGGCAAGACACTTTTTCAAGTTAGATACATGGAAGGTAGGATGGACGGAGTTCAATTGAGGCGGAAGATCTAAACGATAAGCAACGTTTCCAATACGCTCCAAGATTTCGAAAGGACCAATATACCGCGGATTTAGCTTCCCGCGTTTCCCAAAACGGATTACACCTTTCCAAGGTGCAACTTTTAACATTACTCGGTCACCGACTTGAAATTCGAGGTCGTTGCGTCTTTTGTCGGTGTAGCACTTTTGACGACTCCGGGCCGTCCGAAGCCTATCTCGGATTTGTACGATCTTCTCGGTGGTTTCGTGAATGAGTTCGGGTCCGGTGATTTGCACGTCGCCTACCTCGGCCCAACAAAGAGGTGAACGACATTTTCGGCCGTATAGCGCTTCAAAAGGTGCGGCTTTAATACTCGCGTGATAACTATTGTTGTAAGAGAACTCGGCGAGAGGTAAGTGCTTGTCCCAAGCTTTTCCGAAATCAACCACGCAAGCTCGTAACATGTCCTCTAAGGTTTGAATTGTACGTTCGCTTTGTCCATCGGTTTGAGGATGATATGCGGTGCTCATGTCTAAACGCGTTCCCAATGCTTCTTGCAAAGTACGCCAAAATCTAGAAACGAAACGGCCATCTCGGTCGGAGATAATCGATAAAGGTACACCGTGTCGGGCTACGATCTCCTTAATGTAAAGTTGTGCAAGTTTCTCCATTTTGTCCGTTTCTTTCATGGCAAGGAAGTGTGCGGATTTGGTGAGACGGTCAACAATAACCCAAATGGTATCATAACCGCCTGTCGTTTTTGGTAGCTTGGTGATAAAATCCATCGTTATCCTTTCCCACTTCCATTGCGGGATCTCGGGTTGTTGAAGTAGTCCGGACGGTCTTTGGTGTTCGGCTTTGACTTTGGAACATGTCAAACACTTGGAAACATAAGTAGCTACGTCCCTTTTGATGTTCAGCCACCAATATAGTTGTTTAAGGTCGTGGTACATCTTATTGGCACCGGGGTGAATCGAGTATCGTGACTTATGGGCTTCATCTAAAATAAGGCTTCGTAGGTCCCCATAACTAGGCACCCAAATCCTTCCGGCTTAATATCGGAGTCCGGTCTCCCTAATTTCGAATCGAGAGACGAGAATGTTCAAGAGCTCGTGTGAAAGGTTTTCATCCTTGAGAGCCTCATCTTGGGCTACCCGAATTTGGCTATTAAGGTT
This sequence comes from Rutidosis leptorrhynchoides, assembly GCF_046630445.1. Taxonomy (NCBI): domain Eukaryota; kingdom Viridiplantae; phylum Streptophyta; class Magnoliopsida; order Asterales; family Asteraceae; genus Rutidosis; species Rutidosis leptorrhynchoides. The sequence goes on from NC_092335.1 coordinate 214,031,933, forward strand.
TGTGTGGATGGTGATGTTTAAGGCTCGGACACGAAGAGGCACCGCTCTTTCTTTTCGACTTAAGGCATCGGCTACTACATTTGCCTTCTCGGGATGGTAACGAAGCTCGCAATCGTAATCGTTTAAGGTTTCAATCCACCTTCGTTGTCTCATGTTTAGTTGCTTTTGATCGAAAATGTGTTGGAGACTTTTGTGGTAGGTAAAGATAGTACTCTTGGTCCCATAAAGATAGTGTCTCCACATTTTAAGTGCAAAGACAACGGCTCCGAGTTCGAGATCATGAGTCGTGTAATTCCGTTCATGAATTTTTAGTTGTCGAGAAGCATAAGCAATGACTTTCGTTCGTTGCATCAATACACACCCAAAACCATGTTTCGAGGCATCACAATATACAACAAAGTCATCATTGCCTTCGGGAAGGGACAAGATAGGAGCGGTGGTTAGCTTCGTTTTCAAGATTTGGAATGCGGATTCATGTTCGGTTGCCCAAACGAATTTTCTTCCCTTATGAGTTAACATGGTTAGAGGACGAGCAACCAAAGAAAAATCCTTGATGAATCTACGGTAGTATCCGGCGAGACCCAATAATTGACGAATGTGAGTAGGAGTAGTAGGAGTCTCCCATTTGCTAATGGCTTCGATTTTCGTTGGATCGACTTTAATACCTTGGTCACTTACAACATGACCAAGAAATTGAACTTCCTTTAACCAAAATTCACACTTGGAGAATTTGGCATAGAGTTGTTCTTGTCTTAAAAGTTCAAGCACAAGTCGGAGGTGTTCCTCGTGTTCTTCTTCGCTTTTTGAATAGACTAAAATATCATCGATGAACACGATAACGAATTTGTCAAGATACGGTTTGCACACGCGGTTCATAAGATCCATGAACACCGCCGGTGCGTTAGTGAGACCAAATGGCATTACAAGAAATTCATAACTACCATAACGAGTTCGGAAAGTGGTTTTGGAGACATCTTCCCCCTTAACCCTTAATTGATGATAACCCGAGCGGAGATCGATTTTCGAATATACACAAGACCCGTGTAGTTGATCAAAGAGGTCATCGATGTGAGGAAGAGGATATCGGTTCTTAACCGTCAATTTATTTAGTTCACGATAATCAATGCACATTCGTAGGGATCCGTCTTTCTTTTTAACAAACAAAATCGGAGCGCCCCATGGTGAATGGCTAGGTTGGATAAAACCACGATCAAGTAGTTCTTGGATTTGACTTTGCAATTCTTGCATTTCGGATGGAGCGAGTCTATATGGTGCACGTGCTACGGGTGCGGCTCCCGGAATAAGATCGATTTGGAATTCAACCGGTCGATGAGGTGGAAGACCCGGCAATTCATCGGGAAATACATCGGAATAGTCACTAACAATTGGTACATCATCGATATGCTTATCATCGACTCGACTTTCTTAACGTGGGCAAGGATCGCAAAACAACCCTTACGGAGTAGTTTTCTAACTTTAATACACGAAACGAGGTTGAGTCCGGTGCAACTCTTATCGCCATAGACGATCAAAGGTTCACCATTCTTGATAGGAATTCGGATTGCGTTAAGATCACAAAGGATGTGAGATTTCGTTTTGACTAACCAATTCATACCGATTATTACATCAAAGCTTCCTAGTTCTATGGGTATCAAGTCAATTTCAAATTCTTTACCCAAAATATTTATCGTACACCACCGGTAATATGTGTCGGCACTTAATAGTTTCCCGTTAGCCACTTCAATGGTATAAGTGGTATCTAATGGAAGAGGTGGAGTGCTAAAAGAATGATTCAAAGTCTTGGATACAAAGCATTTATCGGCACCCGAATCGAATAAGCAAGAGACATAAGAATTGTTGAGAAGAAACGTACCCGTGACTAGTTCAGTGTCATCCCGGGCTTCCTCGGTGTTGATGTTGAAAGCTCGGCCGCGCGTATTGGAGTTATCTTTCTTCTTTGGGCATGCATTTCTATAATGACCCGTTTGGCCACATTCGTAACAAGTGCCCGTCTTTGGTGCATTGGGCCACTTTCGAGCGACGGGAGTGGCACTTTTACAATCGTTGGCCTTATGACCAACTCCTTGGCACCGGTGGCAAATTAACTTACTACATTCGCCAAAGTGATGTTTGTTGCATTTGTTGCAAAGAGGTAGGTTCCCGGCATAACCTTTCTTGCCGTCGGAGGTATAAGGCTTCTTAGCAAAGTTGTTGTTGCTTGATTGGGAGGGTTCCCACTTTCTTTTGTTGCCGCCCGATTTATCCTCGGCCTTAGGTGCCGGAACTACGATTTCGTCAACCGTTTCTATCAATTTGCGGGCCATGTTCAAAGCTTCTTGATGATTAGGGGGTTTGGATGACATTACTCCGTGTTTGATGCTCTTTGGAAGACCATCCATGTAAAGTTCAACCCTTAAAGCTTCGGGGTTCACAAGATTTGGGCACATCAAGGCTAGTTCGGAAAATCGTTGATTATAAGCCTTGAGATCATTTCCGATTGCCTTTAAAGTTCTTAGCTCTTGTTCGAGCCTTCGGGTTTCTTCACGAGGGAAATATTCGACAATCATCTTTTCCCTCAAGTCGGCCCAAGAGAGGGCGTGAGCTTCATCGGTACCCACCGATTGTACATAAGTATTCCACCATGTAAGAGCGACACCGGCGAAGGTGTGGGTGGATTATTTGACCTTGTCTTGGTCCCGACAACCGTTTATGCTAAAGACGGCTTCCGTTTGCTCAAACCATCGGGTGAGCACGACCGGTCCCCCGGTTCCATCAAAAGTGTGAGGTTTGCACCCCATGAAAGCTTTATAGGAGCATCCTTCGTTTGAGTTACCGGCTCCATTGTTGTTGTTGTTGTTGTTGTTGTTGTTGTTGTTGTGGTTGTTATTATTATTGTTGTTGGATGAGTGACCGGCCATGGCCGCATCTACGGCGGTAGCTATCATCCGTTCGAGAGCTTGTTCGGGAGTTTCATTGCGGCGTATACGACGAGGAGCCATTGTTCCTTCAAGACACAAGAATATCATTGATTAGTATTCTCAATAATACTAACCGTGATATAGAATAAAGATAAAGAGAAGTTTTTCCTCGACTCGCCTTAAATTCTTTATGTCATAATGTCGGAACGTTCATATGAGTCACTGTAATATAATCCCGGAAATTATATTACCCTGATTCATATGTGCATTCGACATCATTTCATATAGTCAAGGTGGCGTGTCAATCAAATTAGACAACGTGAGATTAAGATGAACTAAGAGTAGATATGAGTAGAAGCGTTCGAGTATAAATGCACAAGTAGTCAAGTAATTCCTACTTCAAGTCTATATGCCGGTTGTAGTCTAGACTCACCAATGTACCCTATGACTCGGGGTCGACACCAATGAACTCTAAATCCCTACAACCAACGCTCTGATACCATCTGTAGCGACCCGACAAAATCGTCATTGACGGCGCCGTCTACTTAGGTCCCGTTACGTGGTCATAAGTCTTTAAAACAACGTTTGACCAAAAGATGTGTCGCATTCATTTCAAATGTAAAGATTGTTCAAAGTTTACGAGAATAATTCCACAACAAGTTACGTTACAAAGTTATAAGTACAAATGAAACTTATGCGACACAATTTAAAAGTAGCCAAAAGACGCTCCATGTATGCATATATACTCGACATCCAATGCAAGTATCAAAATAATGAGCGGAAGCATGTATCATGTATCATTCAAGGACCTGAGAAAAACATAGAAATCTGTCAACGAAAACGTTGGTGAAATCATAGGTTTAAGTAAGTAAGTACAAGTGAACCACAAGATTTGCATCAATGAAATAATAGTAATACATTCCAAAAGTTTGTTTCACGAGCACCCAATTATCAATGCTTAACATTCCTTCCATAGAACCCCATCACTTAGTGCTAGAACATACACTGTTTCTCGAAAATATATTTCATTCGTAAACGGTAGCGAACCGTTTGAATGAGGGTTTGTCAAACCCATATGGATCCATACAACATAAGTTCTCGCTTACACCCGGCAAGTGTAACTAATGATAATCGAATTGAGGATTTTGTTCTAAACTCGTATGTAGAATGTTTGTTTTCCTGTACTTGTGTTCACTTAGTAAAGAAATGTTTATGTTTTCTCATCCCAAATGTAAGTTCAAAAAGAGTAAAAGTGGGACTATGATCTCACCTTGAGTGCACGAGTGGTAAAGTACTTCAACAAGTAAATGTGTGCAAAGAACAATGCTAGTCTTGACCTAAACAATAGGTTGTATCATTAACGGTAAACACGATAGGTCAAAGATGTTCAATTAGTCCTATGGCTCGTTACGACTCGATTATGTAGCATGTGAAATCAAATTTTCAAGTTTCATGCAAGATACAAGTATATAAACAAGTTAGGAAGGTTGCATAATCATTTGGTTAAGTTTGACAAAAAGTCAAACTTTGGTCGGTCAAAGTCAACGAAAGTCAACACGTTCGGGTCGGGTCCCGAACTATTTTTCTGAGGTTTTTAATCATGTATGAGCATGTTAGGACAAGTTACATGTGAATCGGAGGTGCGTAGCATAGCAAACATTATTCGAAAATTGACAAAGTTGGACAGACCATAATGGCGCGCCGCGCGGGTATATGGCGCGCCGCGCCATTACCTGTGCAGAGAGTTCTGGCAGTTTTTAAGTTTTATGCACGAACCTAACTTCAAACAATCACCATTTGTGATCCGCAAACAATCAAGACAAGTATCTTATACCGTTGGGAAGGTAATTTGACGAGGAAAACAACTAAACACATTTCATCAATCAATCTACCTATTACAACAACCAAAACCGCATCTAATGCTTAACATTAACCGCATACAAGTTCATAAATGCAATTCAATGATTCGGGCAACCAATTTACATGAATGATATGCCGTTTCGAAGGAAATCAAGCATACAATCCAACTAAACACTTACCAATAATAATCCACGGCATTCAATGCATCAAAAGTCCATTTCAAGTTCATCAAACCCTAACCCAAATTCACCAAAATCAATAATCAAGTTCATGAAGTTTTCTAAGGCAACCTACACATCAAATTGAAGCTAGTGATACTAGGAACACAATTAGAACATGAACTTTTAACATCTAACAACATATGATCATCCAAAATTCAAGAACAACGCACCAAAATTCAAGTTCATGCTAGTTACACTAAAACAACGAGATCGAGCATATAAATTACACACACGACATCACAATGAGCCATAGACACTAACTAACACCATTTCAAGTCAAAAACACGAATTTAGAGAAATCTAGAGTTTTAGAAATGTTACCCAAACGAGATGAAGTTGGTACCAAAATGAAGAGGATGAAGAGAGGATCACGAATATGTAATTTATTTTGTTGTAAGCCTCCTAGGTCGGATTTAGATGATGATTGAATGAATTTGGTAATGGTGTGTGTGTTCTTGCTAGAGAGAAAGAGAGAGAGATGGAGATGATAATGAATGAGTGAAAGGGGTTTGACCCTTTGACCTAGTCAAGGGTTTGATCCCTTGTCAAGTTTAGTCCCTCAACTTTCGTTCGGGTGCGTGAATTACCTACACGAGATAATTTAAAACGCGTATCAACGGAAGATGTTATAAACATATAACGGAGTTTAAATTAGTATAACGTAAAAGTAAATGGAAAAAGGCGGGATGTTACAAATTGGATGAGCCGTTTGAACGTGTATGCCTGTAGTCAGACTACACGGGCGTCGAGGGTAAGGGACATTGCTGTCTATTCAGAATCTTCAAGCCTAACGCAATACCCAGTGACATGTCTTATGATAGGGGCATTTAGGACCAGTGTAATGAATACAAGGCCTCTGCCTATTCATGAGCCAGCATTCCATAATCTTGGCAGAATAACTGATGAAGTCATAGTATGCACTCACTTTAACCTTATCTGAATTACAAATTTTATCGCATTTACTTTATCTATCTTATAAATTAGAAAATCCCAAAATAAATAATCACTACTCCCTAACTATCTTAGGCTTAAATATAGGTTCGATTTTACTGATATCTCAAAAATACGACTCTAGGTCATACTTCCCTTACTTATAAGGAGTAGTAAGATTTAGGCCCCGCTAAATATAAATTTAAAACAGTACCCTCTCCCACGAGTGGCTGATCCTGGCGAGCCGCGGCCCGACGACACCGCATAAATAAAAACCGTCCGTTTCGGCCATATCACGGGAGAATACCAAGTTTTTGGCGTCGCTGCCGAGAACTGGTATCGGGCAATACTGCTCTCTATCAAACTTATTCACAAGCATTTAGTGGTGTCTAAGAAAGACAATTATACACGGACTTGGTTGTTGGATTTTCCGAACAGTCGCCAATTATATTGGGACCAAAAGGATCCTGCTTCTCCGTAGTCGGCCTGGCCACTTGGTTTGTTGAATAGTTCGTGCGGAGCTCTGTTACCGAAATACCAGGGAATCAGTAGCCAGAACCAAAAACATATTCCACCGTAGGATACTACTAGGATAGTTAGTTAATTAAATTAGATTACTTTAGACTATCTTAGATCAAACTAGATAAAATTAGATTACCTTAGACTAGTTTAGATTACTTTAGCTTACTTTAGATTATCTTAGTTTATTTGCGAAAAATTAAAAACAAAAAGGCATACCCAGTGTATGACCCAAACCCGATCTAGACCAGGACCATTGTTATTCGTACCTGATCCAGACGCAATAATCTCTAAAGCACGCAAGAAAGCACGAATCAGAAATCAAATGGCATTACGCGTTACTTTAGCTAGAAAACACCAAACCCTCGATTGAAGGTCGAGGAGGACCAATCAGATTTTCAGAGATTCAAGGACACTCGTTCGAGTTAAAACATCACATCATCCAGCTCATCCAGAATTGCTGTCAGTTTCATGGATTACCGAACGACGATCCTAATTCTCACCTTGATAAATTCATATCTCTTTCAAACTCCTACAAACAGCCAGGGCTAGGACAAGATATAGTCCGGCTATACTTGTTCCATTATTCTCTCACTCATTATGCTCAAACTTGGTTTGAAGGACTGAAAAAAGATTTCATCACGTCATGGACGGAGATGGCTACTAAATTCCTAATCAAATATTTCCCTCCTTCTAAACAAACCAAACTGAAGAATGACCACTACAAGAAAAACGGGCTTATAGGACCACCACGAAGGTCCTATTATGTACTCTAATAGGACCTTTGAGCTGATAGGACCACTAACGAATTGGTCCTCCTACAGTGGCGTCCCAATAGACTAATAAGGGTCCTAACAACATATTAGGACCTTATTAGAAAAGGGTTTTAAAAAATGTATAAGAACCCTTACGAAAGGTCCCATGAACATATTAGGACCTTATTCTAGGGTCATATAATGCGACATCTAATATTTCAAAACATATAAGTACTTTATTTAAGGGTCATAAAAAACATATGATGATCTTTAAAAAGGGTCCTAATAGCTGAAAAAAGTTTATAAAACCCATGAATAAGGGTTCTATAATATCATTAAGGACCGTTAAGAAGGGTTCCATGAACATGTTAGGACCTTATTATAGGGTCATATAATGTGACTTCTAATATTTTAAAACATATAAGGACTTTATTTAAGGGTCCTAAAAATATATGAGGATCTTTAAAAAGGATCCTAATAGCTGAAAAAAGTTTATGAAACCCATGAATAAGGGTTCTATAATATCATTAATGATGCTTAAGAAAGGTCCCATGAACATATTAGGACCTTATTATAGGGTCATATAATGGGACTTCTAATATTTTAAAACATATAAGGATTTTATTTAAGGGTCCTAAAAATCATATTAGGATTCTTAAAAAAGGTTCTAATAAGTTTATGAAACTCATTAATAAGGGTCCTATACTATCATTAAGAACCACACAAATAGCGTCCTAAAATAAGTTTTTTGAAACCCATAAATAGGGTTTTATAAAATAATTAAGGACCACAAATAGAGTCCTAAATACTATATTGCGACCTTTCGATAGAGTCCTAAAACACACAAAAAAGGTCCTAAAAAGCACATGTTAGTACTGTTAATGAAGGTCCTAATATCTTAACTAAGATGATAATACCCTTTTTAGGGTCCTATAATATAATTATTTACATTATAAATGGGTCCTAAAACATATATTAAGATCCATTAAAAAGGTCCTAAAAACATATGTTAGGACCTTTTAAAAGGTCCTTAAATCTCAAAGTAAAATTATGAAACCGATTTTTAAGGTCGCGCAAATTAGCTATAATGATCATGATAAATATAAAATAATCATGGGCATGATCATAAAATTATAATTAAAACAAACAAATTCTATAAATGAAATTGACATCCAAAAACTGATTTTTATTTAATAGCAAACTCAGAATCTCAGATATGTTTCATCTGGAAGAAAACATAGTTACAAAAATCAAATATATAAGTCTAGTAACATTTGGCGATAATAATAAAGAAGTAAACACATGAATTCTAAGAATGAGCAGATCGATCATGAAGCAATCTTCTTAATCAAGAGGTACTACCTACAAAAAAAAATTTATTTCATATGTTAGTTTAACTTCGCGTTAAAATAACTTGTAATTACAAAAGTACACTTTAAGAAGGTCATACCTCGATAAAATTTCTTGGCCATGCAATACGAGTGCCTATAGCATCAATAATTGTGTCCATCTGTGCATACGGCCCAACCAGCTCTTCTTCTTTTTGAATTGTCACCTGAGGATTAACCGAACATTATCTTGTACCAATCTCTTTCCCTCCCACCACCTCTTTTGGATCTAAACTCAAAATCCATCCTCTTGCTACTATGTCAAACGGCTTGTGAATGCTCCTCATATATACGTTAGACCGAACCTGAATATCATTTTACAACAAATAAGAGTTAAAGTATATTTGTTAACATTAAGAAGACAAGGTTTTTTATAACATAAACATACCCATAAGGGTAGAGGTTCAACGACTGGTGAGGTAACTGGGGAAATAGTTGAATCACTGTTGGACCGATTCTTTTCCCAATTCTGTTGTGCTCTTTCCGCCTCTAATTCCACGATTTTTGATTTCATCATTTGATTCTCTCGTGTGTAAGCAACACGAGATGGTGTTACAAAACATAAAACCTAGAATTAAACAAGATGAGCATCACGAGTTTTTGAAAACGGTCAGAATATCAATATCAATATACTAGTAGGTATTATGGCTGTGCATATGCACAGCCCTGGAGGTTGATTTGATGTATTCAAATATCTTCATTTAACCTAGTATGTATTACTTATAATAACATAATAATCGTTTACTCATATTTTACACTGTACTTGACTTTGTATCTTATTCTCCACCCACCTTCCGTTGCTACATATCTTGCCCATCCAGTTGTATAAAAATAAGCTCAAGCAAGTAATCATTACTAAATGGGTAAAATAACTCTATGGAGATAGGTGAAACTTGAATGGTACACTGAAAAGTTAAAACAATCTAGATCAGCCTACTTATAAACAAAGGGGTAATATCATAATGAAGAAAACAAAACAAAAACAAAAAAGTGAAGAACAAAACCGCGCTCAACTCAATAGAGTTCAAGCTCTTTTAAAACGTAATAAAGAATATTTAAATTTTAATGAGGCGAATAGTAGTGTATGTTACCTTAAGAGTATAAACATAGACTGGAACTTCTCTAGATTAGTTTTGTAGTGCTAAACTTTTGAGATTTCAGAGAATGTTCTTTATCTTTCTTATTAGACCAGATGTAATCTCTGATGCTTTCGTAAACCCGCTTAGGTATGATCTTTTCATGTGTGGTGTCGAAACTTGAAACCACTTGTGCATTTGCCTCTTTGGTTAGCTTTTTATCTCCATCAGGACGCTTTCTGAATAAAGGTTAACCCATTAGTCCATTACATTGTGTGACTCATATGAAAAGCAAGGATTAACAAATGTGCAATTCACCTGGACAACATCATGCTATGCTAGGTGCTGATCCAGAGGATGTCATCCATGTAAATTAATACCACATCATGACCACCATCATCATGCTTAGTTACATTGAAATAATTCACAACTAATGACACCAAAGTAGGGATGGTATCGGTACCAATACCATACCGAACCGGTACTGAACCGCATAGTACCGATACCGAAAAAAGGCCAAACCCTTTCCCGAATACCGTACCGAATTAACGGTATCGGTACTGGTTCGGTACCGGTATCGGTACCGGTTTTTCGGTACTAATACCATATAGTACCGAAATATTACATGCCTACTTAACTTTGCTTAATCGTTTTTAGATCATTAACTAGACTCACAACTCTTAAACTAGCTAAACTAATTCTTTAATTTTCATACATAATATATGTTACTGTCATAGTAGAGGCATATATACATACATATATGCAATAATGCAAAACCTTAATGTTTATATTAACTATCTCGTTGCGTATTAAATATAAATTATTATTTTATTTAGAAAAGCTAAAAGATGTATTATTAAGACATTGGCAAGAGCCTATCAGGAGTGTAGAAGGAAGCCCGCAAGCGGCTGACTTATAAAATGATTACATTACTGCACCAATTCTAACTCCAAAGTAAAACAAGGAAAGCTTAATCCATTTCCAGTAGATAACCTTGGGTTAGTATGCCAGTCATCATATGCTACTTTAGATCTTGAACATCAACGTTGTATTAGACAGCCATTGGTAAAACATAATCTTTAAAAAAATTACTATTACTACATTATACTCCGTATAATATCTTAATCTTATGGCCATGTATACTCATTTTATATTTCGGTTTTCAGATCGGGAATACCGGTACCGAACCTCATAGTACCGAAACCGATTTTTGTATAAACTAAGAACCGATACCGATACCGAATACCATCGGTACGGTATTTCGGTACCGGTACCGGTACGGTTTCGGTTTTTCGGCATTTTTGCTCATCCCTACACCAAAGTATGCAAGTCTTTCATGTAATGACCTTTAATTTATATAAAGGCAACGTCGTCACATACTTCAAGCAGAGTATATACTTTGAATCTAACAATCTCAGAATGTGAAAGCAGCCACTTAGCAATAATTAAAACACTGATTATCAGATTTCAAAGACTCAAGAACTGTAGAGTCGCTACTTTCACATGATCGTAATTGATGTCAGTGCAATTAAAAAAGTCATTAACAAAAAACAGAATTCCCAACTAAATGCTAGCAGCACAAGATGACATATAGATTAAACATAAAAATCAATGAATCAAACATTCGATCTATACATTTCCTAACATTGACGACTGAAAATCTCAGGGGGGAAAAAACAGACCTGATCTTTCAGCACTCAAGAAACATCGAGCCGTATACTCGCACTCCACCTGATGACCATATGCTGACATCTTGAGACACATTTATCTCTTCAAAATCTGTAACTACCACGACTTAATCTCGAGTATCTCATGAACCAGTATACTGGCTTACAAAAGTTATCAACATACCTTTTTTTAACCTAACTTTAAGCATAAATAGTAGATGCACAAATCAAAGTTATGATTTTTAATCAACTTATGTACGAGCCTTGAGATTTCAAGTACCAGTCGTATATAATAATTGTCAATAATTGAAAAGGATAGAGAGACATTAAAGAAGGTTACCTGGTAGAGTGATAATGATATAGAAACTACTTGATGACCGAAATAGACAATCAATTTAGAAATCAACAATTAGAAACATATACGGAGTATTGATTTTGAATCACTCCCTGCATTCTCCAACACATAATGAATCTTTTTACTCGTATCCGAACCATCACCTTATGTATACACTGTCTGAATATCTTTTGTTATATGTTCTAAAGCTTGAAGAGTAGCCAGAATGTCTTGTTTCCTGATGACTGTCATGTCACTAAGTTTCTGCATAACAGAAGAATTATATTGAGTTACTGCTAATTGAAAACAAACCCCTAAATATTCAGAATACAAGCATACACCAGAGATTAAATTCTAAACATAAATAACAATTCAATATTATAATAGATTCAAGCTACAAACTCCACTCATCAATGCGTAAACCTTAAAAGACCAATTTTATACGTATTTAGGGAATACTTCAAAAACCCTAACAATTTTAGAATACAAAATTTCCTAATCCAGCAACAAGCAAATATCGACTAACTGTAAAAATTAATTGTAAGAAACAAATTGAAAATAAACCCCTACCTTTCAGCATGTCGGTAGCTTTAAAAGGGAAACAATTCATCGATAACGACCGAGTAAAACAATCAGTAGAAGATGCTTATGGCGTTGGCAATGGTTATCTAGGTTTTTGATGGAGAGATGGAGAGTAGAAGATGGAGAGAATGAAAATATGAAAACGAAGAGGTCTTAATCGTTTTCAAAATAGATTGATAAATTGGCGATGGCAGTGGTTATCTAGGTTTTGATTTGTCATCAACAATCGCGTCGATTAAGTAATGATGAAGTCATGAAATGATGAAGATGGCGATGGTAGTTTAGGGTTTTTTTGGGGATAGCTTGTGGAGATAGAAAAAGAACAAAGATTAAAAATAGATAAATTAGATAATTAAAGGAGGGAATTTAAAATTAAGGATTTTGTTAAAATTTCATGATTAACACTTCTATATTTTTTTTATTGGTTTTAGTTATACTTCAATGTGATAAGCGTTAAAATAATTTATCTTAAATATATCTTTAATGGTTTAAGTGAAATTTTTTATAAATATAATTTTTAATTTTTCATTCGGTATCAAAGAGACCGGTTACTTTATAAAGACTGATTTTAATCTTGTAAAAATGCTTATAGTATAACAAAAACCATCTATTATTGCAAATTAATGTATAGAGAAATCATCTATTGCTGCAAACAAATTTATGATGTAACGGACATACTATCAATCCCCCGGCCCTTTTTAAGTTTAATTGATGCACCCAGTATTGTCGGCCCCGTTATAAGTTAAATTAATGATAATAAATCCCCGTATTCATTCTATACATTACATAGTTTTTTAGAAAATAGTATCGGGAGAAAATCAATTTAAACTCTAATCCTTAAACTATAAACCCTAAACCATAAATCTTAGATCCTAAACCACAAACCCTAAACCATATTTCAAGTCTGTTCTTTGTACCTCTGTGGATGTTCAACCTATATCTTCTCCTGAAACTCTGTTTACTAGGAAGATATCATACGAGAATGCTTTATTCATGGATAGATACATTCATGATGATGAATATAAGGCTACCATGTTTGATATTGATGATGAGAAGGTTCCTGGTCCTGATGGTTATTCTTCAAAGTTTTTCAAATCAGCTTGGGATGTTGTTGGTAAGAATGTGTGTTCAGCTATTAGAGAGTATTTTCAAAATGGTAAACTGTTAAAAGAAGTGCGAAGACACTCAATCTACCAGCAATATGTCGGTTGGCATGCGAAAAACGACATCAGACACTAAATAATTAATGTGACCATTATTAGACGAGTAAAGTGACCATTAGACGATAAAAGAATATTATCGATCTTCAATCCACCGTCTTTAACCTGATATATACCATTTTTTAATAGCCGTGAACTCGGGTGATCATTCAGATTCAGAAGTAACGAGTCTAATAACAACTTTAAATCTTCCAAAATTAGGAAGGTGACGACAAGATGCTTAATGATTACTATAGTGTTTTAAACCTAGACCCTAGACCCTAGACCATTGACCCTAGACCTTAGACCTTAGACCCTAATCCCTAAACCCTAGACCCTAATCCCTAAACCCTAGTCTTTTAAATTTATTACACAATTTTAATATCATTATTAAAAAATTTTGGAATAGATTAATGGTGAATGATAATGACTAACAACGAAGATATTCGATACCCGTGAGAAAACAAAGTAACCCGTGAGAAAATAGTAAATGGGTATCCCCGTTTACCCGTCACTACCTGCAAACGACCTGACTTTGGCTAACTCTCGCCACCACTAGGGCTGTTAAAGAATCAAGCTTTTAACGAATTACTCGAGTTCGAGCTTGTTTATTTCGAGTTTGAGCTTTAACGAGTTCGAACTCTAGTCGAATTCGAAATCGAGTCGAATTCAAACTAAAAATAGTGTTCGATTAGTTTCACGAGCCGAGTATAAAAATGTTAGTATTCGACTCGACTCGCTCGAAAACTCGTTTAATAATCAAACGAACTAATCGAGCACATATGGCTCGAATAGTTCGAAGGCTCGTCTATGTTTAAATACGAGTATAGCCCGAGCTAAACGAGCCGAGTTACATGAAACATGAATAAATATAAATATTACATCATAAAGGAGGAATCAGTTAAAATACGAGGATCGAACTTCAAACTTTTGAACGAACATCGAATTCGAGTTCGAACATAGAAAAAATAATCGAGCTCGAACTCGAACAAAATATGAATTTTTTAATCGAGCTCAATTCGTGTTCGAACCGAGTAATAGTTAAACGAGCCGAGCTCAAATTCTTCATGCTCGTTCGAGTTCGGCTCGTTAACAGCCCTAGCCACCACACTTTTCACCACCGTCACTACCAATGGAAATGGTGTGTCTTCGACCTCCACCACCGTCGTTGACACTGCAAACTGTGTGATTTATGCTTCGTATATATTGTATCATTATCAATAAACTTAAACCCTAAACCATAGACCCTAGGCCGACAACATTAGCATCGTTTCCCCCGCTTCTCCAATTGTGTCGGGCATCGTTCTATTCGATTATGGTTTCACATGTTCCACTCTTCTCGTTGTTAATTCTTTTGTTGGGGGTGGGGGGTTTCGCATTCAGGGGATCCAATTTAGTTAAGATGCTTTATTTTTCGTTGTTACAAACGATTCATATTTATCTATATACTTACTAATTTTTCACCGAAAAAATATATGTATCGTGCAATTAAGTGTTTATCCTTTTTATTAATCTTAAACAAATAATAATAATAACTAACATTTTAAAACTTATCAGACTAAGAGTGCATTTAATAAAACTGAATGATTTAGCGCTGAATGGTTTAGAATATGAATGATTCAAAGTATCATTTGCTATTCGACAGTCCCGCACTTTTTTCACCTTGGCGGGATACCTAAATGTTTTCCCTCTTATACTCGTTTTTTCATAATCATCAATTTTTCAAGATTATAAATCGATAATAGATAATCTCTGATTTTTTCCCAGCCCCAAATTCTCATTTTTCCCTAACCCTAATATTCATTCCCCCACAAATCATGTACTGAATATGTACTTCTTCAACGCTTAATCCACACTCAAATATTCAAATCAGATATCACTTTTATTATACTCGCATAATTTACAACCACTATACATGAACGCATCTAAGAAGCTAACAACAATTGCTTACTTAGTCTAACTGAAGAAGACGAAGAAACTGAAGAAGAAGAAGGATCTGAAGAATAAGAAAGTGATGAGGAATCGGCAGTTAGGGTTTCACGGTGAACGGGTATTTCACAGGTGCGCAGGTTGACTAATGGTCGACAACAATAAATTCGGTATTATTACCCTCATTCTTCATTTACACTATTTATATAATTAACGCTTAATATTTTATGCAATTCTTAAGATAGATCTCGGTTAAGTTAAAAATTAGATAGGCTTAAGATAGGCTTTTTGACCTTTTTTAAATTAGGATTTGTTATCGAGATATGCAAAAACTTATAAACTCAATTTCAATGATTTCTTAACTGTAGAGTATACTAGCAGCCATAAGCTTAATATAGTAAGTTTATTGCAATTTAAGGGTTGTTTGATTTAGCTTCATGAAGTACGTTGTTGTTCTTGCAATATAGTGACTTTCAATTATATGGTTTATTATGATCACCATGTGTTTGATGAAATGCTTAAATGAAAAAGAACTTTCATTATATCTTTATAGAGCCATAAATATTAATCGTTTGATGAAAACAAATTATCGTTCCTATAAAAGTTATTTCATAAAGCTATTAACAATTACAATTCATAATGTATTTTTGTAATATTTTTTTTATGTTCTTTTAGTTGTTTTTGTAAGATATTAATTTGTTTATGATGAGCTTCATAATTCAACTTTAGTGTTTTCGGTTGCAGCTCAATCGACAACCCAGAACATTGCTGCTGTTGGAGTATTAGATGTGTCTGCCGCTCATTGTACATCGTTTGTTGGCAAACATGGTATGTAATGTATGTTATTCCTGTTGGTAATACCTTAGAGTTATTTAAGTTATTTGCAGCAAATATTAGTGTATTTATGATGAGCTTTACGATTTAACTTTTTACTTCAAGTACAAATTGAATTTCTTTATATTTCTAAGATATGTTGAGTATTGACAGTTGAATCCAAGTTCTTATTTTAGTAACTACCCGAGTATATCGATGAAGTTAGGAGATATTTTGAACAAGTAAAACACAGTAGTTGAGACAATTTATATTTTCTCATAGGTGTTTACACATGAGACAATTTATATTTTCATGGCGTCTCGATTTTATTACTTTTTATTCATTTATCTTTTTTTTCCTACTACTTTTTGGGCCGGAGGTCCTATTGGAAGCAATCTCTTTATCCGTCGAACAAAGAGAGGGAGGACTTTCTCTACTCTTGTGAGTGTTTCACTCGGGGCAGAGAAATGATTTTTCTTTATTCTAGGATAGAGGAAGGGTTGTCTACGCCTCACCTCCCCCATACCTCACGCATGTGGGATTGGGTATGTTGTTGTTTACACATGATCAAACGTGTTAACAATTTTAACTTTTCTATAAAAAAATTTATTTTTGGTACAGGAACTACTGTAACTGCACAAGTAGACGTTGTTTTGTAAGGAAACATGTGGACATATGCTTTGCATAGTTGGTACCTATGCTTTGCTTAACTTTCGTGGTTGGTACCCCAACCTAACTTTCGTTAGGTTTTTAAGGTTAACCCCCCACATGTGCCAGGCATGTGGGAAAATTCGTCCCTTTAATTAATAAGTTATTCCATTTCAAAAATAAAAACCATCTTATAAACCAACAATGCCTATCGTTTCATTATAAACCCTAGCTGCTTCCCTATCGTTTCATTATAAACCATAATTAGCCAAGTATATACTTATGTGTTTAGTTGCAGAGACACGTACTCATCTCCATTTAATAATACATCTTTATTCTTATATTAATACTTCAGAAAATTGCAAACCTTCAGAAATTTGCAAACCTTTTGAATCAAAACACGTATTTTTTGAATTAAGATTCTTAAATTAATACTCCATCGATATCTTTATGAACACGATGTTATGACCTTGCTTTTGTGAAAATAGGCAATTTTACAGGAACAACATTGGTGAATGTTTGACTGTTATGCCATCGAAAGAGCTCAAGAACCTCGAAGGTAAGTTAGAGAGAGCAATTGGAAAATTCGTTCTAAAATGGTGCAGCTTATTTTGCTAATTTCTAACTTTTTAAATATCCAAAAGCTATATTATAGTATATGGACTTGGATACATACTGTTTTCATTCTTTTTGATCAAATTGCAGAATCTATACTATCTATTAAATTGCTAAGTTGATGACATCATCTTAAATAATCTTAACTCACTCTTAATCTCTAAAAGGGCACATGGCATTTTCACAAAAATCATGGTTATGTCATTATTATATAAATATATATTAATAATTAATTTCTGAATTTAATTTATAAAAAAACAAGTACTGAAAATATTAATCCATAAAATTTTAATAATGATTCTTAAATTTGCATGTTCCCTTTAAAATTGTTCAGTACTCTTCCTCTCTCACATGTTATCTGTCAACAAGAATTCGAAATCAATATACGGTAGCTTTTTGCCTTTGTATATTTTCTTGGATAAATTCTTATGAAAATTGACTTGCACCCTTTTAATCTTTTAATTCAAATTTAGATTATTTTCAGCTTCTTTGACCTTCATTAAGACTTTTTTAGGGTAGATCAATTTCTTAAAGGTATGTTTTACATGTGTGATGCGACAAGTGCTCGATCAATATATATGCAACCTTTTGACTAAAAGCTATAATTTAACCTTAAAAAGGTTTGATGCAGGTGTGCAAAGTGTAGTTGAATTGTGACTATTCAAGTGCATAAAAGGTGTTCGATGAAATGTTTGAAGGAAATGGAGTTACATGGTATGGTTTCATTTACTTGATAGAGCCATGATTAGTTTTAAGTTTATAATACTGTTAGTGACGTGATCCATTAATGAATGGGCTGATTCGATCATACCCATTTTGAGAATTTTACCATTGAATGATGAGTTATGATTTTCTAAGTTATGATTTTCAATATGGAATTTGATTGATGTACAGTCGAAAGAGCTTGTGATTTCACAACATGTATATATGGTTGTTCTTTAAGTGTAGGTTTCCTTTCGTGAAAATGATTAGTTTTGGCTTGTGCCCGTGTCTAATGACTATGTATTACAGAGTATATAATAATTTGAGTGGTTTCCATGGTAACTAGACCTTTAGGGAGGTTGTGGTTAGTTTAAATGGTGGTGTAATATGGAGATGATAAAGAAGGCGATACGTGCAGTAAAAGGAAAAATAATCAAGATTTATGTTTGTATCTAATTGTCGTGCAATTTAAGTGATCTTATCATTTCATTGATAGACTGATGTTACATGCTTTCTGGAAGGGATTTCGTTAGATTTTTTCTCTATGTGATTTTACTATTTTCTTTGAGCATGATCTATGAGTATTAGTTGCACATTAAATGGGATTCCTGGCACATTATTAAGAAATGTATGTTAGTATAAAGTAAATCTACAACACCTTTCACACTAGCTTCTCAGGTAAAATGGTCAGACGATGCACTCTTCTTTTTGATTAAGCAACTGGGATATTTATTTCCTCCACCCCGCATACGGTTTTCGATGGTGACAGAAGTGATGATACTCAAGCAGCTAATGATCAAGATTGAGGCACTTTAATTGAACTTTGATATGAAAGAAACTTGTTTTATAAAACTGTTATGTTTGGGCTGCTTGAAACAATGCATCTTTGAATTTTATGGCTAGTTAAAACTAAGTAACTCTGTCAGGTTGATACAATTTATGTCATGTTAAGTTTGTAAGTTGTAATTGCATCTTTGCAAATTGAAACAATGTAATCGTCCTTTTGGTTATAGTTTTTGATTGGTAACAAACATGTTCCATTAATCTATTACTAGTTACTACTTTGTAATATTAACTATGAATAAATTTATGTTGTTTGTTTTTGGTTGTTTGAACTTGAGATTTTAACTCAAGATAACAAAAATGTTATTAAATAGTAATTGGTTTCTTGTAATGTTAAAATGTTATTGATTTGGCGCACAATAAACCATTTAAATTAACAATTACGTACATTGTTTTCGACCAAACTTTTAATCCATGAAGTTATATTATAAACTACTCTACTATTATATGATTAAGACCCACCATTTATTTGTTCTATTAAGTCATTGGATCTTCCCATTATAGGACCTTTTTTAAAAAGGTCACAAGTTATAATAGGACCTTTAAAAAAGTGTCATATTAGTTATACCTTTTAGGACCCTAAATAAATTCTGTCAATCAACATATAGGACACCATAACCTAAAAGTCCTATTTAATCCCATTATAGGACCCGTTGTTGGAGTTCTATTAACTCCGAATTACTCCAACTTTCTTAACTGTTTTATATAAAACAAAGATAAACTTTTCAGGTTAACACAATGGGTCATATGGTTAGGATGTTGGTACGTAAAGGGAAGGTTGTGGGTTTGAGTCCCTGCTCCACTTTTTATAAAACACTTCATTGTTTATTAGTAGTTCATTATGTTGGAGTTAATATGACCTTTTAAAAAGTGTCCTATTAATTACACCTTTTAGGACCATAAAATAATTCCGTCAATCAACATATAAGACACTATTACTATAAGGTCCTATTTAATCCCATTATAAGACCCTTTTTAAAAAGGTCACAAGTTATGATATGACTTTTAAAAAGTGTCCTATTAGTTACACCTTTTAGAACTATAAATAAATTCCGTCAATCAACATATAGGACACCATTACTAAAAAGTCATATTTAATCCTATTATAAGACCCTTTTAAAAAAGGTCACAAGTTATTATAGTACTTTTAAAAAATGTCCTGTTAGTTACACCTTTTAGGACCATAAATAAATTCCGTCAATCAACATATAGGACACCATTACTAAAAGGTCCTATTTAATTCCATTATAAGACCATTTTTAAAAAGGTCACAAGTTATGATAGGACTTTTAAAAAGTGTCCTATTAGTTATACATTTTAAGACCCTAAATAAATTCCGTCAATCAACATATAGGACACCATTAATAAAAGGTCCTATTTAATCCCATTATAGGACCCTTTTTAAAAAGGTCACAAGTTATGATAGGACCTTTAAAAAGTGTGCTATTAGTTATACCTTTTAGGACCCTAAGCAAATTCCGTCAATCAACATATAGGACACCATTTCTAAAAGGTCCTATTTAATCCAATTATAGGACCTTTTTTAAAAAGGTCACAAGTTATGATAGGACCTTTGAAAAAGTGTCCTATTAGTTATACCTTTAGGACTTTAAATAAATTCCGTCAATCAACATATAGGACACCATTAATAAAGGTCCTATTTAATCCCATTACAGGACCCTTTTTAAAAAGGTCACAAGTTATGATAGGACATTTGAAAAAGTGTCCTATTAGTTATACCTTTTAGGACCCTAAATAAATTCCGTCAATCAACATATAGGGCACAATTACTAAAAGGTCCTAAATAGTAGTCTGTTAGGACCCTTTCCATGACCCTGTTAGGACCCTGAAATAATGGTCCTAATATGTAGTTTTATAGGACCTTCGCTTTTTTGACCAAATAAAAATTGGTCCTATAAGCCCGTTTTTCTTGTAGTGGACATCATTAACTTCAAACAAAGTTATGATGAATCTCTTTACACTGCATGGGAGCGATTCAAAACCCTGCTGAAGAAATGCCCTAATCACCAGCTAGAACGGTCAACCCAAATCTGTACCTTCTACAATGGTCTTACGGTAAATCATAGGACGACGATCGATGCAGCAGATCAAGGGAATCTGATGAACCAAACCGCAGACGAAGCATGGGAATTGCTCGAGAACATGACAATGCATCATCATGACTGGAACAGTGGTGAAACAACTTCATCATCTGCCCCATTCTCTGCACTTAACAATCAAACGGAGGCCATCAAATCCCTCACGGATAAGATGGAATCTCTTGCTAAACAACTCAGAGAATTGAAGACGCAGCCACAACAGGTTAACCAAGCTCAGGCTTGTGTTAATTGTACCAACCCGCAACCCACTGAAGAATATCAAGTTGAGTACGAAAACCCTGACGGTTCAGTCTGTTACGTCCAATACACATCTCATCCACCAAATCCCGGATTCAATCAACCACCTAGGGTTAATCAATTTCAGCGAAGCAATCAACCTTTCCGCTATCGCTATCCACCTTGTCCAGCCCAACAATCTCAATTGACCTACGATCAACCACTTCCACTCACTGGTGTAGAGACCCGTCCTAATCGATCCGGACGAAGTCCATATCGATTATAAACGATTCACAACAGTTGATTACATCGCGAGGTACTTGACCTCTATATGATACATTTTACAACATTGCATTCATTTTTGAAAAGACAGTCTTTCATTACATCGAAAGTTGACGGCAGGCATACCATTTTATAATATTTTCAACTATAATTAACTTAATAATAATCTTGATGAACTCAACGACTCGAATGCAACGTCTTTTGAAATATGCCATGAATGACTCCAATTAATATTTATAGAGTGAGCAAATGCACAGCGGAAGATTTCTTTCGTACCTGAGAATAAACATGCTTCAAAGTGTCAACCAAAAGGTTGGTGAGTTCATTAGTTAAACATAATTAATCATTTCATAATTTTAATAGACCACAAGATTTCATATTTTCATTTCTCATAAACATACGTCCCATGCATAGAGACAAAAATATCATTCATATGGATTGAACACCTGGTAACTGACATTCACAATATGCATATAAGAATATAACCATCATTCCGGGATCCTCCTTCGGACATGATATAAATTTCGAAGTACTAAAGCATCCGGTACTTTGGATGGGGCTTGTTGGGCCCGATAGATCTACCTTTAGAGTTCGCGTCAATTAGGGTGTCTGTTCCCTAATTCTTAGATTACCAGACTTAATAAAAAGGGCATATTCGATTTCGATAATTCAACCATATAATGTAGTTTTAATTACTTGTGTCTATTTCGTAAAACATTTATAAAAATTGCGTATGTATTCTCAGCCCAAAAATATAAAGGGTAAAAAGGCAAATGAAACTCACCTAATGTATTTTGTAGTAAAAATACATATGACGACATTGAACAAGTATAGGGTTGGCCTCGGATTCACGAACCTATATTATTTATATATATATTAATACATAAAATGATAATCGAACAAATTTAGGTATTATTATTAATTGTTATTTTAGTAACTTGTACGTTTCATTAATAACTAAATTAACTATATTTATTTTTATATGCAATAAATAGATAACTAATATTTATTACAAACATTTTAATATAGTTATGTTTTATGTAAATAATATATTTTATGTAGATAACATTTGTTTGTTAACAATAATAATTATAATAATATTAAAAATAATAATAGTAATGATAATAATAAAAATGATCATACTTTTAGTAATAACTAGAAAAAGGAGCCCGCGCGATGCCGCGGGATCTTTGGGTTGCGTATTCATAGTTAGCGGAGCGTATTATAGATGTGTATATGTATTGAATGTAGTCCGATGTATTGAGCATTTTTTAAGTGTCTGTTTCGCGTATAGTTAGTCCCGTTGTGTTCGTAAGATTTTTTTGAGTTGAACGGTGGGCTCGGAAAAATTTAACTCGCACCGAGCGAGAAGATAGGACCCGCTAAAAATTCGGGTGAAATTTGTTTCTTTTATTTTAACAAAATTGTATATTTGCACTACTGTAGTCCCGTTGTGTTCGTAAGATTTTTTTGAGTTGAATGGTGGGCTCGGAAAAATTTAACTCGCACCGAGCGAGAAGATAGGACCCGCTAAAAATTCGGGTGAAATTTGTTTTTTTATTTTAATAAAATTGTATATTTACATTTTTTACCCATGAGAAAATGTAAATTTGGGGGGTCGTTGTGTAAATTGAGGCAAAGGTGAGGGGCCGATTGCAGTGTGAACGCAAAGTCAAAACTACAATCACAAACAATTGAAACTACCAAATTCTCCATGAGTTTTACTATATAGGGGTAATAATAATAATAATAATAATAATAATAATAATAATAATAATAATAATAATAATAATAATAATAATAATAATAATAATAATAAAATGATAAAAATGTTATATGAAAATAATAATAATAATAAAAGTGGTAAAAATAATAGTTGAAATAATAATAATGTTAGTAATGATAATAAACACAATAATACTGATAATGATAATGAAAATGGTAATTTTTAATAAAAATACTTTTGTTAATAATATTAATTTCAAAAATGATAATTTTAAGGATGATACTAATAATAATATTAATAGTAATAATAATCCAAATGCTCATTTTAATGATAATAATAATCATGAGTATAATATTTATAATAATAATAATAATAATAATAATAATAATAATAATAATAATAATAATAATAATAAAAATAATAATAATAATAATAATAATAATAATAATAATAATAATAATAATAATAATAATAATAATAATAATAATAATAATATACTAAATATTGTAAATATAGATATACCAAATCAGTTTTCTTGTTTTCTGCCTCTGACCCGTTAACAGCCCAATAGAAAGATTCGACCCAATCCTCAATCCATATCATAATCGACCCACAATTAGGTTTAAAGTATATCGCAGATTAGGTTTTTTTGCAGTTTTCATTTCAGTCTAAAAGAATTCAGAAGCAGGAACAAATTACAGATCGACGATTTACAGAAGCCTTCGATGATGTTGGGTGACCGGAGTACGAACAGATTAGTATCAGTCACTTGCTCGTCATCGTTATCAGATTCAAAGTATCCTCATCATTCATCAACCGATCACTAAATCGGTCAATCAAATGATTCAAGTATGAAATGATTCAAGTAAGCAATCGATTCGTTATTTACTCTTTTAATTAAATCATCTCTCTCTATGTATATATATATTATGTATTTATTTATTTTATTTTTAATTTTTCAAACATATAAGTAATAAATGGTGTTCTTGGTGGGTTTTGATTTAGGGTAGCGACAACAATGGCCACGATTGTTCCTCATTCAATCAGAATCAAAGACGAGCAGTGAGTAATCGTATAGCAGTGATAATTATCGAGTTGTTTGGTTTACTAAGGTTTAAACAGGATGGCAGGAACGAATATAACAGCTATAGTGATGTTCTTGCCAGGAAAACAGAAGTTTTATAGTGTAGCAGCAGGAGCTTCGCAGGTGAGTTTTGTTTGATTTAATAATTTAGTGAATAATGAATCATAGTTTGTGTTAAATCGTAGATGATAAGGTTGTGGTTGTGTGATTATAAAATTGAAGGTGGAGTTGGGCTGTTTTGACAGGGAACATGATAAACAAATATAGTAGTTCACGTTTGTCGTGGTTAATTTTTATGATAATGATGTTTTGAATTTGATTGAATAATCTACTATGATCTTGTGCTTGTATCCTGGTGCTGAATTCGAACACAAATAGGGAGAATCAACAATTATAATAGATAGTGAGTATGAATGTGCTTACAAAGAATGGTTTTTGTGAAGATGGCAAGGTTGCAGATGGATCTTGGTTTCAAAAAAATAGAGTCAAAACAGTCGTAACAGTAAGTGGTGGTGATGAGATGTTCATGTGATTTGCAGGTTGTTGATTGAAACAGAATATATAGAGTGCAGCAGTAATAGCAGTTATTTTGCAGTCGTGGTTCACGATGAGGGATTTTTGAGAGAGGGATGATGGTTGGTACTCGGACAGAAGACAAGAACAGCAGCAGTTGTTTCATCATGGTGGTGGTTGTGGTGACTTTTGGTTGGTGTTTTGGTTTGACCCCAAACAGAAAAACATAAGCCGTGACCAGTGGTGTGGTGTTCTCGATTGACAGAAGCAAGAAGGCAGGTTGAAGAAATCAAGAAGGAGGATTCAAGTACACATGTTATATATGTGTAATGTAATTATATATTATATAGTAAAGTATTATATAATATTACTTATATTTGTGTGATTGAATCAATTAGAAACAGTGAATAGATTGACACAATCAAATACACTAATAATTTACATTCTGTGATTATTAGTTAGTTGTCTAGTGGTGTTTGTCTAATAGAGAAGGTAGAAATAAAGATAGTTGGTCCAATGCAAAAAAAAAATAAAAAAAATTGAGGTAGTCATATGTACGCAGCATATGTATGTATCTGTGTAGGGTCAACAAGTAACAAGAAACAAAATTAGTTCATGTCTTGTGACTAAAACGATTCACAAGTCAAATAATGACTTCCACATTTATATATTACATTTTACTTATCAATTGAAGTGTCACTCTAAGTTTCTTATGTAAAGGAAATTTTATTCACACATTAAAATGAGTGTCACCCTAATAGGAGTTGGGACTCCCAACTATTTCAATTAAATCTACATCTAAGTCTTTTAACTTGGCTCGATTTTTATTAAAAGCCCAAAAGATATGAATGTTTGTCCCCGCTTCTTTACAAATATACTTCTAAAAAAATTCAATAACTATCTTGATGATTAAAATTGAACTCATATTTTATACTATTATAATCGCACCTTAAGTTTAATGTATAACATTTTACGCTTAATTCTTTGCTAGCATTTCCAAGTCATAATTTAATAAATTTTATTACTTCACAGTCATTTTTACATATTCCATTTTGAAACTTATTTCTCACAATTTTTATTAATGTTTTTCAAATAGTTATATATACATATATTTATACATGTAAATATACTTATAAAAGGTTGTTCGTGAATCGTCGGGAATAGTCAAAGGTCGAATGAAATTGAATACCCGAACATAGTTCAAAATTTTAAGACTCAAGCTTACAAACTTTGCTTATCGCGTCGAAACCATATAAAGATTAAGTTTAAATTTGGTCGGAAATTTCTGGGTCGTCACAGTACCTACCCGTTAAAGAAATTTCATCCCAAAATTTGAGTGAGGTGGTCATGGATAACAATAAAAATGTTTTCACGACACATATGAGCTGATAAATAGAGTTTTAATACTGTTGAATAATATGGATAAGATAATTCGATTATTCGAAGAGTACGAGTGAAGCTATCACAAAAGAATGAAATGAGTAAATGAGATTCGTCTTAACAGGTGACATAGTCACGGTTGATTTTAGAATTTAAGGTGCGTCTTAACTTTTGACAGAGTTAGGGTTGAATTCCGAAATTCAAGGGATTAAAGAAAATCTTCGAAATCTAAAGGATTTGATTCTTCGGCGAGTAAGGAAAATTAAGATCTCTAAAATTAAATACGGTGATCCGCCTCGATTACTCTGTCTGATATTTCCATTATAAATTAAGCTCTTCCTTTCCCTTATTCTCACCATTTCTATACAATCCCCAAATTTAAAAGATTATGAAAATGCTTAATCCAATTCTAAACCCTGATATTTTCCTAATTATCATTTATGTCATCCTTCTTTTTAATCTTCCACCAGAAAATCTGTTTACCTTAATATAACCTTGGGGTGATACTATTCTTAATTATACCGTGTCTTTATATTGTTATTCATATTACTATCCACGGTTTATAACCTCCGGGTTGTGATTGAGTTTTATATCTTCTCTTACATTTTGGAGCTCTTTACCTTTTTATTCTCATCTCGACCTCTAGTACTACAAGTAATAGTCCAAAATTCATAGGTATGGAGTTTTGAATGATTATGACTAATTTTCTACGAGAGAGATTGTTATAGTACGATCTTGGTTTGGCAAATTACCAGAATATCCGGAAAGATAGAACTATTAAGAAGATATGTTCTTAATATGTTTGGAGATTGGTTAGAATGTAAGAGTCGTGTAAATGACACATGATGATGGTACTGTGAATCATCACGTTCCATTAGAAACTCAGCATGACCTACTGTAATATAATCACGTTGATCAAGTGTCATTATATTATACTAACTCATGCATCAGTTCCCAACATTACTTCAATAACATTCATATTTTAAGCTCGAAAGTTTACAGGCTATAGAAACTAACAGTTTCTATATGATGTAACACTGATAGCACTAATAGATTAATGATTCAGGTAAGAATAGTTATGAAAATATCTTCAGAAA
This sequence comes from Rutidosis leptorrhynchoides, assembly GCF_046630445.1. Classification (NCBI taxonomy): domain Eukaryota; kingdom Viridiplantae; phylum Streptophyta; class Magnoliopsida; order Asterales; family Asteraceae; genus Rutidosis; species Rutidosis leptorrhynchoides. Next base: position 214,059,350 of record NC_092335.1, read on the forward strand.
TATGGAGGATATTTATAATGAAAGATACGATGATATCTTGGAATTTTTGAATCAAGTTGTGATGAAGAAATTCATTCAAAATTCTTACTCGAATTTAAAAGAAATTTAGAAACTAAAGTAGTTTCCTTTATGATGTAATATAGATAGTGCGAAGAGATAAATAATTTCGGACAAGAAGAGTTATGAAAATATCCTCAGAAATATCGAAGATATTTATGATGATATTTTGGGATTTCTAAGTTCGATGGTTGATGAAGAAAGATTTTTCGCAAGATTTTAACATGAGTACGAAGCAAGATATTCGTTGAAGGTTTCATCAGATCCAGAATTACCTAGATTCTTTGAATATATGGTATGGTCCTGGTATTTGGCCTTGGTCTCCTTCATGGTTTGCTCAATCTGTTTTTCGGTTCCAAATTTTCTATCGAGCGTTCCCAACACTCTCTTCTTTATCATCAAACTTTTGACCGTTTAGACCATCTACCATTTTTTTATGTTTCCTCTGCATTTAATGCTACGATATTTGAATCATCGGTTATCATTCCGAAGTGATTTCAAGAGAATTGTGTTTTTAGATGATTAAATGCTGATGGTAATATGGTGGAATATAAAAGGTTTCCCGGTAACAATAGAAGAGCACGCATATATATCAAGGTTAAAAAAAGGTTGTTTCGAACGAAAAGTCGAAGTTGACTTGTTGGAGCTGTGACAAAATTGGCTAATTTGGAAAGGGATTGCAAAGTTATTTTCGGTAATAATAACGTTAAAGGATTTAACACAGCTATGCGTTAAACGTTTACTCAGTTTTCGAGAGTTTTCAGGTGCATAACTATACGCATCAATCTTTCTTTCTGTAGATGAAGTGTGGTTGGCTCATCCTCTCAATTGAGGTGTTTTTAAGAATCATGATAGATTTGAAAGCGGATTGTAATCGTTTAGATACAAATGATGTTTAGGACGAAATCAAGTGGCAAACTTGAAGAATTGTTTAGTTTCATATGTTATAATCAATATTTTAATTCATTTTAATTGTCCAATGTCGGCAGTCCACAGTTGATAGTCCACAATTAACAGTCCAATAATTCATATATAGCTTAATATATAATATCCGAATTAATTAATACGTATCGTGACCCGTATACGTCTCAAACTCGATCACAACTCAAAGTATATATATTATTATAGAATCAACCTTAACCCTGTATAGCTAACTCCCGCATTACTGCATATAGAGTGTCTATGGTTATTCCAAATAATATATATAGATGGGTCGATATGATATGTCAAAACCTTGTATACATGTCCCGATATTTAAAGTGCGTAAAATAAATAACAGAAATTAAATGATAAATAAAGTGCGTAAAGTAAATAACAGAAATTAAATGACGATAAATAAAATTGCGATAATTAAATTGCGATAAATAAACTGCGATAAATAAATTGCGATAAATAAATGTAATACGGAATTAACAGTTAGCTAGGAACAGTTAGCTAGAATTTTGTTACCGTGAATTCTTAACAAAATTTCTCATAGTTAATTTGTCTGTTTCTAACAAATTTTATTTTGTCAAATGTTTTCTTCATTATGCCACTTGTTGGATTCTGATAGATCAAAATCCAAATATGAAATTGAATGAAAATGGTTATTCTGCGGTGAACGGATACGTATATCTGTGGGTGTAAGTAGGATAGTAAATGACTGTTGAATCAGATTCGAAGAATGTACACTGTAACTTATTAATGTGAAATCTAAGTATTCCTCGGGTATTACCTACCGGTTAAAATATTTTCACCATTAACAGTTTGTACGAAAGAATTTTTAATTACACTCTTTATGAAAAATATATATATATATATATATATTCTTCAGATATTATCATGGATTTAATGAGTTAATGTGATATTAAACTCATTCGATTTACCGTTAGAACTAGAATATATAATCTCTAAAATATTGAAGATTATATAATCGTCATGTCGAACGAAGATAAATGATGTAGTACAATTCGTAGAACGATGATTAGGCTCGAGATACATAATGAGACGTTGAGGCGTGTGATGTAGAAACTTGGGTTGTTGGTGGTACTGGTATTGATGTTGGTGATACTGTTGGTGCCGGTGATGTTGCTGAAGCTGATACATTTTGTACCATATTTCTCAAGGCTACAACTCGGGCGCGAAGTTCGTTGACTTCTTCCATTACTCCAGGATGATTGTCGGTCGGAACGAGCTGATAAAAAAAATTTAGAATTGTGAATAGAATATAATCGTGACGAGCTACCCTAGAAATAGGCAAAAAAATGGTGTCTCGAACAGGTTCATCGGTAAGTGCTTCAGGTTTTTCGCCAAGAGGGCAATTTGGTAGGTGGAAAGGATCGCCTTCTTCGCATCTCCATTGATTAAGTCGACTACAAACCCATCAGATGAATTGGAGATAGTTGATTGGTTGATTCATTCTGGTGACGCTGACTCCGGAGCTTAGGTGAATATCCATGTCGGAATAGCTGTCGGAATAACTATCGGAATAGTTATTGGAATCTGAGGGACTCAAACTGGTGGAGGGATTTATCTCGTACGATCAGATGAAGGATTTTTGATAAGAAATAGATTATAGAATGTAGATTAGTACCCTGCAATACATAATTTACATATGCATACATAATACTAAAATCCCATAAGTTACGGAGAAATCTACGGAAGCTGTCAGGCAAAATCTACAGTAATAGATACACTAAGATATGAATTAGCAGATACGCTAAGACATGAATTTTGTCTATACACTATTCATGCAATCAATGCAATAAGATGTGTCTAGACTAAGAATGATAAGCAGGCAATTTCCGACAAAAATGATAAGTAAAAGTTTTGACATGCAGACACGGTCGAAGTCCAGACTCACTAATGCATCCTAACACCTATCAGTTAGACACACTAATGCAAGACCTGGTTCGCAAAGACCACTGCTCTGATACCAACTGTAGAGACCCATCCTAATCCATCCGGACGAAGTCCATATCGATTATAAACGATTCACAATAATTGATTACATCGCAAGGTACTTAACCTCTATATGATACATTTTACAACATTGCATTCATTTTTGAAAAGACAGTCTTTCATTACATCGAAAGTTGACAGCAGGCATACCATTTTATAATATTTCCAACTATAATTAACTTAATAATAATCTTGATGAACTCAACGACTCGAATGCAACGTCTTTTGAAATATGCCATGAATGACTCCAATTAATATTTATAGAGTGAGCAAATGCACAACGAATGATTTCTTTCGTACCTGAGAATAAACATGCTTCAAAGTGTCAACCAAAAGGTTGGTGAGTTCATTAGTTTAACATAATTAATCATTTCATAATTTTAATAGACCACAAAATTTCATATTTTCATTTCTCATAAACATACTTCCCATGCATAGAGACAAAAATATCATTCATATGGATTGAACACCTGGTAACCGACATTCACAATATGCATATAAGAATATCCCCATCATTTCGGGATCCTCCTTCAGACATGATATAAATTTCGAAGTACTAAAGCATCCGGTACTTTGGATGGGGCTTGTTGGGCCCGATAGATCTACCTTTAGAGTTCGCGTCAATTAGGGTGTCTGTTCCCTAATTCTTAGATTACCAGACTTAATAAAAAGGGCATATTCAATTTCGATAATTCAACCATATAATGTAGTTTCAATTACTTGTGTCTATTTCGTAAAACATTTATAAAAATTGCGCATGTATTCTCAGCCCAAAAATATAAAGGGTAAAAAGGCAAATGAAACTCACCTAATGTATTTTGTAGTAAAAATACATATGACGACATTGAACAAGTATAGGGTTGGCCTCGGATTCACGAACCTATATTATTTATATATATATTAATACATAAAATGATAATCGAACAAATTTAGGTATTATTATTAATTGTTATTTTAGTAACTTGTACGTTTCATTAATAACTAAATTAACTATATTTATTTTATATGCAATAAATAGATAACTAATATTTATTACAAACATTTTAATATAGTTATATTTTATGTAAATAATATATTTTATGTAGATAGCATTTGTTTGTTAACAATAATAATTATAATAATATTAAAAATAATAATAGTAATGATAATAATAAAAATGATCATACTTTTAGTAATAATAATAATAATAATAATAATAATAATAATAATAATAATAATAATAATAATAATAATAATAATAAAATGATAAAAATGTTATATGAAAATAATAATAATAATAAAAGTGGTAAAAATAATAGTTGAAATAATAATAATGTTAGTAATGATAATAAACACAATAATACTGATAATGATGATGATAGTGCTCCAAATGAACATATATTTAGTAGCAATATCGTTCCAATATGTAAAGTTTTTAAATGTAATTTCCTTATTTTTAGTTGTAATAGTTAAATAAATAAGTGCGAAGACGAAAGACGCAAATCGCTCGAAAATGAAGATTTAAAGACAAAAACGAAGATTTGAAAGACCAAAACATCCAAAAAGCTCAAATGTACAAGATACAATTCAAAAGGTTCAATTTATTGATGAGAAACGTCTAAAAATGACAAGAGTACAAGTTACGAAACGCAAAGTACAAAATATCTCAGCGTACGCAAGGACGTTCGAAAATCCGGAACTGGGACATGAACCAACTCTCAACGCTCGACGCAACGGTGTAAAAATTACAAGTCAACTATGCACAAGAATAAAATATAATATTTAAATAAATCATAATAAGAATAATATTAAATAATAAAAAGTTGTTAATTAAGCATAGTTCAGGGGTCGTAAATGAAAATTCAATTTATAATTTGGCCTATAAAAGAACGATCTATGTTCGATGAATGGGGGAGAGACTTTTTACGTTTCGATCTTTTTTTTTTTTTTTTCTTCTATCTTTTTTTTATTTTTCTATCTATCAATATCAATATCTATATTCTATATCTCTATCATAATGTTAATGTAATAAGATATAACAATAATCTTAATTTTAATTTTAAATTATGATAATAATAAGATTTATGATAGAGATCGTTTGAGTGTGTAAGTCGAAATTCTGTCCGTGTAACGCTACGCTATTTTTAATCATTGTAAGTTATGTTCAACCTTTTTAATTTAATGTCTCGTAGCTAAGTTATTATTATGCTTATTTGAGCCGAAGTAATCGTGATGTTGGGCTAAAATATTAAGACGGGGTTATTGAACTTTGTACCATAATTGGGGTTTGGGCAAAAGACCGACACTTGTGGAAATTGGACTATTGACTATTAATAGATGGGGGGTATTGTCTAATTGAGTGACAACTCATTGGAGTCTGTCGAACCTATCTTCAAATTAATTATCCTAATAATTAATAATGATTATGGTTGTCCTATTTAGTGACGTTCATATGGAATCTATTATAATCATTTAATTAATTATTCGGGTTGGGTAATTGATTATTCAAACTGATCAAGTGGGTAAATTAATATTCATATCTAATCAAAACAGGGGTAGATTACATACAGTGATAACTGGTGTAATTGTTGACAGAAGTGATAACTGCGTCACAGTTTAAATCCTTAATTAGTTGGAATATTTGACTTCGGGTATAAGGGTAATTTGACGAGGATACTCGCACTTTATATTTATGACCGATGGACTATTATGGACAAAAACCAGATAGACGTATCAAATAAACCAGGACAAAGGACAATTAACCCATGGTAATAAATTAAAATCAACACGTCAAACATCATGATTACGGAAGTTTAAATAAGCATAATTCTTTTATTGTATTTCTCATCGTATCTTTATTTACTGTCATTTTATTACTCGCAATTTTATTTACTGTCATTTTATTTATTGTCATTATTTTACGCACTTTAATTATCGTCATTTATCTTTGCGCTTAAAATATAGAATCGACAAACCGGTCATTAAACGGTAAAACCCCCCTTTTATAATAATATTACTACTTATATAATTATATATATTTTGTATAAATATAGTTTTTAAAAATATAGTAAGTATCACCAGCTCCCTGTGGAACGAACCGGACTTACTAAAAACTACACTACTCTACGATTAGGTACACTGCCTATAGTGTTGTAGCAAGGTTTAGGTATATCCCATCCGTAAATTAATAAAACTTGTGTCATATTTTGTAGTATTTCCTAGTAAAAATAATACTATTTCGTACCCTCACGCTACATCATCAAGTTTTTGGCGCCGCTGCCGGGGAGCGCTAAAACGCTATATTTTTAATTATAATAATATTGAAATAAAATATAATAATATAATAATATTGAAATAGAATATAATAATATAATAATATTGAAATAGAATATAATAATATAAAAATATTTAAGAATCAAAATTTACGTAAATTTTAAAAAAAAAAGTCGTATTTATTAAATACTTCAGGGGTATATTATGTAACTTATAATTAATAATTGCTATCATGTCGCTTTCATGTGAATAGTAAATTAATTAATTTATTTTCATTTACTATTCATGAATAGTAAATGAATAAAAAAAAAAGTTTTAAAAAAAATTATAATTATAAAAAAAATTATTAATTTATAAAAAAAAAATCGTTTTAAAAAAAAAAAAAAAAAAAATCGTTTTTTTTAAAAAAAAAAAAAAATTTGTGTAAAAAAAAAAAATATATCGTTTTTTTTAAAAGAAAAAAAAAATCGTTTTAAAAAAAAAAAATTTGTAAAAAAAATAAAAAATCGTTTTTTTTTAAAAAAAATTTTTAAAAAAAAAAAAAAAAAAAAAAAAAACCTAAAAAAAAAAAAAAAAAACAAAAACGTAAAAAAAAAAAAAAAAAAAAAAAAACGTAAAAAAAAAAAAAAAAAAATTATTAAAAAAATATATATATATTTTTAAAATTTTGTCTATAAAAAAAAAAAATGTTTTTTTTTTAGTTTTATTACCTTTAGATTTTTAGACTATAGTCGCAACTTTTAGTATTAAGTTTAGTTTTGCCATAGTTATTTTTACTTCTAGAATTTTTAGGCTTTGCCGTAAAATCCCTTAAGTGCTTATTCCTTATACTAAGTTTTAGGTGCTTTAGAATTTTACGACGCCGTATTTCGCACTACTTTCTTATTTTTATTTTTCGACGCCTATTTTTCGACCTTTTATTTTTCGACATTTTTCGACGCGCAATCTATTTCTTTCTTATTTCTCGCCATTCTAGTTTTTAGGACTTAGAATTTTTTTCTACTTCTTCTCTAAATTTCTTAAAATTACGAAAATTTATTTTAAGTGGTTAAATTGATAGACATCAAAATTTTCTGGTTCGTAGTAATAGTTGGATTTGTACGTGGACCGGGTTATTGGAGCCAAACAGTCCTCAATTATATTGAGACCAAACGAATCCTGCCCCTCTGCTGCATCTTTTGGCTATTCGAAACTTGGGCAAAATCAGAAAAGTCTATTGGTTGGATAACTTATTATAATTTTTCTTTCCTTTTTAAAACTAATAGGATATTCAGTGAATGCACCGAGCAAGACGTTCACCACCTTTTGTACGTTCACCACCTGTAACTCGATCAAGACATCGTTTAACAAATATAGCTGCCGTTGATTTTTCTTTAGACTCGTCATCAAGTCGACCGAGTACTTCAACTCAAATTTCCGATAATCCAGTTTTTAAAACCAATATCACAATTGAGAATCCGGAGAATACTCAGGGACAATTCCGAGACCCTGATCCATTAATTATTCCTCCGGAACCACCAATCATTCAAACAGAGATTGTTGAGGAAATAAACCATTAAATCAGAATCCTCTAGTGATTCGGATACAACAAATCCAATCATGAAAAATCTAGAACCTCTAAGTATGGAAGAACGAATGAGAGCTAAGCGCACTGGCCAAGGTCACGCCATTATTAAACCAGAAGTTAATGCTCCAGATTATGAAATTAAAGGACAAATTCTACACATGGTAACTAATCAGTGCCAATATAGTGGTACGCCGAATGAAGACCCAAACGAACACCTTCGTACGTTTAAAAGAATTTGTACACTATTCAAAATCCGAGAAGTGGAGGATGAACAGATCTATCTCATGTTGTTTCCCTGGACTTTAAAGGGAGAAGCCAAAGATTGGTTAGAATCGTTACCTGAAGGGGCGATTGACACATGGGATGTTTTAGTTGAGAAATTTCTTAAAAGATTCTTTCCGGCATCTAAAGCCGTGAGACTTCAAGGAGAAATTGTTACGTTCGCGCAAAATCCAAATGAAACATTATATGAGGCGTGGACAAGATTCGGAAGGATGCTGAGAGGATGTCCTCAACACGGATTAGATACTTTTCAAATAGTACAAATCTTCTATAAAGGCGTAGACATCGCCACACGAAAAGACATCGACATAACCGCTGGTGGATCCATTATGAAGAAAACCGCAACTGAAGCTTACAAAATTATTGATAACACAGCCTCCCACTCGCATGAGTGGCATCAAGAAAAAGATATCTTTCAATCATCTAAAGTGGCTAGAGCCGATTCTAGCCATGACTTTGATTCCGTTTCCGCAAAAATAGATGCTTTCGAAAGACGAATGGAAAAGATGAATAAAGATATTCACGCAATACGAATCAGTTGTGAGCAATGCGGTGGACCACACTTATTGAAAGATTGTCACATTGAACCAACGATGGAACAACGAGAGAATGTTTCCTATATGAACCAAAGGCCGGGAAATAATTATCAAAATAATTATCAACCGCCAAGGCTAAACTTAAATCGAAATCAAAACATTCTTTACAATCCAAAAGGACCCGAAAATAACTGGTATAACCAACAAGGTCCGAATAACCAACCAACTCAAAACAACACTTTCAATCAACAAAGACCTGGCTTGTATAAACCACCACAACAAACCGAAGAGAAAAAGTCAAATCTGGAAGAAGTGGTATTTAAGCTAGTTGAATCTCAAACACAATTTATTGAAACTCAAACCCAAACGAACGAGAGGTTTGATCAGTCATTAAGAACTCAACAAGCTTCCATTTTGAATCTAGAAAAACACGTAGGTACTCTTGCTAGCATGATAAGTGAGAGGGAACAAGGAAAGCTACCGAGTAATACTGAAGTAAATCCTCGGAATGAGAATGTTAATATGGTTTCAACGAATTCTGAAAAACCAATACCAGAAGATGGGAAAGTTTTAGATGTAAGTAACAATGAAGAAGTTACACCACCACCACCACCCGAGTATGTAAAGCCAGTGGTGGCACCATACAGACCACCCATCCCGTTTCCAAGAAAAGGAGTTGAGTATGAGCAAGTGATAGGTAATAAAGATTGTGATACCTCTGGAAAGAAGAAGAAGAAAAAGAATAAGAAAGTGCAAGAAACAAAAGCCGTAAATATAAACCCGGTGAAGACAGTTCCACCAAATCCTCCACCTAGGGTAGGTGATCCGGGTGAATTTATTGTTCCTTGTGTACTTAGTGACTGTGTCATGTATGATGCACTAGCAGATTTAGGTTCAAGTGTGAGTGTTATGCCTCTTTCCTTATATAAGAGATTAGGTGTAGGTGAGTTAACTCCAACGGATATGAGTGTTCGACTCTTTGATCAAACCATTAAGCACCCAGTTGGAATTGCTGACAACCTACCCATTCAAGTAGGCAATTTAACGTTTCTAGTCGAATTCATTGTCATAGACATAGAAGAAGACCCAAACATTCCTCTAATTTTAGGTCGACCATTCTTAGCGTCCACCAGAGCGTTCTTTGATGTAGGAAACGGTAGAATGACACTTAAGAGTGGTGACAAATCGATCACCTTTATGATTCAAAAGTCTAAATCTCCACCAACCAAAACCGTTGAACCAACAAAAACGATTGGTAATAACCATGTTGTTTTACCAACTCCAACGGCAGTGCTTAACAATAATAAAACGCCTAAGTGTGGGGAAAATGAAGTAACACCTAATGATGACATGATAACAAAGAACCCCGTTGTTGATACGAAATTAAATGATCCTGTTATTAATAGTTCAATGAAAAAACTTATTAAACGGATTCGCGATGCTAAAACCAAGGGGAACTTTAAGTTATGTAACCGGTTAGTATCCAATCTATCACCTAAAGAAAAGGAGAAACTAGTTGAAATTGTGGATATTACACAGGAATCCGACCAATGGCTTAAAGAAAAAGTCACGGATATGCAAGTTGATTATGGACCAAGAGAAATTGACAATGAAGTTAATCACAATTTTGACACCACAGCTACCTAAGTGTGGGGAGATTCAAGTGTTCTAAAAAGAAAATGCTATCTAGAGTTAGTTGTTCTGTTCTCATGTAGTTCTGAGAATGGAATCCGAGTGGTCTTTTCCACTAGCAGACACTAAAGAACTAGTTTTCTCCCTCCATTCTGAATTTTTATTTTTTTTAGGTTTTATTTGAAATTAATATGCATTTTAATTTATGTTTTATTGTGATTTAAAAAAAAACAAAATTTACTTTAATTCATTAAGTTGAAAAAAATGATTTCTAAAATTCGTCGTGAGTTGAAGACTAGGTCATTAAGCCGAAATTGCTTTACCCGAGGGTGGGACGGCAAATTTTGTTATCATTATTTTTAATTTTATTGATCTAAAGTATGCCAAAAAGATATTAGACTTTATAAATTTTTGAACGTGGGGTAATATACCCAACTTCAAAAATATGTATATATATGTTTGTATTTTATATTATGTACAAAACAGGGTAGAACAAAGCACTTTCAAAGACTAACATTAAGTTCAGCAATAGCTACTGATTTTGACGACAAGAAGCAAAATATCAAATGTGAAATAACAATATGTTTGCAAACTCGGTATTTTTAATCACTTTTCTACACTAATCACCCTCATGAATTTATAATTATAGTCTGATTTCATGCAAATGAGGGCATTGCATGATCTCAAGTGTGGGGAAGGGTTATAAATTCTCTCGGGTTTGCACTTAGTTTATTTGTCAAATTTTGTGAAAATTTGAAAAATTTTCAACTAAATGAATTTAAAATCATGTTTATACATATTTATGAACGGTGAAAACTAGGTGATAATACCGAAATTATCGTTACCTCGAAAAGGACATAAATTGAGAAACACCCTAAAACGCTTGAATTCATTTAAAATGAAATAAAAGAAAATAAAAAGGCAAAGAAAGAAACTAAGTGTGGGAAGAATGTACCAAGTTATTCAATTTAAAACATATATCACATATTTTTGTACAAGATTATTGCAGGTACTTTTGTTTTGGATAATACTAATCAGTTTTACCCGATTTACTATAATACTTTTGAAAGAAAGATGGATCTACACGATGAATCAATTCCATCATTTGAAGGAAGTAAAGTCTTCCGAAAAAGACACGCGCTTCTTGATTTAGGTCATGAAGTTGTCGTCCAGACCAGCTGTAGGTTGACGAAAAATCTAGAAAAGTCATCTCTAAAATCAGCAGGAAATCCACGGACCTCAGCATCAAACAGGGTCGCCAAGTGGTCAGACTTATCCTAACCATGAGAGGGTCTGTCTTGTAAAATGGGGAGGGCACCGTGCAAATTAGCTTGATAAGACTAATGAATCAGATCCCCAGAAAGGATAATCTCCTTAAAGATTAAAAATCAGCTTTTAAGACTGATATTACTCAATCCTAGAGATTGACCTTAAAGATTGAGAATTCAAACTCATGGAATTCAATGATATCTAAACTCGAGCTTGAACGAGAAAATATTTTGATCAAAAATACAAACCGATTTGTTTTCTGAAAACCCATTTTCAATGCGTTCATTACCATTGAACGTAAAATCCTGAGAATTCATCAGAATTCATTAGGTCACCTGAACCAAATCGGGTGTCAACCGTAAGAACGGTGGTTGCATAGCATGGTCGGAGACAGGACCTTGTGCCAGACCGAAAAATTATAGGATGATCTTTACTATCGCTCCTACCAAGGATAGTTCTAGCATCCGACACGTTAATAAGACCATAATCATCTGCATGTCACGGGACATTGCCTTAACAGTTTCTTGTTCATCGCTTTCCTTTACAACCGGACGGTAGTTTGCCGAAAGGTAATATACGGGACAAGTAAACTGGACGTGTTGCTTTCCTAATACAAGGTTAGCAAGTGGGTAACACAAAACCACAAGTGTTGAGCTAAAAGTTTCAAATCTGAAACCCACACAACCCACAAAAATATTTTGCAAACACCGGTGAAGGGTTATTCCGGAAAACTTATCTAGGGTAAAAGCTAGATTAAATTTTCAAAAAGATCAAATGTTTTCATAAAGATCCAATTTCCTTAAGGATCTACATTTTAATAGTCATGTGGGACTGTAAACCACCTTTCAAATGTGCACTTTGCTTTGGAAACCGAAAGTAAATCGGCTATTTGATTGCAAGTGTCGTTGACCTAAACCCGAGGCAACTGTGGATGACACACCCACCTTTAACCATCATTACTGTCATTGTTTATACCGCTATATCAAAATCACTGATGTACAAAATGTGATGAATAAAAAAGTGATTCATGTATGTTTTTATTTCAAGTTCTGTATTGCTTGAGGACAAGCAACGCTCAAGTGTGGGGATATTTGATAGTGCTCCAAATGAACATATATTTAGTAGCAATATCGTTCCAATATGTAAAGTTTTTAAATGTAATTTCCTTATTTTTAGTTGTAATAGTTAAATAAATAAGTGCGAAGACGAAAGACGCAAATCGCTCGAAAATGAAGATTTAAAGACAAAAACGAAGATTTGAAAGACCAAAACATCCAAAAAGCTCAAATGTACAAGATACAATTCAAAAGGTTCAATTTATTGATGAGAAACGTCTAAAAATGACAAGAGTACAAGTTACGAAACGCAAAGTACAAAATATCTCAGCGTACGCAAGGACGTTCGAAAATCCGGAACTGGGACATGAACCAACTCTCAACGCTCGACGCAATGGTGTAAAAATTACAAGTCAACTATGCACAAGAATAAAATATAATATTTAAATAAATCATAATAAGAATAATATTAAATAATAAAAAGTTGTTAATTAAGCATAGTTCAGGGGTCGTAAATGAAAATTCAATTTATAATTTGGCCTATAAAAGAACGATCTATGTTCGATGAATGGGGGAGAGACTTTTTACGTTTCGATCTTTTTTTTTTTTTTTTCTTCTATCTTTTTTTTATTTTTCTATCTATCAATATCAATATCTATATTCTATATCTCTATCATAATGTTAATGTAATAAGATATAACAATAATCTTAATTTTAATTTTAAATTATGATAATAATAAGATTTATGATAGAGATCGTTTGAGTGTGTAAGTCGAAATTCTGTCCGTGTAACGCTACGCTATTTTTAATCATTGTAAGTTATGTTCAACCTTTTTAATTTAATGTCTCGTAGCTAAGTTATTATTATGCTTATTTGAGCCGAAGTAATCGTGATGTTGGGCTAAAATATTAAGACGGGGTTATTGAACTTTGTACCATAATTGGGGTTTGGGCAAAAGACCGACACTTGTGGAAATTGGACTATTGACTATTAATAGATGGGGGGTATTGTCTAATTGAGTGACAACTCATTGGAGTCTGTCGAACCTATCTTCAAATTAATTATCCTAATAATTAATAATGATTATGGTTGTCCTATTTAGTGACGTTCATATGGAATCTATTATAATCATTTAATTAATTATTCGGGTTGGGTAATTGATTATTCAAACTGATCAAGTGGGTAAATTAATATTCATATCTAATCAAAACAGGGGTAGATTACATACAGTGATAACTGGTGTAATTGTTGACAGAAGTGATAACTGCGTCACAGTTTAAATCCTTAATTAGTTGGAATATTTGACTTCGGGTATAAGGGTAATTTGACGAGGATACTCGCACTTTATATTTATGACCGATGGACTATTATGGACAAAAACCAGATAGACGTATCAAATAAACCAGGACAAAGGACAATTAACCCATGGTAATAAATTAAAATCAACACGTCAAACATCATGATTACGGAAGTTTAAATAAGCATAATTCTTTTATTGTATTTCTCATCGTATCTTTATTTACTGTCATTTTATTACTCGCAATTTTATTTACTGTCATTTTATTTATTGTCATTATTTTACGCACTTTAATTATCGTCATTTATCTTTGCGCTTAAAATATAGAATCGACAAACCGGTCATTAAACGGTAAAACCCCCCTTTTATAATAATATTACTACTTATATAATTATATATATTTTGTATAAATATAGTTTTTAAAAATATAGTAAGTATCACCAGCTCCCTGTGGAACGAACCGGACTTACTAAAAACTACACTACTCTACGATTAGGTACACTGCCTATAGTGTTGTAGCAAGGTTTAGGTATATCCCATCCGTAAATTAATAAAACTTGTGTCATATTTTGTAGTATTTCCTAGTAAAAATAATACTATTTCGTACCCTCACGCTACATCATCAGATGATGATGATGAAAATGGTAATTTTTAATAAAAATACTTTTGTTAATAATATTAATTTCAAAAATGATAATTTTAAGGATGATACTAATAATAATATTAATTTTAATAATAATCTAAATGCTCATTTTAATGATAATAATAATCATGAGTATAATATTTATAATAATAATAATAATAATAATAATAATAATAATAATAATAATAATAATAATAATAATAATAATAATAATAATAATAATAATAATAATAATAATAATATACTAAATATTGTAAATATAGATATACCAAATCAGTTTTCTTGTTTTCTGCCTCTGACCCGTTAACAGCCCAATAGAAAGATTCGACCCAATCCTCAATCCATATCATAATCGACCTACAATTAGGTTTAAAGTATATCGCAGATTAGGTTTTTTTTCAGTTTCCATTTCAGTCTAAAAGAATTCAGAAGCAGGAACAAATTACAGATCGACGATTTACAGAAGCCTTCGATGATGTTGGGTGACCGGAGTACGAACAGATTAGTATCAGTCACTTGCTCGTCATCATTATCAGATTCAAAGTATCCTCATCATTCATCAATCGATCAATCAAATGATTCAAGTATGAAATGATTCAAGTAAGCAATCGATTCGTTATTTACTCTTTTAATTAAATCATCTCTCTCTATGTATATATATATTCTGTATTTATTTATTTTATTTTTAATTTTTCGAACATATAAGTAATAAATGGTGTTCTTGGTGGGTTTTGATTTAGGGTAGCGACAACAATGGCCACGATTGTTCCTCATTCAATCAGAATCAAAGACGAGCAGTAAGTAATCGTATAGCAGTGATAATTATCGAGTTGTTTGGTTTACTAAGGTTTAAACAGGATGGCAGGAACGAATATAACAGCTATAGTGATGTTCTTGCCAGGAAAACAGAAGTTTTATAGTGTAGCAGCAGGAGCTTCGCAGGTGAGTTTTGTTTGATTTAATAATTTAGTGAATAATGAATCATAGTTTGTGTTCAATCGTAGATGATAAGGTTGTGGTTGTGTGATTATAAAATTGAAGGTGGAGTTGGGCTGTTTTGACAGGGAACGGGATAAACAAATATAGTAGTTCACGTTTGTCGTGGTTAATTTTTATGATAATGATGTTTTGAATTTGATTGAATAATCTAGTATGATCTTGTGCTTGTATCCTTGTGTCCTGGTGCTGAATTCGAACACAAATAGGGAGAATCAACAATTATAATAGATAGTGAGTATGAATGTGCTTACAAAGAATGGTTTTTGTGAAGATGGCAAGGTTGCAGGTGGATTTTGGTTTCAAAAAAATAGAGTCAAAACAGTCATAACAGTAAGTGGTGGTGATGAGATGTTCATGTGATTTGTAGGTTGTTGATTGAAACAGAATATATAGAGTGCAGCAGTAATAGCAGTTATTTTGCAGTCGTGGTTCACGATGAGGGATTTTTGAGAGAGGGATGATGGTTGGTACTTGGACAGAAGACAAGAACAGCAGCAGTTGTTTCATCATGGTGGTGGTTGTGGTGACTTTTGGTTGGTGTTTTGGTTTGACCCCAAACAGAAAAACATAAGCCGTGACCAGTGGTGTGGTGTTCTCGATTGATAGAAGCAAGAAGGCAGGTTGAAGAAATCAAGAAGGAGGATTCAAGTACACATGTTATATATGTGTAATGTAATTATATATTATATAGTAAAGTATTATATAATATTACTTATATTTGTGTGATTGAATCAATTAGAAACAGTGAATAGATTGACACAATCAAATACACTAATAATTTACATTCTGTGATTATTAGTTAGTTGTCTAGTGGTGTTTGTCTAATAGAGAAGGTAGAAATAAAGATAGTTGGTCCAATGCAAAAAAACAAAAAAAAAATTGAGGTAGTCATATGTACTCAGCATATGTATGTACCTGTGTAGGGTCAACAAGTAACAAGAAACAAAATTAGTTCATGTCTTGTGACTAAAACGATTCACAAGTCAAATAATGACTTCCACATTTATATATTACATTTTACTTATCAATTGAAGTGTCACTCTAAGTTTCTTATGTAAAGGAAATTTTATTCACACATTAAAATGAGTGTCACCCTAATAGGAGTTGGGACTCCCAACTATTTCAATTAAATCTACATCTAAGTCTTTTAACTTGGCTCGATTTTTATTAAAATCCCAAAAGATATGAATGTTTGTCCCCGCTTCTTTACAAATATACTTCTAAAAAAATTCAATAACTATCTTGATGATTAAAATTGAACTCATATTTTATACTATTATAATCGCACCTTAAGTTTAATGTATAATATTTTACGCTTAATTCTTTGCTAGCGTTTCCAAGTCATAATTTAATAAATTTTATTACTTCACAGTCATTTTTACATATTCCATTTTGAAACTTATTTCTCACAATCTTTATTAATGTTTTTCAAATAGTTATATATACATATATTTATACATGTAAATATACTTATAAAAGGTTGTTTGTGAATCATCGGGAATAGTCAAAGGTCGAATGAAATTGAATACCCGAACATAGTTCAAAATTTTAAGACTCAAGCTTACAAACTTTGCTTATCGCGTCAAAACCATATAAAGATTAAGTTTAAATTTGGTCGAAAATTTCCGGGTCGTCACAACTGGTCCCCCAGTTGAGGAAAATTCCCCTACCACCCAGATTACAAAAGCAACTAGCCCCGCTCTCGGAGCTGATGATCAATTGACTCAGTTCATTCAAGGACAAAAATAGCTAAATCAGAGAACTGCATCCAGACAAGATCAGACGGAGATACTAATGAGAAATCAATTGGCTCTGCTCAAAAGTTTGGAAACGCAGCTCGGACAGTTATCACAACGCCTTGAAACCCGACCGCAGGGAAGATTGCCAAGTAATACTATCCAAAATCCCCACATAGAAGAAGCAAAGCAAATGGATTCTGTAATTCCAAAGGAAGAACCACGGAGAAGGTCTGCTTGGCTCAAGAACAAATCGACAAATATTTAGAAGCTGACCTCTGAAACTCCAGTTCGCGTACCTTATCCTGGAAGGCTACAAGAAGAACCATACAAGCTTGATTTCTTCAAACTTGATGAAAGATTCCTGGACAATATGTCCAAAGTTCCCAACCAGAAGAGATACATCTGAAGGCTTCTTTCTACAAAGGAGAGGATACCAGACTCTAACAAAATTCCACTGAGTGAAGAATGCTCTGCATTACTCAGAAACTCTCTACCACCAAAGCTAGGAGATACGGGCCGATTTGTTTTCCCGTGTTCAATCTACCAATCTGGAACCATTCATGCGCTAGCAGATTTAGGAGCAAGTATCAACCTAATCCCCTACTCTATCTACAAGAGATTAGAGTTAGGAGACTTGTCACCAACCAAAATGACAATCCAACTTGCCGATCACACAATTCGATATCCTAAGGGCATAGTTGAGAACGTCTTAGTGAAAGTCGACAAATTCTTGTATCCTACGAATTTCGTAGTAATGGATATTAAGGAAGACCTACACACCCCAGTAGTGTTAGGAAGACCTTTCATGAATACGGCTAGGACTGTCATTGATGTGTACAATCAAACCTTGATCTTACGATCACATGGGGAGAGCGTTACCTTCAAAATTGACCGACCAACCGATATTTCTGGACAGGCAGAGATGTTTGCTATTTCCACCAGACGGATCACTTCCGATGACGAGTCTTCACCACCAGCCGATGATATCGAGATGGGTGTCAAATCACAGTCTGTAGATGACCCAGAAATGGAAGAAGAGGATCTCAGCGAAGAAATAGAGGAAGAGGAGGAATCTGAAGAGGAAGAGGAAATGGAAGACGTAAAAGAAACTGCGAAAATATCCGCTCCAAGCATTGAGCGTCATGAAGAAATAATGAGGCTTGAGACGGAAGATCACAGTTTAATCATTCGCTTCAAGAAGAAGACCGACAAGCCTGAGCTTAAGGATATAGAAATTGATCCTGCAAGTATCAAAGTGGAGAATCATAATACTGAAGAAACCCGTTCATCAGACACATCCTCAGAAGAACAATACACCGATGATGACGAGGAAGAGCAACATGAAGACATTCTGAATAACTCACACTCTCCAACCGAACCAGATCAAGGGGAGCTGGACTCTTCTTCAGATCGAATTCCGGTTATATCCACACACGCATACATGATAACCTTCATCAATGATACCGATGAATTTGAGGACATTCTCGAAGCCATCCGAAAATCAACCATTGATTTTTCACTACGCTTAACAGAACAAATCATGGCTATCAGAGAAGAACACCACCTTTATCTTCGAAGAGAAGACAATGATGTTGAAATCCTAGAAGAACGCGTTCAAGACTTTATCAATTCTCTTCACGATCATATCTATCACGAAGAAAGGCAACGAGAGCACAATTCAGTGGTTCGCACTATTCTTGAGACAAGATTCTGTCGAGATCAGAAGATCATTTACTCTAAGGTTTACAACGCCTTAGCCGGATCTGCACTTCCGTTCTCACGAAACCAACGAGCACTACTAACTCTCATCCGGAAGCATATGGATCTTTCCACCGGACGCCCGACTTATCACTCTGATTTGTAAATGATCGAGGATATTCACAGCTTTTTCGCTCTTTTGAAAAGAGATAATTTCGAAAGCATACCAGACAGACTAGTGATTTACGTAACAATTGATCACCACACTGATCTGATTATCAAAGAGTTACGAGATGCTGTTATGGAGGAAGCAAGGCGAAACATTCCGTTCTATCATCTTGAACCAGATCGAGTCAACATTGCCACCTATGTTATGAAGCAGCTATCACGTATCTTCCACGAATCCACAGATCCTAGTTTCACATTTAAAGCTGGATGTCGGGAGATATACTCAAAGACGGTGACATTAATGCTCGGATCAGGATTGCTGTTCACTTCTTTCCAGCTTCATCTTTTAACAAATCTGTGCAAAGCTACAGACTCCTACTGTGGAGATCACCGTTCCGAAGACTTCAAAATTCTAAAGATATAGTTTCTGACATTATTTGAAGACCTCCGAAATGAGCATCCCATCAGAGAAATAATCACCACCAGCACTGCTTCTATGATTGACATTCATGGGTCAACTCGCAGAGCCATATATCATATTTTTATCGGACTTCAAGACTTATCAAGAGCCGAAACTGCACACTACTTATCTTTCAGAAGATCTTCAAGAGAAGTACCGGATCTTTTACCACTATTGGTCCGACACTTTCTCAGGATTCACCCTCCAAGACTCACATTCACTCGAGAAGACCAAGATCACAATCATCAGCGAGGAATATTTGCTTTTTAAAGCATCACTACGGTCGAGCCAACGACCTTAAACAAAAGCGCTTCTCGGGAGGCAACCCGTGCAATAAAGTAGAGTAGAAGGAAAAAAGATGACAAGTGAGCCGATAAAGACGCAAGGATTAGAAGCCATCCGCATCTGCTAGGGGTATTTCTTTCTTTTCGCTACTAGCTCAAGATTCAAACTATGCCACATCCCAGCTTATCACTAAGTGTGGGATAACACCCAATAAAGCACTAGACAAATACTCCCAAGTCTTCAACTAAAACTCCTAAGTGTGGGATACACTAGGAACATTGAGGACAATGTTCGTCTAAGTGTGGGATGTTGGTATCTTTTTATGCTGTATTATAATAAACTATTACGAAGATTCCAAGTCCTTAAGCTAAATTTCAAAATTTTTGCAAAAGAAACCCTTTTCGAAAGAAGTATTTTTGAAAACCTGAAACGTTTGTTAATAAAAATAAGGTTTAAGTAAGGTGGAAATCTTGTTAGATTAGAATCTCTAATAGAGCATTGCATGACTAAGGCATTATCGACCTAAATTGATTATGGTAAGGCACCCCAAATAAGACCAGCATTCGTCTTTAATGCTTCACTATTTTCCGTTGAGAGTGCCGATGTCTGTGATCAGAATCAGAACTTGCTTTAGATCTACATCTCCAAGCAGCGAAACGTGATTCGGTTGTAATCAAAAGAGCTAGCCATTTGTCAAACATAAGCCTTCCTCACCTCCACCACTTCTACTCCACATCACCTTTACTATTACTCGAAAAATCCAGAAAACGAGAACTTATTCCGAAAACCCAATGTTATAAACCTCTCAAGTATCATGGCAAAGGTCTTGAAAAAGTTTACCGGCTAAAAGTTTCTCGAGATGAAGTATCTTAAAAAAAATATATATATATATATATATATATATATATATATATATATATATATATATATATATATATATATATATATATATATATATGTATATATATATTTGTATATATATATGTATGTATATATATATATGTATACATATATATATATATATGTATACATATATATATATGTATACATATATATATATGTATACATATGTATATATGTATACATATGTATATATGTATACATATATATATATATATGTATACATATATATATACATACATATATATATATGTATACATATATATATATGTATACATATATATATATATATATATATATATATATATATATATATATATATATATATGTATACATATATATATATGTATACATATATATATATATATATATATATATATATATATATATATATATATATATATATATATATATATATATATATATATATATATATATATAGTTCTGAAAAAAGGAGCAGAACTAAATAAGAGAAATGCCGAAGAGAACTCAACCGAAAATGATTATCAAATGAAGAAAAGTTCAAAAGTGCTTCTCAAAATACTTTAGCATTCCTATCTATCCGAATAAAAGTCTGTATAAAGACTACATTACCCTTTATCTCACCCCTCAAAAACAACTTCACTACCACTCCAAAATTCCTTTTCCATCATTGACAAAGGACCCATAAAGCTGAGATTACAACCATTCTCGCCTTAGCAGCAAGGATTTGAGTCTTTATCAAGCCTATGACGATGGGTGCAGCATGACTGGCTATGAGCGTTTTCATTTCTTAGATCTATAGGGAACCCTAAACACTTGAGTAATTTGAGTGACCCGTGAAAGCTAGCCTATGTCATGTAACCTCCTCGCATGCTTGCAGAGATAATTTCAAGCCTAACATAGATAACTCACCTTATCTTTTGCTCTTATAATAAAAGCAAACCGTTTAGGCTATTAGAAAAGAAACGTCGAAAAGATTCTTAAGGAAATAAGAGTTTGCTTGAGGACAAGCAAAGTCTAAGTGTGGGATATTTGATATCGGCTAAAAAGTCACGTTTTTACCCCGGTATTAAGGCCCAAAAACAAGAAAGATGCGAACTTTTTAGGCAAAATACCCACTTCTTCAATTAGAATTGAAGAACAAGTAATTACGAAGGCGGTGCAAAAAGAATCAAGAGAATCGGAGCTAAAATGAAGATTCTAGAGCAAAAACGGTGAAAGACAAGAAATCAAGTTACGATCCAGTGAATCAAGGCTGACCAGCACCAAAAAAGGCCTGCCATACGGCTTGCCAGTATGGGGTACGGCCTGCCAAACGGCACCAAGAAACGGGCTGCCAAGCAAACGGCTTGCCAAATACGGCCTGCCAAACGGCTTGTCATACAGCTTGCAGGCAAAAAACTTTGCTTATTTAAAGGGTCTTTGTCATTCATTCCAACACACACTTCAATTCACTTCTTTCTCTCTCTTGTACAATATTAGTCATACTCTCAAGGCCTTCGACTTCGGGCGGGAAAGCTAGTATCCGGAAAAGAACTCTGAAGATTGTATTAGGAGCGGTCTGGAGTCTTGAAGTTGTCACTTTTGTATTCAGAACTCGTTTAATCTACTGGTACTTCTATCCTTTATCTTATATAATGTTTTATGATATTGTTGCCATGATTAGCGAGTAGTTATCTTTAGTGTATACTATGATTGCAGTTATAATGCCGAAATAATATTATGGTCTGTGCATGCTGTTGAAATGCTTTCCGATTATGCTTTAAACTCAATCGCCTTTCCAACTAATAGAACGTAGTTATAGGCTCTGTTATTGGGAAGTCGCGAACCCCAATTCAGAGTACACTATCTGTATCACTCCTTGGTAAGAGAAGTCTATCGGATACAACATAAGATTGACTGAGGTACACCGGTTGTAGTAAGTCTATCAAGCTTTGGATTCTGACCGAGGACTCTTTTGTAGTGAAACATCTGACTAGACCCTTCGTACATTGTTGGTCCTAGACCATGCTAGTGTAGTCACCAAGCATATAAACTTCGTACGTGCACGCTGAAGCACAGCCGTTGTTGTAAGCTGTACCTCTGCTAAGTAAGGCCATGAAACCCGGTTAGTGTTGACCAGTACACTGCACCATAACGCGGTCTCAAGCATTGCACCCCGCTTGAGGGATTCTTAGTTAATTAAGGAACTGTTTGTTTAGACACATAAAGGATTGGACCATTAGGATAACCAAACGTGTTCATAGAAGTCAGTTTGACTTGGCCATGGTGTTCTTTATGGTTGAACTCTTTTTAAGGGCCTAACTATCTTTCAAAACCAATCATTAACGAAAGCATTGAAACACATCACGTCTCTCGGATATAGTAAACCATGTATTCTATTATGCTTAAGAAAGTTTAGACCATTTTGGAATGTTAATACGTCACCCAAGCTTATGACTAGTTTAGACTACTTTAGCTTACTTTAGATTATCTTAGTTTATTTGCGAAAAATTAAAAACAAAAAAGGCATACCCAGTGTATGACCCAAACCCGATCTAGACCAGGGCCGTTGTTATTCGTACCTGATCCAGACGCAATTATCTCTAAAGCACGCAAGGAAGCACGAATCAGAAATCAAATGGCATTACGCGTTACTTTAGCAGAAAACACCAAACCCTCGATTGAAGGTCGAGGAGGACCAATCAGATTTCCAGAGATTCAAGGACCTAGAACTTTTCAAGAGATCAATTGAACAAATAACAATAAAGTTACAAACTTCGGAATCAATTGATCTATTCAATTATGAATAACACATAAAAGAATAAACAAATAGAAAAGATTATTATTATTGAATTGGCGAATTGGAATGAATACAAGTTCTCTATTTATAATTTGAGAAACACGCTTCTCAAATCTTTGAAGATCTATTCCAAACAAACTATTCAAAATATAAGGAAACTAGATAATATCAAATCTCTTCAATAATCTTCTCCTAGAAATCAAAGATATTCATTTTGATGGAATCTCTTCATTCTTATCTTCAAGGATTTCACTCGTATTTGATATAGTCTTTATCTCTTATCAGTATCAGTAGAATCTGTGTTACTTGTTCAGCAGAGTCTGTGTTCTTCAATCTTTCAAACTCTAATTGTACTGACTTAATTTTCTAGACTCAAATTACTTTTAGCTAAGACTTTTTGACTCAGATTCACATATTTCCTAACAAATGATTTATGGACACAATTGCAGAAACAAAGTTGGATTAAAAAATCAGATATGATTATTCGAAAACTAAATTACTACGACTATAATACAAAGCAAATAGAAATTTAAATTGAACTTTTAAATGGAAAAATAACTACGGCGAGTATGTGTTAACATACATTTCCTTCTCAAGTTGTTTTCTAATGAACTCAATTGTATGCGCAGTGACTTTATCCACCTTGTTGAACCCACCAAACTCATCAAAGTCAAGAATCTGGTGTTTCAATTAAAAACCCTAATACCAACTTCCGGTGATGGTGACAATGATGATAAACGGAGAGCGAGGGGTACGATATGAGGATGAAGTCGATGAAACGTGTACGCTTGATGTTTGTTCACGAATTTGGGTAGAATTAAATCTGGATTTTTTTGTTCAAGAATTTGGGTATAGATCTTGACTTAATTTTACAAATCATTACTTTTCTATTGCTATTAGTAATATATGAGGTGGAGGTTTTGATATTCGAAAATGGATATAAGACCACTATTAACGCGGCGTGACTGCACCGATTTCACCACCATCACGCTACCATGGCATTACAGCGCAGCGTAATGGATGCCAAAAAGTTGTGGCGTGATGAGAGCATCACGGAGGAGAAGATGAAGGCATAAGGTTGATTTGGACCAATGAGGTTGCTTGTGACAACCCGTAAATTTCTGGCAAAATTTAAACAAAAATCTTTATATGATTTCATTTAACCTTGACTAATTTCGACGATTCACGAACAATTATTTGTAAATAATTACGCATTAATTTGATATATTAATATTATTATTATTATTAATATCCTTTTTAAACAAGATATCAATAATTAATATCTTTATTATCAGTATTGTTATTATGAATAAAAAAAAATATTGACAAATATTCTTGGAAAAGTAGTAAATCAATTTGTTTATTTTAAAAAAAAATATATAAAAAAAATCCTTAAAATAAATGATTTTTTTAATAAAATAAATAAATAAATAAATAAATTACTTTTTAATTAAAAATTATAATGGAAAACTACTTTTATTATTTTATTTTATGCATTATCCCATGACCTAACATTTAATACTTTTGAATTTTAAAATCCCATTAAAAATTAAAATATTTCTTTTTCTTTTAATTATTTTATTCTTTTTACCTAATTTTTTCAAGTATAAATACCCCTCATTTCTCATTCAAACTCACACCAAAATTTCTCTCATTCTCTCTTTGAAGAATTACTACTAGTAAGTATTCTTTTCTTACTTTTTACTTTTTACTTTTTACTATTTACTTTGGTTTATTATTATTTTTACCGAAACATGTAAATAATGTTATAAATTATATGCAATTAAAATTAAAATAAATAACATGTTATAATTAGTAATATATGTTACTAAAAATTATAAAAGTATTTTATGAATTAATATATATGAGTTATAATTAAAATCGAATTAATGAATATATATGTATATACGCACCTAACGTGAAGGTTATAATTAAAGATAGCGTACAAAGACTACAAACATCACCGCTACTTGTGGCCTAGGGTGATACTTGTTACCATTATGGGACACTTGTGGATCTCGAATGCCAAGACTTAGATTCTGGTCAAGAGATCCTGGGTCGCTCGGTAACAATAGATCATTCGAGTGACTTGCATGTTAGCGACGAAGTTTGGGCGAGATTGTACAACATCTTTGTTAAGAATTATAGCCTGAACATTCTTAAACTAGAAGCTTACTATAAGTGGAAGTTTTTCATAAATAGTAGGTTTCCAAAAATAGAAACTTTTGAGAAATAGGAACTTTTCTCGAAAATCGTCACTGTCAATATAGTTGCTATATTAATAAACATACTTTATGTCAAGTTAGACATTAACTAATCAAACGTTATACCTCAAGGTTGATATCCAGATCACTTACTTTCTTTACTTTCCTTCTTGCGTGGAATACTTCAACTGCTATTTAATGTGAGTTCATCTGCTCCCTTTTTATCTATATTTTTGGGCTGAGAATACATGCGCAACTTTTATAACTGTTTTACACGTATCAACTATTAAACTGTGATATGTTGGGCTATGACCAGCAAGTTCCCAACCGAAAAGTATAAACGATAACTTGTTACGGGGCAAACTTGAAAGTCTAGTCTAAATATCAGTACCAACTGTTAAAACTATGCTATACCTGGCTATGTCTGACTAAGTCCCTACAGTGATATTTTTAATTGCTGCGGCATTCTTAATTATTAGGGATAGGCCTATCGGGAGTAACGTCCCCGATACATTTGACTAAGTCTTTGTATTACTTGATAATGAAATTAAACGACAAGGACAGAACAACTTGTCACGGGGCAAACAACGTTTAGTCTAAATATCACGCACTGGCATAACTTTTTGATCCTGTGGGAGATCAACTTGACTGGATCTAAGTGATCTACTTATGAAAACAAATCTTGTGGTCTAACACTATTACTGAAATCATTATTTATGACAAACCTATGAACTCACTCAACCTCGTGTTGACTTTTTAAGCATGTTTATTCTCAGGTACTTAAATATTGCTTCCGCTGTATATCTACTGCTTTGATGATGATTGCTTGCTATGTTTGGAGTCTTCATTACATATCATATCAATTAAAGACATATTTATCTTCCGCTACAAAACTCAACAAAACGTCTCATGTAGAGTTGTTCTCGTTTATACAACTGTAATTTGATATAATTAGTGATGTCATTCTCTCAGGCCCTATTTGGAGGACGTGACAGATTGGTATCAGAGCAGGTTGTTGTAGAAAACCAGGATTGCATTTAATGTGTGCCTTATACCATTAGGTACCTTAGCAATGTAGGACTACAACTATCCTTGACCATAGTTGTAACACCCTAGGCAAATCCCACATCACCCACGAACATGAGTGATCATGGGATTATAAGGTAATACTCACGCTTAAATGACACAACGCGTTTTGGGATCACAGGCTGAGTAGAAGTGCGAGTACATTGTGGTTAAGCGTGCTCGGGCGAGAGCACTACCAGGATGGGTGACCTCCTGGGAAAGTGCTTCTCGTGTGTGGTCGCCAAGAAAAAGCCGTGCGCCTGCGGGCAAAGCGGACAATATTGTGGTCATGTTAAGCTGGGGTGTTACAGAATGGTATCAGAGCCACTCATGTGCCGTTGGGGGTGGTGGGGCAAACCTCATCGAGGACGATGAGTCCCTAAGGGGGGGTGAATGTAACACCCTAGGCAAATCCCACATCGCCCACGAACATGAGTGATCATGGGATTATAAGGTAATACTCACGCTTAAATGACACAACGCGTTTTGGGATCACAGGCTGAGTAGAAGTGCGAGTACATTGTGGTTAAGCGTGCTCGGGCGAGAGCACTACCAGGATGGGTGACCTCCTGGGAAAGTACTTCTCGTGTGTGGTCGCCAAGAAAAAGCCGTGCGCCTGCGGGCAAAGCGGACAATATTGTGGTCATGTTAAGCTGGGGTGTTACAATAGTGCCTTTAATTATTGCCTTTAACGGTTAAATACTATACTATACTTTAGAAAACTTCACTTATCTTAGAATGTCGTGCCAATCTAAGAACTCTGCTCACTTTCCTAAGTATTATCCAATTACGCAACCGCATTTAAATGAGACACCATGATTTCTGAAATTCTTGACATTCCTATGTCATCTATCATGGTTTTGTGTATTACATATGTATTACATAAAATATTATCCATGATTTTTGAAACTCCTACAATTGTTACTATTCATACTCAAACGTATATAACTCCCTGTTATATCACGTACATATATGCCTTATACCTTTATGCATCGGTTTGCGAACCCAAAAATGTCATTGGGTTATCACAGTATACGAATTGAAAGTCTTTAATCGAAAGATTATTAGATTACATACTTATCATTTTATAATCTCGACACGTCATACTTCCATTATTGGAGTATAGACAAATCATATCTTATCATATCTATCCCAATAGACCTTGTCTACCACTTTTCCTAAATTTCCTCCGTAAATTACGGGAATCTTTTTGCTATAAATACGTATTCAAGGAGACGAATATATCATTCAGTATTCAATACCCATTTCATATCAAACCCTATTCCAAACACATAATATGGATTTCTCACCTGATTCCTCAAGTTCCTCTAGCTCCGAAGATAACGTGACGGGAGCACACCCACCGATCAATTACCGTAATTTCTTCAGAAAATGGGGATGGGTTCGCGAAATACTCACCCTATGTAGAAACGAAGAAGGTACTCCTTATCATGAGCCAAAATTACTACCAAACGTCGGAGTACTCGATCCGCTTACCGACGAACCTGTTCGTAATACCGTTTACACTCTTTTCGCAAGGATTTTTCGCCTCGAAGGTCGACTCGATGTAGCCCAAGACAGTATTCGTCCTCTACTCCCGAATTCTAACCAGATTGGGTTATTAGAAGAAGTTAGAAGACTTAGAACTAAATATCAAGAATTGACAAACCTTACGGAGGAATGGGTAGAACAAATCCATAGACTCGAGTGTAAAGTAGAAACCCTGGAGGAAATGGTGCACGATTTGGAAGCTAGGCTCACACCTACTACCCAAGTACCACAAACAACACCAGCAGTATAACCAGCACCACCAGTACCAGCAATACCGCCAACATCACCAACACCACAAGCACTGAAGGCACCAGTATCAGCAACAGCAACGCCAGTACCATCGACACCATCAACATCACCACCAACAGTATCAGCTTCACCAACAACAACATCCGCATCCCACGCCTCAACATCACACTCGGTACCTCAGATATCAACATCATACGTCCCATAGATACCAAGGAATATTAGTAATAATGAGTTAAGATGTATTGACTCATTCTTCGTGAAGAATTATATATGTATACTTTATATATATATATATATATATATATATATATATATATATATATATATATATATATATATATATATATATATATATATATATATATATATATATATGATTTGGAACAATAATAAATCTTGTCGTACTAAGCAATTACGTGTGAATCTCAACTAGTATGTACTACTTGGTTAATTCATACCACTAATATGCTATGATGTACACCCTTCGTTAATGACTTAACAATTGTTAATCACTGCTTCAACACAATAAACTCCATTTCATAATAAATCAAGTGTAACGATGAATGTATTGATTCATAACTTCATTAGCGAAATATTTCGCGACAATTATGAAATCTCTAAGGTTTTAGAGATTATTCATTCTCGTTTCAACCGTAAATCAAATAAGTTTAATATTATACTAACTCATTAAATCCATGATTACATCTGAAGGAAAATATATATGTATGTATATTTTCATAAAAACTGTAATTAAAACTCTTTTGTACAAACTGTTAATTGTGAAAATATTTTAACGGGTAGGTAATACCTAGAAATATTTATATCTCACATTAATATGTTACATTGTACATTCTTCAATTCTGATTCTCATGAATTATATTCATTCGTATTCTATGATGAATTATCACATCAAACCACCGAAATTATCATTCGTTACTTTTAAAATCAATAACGCCTATTCGTTAACCATTAGATCCATTGACGATTACAATCAGCGTTTAATCATCTAAAAAATAAAATTTCTTGAAACCATCTCGGGTTGATAACCAATGATTCAGATATGGTAGCATTAAATGCAGAGGAAACAGAAGAATTTTCCTCGTCATTGGATCTTAGAAAATTCTAAGATATCACTGATAATGCTAAAAACGAACATATATTTCATAGCATTATTCCTCAAGAAAGACAAGCTTTTAGTTGCAATTGTTCTATTTACAAATGATATTCATTTAAATAATAAAAGGTGAAGACAAAAGACAGATTCGACGAATTGAAGACGCAAACGACCAAAAAGCTCAAAAGTACAAAATACAATCAAAGAGGTTCCAATTATTGATAAGAAACGTCTCGAAATTACAAGAGTACAAGATTCAAAACACAAAGTACAAGATATTAAATTGTACGCAAGGACGTTCGAAAATCCGGAACTGGGACCAGAGTCAACTCTCAACGCTCGACGCAACGGACTAAAAATTACAAGTCAACTATGCACATAAATATAATATAATATTTAAATAATTCTTATAATTATTTATATATTATATAATATATTATAAACCGTCGGCAAGAAAGGCTCCAAACTTGTGTGAGCTGTAAAAGCAAACTCCGCGAGTTGCGGAGTTTGCAGTGCAAAAATTACGCGAGTCGCGGAGGCCCAAAAACTGAAACTCCCTATAAAAGCAAACGAATTCTGATCGCAAAGATCCATAATCTATCTCTCTCTATCTATATACGTAAAATATATATATAATTTATATTTTAATTTTAATTTTAATTTTAAATCCTAATAATAAGGGTATGTTAGCAAATGTTGTAAGGGTGTAAGTCGAAATTCTGTCCATGTAACGCTACGCTATTTTTAATCATTGTAAGTTATATTCAACCTTTTTAATTTAATGTCTCGTAGCTAAGTTATTATTATGCTTATTTAATCCGAAGTAATCATGATGTTGGGCTAATTACTAAAATTGGGTAATTGGGCTTTGTACCATAATTGGGGTTTGGACAAAAGAACGACACTTATGGAAATTAGACTATGGGCTATTAATGGGCTTTATATTTGTTTAACTAAATGATAGTTTGTTAATGTTAATATAAAGATTTACAATTGGGCGTCCCTATAAATTACCATATACACTCGATCGGACACGATGGGCGGGGTATTTATATGTACGAATAATCGTTCATTTAACCGGACACGGGAATGGATTAATAGCCACTAGAATAATTAAAACAGGGGTGAAATTATGTACAAGGACACTTGGTATAATTGATAACAAAATATTAAAACCTTGGGTTACACTCAGTCGACATCCTGGTGTAATTATTAAACAAAGTATTAAAATCTTGTTACAGTTTAAATCCCCAATTAGTTGGAATATTTAACTTCGGGTATAAGGATAATTTGACGAGGACACTCGCACTTTATATTTATGACTGATGGACTGTTATGGACAAAAACCAGACGGACATATTAAATAATCCAGGACAAAGGACAATTAACCCATGGGCATAAAACTAAAATCAACACGTCAAACATCATGATTACGGAAGTTTAAATAAGCATAATTCTTTTATTTCATATTTTATTTCTTTTATTTTATATTTAATTGCACTTCTAATTATCGCATTTTTATTGTTATTGTATTTAATTGCACTTTTAATTATCGTACTTTTTAATTATCGCAAGTTTAATTTAGCGCACTTTTATTATTCGCAATTTCATTATCGTTATTTACTTTACGCTTTTAATTAAGTCTTGTATTTATTTATTATTTTACATTTGGTTTTAACTGCGACTAAAGTTTTAAAATCGACAAACCGGTCATTAAACGGTAAAAACCCCCCTTTATAATAATAATATTACTTATATATATTTGTATTTTTATAAAAGTAAACTAATATAGCGTTAAGCTTTGTTTAAAGATTTTCCCTGTGGAACGAACCGGACTTACTAAAAACTACACTACTGTACAATTAGATACACTGCCTATAAATGTTGTAGCAAGGTTTAAGTATATTCATTCTCTAAATAAATAAATATCTTGTGTAAAATTGTATCGTATTTAATAGTATTTCCTGCTGAAATTAATAGTATTTTATACCCCTTAGCTTTAAACATCAAGTATTTTTGGCGCCGCTGCCGGGGAGCTCTTAAACGCTGGAAGCGCAACGCTAATTAAAAAAAAAAAAGATTTTTAGTTTACTTTTATTAAAATTCGTTTTTATAAAAATACGTTTTAAATATTCAAAAATATAAAAAGAAAAACAAAAATATAAGTATTTTTAAGATTTTGTTAAATATTTAAGTTTTGTAACGTTTCTTTATTTGTATTTTATAAAAATATAAGTTTTATTTAAATATTTTGTGTTTATTTATAACATATATAAAAAAAAATGATTTTTTTAATATATATATAAATCTATTTTTAAGATATTTATAAAATTATAAAGTAGTTCTATTTTTATTCTAATTTTTAAAATATAAGTTTTTATTATATAAATATTTTAGATTTTAAAACAGAAAATATAAAACAGAAAATATAAAATAAAAAAAGAAAAAAGAAAAAACGCGTCGAATTTTAAACAACCTGTCATTTGAATTTTGGAACCCCGCGACTAGCGGAGTTTTCTGCTTCGGGAACCGCAACTCGCGGAGACACCCTGACACCGACAGAAACCCTAATCTGCATTTAATTAGGAGTAATTATTAATTATTATTATTATTAACCCTAAATACTTATTATTATTATAATTAATTTTATTTTAAGTTTCTTTTTATTTAATTTATATATTTAGTTAAATTAGTTTAATTAAAATATAAAATTAATAGTTTTAATAAATAAATAATATTAATATTTTTATAAAAATTTGTAACTTTTTACAACTTTTTGTATATTTTTATATTTTATCCCTTTTTAATCGTTTTAGCGTAATATTTGTATTTTTAGCTCATATTTAGTTTTAAACTTAGTTTTTGCCATAGTTATTTTTACTTCTAGATTTTTAGGCTTTGCCGTAAAATCCCTTAAGTGCTTTTTCTTTAGACTAAGATTTAGGTACTTTAGAATTTTGCGACGCCTTTTTAAGTTTTAGTTTCTTTTTAAGTTATTTCTATTTGGAATTTAGTTTTTCCTGTAAGCTTTAATATTTTTAGACACCTTTTACCTATGTATCAATTATCATTCCAATTAGTAATCTCAATTTGCGATTATAATTTTAAGTTAGTTGTAGTAATAAGGTTAGGTTAGTCAAGTGTTTTTAAGTTTTATAAGTTTCTTTTATTTTTCCGTCACCTTTTATTTTTCAACCATTTTTCTTTTTCGACCTTTTTCTACGCACTCTTTTTCTTTCTTATTTCTCGCTATCCTAGTTTTTAGGACATAATTTTTTTTTTTAATCTACTTCTTATCTAAATTTCTTAAAATTATGAAAATTTATTTTAAGTGGTTAAATTAATAGACATCAAAATTTTCTGGTTCGTAGTAATAGTTGGATTTGTACGTGGACCGGGTTATTGGAGCCAAACAGTCCTCAATTATATTGAGACCAAACGAATCCTGCCCCTCTGCTGCATCTTTTGGCTATTCGAAACGTGGGCAAAATCAGAAAAGTCTATTGATTGGATAACTTATTATAATTTTTCTTTCCTTTTAAAAACTAATAGGATATTCAGTGAATGCACCGAGCAAGACGTTCATCACCTTTTGTACGTTCACCACCTGTAACTAGATCAAGACATTTAGCAAATATTACCGCCGTTGATTTTTCTTTAGAATCGTCATCCAGTCGACCAAGTACTCCAGTTCAAATTTCCGATAATCCATTTTTTGAACCCGACCTCACAATTGAGAATCCGGAGAATATTCAGGAACGATTCGTAGATCCTGAACCACTAAATTTTCCTCCGGAACCACCAATCATTCAAACAGAGATTGTTGAGGAATGAACCATTAAATCAGAATCCTCTAGTGATTCCGATTCAACAAATTCAATTATGGAGAATCTAGAACCATTAAGTATGGAAGACCGAATGAGAGCTAAACGCACTGGCCAAGGTCACGCAATTACTCATCCAGACATTAATGCGCCAGATTATGAAATCAAAGGACAAATTCTACACATGGTGACTAATCAATGCCAATTTAGTGGTGCGCCGAAGGAAGATCCAAATGAACATCTACATACCTTTAATAGGATCTGCACACTATTTAAAATCCGAGAAGTGGAGGATGAACAGATATATCTCATGTTATTTCCCTGGACTTTAAAGGGAGAAGCCAAAGATTGGTTGGAATCGTTACCTGAAGGGGCGATTGATACATGGGACGTATTAGTTGAAAAATTTCTTAAACAATTCTTTCCTGCATCTAAAGCCGTAAGACTTCAAGCAGAAATTGTTACATTCACACAGAAGCCAAATGAAACTCTATATGAGGCGTGGACTAGATTTGGAAAGTTATTAAGAGGATGTCCGCAACATGGTTTAGACACCTGTCAAATAGTACAAATATTCTACCAAGGATGCGACATCACTACAAGAAAAGACATAGATATAGCAGCTGGTGGTTCTATTATGAAGAAAACCGAAACTGATGCTTACAAAATTATTGATAACACTGCTTCCCACTCACATGAGTGGCACCAAGAAAAAGATATCGTTAGATCATCTAAAGCAGCTAGAGCCGATTCTAGCCATGACTTAGATTCCATTTCTGCAAAGATAGATGCTGTCGAGAGACGAATGGAAAAGATGACTAAAGATATTCACTCAATACGAATTAGTTGTGAGCAGTGTGGAGGACCACATTTGACAAAAGATTGTCTCAGTATTGAATTAACAATGGAACAAAGAGAGAATATTTCATACATAAACCAAAGGCCTGGAAATAATTATCAGAATAATTATCAACCGCCAAGACCGATTTACAATCAAAACCAGAATTATAACCAAAATATTCCATACAATAACCAACAAGGTCCTAGCAATCAACAAGTATCCAATAATACTTACAACCAGCAAAGACCTAATTTTCAAAACAAACCACCACAACAAACCGATGATAAAAAGCCGAATTTAGAAGATATGATGACGAAGCTAGTTGAAACTCAAACGCAGTTTTTCACATCTCAGAAACAAACTAATGAACAAAATGCTCAAGCATTTAGAAATCAACAAGCTTCTATTCAAAATCTGGAACAAGAAGTAAGTAACTTAGCAAGGTTAATAGGTGAAAGAAAACCGGGAAGTCTACCTAGTGATACAAATGCTAACCCCCAGAATGAAACAGCTAAAGCCATTACCACAAGAAGTGGTACAACACTTAAACCACCTAAAATACCTATAACTTCTGATGAAGCTATTCCTACTCCACAAGAACCACAACCTAATCAAGATAAGGAAAATGAACCGGTAGTTGAAAAGGTTAATGAAGATAACACAGTTAAGGCTAAACCTTATGTTAAACCATACCAACCACCACTTCCTTACCCGAGTAAAATGAAGAAAGAGAAACTTGAAACCGAGCAATCCAAATTCTTGGATATGTTTAAACAGATAAATGTAAATCTTCCTTTCATTGATGTGATTTCAGGAATGCCTAGATATGCTAAATTCTTGAAAGATCTAATCTCAAATAGAAATAAAATGGAAGAACTCTCGGCTGTTACCATGAATGCTAATTGTTCAGCAGTGCTGTTGAATAAGATACCAGAAAAACTATCTGATCCAGGAAGTTTCACAATTCCTTGTTTTCTGGGTAGTCTTAGTTCAATAGAAGCATTGGCAGACTTAGGTGCTAGTATAAATCTAATGCCGTATTCACTATACGCTAAACTAGACCTTGGAGAATTGAAACCAACCAGAATAAGCATACAACTAGTCGATAGATCAATAAAATATCCTAGAGGGATAATGGAGAACATGCTAGTTAAAGTTGGTACTTTAGTATTTCCAGTAGATTTTGTTGTTCTGGACATGGAAGAAGATTCTCAAGTTCCTCTCATATTAGGAAGACCATTCTTAAACACGGCTAAAGCAATAATAGACGTGTTCGGTAAGAAATTGACCCTAAGTATAGAGGATGAAAGTGTTACCTTTTCAGTTGATAGAGCAATGCAACAACCACAATCTGCAGATGATACATGTTATTATATTCAAACTATAGATGCACATGCAGAATTATTAGAAGAATTTCCAGAATTACAAGGAACAGGAGAATGTTCTTTAGGAGAAGGTAATGAACCAATTGATGAAGTTGAAATGTTAGCTACACTTATAGCTAATGGATATGAACCAACAACAGAAGAAATTCAAATGCTAAAAGAAGAAGACAGATATCGATACAAATCATCGATAGAAGAACCTCCGAAATTAGAGTTAAAGCCACTTCCAAACCATTTGGAATACGCTTATTTACATGGTGAATCTGAATTACCTATAATAATATCGTCTTCTCTTACTGAAAATGAGAAATCACAACTCATTTCTGTGTTAAAAGCTCATAAACCAGCCATTGCATGGAAGATTCATGATATTAAAGGAATAAGTCCTTCGTATTGCACACATAAAATCCTTATGGAAGAAGGTCATAAAACGTATGTGCAACGCCAATGAAGACTAAATCCTAATATGCAAGATGTAGTTAAGAAAGAGATTATTAAACTGCTAGACACAGGTTTAATTTATCCAATTTCTGATAGTCCATGGGTAAGCCCAGTTCAATGCGTACCTAAGAAGGGTGGCATGACTGTCATTACAAATGAGAAAAATGAGCTTTTCCTACTAGGACTGTAACAGGATCGCGTGTGTGTATTGATTATAGAAAATTAAATGACGCCACCAGAAAAGATCACTTTCCCTTACCTTTCATAGATCAAATGTTGGAAAGATTAGCCGGAAATAGTTACTATTGTTTTCTAGATGGATTTTCCGGATATTTTCAAATTCCAATAGCACCCGAGGATCAAGAGAAAACCACATTCACATGCCCTTATGGTACTTTTGCTTACAAACGCATGCCATTTAGACTTTGTAACGCCCCTGCAACCTTTCAAAGGTGTATGATGGCAATTTTTCACGACATGATAGAAGAATGCATGGAAGTTTTCATGGATGACTTTTCAGTCTTCGGTGATACATTTGAATCATGTCTAGTTAATCTGGAACGAATGCTTATTAGATGCGAACAATCAAATCTAGTACTTAATTGGGAGAAATGCCATTTCATGGTTAAAGAGGGCATCGTTCTTGGACATAAAATTTCAAAAGAAGGAATTGAAGTGGATAGAGCTAAAGTAGATGTAATTGCTAAACTTCCACATCCCACCAATGTTAGAGGAGTTAGGAGTTTTCTAGGGCATGCCGGTTTTTACCGACGTTTCATAAAAGATTTTTCTAAAATTGCCACTCCTATAAATAAACTCCTAGAAAAGGATGCTCCATTCATCTTTTCAGATGAATGTATCAAATCTTTTAATATTCTTAAAGAGAAACTCACTAATGTGCCGATCATGATAGCACCAAATTAGAATATACCATTTGAACTAATGTGCGATGCAAGTGATTTTGCAATGGGAGCCGTTTTAGGACAAAGGATTGAAAAACGATTTCAACCTATATATTATGCTAGTAAGACGTTACAAGGAGCACAAACGAACTATACAACTACTGAAAAAGAACTCCTTGCTATTGTCTTTGCTTTTGACAAATTTCGATCATATCTCGTTCTAGCAAAAACGGTGGTCTATACCGACCATTCTGCTCTTAGATACCTATTTTCGAAACAAGATACCAAACCAAGATTAATCCGTTGGATCTTACTCTTACAAGAGTTTGATATTGAAATCCGAGATAAAAGAGGAGCAGAAAATCTCGCCGCTGATCATCTTTCTCGTCTTGAAAATCCCGAATTAGAAGTTCTAAATGAATCGGCCATACAAGACAACTTTCCTGATGAATATCTATTGAAAATAGATTATAATGAAATACCATGGTTTGCAGACTATGCAAACTGCTTAGTATGTGGATTCCTTGAAAAAGGATTATCGTACCAAAAATGAAAGAAATTCTTTAGTGATATAAAACACTATTTCTGGGAAGATCCACATCTATTTAAAAGTTGTCCAGATGGAATAATACGCCGATGTGTATTCAGAGATGAAGCTAGTAAAATTTTAAACCATTGTCACACAGGACCAACAGGAGGGCATTATGGGCCACAACTAACAGCAAGAAAAGTGTATGAAGCTGGATTCTATTGGCCTACAATTTACAAAGATGCACACCTTCTTTGCAAATCCTGTGATGCTTGTCAAAGGGCCGGAAAAATAAGTCAACGTGATGAAATGCCACAAAATGTCATCCAAGTATGTGAAGTATTTGACATTTGGGGTATTGACTTTATGGGTCCATTTCCAAAATCTCATAATAATCTATATATACTCGTAGCCATTGATTATGTATCTAAATGGGCGGAAGCACAAGCTCTCCCAACTAACGATGCACGAGTTGTAGTCAACTTTTTAAAACGTCTTTTTGCAAGGTTTGGAACAGCGAAAGCTTTAATAAGTGATCGGGGTACTCATTTCTGTAATAATCAACTTGAGAAAGTTCTTAAAAGATATGGAGTAACTCATAAAATCTCCACCGCATATCATCCACAAACAAGTGGACAAGTTGAAAATACCAACCGAGCTTTAAAACGTATTCTAGAGAAAACCGTAGGATTAAATCCGAAGGAATGGTCCATTAAATTGGAGGATGCACTCTGGGCTTTTAGAACAGCCTACAAAACTCCAATTGGAACCACACCTTTTAGACTTGTTTATGGAAAAGCATGTCATCTTCCAGTAGAAATTGAACACAAAGCATTTTGGGCTTTGAAGACATGTAATCTTGATTTACATGAAGCTGGACGTCTACGGTTAAATCAACTAAACGAATTAGAAGAATTAAGACATGAAGCATACGATAATTCGTTAATCTATAAGAAAAGAACGAAGAAATGGCATGATAAAAGAATCAGAAGTTCAAAAGAATTTAAAGAAGGAGACAGAGTTCTTCTTTTCAATTCACGATTCAAGCTATTTCCTGGAAAATTGAAATCAAGATGGTCTGGACCATTCATAGTCAAAAGAGTTTTCCCATACGGAACGATAGAATTAATAAATTCAAATGAGATTGAATTTAAAGTTAATGGTCACAGAGTTAAACATTACATACATGGGCCGATGGAAGAAGACAATGAAGTTAATCACAATTTCGATACCACAGCTAACTAAGTGTGGGGAGAATCAAGTCTTTAAAGGATAATATGTATTTCTGTTAGAGTTAGATTGTCTATTTTCGTGTAGTTCTCGAAAATGGAACCCGAATGGTCTTTCCCTAGCAGACCTTAAAGAACTAGTCTTCTCCCCCCATTCTGAATTTTTATTTTTTTTAGGAAATGAAGACTGCCTGTGAACTAAACCATGGTCTAATGCTACACGCTTTAATCACTAAACGTAATAATGACACACTTCCGAGTGAAATAGTATCAGTAATCAGAGAAAGATTGGACGGAGTAAGAAAAGAATCCAGATGCGAAGATAATAAGTTACAATTTGGTAAAGGAAAATCAAAATCCGCAGCGAAAAGAAGAGCACGAGACCTAGAAAGATGTCACAAATGCGGAAAATGGTCACATGGAGGTAAATGTTCAAATAATCAAACTTATTCAAATACCGAATTTGTTACTTTATGCAGAGACGGACCGTTCATATGTTTAGAAGAAAAAACACTGAATGCTCGAGGTTACGCCTATGTAGCCATGGAAAACCAATTAAACCGAATATCTTATGAATGGGATAGATCATATAACTAAGAAATCTATTTCACAGGTATGTTTGTACAGTTTTTATTTTTTTTATTTTTATTTTTAACCTTTTAATAATAAACGCTAATTTGTTCGCTATAAAGTATTAAATTGGTATTGAATAAAATTAGGTTTGGCGACCGAAATTATTGATATCATTCAAAAATTTATTACATCACTGCGAAATTTAACGTTTATTCTTAAGGTATAAATATCTTTAATCAATCAACCCAAAATATTTCAAAAATTCGTCATGAGTTAAATTAGGTCATGGAACCGAAATTACTTTACCGAAAAGAGGGGCGTATATTTTTGATAATATTTGATTGATTAAAGTGGGATAAAAAGCAAAAAAGATTTTTAATTTTATTTTTACCATGTTTTTAAAATTAATATATAAATCTTAAATTAATATTGTAAACTTTGTAAAAACAATATATTTAAAATTGTAAATATTTGAAAAATTAATATTAGTTTGGTGTGAATTTATAATATGAATTTTTAAATTAAGTTTGGTGTGAATTTTTAATTTTTAAAATATGAATTTTTAATTTTATGCATTTCAAATTTTAAGTTTGGTGTGAATTTTTAATATTAATTTTGAATTTTATATTTAAATTGTGTGAATTTAAAAACAAAAATTTACTTTATCTCATTAAGTTAAAAATATGATTTTTAAAATTCGTCGTAAGTTGAAGACTAGGTCTTTAAACCGAAATTGCTTTACCCGAGGGAGGGACGAGAACTTTTATTATCATTATTTTTAATCTTATTGAATTAAAGTATGCCAAAAACATTAAAAAAACCCAAAAATCTTAGCTTTTAAAACAATCGCTACAAAAAGACAAATTTTAAAATTTTGTCGAAGGACGGACTAGGACATCGATCCGAAACGACCTCGTCCTAAATAACAAGGGAAACAAAATTTTAAAATTAATTACTTAATTGTTTTAATTAGTATAAGATGTTAAAAAAAAAATAATACAAACTCCGCGACTCGCGGAGTTTGAAGGTTCAAACACCGCGACTCGCGGAGGGATCAAAATCCAGGAAAAAAAATAAAAGCTGAAAGAACAGCTCAGTCCACACACCACAAAAACAAATACTGCGAAAATAAAACCCGAAAAAACACCCCCAAAATCACAATTTTTAACCGTTAATCATCAAATCTTTTACTAAAATCATGTTGAGAAGGATGCTATCAAGGAATTACTCAAATAAAACGGTAAATTTCTACACCTAAACACCATTTAATCCGAAAATTAGTGTTCTTGAGCAATTTTATACCCAATTTGATTTTGATGCTTTTTAGTGTAATTATGCTTAAATTGTTTATGTACTATGCTTGTATAACCTAGATTGATGCTATTTAACATGATTAGAAGCCTTAAACTTCAAATTTTGAGTAATCTAGGGTTTGTGTTCTTGAGAAAATTTGGGGCTTTTTGATA
This sequence comes from Rutidosis leptorrhynchoides, assembly GCF_046630445.1. Classification (NCBI taxonomy): domain Eukaryota; kingdom Viridiplantae; phylum Streptophyta; class Magnoliopsida; order Asterales; family Asteraceae; genus Rutidosis; species Rutidosis leptorrhynchoides. The sequence goes on from NC_092335.1 coordinate 214,100,267, forward strand.
TAAACAGGTTATGGCCGATTTTTGTCATGAATTGTTGCTAAATTAAGTAGTGTAACATGTTTAGGTAGTTAAATGATCCAAACTTTGAGCCTAAACATGATTTTGAGAATTAAAGTGGACTTTTTCAAGTCTAAAAATTCAGGAACTTGATTTTTGAGAGATAATGCCATTTAAAACTTGTTTAATTGCTAGTAATGATTATTTTGACATGTTATTTGAGTTGAATGCTTATGAACTTGGCGAACATTTTCGTATATGCTTATTTGAAAAAGTGTAGATTTGATGAAAATATGAAAATGAGCTTAAGTTTAATATAAATTGATCATGTCATTGTAATTATTTTGATTGATGATTTTGCTGACACTAATGCATATTTGGATGCACAAAAATTGTGTTTGATGTGTTTTACAGACTGAAAGGGGTGAATCTTCATCCCAAGCTCGCAATGCTCCTGCTGAAAATGCGGAACAACAGGAGGTGGATAACTACTACAAACAAGATATACCTCATCCAGTCATGACATTTTCTGATATGCACTTGGAAGATTTGCACCCGAACCTGAGATTTGACAGACTTTGGATAGATTATCCAAAATACCAAAGGGGTTTGCATACTCTTCATTCTAAAGTTGTTGAGGTACCTAGGGTCATAGAATGGGGACCATTAGAAGCTGTAGAATTGGCCGGGCCAATTAGGGAATTACTTGCACAGAGGTATGGTAATTCTACTTTTAACGACTGGGTACGTTTATTCACCATGCGTAGACCTGTATATAAAGTATGGTGTGAAGAATTGTTGTGTAGTATAGAATTAAATGATCGGGTAGCTAGTTTAACCAATCGATCTTTTATTAGATTTTTGTTAGGAGGTTCGATGTGCCACATGTCTTTACTAGACATGGCTCAGGCTTTACGTATATATACGCCTGAGGAGTTAGCATCTGCCGATTGTAGAGGGTTGATACTAAATGGTAGAAAGATAGATGAAAATTTTGATACACATGGTGTATGGAGTCAAATGACAAGCCATCACCGATTCAAAGGGGGAAATTACTCTTATTTGGATATAGATAGAGCTGAATTAAGAGTAATTCATAGGTTTTTAGCTAATTCGATTACACAAAGAGGTAAGAACAAGGAAAAGGTAAATGAACAGGATTTGTTTTACCATATGTGTATTCGAGACCCACAAAGTGCTGTAAGTATACCTTATTGTATGGGTTATTATTTATCAGCTATGGTTAGGGGGATGAGACCGCATAGCATAATAGGAGGTGGTATATTTATTACTTTGATTGCTGAATATCTCGGTGTGGATATAAGTCGGGGGGGATTATTAGTCGAAGAACCAGAACCCTGCGATACAATAGGTTTAAATGTATACCATGGTGCGAAGGTTTTGAAGAGGCGAAATAACGTCGCAGTACAATACCATGGTAGACATCCACAGGTTGAGAGAAACCAACAGCAAGGTAATGTAGGAGGGGGAAATGAAATGCAAGAAATGCAAAGGTTTATAGCTTCACAGGAGTACGAAAATGCTAGACAGAGAGCATTTGAAGAATGGCAAGTTCATCAAAACCAAATCATAGCTTATTGCCAACATATAGGTAGAACCTATATTCCTACTCCAAAGCCCATATTCCCTCCCTGGTCTATAGAGATTCAACCACCGTATCCTACGTATAACCCAGCCGAAGCATTTTATAGCACCTATGGTTATGCATGGAACCCCTACTGGTATCAGTATCATCCCTAGTCTACTTAGTTTTATTTATTTTGTAATTTGTAATGTTGATACGTTTAATACTTATGTTAATATTGTAATAGTTTTTATAATTTTCTAACTTTTATTCTTAGATTTTAATAATTTTTTGAATGTGGGGTAATATACCAAACTTCAAAAATATGTATATATGTATGCAGTTTATCTTATGTACACAACAGGGTAAAACAACGCATTTTCAAAGACTGGCATTAAGTTCAGCAAAAGCAACTAATTTTGACGACAAGATGCAAAATATATGTGAAATAACAACAAGACGGAATGAACAAATGATGTGCACCATTTATCATTCAGCAAACAAACACAAATATGTTTGGAAACTTTGGTAAAATTTAATCATTTTCACACAAATCACCATCAATAATTTAAATTGTTACCGATTTCTTGCAAATGAGGGCATTGCAAGATCTTAAGTGTGGGAAGGGATTAAATTCTTTCGGATTTTAAAATTTTTTACTTTATACACTCGGTTACCATTAAAAATACTAGTAACGTAGTAGTTGTATTAGAATTTAGTGGTCTCTGATGATAAAGAACAGCCCTAGTCTTATATACTGACTACCCAATTCTAGTAAAATTTTTCAAAATTTTCAACTAAATGAACTCAAAATCATGTTTATACATATTTATGAACGATAAAACTAGGTGTTAACACCGAAATTATTGTTACCTCGAAAAGGACATAAATTGAGAAACAAACCAAAATGTTAAAATTCATTTAAAATGGAATAGAGGACAATAAAAAGGAAAATAAAAGCCAAGTGTGGGAAAATTTATCAAGTTATCTTAAACATATGTCACATATATCTGTAACAAATAACTGAAAATACTTTTGCTTTGGACTAAACTAAACTGTTTTGCCCAATAAAAGAAAAGAAGAGATGGATCTACACGATGAATCAATTCCATCATTAAAAGGAAGTAAAGTCTTCCGAAAAAGAAACGCGCTTCTTGATTTAGGTCATGAAGTTGTCGTCCAGACCAGCTGTAGGTTGACGAAAAATCTAGAAAAATCATCACTAAAATCAGCAGGAAATTCACGGACCTCAGCATTAAACAGGGTCGCCAAGTGGTCAGATTTATCCTAACCATGAGAAGGATTTATCTCGTAAAATGGGGGGCACAATGCAAATTAGCTGGATAAGACTAATGAATTAGATCCCCAGAAAGGATAATCTCCTTAAAAGATCAAAAATCAGCTTTTAAGCCTGATATTACTCAATCCTTGAGATTGACCTTAAAGATTGAGAATTACAAACTCATGGAATTCAATGATATCTAAACTCGAGCTTGAACGAGAAAATATTTTGATCAAAATTACAAACCAATTTGTTTTCTGAAAACCCTATTTTCAATGCGTTCATTACCATTGAACGTAAAATCCTAGGAATTCACCTGGAATTCATTAGGTCACCTGAACTAAATCGGGTGTCAACCGTAAGAACGGTGGTTGCATAGTGGTCAAAGACAGGACCTTGTGCCAAACCTACAAATTATAAGGGTGAGCTTTACTATTGCTCCTACCAAGGATAGTAATTGTGTCTGACACGTTATAGACCATAATTAAAAGCATGTCAAGGGACATTGCCTTAACAGTTGCTTGTTCAACGCTTTCCTTTACAACTGGACGGTAGTTTACCGAAAGGTAATATACGGGACAAGTAAACTGGACGTGTTGCTTTCCTAATACAAGGGTAGCAAGTGGGTGACACAAAACCATAAGTTTTGAGCTAAAATTTTCAAATCTGAAACCCACCAAACCCACAAAAATATTTTGCAAACACCGGTGAAGGGTTATTCCGGAAAACTTATCTAGGGTAAAAGCTAGATTTAATTTTCAAAAGATCAAATGTTTTCATAAAGATCCAATTTCCTTAATGGATCTAAATTTTTATATTCATGTGGGACTGTAAACCATATCGTTACTACCATTGTTTATACCGCCGTATAGAAATCACTGATGTACAAAGTGTGAAGAATAAAGAAGTGATTCTAGTATTTCAAGACGATATTGCTTGAGGACAAGCAACGCTCAAGTGTGGGAATATTTGATAATGCTAAAAACGAACATATATTTCATAGCATTATTCCTCAAGAAAGACAAGCTTTTAGTTGCAATTGTTCTATTTACAAGTGATATTCGTTTAAATAATAAAAGGTGAAGACAAAAGACAAATTCGACGAATTGAAGACGCAAACGACCAAAAAGCTCAAAAGTACAAAATACAATTAAAGAGGTTCCAATTATTGATAAGAAACGTCTCTAAATTACAAGAGTACAAGATTCAAAATGCAAAGTACAAGATATTAAATTGTACGCAAGGACGTTCGAAAATCTGGAACCGGGACCAGAGTCAACTCTCAACGCTCGACGCAACGGACTAAAAATTACAAGTCAACTATGCACATAAATATAATATAATATTTAAATAATTCTTAAAAATTACAAGTCAACTTGTGTGAGCTGTAAAAGCAAACTCCGCGAGTTGCGGAGTTTGCAGTGCAAAAATTACGCGAGTCACGGAGCCCCAAAAACTGAAACTCCCTATAAAAGCAAACAAATTCTGATCGCAAAGATCTATAATCTATCTCTCTCTATCTATATACGTAAAATATATATATATATATATATAATTTATATTTTAATTTTAATTTTAATTTTAAATCCTAATAATAAGGGTATGTTAGCAAATGTTGTAAGGGTGTAAGTCGAAATTCTGTCCGTGTAACGCTACGCTATTTTTAATCATTGTAAGTTATGTTCAACCTTTTTAATTTAATGTCTCGTTGCTAAGTTATTATTATGCTTATTTAATCCGAAGTAATCATGATGTTGGTCTAATTACTAAAATTGGGTAATTGGGCTTTGTACCATAATTGGGGTTTGGACAAAAGAACGACACTTGTGAAAATTAGACTATGGGCTATTAATGGGCTTTATATTTGTTTAACTAAATGATAGTTTGTTAATGTTAATATAAAGATTTACAATTGGGCATCCCTATAAATTACCATATACACTCGATCGGACACGATGGGCGGGGTATTTATATGTACGAATAATCGTTCATTTAACCGGACACGGGAATGGATTAATAGCCACTAGAATAATTAAAACAGGGGTGAAATTATGTACAAGGACACTTGGTATAATTGATAACAAAATATTAAAACCTTGGGTTACACTCAGTCGACATCCTGGTGTAATTATTAAACAAAGTATTAAAATCTTGTTACAGTTTAAATCCCCAATTAGTTGGAATATTTAACTTCGGGTATAAGGATAATTTGACGAGGACACTCGCACTTTATATTTATGACTGATGGACTGTTATGGACAAAAACCAGACGGACATATTAAATAATCCAGGACAAAGGACAATTAACCCATGGGCATAAAACTAAAATCAACACGTCAAACATCATGATTACGGAAGTTTAAATAAGCATAATTCTTTTATTTCATATTTTATTTCTTTTATTTTATATTTAATTGCACTTCTAATTATCGCATTTTTATTGTTATTGTATTTAATTGCACTTTTAATTATCGTACTTTTTAATTATCGTAAGTTTATTTTATCGCACTTTTATTATTCGCAATTTCATTATCGTTATTTACTTTACGCTTTTAATTAAGTCTTGTATTTATTTATTATTTTACATTTGGTTTTAACTGCGACTAAAGTTTTAAAATCGACAAACCGGTCATTAAACGGTAAAAACCCCCCTTTATAATAATAATATTACTTATATATATTTGTATTTTTATAAAAGTAAACTAATATAGCGTTAAGCTTTGTTTAAAGATTTTCCCTGTGGAACGAACCGGACTTACTAAAAACTACACTACTGTACAATTAGATACACTGCCTATAAATGTTGTAGCAAGGTTTAAGTATATTCATTCTCTAAATAAATAAATATCTTGTGTAAAATTGTATCGTATTTAATAGTATTTCCTGCTGAAATTAATAGTATTTTATACCCCTTAGCTTTAAACATCAATCACCATATCTTTCGTTATAAATATCCTCTATATTTCTGAAGATATCTTTATAATGATTCTTGTCCGCAATTAATTATCTCTTTGCGATAACTTTATCACATCATAAAGGAAACTTTTTTTTAAATTATAAATGTTTTGAAGAAGTGTTGGGAATTGAAGCATGAGTTAGTATAATATAATGACGTCAGGCCAACGTGATTATATTACAGTAAGTCATGCTAAATTTTTAATGGAAGATGATGATTCATAGACTTTATAATCATCATTTGCCATGTTACACGACTCTTACATTGTATTTAACCTCTAAACATATCAAGAAAATATTTTTCTTGATGATTCGGTCTTTTCCAGATATTCTGGTAATTTGACAAATCAAATCGTGCTATTACCTTTCCTTCTGCTTTGAATATTATGATCATTCGAAACTTCATACCTACAAATTCTGGACCATTACTCGCTTTACTTAAGAGTCGAGAGGAGAATAAAAAGGCAAAGAGCTCCGACATATAAGGGAAAATATAAAGCCCAATAACAGCACGAAAATTACAAACCATGTATATCAATGCGTATAGCAATATAAAGACATGGGAGAACTAAAAACACAATAAATCCTAGAGCATAATAGAAGTAAACAGACTCCTCTGGTGGGAGTTGGAAAAGAAGGAAGATTGTGGCGATAACCAATATAAGGTCAAGAACAAGAACTGGATTGAGCATATTAACAAATCTTTTGGAAATATGAATTGAGGAAAGAAAGTATAGAAGTGGTGAAGATAATGAAACGGAAGAAGCTAATTTATAGAAAAATTCCAGACACAGCAATCGAGGCAATTCACCGCATTTAATTAAAGAAAATCCTAATTTCCGCAATTACCGAAGAATAAAATCTTATAAGGATTATGAAGATTTCTTTAAATCCCTTGAATTTCGGAAATCAACTTTAACTATATCAAAAGTTAAGACAAACATTTAATTTCCTCTTTTGTGATAGCTTCGTTTATACTCTTTCTATAATCGAATCGTTTTATCCGAATTATTCAAAAGGTGATAAAACTCTATTTTTAACTCACATTCATCATTACAATATCCATGTTGTAAACAATGACGATCTCTATCAAATTTCATAACCGTGATTTTCACGAACTCCTCTCTATTTTGACTACCCTAATATTATGGCATAAACGCTCAAGGTTTAAATAAGTTAACTATTATTCATAACATATTTCAAGTGTATTGAAATGCTTGTATGACGTCATCATCTCCTTCTGAGAAAACCTAATCAATGACACTCTTGTTAAATCCTTTAGATAACCTCCGCATTAATAATAAAATGCACTTCGTAGAATTTATGGATCGTAAGATTTAAACGCTAGAAACAAAACAATATCCTATTAGTTGGAATTCACGAAAGGCCCCGAGCATACCTGGGAACGTGAAGACCAAATAAAATGAAAATATCCTCACCTGTTTGCAAACAACGCCGACTGATGGCAACAACTAAATTTCGGGACGAAATTTCTATTAACTGGGGGATACTGTGACAACCTGTAAATTTCCGGCAAAATTTAAACAAAAATATTTATATGATTTCATTTAACCTCGACTAATTCCGACGATTCACGAACAATTATTTGTAAATAATTACGCATTAATTTGATATATTAATATTATTATTATTATTATTAATATCCTTTTTAAATAAGATATCAATAATTAATATCTTTATTATCAGTATTATTATTATGAATAAAAAAAAATATTGACAAATATTCTTGGAAAAGTAGTAAATCAATTTGTTTATTTTAAAAAATATATATATAAAAAAAATCCTTAAAATAAATGATTTTTTTAATAAAATAAATAAATAAATAAATAAATTACTTTTTAATTAAAAATTATAATGAAAAACTACTTTTATTATTTTATTTTGTGCATTATCCCATGACCTAACATTTAATACTTTTGAATTAAAAAATCCCATTAAAAATTAAAATATTTCTTTTTCTTTTAATTATTTTATTCTTTTTACCTAATTTTTTCAAGTATAAATACCCCTCATTTCTCATTCAAACTCACACCAAAATTTCTCTCATTCTCTCTTTGAAGAATTACTACTAGTAAGTATTCTTTTCTTACTTTTTACTTTTTACTATTTACTTCGGTTTATTATTATTTTTACCGAAACATGTAAATAATGTTATAAATTATATGCAATTAAAATTAAAATAAATAACATGTTATAATTAGTAATATATGTTACTAAAAATTATAAAAGTATTTTTATGAATTAATATATAGGAGTTATAATTAAAATCGAATTAATGAATATATATGTATATACGCACCTAACGTGAAGGTTATAATTAAAGATAGCGTACAAAGACTACAAACATCACCGCTACTTGTGGCCTAGGGTGATACTTGTTACCATTATGGGATGCTTGTGGATCTCGAATGCCAAGACTTAGATTCTGGTCAAGAGATCCTGGGCCGCTCGGTAACAATAGATCATTTGAGTGACTTGCATGTTAGCGACGAAGTTTGGGCGAGATTGTACAACATCTTTGTTAAGAATTATAGCCCGAACATTATTAAACTAGAAGCTTACTATAAGTGGAAGTTTTTCATAAATAGTAGGTTTCCAAAAATAGAAACTTTTGAGAAATAGGAACTTTTCTCGAAAACCGTCACTGTCAATATAGTTGCTATGTTAATAAACATACTTTATGTCAAGTTAGACATTAACTAATCAAACGTTATACCTCAAGGTTGATATCCAGATCACTTACTTTCTTTACTTTCCTTCTTGCGTGGAATACTTCAACTGCTATTTAATGTGAGTTCATCTGCTCCCTTTTTATCTATATTTTTGGGCTGAGAATACATGCGCAACTTTTATAACTGTTTTACACGTATCAACTATTAAAATGTGATATATTGGGCTATGACCAGCAAGTTCCCAACCGACAAGTATAAACGATAACTTGTTACGGGGCAAACTTGAAAGTCTAGTCTAAATATCAGTACCAACTGTTAAAACTATGCTATACCCGGCTATGTCCAACTAAGTCCCTACAGTGATATTTTTAATTGCTGCGGCATTCTTAATTATTGGGGATAGGCCTATCGGGAGTAACGTCCCCGATACATTTGACTAAGTCTTTGTATTACTTGATAATGAAATTAAACGACAAGGACAGAACAACTTGTCACTGGGCAAACAACGTTTAGTCTAAATATCACGCACTGGCATAACTTTTTGATCCTGCAGGAGATCAACTTGACTGGATCTGAGTGATCTACTTATGAAAACAAATCTTGTGGTCTAACACTATTACTGAAATCATTATTTATGACAAACCTATGAACTCACTCAACCTCGTGTTGCCTTTTTAAGCATGTTTATTCTCAGGTACTTAAATATTGCTTCCGCTGTATATCTACTACTTTGATGATGATTGCTTGCTATGTTTGGAGTCTTCATTACATATCATATCAATTAAAGACATATTTATCTTCCGCTGCAAAACTCAACAAAACGTCTCATGTAGAGTCGTTCTCGTTTATACAACTGTGATTTGATATAATTAGTGACGTCATTCTCCCAGGCCCTATTTGGAGGACGTGACATTGCTACACGTGTATCTGCAAACAAAAGAAAAATATATATATTTTTTTATAAATACCTCATTTTTTCACATATTTCTTTCAATATTCTCTCATTATTTCTAAACTTTTTATAAACAAATTTGAATATGCAAGCTTTGTTTACAATTTTCGATATTTGGGAATCGGATAACGAATATGAGTTGGATCTTTTACGAGCATACGCTGAAGATTTAGATGTTGAAGAGGGTGAAAGCTCTACTGAACGAGTTCACATTTTCGAAATTACATTCATAGAGATCGTGAAATTGCATCCAAAACATTACATAAGCACTACTTTGTGGAGTACCCAATGTATCATGAAAAAAATTTTAAAAGACGTTTTCGAATGAGTAAAGCACTATTTTTGTGTAATGATATAATTAATTACGATGTAGAACCTTTACCAAGACATTTTGATTTTTTTTTTGAAAACAATGATGCCCTTGGTCGACAGTGGAAACAGGATGAGACAAATATTGTATTGTTGTGTGCATTTGCACAACATGATAGTCAAGGATAATGGCTACACAATTACCTGGCTCGAAGAAGAATTACTGAGGACTGATGAAGCTAATCCAAACTTTGTAAGGAATCGATCTACAAATCATGCGATAAGAGAACAAGAAATACGAGATAAGGACATTCATACCCAACTTCAACATGATCTCACTGAATGTCGTTATTATTGTGTTTTAGTTTAACTATGTCGTAATTTAATAAAATGAAAGCGTCTTTGCGTTCAATAATAAATGTGTTGTTTAATAAAATTATTATATTATAATTATATCATTTAAACACAAGAAATTTACTGTTGGCAAAAATATTTAATTGTCTAAAGGGTATTTTCATCTTTTCCACATATCCTATTTATTTACTCCATCTGCTTTTGATCTCCCAGAAGCTTCTTGCGATTTTGAGTTTTTTATCTTTAAAATATAGTTAGACTTTTGTACATGGTATAATTAAGGTTGTATAGTCAGCCCTAATTTTGCTCGAGCATTAATTGAAGTTTCTTCGATATGGAGTTAAAAGAGAATATCAAAATGGCAATTCCTAGTGTCGACGGGAAGAGTAAATCCGTATGTACTTTAAAAGTAGAATTTGAATGGAAGCCTCCTCGATGTGTGTGTTATGCTATCTTTAAAACATGTGACTACTACCGATGGAAATTAGCCTAAGGATGAATATTATTTTCAAACGGTTGGCAAGAGAGAAACGAAAGGGGTGACCAAGGTTAATAATTTATAGAAGGCTGGGCTGGTGTGGGAAAGTCAAAGCAAAAATTAGTATACAGGCCAAAAAAGAGAGTGGCCCAAAGTGATGCTAATAATGGCTTGTTCGAATGTTGCACAAGGTGATACTTAAGTGAAGACTCAAAATTCGTTTGGAGTACTAAATACAGATGCATATAACTTGATTAATGAACCAAGCGATGTTGAATCAGATAAAGAAGAAACTGTTGAATTCATGGCGGGGGAAAATGTTGATAAGTTAACAACTACATTTGGCATGAAAAAGGGCTGGTTGTAGTTGTTGTGTCCTTGGTTAGGTGGAACGGCAGGGTCCTTGTGTTTGCTAGTCCTTAGTGTTTGTAGGTCTATCTTATTTTTTTGGTTGTTTGTGAACAGTAAGGCGCGCTTGCGATAGTTGCTCATTTTGTATTTTTATTATTTTTAAAAATTAAATTGCCACATAATGCACATGTTTCACTGAGATATATTGTTGATAATCATATTTTTGATATTACGGATGATTATGAAGATTTTTATGAGTTTTTAAAACACGATGTCTCAAACTAGCCTATTGATATTTATGTTGTCGACAAAGTAACAATGCATCAACCCCAACAAAGCCTAGAAACACTCCAGCCCCAACAAAATCCACAAACACACCATCTCCAAGAAAACCTCCGAACACTCCAGTCTCAATCAAACAAACAAACACACCATCTCCAAGAAAACCTACGTATACACGATTCTGAACCAAACCTAGAAACACACCACTTGGAAGAGGAACATGCTGAAATACCACCTCTAAACACAGAAGATTTTGATTTCTTCAACCATGGCGCAGAGAACGTGCGTAAAATAAAAAAAATAGAGAACCCCGTTTATACCTGTTGTTGCGTCCAGTGATTTGGATGAATCAAGTGACAGAGGAGATCAACATGAAGAAGATTAAGAAAAATAAGATTTATTCTGGAATATGCCAACACTACACAGTCAGCAAGAGGAAGAGCCCGAATTTACGACCCCAATTCCAACCATGTATCAGGTATCTGATGTGATCAAAGTTCGTCAAACGTTTTCGAACAAGGAAGAATTTCTAAACCATCTATTTACAAAATGCCTTGAAGAAAACTTTCAAATTAAGCCTGTAAATTCGGAAAAATCTCGTTACACCGCTAAATGTGTGTTGCCAAATTGTGAGTGGAAATGCAGTGCATACAAAATAAGACACACTGACAACTTTATGGTGAAGAAATTGCATGACGTACACACATGCTCAAGCATACAAATTATGGGAAACAATAAACATGCTACTAAAAAGGTGTTCGGTAGTATTCTTGTGGAATTATTCAAGGCTGCAAATCGAGAGTATGAACCAAATGATATACACGATGATGTAGCCAATCGGTTTAGAGTGAGCATATCATACAATCAAGCATGGAGGGCCAAGTGTCAAGCATTAGATATTCTACGTGGCAGTAGTGATGACTCCTTCTGAATGCTTCTCATTTACCTTCATAACCTTAAGATCCACAACCCAGGAACCATCACCAATGTGGTCACTGACAAAGAAAATAAATTTGTGATGTGTTACATGTTTATTGACGTAGTTGTAAGTAAATGTATATTAGTAAATACTTAATAAAATATGTATACCAGACGCAAGGGCGCAAGGGACAACTTGACCCACGCGCACACAAAGGCGTAAGTCATACCTTGCACCTGACAGATGACACGCAAGGATGCAAGGAATGACTTGCACTCCATGGACGCAAGACGCAAGGAACAGTCTTGCGCTTGGTGCACAATCATCATTATTTGATTTATTGTGAATATTTCATGCAAATTCGATCATTTGTGCAACATGTTCGCCAGATGGTCATCGTCGATGCTGCGCATTTAAAGGGTGGGTACTTGGGTACTAATTTAGTTGTTGTTGCGATGGATGCCAATAATGGAATTTTGCCATTGACTTATGGAATTGGTGAAGGCGAGACAAACAGTGTTTGGTCATGGTTTTTTGGCAACCTAAGAGATCATTTAATGAGTTATGGTATGGCTGATCGTATGTTAGAGAGTACTATTATTTCAGATCATGCTCCTTCAATAGCACACGGTATTGCAAATGTGTTTCCAGAAGCGTTTCACGCTCATTGCGCACGTAATTTGTTCATGAACATCAAAATTAAATCCAACAAGATGAGATACTTCGATTGGCGCTATTGGAAAATGGTTAAGTATTTTCGTGCGTCAGATTTTCAGGATCATCTTGATGTATTTTGAAGGAGATTGAAAGCGTCTTATAAAGTACTAAGTGATGTTGGTTTCAACAAATGGTCCAGAAGTCAAGCTACTCATGTTAGGTATTCTTACCTTACCAGCAACAATGTAGAGTCTATAAACTCTCTATCAAGACATGCTCGCAAGCTACCCGTTTGCATGTTATTGGAATTTTTTCGCACTTCAATACAAGATTGGTATTTCAAACATCGCAACAAATCTATTAGTCTTACTTCACCGGTTACTCCATACGTTGAACGTATACTATCCAAGAGAACAGACAAATCAAGAAGATGGCGAGCATTTCCAATGACAAATGATTTAATAGAGGTGCAAGATGGATAAAAAAGTGGGTTTGTTAATCTGGAAGATAAAACTTATTCATGTGGGCAATGGCAATTATCGGGCATACCTTGCGATCATGTGATTGCAGCAGCACGACTCTTCGGAGTGGAAAATGTTACTTGTTATGTATCACATTGGTTCACGTCTCAAACATATATAAATACGTATTTCGAACACATCCTTTCTCTCCCCCATCGGTCTGAATGGTCAGATCCGGGACCCGAGATTTTGCAAATTATACACCCCCCCCCCCCCAATTCTAAAAAAAAGACAACCTGGATGTCCTAAAGGTAAAAACCGCATACCTTTGTAAGGTGGAGAAACTACAAAAAAGTAAGAACCTGTACTCGTTGCAAAGAACCAGGTCGTTCTCGATCAACATGCCCAGCTGCTTATGACCGAACATGTGAATCAACTTCTCAACATCAAGAAACACAACCTCAATATTCAAAGTTGAAAGAATCTCAGTTTTATCCAACATACGATTTAGGTGGCAATTAGGTTCCGCATGAAGTTTATGTTCATTTTCTGTATTTGTAAGGATGTTTTCGTACCTCATAACACTATTTTCAATGTTTATGTTTATGTTCTGCATTTTTAGAGATTATTTCGGATCTTGTAACATTGTTTTCGATTTTTAGGTGTGATTTCATGTGTGATTTCGCAAACTATTGTAAATACACTAATCACTACTTACACAGGCGCAAGACTAGACTTGAGCCTACAAAAAGGGTCAGGCGGAAGGTAGCAAGACATACCTTGCGCCTGCAAAAAATGGCCACGCACAAAGTCGCAAGAAGCAACTTGAGCCTGCTACAAGTAATGAGGCGTAAAGCCGCAAGGTCAAATTATCTACCTTCTGCCTGTACAATATACATTTTTAAATTTATACAATTTACAACATATACAATTTTAAATACAACATACATATACAGTTATAGTTTATAACATCATTTACCAACTTTTGCTTTCTATGGGCTTGGTGGTAGCATTTCCTGTGTATCAAAGCGTGCTAGAAAGAAGGTCTTAGCCATTCTCAGTCTGTAGTCATCTGCAGCCTTTTTAGGATCTCAAATGTTGGAAATTTTATCCCACCCAAAGATCAACCTGTGACGCCCCGTACAAAACCATCGTGTACGATTCGTCAACAACAGGATCTTTACACTGTCAAATACTACATGCTGTTTGAAAACCAGTTTTTCATTCATAAAAAGATAGCGTTTACAAAAGATAACCTGACACAAAGGTCGTTACAAAGTCATTATTTGAAAATAACATAAGTTATGAATGCAAGATAAAAGTTTCATGATTGAGATATCTCTAAGTAATGCAGCGGAAATCTAACACAACAGGTCCATAACAGCAAGTCTATAACACCAAGACAACAATTTTAACAGCGGAAGCAACATCGTCTAAGCACCTGAGAAATACACGCTTAAAAGTCAACACGAATGTTGGTGAACTATAGTTTGTAAACAGTAAAGTAATGTAGACCACGAGTTATCGTATTCAAAATAGTATGAAAAGTATATGCTTATCCGTGGGCACCCAGTAACCAACTTAACGTAATAGTAATACCCCCTAAAAGTACACTTGGCGAGTGCGTATGTCCTCGAAGTATCAAACACCCGTTAAATGCTAGTGCGACTAGCCCGAGTGGGGATGTCAAACCCTATGGATCCATATCTAATATTCGCTTTCACCGGTTCAAAACCAATGATTAAATGTTACCGTGCTAAGGGGAAAGTTTATGTCGTTATATAACCCACACATATGTAAAGTTTAAGTTCTCGTGTCAAGTAAGTAAAACATAAAAAGCGCATGTATTCTCAGTCCCAAAAATAGATAAGTAGAAAAAGGGAAGCTATAACTCACAGTGAATAAGCAGTAAAAGTCGATATGAAACGTATGCCGGTAGTAAGTCAGTCCGAAAGGTCGTCAACCTAAGTCAAAGGTTACTAGGTCAGTATGTTGTCCCAAAAGGTTTAAAAGTGAACAAATTAAGTTTAAGTGTCATCATCATCATCATTCATCATCATAAAAGCTAAGTAAATTTGACAAGAATAGAGATCGAAACAATAGGCTAACTTCGGTCAGATGCTACGACCGCTATACAAAACGAAAAGATGCGTAGTCAGTGGCTATGGCTCCGTATATGAGTCGTCTAACCGCTGACCAAATTTCAGAACCTAACTCGTCTACGTTTGACCGTGTCAACGGTTTAAGTGCGAGTAGGTCAGAAATTTTAGAACAACGTTACAAAGGCGTAGTGACTTTCGGAGGGCTATAAATCCTAAACCGTATATCGGATTAAGACGAGGCCTAAACGAAAAGTCATCTACTCGAAATGAACTAACTGAAATTCAATTTTCTAGAAGTCTAGGAATTTGATCAGATCCCGAAAATCAGTAAACAAGTGCTCCGGTGGGGTTCTTGGTGCTTGATGCTCATCACGGTTCTCATCCTTGATGCTTGTAAGCTTCAAGTGTACAACTCTCTGATGGGTTAGCATCACCTTGACCAAGATTCAACTATCAACACACAATATGTTAAGACAAAGTAAGAACACAACTCATTTAAGAGTCTTAGATAGATGATGAACCAAGGTTACATCATATCCTTAGTCTTAACACAAATACAAATTCTATTTACAACTAAAGCTACAAACTTTACTTCAATCAAACAAATAAGAACACAATCTTAATCAAATGAAGTGATGGAACTCTAAGCTAGAGAGCTTGGATCCTTTTCATACAACTTATAAGATTACAAAGCTAGAAAGCTTGAATCTTTGGTGTTCTTGAAGATCTTGAAGCATAAAGCTTAGATCTTTAAGTTACATGAAGACCATAAACACAAGTTTGATCTTTATAACAAAGTAATGAGATCATAAGTTAGAAAACTTAAATCCAACAAAAGATATGAAGATTCAAAGCTAGAAAGCTTGAATCTTGGTTGTTCTTGAAGATCTTAAAGCATAAAGCTTGGATCTTTAAGTTACATGAAGATTACAAACACAAGTTTGAATCTTTATAACAAAATAACAAGATTAAAGCTAAAAGATTTAGATCTACAAAATAGGTGAAGATTCAAAGCTAGAAAGCTTGAATCTTCCATGTTCTTGAAAGATTCAAATCCATGTTTGAATCTTCAAGATGTAATCAAGATCAAAAGCTAAAAAGCTAGACCCATGATGATGATGATGATGAATGCGTGAAAGAGAAGAGAAGAAGAGGAAGAAAAATCAAATACTTACACTTTTTAGAGAGAGAAAGACTAGAGAAAGAATTAGAGAGTAAGTATTTGTAAAATGCAAATGAGAGCAAGTGTAAAATGGATGGAATAAGACTTGTATTTATAGGTGGTGAGGTGAGGGAGGGGGTGTTTAGGCCGTGGGATTAGAGGGGGGATAAGGGGGACACCTTTTTACTTTTTGGTTAATGGTTGTCTAAAGTTGGTGCTTATGTTAGGATCTCATGCAACATTAAGGATAATACTTGACAAAAATGCTAGTATGTTCCCTTCATTAAATGGACATTTATCTTACTTATTAATGGGTCACTAGTTATTTATAATTGGGCTAATTAAATAGTCCACTAGCTAGTGTAGGGTGGGCTAAGGTCCAAAAAGGTAGAAAGTCCAACAAGACTAACTAGTATGCTCTAGTAAATTACTAAGCGTAATTAAGCATCCAAAAACCCAAGTAATTGTTATTCTAAAATAACAATTAGTATTTTGTAGTCATAATATTCCGATTACGACAAAAGTTAAACGTGTAGGTAGTACGCAGTTCGCAGTTCGCTAAAAACGTCAAGTAACACTAACGGTCATAAAGGCTTCCGGGGGTTAAGTTAAGTAACCTACGTACTTAAAGGAACATTTTAATATATAAACGAAAGTAATCCATATGTTGAAAGTTCCCAGAGCATAATATAGTTCAGTACGCACAAATACGCAGTTTCGCGAAAACACAAAGCACAAAAGCAAGTCGAAAAAGTCGGGTCGTTACACAACCTCTCCATATGGATGCACACCCAAACACTACAGTCCTCATTACCACCACTCTGCACTGGCACGACTGGTGCTACCTCGGTCATGAGCTATATACTCTCCAAGTTTTCCAAGTAATCAACAATCCAGGGGTCTTGCTTTTAGTTAAAGTAGTCAATTGCTTTCAAGTAGATAGGCAATTAATCTCCCATATCTTTGGTGACCGTGGCCAATTCTTTATCCGCAATATCGGGTAAACTATCATATACCCATATCTTTTGTTCTTCCAAGTTCTACACAAGGAGAATAAAGTGATCAACATCTACAAAGTGAATGGGGGATCAAAATCTGCAAAATAAACACAATATTAGTCAAACTAATAAAGGCGCAAGGTCGCAAGGGACACCTTACGCCTGCTCTTAAAACATAGCGCAAAGCCAGCTTGCTACCAGACCAACCATCAGGCGCAAGGTCGCAAGACTGGACCTTGCGTGTGGTCTTTACACACAGCACAAGCAAGCTTGCTACCAGACCAAAGACCAGGTGCAAGGTGGCAAGGGACACCTTGCGCCTGGTCTTAACTCATAGCGGAAGCCAGCTTGATACATACCTGACCAACCATCAGGCGCAAGGTCTCAAGACTGGACCTTGCGCCTGTTTCAGATCAACACAATACATAATATAAAAATGACCACAATTAGCCCAAGATGGATATATCTCATCACTACCATCCCCTAGTTCAATCAGATACATATAATCAGGAGGATTCTCCCATGTGATGGCCACTTCTCCGTTTTTCTCCGATTCTACCCGTTTCTCATTCTTCGTTTGTGTATAATCATAAAAAGACTGAAACCTTACAAGCCCAGAAAGGAAACCCAATGACATCACAGTCCATCGAGAACTACAAGCAAATGAGTCAATAGGGAAAATAGGAGTGGAATACTAGCTGGCTCGGGGGAGAACCCTCTGACGATATTTCAACATAAGTGTAGCCCATCCATCAATATGCTAAAACTGTGATCAAATAAATATGTTAGAATAGAAATTAACGGTAACTGAGTTTTCTAAGAATTAACAAATTAGGAAGAAACTTACTAAGTTTTCCAAGTAACAGAAATATCCAAGACCAAGTAACCTGATCCAAAACTCAGCTGTGAGGTAAATAAAATTTTCACTCTGATAAATGAACATGCACAACGTTTCTTGCTTATTTTCCGCCATACTCTTCAGATCTTTTGAAGGGCCAATGTGCTTTCTACCATCTCTCTAAGCATTAGGTGGTGGTGGTTGTAGAGTTCCTTGTTCATTCACTAGTTTGTCCGCCATCGACCAAACTTCCTCATCATTAAGCCAATCCTTTTGCGACCTTTTACGCTTTTTCATAATTAGCGGCTTATCAACCCCAGTTTCTTCAACATTCGGGTAAGGCTGTTATTTTTCTTGTTGTTTTTCAGTATCTAGATTAATCACATCTTCACCCTCAGCCTCAGATGACACCTTCACTCTTTTCACTTTCCGAGCAACATCATCTGGCAGCTGTAATATCAGAAAAACAGTCAGTAAACAAGGCGCAAGGGCGCAAGGTACATCTTGCGCGTAACTCACAGACGCAACATAGACCTTGCGGCTCTCTTATCAATGATGCGCAAGATCGCAAGACTAGACCTTGCGCCTCATTTGTCAACGATGCCCAAGGTCACAAGAATGGACCTTGCGCCTCATTTTTAACACATAAAGTCTGTAACAATAAAAAAATACTGAAAGTCAAATTAAGGTATAAGAAAATAGAGGTAGACTAACCTTCTCGATGGGTTTTCTGTAGCGCGGTGTTGTGAAAGGGGAGCTTAATACACATGTTGGCCGTCGATCTCTCATTCCACGTCTAATCCGTGGAGCTGATTTGTCATTTTCATTGTCTGAGAGCGATCGACCATAAAAGGTATCATCTTGATGTTGTTCTTGTTTGGATAGTCGTCTTTCTTGTTCAGCTATACGTTTCTCTTGTTCTGAAAAAAGTTTTGAGAAACGTTCATCTTGATCCGTTAGTTATTTTCTACACTGTTGCAACTCTTTTTCTTGCCTGTCTAATCGTTTCACCAATGAAGTGTATAATTCTATCGCATCAGTAGAAATGGGTGTTTGAGATTGAGATTGAGACTGTTGTTCTCCACCACCAAGTTCCTCAACATTAAGTTCAGCTTCAACAGGTTCTTCAACTTCCTCATCAACTTCTGCCCCTTCAAAGTATTGGCAACTTTTTATCCACCACTGTCAACCACTCTCAATCATAGTGGGTTGCAAAGTACGAAAAAGTCTTTTTTTCTTCGGACTATTATCCTGCACAAACAACGGTAAAATTAGAAATAGAGGCGCAAGGGCGCAAGATGAACCTTGCGCCATTATTTGACGAGACGCAAGGTCGCAAGACTAATATTGCATATCGTTAATGATGACACAAGTCTACTCTTGCGCTACCCATAAGCCATAAGAGGCAGGCGCAAGGGCGCAAGAGGATACCTTACGTAATAATTTTAACGAGGCGCAAGGTCGCAAGCCACTACTTGTGCCACATTACTGAAGACGCAAGTCTATTATTGCACAGCCTACAAAATCCAGGCGCAATGTCGCAAGAGGGGACCTTGCGTCCCAGTTACAAGGGGTACGCAAGGACGCAAGGGAAATCTTGCGCCCATTCCAGTAGCAATTTTACTCTTTATTCATCGAGCACCAAGTTCAGAATAATTTAAATTATAAAAAATACTAACCATTTTTTTAGTTTATGCAGGTACTCAGTGACTGAAAAAGACTCAGCCGATGAACGTTTCCAAAATAAGGCCCTCGGTACTCCAGTCTTGTCCGTCTTGTGGGAAAAACTTTTAATGGTTCGTCGATATGCCTCAAGAATCCAAATCTACGAAATTTAACAATATACAATTCAAATGTTAATAATCCAAATAATATAAAATTATTTAATTTTTATTTTTATTATTAATATTTACCTTAAATGACCACATAAAATCCGCCAAAGTATAACCCTTTCCGACCTCTAACTGGGTTCTCCGAGCTTCAAAGCCATCTCTAATTACGGGGTAAGTAGCATCCCAAATACGATTACCCCATAGGTACTCATTCAATTTATCAAAGTCTTCGACTAACCATAGGTACTTTTTGCTCACCATATGAATCCCTTGCTTACCCATAAATGCTCTTTCGACAATCAAAATAATTGCTAGTCGTACGACATTTTTGTCACTAACCATAACACCACCATTATATAAAAGGTTTTGGATATCAGTAATTGTAATGTTAGCATTATTTTTACGTTTTGGGAAATAACGTCGTCTAATCGGTGGTGTTTTTGCATCATAACTACGAGGGATGTAATGTGCCATGTCCATCCGACGACTAAACCTAAAATCCGTGACGAGACAACATTCCCGCCTACCAAATCTAATCTGGAAATTGGGACGGAAAGTAAACCATATTTCCTCATCCTCAGCTGGGTACTTTTCTTCTAGTCCTGTCGGCCAATCACTTTTTCTTTGGAGCATTTCATGTACAAGTCCGGAATCATTGCCCGTGTAAAGACGATCTAACCTGTGACGACCCGGAAATTTCCGACTAAATTTAAACTTATTCTTAATATGATTCTGACACGATAAGCAAAAGTCTGTTAGGTTGAGTCTCAAAAACTTTGAACTATGTTTAATATATTCATTTGACCTTCGACTGCTCTCGGCGATTCACGAACAAATAATTGTAAATAGAAGTATTATTATAATTAGAATTATTATGAGTAATATTATTGGTATCACTAATAACATTATTATTATCATTGTTATTATTATTAAAGACTATTAAATTTGTTAAAATCATTATTTTTGTTATTATTAATAACATCATATTATTATTTTTATTACTGTTATCATTATTAATGTCAATACTAGTATTATTAATATTATTATTAATATTATTATTATTATTATTATTATTAATTTTGATTATTATTATGATTATTTATTATTATTATTATTATATTTATCAAAATTATTAGTATTATTAATATCATTAATATCATTATAGTTATTATTGTTAGGAAATAATACAATCTATTATTAATATCATTAATAAAATTGGTATTTCTATTATTAGTACAAATCAGTATTTAAATTATTATTAATTAGTATTATTAATATTATTACTCATATATATTTATTAATCATTTAAAAATTAATTATATGATCTATAAAAAAAAAACAGAAGAAGGAATCGATTCAGTTTCAAGTAACTGTCAAACCTGTTGCTAATTTTTGTTCTTGTCTTTGAAATTATTACCTGTCGAAATCACAAGCATAGATACAACCAAAATCTGTTGCAAGTCTTAATCTGCATTTTTATTTAGTTTCTTTTTTCTGATTGAATTAGTCGACCCTATTATTTCTATAAATCAAATTAGCACCCACAGATATTTAGCAATACTGGTAGACATTCTACCCTCTCTATCGATTACAATAAATTTAAACATGTCTCAATTATAAATTTTAAACAGAAACTTTGTAAAAAGCTCGATATACCCTGTTATTGAACCCAAACCATCAAAAACCGATTTCATATCAAATTCCAAAATGTGTTAATGCGGTTCTGTTATAAATCTTCCACTTAAAATATCTGGAAGGTTTCAGGTTCCAAATCGTCTTATCGAATGCTAATTTTTGAGTCAAATTTCAATTTCAAAAAGTCAACCTAATGTTCTTCATCAAAATTCAGATTCGTTTTTGTGTTTCAAGCTAAATTGATGAGTCCTAAAGTTTTTAGAGATGAATTAAAAACTATTTCATGTTGTAAGTTGTATCTAAAACGCCTTTAATCTCAAAATCACTAAATGAGTTTTTTTTTTCTTTCTTCGAACAGCAGGCCTGTTCTTCATAATTTTTTTATTTTGTTTTATATAAATACAATTTAATATCAATGGTTAAATTATATTCCTAATAATCTAATTAACTTGGATAAATGAATTGAAAGGGGTATAGATCCTTGGTCGATTAATTAATTGAAGAAGAAGACAGGAAATAGAAAACAGTAATAAATAAATACCGAGTGGTATGATATCAGAAAAATTGAAATGGAGCATTGGTTTGGTTGATTGTTGTGTGAGCGAGTGGTCTCGAGTTCGAGCCCCGGCAGTGGTGTATTTCTTTTTAAAATGTGTCTTCAAAGGTTGTACTTTAAACTTATTATTATTATTATTATTATTATTATTATTATTATTATTATTATTATTATTATTATTATTATTATTATTATTATTATTATTATTATTATTATTATTATTATTATTATTGTTATTATTATTATTATTGTTATGTTAGTTAGTATTATCATGATTTTTTTTAAATATAGTTTAGATTATTATCATTAAAAGAAGTATTATAATTATCATTAATATTATTTTCATAAGTATTATTATTATAATAATTATCATCACTAATATTAATAATAAGATTTTTATTACTATTATTATTATAAGTATTATTATTATTATTAGTACTATCAATTAGGTTATTATTGGTAATAGCATTACGATTGAAACCGTTATCATTGATATTAACATTTATATTATTATAGTTATTATTATTATTACCAGCATGATTATGGTGACCATTATTACTAAAAGTAACATTTTTATTAATAATAGTATTAGAATTATCATTTAACATCAATATTAGTATTATCATTACTATGACTATTAAAACTTCTAATAAAATCATCATTTTTTTATTATAAAAATCACCATTATTATTAAAAGTATTATTTTTATGAAAACTAAGATGTTATCTTATCATTATTATTATCATTACTTTTATTATTACTAACATTACTTTTATTAGTATTATCAAAACTATTAATATCAATATCATTACTAAAAATCTAATTATTAGTATTATTATTATTATCATAAAAAGATACAAATTTTATTTACTATTATTGATATTATCATATCAAATAAATAACTAAATAAGGATGTATTTAATACATATCACAAAAACACTAATATTTTCATACTAAATACAAAATTATTTATCTAAGGTATATAAAACAAATATAGTTAATCTATTTATTAATAAAACATACAATACACTAAAATAACCATTAATAATAATACATAAACTTGTTCTACTACGATTATATGTTTTAATATATATAATTGATATATGTTCGTGAATCCGAGGCCAACCCTACTTTTGTTCAATGTCGTCACATGTATTTTTACTACAAAATACATTAGGTGAGTTTCATTTGCTCCCTTTTTAAATGCTTTTGCAATATATATTTTCGGGACTGAGAATACGTGCGCAACTTTTATAAATGTTTTACGAAATAGACACAAGTAATCGAAACTACATTATATGGTTGAATGATCGAAGCCGAATATGCCCCTTTTGCTTGGTAGCCTAAGAATTAGGGAACATCACTAATTTTGAGAATTAGTGCACACCTAATTGATGCGAATCCTAAAGATAGATCTATTGGGCCTAACGAACCCCATCCAAAGTACCGGATGCTTTAGTACTTCGATGTTGTTTTATATCATGTCCGAAGGATTTCTCGGAATGATGGGGGATATTCTTATATGCATCTTGTTAATGTCGGTTACTAGGTGTTCAATCCATATGAAAGATATTTTTGTCTCTATGCATGGGACGTTTATTTATGAGAACTGAAAATATAAAATCTCGTGGTCTATTAAAATGATGGAAATGATTATTTATGTTAAACTAATGAACTCACCAACCTTTTAGTTGACACTTTAAAGCATGTTTATTCTCAGGTATGAAAGAAATCTTCCACTGTGCATTTGCTCGTATTAGAGATATTACTTGGAGTCATTCATGACATATTTCAAAAGACGTTGCATTCGAGTCGTCGAGTTCATCAAGATTATTACTAAGTCAATTATAGTTGGATATATTATGAAATGGTATGCATGCCGTCAAATTTCGATGTAAAGCAAGTTTGTCTTTTAAAAACGAATGCAATGTTTGTAAAATGTATCATATAGAGGTCAAGTACCTCGCGATGTAATCAACTATTGTGAATCGTTTGTAATCGATATGGACTTCGTCTAGATGGATTAGGACGGGTCTCTACATAACCAAGGACCAAACCATGTGCCCCTAAAAATATTTTGTTGATTATTCATTAATGCCTTGACCTGAGGTATAACATATTGTCAACTTCGTTTTCACATATCCCTGAAACAGTCAGTGTTCAGCAAAAATCAAAAGACGCAAGGACGCAAGATATACCTTGCGTCTAGGTGATCAATGAGACATAAGGGCGCAAGGTACACCTTGCACCATAGTTTTTTAACAGAGCGCAAGGACCCAAGATATTCCGTGCACCTTGTCCAGTTTACAGTTTTGTGCCAATTCCACAATCGTGTTCCAGTTTTTTTAGATGTTAAATACCATACATTTTTACTTACACACATCACTACAATTTCAATACAAAAACATCATCAACCTCGTTGATGCATTACATCGAACATTTGGTGTGCAAAATAACTTAAAAATAACTTTTGAAAGATAAAAGTTTAATTAAACAAGTATAGTTAAGATTTAGAACTAACCTAATCTTGTGACATCTTGATGAAGATTTTTGTTAACTTTTGATCTATTCCTTGAACTCAGGTCGAAAATGGTGATTTTTGGTGAGATGTCGAGATGGAGGAGATGATGTGGTGGTTGCGATGGTGTGGTGGCTGAAATGGTGATGGTGATGGTGATGGTGTTGGTGATGGTCAGAAGGTGGGTCGCAAGGCAGGATGGGTCGCAAAAGCTCTAGTTGTCGTAATCGTCGTATGTCGCAAGGAGGGTCGCAAGGTAGCTGTGGGTGTGATTGTGTGTGTTTGTGTGTAGATTTGACCTAATTTAATAAGACTAACGCGCAAGGTCGCAAGGCGCAAGGGCGCAAGTCGCAAGGTGTCTTGCGCCTTGCGCGGGCGGTTAGTCAAATTTTTTTGGGTTCCAGGTCAAAAACTACTAAACAAATGGGTAAATAGGTGATAAGCCCTTCATGAAAGATTTGCCAGTGCGAATTGAAAACGCAAAATGAAAACGTGAAACGAAAACGTGAAACGAAAATGCGGGCTAGCCAAAAACGCGAACCAAAAACACGAATCAAAAACGTGAATCGAAAACGCTAATCGAAAACGTGAAATGAAAAGCTGAAGAAATATATAGAACAATTATTAACACCAGGAATCTTGTTAATCTAACAAGAATCCAATCAATCTCACGGAGATTATGAACGAATGAAAAACCAAAAATCAACAATTTGATGATAACACAATAATCTGTTTACACATATAACAAATTCATCAACTAGATGAACAATAACCAAAACCACAAACTTTGATTTTAACAATTTGTTTAACTGAGAGAATACAGAAAATAAGAACGAGAGCAGAATGAATTAACCCTAACCCTAGAAACTGCTATTTATACTAACATAAACCGACTTTATGAAATATCCAGAAATAATACTCTCAGTTTGAATAATGGCATATTTAGCCCTTGGAATAACTCAAACTCAACTATGTCCCTCCTATGTATCTTTCAAGTTAACCCCCATATCAGATATGTTGATTAAACATGAAAAATACGAGATGCACAAAGAGTTTGAGTGTCATAACCCGACCTTAACCATAAGGACGAATACAATAACATATGATTTCATCGCGAGGTATTGATCTCTATATGCGACATTTTTCAAAAACTGCATTCGTTTTTACAATACAAACCATAACTTTTATTACAAATACAAGGTTTAAACAACATAATAATGATTATCGTTTAGCGATAATCTTAGACTTACAAACTTTACATGTGATAATAACAATACGATTTCCAACATATTTTACATTACAAATCCTCCGATATGCAGTTTTATTTTTGACACAAATATGCATACTCAAGATCTTGCTTAAATTCAACATGTTGCAGCGGAAGCTTTTAGTTATCACCTGAGAATAAACATGCTTAAAACGTCAACATAAAGTTGGTGAGATATAGGTTTAATGCTGGCAGCGTTATAAATATAGACCACAAGATTTCATATATAAACGTTTTAATAAAAATATTCTAAGTTGTTGAGCACTTGATAACCATACTTAACATTTAATCAACGTCGCATATTCCCTTTATTATGAAATCTTACTACACCGTACCAAGTGTAGTCACCGAAACGAAGTACTGTGCAACCGTTGAATACTGGTCGTCCAGTCCGGTTGGGGTTGTCAGGCCCGATAGATCTATCAACAGGATTCGCGTTTACAATACCTCATGTAAATAATAGTTACCAAGTTACAGGGAAGTATGCCAGTGGTACAACTCAACGTAGAATATATATTTTTAATCACTTGTGTCCATAACGTAAATCATAAAATGCATGTATTCTCATCCCGAAATATTTAGAGTTTAAAAGTGGGACTATATACTCACTTTTGTCTTGAAGGTATTTAACTCGACTTGGTCTCCGATAGATATCACGAACCTAACCATATATATAATATATCAACATATTTTCTTTTCAAGTAATTGTTACACATATATATATATATACTTTTAATACTTTTAATATTTTCTTAGTCCGTAGTTAGCAGTCCGATGTTAGTGGTCCACAATTAGTTGCTTAAATAAAATAAATAAAGACCCCATCGTATTCGTATTGATCAGAATTAATCTTGACCCATGGTACCATGTTGTCAAATGACGTGTTGCGTACATAAAGTACCGTGTTGTCAAATGACATGTTGCGTACAATCATGAGGTCTTATGATTAATCTTCTCGTGTTGTTTACGGGTGGTCCTGAAATATATAAAATCAAATCATAAGTAAATATATATTAAATATTATGTTAATTAGCCAAGATATGATTAATCCGATTTTGTCATAATATGATATATTACAGGTCTTGAAGTGTTTTTAAAAATCAAATTAGAAGGATCTATTTAGTTTGCGAACAAGTTTGAAATCACTCAAACTATGTTCTTGTTGTTAAAATTTTATAACACAAAATAAGATAGCTATATAAATATGAATCGAATAAGGTTATGAATAAGGTTACTACCTCAAGTTACTTGGACAAAGCTACTGAAAAAGGTAAGAAAAATCTTGGAATCAAAAGAGTGGTGGAGTGGGATTGAAAGATTGGAAGTAATCTCCTTGAAATCGGATGACTATATTGATACGTTCTTGAGTAGGTAAATGAAGAGAGATTAGGGAGTGAATTAACTTGAAAGAAAATTGGAATGTGTGTGTTCAAAATAGCATGATTATGGGATGGATATATAGGAGATTTAGTTTGTTTTCTTGCACAAAAGTCACACATGAGGTTAAATGGCTGGTTCCCACATGTAACATCATGTCTAGTGGCTGATCATTGAAGTTTATTGTTGATATATACCAATAGTAAATACGTATAGAAGCTGGGTATGATACGGTTACATATACCCTAGATATACTTGTAGAAATTTTGAGGAATCGGAACGAGAATTCAAATATGGACGGGTTTATAACTGTAAAAGAGGCTCAAAACTGGGCTTTTATTTTTGGGTCAAACCGGGCCAAAATAAAATTTTAAGACATTTTTAATAAAGCAATGTTAGCCCAAAAAAAAAAGCCACTGGACCCCGCTTATCGGGGGCGCTGCCCCCGAACCCCCGTCATAATCAAGATAAGTTCAAACAAGTGTGCACTCCACACTTCCCCAAACTTGTTCGATATTTATCAAGATTATTTTGGTTACAAATTAATCCCATTACACTTAAATCATATTGGTGACATAGATCACCAACACATTATATATTGTAAGTATATATGTCAAAGAATGTTACATATAGTTATCGTTTTGAAAACTTAAGTTAGTGGTCTCAAAGTATACTTATAACTCATTGTTGTTAGTTCACAATGAAATGTTAAACCATCCTTAAATCATGTTAAATATGTATAAATATGTACATATACATAATCGTATAATTATCGTGTGTTATATAGTTCGTGATATCATCGATCAAATTGAACGGTCAAACGTTGTGTGAAACTCTTTTCAAAAACATAAGTCTCAACAGTTTGGATTGCTTATCATGTTGGTAAGGTTTATTTTATGTAAATATTAATCTCATAAGTATAAAACGATCGGAAAAATCCGGGTCGTTACATTGAGACCTTCTGAACATTCTTGTACAAGTATAGCTGCTAACACTTTGAACATCACCAAGATCACCAACAATCCTGATCAGCTACACCTGCACACCTCATCCAACAATGAGAAATACTAAAAAGAATAAAGAATACATAATTAGATTGCTGAATTTAATACCCTCCCTCAAGCTAATTATGTGAAAACATTTAACATCTGCAGATTCTCAGTCATTTTATCATGTTGAGAACCACTTAAACCCTTGGTAAAAATATCAGACAAATTATTACATGAATCAACTTTAACAGCTTTAATAATTCCATCTCTAATTTTGTCTCTTACAAAGAAAAGATCTATTTCAAAATGTTTTGTCTTTTCATGAAACACAGGATTTGAAGCAATTTGTATTGCAGCTTTATTATCAACACAAATCTTAACAGGTAAAGAATATTTGATTTTTAAATCATTTAAAACTTTTAAAATCCATATAACTTCACATGTTACAGAAGCTAGAGCTCTAAACTCTGCTTCTGCAGATGACCTGGAAATAGTTTCTTGTTTTTTGCTTTTCCAAGCAACCAAAGACCCATTAAGCATAACACAATATCCAGTGATAGACTTTCTTTCCACAACTCTCTTACCCCAATCAGAATCAACATAAGCCATCAAACTTATATCAAAAATTTTTGAGATATGAATACCTTTGCCTGGACTTCTTTTCAAATACTTAAGAAGTCTTAAGGCTAGTCTCAAATGAGTCTGCATAGGTGCATGCATGAATTGACTCAACACATGTACGGTGAATGAAATATCTGGCCTTGTTAGGGTTAAATAAATTAGCCTACCAACAAGTCTTTGATATTCATTCATGCTTTGTACAGGTTCATCAAAGGATTCACATGATATATTTGTTTCAATTGGAGTTTGTGCTGGTTTACAACCAGTCAATCCAAATTCTGCTAAAAGATCAATACAATATTTTCTTTGTGTTAAACACAAGCCTTGATCAGTTTTCAACACTTCAACACCTAGGAAATATTTTAATATCCCTAAATCTTTGATCATAAACTTTGATGCCAAAAATCTTTTAACATCATTAACTTCTTCAACATCACTCCCAGTGACAACTATATCATCAACATAAACAAGTAACCCAACAAAAGATTTTTCATTATCTTTAACAAATAATGAATAGTCATTTTTACTCTGCACAAAACCAAATTCAATCAAGGCACAAGTTAGTTTTTCATTCCACTTTCTAGGAGCTTGCTTGAGCCCATAAAGTGATTTTACTAACTTGCACACTTTACCTTGAGATTGATCATAATACCCAAGTGGAAGGGTCATATAAACATCCTCATCAAGGTCACCATACAAAAAAGCATTATTTATATCCAATTGATATAAATCCCAACCTTTTTGTACAGCTAGATTGATTAAACATCTTACTGTAATCATCTTAACCACAGGTGAAAAGGTTTCATCGAAGTCTATACCCTCCCTTTGGTTAAACCCTTTTGCAACAAGTCTAGCCTTAAATCTATCAACCTCACCACTAGATTTATACTTTATCTTGTATACCCATTTGCATCCTATTGGTTTTCTTCCCTCAGGCAGGTCTGTAACAACCCAGGTAGCATTTCTGTGAAGTGCTTCCATCTCAGAATTCATGGCATCAACCCATCTAGAGTCTTTAACAGCCTCCCAATAAGTTTCAGGTTCAACAGACTTACTTAGGGTACTTATAAAACATTTTACCTCAGCACTTAAGTTGGAATAATTTACAACTTTATCAAGACCATATTTGACTTTACTAGTTAAAACATACTCATTAAATTTTGTTGGAAGGTTAGACTTTCTAGTTGACCTTCTAACACTTTCACTAACACATTGTGATGGTGCAACATTTGTACCATCTTCCTCACCCTCAGATTTAGAGTTTTCACCACTAGATGTTGCAGGACAGGGTATGTCAATAGTATGCTCTTTAGAGCCACCACTAGTCTGACCTTTAGAGTTCTTACTAGTATGCTCTTTTGAACCCCCACTATGACCCCCTGAACTACCATCACCTTAGGTGTTGTCTTCCTCTTCATCATTGGGTACATCATTATTAACATCATCATTATCATATAAATCAAAAAAATTCAAGTTATCAACAGATGTGTGCTCTCTATCTTGAAAATCATCATTTAAGTTTTTAAAAGGAACAATATTTTCATAAAACTTAACATCTCTGCTAAAAACAACTAATTTTCTATCAAAACTGTAAAGTTTGTAACCTTTTTTAACAGTAGAGTATCCCAAGAGAGCACATTTTTCAGATTGTGGACCAAACTTATCATTTGAATTTAAAATAGTAGCAAAACACAAGCAGCCAAAAACCCTCAAGTGAGAAAGACTTGGTTTTCTATTGTAGACCAACTCATAAGGGCATTGCCCTTTCAAAACAGAAGAAGGTAATCTATTAATTAAATAAGTAGCAGTAAGTATACACTCACTCCACATATTCAATGGAATCCCCCTTGAAACATAAGAGCCCTTGCAACATTTAACAAGTACCTATGTTTCCTTTCAGCCACCCCATTCTGTTGGGGTGTATAAGCCATGGTGGTTTGATGAATTATCCCCATTTCAGAAATAAATTGTGACATTTTATGATTTACAAATTCAGTACCATTATCACTCCTAAGAATTTTAACAGACTTATTAAATTGTGTTTTAAGCAAAACACAATAGGTTTTTATGTAATCAAATACTTCATCTTTACTTTTCAACATATAAACCCAAACAGCCCTTGTGAAGTCATCCACAATAGTTAAGAACATTTTAAAACCACCTTTACTCACAACCCTATATGGACCCCATACATCCAAATGTACCAATTCTCCCAACTCAGTTGTTTTGTGTTCACTAAGTGGAAATGGTTCCCTTGTTTGTTTAGCCTTATGGCATATTTCACAAGGTCCATTATTTTTAAAACCTTTTATCTCAAGAACATTTTGAAGAACCTGCAAGACTTGGTCTGCAGGGTGACCTAATCTATCATGCCACATAGTTTTAGACATGCAGACTACATTAGATATCTCACAATTGTCCAACTTATCTTTACACAAATCATTATTAAACAAATACAGCCCATTATATTGAGTTCCAGTAACTAAAGTTTTTTTGGAATTTAGTCCTGAATATAACAGGCATTCACATCAAAACCAACAAATAATCTACTATCTCTTGACATACAATATACAGATAATAGACTCACACAATAATCAGGCACAACCAGCACATCATAGAGAACAAGATTGTCAGCAAGTTTAAGATTTCCTATTTTCATAATTTTAGCTTTTGTTCCATTTGGATGACCAACAGTAAGATTAAGATCACTAACATCCACAACACTTTCCAGACCTTTTTCACAGTTTGTCATGTGTTGATTTGCACCAGAGTCAATGATCCAACCATGATTTGGATTACATTGACTATTGGTACTACCTGACTTAAAAAAAGTGCTAATATTATCATTAAAGAAAGCATTTAGATTTAAAAAATCACCTGACATGTTAGATTGAACATTATTTTTTCCACCTTTATCATCAAGCAAAGCCAAAAGTCTTCCAATTTGATCATTGGTCAAGGATATAGTGGTCTGAGCTGAACCAGAGGGTCCTGCACCATCAGATCCATTGCTGGACCCAATGGTTTTTGAAAAATTAGACAGTTTTGTGTTCCTTTTTTTAAAATTTGGTGGATATCCCACCACTTCAAAACATTTGTCAATAGTGTGATTAGTCATGCCACATTTAGAACGTTTTATATTACTTCTGGGTGGATAACCAATAACTTCATAACATTTTTCTATACTATGACCAACCCTACCACACTTGACACATCTCAAATCAGATGTATTATTAAATGGTTTAGATCTATTGGCAAAAAAAGCAGAAGAATCACTACCAACTTTTTTATCTTGAAAACCCCTGTGTGACTCTTCTTTAGAGATAATAGAGAAGGCAGTTTTCACACTGGGAAGAGGGTCTCTAATGAGTATATTACTTCTTATGGGTTGATAAACATCATCTAAGCCCATAAGAAATTGCATTAACCTTTGTTGATCATGAAATTCTTGTCTAGTTTTATCAACAGCACAATTACAAGCAGGCACTTTACATAACATGTCATATTGTTTCCATAATGAATTTAACTTGTGATAATAGTCAGAAACACTCAAGCCACTTTGGGTCAAAGAATTTATCTTCTGATGAAGATTAAACATAACAGACCCATCTACCTTATCATAGGTCTCTTTCAACTCAGCCCACACAACAGATGCAACTTTAGAATACACTTGACCATAGTATAAATCATCAGAAATAGCACCTAAAATCCAAGATAAAACTACAGCATTACATCTATCCCATTGATTTGCAAGAATATCATCTTCTGTAGATTTTTTAAGTGTACCATCAATGAAACCAGTTTTGTTTTTAGTTTGAATAGCAAGTACCATTGCACATGACCAAGATTTGTAGTTTTCAGTCCCTTTCAATTTAAAATTAATAATAGGTGTACTACTAATGTCACTAGCATGCAAATATAGAGGATCACCAAAATCTAATTTACTAATCATGGTAGAACTAACACCTTCATCACCAGACATGATTCAAGAAACACAAATAATATATCACACAATACAATCAAGAAAAACAAGTATATGACATGAAAAGGAAAAAGAGTTTAGAGAACGCCCCTAGTTTTTTAACAGCGGAAGAGAGATGAATGAAACCGTAGAATCTTGTTCTTCTTGATTTAGGGTTAACACAAACCCTAACTTTGAAAAAATCAGATTGATGATGAAGACTTTTATGACAGCAGTTAGAACCACCACGATACTGAATTAAAAGAGACTTGATGATGAACACATCTGATTACCCCAAATTTCTTGTACGAACACAAACCCTAAAACAATTTGTTCAACAATTGTTTTTCGAATCACCAACAATTAACAGGAATCAACCGCTCTGATACCATGAAGAAATATACAGAACAATTATTAACACCAGGAATCTTGTTAATCTAACAAGAATCAAATCAATCTCACAGAGATTATGAACGAATGAAAAACCAGAAATCAACAATTTGATGATAACACAATAATCTGTTAACACAGATAACAAATTCATCAACTAGATGAACAATAACCAAAACCACAAACTTTGATTTTAACAATTTGTTTAACTGAGAGAATAAAGAAAATAAGAACGAGAGCAGAATGAATTAACCCTAACACTAGAAACTGCTATTTATTCTAACATAAACCGACTTTATGAAATATCCAGAAATAATACTCTCAGTTTGAATAATGGCATATTTAGCCCTTGGAATAACTCAAACTCAACTATGTCCCTCCTATGTATCTTTCAAGTTAACCCCCATATCAGATATGTTGATTAAACATGAAAAATACGAGATGCACAAAGAGTTTGAGACCTTCTGAACATTCTTGTACAAGTATAGCTGCTAACACTTTGAACATCACCAAGATCACCAACAATCCTGATCACCTACACTGTAGTGACCCGAACTTTTCCATGTTTATATATATTAATTGAGATTGATATTTACATGATTAAATGTTTCCAACATGTTAAGCAATCAAACTTGTTAAGACTTGATTAATTGAAATATGTTTCATATAGACAATTGACCACCCAAGTTGACCGGTGATTCACGAACGTTAAAACTTGTAAAAACTATATGATGACATATATATGGATATATATATAGTTAACATGATACTATGATAAGTAAACATATCATTAAGTATATTGACAATGAACTACATATGTAAAAACAAGACTACTAACTTAATGATTTTTAAACGAGACATATATGTAACGATTATTGTTGTAAAGACATTTAATGTATATATATCATATTAAGAGATATTCATACATGATAATATCATGATAATATAATAATTTAAAATCTCATTTGATATTATAAACATTGGGTTAACAACATTTAACAAGATCGTTAACCTAAAGGTTTCAAAACAACACTTACATGTAACGACTAACGATGACTTAACGACTCAGTTAAAATGTATATACATGTAGTGTTTTAATATGTATTTATACACTTTTGAAAGACTTCAATACACTTATCAAAATACTTCTACTTAACAAAAATGCTTACAATTACATCCTCGTTCAGTTTCATCAACAATTCTACTCGTATGCACCCGTATTCGTACTCGTACAATACACAGCTTTTAGATGTATGTACTATTGGTATATACACTCCAATGATCAGCTCTTAGCAGCCCATGTGAGTCACCTAACACATGTGGGAACCATCATTTGGCAACTAGCATGAAATATCTCATAAAATTACAAAAATATGAGTAATCATTCATGACTTATTTACATGAAAACAAAATTACATATCCTTTATATCTAATCCATACACCAACGACCAAAAACACCTACAAACACTTTCATTCTTCAATTTTATTCATCTAATTGATCTCTCTCAAGTTCTATCTTCAAGTTCTAAGTGTTCTTCATATATTCTACAAGTTCTAGTTACATAAAATCAAGAATACTTTCAAGTTTGCTAGCTCACTTCCAATCTTGTAAGGTGATCATCCAACCTCAAGAAATCTTTGTTTCTTACAGTAGGTTATCATTCTAATACAAATTAATAATCATATTCAAACTTTGGTTCAATTTCTATAACTATAACAATCTTATTTCAAGTGATGATCTTACTTGAACTTGTTTTCGTGTCATGATTCTGCTTCAAGAACTTCGAGCCATCCAAGGATCCGTTGAAGCTAGATCCATTTTTCTCTTTTCCAGTAGGTTTATCCAAGGAACTTAAGGTAGTAATGATGTTCATAACATCATTCGATTCATACATATAAAGCTATCTTATTCGAAGGTTTAAACTTGTAATCACTAGAACATAGTTTAGTTAATTCTAAACTTGTTCGCAAACAAAAGTTAATCCTTCTAACTTGACTTTTAAAATCAACTAAACACATGTTCTATATCTATGTGATATTCTAACTTAATGATTTAAAACCCGGAAACACGAAAAACACCGTAAAACCGGATTTACGCCGTCGTAGTAACACCGCGGGCTGTTTTGGGTTAGTTAATTAAAAACTATGATAAACTTTGATTTAAAAGTTGTTATTCTGAGAAAATGATTTTTATTATGAACATGAAACTATATCCAAAAATTATGGTTAAACTCAAAGTGGAAGTATGTTTTCTAAAATGGTCATCTAGACGTCGTTCTTTCGACTGAAATGACTACCTTTACAAAAACGACTTGTAACTTATTTTTCTGACTATAAACCTATACTTTTTATGTCTATATTCATAAAATAGAGTTCAATATGAAACCATAGCAATTTGATTCACTCAAAACGGAGTTAAAATGAAGAAGTTATGGGTAAAACAAGATTGGATAATTTTTCTCATTTTAGCTACGTGAAAATTGGTAACAAATCTATTCCAACCATAACTTAATCAACTTGTATTGTATATTATGTAATCTTGAGATACCATAGACACGTATACAATGTTTCGACCTATCATGTCGACACATCTATATATATTTCGGAACAACCATAGACACTCTATATGTGAATGTTGGAGTTAGCTATACAGGGTTGAGGTTGATTCCAAAATATATATAGTTTGAGTTGTGATCAATACTGAGATACGTATACACTGGGTCGTGGATTGATTCAAGATAATATTTATCGATTTATTTCTGTACATCTAACTGTGGACAACTAGTTGTAGGTTACTAACGAAGACAGCTGACTTAATAAACTTAAAACATCAAAATATATTAAAAGTGTTGTAAATATATTTTGAACATACTTTGATATATATGTATATATTGTTATAGGTTCGTGAATCAACCAGTGGCCAAGTCTTACTTCCCGACGAAGTAAAAATCTGTGAAAGTGAGTTATAGTCCCACTTTTAAAATCTAATATTTTTGGGATGAGAATACATGTAGGTTTTATAAATGATTTACAAAATAGACACAAGTACGTGAAACTACATTCTATGGTTGAATTATCGAAATCGAATATGCCCCTTTTTATTAAGTCTGGTAATCTAAGAATTTGGGAACAGACACCCTAATTGACGCGAATCCTAAAGATAGATCTATTGGGCCTAACAAACCCCATCCAAAGTACCGGATGCTTTAGTACTTCGAAATTTATATCATATCCGAAGGGTGTCCCGGAATGATGGGGATATTCTTATAAATATGCATCTTGTTAATGTCGATTACCAGGTGTTCACCATATGAATGATTTTTATCTCTATGTATGGGATGTGTATTGAAATATGAAATCTTGTGGTCTATTGTTACGATTTGATATATATAGGTTAAACCTATAACTCACCAACATTTTTGTTGACGTTTAAAGCATGTTTATTCTCAGGTGAATACTAAGAGCTTCCGCTGTCGCATAATTAAATAAGGACGAGATTTGGAGTCCATGCTTGTATGATATTGTGTAAAAACTGCATTCAAGAAACTTATTTTGTTGTAACATATTTGTATTGTAAACCATTATGTAATGGTCGTGTGTAAACAGGATATTTTAGATTATCATTATTTGATAATCTACGTAAAGCTTTTTAAACCTTTATTGATGAAATAAAGGTTATGGTTTGTTTTAAAATGAATGCAGTCTTTGAAAAACGTCTCATATAGAGGTCAAAACCTCGCAACGAAATCAATTAATATGGAACGTTTTTAATCAATAAGAATGGGATATTTCAGTTGGTATCCGAGCGTTGGTCTTAGAGAACCAGAAAATTTGCATTAGTGTGTCTTATCGAGTTTGTTAGGATGCATTAGTGAGTCTGGACTTCGATCGTGTTTTCTTTAAAAATGATTGCTTAACATTTTTGTTGGAAACTATATATTTTTAACATATGAATATTATGTGATATATTAATCTCTTAACGCGTTTGATATTATGTGATAGATGTCTACCTCTAGAACAAGTCCCATTGACTCACCTAATAATAATGAAGAGTCAAATGTAAATTGGAATGATTCGTGGACTGATTCACTAGTTCCCGAAGAGGAACCGGAAGAAGAGTCGGAACCGGAAGAAGAATCGGAACCGGAAGAAGAATCGGAACCGGATGAAGAAATAGAACCGGTGGGGGAAATAATAAAACGGTTAAGTAAAAGAAAATCCTCAACCAACCGACCAAGGTTAATTATGGTCAATGGTGTTTCCGCCAAGGAAGCAAAATATTGGGAGGATTACCAATTCTCCGATGAATCGGATTCCGACGAGAATTCCGATGATGTTATAGAAATTACCCCAACTGAATTTAAAAAGGCAAAAGAAAATAATAAGGGAAAGGGCATAAAAATAGAGAAATCTAATTCCAACCCCGATGAACTTTATATGTATCGTCAACCCCCGAAGTCCTTAAGTTGTAACAATGACCCGGGAACCTCTAAACCACCAGGTTTTTCTAAACCAATGTGGATAATGACGGCTCGTATTAGGGGAACATCATATATCCCTAGAAACTTGGCAAAACGAACCAAAAGCAAAGAAGAAGAAACAAGCGAGTCGGAATAAGATAGTTGTATTCGTGTGGTGTAATATAAGTAATATAGTGTGCTTATGCTTTATGATATATGTAAAAATTGCTTGTATTAATAAGTATTTTTTTTATGAATCTAACTCTTGTCTATTTTACAGTATAAAAACACAAAATGGATAGACAACCCAATATTTTAAGAGACCTACCCGGAGACAAGATTGATGAAATCTTGTCTAGAGTCGGTCATAATTCTTCGGCACAACTATTTAAGGCGAGATCAGTTTGTAAGACATTCGAAGAACGTTCCAAGAATTCCTTGGTTTATAAAAGGCTTTCATTCGAAAGATGGGGGATATCACATTGGGAAATCCATAAGTTACGATGTGTTTACTTTGACGCATATATTGCGGGGAACCCAAATGCTATTTTACGCAACGGGTTAAGAAATTATTTTGACTCAGTATATCCGAATATAGGACTACGTGATTTAGAAAAAACGGCTAACATGCAACATAAAGAAGCATGTTATGCTTACGGGTTAGTAATGTTCACTTCTCACCAAAGTGAGAACAAGAACATCGGGCTACAACTATTAAACAAAACGTTCTCACAAGTGACGGAGTCGGTAATTGGGGTAAGAAATGAGGTTTTTAGGTTATTACGAGACTGTTGGTCATTACGTAACCCTCGTCCCTTTAACGACGTTACAACACGCTGTCTTATCAACGGCCATAACGGTTATGTTCCACAAGACCAAGGATGGGAAGTAGTCCTAGTAAAACCAGAATGCATGACTTGTTTCTGGACGTATGAATTACGTGTCTTTATTGCCTTTGCTGAACGACTTGTGTACTAGCTAGAATTATCTTCACAACTATCTTGTATCAAAGTTATTGTGTGCTATATTTCATGCTTTATGTAAAATAAGCGGTATTGTAAGTTTGTAAAATATTGTATAAAAGTTTGAACGCGAAATATTATTATAATCAGTTTTTCATACAGAATTGTAGTAGTTGAATTGTATATTAGCTACTAAGTATGAACTTAACGGGTAGGTACTACCCGAATTTAAACTTATAAAACGCTAATATGAAGAAAAAGCTTTTATAAATGAGTTCATATTATGCTACGAAATACTATTAACTACTCTTAATATTCTGTATGATTAACTTGTTCCATTTGACTATTTTGAAGGAAATGACACCGACTACTCGACACACCGTGAATATGAATGAAGAGGAATTCCGTACTTTTCTAGCTTCAAACATAGCCGCAGTACAGGCTGCGCTACATACCAACAATAACCTTGGATCTGGCAGTACAGGAAATCGTGTAGGATGCACCTACAAAGAATTCACTGCCTGCAAACCTTTGGAATTTGATGGAACCAAAGGACCGATCGGATTGAAACGGTGGACCGAGAAGGTCGAATCGGTGTTTGCCATAAGTAAGTGTACTAAAGAGGACAAAGTGAAGTACGCTACGCATACCTTCACAGGTTCTGCGTTAACATGGTGGAATACCTATCTAGAGCAAGTGGGACAAGATGATGCGTACGCACTACCGTGGTCAGCATTAAAGCACTTGATGAACGAGAAGTACCGTCCTAGAACCGAGGTCAATAAGCTCAAGACAGAACTTAGAGGGTTACGAACCCAAGGATTTGATATTACCACGTACGAAAGACGATTCACAGAATTGTGCCTATTGTGTCCGGGAGCATTCGAAGATGAGGAAGAGAAGATCGACGCGTTTGTGAAAGGATTACCGGAAAGAATCCAAGAAGATATAAGTTCACACGAGACCGCCTCCATACAACATTCATGTAGAATGGCTCACAAACTAGTGAACCAGATTGAAGAAAGAATTAAAGAACAGACTGCTGAAGAGGCCAATGTGAAGCAAGTCAAAAGAAAGTGGGAGGAAAACGATGATAAGAATCACCAATACAACAACAACAGCAATTACAACAATAATCGCAACAATTATCCCAACAATCGCAACATCAATCACAACTACAACAAACGGCCCAACAACAACAACAACAACAACAACAACAACAACAACAACTACAACAATCATCCCAACAACAATAATAACCGCAACAACAACAACAATCAGAAGAAGCTATGCCAAAGGTGTGAAAAGTATCACTCGGGGTTCTGCACCAAATTTTGCAACAAGTGTAAAAGAAATGGTCATAGCGCGGCGAAGTGTGAGGTCTACGGACCAGGGGTTAATAGAACGAAAGGAACAAATGGTGTCGAAACGAGTAATGGCGGAGCAAGTAGTGTCGGAGCAAGTTATGCCAATCTAGTTTGTTATAAATATGGAAAACCGGGCCACATTATTAGAAATTGCCCGAACCAGGAGAACACGAATGGACAAGGCCGCGGAAGAGTTTTCAATATTAATGCGGTAGAGGCACAGGAAGACCCGGAGCTTGTTACGGGTACGTTTCTTATTGACAATAAATCTGCTTACGTTTTATTTGATTCGGGTGCGGATAGAAGCTATATGAGTAGAGATTTTTGTGCTAAATTAAGTTGTCCATTGACGCCTTTGGATAGTAAATTTTTACTCGAATTAGCAAATGGTAAATTAATTTCAGCAGATAATATATGTCGGAATCGAGAAATTAAACTGGTTAGAGAAACATTTAAGATTGATTTGATACCAGTAGAGTTAGGGAGTTTTGATGTGATAATCGGTATGGACTGGTTGAAAGAAGTGAAAGCAGAGATCGTTTGTTACAAAAATGCAATTCGCATTATACGAGAAAAAGGAAAACCCTTAATGGTGTACGGAGAAAAGGGCAACACGAAGCTACATCTTATTAGTAATTTGAAGGCACAAAAACTAATAAGAAAAGGTTGCTATGCTGTTCTAGCACACGTCGAGAAAGTACAAACTGAAGAAAAGAGCATCAATGATGTTCCCATTGCAAAAGAATTTCCCGATGTATTTCCGAAAGAATTACCGGGATTACCCCCACATCGATCCGTTGAATTTCAAATAGATCTTGTACCAGGAGCTGCACCAATAGCTCGTGCTCCTTACAGACTCGCACCCAGCGAGATGAAAGAACTACAAAGCCAATTACAAGAACTTTTAGAGCGTGGTTTCATTCAACCAAGCACATCACCGTGGGGAGCTCCTGTTTTGTTTGTCAAGAAGAAAGATGGTACATTCAGGTTGTGTATCGACTACCGAGAGTTGAAAAAACTTACCATCAAGAATCGCTATCCACTACCGAGAATCGACGACTTATTTGATCAACTACAAGGCTCGTCTGTTTATTCAAAGATTGACTTACGTTCTGGGTATCATCAAATGCGGGTGAAAGAAGATGATATTCCAAAGACTGCTTTCAGAACACGTTACGGTCATTACGAGTTTATGGTCATGCCGTTTGGTTTAACTAATGCACCAGCTGTGTTCATGGACCTTATGAACCGAGTGTGTAGACCATACCTTGACAAGTTTGTCATTGTTTTCATTGATGACATACTTATTTACTCAAAGAATGACCAAGAACATGGTGAACATTTGAGAAAGGTGTTAGAAGTATTGAGGAAGGAAGAATTGTACGCTAAGTTTTCAAAGTGTGCATTTTGGTTGGAAGAAGTTCAATTCCTCGGTCACATAGTGAACAAAGAAGGTATTAAGGTGGATCTGGAAAAGATAGAAACTGTTGAAAAGTGGGAAACCCCGAAAACTCCGAAACACATACGCCAGTTTTTAGGACTAGCTGGTTACTACAGAAGGTTCATCCAAGACTTTTCCAGAATAGCAAAACTTTTGACTGCATTAACGCATAAAGGGAAGAAATTTAAATGGAATGATGAACAAGAGAAAGCGTTTCAGTTATTGAAGAAAAAGCTAACTACGGCACCTATATTGTCATTGCCTGAAGGGAATGATGATTTTGTGATTTATTGTGACGCATCAAAGCAAGGTCTCGGTTGTGTATTAATGCAACGAACGAAGGTGATTGCTTATGTGTCTAGACAATTGAAGATTCACGAAAAAAATTATACGACGCATGATTTGGAATTAGGCGCGGTTGTTTTTGCATTAAAGACTTGGAGGCACTACTTATATGGGGTCAAAAGTATTATATATACCGACCACAAAAGTCTTCAACACATATTTAATCAGAAACAACTGAATATGAGGCAGCGTAGGTAGATTGAATTATTGAATGATTACGACTTTGAGATTCGTTACCACCCGGGGAAGGCAAATGTGGTAGCCGATGCCTTGAGCAGGAAGGACAGAGAACCCATTCGAGTAAAATCTATGAATATAATGATTCATAATAACCTTACTACTCAAATAAAGGAGGCGCAACAAGGAGTTTTAAAAGAGGGAAATTTAAAGGATGAAATACCCAAAGGATCGGAGAAACATCTTAATATTCGGGAAGACGGAACTCGGTATAGGGCTGAAAGGATTTGGGTACCAAAATTTGGAGATATGAGAGAAATGGTACTTAGAGAAGCTCATAAAACCAGATACTCAATACATCCTGGAACGGGGAAGATGTACAAGGATCTCAGGAAATATTTTTGGTGGCCGGGTATGAAAGCCGATGTTGCTAAATACGTAGGAGAATGTTTGACGTGTTCTAAGGTCAAAGCTGAGCATCAGAAACCATCAGGTCTACTTCAACAACCCGAAATCCCGGAATGGAAATGGGAAAACATTACCATGGATTTCATCACTAAATTGCCAAGGACTGCAAGTGGTTTTGATACTATTTGGGTAATAGTTGATCGTCTCACCAAATCAGCACATTTCCTGCCAATAAGAGAAGATGACAAGATGGAGAAGTTAGCACGACTGTATTTGAAGGAAGTCGTCTCCAGACATGGAATACCAATCTCTATTATCTCTGATAGGGATAGCAGATTTATTTCAAGATTCTGGCAGACATTACAGCAAGCATTAGGAACTCGTCTAGACATGAGTACTGCCTATCATCCACAAACTGATGGGCAGAGCGAAAGAACGATACAAACGCTTGAAGACATGCTACGAGCATGTGTTATTGATTTCGGAAACAGTTGGGATCGACATCTACCATTAGCAGAATTTTCCTACAACAACAGCTACCATTCAAGCATTGAGATGGCGCCGTTTGAAGCACTTTATGGTAGAAAGTGCAGGTCTCCGATTTGTTGGAGTGAAGTGGGGGATAGACAGATTACGGGTTCGGAGATTATACAAGAAACTACCGAGAAGATCATCCAAATTCAACAACGGTTGAAAACCGCCCAAGTCGACAAAAGAGCTACGCTGACATTAAAAGAAAAGATATAGAATTTGAAATTGGAGAGATGGTCATGCTTAAAGTTGCACCTTGGAAAGGCGTTGTTCGATTTGGTAAACGAGGGAAATTAAATCCAAGGTA
This sequence comes from Rutidosis leptorrhynchoides, assembly GCF_046630445.1. Taxonomy (NCBI): domain Eukaryota; kingdom Viridiplantae; phylum Streptophyta; class Magnoliopsida; order Asterales; family Asteraceae; genus Rutidosis; species Rutidosis leptorrhynchoides. The sequence continues at coordinate 214,143,786 of NC_092335.1, forward strand.
TATTGGACCATTCAAGATTATTGATCGTGTCGGACCAGTAGCTTACCGACTTGAGTTACCTCAACAACTAGCGGCTGTACATAACACTTTCCACGTCTCGAATTTGAAGAAATGTTTTGCTAAAGAAGATCTCACTATTCCGTTAGATGAAATCCAAATCAACGAAAAACTTCAATTCATCGAAGAACCCGTCGAAATAATGGATCGTGAGGTTAAAAGACTTAAGCAAAACAAGATACCAATTGTTAAGGTTCGATGGAATGCTCGTAGAGGACCCGAGTTCACCTGGGAGCGTGAAGATCAGATGAAGAAGAAATACCCGCATCTATTTCCAGAAGATTCGTCAACACCTTCAACAGCTTAAAATTTCGGGACGAAATTTATTTAACGGGTAGGTACTGTAGTGACCCGAACTTTTCCATGTTTATATATATTAATTGAGATTGATATTTACATGATTAAATGTTTCCAACATGTTAAGCAATCAAACTTGTTAAGACTTGATTAATTGAAATATGTTTCATATAGACAATTGACCACCCAAGTTGACCGGTGATTCACGAACGTTAAAACTTGTAAAAACTATATGATGACATATATATGGATATATATATATAGTTAACATGATACTATGATAAGTAAACATATCATTAAGTATATTGACAATGAACTACATATGTAAAAACAAGACTACTAACTTAATGATTTTTAAACGAGACATATATGTAACGATTATTGTTGTAAAGACATTTAATGTATATATATCATATTAAGAGATATTCATACATGATAATATCATGATAATATAATAATTTAAAATCTCATTTGATATTATAAACATTGGGTTAACAACATTTAACAAGATCGTTAACCTAAAGGTTTCAAAACAACACTTACATGTAACGACTAACGATGACTTAACGACTCAGTTAAAATGTATATACATGTAGTGTTTTAATATGTATTTATACACTTTTTAAAGACTTCAATACACTTATCAAAATACTTCTACTTAACAAAAATGCTTACAATTACATCCTCGTTCAGTTTCATCAACAATTCTACTCGTATGCACCCGTATTCGTACTCGTACAATACACAGCTTTTAGATGTATGTACTATTGGTATATACACTCCAATGATCAGCTCTTAGCAGCCCATGTGAGTCACCTAACACATGTGGGAACCATCATTTGGCAACTAGCATGAAATATCTCATAAAATTACAAAAATATGAGTAATCATTCATGACTTATTTACATGAAAACAAAATTACATATCCTTTATATCTAATCCATACACCAACGACCAAAAACACCTACAAACACTTTCATTCTTCAATTTTATTCATGTAATTGATCTCTCTCAAGTTCTATCTTCAAGTTCTAAGTGTTCTTCATATATTCTACAAGTTCTAGTTACATAAAATCAAGAATACTTTCAAGTTTGCTAGCTCACTTCCAATCTTGTAAGGTGATCATCCAACCTCAAGAAATCTTTGTTTCTTACAGTAGGTTATCATTCTAATACAAGGTAATAATCATATTCAAACTTTTGGTTCAATTTCTATAACTATAACAATCTTATTTCAAGTGATGATCTTACTTGAACTTGTTTTCGTGTCATGATTCTGCTTCAAGAACTTCGAGCCATCCAAGGATCCGTTGAAGCTAGATCCATTTTTCTATTTTCCAGTAGGTTTATCCAAGGAACTTAAGGTAGTAATGATGTTCATAACATCATTCGATTCATACATATAAAGCTATCTTATTCGAAGGTTTAAACTTGTAATCACTAGAACATAGTTTAGTTAATTCTAAACTTGTTCGCAAACAAAAGTTAATCCTTCTAACTTGACTTTTAAAATCAACTAAACACATGTTCTATATCTATGTGATATTCTAACTTAATGATTTAAAACCTGGAAACACGAAAAACACCGTAAAACCGGATTTACGCCGTCGTAGTAACACCGCGGGCTGTTTTGGGTTAGTTAATTAAAAACTATGATAAACTTTGATTTAAAAGTTGTTATTCTGAGAAAATTATTTTTATTATGAACATGAAACTATATCCAAAAATTATGGTTAAACTCAAAGTGGAAGTATGTTTTCTAAAATGGTCATCTAGACGTCGTTCTTTCGACTGAAATGACTACCTTTACAAAAACGACTTGTAACTTATTTTTATGACTATAAACCTATACTTTTTATGTTTAGATTCATAAAATAGAGTTCAATATGAAACCATAGCAATTTGATTCACTCAAAACGGAGTTAAAATGAAGAAGTTATGGGTAAAACAAGATTGGATAATTTTTCTCATTTTAGCTACGTGAAAATTGGTAACAAATCTATTCCAACCATAACTTAATCAACTTGTATTGTATATTATGTAATCTTGAGATACCATAGACACGTATACAATGTTTCGACCTATCATGTCGACACATCTATATATATTTCGGAACAACCATAGACACTCTATATGTGAATGTTGGAGTTAGCTATACAGGGTTGAGGTTGATTCCAAAATATATATAGTTTGAGTTGTGATCAATACTGAGATACGTATACACTGGGTCGTGGATTGATTCAAGATAATATTTATCGATTTATTTCTGTACATCTAACTGTGGACAACTAGTTGTAGGTTACTAACGAGGACAGCTGACTTAATAAACTTAAAACATCAAAATATATTAAAAGTGTTGTAAATATATTTTGAACATACTTTGATATATATGTATATATTGTTATAGGTTCGTGAATCAACCAGTGGCCAAGTCTTACTTCCCGACGAAGTAAAAATCTGTGAAAGTGAGTTATAGTCCCACTTTTAAAATCTAATATTTTTGGGATGAGAATACATGCAGGTTTTATAAATGATTTACAAAATAGACACAAGTACGTGAAACTACATTCTATGGTTGAATTATCGAAATCGAATATGTCCCTTTTTATTAAGTCTGGTAATCTAAGAATTTGGGAACAGACACCCTAATTGACGCGAATCCTAAAGATAGATCTATTGGGCCTAACAAACCCCATCCAAAGTACCGGATGCTTTAGTACTTCGAAATTTATATCATATCCGAAGGGTGTCCCGGAATGATGGGGATATTCTTATATATATGCATCTTGTTAATGTCGATTACCAGGTGTTCACCATATGAATGATTTTTATCTCTATGTATGTGTGATGACCCGGAAATTTCTGACCAAATTTAAACTTAATCTATGTATGATTAACATTTTCGACACGATAAGCAAAGTCTGTAAAACTGAATCTCAAAATTTTTGAACTACTTTTATATATTTAAATACCCTTCGGTTATTTTCGACGATTTGCGAACAATTATATGTAAATAGATACATATATACTATAACTTGAAAAGGTAACAATGTATTAATTATTTGATACCGTACATTAAACTTATTGGTTTAAATATCTATTTGAATATATATGATAAGTTGAAATATTAAAATTTATTTATAAATAACTTCCAATGTGTATTTAAAAACTGATTTATGTATATTAAAAAGATATATACATATATATAATTTCAAGTTATTTAGTAAACGATAGTAACATTCGTTTATTGATTCGATTGATATTTAGATAAGTTAACTAAAGCGTTTAAGATGAACCAGTAAAATACTAATTTGCTGCAGTATTTTCAAATTGCTACAGTACCCAAAATGCTACAGTGTTTTCAAAAATCACTATTTGCCACAGTGAATTGCTACAGTAAAAATTGATTTCAAAATGAAAATGTATGTATTATATATATATATATATATATATATATATATATATATATATATATATATATATATATATATATATTAGAAGTAAATGACCAAAATACTCGAAAGTTTAAGATATACTTTGAGTGGTATGGTTTAGGGATAATTTAAGACTATATTTTAACAAAGGTACGAGTCACGAAACGTAAAAAGCGAGTTTTCTAAGTGTACGAAAATACGTTCGAGAAACCGGAACCGGGACATAAGTCGAGTAACAACGTACGACTTATCGGAACGAAAATTACAAGTCAAATATGCACGTAAATTTAATATAATATATAATTAATTATATAAATTATATATATTATATATATAATTAAATATTATGTCGACAAACAAAGAAACAAAAATATGTGAGCTGGTATCCTGGGCCATGCGATCGCATGGCCATTACACACAGAAACCATGCGATCGCATGGTGTCTGAAATCTGGCCAACTCTATAAAAGCTCGAACGTTTTTTATTTTTGATGCATTCATTTCTCTTTCACACTCTTATATTTATTATTATTATTATTATTATTATTATTATTATTATTATTATTATTATTATTATTATTATTATTATTATTATTATTATTATTATTATTATTAAGATTAATAATAATAATATTATTAATCTTATTATTATTAGTAGTATTATACATAAAATACTACGATGAGGTTATGAGTGTGTCACTTTCAAAATGAGTTTTCGAGCGGGATAAAGCTAAGGAAATTATGGGTTATTGCCAAGGAGGTTATGGGTAATGTTCGGGGGTATATTTGTGAATCAAACCTAGTGTTTATCATCTCCGTTACGTCTACCTACTTTCCTACAATATTGGATCTCAATACTGATACGTTGAGATCTACGGTTATTTGGTAATCTGAGTTTCGGTCACATTTTGGTGAACGACTATATATGCTGCTAAGGTGAGTATCATATGATCCCTTTTACTCAATATATTTTTGGGCTGAGAATACATGCGACTGTTTATAAATACTGAAAATACTAGATTTATATGCGTGAGTTTCATATGATCCCTTTTACTCAATATATTTTTGGGCTGAGAATACATGCGACTGTTTATAAATACTGAAAATACTAGATTTATATGCGTGAGTTTCATTTGCTCCCTTTTTAATTGCTTTTGCAATATATATTTTTGGGCTGAGAATGCATGCACTTTATTTTAAACACAATGGATACAAGTACATACTAAATTCTACACTGAGTTTGAACCGAAAATCCCTTAGCTTTGGTAACTAGTAACTGCCAGTTATAAGAACTGGTAGGCGCGAGTAGTAGTATATGGATCCATAGGGCTTGATATCCCCGTCCGAGCTAGAGCGCTAGCCTTTTAACGGACGTATGCTATTTGAGAAGCGTACACGTTGGTTTGCGTGTATTATTAAGATGATTATACAAAGGGTACAAATTATATATACGTTAAGTTTAGTTACCAGGGTGCTCAATCTTGTAGAATCTTTTGATAAACATTTTGGATGAAACAACTGAAATCTTGTGATCCACTTTTATATACAGATTATGCGAAACACTAAAACTATGAACTCACCAACCTTTGTGTTGACACTTGTTAGCATGTTTATTCTCAGGTTTCCTAGAAGTCTTCCGCTGTTTGCTTATATGTTAGACAAGCTATGTGCATGGAGTCGTACATGGCATATTTTTCAAGGAAACGTTGCATTCACCAAATCATCACCATGTATCTTATTTTGACTGCATTGTCAAAGGAAGTACTATTGTAAACTATTATTTACAGTGATTGTCTATATGTACAAATCATCAGATGTCGAAAACCTTTGATTTAAATATTCATTTATGGTATGCCTTTTCAAAAGAATGCAATGTTTACAAAACGTATCATATAGAGGTCAAATACCTCGCAATGAAATCGATGAATGACGTGTTCGTCCTTATGGATTTGGAGCGATCGTCACAGTATGGGATGTGTATTGAAATATGAAATCTTGCGGTCTATTGTTACGATTTGATATATATAGGTTAAACCTATAACTCACCAACATTTTTGTTGACGTTTAAAGCATGTTTATTCTCAGGTGAATACTAAGAGCTTCCGCTGTCGTATAATTAAATAAGGACGAGATTTGGAGTCCATGCTTGTATGATATTGTGTAAAAACTGCATTCAAGAAACTTATTTTGTTGTAACATATTTGTATTGTAAACCATTATGTAATGGTCGTGTGTAAACAGGATATTTTAGATTATCATTATTTGATAATCTACGTAAAGCTTTTTAAACCTTTATTGATGAAATAAAGGTTATGGTTTGTTTTAAAATGAATGCAGTCTTTGAAAAACGTCTCATATAGAGGTCAAAACCTCGCAACGAAATCAATTAATATGGAACGTTTTTAATCAATAAGAACGGGACATTTCAGTTGGTATCCGAGCGTTGGTCTTAGAGAACTAGAAAATTTGCATTAGTGTGTCTTATCGAGTTTGTTAGGATGCATTAGGGAGTCTGGACTTCGACCGTGTTTTCTTTAAAAATGATTGCTTAACATTTTTGTTGGAAACTATATATTTTTAACATATGAATATTATGTGATATATTAATCTCTTAACGCGTTTGATATTATGTGATAGATGTCTACCTCTAGAACAAGTCCCATTGACTCACCTAATAATAATGAAGAGTCAAATGTAAATTAGAATGATTCGTGGATTGATTCACTAGTTCCCGAAGAGGAACCGGAAGAAGAGTCGGAACCGGAAGAAGAATCGGAACCGGAAGAAGAATCGGAACCGGATGAAGAAATAGAACCGGTGGAGGAAATAATAAAACAGTTAAGTAAAAGAAAATCCTCAACCAACCGACCAAGGTTAATTATGGTCAATGGTGTTTCCGCCAAGGAAGCAAAATATTGGGAGGATTACCAATTCTCCGATGAATCGGATTCCGACGAGAATTCCGATGATGTTATAGAAATTACCCCAACTGAATTTAAAAAGGCAAAAGAAAATAATAAGGGAAAGGGCATAAAAATAGAGAAATCTAATTCCAACCCCGATGAACTTTATATGTATCGTCAACCCCCGAAGTCCTTAAGTTGTAACAATGACCCGGGAACCTCTAAACCACCAGGTTTTTCTAAACCAATGTGGATAACGACGGCTCGTATTAGGGGAACATCATATATCCCTAGAAACTTGGCAAAACGAACCAAAACCGAAGAAGAAGAAACAAGCGAGTCGGAATAAGATAGTTGTATTCGTGTGGTGTAATATAAGTAATATAGTGTGCTTATGCTTTATGATATATGTAAAAATTGCTTGTATTAATAAGTATTTTTTTTATGAATCTAACTCTTGTCTATTTTACAGTATAAAAACACAAAATGGATAGACAACCCAATATTTTAAGAGACCTACCCGGAGACATGATTGATGAAATCTTGTCTAGAGTCGGTCAGAATTCTTCGGCACAACTATTTAAGGCGAGATCAGTTTGTAAGACATTCGAAGAACGTTCCAAGAATGCCTTGGTTTATAAAAGGCTTTCGATCGAAAGATGGGGGATATCACATTGGGAAATCCATAAGTTCAAAACACGAAATAAAAAAACGAAAACAATGAATCTAATTCTCTTGAATTTTTTAACCAATTCCGTGACGGAATCTGTGGTATACAGTATATTTTTAGGAAAATGAGAAGTAAAGTTTGCGTAACGTAGACTTTTGTTTTCAAGTCAATTGTGAGTAAGCGTTGGCTTAGAAAACCTTGAAGTACTTTTTTTAGTGTGGGTCTTCTTCAAGTCATAATAGACTAGAGTTAACTTTACAAGCTCACATTACGTTTATAGAAAGATAAGATAAGATAATGGGGCCTCATTAAAAATTTATTTTGCTTGATATTTTCAAATCGGAAAGAAAATATTATCATACAAAACGGATCTGAGTCTAATAAAAGGTTAAAAGTGTATCTACCGGTACAAACTCTCCGTTTCTTATGGAAATCTACCAACGGGGGCGTCGTGTGCAAATAGGGCAATCGTACATGACCCGATTTTATAATAGCCCACAATTTTGAAACATCCATATATTATTCTTCCAATGATCATAAAACATTCATTTTGAATTAGTTTTGCGCAATTAAAAGAAAAAGTAGAAGACCAACTGAAAAATTATGAATAAAAAAAGATATGCGCATATCTCGTTAATTGAGGATGCATTAAGTATTAATACATGTACACACCTCAATGACCGTTTGATAATTTTAGAGTCGTAACGGATTGACGTTGCTAACTATTGACTAAAAAGAGTTTCAACAACTTCGCTTTCAAAAATGATAGGAGTGTTGTTTTAATTATTTCTTTGAAAAATTTTTGTTTGTAGATTACTTTTTGAGAATAAAATACATTAATTATTTCTTTGAAATTTTTTTGTTTGTAGATTACTTTTTGTAATATTAAGTTTTTATGTAAAAATTTAAGTTTTATGAAGACCATTTTATATCTCGCACATGTTCTTCTAAATTTATAAGACAACCTTGGCTACCAAACTCACTCCATAAACATCGTAGACTTTTAAAATACTTCAAGTAAATTTTCTCTGTGTGACAGGAAAAAAACCACTCACACAGTGACAAGAGATGTAAATTCTTTACACGAATGTGTCTCGAACCTGCACCTACATTTATAAAGCGTTTTCACATATCATATACCTTTAGCGTCGACGCAAGTCAATTACGTTATAATTTACAAAACTAATTGACAGATATAAATAACTTTGTGATTTTTATACTCTCGTAATCTCAATTTAATATTTCATTTTAACTTTTTAAGTTTTTTCTTTACCAATCTTGACTTAAAATCTCTTTGTTTTTGATCTATATTAGTTAATGAAATTTAGATAAATGAAAGCACGTTTAAAGTTTATTACATTCATATAAATTTATTAAATAATACATAACACAAATAAAGATATTTTAAATCAAAGTTGGTAAAGAAAAATTTGAATAAACAAGCACTATTACATTGAGATGATGGAAGTAGGAGTTATAGTATTAGTCATTTTACACAACTAATAATTGAATGAAGTATTGTACTTAGAAAATGCAATATAATAAAAGTAAAATAACAATTAAAGATATTATTAATTTTTCTTAAAGCAATAATCTATAATCTATAACTATAATTAGTTACATATAATAATAATTTTAATAATAATAATAATAATAATAATAATAATAATAATAATAATAATAATAATAATAATAATAATAATAATAATAATAATAATAATAATAATAATAATAATAATAATAATAATAATTCATTAAACAAGAAAATTTGAAAACTACAACTCATGTTATAATTCATCCGAATCAGAGAGTATCATCTTACTAAAGTTGGTTTTAATCTTTTCTCGAATCGATTTGATAGAAAAACAAACAATCAAATACAACAAACCATGTTCTTTCTCCTTTTGTTGTCTTTTAGGAAGAAGATGAAGAGGAATTTGATTTCGACATAAAGGACACGTAGATCGTGTTTGAAGCCATGTATCGACGCATTTTACATGAAAACAGTGGCAGCATTTTGGTAGTCTTCGGTATTGTTGGCCTTCATTTACGTCGTAAAGACACACAACACAATATATGGTTTGAATGGACGAGTTTTTGATGATTCGGAATTGAAGGTGGTGGTGGATAGATTTGAGAATGCGGTGGAGGATGATGGCAGCTATTACGGTGATGAAGATGTTGAATTTGTTGGAGAATATGAAGAAAATGGTGGTTGATAAGTTGGAGATAATGAGCTCAACTTGGTTGTTATCCATGAGAGAAGATGACCAACCATAAAGTTATTTGGACCAAGATAGTATCATATTAAATCCAGCAACTCATATACAGTTATATATCAAAAGTTTGTTATATTAAATATTAAATATTAAATATTAAATATTAAATATTAAATATTATTAAATAAATATTAAATGAATGATGTTGATTGATGCATTTGTAATTGATGGATTTCGTAGTTGGAGCAACAAGGATAGACTTGGTGTTTATGAGAGTGATGTTAATAGTTTTCACAATAGAGCACGCAAAAAATGTAAAAATCTAACGAAGCTAAAGCAATCTATAAGTGTTGCTTTACATAGATAGAGTGATATTGAAAAGCAAGAGTATTGAAACGACTTGAACACGTTTACGAAAAATGACCTATTTTTTTTTTTTTTAGTTTATGACTGACATAAAACCACGCCATCTTGCGCGATGCACCCATAGTCTGCGTGGCGCGCAGTACAACTAAGCATAGACACCAGAATTGTTTCAGTTGTTGTTATCAATTTGTGTCGAACTGCACGACACGCTGATAAACTGATCGGCGCGCAGATACACATACAACAGACCTGCACTTTTTTTTTACAAGATAAACCTATTTCCAGAACACACACAAGTTAATATCAAAACATCCATTCCACCATTAAACCCGTTTTTCATCAAGTTTGACCAACAACATCCAACATAGGCAATTTAAGTAGTTTACAACCTCAGATATACACGACCCACAAAATACCAAAGTGTATAATTTGACCCAATATGACAAACATAACAAAAGACATGAGCATGGTGTTTGGCGACTAAGTAGCCAAACTAACAAAGTCTTCCTAGCCAGCAAAGCTCCTTAAGCAAGCTAACCATCCAACTTACCCTCATCCTTTCTAGCTCCCGAATCTATAAAAAGGTAAAACACCGAGAGGGTAAGCATACAATTAGTGAATGTATCAAACATATACGTATGCACATAAGTCACCCAAAAAGCACATCCAATATACATTCAACTAAGCATACCACAATTATACAGTTAGGCATATGAACAAACATACATACCATCAAACATAGCGCTATAAACATTCAACAAAAAACATGGTTAACCATTTCACCGATCACTTTTCGACATACGACCCAACATGAACCGACACTCGTTCACATTCATGATCACCAATACCGATCGACGAACGACCATGGATTCCCCCTTGTGAACCCGACTCACAACTATTTCACTATCACACCCGGGTGGCATTCGACAAATGAAACTTGTGAATCCCGATAAAGGTCACTTCACTACCACCAGTCCCACAACGCATGCACACACACATATGGTTGTTCAACTCACCTTGAATCTCTTAGCAAAATATGCTAATCCTGTAACATCCCGCATTTTTCCGTTAAATTATTTTAACGCCCTTTTTTTTTAGATAATATCTTTTGTTATCTAAATTCGTATCTTTCGTTAACTAACGTTCTTAATATTTTCGTTATTCGATTATAACATCTCCCGTTTATTCTCGCCTATTTAAATTAATTCGTTTGGTTAATTCACTCACCCGCTTTTAAACTCGAGGGACTAAAGTTGCCAAGTGGGCAAACTAGTGAATATGTCAACTAGTCAACCCACCCCTCCCCACCATTCATTTTCATTTCATTTCTTTTATCTTTTTTTTTCACCTATTACTTCCAACTTTGAATCCTTTTCATCTTCTCCACAAATTCATCATCTAAATCAAGAATAGGAAGCTAGCATTAAAACGAATCGTACTTTTGGAATCCTCTCTTCATCCTCTACGTTTTGGTACCAATTTTACTACTTGGGGTAAAGTTTCTAAAAACTCTATATTTCTCTAAATTCATTTTATATACTTGAAATGGTGTTAGTTAGTGTCTATGGCTCGAGTCTAGCATGAATATGTGATTTATTTGCTCGATCTTGTTATTTTGCATAAACTAGCATGAACTTGAAATGGGTGTGTTTAATCTTGAGTTTGGATGATTAAATGTTGTTTAAATGTTAAAGTTCATGTATTAAATGTGTTACTAGCATCGTTAGCTTCATTTTGGTATGTAGGTTGATTTAGAAAACTTCATTTGTGTACTACTCGTTATCATAATTCGTTACTCTTTTCGTACCCAATGACATTATTGTTCGACTTGAACCGTATTGACGTGAACAACCATTTATGCACTTCCCTCGGGAAACGCTTCTTCAGAGTTGCACTGATTCTTTTGATTCAATACGAGTCACGTTGGAGACATCGTTACACTTTGTTCATTTTAGATATTCACGATTACACGAACTTGATTCTATGGAGTGATGTGGGAATGGAGGTATGAGTTAACGTAATATAACGACACTCGATCAATGTGGTTATATTATGGTAAGTCATACCAAAGTTCTAATGACTCGTGATGGTGATTGGACTCGATCAACCTAATCACCACCATGTGCCATGTACATGACTTCATTTTTCTTGTTTGACATCCGAAAACTCCGAGAATATTGATAACAACCATACCAAGGACACACCTTTGATTATTGTCAAACCATATTTATGCTTTCGAATGAATGACAAATTCTTTCAACTTCAAACATACGTTATACGTGTATACTATCTCGTCTTCGCGCAATTTTATCCACGAACCAAAAATGCTTGACATGCTCACATCGAGGCGAAAACTTCTCTCGCATTACACTCATACTTCCGGTTAAGGAAATCTTCTATCTGAATTCTCAACGGAGAGAGAGACTCTTCGCATTATACTATTGTTCGCCAAAAGGGTGAATAATCCTAACGAATGTTATCAGAAACCGATAAGAAACTTGTTCTAACAAACGTTTTCAGGTCCTAACAAACTTGTTTAAATATATCTTAAAGGAATGTACCTCGTTTCAAATCGAGATGCTCATTTCACTCCTAGATTCTGGGTTGCCTTACATAAAACCTTGGAAACCAGATTATTCATGAGTACCGCGTATCATCCACAAATCGACGGACCAAGCAAACGTACGATTCAAATCTTAGAAAAACATATCACGAACTTGTATTGTTGCCTTTAATTGATTCCTCTCACAACGATAGTTATCATTCGAGTATTAACACCGGACCTTTTCGAAACTTTATGTGGCCGCAAATGTCGTTCTCTTAAATTGTTGGGCCGAAGTAAGCAACAATCAAACCACCGGACCCGAACTCATTCATGAAATAACCGTTAAGATCGTTCAAACCCAAGAAAGGCTCAAGATGGCCCGTAGTCGCCAAAAGGGCTATGCCGATGTTAGACGTAAACCCCTCAAATTCCTAGTGGGAAACCGCGTAATGTTAAAAGTCGCACCTTGGAAAGGTGTAATATGTTTCGAGAAACGTAGAAAGCTAAATCCGCGATATTTTGATCCATTTGAAATCTTGGAGCTTATTAGACCCGTTGATTTCCGTTTCGAACTCCCAACTCAATTGAATCCCGTTCATCCTACATAAAATGTATTAAACTTGAAGAAGTGTCTTGCCGAACAAGAACTTGTTATTCCTTTCGATGAGTTTATTATCGATATCAAACTTCACTTCGTAGAAGGACCCGTTAAAATTGTGGATCATGAGTTCAAAACCTTGTAACAAAGCCGGATCTCGTTTGTTCGAGTTCGTTGGAACACCAAAAGAGAACCCGAGTTTACTTGGGAATGAGAAGATCCAAACGCAATGAAAGTACCCTCATTTACTCGGAGATCCGACGACGCAAAACCTCGAGGAGGAAGCGATGTTTACTACTTCTACCTAAATTTCGGGACAAAATTTCTTTTAAGGTGTGGGTAATGTAACATCCCACATTTTTTCGTTAAATTATTTTAACGCCCGTCTTTTTTTTAGATAATATCTTTCATTATCTAAATTCGTATCTTTCGTTAACTAACGTTCTTAATATTTCCGTTATTCGATTATAACATCTCCCGTTTATTCTCGCGTATTTAAATTAATTCGTTTGGTTAATTCACGCACCTGCTTTTAAACTCGAGGGACTAAAGTTACCAAGTGGGCAAACTAGTGAATAGGTCAACTAGTCAACCCACCCCTCCCCACCATTCATTTTCATTTCATTTCTTTTCTCTCTTTCTTTCACCTATTACTTCCAACTTTGAATCCTTTTCATCTTCTCCACAAATTCATCATCTAAATCAAGAATAGGAAGCTAGCATCAAAAATGAATTGTACTTTTGGAATCCTCTCTTCATCCTCTACGTTTTGGTACCAATTTTACTACTTGGAGTAAAGTTTCTAAAAACTTTAGATTTCTCTAAATTTATTTTATATACTTGAAATGGTGTTAGTTAGTGTCTATGGCTCGAGTCTAGCATGAATATGTGATTTATTTGCTCGATCTTGTTATTTTGCATAAACTAGCATGAACTTGAAATGGGTGTGTTTAATCTTGAGTTTGGATGATTAAATGTTGTTTAAATGTTAAAGTTCATGTATTAAATGTGTTACTAGCATCGTTAGCTTCATTTTGGTATGTAGGTTGATTTAGAAAAACTTCGTTAGCATGATTGTTGATTTTATGATTTTTGGTTAGAGTTTGATAGACTTAAAATGCACTTTTGATGCATTGAATGCTTGTTGATATTGTTGATAAGTGTTTTGTTGCAATGTATGTTTAATTACCTTCGAAATGGCATATCGTATGTGTAAATTGGATTCCCGAATCACCATTTGCATTTTTGAGCTTGAAACGTTAAATAATGATCATTCGGAGAGATTTTGGTTATTGTAAATGATGTTTTTGTTTAATGAAATGTGTTTGGTTGTATTCCTCGTTAAATTATCTTTCCAACGATATAAGTTACGTGTTTTGAATGTTTACGGTTCATTAGTTGTGTTTGAAAGAAGCTTGGTTCGTGCACTTGAAAATTCAGCAACAGCACCTGAAACCAGGGGCCTCGCTATAGCGAGCCCTGGTGTGCACAAAATCTTGCTATAGCGAGAAAACCCCTGACCAAACTCAATTTTTGATTTTTGCACTTTCGTTCCCGCTTACTCACAACTCCATTTAACATGAAATTTTGCCAACATGCTTATATATGACTACGTTTATATGTGCAATAGTCGGATACCCGACCCGACCCCGTTGACTTTGACTTTGACCAAGTTTTACTTTTAGTCAAACTTAACCAAACACTTATGCAATCGTTCTAACTTGCGTTTATACTTATATCTTGCATGAAACTTGACAACGTGACTCACATGCTATATAATCGAGTCGTAACGAGCCATAGGACTAATTGAACACATTTTGCCCGACCTTGTGTCGTAACTAGTAATTGATACAACTTATTTTTTTAGGTTAAGACTAGCATTCGTTCTTGCACACGTTACTTTGTGAAGTACATTTACTTTTGTGCAATCAAGGTGAGATCATAGTCCCACCTTTTCAACAACTTTTACTCTTTAAACTATGGGATGAGAAACATATACGTATTATACTTTTATGCTTTGAACACAAGTACGAAAACAAACATTCCACGTGTGTGTTAGAACAAAAAGGCTTCAATTTAATTATCATTAGTTACACTTGCAGGGTGTAACGTGAACTTATGTTATGTGATCACATGGGCTTGACAAGCCCTCATTCGGACGGTTCACTACCGTTAGCGGATAAAGTATATTTTCGAGTATATAGTGTAGGTTCTAACACTATGATAACGGGGTACGTGAACAGTTAAGTCTTGATAATTGGGTGCTCCACAAACGAACAACAACTTTCGAATGCAAACGATTTAGATAATCAACGTTATGGAAATACAAAATCTCGTGGTTCAAAAACAACGTTTACAAATACACCTATGATTTCACCAACGTTTTTCGTTGATAGTTTTCTATATGTTTCTCAGGTTTATACGTGGCTACTTGATACATGCTTCCGCACACTTTGATTACTTGCTTGGGGTCAAGCATACATGCATACGCTAGTGATAGCACCTTTGGATTCAAACTTAAATGATTACATGCATACGCTATTGATAGCATTCGAAATTTTTCAACTTATATTATGTTGCAAGTTATTTCATTTATACTTGATAACTTTTGTAAACTTAAACTCTTTGTCGAATTGTTTGGTAACTTAAAACTTTGAAAGTCATACACGTTTCAAATAAATGCGATATAATTTTGGTCAAACGCGTCTCATTTAGGGACTATGATCACGTAACGGGACCTAAGTTAACGACGCTGCCAATGACATTTTTGCCGGGTCGTTACAAATCCAAAATCTTCGAATGTAAGTCACCTATTACATATATCATAACGTAGCTAAATTAACAATCTAGCTTTTCAACACTAAATATCCACAAGTGCAATTTCAACTCAAATTGCACTTTACCACTTTTGACCATGGTAAGTCCAACTCAAAATCACCTTTTACTAGTGATTGCACTTTTAAAGCACCAGATGACATAGTCTAACACTTATGTACACAATAATACCAATACTTGACATGAACTCTTAGTTTTGACACAAAAAACAATAATTATGACCTTTAAAAGTTGTTTAAATGAAATTAATAACAACAACCTTCAATTCCATAACAAAACTTTCCAATTTCGTCATTAAACCCTAGACCCACAATATTTGGGTTGCATACCCTAATCGTACATCAAAACTCCCAAATTTCATAAGAAATGGGGTATATACACACTACAAACCTAAACCCTAAACCTAAATCAAAATCAAACACCAAAGATTCGAACTAGAGTTCACCTCAAGTACCAAAATCGAACTAAATGACTGTAACTCAAGAAATATGTTCCAAAAAAGCTTTCACTCACTAGGGTTTGTTTCTCACACTTGAACTAGGAGTGTTTAGATGGAAAAATGAAGATGAAATCAGTTCTAGATCTGTTTTGGGGATTAAAATCCGTCACATGCATAATTTTCACTTTTTATCTTTTATTTTTAAACTGTACGAAAACAACTCAAAATTTCCAGACACATTGCGCGACGCCCTTGATATGACCAAAACGGACGCTTTTGTTTATGCGATGTCCTTAGGTCAAAAAACGTCAGGATTAGTTATCAGAAGAGAGACAGTGGTTTATTATTTTATATTTTGCGGGGCCTAAATTTACTTTTAACTTTCTAAGGTAGAAGGCGTAAGTTAACTTAAGGTCATGTTTTTGAATGGTTTAACGAATTGAAGATCAAGTGGATAATTGTCTTTGGTTAAATTACCTAGATGAAAGATAGTAGTTGGTTTTAAGCTAATAATCCTAATTACGAGAAAGTAAAGGTGATGGAGGGATAGTCGGAGTATGCAGATCAGGGTAATGTTGACCAAGATATCAGTTTGGGCTAGGGAAAGGTAATTATGTGTATGTTAAAGCTATGATTAGTATAGTGTAGATCTGGTTGAATGAGCCAATTATTTTGACCTACTTATTGTGACGACCCGGAAATTTCTGACCAAATTTAAACTTAATCTTTAAATGATTTCGACACGATAAGCAAAGTTTGTAATGTTGAGTCTCAAAAATTTTGAACTGTTTCATATATTCAATTGACCTTCGACCAGTTTCGACGATTCACGAACAATTAATTGTAACTTGATATGTTCGTGAATCGTCGAAACTGGTCGAAGGTCAATTGAATATATGAAACAGTTCAAAATTTTTGAGACTCAACATTACAAACTTTGCTTATCGTGTCGAAATCATTTAAAGATTAAGTTTAAATTTGGTCAGAAATTTCCGGGTCGTCACAATAAGTAGGTCAAAATAATTGGCTCATTCAACCAGATCTACACTATTCTAATCATAGCTTTAACATACACATAATTACCTTTCCCTAGCCCAAACTGATATCTTGGTCAACATTACCCTGATCTGCATACTCCGACTATCCCTCCATCACCTTTACTTTCTCGTAATTAGGATTATTAGCTTAAAACCAACTACTATCTTTCATCTAGGTAATTTAACCAAAGACAATTATCCACTTGATCTTCAATTCGTTAAACCATTCAAAAACATGACCTTAAGTTAACTTACGCCTTCTACCTTAGAAAGTTAAAAGTAAATTTAGGCCCCGCAAAATATAAAATAATAAACCACTGTCTCTCTTCTGATAACTAATCCTGACGTTTTTTGACCTAAGGACATCGCATAAACAAAAGCGTCCGTTTTGGTCATATCAAGGGCGTCGCGCAATGTGTCTGGAAATTTTGAGTTGTTTTCGTACAGTTTAAAAATAAAAGATAAAAAGTGAAAATTATGCATGTGACGGATTTTAATCCCCAAAACAGATCTAGAACTGATTTCATCTTCATTTTTCCATCTAAACACTCCTAGTTCAAGTGTGAGAAACAAACCCTAGTGAGTGAAAGCTTTTTTGGAACATATTTCTTGAGTTACAGTCATTTAGTTCGATTTTGGTACTTGAGGTGAACTCTAGTTCGAATCTTTGGTGTTTGATTTTGATTTAGGTTTAGGGTTTAGGTTTGTAGTGTGTATATACCCCATTTCTTATGAAATTTGGGAGTTTTGATGTACGATTAGGGTATGCAACCCAAATATTGTGGGTCTAGGGTTTAATGACGAAATTGGAAAGTTTTGTTATGGAATTGAAGGTTGTTGTTATTAATTTCATTTAAACAACTTTTAAAGGTCATAATTATTGTTTTTTGTGTCAAAACTAAGAGTTCATGTCAAGTATTGGTATTATTGTGTACATAAGTGTTAGACTATGTCATCTGGTGCTTTAAAAGTGCAATCACTAGTAAAAGGTGATTTTGAGTTGGACTTACCATGGTCAAAAGTGGTAAAGTGCAATTTGAGTTGAAATTGCACTTGTGGATATTTAGTGTTGAAAAGCTAGATTGTTAATTTAGCTACGTTATGATATATGTAATAGGTGACTTATATATATATATATATATATATATATATATATATATATATATATATATATATATATATATATATATATATATATATATATATATATATATATATATATATATATATATATATATATATATATATATATATAGTTTTGAAGTTATTTGGAAAATGATGGTAACACTCAATTATCATTCGATTGATAATAACGCAAGTGCAGTAACAATGACATAAGTCATCTATCGAATGCCAAACAAATATCAACTAATTGATTGATTTGATTAATTCAATAATTCATTCAAGTTGTCCATTAATTTATTCATTAAATTGACACCCATTCAATTCATTCACGGACCTAATAGATTGTAACATGGACATAAAGGAGATTTATATATCTTGACTTGTATACAAGTATACATATTACATTACTTCTACTTGAACCATCTCTTAATAAATATATATATTTACATATGATGCATCATCAACTCACTCCATCACCTCCTATTCTCTGCTACTACACGAGACCTCACCACAAAACACCATTGGAGACCAACATTAAGATCATCGAACTTTGCTTGAGTTACTACTATAGTAACTATTTCTTTTCCTGTTCACACCATACATCATCACCAAGAACAATATCAAACCACTCTTTTTGTACAAATATGGAACGTCATCAAACCATCATCTAACCATGAAGAACTACAAATTTCACACGTTCTATTTTTAAGATATTTTATAACTATTATTATAGTTATTTATTTATTCTTGTCGACATGCAAATAGGAACAAAGGAGACAGCTGTGTTTTCAATTTTTCTTTCATTCATGCATATGATAAAAGTATATGAGCATTATATGTACTCTTGTCTTCATCTTCTGTCAATCATTCACTCATTAAACCCTCACTATTCTTTTCACAAAACTACTCGATCATGATTTTATTTATACTAGTTGTCAAAACCAATTAATCACCACCATCATATTCTATTATTTGGAACCCCTGCCAATTGTGTTCTAGTTTCTTTCATGAACCCATAACAACCATCACCGGACATCTTCACCATCCACCTTCCTCCCTTCCTGCTATTCGATCAACGCAACCTGACTTCTATTTTCTGTTTCTATAAACTGAAAACCACCTTCGTTATAATTGCCATGATCATGTTTGCTGTGGCCACGTCTGTTATGGTTTCAATCTTAATCAAACCTACAAATCCACCACCTCGGATTACGATAAATTGCCACTACCTTTGGTTCATAACCACCACAAACTTTCGAGCACCTTATTATTTCCACCACCTGCACCCATTCGTCCACCACCCATCCACCATATAAACCACTGCCGCCACCTTTAACCGCCATTTATTATTGAATTCTACTGCCACAGCTACCGCTTCGGATTACTGTTATTGTGCTACTATATACAGCTATTCGACCAGAACAAAACCCAAGACCATGCCACTATTTTTGTTTATTTGTTTTCGTGAACCCATTACTTACAACCATCATCAACCATCGAACCTTCAATTATTAAAACGCCACCATTTTGAACTCACACAAACCTCCACTTGCAAATGATGCAACTCTTGTCTTTTTCAATTACCATCAAATCCTCAACAAAAATCCAATATTTTTCTATTGTTACTTGCTGCTACTTGCCTTCCTATTTAATTCTTGTTTGAGAACAATCCACGACCACCATGAAAACTCATCACCATTGTTGATGCTACATGTTTCTGATTCGATGTTTCTGTTTAAAACTACCATCACGTGCAGTCACTACCTTTGCTATAACCATTTTTGAGTATTTACTATTCGACTGCCATAAACGAACCACCACAAATTTCCTTATGACTACTTTTGCTTATGAGGTAAAGGGTTTGAACAATAACATTTAATATAAATGAATGATGATGATGTCGAGTAAGTTAATGCTTTGGATGGGTCTATGTTCACTCGTTATTGCTTTGTCTATTTGGATATTGGGTATTGATTATTAAATACATCACATTACCAATCACTTAGACAAATTATGCATGTGGGACAATTTAAAAGGTAATGGCCGACAACCATTACCTCAAACAAAGCACTTGCCAATTTATATATACATCATGCGTTTGTATTTAAGCCAAGATCCATTTCCTTTTTATGTGAGGCGAGACTTCTTTTTTTTTTTTTTATATTTTATGTTGGGCCGTAGAGTAGTGTGGTGGGTCGAGGTTTCAATTGAATGATGGGCCGAATATATTTGCTAGTTGGGCCGAAAGTTCTCTTCTTGTTGGACCAAGATCATTTTTTATTAGGCTAAATGAAATTGATTAGGGCCGCCAATGACTAGTTTCTATTTTGGGCCGAGACTGTTTGTACTTGCTGATTGAAAATAATTATATGATGATACGGTATACATGAAAGGACGATGATGATGGTTATGATGTTAGTAATTATAATGATGATGAGGTTATGTGAAAATAATGATGATATGTGAATCATTATGGTGATGATGATGAAACATGGTATGATACGAGTGTTATAATTATGATGATGATTATAATGATGATGATTAGGACATGATGATGATTGTGTATGGTGATGAATACATAATCTTATGATGTTATGATAAAGATGATACGTAGATAATTATGGTAACGGGTTAGGAAATGGAGATAATAATGATTCATGATCGATGATAATAATATTGTTCACGATGATGATGATATTATGAACATAAAATGATGATGACGATTTCATATGAACTATGAAGAAGAAGGGAGCAGATTCATTTGAGTTTAAATGATTTAGGGTAGTGGTTAAATCAGAAATGAAATGGCGATGGAATGTTTAGGATGTTATCGGGTTAGCGGAACGTCGCGGGTTCAAACCCGGACTTGGGCATTTTTTTAAGGACTACTTCTATGAGGTAGTATTGCTATTACCATTATTATTATTATTATTATTATTATTATTATTATTATTATTATTATTATTATTATTATTATTATTATTATTATTATTATTATTATTATTATTATTATTATTATTATTATTATTATTATTATTATTATTATTATTATTATTATTATTATTATTATTATTATTATTATTATCGTATCCTTATTAGTATTAATATTTACATTATCATTATAATTATTATGATTAATAGTTATTATTAAGTATTATTATTATTATTATCATTAATATCATTATTATTATTATTAAAGTATTATTAATATTAATATCATTATTATTATCATTATAGGTAAAATTTTTATTATTATAGTTATCATATATATTATTATTACTACTATTATTATTATCATTATTATTAAAAATAAAATTTTTATTAAAATTATCATTTTTGTTAGAATTATCATTATTATTAAACAATAGCATTTTAAATATTATTATTATTATTATTATTATTATTATTATTATTATTTTAACATTATTTTTATTAGTATTGTTATTATTATTATAATTATTATTAGTAGTCTAATTATTATTATCATAAAAAGATACAACTTCTTATTTATTATTATTAATATTATTTTATCAAATAACTATTAGTTATATAAAAATATACTTAATACATATAATATAATTATATTTTTATTTATTTAAAGTACATAAAATGAATACAGTTATAAAACATACAAGCTATTTATATAAAATGATATCACTAATATATATATATATATATATATATATATATATATATATATATATATATATATATATATATATATATATATATATATATATATATTCGATTACAATCATGTGTGTTAATATATATAAATGATATAGGTTCGTAAATCTGAGGCCAACCCTGCATTGTTCAGTTCCGTCGTATGCATATTTTTGCTACAAAATATCGTATAGTGAGTTTCATTTGCTCCCTTTTTAAATGCTTTTGCAATATATATTTTTGGGACTGAGAATACATGCGCCGTTTTTACAACTGTTTTACGAAATAAACACAAGTACTTGAAACTACATTCTATGGTTGAATGATCAAAATCGAATATGCCTCTTTTAGTCTGGTAATCTAAGAATTAGGGAACTGGCCCCTAATTGACACGAATCCTAAAGATAGATCTATGGGCACTAACAATCCCAGTCAGAGAATTTGAACTGCTTTAGTACTTCGAATTTATCATGTTCGAAGAGAGTCCCGAAATGATGGGGATATTCTATATGCATCTTGTTAAGGCCGATTACCAAGTGTTCAATCCATATGAATGATTTTTATCTCTATGTATGGGATGTATATTTATGAGAAATGGAAATGAAAATCTTGTGGTCTATAAAAATAATGGAAATGAATATTGATGATAAACTAATGAACTCACCAACCTTTTGCTTGGCACTTTTAAGCATGTTTATTCTCAGGTTTGAAAGAAATCTTTCGCTGTGCATTTGCACATTTTAGAGATATTACTTGGAGTCATTCATGGCATATTTCAAAAGACGTTGCATTAAAGTCGTCGAGTTCAATAAATATTATTACTAAGTAAATGACAGATGAGGTCATTTATAGTTTGGATATTATGAAGTGGTATGTATGTCTGTCAACTTTTGATGAAATGAAAGTTTATCTTTAAAAACGAATGCAATGTTTGTAAAATGTATCATATAGAGGTCAAATACCTCGCAATGTAACCATATGTTATTGTATTCGTCCTTATGGATTAGGACGGGTCTTTACAGGTGGTATCAGAGCGGTGGTATTAGCGAACCAAGTCTTGCATTAGTGTGTCTAACTGATAATTGTTAGGATACATGAATGAGTCTGAACTTCGACCTAGTAGTTGTTAGGTTATATTAGTAAGTCTGGACTTGAACCTGGTCTGCATGTCAAAAGTTTTGCTTACCATTCTTTGTCGAAAAAAAAATATCTACCTATCAAATTCAGTCTCGACACGTCTTATTGCAATTATTGCATAGATGGTGTACAGACAAATTCATATCCCATCACATTAGACCTTGTCTGACACGTTTCCTTAATTTCCTCCGTAATCTACAGAATCTTATGTGCTATATATAGGTATTCTATGTAGATAGAATATCATCCGATATTCGTGAATCATTTCATATTGAGAATCCTTTATCTAATCGTGTAAGATGAATTCTGCAACCAGTTCAAGTTCTTCGGATTCCGATAGCTCTTCTGATATGGATTTCCACTCGAGCTCCGAAAGCAGTGTAACCGAAATGGATCAACCAATCAGCCATCATCAATTCTGGATGAATTGGGGCTGAGTTCGTAGTCGAACTAATCAATGAAAATGAGAAGAAGTCGATCCTTTCCATCAACCAAATTTACCTCTTGGCGAAGAACCTAGAACACTTACCGGCGAACCTATCCGAAACACCATTTTCACCCTCATCTACAGAATATCTCACCTTGATTATATAACCTCACAAATTCTAAACCTTATTCATCTGCTCATTCCGACCGATAATCATCATGGAGTAATGGAAGAAGTCAACGAGCTTCGCGCTCGAGTAATCAATTTGGAAAACATGGTGCAAAACCTACCAGCTTCAGCAACATCACCGGCACCAACAGTACCACCAGCACCAGTAGCCTCAACATCACCAGCCTCGATATCACAATCTATACCTCGAGCATAATCATCGATCTACGAATCGTTCTACATCATTTAACTTCGTTCTATTATTTATACTAGTTGTCAAAACCAATTAATCACCACCATCATATTCTATTATTTGGAACCCCTGACAATTATGTTCTAGTTTCTTTCATGAACCTATAACAACCATCACCGGACATCTTCACTATCCACCTTCCTCCCTTCCTGCTATTCGATCAAAGCAACCTAACTTCTATTTTCTATTTCTATAATCCGAAAACCACCTTTGTTATAATTTCCATGATCATGTTTGCTGTGGCCACGTCTGTTATGGTTTCAATCTTAATTAAACCTACAAATCCACCACCTCGGATTACCATAAATTGCCACCACCTTTGGTTCATAACTACCACATACTATCGAGCACCTTATTATTCCCACCACCTGCACCCATTCGTCCACCACCCAACCACCATGTAAACCACCACCGCCACCTTTAACCGCCATTTGTTGTTGATTTCTACTGCCCCAACTACCGCTTCGGATTACTGTTATTGTGCTACTATATGCAGCTATTCGACCAGAACAAAACCCAAAGACCATGCCACTATTTCTGTTTATTTATTTTCGTGAACCCATTACATACAACCATCATCAACCATCGACCCTTCAATCATCAAAATGCCACCATTTTGAACTCGCACAAACCTCCACTTGCAAATGATGCAACTCTTGTCTTTGTTCGATTACCATCAAATCCTGAACAAACCGCCAATATTTTTCTATTGTTACTTGCTGCTACTCGCCTTCCTGTTTAATTCTTATCCAAGAACAATCCACGACCACCATGAAAACTCATCACCATTGTTGATGCTACATGTTTCTGATTCAGTGTTTCTGTTTAAAACTACCATCACGTGCAGTCACTACCTTTGCTATAGCCATTTTTGATTATTTACTATTCGACTGACATAAACGAACCACCACAAATTTCCTTACGACTACTGTTGCTTATGAGGTAAAGGTGTTGAACAATAACATTTAATATAAATGAATGATGATGATGTCGAGTAAGTTAATGCTTTGGATGGGTCTATGTTCACACGTTATTGCTTTATCTATTTGGATATTGGATATTGATTATTGAATACATCACATTACCAATCACTTAGACAAATTATGCATGTGGGATAATTTAAAAGGTAATGGCCAACAACCATTACCTCAAACAAAGCACTTGCCAATTTATATATACATCATGCATTTGTATTTAAGCCAAGATCCATTTCCTTTTTATGTGAGGAGAGACTTATTTTTTTTTATATTTTATGTTGGGCCGTAGAGTAATGTGGTGGGCCGAGGTTTAAATCGAATGATGGGCCGAATATATTTGCTAGTTGGGCCGAAAGTTCTCTTCTTGTTGGACCGAGATCATTTTTTTGGGCTAAATGAAATTGATTAGGGCCGCCAATGACTAGTTTCTATTATAGGCCGAGACTGTTTGTACGTGCTGATTGAAAATAATTGAATGATGATACGGTATACATGAAAGGACGATGATGATGTTTATGATGTTAGTAATTATAATGATGATGAGGTTATGTGAAAATAATGATGATATGTGAATCATTATGGTGATGATAATGAAACATGGTATGATACGAGTGTTATGATTATGATGATGATTATAATGATGATGATTAGGACATGATGATGATTGTGTATGGTGATGAATACATAATCTTATGATGTTATGATAAAGATGATACGTAGATAATTATGGTAACGGGTTAGGAAATGGAGATAATAATGATTCATGATCGATGATAATAAAATTGGTCACGATGATGATGATATTATGAACATAAAATGATGATGACGATTTCATATGAACTATGAAGAAGAAGGGAGCAGATTCATTTGAGTTTAAATGATTTAGGGTAGTGGTTAAATCAGAAATGAAATGGCGATGGAATGTGTAGGATGTTATCGGGTTAGCGAAACGTCGCGGGTTCAAACCCGGACTTGGGCATTTTTTTAAGGACTACTTCTATGAGGTAATATTGCTATTACCATTATTATTATGATTATTATGATTATTATTATTATTATTATTATTATTATTATTATTATTATTATTATTATTATTATTATTATTATTATTATTATTATTATTATTATTATTATTATTGTTATTATTATTATTGTTATTGTTATTATTATTATTATCGTATCCTTATTAGTATTAATATAAGTATTAATATTTACATTATCATTATAATTATTATGATTAATAGTTATTATTAATTATTATTATTATTATCATTAATATCATTATTATTATTAAAGTATTATTAATATTAATATCATTATTATTATCATTATAGGTAAAAATTTTATTATTATAGTTATCATAGATATTATTATTACTACTATTATTATTATTATTATTATCATTATTATTAAAAATAAAATTTTTATTAAAATTATCATTTTTGTTAGAATTATCATTATTATTAAACAATAGCATTTTAAATATTATTATTATTATTATTATTATTATTATTAACATTATTTTTATTAGTATTGTTATTATTATTATAATTATTATTAGTAGTCTAATTATTATTATCATAAAAAGATACAACTTCTTATTTATTATTATTAATATTATTTTATCAAATAACTATTAGTTATATAAAAATATACTTAATACATATAATATAACTATATTTTTATTTATTTAAAGTACATAAAATGAGTACAGTTATGAAACATACAAGCTATTTATATAAAATGATATCACTAATATATATATATATATATATATATATATATATATATATATATATATATATATATATATATATATATATATATATTATTCGATTATAATCATGTGTGTTAATATATATAAATGATATAGGTTCCTGAATCTGAGGCCAACCCTGCATTGTTCAATTCCGTCGTATGTATATTTTTACTACAAAATATCGTATAGTGAGTTTCATTTGCTCCCTTTTTAAATGCTTTTGCAATATATATTTTTGGGACTGAGAATACATGCGCTGTTTTTACAACTGTTTTACGAAATAGACACAAGTACTTGAAACTACATTCTATGGTTGAATGATCGAAATGAATATGCCCCTTTTAGTCTGGTAATCTAAGAATTAGGGAACTGGCCCCTAATTGACGCGAATCCTAAAGATAGATCTATGGGCACTAACAATCCCCAGTCAGAGAATTTGAACTGCTTTAGTACTTCGAATTTATCATGTTCAAAGGGAGTCCCGGAATGATGGGGATATTCTATATGCATCTTGTTAAGGTTGATTACCAGGTGTTCAATCCATATGAATGATTTTTATCTCTATGTATGGCATGTATATTTATGAGAAATGGAAATGAAAATCTTGTGGTCTATAAAAATGATGGAAATGAATATTGATGATAAACTAATGAACTCACCAACCTTTTGGTTGACACTTTTAAGCATGTTTATTCTCAGAAAGAAATCTTCTGCTGTGCATTTGCACATTTTAGAGATATTACTTGGAGTCATTCATGGCATATTTCAAAAGATGCTGCATTCAAGTCGTCGAGTTCAATAAAGATTATTACTAAGTAAATGACAGATTAGGTCATTTATAGTTTGGATATTATGAAGTGGTATGCATGCCTGTCAACTTTCGATGAAATGAAAGTTTATCTTTAAAAATGAATGCAATGTTTGTAAAATGTATCATATAGAGGTCAAATATCTCGCAATGTAACCATATGTTATCGTATTCATCCTTATGGATTAGGACGCGTCTTTACAGGTGGTATCCAAGTGGTGGTCTTAGCGAACCAGGTCTTGCATTAGTGTGTCTAACTGATAATTGTTAGGATGCATTAATGAGTCTGGACTGCGACCTAGTAGTTGTTAGGCTACATTAGTAAGTCTGGACTTGAACCTGGCCTGCATGTCAAAAGTTTTGCTTACCATTCTTTATCGAAAAAAAATATCTACCTATCAAATTCAGTCTCGACACGTCTTATTGCAATTAATTATTGCATAGGTGGTGTACAGACAAATTCATATCCCATCACATTAGACCTTGTCTAACACGTTTACTTAATTTCCACCGTAATCTACAGAATCTTCTGTGCTATATATAGGTATTCTATGTAGATAGAATATCATCCGATATCCGAGAATCATTTCATATCGAAAATCTTTTATCTAATCGTGTAAGATGAATTCTGCAACCAGTTTAAGTTCCTCAGATTCCGATAGCTATTCTGATATGGATTTCCACTCGAGCTCCGAAGGCAGTGTAACCGGAATGGATCAACCAATCAGCCATCATCAATTCTGGATGAATTGGGGCTGAGTTCGTAGTCGAACTTATCAATGAAAACGAGAAGAAGTCGATCCTTTCCATCAACCAAATTCACCTCTTGGCGAAGAACCTAGAACACTTATCGGCGAACCTATCCGAAACACCATTTTCACCCTCATCTACAGCATATCTCGTCATGATTATATAACCTCACAAATTTTAAACCTTATTCATCTGCTCGTTCCGACCGATAATCATCCTGGAGTAATGGAAGAAGTCAACGAGCTTCGCGCTCGAGTAATCAATTTGGAAAACATGGTGCAAAACCTACCAGCTTCAGCAACATCACCGGCACCAACAGTACCACCAGCACCAGTAGCCTCAACATCACCAGCCTCGATATCACAATCTATACCTCGAGCATAATCATCGATCTACGAATCATTCTACATCATTTAACTTCGTTCTACATAGCGATTATGTAATCTCTAAAGTCTTAAAGATTATATATTCTCGTTCTAACGGTAAATCAAATAGGATTAATATCTTATTGAATCATTAAATCTATGATTACATCTGAAGAATATATATATATATATATATATATATATATATATATATATATATATATATATATATATATATATATATATATATATATATATATATATATATATATATATATATATATATATATAAGGATATTTTCATAAAGATCGTAATTAAAAATTCTTCTGTACAAATTATTATTGATGAGAATATTTTAACGGGTAGGTAATACCCTAGAAATATTTAGATCTCACATTAACATGTTACCCTGTACATTCTTCAAATCCGATTCAACAGTCTGTTACTATCCTACTTACAAACACATATATACGTATCCGTTCATCTACGAATAACCATTTTCATTCCAATCCAATTTCATATTCAAATTTTGACCTATCAAAATTCAAGTCAAGATTTGACAAGTGGCATAATGGAGAAAATAATGAATAAAATAAAATTGATTAGTAACCAATTAATTAACTACGAAAAATTTCTTCATCATCTTCTAATCTTAAATATTTTAAATTCTGAGATTAAATATTGGACTATTGGACTACTAACATTGGACTACTAACCTTCAACAATTAAAAAGTATTAAAAGAGTAGGAAATATAAATTATTACAACATTTTGACTTAAAATATCGTTAATAAGTTACATCTACTAAAATTAAAAAAT
This sequence comes from Rutidosis leptorrhynchoides, assembly GCF_046630445.1. Classification (NCBI taxonomy): domain Eukaryota; kingdom Viridiplantae; phylum Streptophyta; class Magnoliopsida; order Asterales; family Asteraceae; genus Rutidosis; species Rutidosis leptorrhynchoides. Next base: position 214,173,439 of record NC_092335.1, read on the forward strand.
TCTTCAAGTTTGCCACCTGACTTCCTCATATATATCTTGACGATTAAAATCTGCGTTCAAATCCTTTGAAATTTCCTGAAAACACCTCGGATCGATAGCCAATGATTCAGATTTGTTAACCTTGAAAGTGATGATGAAACGACAAAAGCTATAGATGGTCTTAATGGCCAAAAGCTTGATAATAAGAATGGTGTGTTGGAAAAGCTCAGACTTGGAACTGAAAAATAGATTGATCAAACCCTGAAGGAAACTATGGACAAATCACAAGGATTAAACCTGTACTTAAAGAATCCAGATGATTCTATATCCGATGAAATCTTTAGCGAATATCTTGCTCTTTACTTAGTTGAAATTCTTGCGGAATAATTTTCTTCATCAACCTTCGATCTTAGAAATTCCAAAATATCATCATAAATATATTCGATATTTCTGAGGATATTTTCATAAATATTCTTGTCCGAAATTATTTATCTCTTCCTGCTATCTATATTACATCATAAAGGAAACTATTTTAGTTTCTAAATTTCTTTAAAATCCAAGTTTAAATTATGAATGGTTTCTGGAGAAGTGTTGGGAATTGAAGCATGAGTTAGTATAATATAATGACACTTGGCCAACGTGATTATATTACAGTAAGTCATGCTAAATTTCTAATGGACGTGATGATGGTTCAGAGAATAATACCCTCATCATGTGCCATGTTACATAACTCTTTCATTCTACTTAACTTCTAATCATATCAAGAAAATATATTCTTGATAGTTCTATCCTCTGTTATTCTGGTAATTTAACAAGTCAAATCGTACTATTACATTCCTTACGGCTTAGAACATTATGATCATTCGAAACTTCATATTTACGCATTCTGGACCATTACTTGCTTTACATAAAGTCGAGAAGAGAAAATAAAAGCATGAAGCTCCGGAATATAAGGGAAAATATAAAGAACAATAATAACACAGACATTACAAACCGTGTATATCAATACGTATAACAATATAAAGACACGGGAGAATTAGGAATACTATAACCCCAAGAGCGTGGTAGAAGTGAAAATATTCTTCTGGTGGAAGATAGAAAAGAAGAATGACTGTATATATGGTCAATATAATAACAAGGATCAATACAGGATGGAGCATATTAACAATTATTTTTGGAAGTATGAATTAAGGAAGAAAGTAAGATGAGAGTGGTGACAGTGTGGAAACAAATAAGGTGAATTTATAGTGAAATATCAGACATAGCAATCCAGGCAGGTTACCGCATTTAATCAAAGAGGATCATAATTTCTTTGAATTCTGAAGAATCAAATCTTATATAGATTACGAAGATTTTCTTTAAATTCCTTAAAATCTGTAAATCAACAGTGACTACGTCAAAAGCTAAGACGAAACTCTATTTTCTCATTTCACTATTTTGTGAAAACTTCACTCGCACTCTTCGAGCACTATAATTGCTTTATCTATATTACTCTAGGGTAATAAAACTCTATTTATCAACTCATATTCATCATGAAAACATTCTTATTGTTAGCCATGGCAACCTCGATCAAATTTCGGGACGAAATTTCTTTAACGGGTGGGTACTGTGACGACCCGAAAATTTCTGACCAAATTTAATCTTAATCATTAAATGATTTCGGCACGATAAGCAAAGTTTGTAATGTTGAGTCTCAAAAATTTTGAACTGTTTCATATATTCAATTGACCTTCGACAAGTTCTGACGATTCACGAACAATTAATTGTAACTTGATATGTGTGTGTGTATATATATATATATATATATATATATATATATATAAATAATAATTAAATTATAATTTTAAATATTGTACGTTGATGTTACAAAAACTTTATTTATGTAAAGTAAAATAAAAATAGGATATTATAATGATTATTATTTAAAAAGTATCTATATATATAAATAAAGTGTATTGAATATATATATATATATATATATATATATATATATATATATATATATATATATATATATATATATATATATATATATATATATATATATATATATATATATAGTTTCGAAGTTATATGGAAAATGATGGTAACACTCAATTATCATTCGATTGATAATAATGTAAGTGCAGTAACAATGACATAAGTCTTCTGTCGAATGCCAAACAAATATCAACTAATTGATTGATTTGATTAATTCAATAATTCATTCAAGTTGTCCATTAATTTATTCATTAAATTGACACCCATTCAATTCATTCACGAACCTAATAGATTGTAACATGGACATAAAGGAGATTTATATATCTTGACTTGTATACAAGTACACATATTACATTACTTCTACTTGAACCATCTCTCAATAAATATATATATTTACATATGATGCATCATCAACTCACTCCATCACCTCCTATTCTCTGCTACTACACGAGACCTCACCATAAAACACCACCGGAAACCAACATTAAGATCATCGAACCTTGCTTAACTTACTACTATAGCAACTGTTTCTTTTCCTGTTCACACCATACATCATCACCAAGAACAATATCAAACCACTCTTTTTGTACAAATATGGAACGTCATCAAACCATCATCTAACCATGAAGAACTACAAATTTCACACATTTTATTTTTAAGATATTTTATAACTATTATTATAGTTATTTATTTATTCTTGTCGACATGCAAATATGAGCAAAGGAGACAGCTGTGTTTTCAATTTTTCTTTCATTCATGCATATGATAAAAGTATATGAGCATTATATGTACTCTTGTCTTCATATTCTGTCAATCATTCACTCATTAAACCCTCACTATTCTTTTCACAAAACTACTCGATCATGATTTTATTTATACTAGTTGTCAAAACCAATTAATTACCACCATCATATTCTATTATTTGGAACCCCTGCCAATTGTGTTCTAGTTTCTTTCATGAACCCATAACAACCATCACCGGACATCTTCACCATCCACCTTCCTCCCTTCCTGCTATTCGATCAACGCAACCTGACTTCTATTTTCTGTTTCTATAAACTGAAAACCACCTTCGTTATAATTGCCATGATCATGTTTGCTGTGGCCACGTCTGTTATGGTTTCAATCTTAATCAAACCTACAAAACCACCTCCTCGGATTACCATAAATTGCCACCACCTTTGGTTCATAACCACTACAAACTATCGAGCACCTTATTATTTCCACCACCTGCACCCATTCGTCCACCACCCAACCACCATGTAAACCACCACCACCACCTTTAACCGCCATTTGTTGTTGATTTCTATTACCACAGCTACCGCTTCAAATTACTGTTATTGTGCTACTATATGCAGCTATTCGACCAGAACAAAACCCAAAGACCATGCAACTATTTCTGTTTATTTGTTTTCGTGAACCCATTACTTACAACCATCATCAACCATCGAACCTTCAATCATCAAAACGCCACCATTTTAAACTCATACAAACCTCCACTTGCAAACTGATGCAACTCTTGTCTTTGTTCGATTACCATCAAATCCTCAAGAAACTGCCAATATTTTTCTATTGTTACTTGCTGCTACTCGCCTTCCTGTTTAATTCTTGTCTGAGAACAATCCACGACCATCTTGAAAACTCATCACCATTGTTGATACTACATGTTTATGATTTGGTGTTTCTGTTTAAAACTACCATCACGTGCATTCAATACCTTTGCTATAACCATTTTTGATTATTTACTATTCAACTGCCATAAACGAACCACCACAAATTTCCTTACGACTACTGTTGCTAATGAGGTAAAGGTGTTGAACAATAACATTTAATATAAATGAATGATGATGATGTCGAGTAAGTTAATGCTTTGGATGGGTCTATGTTCACACGTTATTGCTTTGTCTATTTGGATATTGGATATTGATTATTAAATACATCACATTACCAATCACCTAGACAAATTATGCATGTGGGGCAATTTAAAAGGTAATGGCCGACAACCATTACCTCAAACAAAGCACTTGCCAATTTATATATACATCATGCGTTTGTATTTAAGCCAAGATCCATTTCCTTTTTATGTGAGCCGAGACTTCTTTGTTTTATATTTTATGTTGGGCCGTAGAGTAGTGTGGTGGTTCGAGGTTTAAATTGAATGATAGGCTGAATATATTTGCTAGTTGGGTCGAAAGTTCTCTTCTTATTGGACCGAGATCATTTTTTTATTGGGCTAAATGAAATTGATTAGGGCCGCCAATGACTAGTTTCTATTTTGGGCCGAGACTGTTTGTACTTACTGATTGAAAATAATTGAATGATGATACGGTATACATGTAAGGACGATGATGATAGTTATCATGTTAGTAATTATAATGATGATGAGGTTATGTGAAAATAACGTTGATATGTGAATCATTATGGTGATGATAATGAAACATGGTATGATACGAGTGTTATGATTATGATGATAATTATAATGATGATGATTAGGACATGATGATGATTATGTATGGTGATGAATACATAATCTTATGATGTTATGATAAATATGATACGTAGATAATTATGGTAACGGGTTTGGAAATGGAGATAATAATGATTCATGATCAATGATAATAATAATGGTCACGATGATGATGATATTATGAACATAAAATGATGATGACGATTTCATATGAACTATGAAGAAGAAGGGAGCAGATTCATTTGAGTTTAAATGATTTAGGGTAGTGGTTAAATCAGAAATGAAATGGCGATGGAATGTTTAGGATGTTATCGGGTTAGCGGGACGTCGCGGGTTCAAACCCGGACTTGGGCATTTTTTTAAGGACTACTTCTATGAGGTAGTATTTCTATTACCATTATTATTATTATTATTATTATTATTATTATTATTATTATTATTATTATTATTATTATTATTATTATTATTATTATTATTATTATTATTATTATTATTATTATTATTATTATTATTATTATTATTATTATTATTATTATTATCGTATCCTTATTAGTATTAATATAAGTATTAATATTTACATTATCATTATAATTATTATGATTAATAGTTATTATTAAGTATTATTATTATTATCATTAATATCATTATTATTAAAGTATTATTAATATTAATATCATTATTATTATCATTATCATTATATGTAAAAATTTTATTATTATAGTTATCATAGATATTGTTATTACTACTATTATTATTATTATCATTATTATTAAAAATAAATTTTTTATTAAAATTATCATTTTTGCTAGAATTATCATTATTATTAAAAAATAGCGTTTTAAATATTATTATTATTATTATTATTATTATTATTATTATTTTTAACATTATTTTTATTAGTATTGTTATTATTATTATAATTATTATTATTAGTCTAATTATTATTATCATAAAAAGATACAACTTCTTATTTATTATTATTAATATTATTTTATCAAATAACAATTAGTTATATAAAAATATACTTAATACATATAATATAAATATATTTTTATTTATTTAAAGTACATAAAATGAATACAGTTATGAAACATATAAGTTATTAATATAAAATGATATCACTAATAAATATATATATAAATTTATTCGACTACAATCATGTGTGTTAATATATATATATATATATATATATATATATATATATATATATATATATATATATATATATATATATATAATGATATAGGTTCGTGAATCTGAGGTCAACTCTGCATTGTTTAGTTCCGTCGTATGCATATTTTTACTACAAAATATCGTATAGTGAGTTTCATTTGCTCCCTTTTTAAATGCTTTTGCAATATATATTTTTGGGACAGAGAATACATGCGCTGTTTTTACAACTGTTTTACGAAATAGACACAAGTACTTGAAACTACATTCTATGGTTGAATGATCGAAATCGAATATGCCCCTTTTAGTCTGGTAATCTAAGAATTAGGAAACTGGCCCCTAATTGACGCAGATCCTAAAGATTGATCTATGGGTACTGACAAGCCCAGTCAGAGAATTTGAACTGCTTTAGTACTTCGAATTTATCATGTCCGAAGGGAGTCCCGGAATGATGGGGATATTCTATATGCATCTAGTTAAGGTCGATTACCAGGTGTTCAATCCATATGAATGATTTTTATCTCTATGTATGGGATGTATATATATGAGAAATGGAAATGAAAATCTTGTGGTCTGTAAAAATGATGGAAATGAATATTGATGATAAACTAATAAACTCACCGACCTTTTGGTTGACACTTTTAAGCATGTTTATTCTCATGTTTGAAAGAAATCTTCCGCTGTGCATTTGCCCATTTTAGAGATATTACTTGGAGTCATTCATGGCATATTTCAAAAGATTTTGCATTCAAGTCGTCGAGTTCAATAAAGATTATTACTAAGTAAATGACAGATTAGGTCATTTATAGTTTGGATATTATGAAGTGGTATGCATGTCTGTCAACTTTCGATGAAATGAAAGTTTGTCTTTAAAAATGAATGCAATGTTTGTAAAATTTATCATATAGAGGTCAAATACCTCACAATGTAACCATATGTTATTGTATTCTTCCTTATGGATTAGGACGGGTCTTTACACTTATCTCTAGACTCTCGAAGTTCTCGTTGAGTAGTGAAAAGTATGTTACATGGTTGTATAATTGAAAGGTAACTATATCTCGAAGGTTATCCTTAGTAAAGCACCAGGTTTATTAGTAAGTTTAGTTCTAATCCTAACCCTCGTTATCAGTTTAGGTCATTGAATAACAACGTGCCGTGTTGAGTGAACACTGGTCACAAACGGAAGGAGTCCGTCAGGTCAAGTTGACATAACATTAATGTAAACTAACAACCATTTCATCATACTAATGAGATCATACCAATCTAAACATTATACATCTTTACAGTTTATGTACTGAAAGTAAAGCATATAGAAACCTAATAGATACCTGAGCAGTTGATATGACTTAATCCTAAGGCAATAATCAAACAAGAACATGCAATAGGTTTGATTCACACAATTAAGGCACTAACTAGATCTTAATAGCTCCTAAGAGGTCTCCTTGGAATAATCAATAGGCATACTAGGTCATTCATGTCTCAATTCTAAGTTCTGTGTCGTAAAAGCGCATTAGATGCCTCTCGGGAACTCCAGTCATACCGAATTTATAGAATCTTTAGATATAGTATAACTAGGGGTCTTAATCCAATGAAGTAGCTAAGTTCATATAGGTGGATAAGTACTGATCACAACCTAGGTTGGTTAATCCTTAAGATGCTAGCATACAAATTTATCGGGTTCATACATTCAGTATAACAAAAGTAATCGTACTAATTTAACATAACTACGCTAATCCAAACTTCTATCATGGTAACATACAGATTAATTAAGCTATCATGGAAATATCAGAATGCATTATTGAACATAAATGATAACGATACATGTTTAATTAATAAGACAAGCGTTTCGGATAAAAACCTGAAAAGACCGAAGAAATCTGCCCGAGACCGCAGGGACTCGTCAGGATATCCTCCGGATAATAAAAGCTAAGCTAGTTACTACTAAAAAGTAACTAAAATATTTAAAATCTAAATTGAAGTACAAATTGATTGTGTGTAAAAATGAATGTAAATGGTTCCTTAAATAGGCAAACTTTTGGCTGGATACGGCTGGCAGGCCATATGGCAATCCGTAGGGCAAGCCATATCCATAGGCCATTTGTAAGGCAAGCCGTTTTCACAGGCCGTTTGCTGGCAGGCCGTATGTGATGTTGGCAGGCCGTATGGTGCTCGATCTTGCTGTTTTGCTTGGATCGTTTTGTTCGTTCCCGGGATCGTAACTTGGTTTCTGGGGTCGTAACTTGTCTTTCACCGTTTTTGCTCTAGAATATTTGTTTTAGTTCCGATTTACTTGATTCTTTTTTGCATTGCCTTTGTGATTACTTAATCTACAAAATTAAGCGACAAAGCGATTATTTTGGCGACAAAGTTTAGAACTTTATTGATTTAGGGTTTAATATCGGGGGTAAAAACATGACTTTTTGGCCGATATCAAATACCCCACAATTAGCGTTGCTTGTCCTCAACTTCTTTCGTAAGTATTAGAAAAAGTTTCAAACTTCGATGGTTTGGTCGCTAAATTTCAATCGCATCCATGGTGAAAAAGGCGTACTTTCCAACTCTCAGATGTAGAGTTTACATGACCAGGCTTCTCACTAGCGGATCACTCATATTACTCAAGTGTTTAGGATACCTTAATCTACTTATATTGTCGCTCAGAAGCCAGTCGTGTAATGGTTTTCATCATAGGCTTGGTAAAGCATCGATATCTCTACTGGTTAAGTAAGGACGGCAATGATCTTCTTCCTAGACATTCTTTCAAGAGGAAGACGGGTTGTAGGGTTGGTTGGCGGAGATTTTATGGAAAGGTGAAGGGTATTTGGATCTTTTGACTTTTAAAGAGAATTGATAGATTTTGATTCTTCAGAGTATCCTTTTTTCTCTTTCATAATCATTTTTTTTTTGCATACCCTTTTCTTTATAACTTTTGTCTTTTGTTCCTGCTGCCCAGAGAGGAAGTGATAATGCACTAAAAATAGGTCTTTGACCTATCAAAAACAATCGGGGGTTCAGAAACTTTTAAAAAGTGCTTTTGAAGCAAATTTGATCGATCTATCTCTTATTGATTTCTGGATTTTTTTAAAAGCTAAAAAAGAATGAAGGTGAATGGGTAGTGTATTTTGGTAGTGAATTTGGGGTGAATATTTTTTGATTCATCAACTCTTTGGTATGAGTTGGTCAGTTTTTAAATGTGTGGAGTGGAAACGGAAACAGATGATTTTTGTCTTCTCTATTCAGAATGATTTCGGAAGGAGTATCGCATCTGCACCACGTATGGCGCTTACTAACCATTGTCCTTGAAACGTATGTCAAAACCAAGTTCTAACTCGAACCGTACACCGGCATGCTCATCAAATGAATTGACAAAGTACTGTAGATTTGATGGTTCATACAGGTACTTTGGGTCCAAGAATTCATCACTTTTTGGGAGTAGGGGTCGTGCCTTGGTCGTGCGTAGCCTTTTACACATTTATTCGAAAGAGAATCTTTTGACGCAAATCATGAGTTTTAACTTAATCGTTCCGTTCTAGTGAATGTTCTGAAAACTGATTTATAGCAATTTTTATATATAAAATCTTTTAGGTAAACCGAGGTAAGAATTTTTTGAATTTCCTTAATATTCTTTGCTAATCACTTTTTAGAGAAAAGAAGTAAGGAAAATATTTTCTAGAATCTCTAAGTTTGTTGCGGGTACAACCCCACACTTAGAGATTTTAGTGCGTAATAATTGAAAGAGGTTTGAGGACAACTTACTTCTCTATGGTAAAGTTATTCTCCTAATGCTGGGCTTTTTTATGGTTAGGCTATGCTCCTAATGCTGGAAAGGACCAGTCTCTTTGATATGATTCTGCATGAAGAACAAAAGAGAAAGTAGCATTTCCACTATATATTTTTTATACAATGCTTTTATAATAAAGATAAATTTGAAATAAAAGAAAGTAGTCTACGAAATACTGTCCTAGCCTGTTTGTAGAGCAGCAGTTGCGAAGTATCTAAAAGATCTAAAGATATCGTCATCGTATTCAAGTCTTAGCAAGTCCTCAAGTGGCTATCCCACATCCAAATCAGGGTCCAATAGTGTGTTTAGACATAAGTTTGATGGTATCTCCGGGTGTGAAAGACTCGGGAATGGCTCTTCATCAGGGATGCTTCCAGTGATCTCAAAGACCTGGGCCATAGGTGGCTCTATTGAAATAGGGACTGTGACTAGATGGCAGCCCTCAGGTAACTCACGGATAGGAACTGTCTCAATGAATGGAGCAGGTATAGTAGCTGAAGCAGGCAGTGTAATATGAGTACCACGGACGGGAGCAACTGCTAAGGCTACGGAATGAACTGAAACTAGAATAGAGTTTCTAGGAGTAGCTTGACGTGTAGGTGGGATACGATGCGCTAATCTGAATGAAGAAGGGCCTAGCGTACTTTGGGGCATTCCTTCACGCTGAAGATAAGCCCATGTGACAATCGGGTCACTCATGGTAGCTCCATGGTGAATCACCACCTGTGACTCACGCGGCTCTGGATGCTCAACGGGCCGAGAGGCTAAACTCCTGGAGCATTGTACTGGAGGAGTTGGTGGTGCCGTACTGATATCCTTATCAGGACTCTCTAAAATCAAACGTCTCGGGCCTAGCTGTCCCATTCTAGGCCTGTGTTGGTCTGTGCTGTTCTCTGAAAGGTAAACCCTGGGAGTCCTCCTCCTACGGATGGGTATGTTGTAGGAAGCTCCCGAACTTAGCATTTTGCCTGGATACATTTCATCAAACTAGTAAGTACTAAATGCAAGTACGGCACTTAGGGTTAGTGCACAGGAAAATAAATCGTTGACTAAAAATAAATTGAAATAGAAATTAAAAATTAAAAGGCAAAGGGTGCCTCCTAAGAGCGCTTTGTTTATCAAGTCGTTACAGCTTGACTTCTTTTGGCATGTATTCAGAATGGATCAAGGGAGAAGAGATATTTCTCCCTGTTGTGGTCTTCTAGATAAGCTTTCAATCTATGGCCATTGACTTTGAATTTCCGGTAGGTCCTTATAATGCTACGGCTCCATGTGGAAAAGCGGGTATTACTTTGGATTGTCCACTCCATCGTGATCTGAATTTACCAGCGAATTTCTTGAATTGAGAAATGAAGAGTAGAACTTTATCTCCATCGTGATCAGCCTTGCATCATGTGTTAGCTTCATCCGTACCTTGTAGATGTATGACGTCTCATATGCTTGGTCTCTTAATTCAACGATTTTATTCATCTGCATCTTCCGATGCCTAGTGGTTACTGAAGGATTGAGGTTACGGGTTTTTAGTACCCAGAGAGCTTGGTATTCGAGTTCTAGCGGATGGTGACATGCTTTTCCATAGATCACGCGGCAGGGTGTAGTTCCTAGAAGATTCTTGTAAGCAGTCTGGAATGCCCACAGAGCATCATCGAGTTTCTCGGCCCATTTATTTCCATGATGGCAGACGGTTCGTTCTAGAATTCTTTATGGGGGATTACTTGGGTTGGCCGTACTATTTGTAACGGTCTTACTCTATATTTTGAATAAGCTATTAAGGTTGGGAATCGACGAATAGGTACTGAAAGTGAATCAAATCTGGGCTGTTCGCTTTTCATACTTTTGGAGAACTTGAGTTATCAAGGAGATGAAAAGCTCTGTGAAGTAAAAGAGCAACAGCCGCTTCGTCACAGTACTTACTTATGGGCTAACAGGTCACACTTTAGCCAAGTATCCTACAAAGAGACTCCCGAGAGCCAGAAGCTACTCTGTTAGTGACTTCTACCTGCCTGTTGGTTTGTGGATGATAGGCATTGGACATCTTTTAGGTAACTCCATATTGTTGCAACAACTTCATGAATTGAGTATTATAGAAGTTTGTGCCTCTATCACTTATTATAGCGCGGTGAGCTCCGAATTGCCAGAAGAGTCTTTTCAGGAAATTGGTGAGAACCTTGGCATCATTGGTTGGAAATGCTTGAGCTTTGACCCATCTGGAGACGTAATCTACTGCTACAAGGACATATTCTTTCCCATTAGACTTAGAGAATGGCCCCATAAAGTCTAATCCCCATATATCGAAGATTTCGTAAGCTTAGATATTAGTTCGAGGCATCTCATTCTTCATAGAGATAATCCCTTGTCTTTGGAAAGCATCGCAACGCTTTATAAGCTCTTGCGCATCTCGGAAAATAGTAGGCCAATAAAATCCTGAATCGTCGACTTTTCTTGCGGTTAAGTTTGCTCCATGATGACCTCCAGTTGGTCCGTGATGACATTTGTGAAGAATCCCTGTTGCTTGTTTCTCATCTACGCATCTCCTGATTATCTGATCAGGGAAAATTTTGAACAGGTACAGAACTTCCCATTAGTAAAAATTAGCATCCCTGAAGAACTTCCTTCTTCGGGATGTGCTCATTCCTTTTTGCACTACTCCGACAACTAGGCAGTTGGCTATGTCAGCGTACCAAGTGGTATCAATGAATTGAGATCCTATGTTGGCTTGTCCTAAGATCATAAGTTGTTCTTCCGGAAATTTTTCTCTAATATCTTGTTCAGCAAGTTGTTCCATCGCTGGATTCTCCAAGCGACTAAAATGATCTGCTGTGACGTTCTCTGCTCCTTTTTTATCTTTAACATCAATATCGAATTCTTGAGGGAGTAAGATCCATCGTAGGAGTCTTGGTTTATCATCTTGCTTAGTAAACAGATATTTTAGGGCTAAATGATCTGTGTAAACTGTAGTTTTGGACAGGATGAGATAGGAACGGAATTTATTGAAAGTGAAAACTACTGCTAGCAGCTCCTTTTCCGTAGTGGTGTAATTCTCTTAAGCTCTGGTTAAGGTTTTGCTGGCGTAATAGATTGGATGAAAGTGCCTATCTTTCCGTTGTCCTAATACAGCTCCAACCACGAAGTCACTAGCGTCACACATGATTTCAAAGGGTAAACTCCAATTGGGAGCTATCATGATGGGTGCATGTGTGAGCTGTTCCTTCAGATAGTTGAATGCTTAAATACATTCTTCATTGAAGACAAACAGAACTTCCTTTCCGAGGAGATGAGTAATAGGTTGTGTGACCTTTGAAAAATCTTTGATAAAACGTCGAAAGAATCCGGCGTGTCCAAGGAAACTCCTCACAGCTTTTACCGTGGTGGGTTATGTTATGGTTTTGATTTTAGCTTTGTCGACTTCTATTCCTAACTTTGATATCTTATGTCCTAAAACTATTCCTTCTTTTAGAATGAAGTGACATTTTTCTCAGGTTAGAACTAAGTTCGAATCTTCACACCAGGTGAGCATCTTGTCAAGGTTAGAAAGGCACGACTCAAAGGTACTACCGAAGACAGAAAATTCATCCACGAAGACTTCCATACAACGTTCAATCATGTCATGGAATATTGCCAACATACACCTCTGAAATGTAGCAGGTGCATTGCATAACCCAAAGGGCATGCGTCGATAGGAAAATGTTCCATAAGGACTGGTGAAGGTTGTCTTTTCTTGGTCCTTTGGAACGAGGGGAATTTGAAAGTAGCCGGAAAAACTGTCAAGGAAATAATAGAACTCATTTCCTTGATAGGCGTTCCATCATTTGATCAATGAACGAAAGTGGAAAATGATCTTTCCAGTTGCATCGTTTAATTTACGATAATCTATGCAAACCCTTCAACCGGTGACCTCCTATGTTGGAATAAGCTCATTATTCTCATTTTTTATAACGGTCATTCCTCATTTCTTGGGTACCACTTGAACAGGACTGACCCATGGCGAATCAAAAATATGATAGATCAGACCGGCGTCCAGAAGTTTGATTACTTATTTCTTGACGACTTCTTGAATCATTGGATTGACCCTTATTTGCCTGTGAACTGATGGTTTAAAATCATCTTCCATGAAAATTGTGTGGGTGCAACAGTTTGGACTGATCCCTTTTATGTCGGAAATCTTCTAAGAAATTGCCTTCTTATGTGATTTCAAAACCTTAATCAATTCTACCTTCTCATGTAGCATGAGATCTTTAGAAATGATTAGATAGAGTTGTGATTCTCCTTCTAAGAATGCATATTCCAGATGTTTGGATAACTTCTTTAGCTCCAATTTCGGAGGTTCTTCGATAGACGACTTCATTCTTTCTATTTCCTTTCTATCTAACGAGTCATATCTCTCCTGGAATTCTGATTCTTCTTCCTTAATAGAGGTCACTGATGCTATCTGTTCTTTGGTTCTAAAAATTGTCCTTCTTAACGCTTCGTCTTCCGAAACTTCTTCTTTAGTTTTGAAGGTTGGCTCAGGAATTTCATCACAGTCCTCATTTAATTGTGGTTCCTGGAATACCAAAATGAAATTTGTTTCTTCATTAGGTCTTCTCCTTAACAGAGGTAAGGGAATGCCTTGACCTAGCGGTACTATACGGATAGTTTTGCCAAGAAAGTTACTTTCAGAGAAGGGAGATTTATATTGACCAGTGTTTATGGCTGAATGGTTATCATGATTTCCTTAAGGAGGCGTAAAGAACATATCCTTAGAAATTTGATCTTGACTTCATATTGTCATGGCATCCTCTAGATATTCGTTGACGAGTTCTTAAATAGAATCGGCGAGATTGAGATCATCCTCGTTAGAGTGGATCATGAGTCGGTCAACATTGAATGTGACTTCTTCATTTTCAACTCTTAATTTGATTAATTTCTAGTGTACATCAATTATGGCTTTGGCAGTATTCAAGAATGATCTGCCGAGTATGAGTGGGACCTTCATTTCTTCCTCAATATCCATAATGACGAAATCAACGGGAGATGCAAACTTATCCACTCTGACTAGGACATCCTCAGCTATTCCTCGAGGAATCTTAACTGATCTGTCCGTGAGTTGGATAGTCATTCTGTGACAACCCGTAAATTTCCGGCAAAATTTAAACAAAAATATTTATATGATTTCATTTAACCTCAACTAATTCTGACGATTCACGAACAATTATTTGTAAATAATTACGCATTAATTTAATATATTAATATTATTATTATTAATATACTTTTTAAACAAGATATCAATAATTAATATCTTTATTATCAGTATTGTTATTATGAATAAAAAAAATATTGACAAATATTCTTGGAAAAGTAGTAAATCAATTCGTTTATTTTAAAAAAATATATATATAAAAAAAATCTTAAAATAAATGATTTTTAATAAAATAAATAAATAAATAAATAAATTACTTTTTAATTAAAAATTATAATGGAAAACTACTTTTATTATTTTATTTTGTGCATTATGCCATGACCTAACAATTAATACTTTTGAATTTTAAAATCCCATTAAAAATTAAAATATTTCTTTTTCTTTTAATTATTTTATTCTTTTTACCTAATTTTTTCAAGTATAAATACCCCTCATTTCTCATTCAAACTCACACCAAAATTTCTCTCATTCTCTCTTTGAAGAATTACTACTAGTAAGTATTCTTTTCTTACTTTTTACTTTTTACTTTTTACTTTTTACTATTTACTTCAGTTTATTATTTTTTTACCGAAACATGTAAATAATGTTATAAATTATATGCAATTAAAATAAAAATAAATAACATGTTATAATTAGTAATATATGTTACTAAAAATTATAAAAGTATTTTTATGAATTAATATATAGAAGTTATAATTAAAATCGAATTAATGAATATATATGTATATACGTACCTAACGTGAAGGTTATAATTAAAGATAGCGTACAAAGACTACAAACATCACCGCTACTTGTGGCCTAGGATGATCCTTGTTACCATTATGGGATGCTTGTGGATCTCGAATGCCAAGACTTAGATTCTGGTCAAGAGATCCTGGGCCGCTCGGTAACAATAGATCATTCGAGTGACTTGCATGTTAGCGACGAAGTTTGGGAGAGATTGTACAACATTTTTGTTAAGAATTATAACCCGAACATTCTTAAACTAGAAGCTTACTATAAGTGGAAGTTTTTCATAAATAGTTTGTTTCCAAAAATAGAAACTTTTGAGAAATAGAAACTTTTCTCGAAAACCGTCACTGTCAATATAGTTGCTATATTAATAAACATACCTTATGTCAAGTTAGACATTAACTAATCAAATGTTATACCTCAAGGTTGATATCCAGATCACTTACTTGCTTTACTTTCCTTCTTGCGTGGAATACTTCAACTGCTATTTAATGTGAGTTTTCATAGCTCCCTTTTTATCTATATTTTTGGGCTGAGAATACATGCGCAACTTTTATAACTATTTTATACATTAGACACAAGTACCAACTATTAAACTGTGATATGTTGGGCTATGACCAGCAAGTCCCCCAACCGACAAGTATAAACGATAACTTGTTACGGGGCAAACTTGAAAGTCTAGTCTAAATATCAGTACCAACTATTAAACTATGCTATACCCGGCTATGTCCGACTAAGTCCCTACAGTGATATTTTTAATTGCTGCGGCATTCTTAATTATTGGGGATAAGCCTATCGGGAGTAACGTCCCCGATACATTTGACTAAGTCTTTGTATTACTTGATAATGAAATTAAACGACAAGGGCAGAACAACTTGTCACGGGGCAAACAACGTTTAGTCTAAATATCACGCACTGGCATAACTTTTTGATCCTACGGGAGATCAACTTGACTGGATCTGAGTGATCTACTTATGAAAACAAATCTTGTGGTCTAACACTATTACTGAAATCATTATTTATGATAAACCTATGAACTCACTCAACCTCGTGTTGACTTTTTAAGCATGTTTATTATCAGGTACTTAAATATTGCTTCCGCTGTATATCTACTGCTTTGATGATGATTGCTTGCTATGCTTAGAGTCTTCATTACATATCATATCAATTAAAGACATATTTATCTTCCGCTGCGAAACTCAACAAAACGTCTCATGTAGAGTCGTTCTCGTTTATACAACTGTGATTTGATATAATTAGACACAAATACCCCAGGCCCTATTTGGGAGTGTCACAGATTGGTATCAGAGCAGGTTGTTGTAGAGAACCAGGATTACATTTTATGTGTGCCTTACACAATTAGGTACCTTAGCAATGTAGGACTACAACTTTCCTTGACCGTAGTGCCTTTACTTGTTGCCTTTAACTGTTAAATGCTACACTATACTTTAGAACTTTACTTATCTTAGAATGCCGAGCCAACCTAAGAACTCTGCTCACTTTCCTAAGTACTATCCAATTCCGCCACCACATTTAAATGCGCATGTCATACTACCATTATTACATACGTGGAGTATATCTTATCATATCTTATCATATCTATCTCAATAGACTTTGTCTAAAACTTTTCCTAAATTTCCTCCGTAAATCACGGAAATCTTTTGCTATATATGCATATTCAAGGAGATGAATATATCATTCAATATTCGAGACCCATTTCATATCAAACCCTATTCCAAACACATAATATGAATTTCTAGAACTCCTCGAGCTCCAACGGCAGCGTAACCGGAACAAACGAACCAATCAGCCATCATCTATTCTGGATGAATTGGGGATGGGTTCGTAGCCGACTCAATCAATGGAGGCAAGAAGAAGGTGATCCCTTCCACCAACTGAATTCACCTCTTGGCGAAGAACCTGAAGCACTTACCGGCGAACCAGTCCGAAACACCATTTTCTCTCTTCTTTCCAGGGTATCCCGTCACGAATATATAATATCGAAGGTTCTAGATATTATTCACCCCCTTGTTCCAACCGCCAATCATCCCGGAATAGTAGAAGAAGTCAACGAGCTTCGTGCTCGAGTAGTGGTTTTGGAGAATATGGTTCGAAACCTACGAACACCAGCAGCAGCACCAGCAGCATAACCAGTACCACCAATACCATCAACATCACCACCAACAGCATCAGCTTCATCAACAACAACATTCGCATCCCACGCCTCAACATCACACTCAGTACCTCAAACATCAACATCATGCGCCCATAGATACTAAGGAATATTAGTAATAATGAGCTAAGATGTATTGACTCATTCTTCGTGAAGAATTATATATGTATACCTTATATATATATATATATATATATGATTTGGAACAATAATAAATCTTGTCGTACTAAGCAATTACGTGTGAATCTCAACTAGTATGTACTACTTGATTAATTCATATCACTAATATGCTATGATGTACACCCTTCGTTAATGACTTAACAATTGTTAATCACTGCTTCAACACAATAAACTCCATTTAATAATAAATCAAGTGTAACGATGAATGTATTGATTCATAACTTCATTAGCGAAATATTTCGCGACAATTATGAAATCTCTAAGGTTTTGGAGATTATTCATTCTCATTTCAACCGTAAATCAAATGAGTTTAATATTATACTAACTCATTAAATCCATGATTACATCTGAAGGAAAATATATATGTATGTATATTTTCATAAAGACTGTAATTAAAACTCTTTTGTACAAACTGTTAATTGTGAAACGGGTAGGTAATACCCTAGAAATATTTATATCTCACATTAATATGTTACATTGTACATTCTTCAATTCTGATTCTCATGAATTGTATTCATTCATATTCTATGATGAATTATCATATCAAACCATCGAAATTATCATTCATTACTTTTAAAATCAATAACGCCTATTCGTTAACCATTAGATCCGTTGACGATTACAATCAGCGTTTAATCATCTAAAAATAAAATTTCTTGAAACCACCTCGGATTGATAACCAATGATTCAGATATGGTAGCATTAAATGCAGAGGAAACAGAAGAATTTTCCTCGTCATTGGATCTTAGAAATTCTAAGATATCATTGTATCTTTCGTTATAAATATCCTTTATATTTATGAAGATATCTTTATAATGATTCTTGTCCGCAATTAATTATCTCTTTGCGATAACTTTATCACATCATAAAGGAAACAGTTTTAGTTTAAATTATAAATGTTTTGAAGAAGTGTTAGGAATTGAAGCATGAGTTAGTATAATATAATGACGTCAGGCCAACGTGATTATATTACAGTAAGTCATGCTAAATTTTTAATGGAAGATGATGATTCATAGACTTTATAATCATTATTTGCCATGTTACACGACTCTTACATTGTATTTAACCTCTAAACATATCAAGAAAATATTTTTCTTGATGATTCGGTCTTTTCCAGATATTCTGGTAATTTGACAAATCAAATCGTGCTATTACCTTTCCTTCTGCTTTGAATATTATGATCATTCGAAACTTCATACCTACAAATTCTGGACCATTACTCGCTTTACTTAGAGTCGAGAGGAGAATAAAAAGGCAAAGAGCTCCGACATATAAGGGAAAATATAAAGCCCGATAACAGCATGGAAATTACAAACCATGCATATCAATGCGTATAGCAATATAAAGACACGGGAGAACTAAAAACACAATAAATCCTAGAGCATAATAGAAGTAAACAGACTCCTCTGGTGGGAGTTGGAAAAGAAGGAAGATTGTGGCGATAACCAATATAAGGTCAAGAACAAGAACTGGATTGAGCATATTAAGAAACCTTTTGGAAGTATGAATTGAGGAAGAAAGTATAGAAGTGGTGAAGATAATGAAACGGAAGAAGCTAATTTATAGCGAAATTCTAGACACAGCAATCGAGACAATTCACCGCATTTAATTAAAGAAAATACTAATTTTCTTAATTACCGGAGAATCAAATCTTATAAAGATTTCTTTAAATCCCTTGAATTCCGGAAATTAACTTTAACAATATCAAAAGTTAAGGTGAACATTTAATTTCCTCATTTCACTCTTTTGTGATAGTTTCATTTATACTCTTTCTATAATCGAATCATTTTATCTATATTATTTAATGTCGATAAAACTCTATTTTTCAACTCATATTCATCATTCTTGTTGTAAAGAATGACGATCTCTATCAAATTTCATGATTATGATTTTCATGAACTCCTCTCTATTTTATCTACCCTAATATTGTGGCATAAACGCTCAAGGTTTAAATAAGCTCACTATTATTCATCACACATTTCATGTATATTGAAATGCTTGTATAACGTCATCATCTCTTTATGAGGAAAACCTAATCAATGACACTCTTGTTAAATCCTTTAGATAACCTCCGCATTAATAATAAAATGCACTTCGTAGAATTTATAGATCGTAAGATTTAAACGCTAGAAACAAAACAATATCCTATTAGTTGGAATTCACGAAAGGCCCCGAGCATACCTGGGAACGTAAAGACCAAATAAAACGAAAATATCCTCACTTGTTTACAAACAACGCCGACTGATGGCAACAAATAAATTTCGGGACGAAATTTCTATTAACAGGGGGATACTGTGACAACCCGTAAATTTCCGGCAAAATTTAAACAAAAATCTTTATATGATTTCATTTAACCTCGACTAATTCTGACGATTCACTAACAATTATTTGTAAATAATTACGCATTAATTTAATATATTAATATTATTATTATTAATATACTTTTTAAACAAGATATCAATAATTAATATCTTTATTATCAGTATTGTTATTATGAATAAAAAAAATATTGACAAATATTCTTGGAAAAGTAGTAAATCAATTTGTTTATTTTAAAAAATATATATATAAAAAAATCTTAAAATAAATGATTTTTTAATAAAATAAATAAATAAATAAATAAATTACTTTTTCTTTTAATTATTTTATTCTTTTTACCTAATTTTTTTAAGTATAAATACCCCTCATTTCTCATTCAAACTCACACCAAAATTTATCTCATTCTCTCTTTGAAGAATTACTACTAGTAAGTATTTTTTTCTTACTTTTTACTTTTTACTTTTTACTTTTTACTATTTACTTCAGTTTATTATTTTTTTACCGAAACATGTAAATAATGTTATAAATTATATGCAATTAAAATAAAAATAAATAACATGTTATAATTAGTAATATATGTTACCAAAAATTATAAAAGTATTTTTATGAATTAATATATAGGAGTTATAATTAAAATCGAATTAATGAATATATATGTATATACGCACCTAACGTGAAGGTTATAATTAAAGATAGCGTACAAAGACTACAAACATCACCGCTACTTGTGGCCTAGGATGATCCTTTTTACCATTATGGGACGCTTGTGGATCTCGAATGCCAAGACTTAGATTCTGGTCAAGAGATCCTGGGCCGCTCGGTAAAAATAGATCATTCGAGTGACTTGCATGTTAGCGACGAAGTTTGGGCGAGATTGTACAACATCTTTGTTAAGAATTATAACTCGAACATTCTTAAACTAGAAGCTTACTATAAGTGGAAGTTTTTCATAAATAGTTTGTTTCCAAAAATAGAAACTTTTGAGAAATAGAAACTTTTCTCGAAAACCGTCACTGTCAATATAGTTGCTATATTAATAAACATACTTTATGTCAAGTTAGACATTAACTAATCAAATGTTATACCTCAAGTTTGATATCCAGATCACTTACTTGCTTTACTTTCCTTCTTGCGTGGAATACTTCAACTGCTATTTAATGTGAGTTTTCATAGATCCCTTTTTATCTATATTTTTGGGCAGAGAATACATGCGCAACTTTTATAACTGTTTTATACGTTAGACACAAGTACCAACTATTAAACTGTGATATGTTGGGCTATGACCAGCAAGTCCCCAACCGACAAGTATAAACGATAACTTGTTACGGGGCAAACTTGAAAGTCTAGTCTAAATATCAGTACCAACTATTAAACTATGCTATACCCGGCTATGTCCGACTAAGTCCCTACAGTGATATTTTTAATTGCTGCAGCATTCTTAATTATTGGGGATAGGCCTATCAGGAGTAACGTCCCCGATACATTTGACTAAGTCTTTGTATTACTTGATAATGAAATTAAACGACAAGGACAGAACAACTTGTCACGGGGCAAACAACGTTTAGTCTAAATATCACGCACTGGCATAACTTTTTGATCCTGCGGGAGATCAACTTGACTGGATCTGAGTGATCTACTTATGAAAACAAATCTTGTGGTCTAACACTATTACTGAAATCATTATTTATGACAAACCTATGAACTCACTCAACCTCGTGTTGACTTTTTAAGCATGTTTATTCTCAGGTACTTAAATATTGCTTCCGCTGTATATCTACTGCTTTGATGATGATTGCTTGCTATGCTTGGAGTCTTCATTACATATCATATCAATTAAAGACATATTTATCTTTCGCTGCGAAACTCAACAAAACGTCTCATGTAGAGTCGTTCTCGTTTATACAACTGTGATTTGATATAATTAGACACAAATACCCCAGGCCCTATTTGGAGGTGTCACACATTCTGGTAGGTCTTAAGTCATTAAGTCATAGCTTTTTGAATAATAAATAGGGCATTAGGTTTACACTGGCTCCTAGATCTGCTAATGCATTGCCGATTTAGACATCTTGGAGGTAGCAAGGTACGGTGAATCGTCAGGTATCTCCTAACTTGGGGGAATACCATGTTGTAACACTAATGAAAATTCCTCACTTAAGGGTAAGCTAACTATCTCTCTTTATTTGAAAGTAATTATTTGAAAAATTTAGCGCAGTTTGGCATTTCTACTAAAGCATCTACTAATCGTACATTCAAATACAGGTTTTTGATAATATCCCAATACTTAGCGAATTGCGCTTCTTGCTTTTCTTTCCTAAGCCTACCTGGAAAAGGTATGCAGGCTCGTGGAATAATTTTCGGAGCTTTAGGAGATATAGGTTCCGGTGGATTGACAACTGGGTCAATTGGCACAGGTTCCGTATCGAAAAAGTTTTGTATGGGTATATTAACAGCTGTTTCATTCCCACCTCTAGTTACTACTAGGGTATCAAACTCACTACACTCTGTTTCAACTTCAGTTGTTTCATTCCCACCTCTTGTTTCATTCTCACCTCTAGTTACTACTATGGCATCATGCTGTTTCAAATTGGTTATTAATTCTTCAAAAGTATTTATCAAAAAATCAAATTTGTTCTGGCATTCTATGACTTGAAGGTTTATCGTATATTGCTTTTTCATCAAGTCGACTAAAGTTTTCTTAGAGTGGAGAGTTGGTTGGTCTAATGGGGTGATTATATTAGACTCCGAGCTATTTTAGTGTTTATATGCCCATCTAGGGTAAGGATACCTTAGACTGGTTCTAGTAGCATCGGGACTTTTAGATATGGATAAACTTTGAAGAGTGAGGGTGAGATCTTGTAACCTGGTTTCTAGCACTTTTACCGTTTGAGTGAAGATGTCATCCTTCTCAGCAGCTTCATTGCTCCAATCTGTGTGCAGCTATTGTTTCTAAGAGATTCCATGCTTCATCTGCCGTTCGTGACATGAAATTGCCTTGCGAGGCCATGTCTAGGAGAGACTTATCATCCTTGGTCAAACCATTTTAAAGTGTGCAGATTATGTCCGCCCGTCTTAACGAAAGATTCGGACATCTTTTAAGCATCACCTTTACTCTATACCATGCTACACACAATGACTCATTTTCTTTTCAAGACAAGTTTGTGATGTAATTTCTTAAACAGGATTGTAGGGAAGGTGGATAGAATTTGTTATAAAACTCTGTGGCTAGTTCCTCACATGAATGCATTGAATTAGGTTTAAGATCATCAAACCATGTTAAAGCGTGTGTAGTCAAAGAATATTAGAAATGGTGAAGTTTCAAAATGTTTTTCTTGTATTCTTCCTTCTTAAAAGATTCAACAAGAATGATAAATTTATTTAGGTGAAAGTTTGGATCGTCAGTTGGAAATCCTTGAAATCTACAGATCATACTGACCAATTTGATTATATGTGAACTGATTTCAAGGATCCCTTCAGTTCTTAAGGTGATTGGTCCTCCTCTTTCTTCTAAGCATGGTTTTTGCATAGAAGCAAGGGTGATTTGTTGTTTAAAAGACTAGAAAAGTAACTTATAGAATATATTAATTAACTAAAAGGATCGATAATTTAATTAAAACAATTATTCTTAAAATTCGGTCGCTAACCTTATCGGATATTCTAATTGATAGGGTTTCATACAGATTACTTCGTACCTAAATGGCCAGATCGACTACGGAGAGGTAGGATCCTTTTGGTTCCAATATAATTGGAGACTGTTCAGAAAATCTAACAACCAAGTCTGTGTGTAATTGTCTTTCTTAGACACCACCAAATATTACTTTTGTCTGTTTGAAATCTTTCTCAATCAAAATATTTGCTCCCCGGTAGTGGCGCCAAAAACTTGTTGCTCCTTATGATATGACCAAAACGGACGGTTTTGTTTATGCGAGTTAGGTCGCAAACGTCATGATTAGATATCAGAAGAGAGACAATGGTTTATTATTTTATATTTTTTGGGGCCTAAATTTACTTTTAACTTTCTAAGGTAGAAGGCGTAAGTTAATCCAGGGTCGTGTTTTGAATGGTTTAACGAATTAAAGATCAAGTGGATAATTGACTTTGGTTAAATTGATAGTAGTTGGTTTTTAAGCTAATAATCCTAATTACGAGAATGTAAAGGTGATGGAGGGATATCCGGAGTATGCAGATCAGGGTAATGTTGACCAAGATATCAGTTTGGACAAGGGAAAGGTAATTATGTGTATGTTAAAGCTATGATTAGAATAGTCTAGATCTGGTTGGATGAGCCAATTACACAGACTTACTTATCCCTAGAGTCTCGGAGTTCTCGTTGAGTAGTGAGAAGTATGTCACTTGGTTGTATAATTGAAAGGTAACTATACTTCAGAAATTATCCTTAGTAAAGCACTAGGTTTATTATTAAGTTGATTTATAATCCTAACCTTCGTTATCAGTTTAGGTCACTGAATAACAATGTACCGTGTTGAGTGAACACTGGTCACAAACGGAAGGAGTCCGTCGGGTCAAGTTGACATAACATTAATATAAACTAACAACCATTTCATCATAGTAATGAGATCATACCAATCTAAACATTATACAGCATTACAGTTGATGTGCTGAAAGTAAAGTAGAAAAAAATCTAATAGATACCTGAACAGTTGATATGACTTAATCCTAAAGTAACAATCAAACAAGAACATGCAATAGTTTTGGGTCACACAGTTAAGGCACTAACTAGATCTTAATAGCTCCTAAGAGGTCTCCTTGGAACAATCAATAGACATACTAGGTCATTCATATCTCAATTCTTAAGTTCCGTGTCCTAAAAGCGCATTAGATGCCTCTCGGGAACTCCAGCCATACCGAGTTCATAGAATCTTCAGATATAGTATAACTAGGGATCTTAATCCAATGAAGTAGCTAAGTTCATATAGGTGGATAAGTCCTGATCACAACCTAGGTTGGTCAATCCCTAAGATGCAAGCATACAAATCTATCGGGGTCACACATTTAGTATAACAATAGTAATCGTACTAATTTAACATAACTACGCTAACCCAAACTTCTATCATGGAAATATACAGATTAATTAAGCTATCGTGGCAATATTGGAATGCATTATTAAACATAAATGATAACAATACATGTTTAATTAATAAAACAAGCGTTTCGGATAAAAACCTGTAAAAGGCCGAAGAAATCTGCCCGAGATCGCAGGGTCTCGCCGGGATTTCCTCCGGATAATAAAAGCTAAGCTAGCTACTACTAAAAACGAACTAAAATATTTAAAATCTAAATTGAAGTATGATATGACTGAAACGGACAGTTTTGTTCGTGCGGTGTCGTTAGGCCGCAAGGCCTCAGAATCAACTGATCAAGGTGGCGAATAGTGGTTTATTATTTATATTTTTAGTGCCTAAATTTACCTTTAACTTTTTAATGGTAGAAGGTGTAAGTTAACCTAGGGTTGTGTTTTTGAATGGTTTAACGAATTGAAGATCAAGTGGATAATTGTCTTTGTTTAAATTACCTGGGTAAAGGATAGTAGTTGGTTTTAAGCTAATAGTCATAATTGCAGAAAAGTAAAGAAAGTGAAAGGATATTCGGAGTATGCAGATCAGGGAAATGTTGACCAAGATATTAGTTTGGGTTAGGGAAAGGTAATTATGTTTATGTTAAAGCTATGATTGGAATGGTATAGATCTCATTGGATGAGCCAATTACATAGACCTACTTAACTCTAGACTCTCAGAATTCTCGTTGAGTAGTGAAAAGTATGTCACTTGGTTGTATAATTGAAAGATAACTATAACTCGGAGGTTATCCTCAGTAAAGCACTAGGTTTATTAGTGAGTTAGGCTCTAATCCTAACCCTCGTTATCAGTTTAGTTAACTGAATAACAACGTATCGTGCTGAATGAACACTGATCACAAACGGAAGGAGTCCGTCGAGTTAAGTTGACAAAACCTTAAATGAAAACTAACAACCATTTCATCATACTAATGAGATCATACTAATCCAAACATTATACATCATTACAGTTGATATACTATAAGTAAAGCAGATAGAAATCTAACAGATACCTAAACACTTGATATAACTTAATCCTAGGGTAACAATCAAACAAGAACATGCAATAGGCTTGGGTCATACAGTCAAGGCACTAACAAGATCTTAACAGCTCTTAAGAGTTCTCTTTGGAACATTCAATAGGCATACTAGGTCATTCATGTCTCAATTCCTAAGTTTCATGTCCTAAAAGCGCATTAGATGCCTCTCCGGAACTCCGACCATACCGAGTTCATAGAATCTTCAGGTATAGTATAACCAGGGGTCTTAATTCATATAGGTGGACAAGTCCTTATCACAACCTAGGTTGGTCAATCCTTAAGATGCTAGCATACAAACCTATCAGACTCACAGGTCCAGCATAACATCAGTAACCGTACTAAATTAACGTAACTACACTAACCCAAACTTCTATCATGGCAACGTACAGATTAATTAAGCTAACATGGTAATATCAGAACGCATTATTAAACATAAATGGTAACAATACATGTTTAATATGAAAGACAAGCGTTTCGGATAAAAACCTGAAAAGGCTGAAGAAATCTGTCCGAGATTGCAGGGCTCACCGGGATATCCTCCGAAAAATAAACTAAAAAGCTTGAAAATATAAAGTGAAGTACAAATTGAGTGTGTGTTGAAATGAATGAAAAAAGCCCTTTAAATAGACTTGAATTTTGTCTGCAAACGGCTGGCAAGACGTTTGGAAAGTCGCTTGGCAGCCGTTTGGGGAGGCCATTTGCCTGGTCAGCCGTTTGTGATGCCCGTTTGCCTGGCCCGTTTGGCAGGCCGTTTTCCCTTATCGCAGGCCGTTTGGCAAGCCGTTTGGTCTGCCCTGGTCAGCTTGTTTCCTGGATCGTAACTTGATTTTCTTGATCGTAATTTATCTTTCACCGTTTTCGCTCTAGATTCTTTGTTTTAGCTCCATTTTACTTAATTCTTTTTGCATCAGCTTTGTAATTACTTAACTACAAAATCAACTGACAAAGCGATTATTTTGCCAACAAAGCTTGAAACTTTATTGATTTAGGGCTCAATATCGGGGGTAAAAACTTGACTTTTTGGCCGATATCAAATACCCCACACTTAGCTTTGCTTGTCCTCAAGCTAAAAGCTGGAATATAAGGTTCTTTATAATAGATCCTTCCTCTCCCGCCCTTAGATCCTTTTATTATGCCTTCATCAGAAGTCGTCACATCTTTCGAAAGTATGAGAGAAAGTTACAAACTTCGATGATTTTAGTCTCTAGACTTTAATCGCGTCCACATTGGAAAGGGCGTACGTTCCAACTCTCAGATGTAGAGTATACATGACCAGGCTTCTCACTAGCGGATCACTTATATCACTCAAGTGTTTAGGGTGCCCTAATCTAGTTGTATTGTCGCTCAGAAGCCAGTCGTGTAAAAGTTCTCATCATAGGCTTGGTAAAGCATCGATATCTCCACCGGTTAAGTAAGGACGGCACCGATCTTCTTCCTAGGCATTCTTTCAAGAGGAAGAAGGGTTGTCGGGTTGGTTGAGGAGTTTATGGGATGGTGAGAGGTATCCAGATCTTTTGATTTTTTAAAGAGAATCGATAGACTTTTGATTCTTCAGATTATCCATTTGGATAGAGAATGGCTTGAATTCCATAAAACATTTCTTCGAAAGATGCGGATTTCGCTAAGACTTTTGTCTAGAATTTTTTTTTGGTTCTTCCGGTAATCCTTCTTTGGGAACTTCTCGGGTTTTTCTTGCCTTTTTTTATAGACACTTTGCTCTTTCACCATCATATTTTTAATTTTTTTTGTACCCTTTCTTCATAACTTTTGTCTTTTGTTCCTGGTGCCCAGAGAGGAAGTGATAATTCATCGAAAATAGGTCTTTGACCTATCAAAAACAACGGGGGGTTCGGAATCTTTCAACAAGTGCTTTTGAAGCGAATTTAATCGATCTATCTCTTTATTAATCTCTGGATCTTTTTGATAAGCGGAAAGGGAATGAAGGTAAATGGGTGGTGTATTTTTTGTAGTGAATTTGGTGTAAGTATTTTCTGATTCATCAACTCTTCGTGTGAGTTGGTCGGCTTTTAAATGCGTGGAGTGGAAATGGAAACAAATGGCTTTTTGTCTTCTCTATTTAGAATGATTTCGGAAGGAGTATCGCACCTGCACCATGTATGGCGCTTACTAACCATTGGCCTCTAAACGTATGTCAAAACCAAGTTCTAACTTAAACGGTACATCGGCAAGCTCATCAATTGAATTGACAAAGTTCTGTAGATTTGATGGGTCATACAGATACTTTGGGTCCAAGAGTCCTCGCTTTTTGGGAGTAGGGGTCATGCTTGGTCATGCATAGCCTTTTACATATTTTTTTGAAAGAAATCTTTTGACACAAATCATGAGTTTCAGCTTAATCGTTCCGCTCTAGTGAATGTTCTGAAAACTGATTTCTAACAATTTTATAGAATCTTTTAGGTTGAATAAGGTAAGAATTTTTTGAAATTACCTAATTATTCTTTGTTGATTACTTTTTAGACAAAAGAATTTTTCAAAATTTAGCATTTTACGGTTACTTACCCTTAAACCTTTACCCAATACCCCACACTTAGAAGAACATTGTCCATAATGTTCTCTAAAATAGAATATTTTAATTAAGGACAATATCTTCTAGAATTTCTAAGTTGGTTGCGGGGATGACCCCACACTTAGAGATTTTAGTGCGTAATAATTGAAAGAGGTTTTAGGAAAGATTACTTCCCTACGGTCAGGTTACTTTCCTAGTGCTGGGCTTTCCTACGGTAAGGCTCCTAATGCTGGAAAGGACCAGTCTCTTTGATAGAATTTCTGCATGAAGAACAAAAAGAGAGTAGCATTTCCAGTAGATATATAATTTTTATATAATGTTTTTTTTTTAATTTTTTAAAGAGAGAGAAAAAAAACTAAAGGAAAATAAAGTAGTCTACGAAATAATCTCCTAGCCATTTTGTAGACTGGTGTTTGCGAAGTATCCATTAGGTCCAAAGGGGTCATCGTCATCCTCAAGTCTCGGCAAATACTCAAGCGGCTGTCCTGCATCCAACTCAGGGCCCAAAAGTGTGTTTAGACAAAGGTCCGATGGTATGTCCAGGTGTGATAGGCTCGAGAATGGCTCCTCATTAGGGATGCTCTCGGTAATCTCAAAAACCTGGGCCATGGGTGGTTCTACTGAGATAGGTATCGTCACTAAGTGGTAGCCCTCAGGTAGCTCACGAACAGGGACTGTCTCAATGACTGGAGCGGGCGAAACAACTAATATAGGCGGCGTGATAGGAGTAGCGTGAGCTGGAACGGCGGCTGAGGCAACCGAATGAACTGAGACCGGGGTGGAGCGCCTGGGAGTAGCTTGTCGTGTTGGTGGAACACGGCGTGCTAGTCTGATTGACAAAGGGCCTAGAGTACTCCGGGTATCCCTTCGCACTAAAGTTATGCTCTGAGAGCTCGATAGATTCTCTGCTGGTCTTTAAGTAATGCCCACGTAATATCTGAGTCATTCAAGGTGGCTGATAACTCTTAAATTATACAATATTTTGATAACATTTTAAGGAGTTATCTTAGCATTTTCAAGTTATTTTAATCCTAAAACACACTAAAATGGGTAAATTGGGGAAAAAGGTAAATCTAATAATTTTATTAAAGTTATGTATTAAACAGGATCAAAAACAGGTAAAAATTGCAGAAAAGGCCATAAAGCCGCCGACCTGGTACTTGAAGCCGCCGGCTTGGGCAGATTAATCCAAAATATTCTAGAATTGATCGCAGAATTTGATGAACTTGTTGACCAAGCAAAATGCATTTAAAGCCGCCAGCTTCACACTGAAGCCGCCGGCCTAAATTACACGATTTCTCAACTTGCCGACGAAGGTCAAGTTAAAATGGAAACGAAATCAAAAAGATTGCCGGATCTTTGAAGCCGTCGGCCTGCCATCAAAGCCAGCGGCTAGGCTAAGACTGTTACGCGTTTTTCTTCCCGCGGATCAAGTTAAACTTGTAAAAGGAGTCACCGAACCAAGGAAGCCGCGGCTTCCCACTGAAGCCGCCGGCTTGGCCACCGAATCTGTAAATTATAAATAGGGGCCTCCTGTTTCAGTTTTCAATATACCTTGAAGACATCTTCAATACTTAGATAGCAGTTTCATTTTTCTTTTAGGGTTTTCTCTAAAACCCTTAGATTAGGTTTACTTTCAATTTTAATCAATATTATCAAAGTTATTTATTCAAGTTCTTTTCATCTACCTTTTGAGGTATGATTCTATCTTTATTTTATCGTTTTTTCTGTTTTATTTACTTTAATTGTTCTGTTCGTCTTCCACTATGAACTAAACGTTCATAGTAGTTACTAGGACAAAAACTAAATTTTTTCTGGGAATCAGATGAAGCCACCGACTTCCTCAGTTAATGTTGCCAGCTTTGCTGAGACAAAGCCATCGGCTTTATGCTTATATCCTTACAGTTTCTGGTTCTTTTCCAGATCTGTAATGTCAAGTTTCTGTAATGATGTTGGAACTATTTTAAATATGTTATGCTTTAATATACTTAATTGCCATGCTTAATGATTAGATAACATGATTTTAGGATTGATTAATACTTAATCCAATGATCTATTATTCGATTCATGCTACTTGTTTAGATCTAGTCCATCAAACTTGTTAAATTGAATTACATGCAACTAGGTTAAACAACATAATAGTGATAAACTTGTTTAATTTGATTTACGCTTATATAATAGAGTTTGATATTGTTAGGCTTAATCGAAGATCCTTTGTTTGGATATGTTTAATTAATGATTGCATGAAAACTCAGTAGTAATTGACTTTCAGCTAGTAACTTGAGTTGATCTACTTGGTGTTTAATAGCTTATATAAATTGTCAGTCTATTTGCATGTTGATCCGCATCATAAGGTTAATATGTATCATGTAGTTGAATTGAACATGAAGAATTAAGATCTTAGTAATGCTCATCACATATCTAGCATATGCTTTAAGTCCTGCCTATTGAATAATATGCAACACCTGTCTTAACCTGTTTATGAATAATAATTGGTCTATGATTATTGTTTTGTTTTGTGTTAATATAAGTTATGAAACTTGTTAATATGATTCCCATATGAGTATTCGTTCATGTAACTGCTTTTATTTATAATTGTTACTTTTAATCTTTATTTACTGCTTTTTATTTCATTGTTTTGTTTATCTTCAATCATCTCTTTTCTAAGAGATAAAGAATTTAAAATCTTAAAAACCCATAAATATATATCTTTAGTTCTTTAATAAGAATTAAACTATATAATAAACAACCTATAACGCATCTACGCTCTTTTAGGACGATAACCTAAAATACTACATCTGATCGGGTTTTGTTGCTCGTTAGGGTATTAAAGTGTATTAATAAAAGGTTATATAAATTTAAAAGTTGAAATAAAAGATTAAGTAATATTGCACACACTTTTTCACATCAACTTTTTGGCGCCGCTGCCGGGGAGCGTGGTAAATACGGAAATTGGATATACTTTGGTTATTGATATTTCTTGAAAATGGGTGATTATTGTCTTCCTTTAAGGGAGGGTTGCTGGATTTCCGATTTAAAGGCTCCTACTCGAACCTAGACGCTGACAGGTCACTTAAGTATTGAAAGATTCAATAGGTCGTGTATGTTTGATTATTCGTTGTTATGCGATAAAAGTTGTTATTTAATATTTATATTTATAATTATGTCATTAATATTTATTATTATATTTAACAAATTAAATTTTATTAATATACTAACATATTTCCAAAATATCCTCATAAACATAAAATCCATAATAAGAAAAAGAATTATAATAAATTTAAAATTAAATTGTCTACGTGGTTTTAAGTCTAAAACATTTTCTCCTAAAATATTTATTTTTATGATTTTAGATAACATGAATACCCGATCCAAGAATCCCGTCTTAGAAGACATGTTACCCAATCCCGATATATTATTTAAACATTCTAAAGAGCCGAACATTGTTAGAAAATTAAATTTCAATGAGGGAACTACTTCTCACACTAATGATGGTCCATTGTCTAGAACACCATCTAGTCCTGATGCTAATTTAGGAACTCTTTTTGATTCAGACATTGAAATGGATACCGAAAGTTCAATGGAAGCATTAATATAACACCCCGCCAAATTCCCATCTGATGGCGTGTTAATCATAGGTACCATAGTTAACAGTTACGCCCTCTATATGAGACGTTTCAAAGCATTTGCATTCAATTTTATTAAAAACAGTCGACTTTCAAAACGTAAGTCAATAAACCAAAATAAGTAATACTATTGTGATCGTAACCACAATCCAACAGTATTAAAAATATGCAAAAGTTTAAATGCGAAAGCAATAAATGTCTTTATTAAAGCATGCTGACTCCACAACTAGACTAATCCTCAACAAACAGCGGAAGCTATACCTCTTATGGACCTGAGAATACAAACACGCAAAAACAGGTCAACAAATAATGTTGGTGAATCTACAGGTTTAAGTAAGTAAAATAGTATCTGAAAATCAGTACTCAGAAAATAGTTCGTTTGCCTTTGACCACGAGATTTCAATATGCGCAACCCAACGTTGCAAAAGTGTTACATAATCCATGAGCACCTGAATACTAGAATAAAGACCTCCTTTACCCATAAAAACGTATACACTTGTTCGAGTGTAAAAATGGTTCAAAGTAAATGCACCACAGTTAAAGTAGAGTGAGGTTTGTCTAACCTAACGGATCCGTCCATCTAAATTGTGCTTACCCGAAGGTAATAATAAAATGATTTAAGCTAGGGGCTTTGTGAATAAAACTCAATATGTATAATAAGTACTCATGTCAAACATAAAAGCATTTGTAAAATGTAAGTACAACCAGCGTGTATTCTCATACCAGAAATAGTAAGTTAAAGTGGGACTGTAGACTCACCTTTGAAAAGCTCGGAATGAAAAGTAAGCGAAATAACTTGTACGGTTTACTGCCGAGTAATGCAACCTAAGTATACGTATTTAGGTTGGTCAATATTTATGTCTTATACAATAGTGGTTCACAGAGTAAGTTGTCCTATTGCTCAGACTCGACTCGTTTCAAAGTAAAAGTCAACACATAGTCAACTAGTTCATACAGTCAACAAAAGTCAAACCAAAAGTCAAACTTGGTCAAAGTAGTCAAATAAAGTCAACCATATCAGTAGGTCATGTAATCTTGGTCAACATGTCAATCCTAAGTCAACTAACATGTTTTAGTTCACGGTTTGTCAAGTACGCGTTCACATTTTATCGTTTAGCACACAATTCATGCACAAGTTGCAAACAACGCACATAGTTCATAGCACATAAATCATGGTAATATGACAAGCTCTAGATCTCAAATAGACTCCTAAATGTTTCCAAAAAGCATAGCCAGGGTTTCATATGATTTCTACAAGTCGGGTTTCAGATAAGGTGCAGTTAAGGTTTACCAAATCGGTTTCAATCTGCGTACCAATTTCGTAATGGTCATAACCGGAACTAGGGAGATGAAATTAATGCAAGGTCAGTGGATATGGTTCAAGCAAAAGTAAAATTACCACATATCAAAAGACAAGACATTTTTGTTTAGCCAATTGGTACAATTTATTCATGCATATTAGACGTTCTGTTTCAACTAAATTCAGTAGACATCATAACTATGGCCTTATTGTGCACAATGCATCAGGTTTCAAGGTTTTCAATCAACTAGACTTTTATCACATAACATACAAAGATTCAATATCCAGAAGATCAGGTTCTCAAACCATGCACAAGTCGACTTATAGAGCTAAAGGTGCATACGTAGCAGATTTAGACAGAATATAGGTTACCTTTTTTGCCCGCATATTACTCCAGCTATACAAATCTATATAACACAAGGCCTAGATGAAAAGTTATCTATAATATATGAATTTTCCAGATATGCAAATACTTTACTCAATATCCCCATTTTATGTTGCCTTTAGAATTTATTTTAGATTACCGAGAAAATTAGTTTCGTCATGAACGTTCGATTAGCATAACGTGAGCATTACAACTTCAAATTACATGATATCATAGTCTAAATTGAATGTATTTGAATTATATACACATTTATGATCAGTATATACCTCAATTCCATCCACGTTTTTCCAGAATTCGAATAAATCACATATTCATCAATAAAACTTCATTTAATCATAACTTACGCATACGGTAATGAAAATATGCAAATCCAAAGCCTAAAATTATTAATTTTTCGAGAGGATTCTAAATATATAATAATATTTAACATTCAACAAAGTCAATTTTCTGTAATCATACAAAACAAATTCGGGATTAACCCTAATCACATCAAACAATTGAATTAACGTAAGCAATCAACAATAATGCATATAGACTTGAGCAATAGACATCTTACACTATCAAACACTAACAAAATCAGATCTATATCTATTAGGGTTTAGAGAATTATACCTTAGATCACTAAATTGTTTATACCAACGCGTAGCTATCGACGTGAATTGCAACGTTTGTGTTGGAGGTTTAATCTAAAAGTGAAAAATTGATGGTGATATTACAGTGGTGATGGTTGAAGATGAAGAGAGAAAAAGGAGGAGAGGCTGTCGACTAAAAATAGGGTTTAGGGGATTATGTGAGTTAACTTGCCTGCTTATATTTCCTAGTTAGGGCGTAATCCCACCAAATTAAATCACAAGACCAACAAAATAGTCCAATAAGGGCATCATGGGAGGGGGTCGCCGGAATGGGGCCCACTAGGGGTATTCCGAGCTCGTGTTGTCCATTAACGTGTAATCGTAGTCCGTTTCAAGTGCTGCTTAAACGTATCGAAGGGCCTGAACGCTAATTCGATTGTTAAAACGCAACTATAAGTTTAATTTATTAAAATACCAATAAATTAAATATTTTACAATGTTAATAATTATTAAAATAATTATTAAAAATAAACCCGAGCGCTTCATTACTCGAAAAGTAGTTTTTGTAGTTATTCAGACCGTATCATTTTTATCGTATTTCATTATCCGAAATAAGTTTATTAATTATTATTAACCCATATTAATTCACGTAACCCTCCAAGGATCAAGTATGCATTTATTACATGTAAACACATATAAAATCAAGTAATCACCGTTAAAATGATTAACAGAAAGTTAACAAAAATGACGAAAAAAGTAGGGTTGTTACAATTAATGAAAGCGGGTCGAGAAGGATTAGGTCACACCATTACTCAGCCAACTATAAAAGAAAATTTTGACATTAAGGGTCCTATCTTTCACTTGCTTATGGATAATCAATTTAGGGGTAGTGAAAAAGAAGATGTTAATGCTCACATTCGAAACTTCAAGGATATTTGCAATCTGTTTAATATCTCAAATGTTCAAAGTAATGTAATTTGTCTTCACTTGTTTCCATGGTCGTTAAAAGATGAAGCTAAAGAGTGGTTAAATTCGTTGCCCGAAGGAGATATCACTAGTTGGGATACTATAGTTGAAATTTTTTTAACTCGTTTCTTTTTCGCATCCAAAACTGTCACCATTCAAACTGAAATTGCTAACTTTTATCAGAAAACTAATGAAACACTTTACTCTGCGTGGGTTAGATTTGGTCAATTGCTTAGGGGTTGTCCACAACATGGCCTAGATACATTCAAAAAAGTAACTACTTTCTATAAAGGTTGTGATATAGCTACAAGAAGAGAGACTGATACGTCTGCTGGAGGAAATATCATGAGTAAAATTGCCGAAGAAGCTGAAAAATTAATTAATAAGTTAGCTGCTCACTCCCACGAATGGCACCAAGACTTAGACATTTCTCGTTCTGTCAAATCTATTAGTTATGATTCTGAAGATATGATTAAAGCCATGAATGCACAATTAGGTAATTTAGGAAGGTAAATTGAAAAGCTTACGAAAGAAATGCATATCAATAAGGTAGGTTGTGAAAAATGCCAAGGTCCTCATGCTACGAAAGATTGTGTTGCTAGTCTTACTATGGAGCAGGTTGAAAATTTCTCTTATGTGAATTAATATCAAGGAAATCCGAACTATCGCAATAATTATAATACACCTTATCCTAATAATAATAAGAATCCACCTGGTTTCTTTCCTGTTAGAGCGCCCTTCATTCAAAATTCGTCTCCTAATGCTCAATTTGAGAAGAAATCCAATCTTGAAGAAAACATCCTAACTTTCATCAAGAATCAAAATGAAGCTAATGATAACATAAAAGCCCAACTTTCCCAAGTGCAAAATAATTATCAAGCGTCCATTCAAAACTTAGAACGCAATGTTACTAAGTTATTTAAACTTGTTGAAGGAAAAGTTCCAGCTGAATCTGAAATTTCTAAGGAAGTTCCTTTTGAGAAGGTTAATGTGGTTAGAGAAGTGAAACGGGTTGAAACTTATGAACCTGGTTTAAGATTCTTATGGGAATATGAATTGGAAGAAGAGGATTATGATCAAGAAATTAAAAAGTTAACTGCTAATGAAGAAGATAAGTCAAAAGATGATAAAGTTCAAGGTCTTGATCGTGATGATGTTATTTTCTGGCATGTGATGAAGAAGTTAATGAGAAGGCTAGTGAAAATGATGAAGTCATTAGTGAAAAATCTGAGTGTGATAATAAAGAAGATTGGTTAGCTGAAACTATGAAACAATTAGAAGCAAGAAGAAAGGAAGGCTTCTGCCCTCTTTATTCATTCACTGTTGAACCATTAGAACCGTCTGAAACACCTGAGTTTCCTGCTATGTGTGCTGTTCAGGGAGAATTCGAAGTTCCTTGCTTAATTCGTGGTCCCATTCCTATTATTGGATTAGCCGATACTGGTTCTAGCATTAATGTGATGCTGTTTTCTGTCTACAATCACTTAGGATTGCCATCTTTGGAACCTATCCGAGGGATTATTTTCTTTGTCGATAGCCGTTTACAAAAGCCGTTGGGGATTGTTAAAGAAGTTGAACTCATTGTTGGTTATGCTTTTTATAAGGTTGATTTTATGGTTATGGACATGGAAGAAGATCCGATAACTCCTCTAATTTTAGGATCGCCTTTTTTAGCTACCGCTCGTGCTACGATTAACTATGTAAATAATACTTTGATCATTCTTTATGGTGCTCTTACTGAATATCTTCCGCTAATGCCTAGATCTAGAGTTCCATGAACAAATGTGAAAATGGTTAGAGTTGATAAAGAGGATGGTGATGATCTCACAGCCGAACAAATAGTGACGAAATTCATAAAAGAACAATTTAAGATTAGTGAAGAAGTGAGGAAGCAAATCTACGAGTTAAATGTTAATTTTGAAATGTCGTTTCTTAGGGGTCTTAATACCACATTGAATTTCTTGGAACAAATTAAAATGTTAAATGAGTATGAGAAGAATAAGTTTGGGGAAAATAAGCCTAAGGAGTGATCCCGATGGAAGAATGAGTCGCGCAACTGACTCTATAATCAAAACTACATATCCCTATGTGTTTATTAGAATCATGCTTATCAATGTTTTGTTTTGTTATTTAATTATGAATTCAAGAGCAATATAGCTCCTAAGTGCTAAAGTGTTTAAGTGATAAATGTTATTAATAAAATGTTATGTTTGTGTTATATTTTGCATTGTTTAACAAAATTTTGCCAAGTTGTTTATATTGAATTCAAATAAATCCGCAAAGTGTTCCACAATCATTCTATGATCCTAAAATCAAGTAACATCACTCTTTCCCTTATTTCAATTATGTATTTTATTTATTATTTTAAATACAATGAGGACATTGCATAAACTAAGTGTGGGGAGGGAAGTGATTAATCACTTAAAAGTTTAAAGAGATACAATTTTTCCCAAAAATTTGAAACAATTACAAAAGTGGGTACAAATCAATTTTTTGTTAGAAGTATAAATTCTTAGTCAAACTTATGTCTTTTTTACTAACTTAAATCTTAAAATAATAATAGAACTACTCTCAATTTCGAGATCGGACTACTTGTTTAAGATAAGAAGTAAAAGCAAAAAATTGTAAAACGATTGCAAACTTATAGCCACTACCATATGACATAATAAGCATGGACCACAGAGGCAGCAAAAGAATCCCAATAAAGGGCCAACTTAGAAAAATTGCCAAATGTAAAGCAAATGCTAAGCATGAAAGCAAAAGAAATGAAAAGCAAAAGAGCCCAATGAAGGCCAACAAAAGAAAAGAGTTCCAATGAGAACCACACACTTTTAAAAGCACTAGTTAGAAAATAAAAGAGTCTAATGATGACCAAATTGTATAAATTTGACTTAATAAACATTAGGATTTCTTGTACTCCTTGGTCTGGTTCAGACTAGTTTTCTAATAATAATAAAACGCTAACTTATAATTAGACATACTTTTGACTTTGCAATTTTACTTCAACTCTATACCCATTTAAAATAATATGTTTTTAAGGTTTCTTGAGGATAAGTAAAGGTTTAAGTGTGGAGAATTTGATAACTCCTAAATTATACAATAGTTTGATAACATTTTAAGGAGTTATCATAGCATTTTCAAGTTATTTTAATCCTAAAACACACTAAAATGGGTAAATTGGGGAAAAGGTAAATCTAATGATTTTATTAAAGTTATGTATTAAACAGGATCAAAAACAGATAAAACTTGCAGAAAAGGCCATAAAGCCGTCGGCCTGGTACTTGAAGTCGCCGGCTTGGGCAGATTTTAATACATAATGTTCCAGAATTGATCGCAGAATTTGATGAACTTGTTGACCAAGCAAAATGCAGTTAAAGCCGTCGGCTTCACACTGAAGCCGCCGGCCTAAATTACATGGTTTCTTAACTTGCCAACCAAGTTCAAGTTAAAATGGAAATGAAATCAAAAAGATTGCCGGATCTTTGAAGCCGCTGGCCTGCCATTAAAGCCGTCGGCTTGGCTAAGATGGTTACCCGTTTTTGTTATTGCGGATCAAGTTAAACTTGCAAAAGGAGTCACTGACCCAAGGAAGCCGTCGGTTTCCCACTGAAGCCACCGACTTGGCCACCGAATCTGAAAATTATAAATAGGGGCCTCCTGCTTCAGTTTTCAATATACCTTGAAGACATCTTCAATACTTAGATATAAATTTCGTTTTTCTTTTAGGGTTTTCTATAAAACCCTTAGATTAGGTTTACTTTCAATTGTAATCAAGATTATCAAATTTATTTATTCATGTTCTTTTCATCTACCTTTTGAGGTATGATTCTATCTTTGTTTATCATTTATTCTGTTTTATTTACTTTAATTTTTTCTGTTCGTCTTCTACTATGAACTAAACGTTCATAGTGGTTACTTGGACAAAAACTAAACTTTGTCCGGGAATCAGATGAAGCCGCTGGCTTTGTGCTTATATCCGTACAGTTTCTGGTTCTTTTCCAGATCTGTAAGGTTAAGTTTCTGTAATGATGTTTGAACTATTTTGAATTTGTTATGCTTTAATATACTTGATTGCCATGCTTAATGATTAGATAACATGATTTTAGGATTGATTAATACTTAATCCATTGATCTATTATTCGATTCATGCTACTTGTTTAGATCTAGGCCATCAAACTTGTTAAATTGAATTGCCTGCTACTAGGTTAAACAACATAATAGTTATAAACTTGTTTAATTTGATTTACGCTTATATAATAGAGTTTGATATTGTTAGGCTTAATCGAAGATCCTTTGTTTGGATATGTTTAATTAATGATTGCATGAAAACTCAGTAGTAATTGTCTTTCAGCTAGTAACTTGAGTTGATCTACTTGGTGTTTAATAGCTTATATAATTTGTCAGTCAATTTGCATGTTGATCAGCATCATAAGGTTAATATGTATCATGTAGTTGAATAGAACATGAAGAATTAAGATGTTAGTTATGCACATCACATATCTAGCATATGCTTTAAGTCCTGCCTATTGAATAATATGCAACACTTGTCTTAACCTGTTTAGGAATAATAATTGGTCTATGATTATTGTTTT
This sequence comes from Rutidosis leptorrhynchoides, assembly GCF_046630445.1. Taxonomy (NCBI): domain Eukaryota; kingdom Viridiplantae; phylum Streptophyta; class Magnoliopsida; order Asterales; family Asteraceae; genus Rutidosis; species Rutidosis leptorrhynchoides. Next base: position 214,213,478 of record NC_092335.1, read on the forward strand.
GCATTGTGTTAATATAAGTTATGAAACTTGTCTAATATGATTCCCACATGAGTATTCGTTGATGTAACTACTTTTATTTATAATTGTTACTTTATATCTTTATTTACTGCTTTATTATTTCATTGTTTTGTTTCTCTTCAATCATCTCTTTCCTAAGAGATAAAGAATCCAAAATCTTAAAACCCCATAAAAATCTTTCTTTAGTTCTTTAATAAGAATTAAACTATATAATAAAACAACTTATAACACATCTACGCTCTCTTGGGACGATAACCTAAAATACTACATCTGATCGGGTTTTGTTGCTCGTTAGGGTGTTAAAGTATATTAATAAAAGGTTAAATATAACAACCCAACCCGTAATCCTTACGATAATTTTTTTTATATACAATACAATAACACGCCAATTAAATATGTAACCCATTTTACGAGTTCTATTTAAAACGCACAACAATTAATTGTTTACAATGGGCACGAGGGCCACGAATAAAGTTTAGTACAAGTTTGACCCATTACAAATGATAGTTTATAAACCAAACGACGTTCCGAGCATGGTTTGGGACTAAACTACCCAAACCTAGGCCAACTTCCAAAAGCTCCAACATAACGACAACAAGGGACACCTAGTGCCCAACGACCCCCTTGCCCTTGTCCGCGCCTGCATCTAAAAAGATAAACAACGAGAGGGGTAAGCAAAGCTTAGTGAGTAGAATAAATATATACATGCATATAAGACTTACCCACACGCATCCACGATATCATATAATGCACACAATCACATAACATCTCGATAAACAAGCTAGTATCATCAGATCGTACAACTAGCAACATTAATAGCATAGTAATCATAGCATTAATTAAAATGTTAACGTTAACAACTATAATCCATGGTTAACCCAATTCTTCGCAAGGGAATGACTTCGCGAAACAAGTCATCGATGTTCATAACAACCGTTAGCTCCCAAACACGGCTATGGTATACTAACCCCCGAGGTGTTCCAAAAATGGCTATGGCATCACCCCCAAGTATTCCCAAAAACGGCTATGGCATCACTTGATCAACATGTGAGTAAAACACGGCTATTACTCACAATCATGTACACAAACACGGCTATGTGCAAAATAACACGGTTAATAACGTGGGAGTAAAACACGGCTATTACTCGCCACTATATGCACAAACACGGCTATGTGCATAAATATAAAACGTGGACAAAACGGCTATGTCTCACAACTATGGTCACAAAACGGCTATGTGACACCAATAATACGGCACATAAATCATATACATACATATATAGATTTTCCACTCACACGACTCAACACCATCGTGACACATACATAAACACGTACACGCACGCATTCAATATATATATATATATATATATATATATATATATATATATATATATATATATATATATATATATATATATATATATATATATATACATATACACTTATACGACAACTAAAACCGTAGCTCATTTAATCACATAACGAACAAGTTTTAAGCGTGCTAATAATTAAGGTTGTACCTTTAAACATGCACGGGAAAATGGGGTGTTACAACTCTCCCCTACTTAAATCGGAGCGCGTCCTCGTGATCCAAGCCGCATGACACGAGGGAAGGTAAACCAACAGGAATTCTTCGGGCTCCCAAGTAAACTCGGAACCTTTACTACGACGCCATTGGACCTTAAAGGTCCTCACCTCCTTGTTACGCAACATTTTAACCTTCTCATCAAGTATAGCAATCAGCTCTTCGACATACTCTAACTTGTTGTTTAACTCGATATCATCTAGTGGCATCCACGACGAATCATTCGCAAGACACTTACGGAGATGGGAAACATGAAATGTATTATGGATCCCCGTAAGCTCTTCGGGTAATTCCAAACGATAAGCAACTTCACCAACACGAGCCAAAATCTTAAATGGCCCGATAAACCGAGGAGCTAACTTTCCTCGTTTCCAAAACCGAATAATACCCTTCCATGGCGAAACCTTGAGCATCACTGATAATGCTAAAAATGAACATATATTTCATAGCATTATCCCTCAAGAAAGACAAGCTTTTAGTTGCAATTGTTCTATTTACAAGTGATATTCGTTTAAATAATAAAAGGTGAAGACAAAAGACAGATTCGAAAAATTGAAGATGCAAACGACCAAAAAGCTCAAGAGTACAAAATACAATCAAAGTGGTTCTAATTATTGATGAGAAACGTCTCAAAATTACAAGAGTACAAGACGCGAAACGCAAAGTACTAGATATTAAATTATACGCAAGGACGTTCGAAAATCCGGAACCGGGACCAGAGTCAACTCTCAACGCTCAACGCAACGGACTAAAAATTACAAGTCAACTATGCACATGAATATAATATAATATATAATTAATTCTTAAAATTAATATATATATTATACTATATTATAAAACCGTCGGCAAGCTAGGAGCCAAGCTTGTGTGAGCTGGATTCCACTGCTCCGCACTCGCTGAGCTTATAAAGGCAACAACCACCGCACTCGCGGAGGTTAAACAGTAAACGTAGGCCTATAAAAGGCCGAGCATTCGGCCAAAATTTACACATCTTTTTCTCATTCATCATACGTAAAATATATATGTATTTTTTAATTTTAATTTTAATTTTAAATCCTAATAATAAGGGTATGTTAGCGAATATTGTAAGGGTGTAAGTCGAAATTCTGTCCGTGTAACGCTACGCTATTTTTAATCATTGTAAGTTATGTTCAACCTTTTTAATTTAATGTCTCGTAGCTAAGTTATTATTATGCTTATTTAATACCGAAGTAATCATGATGTTGGGCTAAATATTTAAATTTGGGTAATTGGGCTTTGTACCATAATTGGGGTTTGGACAAAAGAACGACACTTGTGGAAATTAGACTATGGGCTATTAATGGGCTTTATATTTGTTTAACTAAATGATAGTTTGTTAATTTTAATATAAAAATTTACAATTGGACATACTTATAAATAACCATATACACTCGATCAGACACGATGGGCGGGATATTTATATGTACGAATAATCGTTCATTTAACCGGACACGGGAATGGATTATTAGTCACTAGAATTATTAAAACAGGGGTGAAATTATGTACAAGGACACTTGGCATAATTGATAACAAAGTATTAAAACCTTGGGTTACACGCAGTCGATAACCTGGTGTAATTATTAAACAAAGTATTAAGACCTTGTTACAGTTTAAGTCCCCAATTAGTTGGAATATTTGACTTCGGGTATAAGGATAATTTGACGAGGACACTCGCACTTTATATTTATGACTGATGGACTTTTATGGACAAAAACCAGACGGACATATTAAATAATCCAGGACAAAGGACAATTAACCCATGGGAATAAACTAAAATCAACACGTCAAACATCATGATTACGGAAGATTAAATAAGCATAATTCCTTTATATTCATATTTAATTGCACTTTTAATTATCGCACTTTTATTTATTGTCATTATATTTAATTGCACTTTTAATTATCGTACTCTTTAATTATCGCAGGTTTATTTTATCGCACTTTTATTTATCGCAATTTCATTATCGTTATTTATTTTACGCTTTAAATTAAGTCTTTTATTTATTTAATATTTTACATTAGGTTTTAACTGCGACTAAAGTTTTAAAAATCGACAAACCGGTCATTAAACGGTAAAAACCCTCCTTTATAATAATAATATTACTTATATATATTTGTATTTTTATAAATTAAAACTAATATAGCGTTAAGCTTTGTTTCAAAGATTCCCTGTGGAATGAATCGGACTTACTAAAAACTACACTACTGTACGATTAGGTACACTACCTATAAGTGTTGTAGCAAGGTTTTGGTATATCCATTCTATAAATAAATAAATATCTTGTGTAAAATTGTATCGTATTTAATAGTATTTCCTAGTAAAAATAAAGCTATTTCATATACACCTCGCAGCACATCAAGTATTTTTGGCGCCGCTGCCGGGGAACTTAAACGCCGAAAGCGCAACGCTAATGATATAAAAAAAAAGATAAAAATTTTTATTAAGTCCTTCGTATAAAAATATAAGTTTTTTTTAAATATAAAAATATAAAAATACAAAAAGAGTTTGTTAAAAAAATATATAAAGTTTAAAAGAAAAAAAAAAGTATTTTTTTACTTTTGAGTTTAAAAATAAGTATTTTATTGTTTTATAAAAATATTTAGTTATATTTATATTATATATATATTTGATAAAACAGAAAAACATAAAAAAAATAAAAAGAAAAAAAACTGAACCTGTAAAAATCGACCCCTTTTGAGCTGAAATTGAACCCTCCGCGACTCGCGGAGGTTTTCTACTGGGACTATCCGCACTCGCGAAAGTCTTCTGACAGGCCACACAAACAACCCTAATTCTGTAATCATTACGGGGTAATTATTATTATTATAATTTAATTTAAACCCTAATTAGGTTTAGATTATTTAATTAGTTAATTTAGTTATTTATTTAATTTGTATTATTAAGTTATAATTAGTTTAATTAATTTATAAAATTAATAGTTTTATTAAATAAATAATATAAAAAATAATATTTTTATAAAAATTGTACTTTTTACAACTTTTAGTATATTTTTATATTTTGTCCCTTTTTAATTGTTTTAGCGTAATTTTTGTATTTTTCGCTTATATTTAGTTTTTAGACATAGTTTTTGCCATAGTTATTTTTACTTCTAGATTTTTAGGCTTTACCGTAAAATCCCTTAAGTGCTTTTTCTTTAGACTAAGATTTAGGTGCTTTAGAATTTTGCGACGCCGTTTTTAATTTTTAGTTCCTTTTTAAGATATTGCCATTTGTGATATAGTTTTTCTATTAAACTTTAATATTTTTAGACGCAACTTTTAATTTTTAATTTTTAGTGCCTTTTTAAGTTTCGACACGCTACTTTCTTATTTTTATTTTGCGACGCCTATTATTTTTCAATCTTTTATTTTTCGACATTTTTCGACGCGCTCTTTTTCTTTCTTATTTCTCGTCATTCTAGTTTTTAGGACTTAGAATTTTCTCTATTTCTTATCTAATATTTCTTTAAATATCAAACGAAAAATTATTTTAAGCGGTTAAATTGATAGACATCAAAATTTTCTGGTTCGTAGTAATAGTTGGATTTGTACGTGGACCGAGTTATTGAAGCCAAACAGTACTCAATTATATTGAGACCAAACGAATCCTGCCCCTCTGATGCATCTTTTGGCTATTCGAAACGTGGGCAAAATCAGAAAAGTCTATTAATTGGATAACTTATATAATTTTTCTTTCTTTTTAAAAACTAATAGGATATTCAGTGAATGCACCGAGAAAAACGTTCACCACCTTTTGTACGTTCACCACCTGTAACTCGATCAAGACATCTAGCAAATATTGTCGCCGTTGATTTTTCTTTAGAATCGTCATCCAGTCGACCAAGTAATCCAATTCAAATTTCTGATAATCCATTTTTTGAACTCGACCTCACAATTGAGAATTCGGAGAATATTCAGGGACGATTCATAGATCCTGAACCACTAATCTTTCCTCCAGAACCACCAATCATTCAAACAGAGATTGTTGAGGAACCAACCATTAAATCAGAATCCTCTAGTGATTCAGATTCAACAAATTCAATTATGGAGAATCTGGAACCTCTAAGTATGGAAGACCGAATGAGAGCTAAACGCACTGGCCAAGGTCACGCAATTACTCAACCAGACATTAATGCGCCAGATTATGAAATCAAAGGACAAATCCTACAGATGGTGACTAATCAATTCCAATTTAGTGGTGCGCCGAAGGAAGATCCAAATGAACATCTTCGTACCTTTAATAGGATCTGCACTCTATTTAAAATAAGAGAAGTTGAGGATGAACAGATATATCTCATGTTATTTCTCTGGACTTTAAAGGAAGAAGCCAAAGATTGGTTGGAATCGTTACCTGAAGGGGCGATTGATACATGGGACGTTTTAGTTGAAAAATCTCTTAAACAATTCTTTCCGGCATATAAAGCCATAAGACTTCAAGGAGAAATTGTTACGTTCACACAGAAGCCAAATGAAACTCTATATGAGGCATGGACAAGATTTGGTAAGTTATTGAGAGGATGTCCGCAACATGGTTTAGACACCTGTCAAATAGTACAAATATTCTACCAAGGATGCGACATCAATACAAGGAAAGACATCGACATAGCAGCTGGTGGTTCTATTATGAAGAAAACAGAAACTGATGCTTATAAAATTATTGATAACACTGCTTCCCACTCACATGAGTGGCACCAAGAAAAAGATATCGTTAGATCATCTAAAGCAGCTAGAGCCGATTCTAGCCATGACTTAGATTCCATTTCTGCAAAAATAGATGCTGTCGAGAGACGAATGGAAAAGATGACCAAAGATATTCACTCAATACGAATTAGTTGTGAGCAGTATGGAGGACCACATTTGACAAAAGATTGTCTCAGTATTGAACTAACAATAGAACAAAGAGAGAATGTTTCATACATAAACCAAAGGCCTGGAAATAATTATCAGAATAATTATCAACCGCCAAGACCAATTTACAATCAAAACCAGAATTATAATCGAAATGTTCCATACAACAACCAACAAGGTCCTAGCAATCAACAAGTATCCAATAATACTTACAATCAGCAAAGACCTAATTTTCAAAACAAACCACCACAAACCGATGATAAAAAGCCGAATTTAGAAGATATGATGACAAAGCTAGTTGAATCTCAAACACAGTTTTTCACATCTCAGAAACAAACCAATGAACAAAATGCTCAAGCATTTAGAAATCAACAAGCTTCTATTCAAAATTTGGAACAAGAAGTAAGTAACCTAGCAAGGTTGATAGGTGAAAGAAAACTGGGAAGTCTACCTAGTGATACAAATGCTAACCCCCGGAATGAAACAGCTAAAGCCATTACCACAAGAAGTGGTATTATACTTAAACCACCTGAAATACCTGTAATTTCTGATGAAGCTATTCCTACTCCACAAGAACCACAACCTGAACAAGATAAGAAAAAAGAACCGGTAGTTGAAAAGGTTAATGAAGATAACACAGTTAAGGCTAAACCTTATGTTAAACCATACCAACCACTACTTCCTTACCCGAGTAAAATGAGAAAAGAGAGACTTGAAGCCGAGCAATCCAAATTCTTGGATATGTTTAAACAGATAAATGTAAATCTTCCTTTTATTGATGTAATTTTAGGAATGCCTAGATATGCTAAATTTCTGAAAGATCTAATCACGAATAGAAAGAAAATGGAAGAACTCTCGGCTGTTACTATGAATGCTAATTGTTCAGCAGTGCTGTTGAATAAGATACCAGAAAAACTATCGGATCCAGGAAGTTTCACAATTTCATGTTTTCTGGGTAGTCTTAGTTCAATAGAAGCATTGGCAGATTTAGGTGCTAGTATAAATTTAATGCCGTATTCACTATACACTAAACTAGACCTTGGAGAATTGAAACCAACAAGAATAAGTATACAACTAGCCAATAGATCAATAAAATATCCTAGAGGGATAATGGAGAACATGCTAGTTAAAGTTGGTACTTTAGTATTTCCAGTAGATTTTGTTGTTCTGGACATGGAAGAAGATTCTCAAGTTCCTCTCATATTAGGAAGACCATTTTTAAACACGGCTAAAGCAATGATAGACGTGTTTGGTAAGAAACTAACCCTAAGTATAGAGGACGAAAGTGTTACCTTTTCTGTTGATAGAGTAATGCAACAACCGCAATCTGCAGATGATACATGTTATTATAATCAAACTATAGAATCACATGCAGAATTGTTAGAAGAATTTCTAGAATTACAAGGAACAGGAGAATGTTCTTTAGGAGAAGGAACTGAACCAATTGATGAAACTGAAATGTTAGCTACACTTATGGCTAATGGATATGAACCAACAACAGAAGAAATTCAAATGCTAAAAGAAGAAGACAGATATCGATATAAATCATCGATAAAAAAACCACCGACATTAGAGTTAAAGCCACTTCCAAACCATTTGTAATACGCTTATTTACATGGTGAATCTGAATTACCTGTAATAATATCGTCTTCTCTTACTGAAAATGAAAAATCTCAACTCATTTCTGTGTTGAAAGCTCATAAACCAGCTATTGCATGGAAGATTCATGATATTAAAGGAATAAGTCCTTCGTATTGCACACATAAAATCCTTATGGAAGAAGGTCATAAAACGTATGTGCAACGCCAACGAAGACTAAATCCTAATGTGCAAGATGTTGTTAAGAAAGAAATTATTAAACTGCTAGATGCAGGTTTAATTTATCCAATTTCTGATAGTCCATGGGTAAGCCCAGTTCAATGCGTGCCTAAGAAGGGTGGCATGACTGTCATCACAAATGAGAAAAATGAGCTTATTCCGACTAGGACTATAACAGGATGGCGTGTATGTATTGATTATAGAAAATTAAATGACGCCACCAGAAAAGATCACTTTCCCTTACCTTTCATTGATCAAATGTTGGAAAGATTAGCCGGAAATAGTTACTATTGTTTTCTTGATGGGTTTTCCGGATATTTTCAAATTCCAATAGCACCCGAGGACCAAGAGAAAACCACATTCACGTGCCCTTATGGTACTTTTGCTTACAAACGCATGCCATTTGGACTTTGCAACGCCCCTGCAACCTTTCAAAGGTGCATGATGGCGATTTTTCACGACATGATAGAAGAATGCATGGAAGTTTTCATGGATGACTTTTCAGTCTTCGATGATACTTTTGAATCATGTCTAGTTAATCTTGAACGAATGCTTATTAGATGTGAACAATCAAATCTAGTTCTTAATTGGGAAAAATGTCATTTCATGGTTAAAGAAGGCATCGTTCTTGGACATAAAATTTCAAAGGAAGGAATTGAAGTGGATAGAGCTAAAGTAGATGTAATTACTAAACTTCCACATCCCACCAATGTTAGAGGAGTTAGGAGTTTTCTAGGGCATGCCGATTTTTACCGACGTTTTATAAAAGATTTTTCTAAAATTGCCACTCCTATGAATAAACTCCTAGAAAAGGATGCTCCATTCATCTTTTCAGATGAATGCATCAAATCTTTTAATATTCTTAAAGAAAAACTCACTAATGCGCCGATTATGATAACTCCAAATTGGAATCTACCATTTGAACTAATGTGCGATGCAAGTGATTTTGCAATGGGAGCCGTTTTAGGACAAAGGATTGAAAAACGATTTCAACCTATATATTATGCTAGTAAGACGTTACAAGGAGCACAAACAAATTACACAACTACTGAAAAAGAATTCTTGCTATTGTCTTTGCTTTTGACAAATTTTGTTCATATCTCGTTCTAGCTAAAACGGTGGTCTATACTGACCATTCTGCTCTTAGATACCTATTTTCGAAACAAGATGCTAAACCAGATTAATCCGTTGGATCTTACTCTTACAAGAGTTTGATATTGAAATCCGAGATAAAAAGGGAGCAGAAAATCTCGCCGCTGATCATCTTTCTCGTCTTGAAAATCCCGAATTAGAAGTTCTAAATGAATTGGCCATACAAGACAACTTTCCTGATGAATATCTATTGAAGATAGATTATAATGAAATTCCATGGTTTGCAGACTATGCAAACTATTTAGTATGTGGATTCCTTGAAAAAGAATTGTCGTACCAAAAACGAAAGAAATTCTTTAGTGATATAAAATACTATTTCTGGGAAGATCCACATTTGTTTAAAAGTTGTCCCGATGGAATAATACGCTGATGTGTATTCGGGGAGGAAGCTAGTAAAATCTTAAACCATTGTCACACAGGACCAACAGGAGGGCATTATGGGCCTCAACTAACAGCAAGAAAAGTTTACGATGCTGGATTCTATTGGCCTACAATTTACAAAGACGCACACCTTCTTTGCAAATCCTGTGATGCTTGTCAAAGGGCCGGAAAAATAAGTCAACGTGATGAAATGCCACAAAATGTCATTCAAGTATGTGAAGTATTTGACATTTGGGGTATTGACTTTATGGGTCCATTTCCAAAATCTCATAATATTCTCTATATTCTCGTAGCCATTGATTATGTATCTAAATGGGCGGAAGCACAAGCTCTCCCGACTAATGATGCACGAGTTGTAGTCAACTTTTTAAAACGTCTTTTTGCAAGGTTCGGAACACCGAAAGCTTTAATAAGTGATCGGGGTACCCATTTTTGTAATAATCAACTTGAGAAAGTTCTCAAAAGATATGGAGTAACTCATAAAATCTCCACTGCATATCATCTACAAACAAGTGGACAAGTTAAAAATACCAACCGAGCTTTAAAACGTATTCTAGAGAAAACCGTAGGATCAAATCCGAAGGAATGGTCCATGAAATTGGAGGATGCACTCTGGGCTTTTAGAACAGCCTACAAAACTCCAATTGGAACCACACCTTTTAGACTCGTTTACGGAAAAGCATGTCATCTTCCAGTAGAAATTGAACACAAAGCATTTTGGGCTTTGAAGATATGTAATCTTGATTTACATGAAGCGGGACGTCTACGGTTAAGTCAATTAAACGAATTAGAAGAATTGAGACATGAAGCATACGATAATTCATTAATCTATAAAGAAAGAACGAAGAAATGGCATGATAAAAGAATCAGAAGTTCAAAAGAATTTAAAGAAGGAGACAGAGTTCTTCTTTTCAATTCATGATTCAAGCTATTTCCTGGAAAATTGAAATCAAGATGGTCTGGACCATTCATAGTCAAAAGAGTTTTCCCATACGGAACAGTAGAATTAATAAATTCAAATGAGATTGAATTTAAGGTTAATGGTCACAGAGTTAAACATTACATAGATAGTTCGATGGAAGTTGACAACGAAGTTAATCACAATTTCAACACCACAGCTAACTAAGTGTGGGGAGAATCAAGTCTTTAAAGGATAATATGTATTTCTGTTAGAGTTAGATTTTCTGTTTTCGTGTAGTTCTCGAAAATAGAACCCGAATGGTCTTTCCCTAGCAGACCCTAAAGAACTAGTCTTCTCCCCCCATTCTGAATTTTTATTTTTTTAGGTTTTACGAGATGAAGAATTCCTGTGAATTAAACCATGGTCTAATGCTACACGCTTTGATCACTAAACGTAATAATGACACCCTTCCAAGTGAAATAGTATCAGTAATCAGAGAAAAATTGGACGGGGTAAGAAAAGAATCCAGATGCGAAAATAATAAGTTACAATTTGGTAAAGGAAAATCAAAATCCGCAGCGAAAAGAAGCGCACGACACCTTGAAAGATGTCACAAATGCGTAAAATGGTCACACGAAGGTAAATGTTCAAATAATCAAACCTATTCAAACACCGAATTTGTTACTTTATGCAGAGACGGACCGTTCATATGTTTAGAAGAAAAATCGATAAATGCTCGAGGTTACGCCTATGTAGCTATGGAAAACCAATTAGTCCGACTATCTTATGAGTGGGCTAGAGCATATCACTAAGAAATCTCTTTCACAGGTAAGTTTGTACAGTTTTCATTTTTATTTTTATTTTTATTTTTAACCTTTTGATAATAAACGCTAAATTGTTCGCTATAAAGTATTAAATTGGTATTCAATAAAATTAGGTCTTGCGACCGAAATTATTGATATCATACAAAAATTTATTACATCACTGCGAAATTTAACGTTTATTCTTAAGGTATAAATATCTTTAATCAATCAACCCAAAATATTTCAAAAATTCGTCATGAGTTAAATTAGGTCGTTGAACCGAAATTACTTTACCGAAAAGAGGGGCGCATATTTTTGATAATATTTGATTGATTAAAGTGGGATAAAAGCCAAAAAGATTTTTAATTTTATTTTTATTTTGTTTTTAAATTTAATATTAAAATAATATTGTAAACTTGTTAAAATTAATATATATTTAAAATTGTAAATATTTGAAAAATTAATATTTTTAATATAAGTTTGTATGTATAAAAACAAAAATATAATTTATGTTTGGTGTGAATTTTTAATATGAATTTTTAATTTTATGCATTTTGAATTTAAGTTTGGTGTGAATTTAAAAAAAAAAATTTACTTTATTTCGTTAAGTTAAAAATTTGATTTTTAAAATTTGTCGTGAGTTGAAGACTAGGTCATTGAACCGAAATTACTTTACCCGAGGGAGGGATGAGAACTTTTATTATCATTATTTTTAATCTTATTGAATTAAAGTATGCCAAAAACATTAAAAAACCTAAAAATCTTTGCTTTTAAAACCGCGCTTTGATTTGACAAATTTTAAAATTTTGTCGAGGGACAGACTAGGACATCGATCCGAAACGCCCTCATCCTAAAAAGAAACAAAATTTTAATTTTTAAATTAATTTTATATTTTACAAAGCTAAGTTATTATTAACCTTAAAAAAATTAAAAAAAAACCATCCTCCTCATCCGTAATTTTCTTATTTTATATTTTTGTTTATTTTATTGTAATGTTACTAGTTCTTAATTTTCTTATTTCTTATTTTTTATTTTATTATTATAATAGCTTTTATAATTTTCTAACTTTATTAGATTTTAATAATTTTTGAATGTGGTGTGAAAACCCAACTTCAAAAATATGTATATATGTATTTGTAGTTTATCTCATGTACAAAACAGGGTAAAACAGCGCATTTTTAAAGACTCACATTAAGTTCAGCAAAAGCTATTAATTTTGACGACAAAATGAAAAAAAAATGTGATGTACCAACAGACGGAATGAACAAATGATGTGCACCATTTATCATTCAGCAAACAAACGCCAATATGTTTAGAAATTTTGGTAAAATTTAATCATTTTTCTACGCTAATCACCCTCAATAATTTAAATTGTTACTGATTTCTTGCAAATGAGGGCATTGCAAGATCTTAAGTGTGGGAAGGAGTTAAATTCTTTCGGATTTTTAAAATTTTTAACTTAAACACTTGGTTACCATTAAAAATACTAGTAACGTAGTAGTTGTATTAGAATTTAGTTCTCTCTGATAACAAAGAACAGCCCTAGTCTTATATACTGACTACCCACTTCTAGTAAAATTTTTCAAAATTTTCAATTAAATGAACTCAAAATCATGTTTATACATATTTATGAACGATAAAACTAGGTGTTAACACCGAAATTATTGTTACCTCGGAAAGGACATAAATTGAGAAACAAACCAAAATGTTAGAATTCATTTAAAATGGAATAGAGGACAATAAAAAGGCAAATAAAAGAAAATAAAAGCCAAGTGTGAGAAAAATTACCAAGTTATTTAAAACATATGTCACATATTTCTGTAACAAATAATTGAAGATACTTTTTCTTTGGACTAATCTAATCAGTTTTACCCGATTTACTGTAAGAAAGATGTATCTACACGATGAATCAATTCCATCATTAAAAGGAAGTAAAGTCTTCCGAAAAAGAAACGCGCTTCTTGATTTAGGTCATGAAGTTGTCGTCCAGACCAGCTGTAGGTTGACGAAAAATCTAGAAAAGTCATCTCTAAAATCAGCAGGAAATCCACGGACCTCAGCATCAAACAGGGTCGCCAAGTGGTCAGACTTATCCTAACCATGAGAGGATCTGTCTTGTAAAATGGGGAGGACGCCGTGCAAATTAGCTGGATAAGGCTAATGAATCAGACCCCCAGAAAGGATAATCTCCTTAAAGATCAAAAATCAGCTTTTAAGACTGATATTACTCAATCCTAGAGATTGACCTTAAAGATTGAGAATTACAAACTCATGGAATTCAATGATATCTAAACTCGAGCTTGAACGAGAAAATTACAAACCGATTTGTTTTCTGAAAACCCATTTTTAATGCGTTCATTACCATTGAACGTAAAATCCTGAGAATTCACCTGGAATTCATTAGGTCACCTGAACCAAATCGGGTGTCAACCGTAAGAACGGTGGTTGCATAGCATGGTCAAAGACAGGACCTTGTGCCAGACTGGAAAATTATAAGGGTGAGCTTTACTATTGCTCCTACAAAGGATAGTAATTGCGTCCGACACGTTATAGACCATAATTAAAAGCATGTCAGGGGACATTGCCTTAACAGTTGCTTGTTCAATGCTTTCCTTTACAACCGGACGGTAGTTTATCGAAAGGTAATATACGGAGCAAGTATACTGGACGTGTTGCTTTCCCAATACAAGGTTAGCAAGTGGGTGACACAAAACTACAAGTTTTGAGCTAAAATTTTCAAATCTAAAACCCACTAAACCCACAAAAAGAATTTGCAAACACCGGTGAAGGGTTATTTCGGAAAACTTATCTAGGGTAAAAGCTAGATTTAATTTTCAAAAGATCAAATGTTTTCATAAAGATCCAATTTCCTTAAAGGATCTAAATTTTCATAGTCATGTGGGACTGTAAACCACACCGTTACTACCATTGTTCATACCGCCGTATAGAAATCACTGATGTACAAAGTGTGAAGAATAAAGAAGTGATTCTAGTATATTTCAAGACTATATTGCTTGAGGACAAGCAACGCTCAAGTGTGGGAATATTTGATAATGCTAAAAACGAACATATATTTCATAGCATTATCCCTCAAGAAAGACAAGCTTTTAGTTGCAATTGTTCTATTTACAAGTGATATTCGTTTAAATAATAAAAGGTGAAGACAAAAGACAGATTCGACAAATTGAAGACGCAAACGACCAAAAAGCTCAAGAGTACAAAATACAATCAAAGTGGTTCCAACTATTGATGAGAAACGTCTCAAAATTACAAGAGTACAAGACGCGAAACGCAAAGTACAAGATATTAAATTATACGCAAGGACGTTCGAAAATTCGAAACCGGGACCAGAGTCAACTCTCAACGCTCGACGCAACGGACTAAAAATTAAAAGTCAACTATGTACATGAATATAATATAATATATAATTAATTCTTAAAATTAATATATATATTATATTATATTATAAAACCGTCGGCAAGCTAGGAGCCAAGCTTGTGTGAGCTGGATTCCACTGCTCCGCACTCGCGGAGCTTATAAAGGCAACAACCACCGCACTCACGGAGGTCAAACAGTAAACGTGGGCCTATAAAAGGCCGAGCATTCGGCCGAAATTTACACATCTTTTTCTCATTCATAATACGTAAATATATATATATATATATATATATATATATATATATATATATATATATATATATATATATATATATATATATATATATATATAAATTTTAATTTTAATTTTAATTTTAAATCCTAATAATAAGGGTATGTTAGCGAATATTGTAAGGGTGTAAGTCGAAATTCTGTCCGTGTAACGCTACGCTATTTTTAATCATTGTTAGTTATGTTCAACCTTTTTAATTTAATGTCTCGTAGCTAAGTTATTATTATGCTTATTTAATACCGAAGTAATCATGATGTTGGAGTAAATATTTAAATTTGGGTAATTGGGCTTTGTACCATAATTGGGGTTTGGACAAAAGAACGACACTTGTGAAAATTAGACTATAGGCTATTAATGGGCTTTATATTTGTTTAACTAAATGATAGTTTGTTAATTTTAATATAAAGATTTACAATTGGACATACCTATAAATAACCATATACACTCGATCGGACACGATGGGCGGGATATTTATATGTACGAATAATCGTTCATTTAACCGGACACGGGAATGGATTAATAGTCACTAGAATTATTAAAACAGGGGTGAAATTATGTACAAGGACACTTGGCATAATTGATAACAAAGTATTAAAACCTTGAGTTACACGCAGTCGATAACCTGGTGTAATTATTAAACAAAGTATTAAGACCTTGTTACAGTTTAAGTCCCCAATTAGTTGGAATATTTGACTTCGGGTATAAGGATAATTTGACGAGAACACTCGCACTTTATATTTATGACTGATGGACTATTATGGACAAGAACCAGACGGACATATTAAATAATCCAGGACAAAGGACAATTAACCCATGGGAATAAACTAAAATTAACACGTCAAACATCATGATTACGGAAGTTTAAATAAGCATAATTCCTTTATTTTCATATTTAATTGCACTTTTAATTATCGCACTTTTATTTATTGTCATTGTATTTAATTGCACTTTTAATTATCGTACTCTTTAATTATCTCAGGTTTATTTTATCGCACTTTTATTTATCGCAATTTCATTATCGTTATTTATTTTACGATTTAAATTAAGTCTTTTATTTATTTAATATTTTATATTAGGTTTTAACTGCGACTAAAGTTTTAAAAATCGACAAACCGGTCATTAAACGGTAAAAACCCCCCTTTATAATAATAATATTACTTATATATATATTTGTATTTTTATAAATTAAAACTAATATAGCGTTAAGCTTAATTTCAAAGATTCCCTGCGGAACGAACCGGACTTACTAAAAACTACACTACTGTACGATTAGGTACACTGCCTATAAGTGTTGTAGCAAGGTTTTGGTATATCCATTCTATAAATAAATAAATATCTTGTGTAAAATTGTATCGTATTTAATAGTATTTCCTAGTAAAAATAAAGCTATTTCATATACACCTCGCAGCACATCAATCACCATATCACCTTCTTGGAATTCGATCAAACGTCTACGCTTATCGGCGTAAGATTTTTGCCTATCTTGCTCCTTTTTCAAATGTTCCCGAATCATATCGATTTTATCATTTGTCTCCAATACCAAGTCGGAGCTCCCGACTTCCCTTTGTCCCACTTCGCCCCAACAAATCGGGGTTCGACACCTTCTACCATACAACATCTCATACGGTGGCATTCCAATACTAGAGTGAAAACTATTATTGTACGAGAATTCCACCAAAGGTAAATGTTCATCCCAACTACCACCGAAGTCAATGATACACGCACGTAACATATCCTCCAATGTTTGATTCGTACGTTCAGTTTGACCGTCCGTTTGAGGATGGTACGCCGTACTCATATTTACCCTCGTACCCATATCTTCATGAAATTTCTTCCAAAATTGAGAAGTAAAACGCGTGTCCCGATCCGAAACAATAGACGCGGGAATGCCATGTCTCGATATCACCTCTTTAATGAACATCTTCGCGAGTGCCTCCGACGAAATTGCTTCTTTAATAGGAATAAACAACGCACTCTTCGTCAATCTATCGACAATCACCCAAATAGTGTCAAATTGGGTTCTTGCCGTTTTCGGCAACTTGATAATAAAATCCATGGTAATATGCTCGCACTTCCACATCGGAATTTCTAGCGGTTGCAACTTACCATACGGCTTTTGGTGTTCGGCTTTAACTTGCAAACACGTGACGCATTGCTCAACATACTTAACAACGTCGCGTTTCATGCCCGGCCACCAATAATCTTTCTTCAAATCATGGTACATCTTCGTCGCACCCGGATGTATGGAATACTTAGACCTGTGCGCCTCATCAAGAATCACTTTTCGGAAATCACCCATCTTAGGCACCCACACTCTTTCTTGAAAAGACAATAAACCACGCGAACCTATCGTAATGAATTCCGATTGCCCCACAATTCGTTCCGCATGCTTGTTGTGAACGTAAGCCTCTATTTGAATCACACCAAGTTTTTTCAAGAAAATCGTTAGTAATAATCATACGTAACAATCCCAATCGTAACGCCGGGTGGCGAATCTTTCGGCTTAACGCATCCGCGACCACATTCGCTTTGCCCGGATGATAAAGTATCTCACAATCATAGTCTTTCACCACATCCATCCATCTACGTTGACGATAATTCAAATCCCGTTGATCAAAAAGATGTTTCAAACTCTTGTGATCCGAATAAATCGTACACTTGACACCATACAAGTAATGGCGCCAAATTTTCAAAGCATGGACCACCGCCGCTAATTCGAGATCATGAGTCGGGTATCTCTTTTCATGTTCCTTTAATTGACGAGAGGCGTAAGCGATGACTTTACCTCGTTGCATTAGAACACACCCGAGCCCATTCAAAGAAGCATCACAATAGACCATCATATCATCTACACCTTCCAGCAATACTAAAACCGGAGCTTTACACAATTTCTCTTTCAACAATTGAAAAGCGATTTCTTGCTCGTTCTCCCAATTGAATCTCGTATTCTTCCTTGTCAAATTAGTTAATGGTGAAGCAATCTTGGAAAAGTCTTGGATAAACCGACGATAGTAACCAGCCAATCTGAGAAAACTTCGGATTTCCGTAGGCGTAGTCGGTTGTCCCCAACTCTTCACCGTTTCTATCTTCCCCGGATCTACTTGAATACCATCCTTGTTCACAATATGGCCAAGGAATTGAACCTCCCTTAGCCAAAATTCACATTTTGAGTACTTAGCATATAACTTCTCTTTTCTCAAAGTCTTCAACACACTACGCAAATGATGTTCATGTTCCTTCATACTCCTCGAATAGACAAGTATGTCGTCGATGAACAGAATTACCGACTTGTCCAACATAGGTTGGCACACTCGGTTCATAAGATCCATGAATGCCGCCGGCGCATTCGTAAGACCAAAAGGCATCACCACAAACTCAAAATGCCCGTAAAGCGTTCGAAAGGTCGTTTTCTCAATATCTTCCTCACGGACCCGCATTTGATGATAGCCGGACCATAGGCAAATTTTAGAGAAATATGTCGCACCTTGGAGTTGATCAAACAAATCGTCAATCCTAGGCAATGGATAACGATTCTTGATCGTCACTTTATTTAACTCCCGATAATCAATGCTCATACGCATACTACCATCTTTCTTCTTCACGAACAAGACCGGAGCGCCCCAAGGCGAAGCACTCGGTCGAATAAAAGCCTTCTCAAGTAACTCTTGAATTTGATTCAACAATTCTTGCATTTTCGTCGGTGCTAAACGATAAGGAGTTTTAGCAATGGGAGTAGCTCCCGGAACCAACTCAATGCGAAATTCGACTTGTATTTCCGCCGGAACACCCGGTAACTCATCCGAAAAAACATCATCAAACTCACTCACCACCGAAATTTCATGAATGGGTGGTGGCTCATTAAGAGTATCAATAACATGAGCAAGGAAAGCCACTCCACCGGTAACAACGAGACGATGTGCCCGTGCAAAAGTGCATATCGGCACCGGTCTCCTTCGTTTATCACCATGAATAATTAGCTCTCTCCCACTAGGGTTCTTCACACGAATGGATTTCTCATGGCATACAATATCGGCCTTATTATGATCGAGCCAATCCATACCAACCACGATATCAAAATCACCCAAGGTCAATGGGATGAGATCAATTTTAAAGTTCTCGGAACCAAAAACCACATTACAACCTTTACACACATCAACTACTAGAACCGCCTTGCCATCTGCTATTTCGATTTCTACCGGACGACTTAACTTAGCTAACGGTTTATTAAGTTTAGGCACAAATTTTGGTGACACAAACGATAAATTTGCACCGCTATTAAATAGAATCCTTGCCGGATTAGAGTTAACCATGAAAGTACCTGAGACAACTTCGTTGGATTGTTTGGCTTCATCATTCATCATCAAGTAGTTACGCCCCCTAGCCGACCCCGCTGCCTTCTCTAGCCTCTTTACTTGGTCGTTTGATAATTCGGGACATTCCGCCTTCCGGTGCCCCGTCTTTTGACAATTAAAGCACGTGACCGTCTTGATCAAACAATCACGAGCGTAATGACCCGGCTTCCCACAACTATAATAAGTAGGCGTAAAAGTATTCGAACCACCCTTCTTCATACTTCTGACGCTTTCAGACACACCCTTGCTCTTCTTGTTGGAGTAACTAGGCGCTCCAAATTTTCTTTTGCTCTACCCATAACTAACCAGAACCGGACTCGGAGCTTGTGCTTCAAACCCTTTTGCCACCGCGAAAAGCTTAGCGAAAGTTTCAACATGACCGATACTAATTTTACCCTTTAAATCATTTCTAAGGGTTGCATGAAAGTCTTCCATTAGCATTTGATCATTTTCCGCATACTCGGGACAAAAACGTGCCTTGGCGAGAAAGTTGGTTTTAAGAGTGTTTAGGTCCAAAGACCCTTGATGCATGTTCCTTAACTCATTGCTCAATTTGGAAAGATCCGCTTGCGTACGATATTCAAGGAAAAACTCCTTCTTGAAATCCGCCCAAGATAACCCCACAAAAGCCGCATTACCCACCATATCAATCTTGCCATCGAGCCAATCTTTAGCATGGCCCCTTAACAAACTAGTAGCAAGCCTTGTTTTCTTTTTGGGAGGGCACTCGGTCGTGTGAAAACAACCTTCAACATCGGAAATCTAAGCCGCACTCTTCATGGGGTCGGGATCCCCGTGAAAGTGAGGAGGCTTAGTCGCCAAGAAGTTCTTATAGCTAAACTCTAATTTGTCCACATTTTGAGGTCTAGGAAACCTCCTTTCAACTTCCTCTTTGACGGCATTGGTCATTCGTTCTTGAATCATATCGACAATTTGTTCCGAAACCGACTCTTCGAATATTTGTTTAACCCTTCGTGAGAAAACCAAAACATAGTTTTCTAAAGCGGTCTCAATCTTGGTAGTCATCTCATCTTCCTCCACATGAGAGGGACCACCATTGCCATTCGTATTCGTTCCGTTTCTCGTCTTCATTCTAAAGATTAAAAATGGATTAGACATCACCAACAATTTAATACACATATATACCTATGCATATGACAGCACACACACAACATCTAGCTCGATACTTGTCGCACATCCTTGCTTGACTTGGCTTGCAACCGTAATAGTGGTCGCGACTCACTATTACGCTTACATGCCGTGCCATGCTCAGACGTATCACAACCATCTTGCTCGATGTTCAAAACAACAACACATGATTAGTAACATCATAACATAGCATAGTTGTCCACTTATGCATCAAAGAACTAATCAAACCCCGCACTGACCCGTAGTCCTACAAGTCCCACATATAATTCAATAACATAAGAGTCTAAGTCTAGGCGCCTATCTCAAGTCACCTAAATCCCTTAGACCATGCTCTGATACCACTTATAACAACCCAACCCGTAATTCTTACGATAAATTTTTTTTTTATATACAATACAATTACACGCCAATTAAATATGTAACCCATTTCACGAGTTCTATTTAAAACGCACAACAATTAATTGTTTACAATAGGCACGGGGGCCACGAATAAAGTTTAGTACAAGTTTGACCCATTACAAATGATAGTTTATAAACCAAACGACGTTCCGAGAATGGTTTGGGACTAAACTACCCAAAACTAGGCCAACTTCTAAAAGCTCCAACATAACGACAACAAGGGACACCTAGTGCCCAACGACCCCCATGGACAAAACGGCTATGTCTCACAACTATGGTCACAAAACGGTTATGTGACACCATTAATACGGCACGTAAATCATATACATACATATATAGATTTTTCACTCACACGACTCAACACCATCGCGACACATACATAAACACGTACACGCACGCATTCAAATATATATATATATATATATATATATATATATATATATATATATATATATATATATATATATATATATATATACATACATATACACTTATACGGCAACTAAAACCGTAGCTCATTTAATCACATAACGAACAAGTTTTAAGCGTGCTAATAATTAAGGTTGTACCTTTAAACACGCACGGGAAAATGGGGTGTTACATTAAATAAATTTAACAGTTGAAATAAAAGATTAAGCACTACTGCACACACTTTTGACACATCAACTTTTTGGAGCCGCTGCCGGGGAGCGTGTTAAATACGGAAATTAGATATACTTTGGTTATTGATATTTCTTGAAAACGGGTGATGACTGTCTTCCTTTAGGGGAGGGTTGCTGGGGTTCCGATTTAAAGGCTCCTGCTCGAACCTAGACATGCGGTTCCGATTCAATGCCCAGAGAGCTTTATACTCTAGTTCTAGCGGAATGTGACAGGCTTTTCCACAGATCATGCGGTAGGGTGTAGTTCCTAGAGGATTCTTATAAGCAGTCTGGAATGCCCACAAAGCATCGTCTAGTTTCTCGGCCCATTTATTCCCATGATGGCCGACGGTGTGTTCTAGAATTCTCTTGAGCGCTCTGTTAGTGACTTCTGCATGTCCGTTAGTCTGTGGATGATAGGCAGTGGACATCTTGTGGGTAAGTCTGTATTGTTGCATCACCTTCATAAATTGGGTATTACAGAAGTGTGTGCCTCTATCACTTATTATGGCGCAGGGAGCTCCGAATTGGCAGAAGAGACTCTTCAGGAAGTTGGTGATGACCTTGGCATCATTGGTTGGAAATGATTGGGCTTCGACCCATCTGGAGACATAAACTACTGCTACGAGGACATATTCAGTCCCATTAGACTTCAGGAATGGCCCCATAAAGTCTAATCCCCATATATCGAGGATCTCGCAAGATTGGATATTAGTCCGAGGTATCTCATTCTTCATGAAGATAATACCTTGTCTTTGGCATGCGTCACAACGCATTACAAGCTCTTGCACATCTCGGAATATAGACAGACAATAAAATTCTGATTCGTAGACTTTTCTTGCAGTTAAGTTTGTGACAACCCGGAAATTTCTGACCAAATTTAAACTTGATCTTTATATGTTTCCGACACGATAAGCTAAGTCTGTAATGTTGAATCTCAAAATTTTGGAACTACATTCATGTAATCAATTACCTTTTGACCGTGCCCGACGATTCACGAACAATTATGTGTGGATAGATATGTATATATATATATATATATATATATATATATATATATATATATATATATATGTGTGTGTGTGTGTGTGTGTGTATTAAATTGTGATATATTAATAAAAAATTAAACGGTTTGGTTGATATGAAAATAAGTTATGAAATCTATTATATGACTTGAAAACGTTAACAAGGTATTAAACGTATAACGTTATACTTATTCGTTTTAGTTAAACATCTACGTAATAAACGTGTTATGTGAAATGTGTGTATATATATATATATATATATATATATATATATATATATATATATATATATATATATATATAGACATAGTATATTAAAGCTTACATATATATTGTTTCAAAGACATAAAACGTACTACTATATATTTCGAAAGATTAGTACATTTTACTATAGTGACCCGAACTTTTCCATGTTTATATATATTAAATGAAATTGATATTTACATGATTAAGTGTTTACAACATGTTAAGCAATCAAACTTGTTAAGACTTGATTAATTGAAATAGGTTTCATATAGGCAATTGACCACCCAAGTTAACCGGTGATTCACGAATATTAAAACTTGTAAAAACTATATGATGACATATATATGATTATATATATATATATAGTTAACATGATATTATGATAAGTAAGTATCTCATTAGGTATTTTAACAATGATTTATCTACATAAAAATGAGACTATTGAATTTAAGAAACTCGAAAACGTTATATATAACGATTATCGTTATATCAACGTCTTACTAAGTACATATGAACCATATTAAGATATTGATACACTTGGTTAATTATGTTAAATGATAAGTAAATATATCATTAAGTGTATTAACAATGAACTACATATGTAAAAATAAGACTACTAACTTAATGATTTCGAAACGAGACATATATGTAACGATTATCGTTGTAACGACATTTAACTGTATATATATCATACTAAGATATATTATATATCATAATATCATGATAATGTAACAATTTAACATCTCTTTAGATATAATAAACATTGGTTTAACAACATTTAACATGATCGTTAACTTAAAGGTTTCAAATCAACATTTACATGTAACGACTAACGATGACTTAACGACTCAGTTAAAATGTATATACATGTAGTGTTTTAATATGTATTCATACACTTTTGTAAGACTTCAAGACACTTATCAAAATACTTCTACTTAACAAAAATGCTTACAATTACATCCTCATTCAGTTTCATCAACAATTCTACTCGTATGCACCCGTATTCGTACTCGTACAATACACAGCTTTTAGATGTATGTACTATTGGTATATATACTCTAATTATCAGCTCTTAGCAGCCCATGTGAGTCACCTAACACATATGGGAACCATCATTTGGCAACTAGCATGAAATATCTCATAAAATTACAAAAATATGAGTAATCATTCATGACTTATTTACATGAAAACAAAATTACACATCCTTTATATCTAATCCATATACCAACGACCAAAAACACCTACAAACACTTTCATTCTTCAATTTTATTCATCTAAGTGATCTCTCTCAAGTTCTATCTTCAAGTTCTAAGTGTTCTTCATAAATTCTATAAGTTCTAGTTTCATAAAATCAAGAATACTTCCAAGTTTGCTAGCTTACTTCCAATCTTGTAAAGTGATCATCCAACCTTAAGAAATCTTTCTTATTTACAGTAAGATATCTTTCTAATACAAGGTAATACTCATATTCAAACTTTGGTTCAATTTATATAACTATAACAATCTTATTTCGAGTGATTATCTTACTTGAAAAGTTTTCGTGTCATGATTCTGTTTCAAGAACTTTCAAGCCATCCAAGGATCCTTTGAAGCTAGATCCATTTTTCTCATTTCCAGTAGTTTTATCCAGAAAACTTGAGGTAGTAATGATGTTCATAACATCATTCGATTCATACATATAAAGCTATCTTATTCGAAGGTTTAAACTTGTAATCATTAGAACATAGTTTAGTTAATTCTAAACTTGTTCGCAAACAAAAGTTAATCCTTCTAACTTGACTTTTAAAATCAACTAAACACATGTTCTATATCTATATGATATGGTAACTTAATTATTTAAAACCAGAAAACACGAAAAACACCGTAAAACCGGATATACGCCGTTGTAGTAACACCGCGGGCTGTTTTGGGTTAGTTAATTAAAAACTATGATAAACTTTGATTTAAAAGTTGTTCTTATGGGAAAATAATTTTTCTTATGAACATGAAACTATATCCAAAAATCATGGTTAAACTCAAATTGGAAGTATGTTTTTCAAAATGGTCATCTAGACGTCGTTCTTTCGACTGAAATGACTCCCTTTACAAAAACAACTTGTAACCTGTAATTCTGACTATAAACTTATACTTTCTCTGTATAGATTAATAAACTTAAGTTCAATATGAAACCATAGCAATTGGATTCACTCAAAACGGATTTAAAATGAAGAAGTTATGGGTAATACAAGATTGGATATTTTTTGATTATTTTAGCTACGGGAAATGTTTAACAAATCTATACAAATCATATCCTAGCTAACTTATATTGTATTATACATGTATTCTAATATATTATGTAATCTTGGGATACCATAGACACGTATGCAAATGTTTTGACATATCATATCGACCCATGTATATATATTATTTGGAACAACCATAGACACTCTATATGCAGTAATGTTGGAGTTAGCTATACAGGGTTGAGGTTGATTCCAAAAATATATATACTTTGAGTTGTGATCTAGCCTGAGACGTGTATAAACTAGGTCGTGGATTGATTCAAGATAATATATATCGATTTATTTCTGTACATCTAATTATGGACAACTAGTTGTTGGTTACTAACAAGGACAGCTGACTTAATAAACTTAAAATAGTAAAACGTATTAAAAATGTTGTAAATATATTTTGAACATACTTTGATATATATGTACATATTTGTTATAGGTTCGTGAATTGACCAGTGGCCAAGTCTTACTTCCCGACGAAGTAAAAATCTGTGAAAGTGAGTTATTGTCCCACTTTTAAAATCTAATATTTTTGGGATGAGAATACATGCAGGTTTTCATAAATGATATGCAAAATAGACACAAGTACGTGAAACTACATTCTATGGTTGAATTATCGAAATCGAATATGCCCATTTTTTATTAAGTCTGGTAATCTAAGAATTAGGGAACAGACACCCTAATTGACGTGAATCCTAAAGATAGATCTATTGGGCCTAACAAACCCCATCCAAAGTACCGGATGCTTTAGTACTTCGAAATTTATATCATATCCAAAGGGTGTCCCGGAATGATGGGGATATTCTTATATATGCATCTTGTTAATGTCGGTTACTAGGTGTTCACCACATGAATGATTTTTATCTCTATGTATGGGATGTGTATTGAAATATAAAATCTTGTGGTCTATTGTTACGATTTGATATATATAGGTTAAACCTATAACTCACCAACATTTTTGTTGACGTTTAAAGCATGTTTATTCTCAGGTGAATATTAAGAGCTTCCGCTGTTGCATACTAAAATAAGGACAAGATTTGGAGTCCATGTTTGTATGATATTGTGTAAAAACTGCATTCAAGAAACAAATGTCGATGTAATATATTTCTATTGTAAACCATTATGTAATGGTCGTGTGTAAACAGTATATTTTAGATTATCATTATTTGACAATCTACGTAATATTTTTAAAACCTTTATTGATAAAATAAAGGTTATGGTTGTTTTTAAAAATGAATACAGTCTTTGAAAAACGTCTCATATAGAGGTCAAAACCTCGCAACGAAATCAATTAATATGGAACGTTTATAATCAATATGAACGGGACATTTCAGTTTGTATCCGAGCGTTGGTCTTAGAGAACTAGAAAATTTGCATTAGTGTGTCTTATCGAGTTTGTTAGGATGCATTAGTGAGTCTGGACTTCGACCGTATTTTCTTTAAAAATGATTGCTTAAGATTTTTGTTGGAAACTATATATTATTAACATGTAAATATTATGTGATATATTAATCTCTTAACATGTTTGATATTGTGTGATAGATGTCTACCTCTAGCACAAATCCCATTGACTCACCTAATAATAACGAAGAGTCGAATATATATTGGCAAGATTCACAAGTTCCCGAAGAACCGGAAGAAGAAACGGAACCGGAAGAAGAGGAACTAGAAGAAGAGGAACCGGAAGAAGAAGAGGTTCCAGAGGGGGGAATAGTAGGAACCACAGAAAACCGGTCAAATAAAAGAAAATCCTCAACCAATGGATCAAAGTTAATAATGGTCAATGGTGTTTCCACTAAGGAAGTAAAATATTGGGAAAATTACCAATTTTTCGATGAATCGGATCCTGATGAGGATTCCGATGATGTTATAGAAATTACCCCGACCCAATTTAATGAGGCAAAAAGAAAATAATAAGGGAAAAATCATCAAAATAGAGAAATCTGATTCCGACCCCGATGAACTTTATATGTACCGTCAACACCCGTATTTTCAATATCGTGACAATAACCCGGGAACCTCTAAACCACCATGTTTTTCTAAACCAATATGGAAAACGACGACTCATATTAGAGGAATATCATATATCCCTAAAAGATTAGGAAAAAGAACCAAGTCCGAAGAAGAAGAAACCAGTGATTCAGATTAGAGGGGTGTGAGCATGTTGTGTAATAAATGTATTGTAGTGTGCTTGTACTTTTATGTTCTATGTAAAAATTGCTTGCATTGTTTGTTATTACAAATCTAATCCTTGTCTATTTTACAGTATAAAAACAAAATGTAAGTTAAGGGTAGACAACCGAATATTTTAGAAGACCTACCAGAGGATATGATTGAGGAAATCTTGTCTAGAGTCGGTCAGAATTCATCAGCACATTTAGTTATGGCGAAATTAACTTGTCAAACATTTGAAAGACTTTCCAGAAATGCCTTAGTTTATAAAAGGCTTTCCTTTGATAGGTGGGGTATATCACATTGGGGAGACTTTAAGTTATGCCGTGTTTTCTTTAAAGCGTTAAATGCGGGGAACCCAAATGCAATTTTACGCTACGGGTTAAGAACCTATTTTGAATCAACATATCCCAACATAGGATTTCGTGAATTAGAAAGAGCTTCTAACATGCAACATAAAGAAGCATGTTATGCTTACGGGTTAGTGATGTTCGCTTCTTACCAAAGTGAGAAAAAGGACATCGGATTGCAGCTTTTAAATAAAACTTTCACACAAGTGACGGATTCAGTAATTGGGGTGAGAAACAAGGTTTTTAGATTATTACGGGGCTGTTGGACATTACGAAACCCTCGTCCTTTTGACGACATTACAACGTGCTGCCTAGCTAATGGTCATAACGGTTATTTTCCACAAGACCAAGGATGGGAAGTCGTTTTAGTAAAACCAGAATGCATGACTTGTTTCTGGACTTATGAATTAAGTGTATTTATTTCCTTTGCTGAACAACTTGCGTATTAACTAGATTTATCTTCAAAACTGTCCTGTATCATAGTGTACTATATTTCATGTTATATGTAATATAGCGAAGTTGTAAGTTTGAAGAATATTTGTGTGTGATATATTATTATAATCAGTTTTTCATATGGAATTGTAGTAGTTGAATTGTATATTAGCTACTAAGTATGAACTTAACGGGTAGGTAGTACCAGAATTTAAACTTATAAAACGCTAATATGAAGAAAAAGCTTTTATAAATGAGTTCATATTATGCTACGAGATACTATTGACTACTCTTAATATTCTGTATGATTAAATTGTTTCATTTGACTATTTTAAAGGAAATGGCACCGACTACTCGACACACCTTGAATATGAGCGAAGAGGAATTTCGTGCCTTTATTGCTTCAAACATAGCCGCAGTACAGGCCGCGCTACATACCAACAATAACTCTGAATCTAGCAATACAGCTAACGTCGCAAGAAATCATGTAGGATGCTCCTACAAGGAATTCACTGCCTGCAAACCTTTAGAATTTGATGGGACTGAAGGACCAATCGGATTGAAACGATGGACCGAGAAAGTTGAATCGGTGTTTGCCATAAGTAAGTGTGATGAAGGAGACAAAGTGAAGTACGCTACGCATACCTTCATAGGTACTGCGTTAACATGGTGGAATACCTATCTAGAGCAAGTGGGACAAGATGCTGCTTATGCGCTACCGTGGTCAGCATTCAAGCACTTGATGAACGAGAAGTACCGTCCTAGAACGGAGGCCAATAAGCTCAAGTCAGAACTTAGAGGGTTACGAACACAGGGATTCGATATTACTTTGTACGAAAGACGATTCACAGAATTGTGCCTATTGTGTCCGAGAGCGTTCGAAGATGAGGAAGAGAAGATCAACGCGTTTGTGAAAGGGTTACCGGAAAGAATCCAAGAAGATATAAGTTCACACGAGCCTGCCTCCATACAAAAGGCATGTAGAATGGCTCACAAACTAGTGAACCAGATTGAGGGAAGAATTAAAGAACAGGCGGCCGAAGAGGCCAACGTGAAGTTAGTCAAAAGAAAGTGGGAGGAAAACGGTGATAAGAGTCACCAAAACAACAACAACTATACCAACAATCGCAACATCAATCGCAACTACAACAAATGGCACAACAACAACAACAACAACTACAATAATCATCCCAACAACAATAACAACAGCAACAACAACAACAACAACAATCAGAAGCAGCTATGCCAAAGGTGTGAAAAGTATCACTCGGGGTTCTGCACCAAATTTTGCAACAAGTGTAAAAGAAATGGTCATAGCGCGGTGAAGTGTGAGGTCTACGGACAAGGGGTTAACAGAACGAAAGGAACAAATGGTGTAGGAACGAGTAATGGTGGAGCAAGTAGTGTCAGAGCAAGTTATGCCAATGTAGTTTGTTATAAATGTGGAAAATCAGGCCACATTATTAGAAATTGCCCAAACCTGGAGAACACGAATGGACAAGGCCGCGGAAGAGTTTTCAATATTAATGCGGCAGAGGCACAGGAAGACCCGGAGCTTGTTACGGGTACGTTTCTTATTGACAATAAATCTGCTTACGTTTTATTTGATTCGGGTGCGGATAGAAGCTATATGAGTTGAGATTTTTGTGCTAAATTAAGTTGTCCATTGACGCCGTTGGATAGTAAATTTTTACTCGAATTAGCAAAGGGTAAATTAATTTCAGCAGATAATATATGTCAAAATCAAGAAATTAAACTGGTTAGAAAAACATTTAAGATTGACTTGATACCAGTAGAGTTAGGGAGTTTTGATGTGATAATCGGTATGGACTTGTTGAAAGAAGTGAAAGCAGAGATCGTTTGTTACAAAAATGCAATTCGCATTATACGAGAAAAAGGAAAACCCTTAATGGTGTACGGAGAAAAGGGCAACACGAAGCTACATCTTATTAGTAATTTTAAGGCACAAAAATTAATAAGAAAAGGTTGCTATGCTGTTCTAGCACACGTCGAGAAAGTACAAACTGAAGAAAAGAGCATCAATGATGTTCCCATCGCAAAAGAATTTCCCGATGGTATTTCCGAAAGAATTACCGGGACTACCTCCACATCGATCTGTTGAATTTCAAATAGATCTTGTACCGGGAGCTGCACCAATAGCTCGTGCTCCTTACAGACTCGCACCCAGCGAGATGAAAGAACTGCAAAGCCAACTACAAGAACTATTAGAACGTGGTTTCATTCGACCAAGCACATCACCATGGGGAGCTCCTATTTTGTTTGTCAAGAAGAAGGATGGTACATTTAGGTTATGTATTGACTACAGAGAGTTGAACAAACTTACCATCAAAAACTGTTATCTACTGCCGAGAATTAACGACTTATTTGATCAACTACAAGGCTCGTCGGTTTATTCGAAAATCGATTTACGTTCTGGATATCATCAAATGCGAGTAAAGGAGGATGATATTCCAAAAACTGCTTTTAGGACGCGTTATGGTCATTACGAGTTTATGGTTATGCCGTTTGGATTGACTAACGCACCAGCTGTGTCCATGGACCTTATGAACCGAGTGTGTGGGCCATATCTTGACAAGTTTGTCATTGTTTTCATCGATGACATACTTATTTACTCAAAGAATGATCAAGAGCACGAAGAACATTTGAGAAAAGTGCTAGAAGTATTGAGGAAAGAAAAACTGTACGCTAAGTTTTTAAAGTGTGCATTTTGGTTGGAAGAAGTTCAATTCCTCGGTCACATAGTGAACAAAGAAGGTATCCAGGTGGACCCGGCAAAGATCGAAACCGTTGAAAAGTGGGAAACCTCGAAAACTCCGAAACACATACGCCAGTTTTTAGGACTAGCTGGTTACTACAGAAGGTTCATCCAAGACTTTTCCAGAATAGCAAAACCCTTGACTGCATTAATGCATAAAGGGAAGAAATTTGAATGGAAAGATGAACAAGAGAAAGCGTTTCAATTGTTAAAGAAAAAGTTAACTACGGTACCTATATTGTCATTACCTAAAGGGAATGATGATTTTGTGATATATTGTGATGCCTCAAAGCAAGGTCTCGGTTGTGTATTAATGCAACGAATGAAAGTAATTTCTTATGCGTCTAAACAATTGAAGATTCACGAACAGAATTATACGATGCATGATTTGGAATTAGGCGCGGTTGTTTTTGCATTAAAGACTTGGAGGCACTACTTATATGGGGTCAAAAGTATTATATATACCGACCACAAAAGTCTCCAACATATATTTAATCAGAAGCAACTGAATATGAGACAGCGCAGGTGGATTGAATTGTTGAATGATTACGACTTTGAGATTCATTACCACCCGGGGAAGGCGAATGTAGTAGCCGACGCTTTGAGTAGAAAGGACAGAGAACCCATTCGAGTAAAATCTATGAATATAATGATTCACACTAACCTTACTACTCAAATAAAGGAGGCGCAACAAGGAGTTTTAAAAGAGGGAAACTTAAAGGATGAAATACCCAAAGGATCGGAGAAGCATCTTAATATTCGGGAAGACGGAACCCGGTATAGGGCTGAAAGAATTTGGGTACCAAAATTTGGAGATATGAGAGAAATGGCACTTAGAGAAGCTCATAAAACCAGATACTCAATACATCCTGGAACAGGGAAGATGTACAAGGATCTCAAGAAACATTTTTGGTGGCCAGGTATGAAAGCCGATGTTGCTAAATACGTAGGGGAATGTTTGACGTGTTCTAAGGTCAAAGCGGAGCATCAGAAACCATCAGGTCTACTTCAACAACCCGAAATCCCGGAATGGAAATGGGAAAACATTACCATGGATTTCATCACTAAATTGCCAAGGACTGCAAGTGGTTTTGATACTATTTGGGTAATAGTTGATCGTCTCACCAAATCAGCACACTTCCTGCCTATAAGAGAAGATGACAAGATGGAGAAGTTAGCACGACTGTATTTGAAGGAAGTCGTCTCCAGACATGGAATACCAATCTCTATTATCTCTGATAGGGATGGCAGATTTATTTCAAGATTCTGGCAGACATTACAGCAAGCATTAGGAACTCGTCTAGACATGAGTACTGCCTATCATCCACAAACTGATGGGCAGAGTGAAAGGACGATACAAACGCTTGAAGACATGCTACGAGCATGTGTTATTGATTTCGGAAACTGTTGGGATCGACATCTACCGTTAGCAGAATTTTCCTACAACAATAGCTACCATTCAAGCATTGAGATGGCGCCGTTTGAAGCATTTTATGGTAGAAAGTGCAGGTCTCCGATTTGTTGGAGTGAAGTGGGGGATAGATAGATTACGAGTCCGGAGATAATATAAGAAACTACCGAGAAGATCATCCAAATTCAACAACGATTGAAAACCGCCCAAAGTCGACAAAAGAGCTACGCTGACATTAAAAGAAAAGATATAGAATTTGAAATTCGCGAGATGGTCATGCTTAAAGTTTCACCTTGGAAAGGCGTTGTTCGATTTGGTAAACGAGGGAAACTAAATCCAAGGTATATTGGACCATTCAAGATTATTGAATGTGTCAGACCAGTAGCTTACCAACTTGAGTTACCCCAAAAACTCGCAGCTGTACATAACACTTTTCACGTCTCAAATTTGAAGAAATGTTTTGCTAAAGAAGATTTCACTATTCCGTTATATGAAATTCAAATCAACGAAAAACTTCAATTCATTGAAGAACCCGTCGAAATAATGGATCATGAGGTTAAAAGACTTAAGCAAAACAAGATACCAATTATTAAGGTTCGATGGAATGCTCGTAGAGGACCCGAGTTCACCTGGGAGCATGAAGATCAGATGAAGAAGAAATACCTGCACCTATTTCCAGAAGATTCGTCAACACCTCCAACTGCTTAAAAATTTCGGGACGAAATTTATTTAACGGGTAGGTACTGTAGTGACCCGAACTTTTCCATGTTTATATATATTAAATGAAATTGATATTTACATGATTAAGTGTTTCCAACATGTTAAGCAATCAAACTTGTTAAGACTTGATTAATTGAAATAGGTTTCATATAGACAATTGACCACACAAGTTGACCGGTGATTCACGAATGTTAAAACTTGTAAAAACTATATGATGACATATATATGATTATATATATATATATATATATATATATATATATATATATATATATATATATATATATATATATATATATATATATATATATATATATATATATATATATATATATATATATATATATAGTTAACATGATATTATGATAAGTAAGTATCTCATTAGGTATTTTAACAATGAGTTATATACATAAAAATGAGACTATTGAATTTAAGAAACTCGAAAACGTTATATATAACGATTATCGTTATATCAACGTCTTACTAAGTACATATGAATCATATTAATATATTGATACACTTGGTTAATTATGTTAAATGATAAGTAAATATATCATTAAGTGTATTAACAATGAACTACATATGTAAAAATAAGACTACTAACTTAATGATTTTGAAACGAGACATATATGTAACGATTATCGTTGTAACGACATTTAACTGTATATATATCATACTAAGATATATTATATATCATAATATCATGATAATGTAACAATTTAACATCTCTTTAGATATAATAAACATTGGGTTAACAACATTTAACATGATCGTTAACTTAAAGGTTTCAAATCAACTTTTACATGTAACGACTAACGATGACTTAACGACTCAGTTAAAATGTATATACATGTAGTGTTTTATTATGTATTCATACACTTTTAAAATACTTCAAGACACTTATAAAAATACTTCTACTTAACATAAATGCTTACAATTACATCCTCGTTCAGTTTCATCAACAATTCTACTCGTATGCACCCGTATTCGTACTCGTACAATACATAGCTTTTAGACATATGTACTATTGGTATATACACTCTAATGATCAGCTCTTAGTAGCAAATATGAGTCACTTAACACATGTGGGAACCATCATTTGGCAACTAGCATGAAATATCTCATAAAATTACAAAAATATGAGTAATCATTCATGACTTATTTACATGAAAACAAAATTACACATCCTTTATATCTAATCCATATACCAACGACCAAAAACACCTACAAACACTTTAATTCTTCAATTTTCTTCATCTAAGTGATCTCTCTCAAGTTCTATCTTCAAGTTCTAAGTGTTCTTCATAAATTCTATAAGTTCTAGTTTCATAAAATCAAGAATACTTCCAAGTTTTCTAGCTTACTTCCAATCTTGTAAAGTGATCATCCAACCTCAAGAAATCTTTCTTATTTACAGTAAGATATCTTTCTAATACAAGGTAATACTCATATTTAAACTTTGGTTCAATTTCTATAACTATAACAATCTTATTTCGAGTGATGATCTTACTTGAACTGTTTTCGTGTCATGATTCTGTTTCAAGAACTTTCAAGCCATCCAAGGATCATTTGAAGCTAGATCCATTTTTCTCATTTCCAGTAGTTTTATCCAAAAAACTTGAGGTAGTAATGATGTTCATAACATCATTCGATTCATACATATAAAGCTATCTTATTCAAAGGTTTAAACTTGTAATCACTAGAATATAGTTTAGTTAATTCTAAACTTGTTCGCAAACAAAAGTTAATCCTTCTAACTTGACTTTTAAAATCAACTAAACACATGTTCTATATCTATATGATATGCTAACTTAATGATTTAAAACCGGAAAACACGAAAAACACCGTAAAACCGGATATACGCCGTTGTAGTAACACCGCGGGCTATTTTGGGTTAGTTAATTAAAAACTATTATAAACTTTGATTTAAAAGTTGTTCTTCTAGGAAAAATTATTTTTATTATGAACATGAAACTATATCCAAAAATCATGGTTAAACTCAAAGTGGAAGTATGTTTTCCAAAATGGTCATCTAGACGTCGTTCTTTCGACTGAAATGACTACCTTTACAAAAATGACTTGTAACCTGTAATTCCGACTATAAACTTATACTTTTTCTGTATAGATTCATAAACTTAAGTTCAATATGAAGCCATAGCAATTGGATTCACTCAAAATGGATTTAAAATGAAGAAGTTATGGGTAAAACAAGATTGGATATTTTTTGATTATTTTAGCTACGGGAAATTTTTAACAAATCAATACAAATCATATCCTAGCTAACTTATATTGTATTATACATGTATTCTAATATATTATGTATTCTTGGGATACCATAGACACGTATGCAAATGTTTTGACATATCATATCGACCCATGTATATATATTATTTGGAACAACCATAGACACTCTATACGCAGTAATGTTGGAGTTAGCTATACAGGGTTGAGGTTGATTCCAAAAATATATATACTTTGAGTTGTGATCTAGCCTGAGATGTGTATACACTGGGTCGTGGATTGATTCAAGATAATATATATCGATTTATTTCTGTACATCTAATTATGGACAACTAGTTGTAGGTTACTAACAAGGACAGCTGACTTAATAAACTTAAAATAGTAAAACGTATTAAAAATGTTGTAAATATATTTTGAACATACTTTGATATATATGTACATATTTGTTATAGGTTCGTGAATCGACCAGTGGCCAAGTCTTACTTCTCGACGAAGTAAAAATCTGTGAAAGTGAGTTATAGTCCCACTTTTAAAATCTAATATTTTTGGGATGAGAATACATGTAGGTTTTCATAAATGATTTACAAAATAGACACAAGTACGTGAAACTACATTCTATGGTTGAATTATCGAAATCGAATATGCCCCTTTTTATTAAGTCTGGTAATCTAAGAATTAGGGAACAAACAACCTAATTGATGCGAATCCTAAAGATAGATCTATTGGGCCTAACAAACCCCATCCAAAGTACCGGATGCTTTAGTACTTCGAAATTTATATCATATCCAAAGGGTGTCCCGGAATGATGGGGATATTCTTATATATGCATCTTGTTAATGTCAGTTACCAGGTGTTCACCATATGAATGATTTTTATCTCTATGTATGGGATGTGTATTGAAATATGAAATCTTGTGGTCTATTATTATGATTTGATATATATAGGTTAAACCTATAACTCACCAACATTTTTGTTGACGTTTAAAGCATGTTTATTCTCAGGTGAATATTAAGAGCTTCCGCTGTTGCATACTAAAATAAGGACAAGATTTGGAGTCCATGTTTGTATGATATTGTGTAAAAACTGCATTCAAGAAACATATGTCGATGTAATATATTTCTATTGTAAACCATTATGTAATGGTCGTGTGTAAACAGTATATTTTAGATTATCATTATTTGATAATCTACGTAATATTTTAAAACCTTTATTGATAAAATAAAGGTTATGGTTGTTTTTAAAAATGAATGCAGTCTTTGAAAAACGTCTCATATAGAGGTCAAAACCTCGCAACGAAATCAATTAATATGGAACGTTTATAATCAATATGAACGGGACATTTCATTTACAACATGTCAAGAAGTAGATTATGAAAGTTATTATCATTATCTTTTATAAATTTTAAAAATTATAAATGATTAGAGTGTCACGTCTTCTTTAAAAAGAATATAACTTTATAAATATCTGGAACCACTTTTGACAAATTGTTACCAAGTCATTTTAATAAGGATAGAGGTTTTAACGTTATCTTAAAATTTAAAATCTTTCTAGAAACCTTTTGACAAATTATAAATGATAACGGTCCGTGATTGAATTTTATATATATATATATATATATATATATATATATATATATATATATATATATATATATATATATATATATATATATATATATATATATATATATATATATAACTTGCAACGTGTAATTAAAAACGTGTATATATATATATATATATATATATATATATATATATATATATATATATATATATATATATATATATTTCGAATTATTTAATAAACGATATTAGTATTCGATTATTGAGTCAACTGATATTTAAATAAGTTAAATAATGAGAATTTGATGCACGAATAAATTATATCAATTATAAGTTTTAAAATATAAACATTATATAATATAATAATTTTTATTAGTTAAATGATTTTAAAATGAACTTTGAAATATAATAAGTTTTGAAAAACTAAATATTATATAATATTAACTAGATACAAAACGTTTTGATTTCGAATAATACAATTATATATATATATATATATATATATATATATATATATATATATATATATATATATATATATATATATATATATATATATTAATAAATAACGAAACGATGATTTTAAGAAGCAAATGACCAAAACACTCGAACGTTAAAATTACATTTCGAGTAATATAGTTTATGGATAATCTAAGCCTATATTTATAAAGAGTACGAGTCACGAAACGTAAAGTACTAGTTTTTTGAGCGTACGAAAATGCGTTCGAAAAACCGGAACCGGGACATAAGTCAAGCGTCAACGTACAAGTCATCGGAACTAAAGTTACAAGACAACTATGCTCGTGATTATAATATAATATAATATATATATATATATATATATATATATATATATATATATATATATATATATATATATATATATATATATATATATATATATAACTATATAAATTAAATAAATATTATATATATTAAATATTAATAAACGGTCGGCCGCCCCCCAATAATTCATATATGAGCTGGATTTCGAAGCCATGCGATCGCATGGCCATGAAGTGTAAACCTCATGCGATCGCATGGGGTGCAATTTCAGAAATTGTCTATAAAGCTTGCGAGTTCTGGTTCCAGGCACACACACACATCTCTTAATCTCATCTCTCTGCTTTCTATATATATATATATATATATATATATATATATATATATATATTACTATTATTATTATTATTATTATTATTATTATTATTATTATTATTATTATTATTATTATTATTAAGATTAATATTATTATTAATCTTATAGTTAGGAGTATCATTATTATTAGTATTACACATAAAATACTACGACGAGGTCATGAGCGAGTTAATTCAAAATGAGTTTTTCGAGCGGGATAGAGCTAAGGAAATTATAGGTTATAGCTAAGGAGGTGATGTGTATTGTTCGTGGGTATTGCTCGCGAGGTCAAACTAGTGTTTATCTTTTCCATAGCGTCTACTTACTTTCCTGCAATATTGAATCACAATATTGATACGTGAGTATTCATATCTTATCTTTTATATATTAATAGTGTATCCCTGACTAGTGCTCGAGTATATATGATTATGCATGTTTGTATGTTTAATTTCGTCGTTAAATAGTTTATGATAAATCATGAATTTAATTCATATGCTACTGTGTAACGACCCAAACCAAAACACAAACGAACCCGCGGAAAATATCAAATAAAAAGAGAATTTTGCTGGAACAGCATATGGCGCGGCGCGACAGAAGGCCGCGCGGCTCACCATTCTGGTCTATCCCAAAAGTCTTGAAATGCTAAAAAGATTGGCCACATCCCGACATAATTAGACAAAACGCTTTTAACAACATATTCAAATATGTAAAACTAACACATTCCATTAATAAAATGAGTTTTATGAAGCGGGGCCCACATCGGTCGTTTTACGAGTTTAATTCAAAATATGAGTTTCGACCATCAAAAAGTTTAAGTACCAAACTACACTATGAGCATGGTGTTTGGGATTAAACTACCCAAGTCTCGGTCAATACCCCAAAAGCTAAATAGCCCAAAAGCATTCTCTAGCAACGACGGGATCTCTAATCCAAGATGATGCCCTTACCCTTGTCCACAACCGAACCTATAAAAAGGTAAACAACGAGAGGGTAAGCAAAGCTTAGTTAATGCAATAATTATACACATACATATATAATATACCTACTTGCAAATCACTTACTCAAACTCCGCATACATGCTAGCAACACAATTAGCTTATAATCTCGAATACAAGCTAGAAATCTCCAATACCACAAGCTAGCATAGCAATGCATATAATATGATTCGAATAATATATTATGCTTACACTTACAACACAAATAACCATGGTTAACCAATCGTACAAGGGAATGGCGCTCGCAAAAACGCCATCGGTGTTCATAACATCCGTTAGGATACTTAACACCTCGTATCACTAACCCCTAGGGTGGCACCTTAACACCTCGGTACTTCACCCCGAGTGGCATCTTAACACCTCAATGCTTCACTCATTAAGTTACGGAGTGGTGTCTTAACACCTCGACACTACACCCCTAGGTGGAATCTTAACACCTCAATGCTTCACCCCGAGTGGCATCTTAACACCTCGATGCTTCACTCATCACGTGAAACGTGGTGTCTTAGCACCTCGACACTTCACATCTCACGCTACAATAAATAGATACATTATATATCTACACATATAATTATTCCACTCACCTTACGCCTTCGATGAAAGATAATCAAGTCCGAGAACCTTCAATGTAACGTACCTATTACATTATACATAATATCAATCACAAACTCAAGTTGGTCAACCCACTAAAACTCCATTCTAGGGTTATCTTGACCCATGGTGCAATTTTAACCCATTTGCAACCCTAACCCTAATATTTGGGTTAACATCCCTAAAACCCTAATCATTATCCAAGTTAGGTCCTAAGACACTTTCTAATACAAGGTTTATGCATCAAACACATACATTTACCCACTTAGGTCCATCATGACCCATTTGACCATTTAAAGTCAATACACCCATTTCGGGTCACCCACTAACCCACTTAACACCCATTTACATATATATAAGTGTGCTAGTACTTTAACTAACCAATTTAGGCTCATAAACATAGTTTAATACTTTGAAAACCCTAGTTAGTCATCTTTGGGTCTACATGACCCAAATTCACCCAAAACACCCAATTTACTAACAAATGGGTTTTAGGTTCATCACTTACCCCAAACCCTAACCCATAATCAAATTAAAATCAAGAAATCAAGATTAGAGCATACCACTATCACCAAAACATTGCTAGAGGAAAGATGAACAACTTTGAAACTCGCACTAAGACCCGATTCAACCTCCTTCTTCCTTTAATGGAGCTTTCTCACTCTAGAACCTCCTCTCTCTCTAGGATTTAATGGAAGATGATTAAGTGGGTGGAAATGGAGTAAATGAGGCTCCAATAACTGATCCCAAGCCTTAAAGTCGGATTCCTTGTGATTTTACCAATTTGCCCTCAAAATATCTAATTTAAAGGAATCTGTCACAGAACAATGGCGCGGCGCGCCAAACGCCCAGACCAGATTCTGCCTACTTTTAAATTATGTAACGAACACCCACACTTCAAATACATTAACTACACCTATGTACACTACAAATAAATGGGTCTTACAACTCTCCTCCACTTGAATCAGAGCGCGTCCTCGCGATCCACGCCGCATGACAAGAAGGAAGATAAACCAACACAAACTCTTCGGGCTCCCAAGTAAACTCGGAACCTTTACTACGACGCCATTGAACTTTAAAAGTCCTCACTTCTTTATTTCTCAACCTTTTGAACTTCTCATCGAGTATGGCAATCGGCTCCTCAATATACTCTAACTTATTGTTTAGCTCAATTTCGTCTAATGGTACCCACGATGAATCATCCGCAAGACACTTACGGAGATGGGAAACATGGAATGTATTATGGATCCCCGCAAGCTCTTCGGGTAATTCCAAACGATACGCGACTTCACCAACACGAGCTAAAACCTTAAATGGTCCATTAAACCGAGGAGCTAACTTTCCCCATTTTCGAAACCGAATAACACCTTTCCATGGCGAAACCTTAAGTATCACCATGTCACCTTCTTGAAATTCGATCATTCGTCTACGCTTGTTGGCATACGACTTTTGTCTATCTTGCGCCTTTTTCAAATGATCCCGAATCATATCAATCTTGCTATTCGTTTCTAAGACCAAA
The DNA here is from genome assembly GCF_046630445.1 of Rutidosis leptorrhynchoides. Lineage (NCBI taxonomy): Eukaryota > Viridiplantae > Streptophyta > Magnoliopsida > Asterales > Asteraceae > Rutidosis > Rutidosis leptorrhynchoides. The sequence continues at coordinate 214,254,666 of NC_092335.1, forward strand.
TCAGTACTCCCGATTTCCTTTTGTCCCACTTCACCCCAACAAATCGGGGTTCGACACCTACGCCTGTAAAGCATCTCATATGGCGGCATCCCGATACTAGTATGATAACTATTATTGTAAAAGAATTCCACCAAAGGTAAGTGCTCGTCCCAACTACCACCAAATCAATAATACACGCCCGTAACATATCCTCCAAAGTTTGATTCGTACGTTCGATTTGACCGTCCATTTGAGGATGATACGCCGTGCTCAATTTCAATTGTGTACCCATATCTGCGTGAAACTTTTCCCAAAACCGAGATGTAAAACGGGTATCTCGATCCGAAATAATAGATATAGGAACACCATGTCGAGAGACGACTTCCTTGATGAACAACTTAGCCAAAGTCTCCGACGATATCGCTTCCTTAATGGGAAGAAACAAAGCACTTTTCGTCAATCGATCAACTATCACCCAAATTGAATCTAATTGGGTTCTCGCCGTTTTAGGTAACTTTGTGATGAAGTCCATGGTAATGTGCTCCCATTTCCATTTCGGGATTTCTAACGGTTGAAACTTACCATACGGCTTTTGGTGCTCGGCCTTAACTTGCAAACATGTGACGCATTGCTCAACATACTTCACAACATCACGTTTCATGCCCGGCCACCAATAATCTTTTCTTAAATCTAGATACATTTTTGTCGCGCCCGGATGAATGGAATACTTTGACTTATGTGCTTCATCAAGTAGCACTTGTCGATAATCATCCATCTTAGGCACCCACACTCTCCCTTGAAAGGACAACAAACCACTCGAGCCTATAGTAATGAATTCTGATTGCCCCATGATTCGTTCTGCATGCTTGTTGTGAATGTAAGCCTCTATTTGAATCACACCAAGTTTTTCAAGAAAATCGTTAGTAATAATCATACGTAACAATCCCAATCGTATCGCCGGGTGATGAATCTTTCGACTTAACGCATCCGCGACCACATTCGCCATGCCCGGATGATAAAGTATTTCACAATCATAATCTTTCACCACATCCATCCACCTACGTTGACGATAATTTAAATCTCGTTGATTAAAGAGGTGTTTCAAACTCTTATGATCCGAATAAATCGTACTCTTGACACCATACAAGTAATGGCGCCAAATTTTCAACGCGTGCACAACCGCCACCAACTCAAGATCATGAGTCGGATATCTCATTTCGTGTTCCTTTAGTTGTCGAGAGGCATAAACGATGACTTTACCTCTTTGCATTAGAACACATCCGAGCCCATTTAACGAAGCATCACAATAAACCGTCATGTCTTCCACTCCTTCCGGCAACACTAACACCGGAGCTTGGCACAACTTCTCTTTTAACAATTGAAAAGCAATTTCTTGCTCGTTCTCCCAAGTAAATCTCGCGTTTTTCCTCGTCAATTTCGTCAATGAAGAAGCGATCTTAGAAAAGTCTTGGATAAACCGTCGATAATAACCGACCAATCCGAGAAAACTTCGGACTTCCGTAGGCGTAGTCGGTTGTCTCCAACTCTTCACCGTCTCTATCTTCCCCGGATCTACTTGAATGCCGTCTTTGTTCAAAATGTGACCAAGGAATTGAACCTCCCTTAGCCAAAATTTGCATTTGGAGAACTTAGCATACAACTTCTCCTTTCGTAACGTCTTCAATACTTCACGCAAATGACATTCATGTTCGTTCATACTTTTCGAGTAGACTAGTATGTCGTCAATGAACACAATTACCGACTTGTCCAACATAGGTTGGCACACTCGGTTCATAAGATCCATGAACGCCGCCGGTGCATTCGTAAGACCAAAAGGCATAACTACGAATTAAAAATGCCCATAACGTGTTCGAAAAGCCGTTTTCTTTATATCTTCCTCACGGACTCGCATTTGATGATAACCGGACCGCTTGTCAATCTTTGAGAAATACGTCGCACCCTAGAGTTGGTCAAACAAATCATCAATCCAAGGCAATGGATAACGATTCTTGATCGTCACTTTATTCAACTCCCGGTAATCGATGCACATCCGCATACTACCATCTTTCTTTTTCACGAATAAAACTGGAGCGCCCCATGGCAAAGCACTCGGTCAAATAAAACCCTTCTCAAGTAACTCTTGGGTTTGATTTAACAACTCTTGCATTTCCAGCGGCGCTAAACGATAAGGAGTTTTAGCAATGGGAATAGCTCTCGGAACCAACTGAATGCGAAATTCAACTTGTCCGGAAAAACGTCTTCGAATTCACTAACCACCTAAATTTTACGAATGGGTGGTGGCTCATCATGAGTATCAACAACATGGGCAAGAAAGGCCATGCCACCACTATCGAAGAGACGACGTGCCCGTGCAAAAGTGCATATCGGCACAAGTCTTCTACGCTTATCACCGTGAATAATTAACTCTCCCCCACTTGGGGTCTTCACACGAATAAATTTTTCATGGCATGCAATATCGGCTCTATTACGATCGAGCCAATCCATACCCACAACAATATCAAAGTCGCCCAAGGTCATCGGAAAGAGATCTATCTTGAAGTTTTCGGCAACAAACACAACATCACAATTTTTACACCCATCGACCACTAGCACCGTCTTGCCGTCCGCTATTTTGACTTCTACCGGATGACTTAACTTAGCTAATGGTCTATTTAGTTTAGGCACAAATTTAGGAAACACAAACGACAAATTTGCACCACTATCGAAAAGAATCCTTGCCGGATTAGAATTAACCATGAAAGTACCTGAGACAACTTCGTTCGATTCTTTGGCTTCATCATTGGTCATCAAATAGTTGTGACCCCTAGCCGTACCTGCCGCCTTCTCTAATCGCTTCACATTATCGTTTCACAAATCGGGACACTCCGGCTTCTTATGCCCTTCTTTTCCGCAATTAAAACAAGTGACCTTGTTTCCGAAAGATGGTTTAGGACATTCACGAGCCATATGACCCGGTTACCCACAATTGTAGCACGCATAAGAAAAACCCCCGGAAGCGCCCTTCTTCACGCTATTAACACTCTCGGAACCCTTCTTATTCTTGTTCTTCTTGTTTGAAAAGCTAGAATGACTAGAACCTTCAAACTTTCTTTTGAAAAATGTGAAATCGCTTTTTCTTGGAACATCCGGCTCAAAACCCCGGGCCAATTCAAATAACTCATCAAAAGACTTAGCCATACCCCGACTAATCTTGCCCTTGAACTCATCATTCAAAGTACGGTAGAAATCTTTCATTAGCTTGTGATCGTCACCCACATATTCCGGACAAAAATGAGTTATTGCCAAAAAGGTAGACTTGAGTGTGACCAAGTCCATCGAACCTTGTTGCAAATGGTGCAACTCGTCCCGAATTCTATCAAGATCGGAAGAAGTTCAGTATTCTTTGAAGAATTCCTTCTTAAACTCCTCCCATGTCAAGTTCATGCATTGCTCTTCACCATATAAGTTGATTTTGTCGTCCCACCACAACTTGGCTTCTTCCCTCAACATACTAGAACCATACCTCGCCTTCCTTTTGGGAGGACACTCCGCGGTACGGAAAGCCCCCTTGATATCGGAAATCTAACACATGCTTTTCAACGGATCTCGCACCCCATTAAACTTCGGAGGTTGAGTATCCTTGAAATTTTTGTAGTGGAAGTCCTGCCTTCCACCCCCACCATTACCTTCACCCCCTTCGCCTCGAGGATAAATGTTTCTAGCCTCTAAAGCCTCCTCTATTGTGGCTTTCATTCGATCATTGATCATTTCGGTCACTTGTCCATCGACCGACTCTTGGAAGACCTTTCGAACGTTGTCAATAAAATCCCTCTTTAGCCTTTTAAAGATGGCCTCAACCTTGGCCGTGAGTTCAACGTCCTCACTCGTACCTCCGTCATTGGTGTCGTGTCCATTTCTCATCTTAATTCTATAAAACGAAGTAAATTAAGCAATAAAACGAAAGGACTTAACCCATATGTATATACATATACACCACACTACCCCATCTTGCTCAACAATCGTCGTACATCGCTTGTTTGACACGATTTGAACCCGTAAAAATGGTAGCTAATCATTGTTACGCGAGCACATCGCATTAACTCACTAGTACCACGTCTATCTCGCTTGACGATTTCAAATACCATACAAAACAATAGCGCATGATTAGTTCACATAAACCTATGCACTAATCAAAACCCGATCCGACCCAAAGTCCTACAAGTCCCGCATAACGCGCATACAAAAAGTCTAACTCTAGGGGCCTATCTCAAGTAACCTAAATCCCTTAGACCATGCTCTGATACCACTTGTAACGACCCAAACCAAAACACAAACGAACCCGCAAAAAATATCAAATAAAAAAAGAATTTTGCTGAAACAGCATATGGCGCGGCGCGCCAGAAGGCGGCACGGCGCGCCATTCTGGTCTGTCCCAAAAGTCTTGAAATGTTAAAAAGATTGGCCACATCCCGACATAATTAGACAAAACGCTTTTAACAACATATTCAAATATGTAAAACTAACACATTCCATTAATAAAATGAGTTTTACGAAGCAGGGCCCACATCGGCCGTTTTACGAGTTTAATTCAAAATATGAGTTTCGACCATCAAAAAGTTTAAGTACCAAACTACACTACGAGCATGGTGTTTGGGATTAAACTACCCAAGTCTCGGTCAATACTCCAAAAGCTAAATAGCCCAAAAGCATTCTCTAGCGACGACGGGATCTCTAATCCAAGATGATGCCCTTACCCTTGTCCACAACCGAACCTATAAAAAGGTAAACAATGAGAGGGTAAGCAAAGCTTAGTGAATGCAATAATTATACACATACATATATAATATACCTACTTGAAAATCACTTACTCAAACTCTGCATACATGCTAGCAACACAATTACCTTATAATCTCGAATACAAGCTAGAAATCTCCAATACCACAAGCTAGCATAGCAACACATATAATATGATTCGAATAATATATTATGCTTACACTTACAACACAAATAACCATGGTTAACCAATCGTACAAGGGAATGGCGCTCGCGAAAACGCCATCGGTGTTCATAACATCCGTTAGGGTACTTAACACCTCGTATCACTAACCCTAGGGTGGCACCTTAACACCTAGGTACTTTACCCCGAGTGGCATCTTAACACCTCGATGCTTCACTCATTAAGTTATGAAGTGGTGTCTTAACACCTCGACACTACACCCCTAGGTGGCATCTTAACACCTCGATGCTTCACTCATCACGTGAAACGTGGTGTCTTAGCACCTCGACACTTCACATCTCACGCTACACCAAATAGATACATTATATACCTACACATATAATTATTCCACTCACTTTACGCCTTCGGTGAAAGATAATCAAGTCCGAGAACCTTCAATGTAACGTACCTATTACATTATACATAATATCAATCACAAACTCAAGTTGGTCAACCCACTAAAACTCCATTCTAGGGTTATCTTGACCCATGGTGCAATTTTAACCCATTTGCAACCCTAACCCTAATATTTGGGTTAACATCCCTAAAACCCTAATCATTATCCAAGTTAGGTCCTAAGACACTTTCTAATACAAGGTTTATGCATCAAACACATACATTTACCCACTTAGGTCCATCATGACCCATTTGACCATTTAAAGTAAATACACCCATTTCGGGTCACCCACTAACCCACTTAACACCCATTTACATATATATAAGTGTGCTAGTACTTTAACTAACCAATTTAGGCTCATAAACATAGTTTAATACTTTGAAAACCCTATTTAGTCATCTTTGGGTCTACATGACCCAAATTCACCCAAAACACCCAATTTACTAACAAATGGGTTTTAGGTTCATCACTTACCCCAAACCCTAACCCATAATCAAATTAAAATCAAGAAATCAAGATTAGAGCATACCACTATCACCAAAACGTAGCTAGAGGAAAGATGAACAACTTTGAAACTCGCACTAAGACCCGATTCAACCTCCTTCTTCCTTTAATGGAGCTTTCTCACTCTAGAACCTCCTCTCTCTCTCTAGGATTTAATGGAAGATGATTAAGTGGGTGGAAATGGAGTAAATGAGGCTCCAACAACTGATCCCAAGCCTTAAAGTCGGATTCCTTGTGATTTTACCAATTTGCCCTCAAAATATCTAATTAAAAGGAATCTGTCACAAAACAATGGCGCGGCGCGCCAAATGGCCACGCGGCGCGCCAAACGCCCAGACCAGATTCTGCCTTCTTTTTAATTATGAAACGAACACCCACACTTCAAATACATTAACTACACCTATGTACACTACAAATAAACGTGTCTTACATACTGAGATAAGGTATATGATATGCATGTCGTTGGAAAGCTGGTGATAAATTAATAACTTTTCATTTAGAAAGCGTATGATTTCGATGAACGGTTTAAAAGATATAATCTACTGAATTATCATTAATTTTAGTATTATTATTATTAAAAATGATTTTTATTACTATTGTCGTTATTATCGTCGTTATTATTATTATCTAATAATTGTTATTATTATTATAATTATCGTTATTAATATAAATATTATCATTAAAAATTGTTATTGTTATTATTATTACTATCGTTATTATCATTAAGGTTATTATTAATATTATTATTATTATTATTATTATTATTATTATTATTATTATTATTATTATTATCATTATTGGTATTACCATTAATATTATTATAATATTTATTATCATTATCATTAAAACTAATATTAGTATCATCTAACTATTATGATTACTATTATTATCATTATTATGAATGCGATATAAAAGAGGACTAAAAGCTATTAAACAAGTCGATTAAGAAATAATGAGTATAAGTATCATGATGAAATCAAAATATTGTAAGATAGTGATTTAGATAAAAATATGGTTTTCATTATTTTTATCATTATTATCATTATTAAAAGTATCATTAATATTAAAACTATCTTTTATTAAAATTATCATTTTTCATAGAAATATCATTGTTATTATAAAATATCATTATTATTATCATTTTAGTATTATATTCATTAAAAATTATCATTTTGAATAGAATTATTATTTTTATATAAAATATTATTATTATTACAATTAATATTAAAAACTATCGTTATTATTAAAATTATCATGATTAGAATTATCATTTTATCATAATTAATATGATCATTAGTAAATATAAATATTGTTATTATTATTAGTAGAATATAATAATAATTATTATTATACAACTTTTACTTATTATTATTATTATTATTATTATTATTATCAATATTATTTTATCAATTAAATATGTGATACAAAGATATTTTTTTACCACACGTAATATAATTACATAGCATTATATTTTTATGATATTAAGTGAATTTTATAAATTTTATTACTTAAGATATATATAAAAGTATATTTTTATCATATATAAATTTTAATATAAATTTTTATTTATTAATAAAGGACTTGTATTATTTATTCTAATAAAATCTGATAAATATATTTGAATATATAAAATGACTATATTTAAGTTATATAATAAACATGTATAGATTTTGTAAGTCATTTTGGGTCAAGTTGACTTTTGTTGACTTTTGCATGTCGGACTCGAGCATTAGGATTGTGATACACTATGACTTGACCTAAATTGTTAGACAGATATTGAGCAACATATAAATATATATAATTAATATAGGTTCGTGAATTCGAGGCAAACCTTGCACTTGTTTAGTGCTGTCATATGCATAATTACTACGAAATACAGTATTGTGAGATTCATTTGCTCCCTTTTTAAATGATTTTGCAATATATATTTTTGGGACTGAGAATACATGCGCTGCTTTTATGAATATTTTACAAAATAGACACAAGTAATCGAAACTACATTCAATGGTTAGATTATCGAACCGAATATACCCCTTTTTAGCTTGGTAGCCTAAGAATTGGTGTTTATTATAATTGCAACCAATTGACGCGAATCCTAAAGATAGATCTATGGTCACTAACAAGCTCCAGTCAGAGAATTTGAACTGTATTAGTACTTCGATTTATCATGTCCGATGAGAGTCCCGGAATGATGGGGATATTCTATATGCATCCTGTTAAGGTCGGTTACCAGGTGTTCAATCCATATGAATGATTTTTATGCTGATGCATGATGTTTATGAGAAATGAAAATCTTGTGGTCTATTAAATTAATAGAAATGATTTTTTATGATAAACTAATGAACTCACCAACCTTTTGGTTGATACCTGAAAGCATGTTTATTCTCAGGTATTAAAGAAATTTTTCGCTGTGCATTTGCTCGTTTTAAAGATATTATTTGGAGTCATTCATGGCATATTTTAAAAGATGTTGCATTCAAGTGGTTGAGTTCAATAAAGATTATTATTAAGTAAATGACAGATTAGGTCATTTATAATTTGGATATTATGAAATGGTATGCATGCCTATCAAATTTCTATGTAATGAAAGGTTGTCTTTTAAAAAAGAATGCAATGTTTGTAAAATGTATCATATAGAGGTCAAATACCTCGCAATGTAACCATATGTTATTGTATTCGTCTTTATGGATTAGGACGGGTCATCTCATGTGGTATCAGAGCGGTGGTCTTAGCGAACCAGGTCTTGCATTAGTGTGTCTAACTGATAGATATTAAGATGCATTAATGAGTCTGGACTTCGACCGTGTCTGCATGTCAAAAGTTTTGCTTATCATTTTTGTCAAAAATTACCTGCTTATCATCTTAAGTCTAGACGCATCTTACTGCATTTATTGAATAGATAGTGTATAGACAAATTCATATCTTTACATATCTATTATAGTAAACTCTGTCTGACATCTTTCGAAAATTTCTCCGTAACTTATGAAATCTTGGTATTATATATACATATGTAAAATATGTATTAAAGAATACCAAACTAAATCCTATAATTTATTAGATATCAAAAATTCATTTCCCTGATCGTACGAGATGAACCCCTCAACTAGTTCAAGTTCCTCAGATTCCGATATGGATTTCCACTCGAGCTCCGAAACCAGTGTGATCGGAATGGATCAACCAATTAGTCATCATCTATTCTGGATGAATTGGGGATGGGTTCGTAGTCTACTTAATCATTTGAGACAAGAAGAAGGCGATCCCTTCCATCCACCACATTTTCCTCTTGGCGAAGAACCTGAAGCACTTACCGGCGAACCTGTTCATAATAACATTTTTCTCTCATTTCCAGAGTATCTCGTCACGATTATATACTATCCCAAATTCTAGATCTTATTCACCCGCTCGTCCGAACCACCAATCATCCCGGTGTACTAGAGGAAGTCAACGAGCTTCGCGCTAGAGTGGTGGCTTTGGAGAATATGATGCAAAACTTACAAGCATCATAAGCTCCACAAACACCAACTGCACCACCCGCATCAACACCAACAGTACCGCTACCACCACCACCAACATCCGCATTCTATACCTCAACATCACAATCTGTACCTTGAGCATCAACATCATACGCACCATACATACCAAGGAGTACCAACAACAATAACCGATGAAGTATTAATTCATAACTTCATTGGAGAAACATTCTGTGGCAATTATGTAATCTCCAAAGTCTTAGAGATTATCTATTCTAGCCCTAACCATAAATCAGATGAATGATAGAAGGAAGAGTAGAAACCCTGACAAGAATGGTGCGTGATTTACAAGCTAGACTTGTTATACCAGCAGCATCAACAGTACCCTGAGCATCGTCAGCACCAGCATCACCATCAGTATCACCAACACCAGCAACACCTGTAGCACTACAAGCTCTACCAGTTACATAACCACCAACGATATCGACAACACAATCACCAATGGGTATATTGAGATAACGAGTTATGGAATATTAACTCATTATTTCCAAAGAATTTATATAATATATATATAAATTTTGGAAACCATAATATATCTTTTCGTACTAAGCTATTACGTGTGAATTTTAAAGAGTAAATACTACTCGGATAATTCATATTACTAATAGACTATGATGTACATCCCTCGTTAACAACTTAACCATCGTCAACTATAATCTCTGCTTCAACTCAATAGATTCTATTTCATGATAAACTAAGTGTATTATTCAAATACATGTTTGATATTACACTTTCATTTTCGATGTACTCGAAACTTTCTAGGAAACATCATTCGTGCCTAGAGACGTTCACAAGAATTCAACGAACGACAACATTATTCACCGAAGAAATATCAATAAAAATGAATAATGAAGTATTAATTCATTATTTCATTTACGTTGAATCAATAATCCGCGAAGATTACGTAATTTCTAAAGTTTTAGGAATTATTCAATTCTAGTTTCATGCGTAAACCAAATGAGTTTAATTTAATATTAACTCATTAAATCTATATTACATCTGAAGTAAATATACATACATTTATTTTCATAAAGACTGTAATAAGAATTCTTTTGTACAAAATATTACTTGTGAAATTTTTTTAACGGGTAGGTAATACCCGAGAAATACTTAGATTTCACATTAATATGTTACACTGTACATTCTTCGATTCTGATTCAACAATCATTAACTATACTCACTACTTACACAGTGATATACATTTTTCATATAAATCAGAACAACCATTCTCATTCAAATTCAATTACATATTCTGATTTTAACAGATCAGAATCCAAATTGAGATATAACGAATATCATCACTCTTAGATTCCTACATCTTTCAAATCTATACTTTGACTTCAAAACTGTGCTAGAACATTACTTCTAGTCATTAAACCCAGAAAACAATTTTCGTATCATTCAAAATTCTAGAACATCATATGTATATTGACAACTACAATTTGCATTCAAACCCTTCATGATTCTTGAAAACACCTCAATTAAGAAACAATCGAGATGATGATCCAACCACATGTTATCCACAGTCATGCACCTGGAAAACTCCCGAAACCTAAGTAGAAGTTTAACACAAATCCGTGAGCCATTGGCATTGATTACCGAAAATAACTTTCCAATCCCTTTCCAAAATAGCCAAGTTTTTTCACAGCTTCAGCAAATCAACTTCAACTTTTCATTTGGATTAGCCTTATTATAACCTTGATATACACGTTTGCCTTTTAGTCATCATTACCGGGGAACCTTTTATATCCCACCACATTAGCAGTAAACTTACCAACAACCTGTTTGATCTTTGACTTTCTGAAAAATCATTATATATACCGAAACCCTATCATATACTCATCTGCATCTTGTAACAAGAATTGCCATATCAATTACCGAGAATCAGCAATCAGTATTTCAAATCTCGCAGCGTTTCTACATCAACAGTTATATGTATACATATAACCGTTATCTCTTAGAATTATGATCTTCAATTCTGAAATTATGAAAATCGCCCAGTCTACGAACCAATACACTGAACTTTCAAAAAGCTGAATGAAGCAGCAGAAACTGTAGACAACCGTAACAGTCAAAAATTTGATGATAAAGAATAGTGTGTTGGCAAAGCTCAGAAAAAGAGAAGATTTGGAACTGGAAAACAGATTGAGCAAACCATGAAGGAGGTTGTGGACAAATCACAAAGACTAAATCTGCCTTTAAAGAATCCAAATGATTCAATGTCTGCTGAAGTCTTTAGCGAATACCTTGCTCCTTACTCTAAACCCTTGCGAACAACATTCTTCATCATCCTCTGATCTTAGATATTCTAAGATATCATCATATCTTTCACTATAAATATCTTCGATATTTCTGAAGATATCTTCATAACTATTGTTATCCGAAATCATTTACCTCTTCGTGCTATCTGTGTTACATCATAAAGAAACTATTTTAGTTCTAAATTCTAAAACCTTTGAGTTTAAAATATGAATGTTTTTGAAGTAATGTTGGGAACTGAAGCATGAGTTAGTATAATATAATGACACTTGATCAACGTGATTATATTACAGTAAGTCATGCTGAGTTTCTAATGGAACGTGATAAAGTTTCACAGATCATACCCTCATCATGAACCATGTTACATAACTCTTTCATTCTATTTAACCTCTGAACTATCAAGAAAATATATTTCTTGATGATTCGGACTTTTCCGGATATTCTGGTAATTTGACAAATCAAATCGTGCTATTACCTTTCCTTTCTACTTTGTATATTATGATCATTCGAAACTCCATACCTACAAATTCTGGACCATTATTCGCTTGACTTGAAGTTGGGAAGAAGAAACAAAAGCATGAAGCTCCGAAATAGAAAGGGGAGTATAAATTGCAGCAAACAGAAAAGATCATTAACCATAAATGTCAATAATTATGGAAAGACAAATGCAAGGAAGGATTATGAAAAACACTACCCCAAGAGCGAAGTAGAAGTAAATAGATTCCTCCGGTGGGAGTTGGAATAGAAGGATGATTGTGGTGATGGTCAGAATGAGATCAAGGATCAGAACTGGATGAAGCATTTTCACAATCTTTTGAAAGTATGAAATGAGGAAGAAGATGTAGGAATGATGAAAATAATGGAATGGAAGAGGTTGATTTATAGTGAAATATCAAACAGAGCAATCAAGACAGATTATCGCATTTAACCAAAGAGGATCTTAATTTCCTTAATTATCGAAGAATCAAATCTTATTATGAATATATCCTCTAAATCCCTTGAATTCCGGAAATCAACCGTGACTACGTCATCGGTTAAAACGAACCTGCATTTACTCGTTTCACTCTTTTGCGATAGCTTCACTTATACTCTTCACATAAACAAATTGTTTTATCCATGTTACTCGCTGATGATAAAACTTTAATTTTCAACTCGTATGCGTCATGAAAACATACTTATTGTCAGCCATAACCATCCTAATCAAATTTTGGGACGAAATTTCTTTAATGGGTAGGTACTGTGACAACTCGGAAATTTTTGACCAAATTTAAACTCGATCTTTATATGTTTCAGACACGATAAGCTAAGTCTGTAATATTGAATCTCAAAATTTTGGAACTACCTTCATGTAATCAATTACTCTTTGACCGTGCCCGACGATTAACGAACAATTATGTGTGAATAGATATGTATATATATATATATATATATATATATATATATATATATATATATATATATATTAAATTGTGATATATTAATAAAACATTAAACGGTTTGGTTGATATGAAAATAAGTTATGAAATCTATTATATGACTTGAAAACATTAACAAGGTATTAAATGTATAACGTTATACTTATTCGTTTTAGTTAAACATCTACGTAATAAACGTGTTATGTGAAATATGTGTGTGTGTGTGTGTGTGTGTATATATATATATATATATATATATATATATATATATATATATATATATATATATATATATATATTGACAAAGTATATTAAAGCTTACATATATATTGTTTCAAAGACATAAGACGTACTACTATATATTTCGAAAGATTAGTACATTTTACAACATGTCAAGAAGTAGATTATTAAAGTTATTATCATTATCTTTTATAAATTTTAAAAATTATAAATGATTAGAGTGTTACGTCTTCTTTAAAAATAATATAACTTTATAAATATCTGGAACCACTTTTGACAAATTGTTACCAAGTCATTTTAATAAGGATAGAGGTTTTAACGTTATCTTAAAATTTAGAATCTTTCTAGAAACCTTTTGACAAATTATAAATGATAACGGTCTGTGATTTAATTATATATATATATATATATATATATATATATATATATATATATATATATATATATATATATATATATATAACTTGTAACGTGTAATTAAAAACGTGTATATATATATTTCGAATTATTTAATAAACGATATTAGTATTCGATTATTGAGTCAATTGATATTTAAATGAGTTAAATAATGAGAATTGGATGCACGAATAAATTATATCAATTATAAGTTTTAAAATATAAACGTTATATGATATAATAATTTGTATTAGTTAAACGATTTTAAAATGAACTTTGAAATATAATAAGTTTTGAAAAACTAAATATTATATAAATATTTTAATATGTACAAATTTATATTTTTAAATAAAGATATATATATATATATATATATATATCACAAAGTGATTAAATATAATATTAACTAGATACAAAACATTTTGATTTCGAATAATACAATTATATATATTAATAAATAACGAAACTATGATTTTAAGAAGCAAATGACCAAAACACTCGAACGTTAAAATTACATTTCGAGTAATATAGTTTATGGATAATCTAAGCCTATATTTATAAAGAGTACGAGTCACGAAACGTAAAGTACCAGTTTTTTGAGCGTACAAAAATGCGTTTGAAAAACCGGAACCGGGACATAAGTCGAGCGTCAACGTATAAGTCATCGGAACTAAAGTTACAAGACAACTATGCTCATGATTATAATATAATATATATATATATAATTATATAAATTAAATAAATATTATATATATTAAATATTAATAAGCTCTCGGCCGCCCCCCAATAATTCATATATGAGCTGGATTTCAAAGCCATGCGATCGCATGGCCATGAAGTGTAAACCCCATGCGATCACATGGGGTGCAATTTCATAAATTGTCTATAAAGCTTGCAAGTTCTGGTTCCAGGCACACACACATCTCTTAATCTCATCTCTCTGCTTTATATATATATATATATATATATATATATATATATATATATATATATATATATATATATATATATTATTAAGATTAAGATTAATATTATTATTAATCTTATAGTTAGGAGTATCATTATTATTAGAATTATACATAAAATACTACGACGAGGTCATGAGCGAGTTAATTCAAAACGAGTTTTTCGAGCGGGATAGAGCTAAGGAAATTATGGGTTATAGCTAAGGAGGTGATGGGTATTGTTCGGGGTATTGCTCGCAAGGTCAAACTAGTGTTTATTTTTTCCGTAGCGTCTACGTACTTTCCTGCAATATTGAATCACAATATTGATACGTGCACATTCATATCTTATTTTTTATATATTAATAGTGTATCCCTGACTAGTGCTCGAGTATATATGATTATGCATGCTTGTATGTTTAATTTTGTCGTTAAATAGTTTATGATAAATTATAAATTTAATACATATGCTACTGAGATAAGGTATATGATATGCATGCCGTTGGAAAGCTGGTGAAAAATTAATAACTTTTCATTTAGAAAGCATATGATTTCGATGAACGGTTTAAAAGATATAATCAACTGAATTATCATTAATTTTAGTCTTATTATTAAAAATGATTATTATTACTATTGTGACGACCCGGAAATTTCCGAGCAAATTTAAACTTAATCTTTATACGTTTCCGACACGATAAGCAAAGTTTGTTAAGTTAAATCTCAAGGATTTTAAAACTATGTTCATACATTCATTTAACCTTGACCAAACTCAGACGATTCACGAACCATTATAATGAATAAGATTATATATGTATATATCTATATGTATGTATATTATAACGTGAAAACATTAACAAAGTATTAAATGTATAATACTTTACATGAGCGTAGTTGCTCCAAGATGTTTATCGATGGAATTAGGAGATAATATCAAATGATTTATTTATCAGATACATTGGAATTATGATTACGGGTCTCTGTTATGAGGTCCACTATGATTTGAGAAATTTGTTTTATTCAGAAAATGGTAAAGTGATTAACAAGTAGGAACAAAGTATCGAATAATGAAAGTTAGACAAAAGTTAGTGGAGAGTTGAATTTCATAATATTCGATTAAGCTATTTTCAAACGTGCTTATGTATATGATTTCAAATTAGTTAAACGATAGTAACATTGGTTAATTGAATTATTTGATATTTAGATATGTTTTTAGATAAATATTAACACATAGATAAACGATATCAAATTAAGTTTTAAAGTACAAACGTTACGTGTTATAATATTTTTTTAAATGGTTTTAAAATAAACTTTAAAATAAAATTAGTTTTGAAAAACTAAATATTATATTTCAATTACATACAATATGTACAAAATTTATATTTCAAAATAAATATATAAATATGTATATATTTCACAAAGTGATAAATATAGTATTAACATTTGATTTAAAATAATATATATTTTGATAACCAACGAGATATTAATTTATAGAAGCAAATAACCACAACACTCAAATGTATAAGTTATACTTTGGGTAATATAGTTCATCGATTATTAAGTCTAATTATTAATAAAGGTACACGTCGCAAAACGTAAAATGCTAGTTTTCTAAGTGTACGAAGATGCGTTCGAGAAACTGAAACCGAGACTATAGTCGTGTATCAACGTGCGAGTCTTTGGAACTAAATTTACAAGTTAACTATGCACATAAATATAATATAATATAATATATAATTAATTATATAAATTAAATATATTATTTATAAAATATTAAAAACCGTCGGCAGCCTACGTGAAACTCAAGAGTAAGCTGGGACAGGTACCTCCATGATTGCGGAGGTGTTTGCCTAAAGAGTGTGGCGATCGCAGAGCTAATGGATCCCACAATTTAGCTATAAAGCTCGATTGAATTCGGGGTTCATCAATTATCAAATTATCTATCTCTTTTGCATATCTATATCTGTATATATATTTATATTTATATTATTATTATTATTATTATTATTATTATTATTATTATTATTATTATTCATATTATTATTATTATTATTATTATTAGTAGTATTAAGTATTATTAGTAGTATTATACATAAAATACTACGACGAGGTTACGTCCAAATTATTTTAAAATGGTTTTTCAAGCTGGATAGGGCTAAGGAAATTATGGGTTATAGCTTTGGAGATAATGGGTAATGTTCGGCAGTATGCTCGTAAGGTCAATCTAGTGTTTATCATCTCCGTTACGTCTACGTACTTTCCTGCAATATTGAATCTCAATATTGATACGTGAGCACTCATAACTTAACTTTTATATATTAATAAGTGTATCCCTGACTAGTGCTCGAGTATATAGGATTATGCATGCTTGTACCTTTGATATTGTCATTAGAAAGGTTATGTTGAATCATGAATTAGATACATATGCTACTGAGATAAGGTATATGCTATGCATGTCGTTGGAAAGCTAGCAAAAAGTTAAGAACTATTCATTTAGATATCGAATGATTTCGATAAACGGATTAAAAGATATCGTCAATTGAATTATCTATAATTTTAAAGTATTATTTTTAAAATAATTATTATTATCGTTATCGTAATCGTTATCGTTAACGTTATCGTCGTTATTATCATTATTATCAATATTATTATTATTATTATTATTATTATTATTATTATTATTATTATTATTATGATTATCATTATTATTATTATTAATATTTTTAAAATAATTAATATTTTTATCAAAACTATCATTTTATTATTTTTATCGTCATTATTAATATTTAAAGTATCATTAATATTAAAACCATCATTTTTATTAAAATTATCATTTTTAATAGAAATATCATTGTTATTATAAAATAACATTATTATTATCGTTTTAGTATTATTATTAATTATCATTTTTAATGGAATTATTATCTTTATAAAATATTATTATTATCATTATTAATATTAAAAAGTATCGTTATTATTATCATGAATAGAATTATCATTTATCATAATTAATATCATTATTAGTAAATATAAATATTGTTATTTTTATTAGTAGAATAATAATAATTATTATTACAAAATAATACAACTTTTACTTATTATTGTTATTATCAATATTATTTTATTAAATTAATAAGTGATACAAAGATATTTTATTACATGTAATATAATTACATTAATAATACGTATCACTATATTTTTATGACATTAACTGAGCTTTATAAATTTTATTACTTAAGTTATATATAAAAGTATATTTTATTATATATAAATTTCTATATAAATTTTTATTAACAAATGATTTATATTATTTACTCTAATAAAATCCGACAAATATATGTAAAATGACTATTTAAGTTATATTATAAACAGGTATAGATTTTGTAAATCATTTTGGGTCAAATTGAATTTTGTTGACTTTTGCATATCGATCTCGAGTATTAGGATTGTGATACACTATGACTTGACCTAAATTGGTTTACAGATATTGACCAACATATAAATATATATAATTATTATAGGTTCGTGAATCCGAGGCTAACCTTGCACTTGTTCAGTGCCGTCATATACATTATTGCTACGAAATACAGTTTTGTGAGTTTCATTACTCCCTTTATATATATATTTTTGGGACTGAGAATACATGAGCTGTTTTATAAATATTTTAAGAAATAGACACAAGTAATCGAAACTACATTTTATGGTTAGATTATCGAATCGAATATCACCCTTTTAGTCTGGTAATCTAAGAATTAGGGAACAGAAACCCTAATTGACGCGAATCCTAAAGATAGATCTATTGGGCCTAACAAACCCCATCCGGGTTATGGATGCTTTAGTACTTCGATTTTATCATGTCCGATGAGAGTCCCGAAATGATGGGGATATTCTAGATGCGTTCTATTAATGTTTTTTACCAGGTGTTCAATCCATATGAATGATTTTTATCTCTATGTAGTTTGTACGAAATGCCTGATATGAGATGATGTTTAATTCACGGGTTACGGGTGTTATTTTGTACTCAGGTTACGTGTACAATTATATATCTGGAAATCTTGTGGTCTATTAAAATGATGAAAATGATTGTTTATGATAAAATAATGAACTTACCAACCTTTTGGTTGACACTTGAAAGCATGTTTATTCTCAAGTATTAAAGAAATCTTTCGCTGTGCATTAGCTCATTTTAAGGATGTTACTTGGAGTCATTCATGGCATATTTCGAAAGACGTTGGATTCTAGTCGTTGAGTTCAACAAGATTATTATTAAGTAAATGACAGATTAGGTCATTTATAGGTTAGATATTATGAAATGGTATGCATGCCGTCAACATTCGATGTAAAGAAAGTTTGTCTTTTAAAAACGAATGCAATGTTTGTAAAATTTATCATATAGAAGTCAAATACCTCGCGATGTAATCATATGTTATTATATTCGTCCTTATGGATTAGGACGGGTCTTTACAACTATCGTCGTTATTATTATTATCTAATAATTGTTATTATTATTATTATTATCATTATCGTTATTAATATAAGTATTATCATTAAAAATTGTTATTGTTATTATTATTACTATCGTTATTATCATTGGTTATTATTATTATTATTATTATTATTATTATTATTATTATTATTATTATTATTATTGTTATTATTATTATTATTATTATTATTATTATTATTATTATTATTATTATTATTATTATTATTATTATTATCATCATCATCATTATTGGTATTACCATTAATATTATAATAATATTTATTATCATTATCATTAAAACTAACATTAGTAACATCTCACTATTATGATTACTATTATTATCATTATTATAAATGCGATAGAAAAGAGGGCTAAAAGCTATTAAACAAGTCGATTAAGAAATAATGAGTATAAGTATCATGATGAAATTAAAATATTGTAAGATAGTGATTAAGATAAAAATATTGTTTTCATTATTTTTATCATTATTATCATTATTAAAAGTATGATTAATATTAAAACTATCTTTTATTATAATTATCATTTTTAATAGAAATATCATTGTTATTATAAAATATCATTATTATTATCATTTTAGTATTATATTCATTAAAAATTATCATTTTGAATAGAATTATTATTTTTACATAAAATATTATTATTATTACTATTAATATTAAAAAGTATCGTTATTATTAAAATTATCATGATTAGAATTATTATTTTATCATAATTAATATCATCATTAGTAAATATAAATATTGTTATTATTATTATTAGTAAAATATAATAATTATTATTATTATACAACTTTTACTTATTATTATTATTATCAATATTATTTTATCAAATAAATATGTGATACAAAGATATTTTTTTACCACACGTAATATAATTACATACCATTATATTTTTATGATAATAAGTGAATATTATAAATTTTATTACTTAAGATATATATAAAAGTATATTTTTATCATATATAAATTTTAATATAAATTTTTATTTATTAATAAAGGACTTGTATTATTTATTCTATTAAAATCTGATAAATATATTTGAATATATAAAATGACTATATTTAAGTTATATAATAAACATGTATAGATTTTGGAAGTCATTTTGGGTCAAGTTGACTTTTGTTGACTTTTGCATGTAGGACTCAATCATTAGGATTGTGATACACTATGACTTGACCTAAATTGTTAGTCAGATATTGACCAACATATAAATATATTTAATTAATATAGGTTCGTGAATCTGACGCTAACCTTGCACTTGTTCAGTGCCGTCATATATATAATTAATACGAAATACAATATTGTGAGTTTCATTTGCTCCCTTTTTAAATTCTTTTGCAATATATATTTTTGGGACTGAGAATACATGCGCTGCTTTTATGAATATTTTACGAAATAGACACAAGTAATCGAAACTACATTCTATGGTTGGATTATCGAACCGAATATGCCCCTTTTTAGCTTGGTAGCCTAAGAATTGGTGTTTATTATAATTGCCACCAATTGACGCGAATCCTAAAGATAGATCTATGGGCACTAACAAACCCCAGTCAGAGAATTTGAACTGCTTTAGTACTTCAATTTATCATGTCCGATGAGAGTCCCGGAATGATGGGGATATTCTATATGCATCCTGTTAAGGCCGGTTACCAGGTGTTCAATCCATATGAATGATATTAATGTATATGCATGATGTTTATGAGAAATGAAATGAAAATCTTGTGGTCTATTAAATTAATAGGAATGATTGTTTATGATTGTGATGACCCGTACAAATCTATTTGGACGAATACATCATTCATTGATTTCATAGTGAGGTTTTGACTTTTATATGATACGTTTTATAAACATTGCATTCTTTTGAAAAGGCACACCATAAATGAATATCAAATTCCAAGGTCTTTGACAACTGATGATTTCTACATATAGACAATCACTGTAAATAATAGTTTACAATACTACATCTGTTGACAATGCAGTCAAAATAAGATACATGGTGATGATTTTGTGAATGCAAAGTTTTCTCGAATAAAGCATGTATGACTTCATGCACATAGCTTGTATAACGTATAAGCAAACAGCAGAAGACTTCTAGGAACCTGAGAATAAACATGCTTAAAAGTGTCAACACAATGGTTGGTGAGTTCATAGTTTTAATGTTGCGCATAATCTGTATATAAAGGTGGATCACAAGATTTCAGTTGTTTCATCTGAAACGTTTATCAAAAGATTCTACGAAATTGAGCACCATGGTAACTAAACTTTAACATTATAATAAGTACCCCTGTTTTAACAAACATGCAACCAACATGTACAATACACGCAATCCAACGTGTACTAAACTCAAATATCATACGTCTGTTTTATAGTTCAGGCTAGGGTTTCTATACCTTGAATAGACGGGGATGTCAAGCCCTATGGATCCATATATAACTAACCGCACCCACCAGTTCTTATAACCGGCAGTTACTAGTTACCAAAGCTAAGGGATTTTTGGTTCAAAGTCGGTGTAGAATTCAGTATGTACTTGTGTCCATTGCATTTAAAATAAAGTGCGTGTATTCTCAGCCCAAAAATATAGATTGCAAAAGCAATTAAAAAGGGAGCAAATGAAACTCACCTTAGCAGCACATAAGGTCATTCACCGAAATGTGACCGAAACTTGGAATGCAAAATAACCGTAGATCTCAACCTAAAGAACATATGTTGGTCAATACATGTCTAACAAGCTAGGTCAGGTCATAGTGTATCACAATCCTAATGCTCGAGACCGACATGCGAAAGTAAACAAAAGTCATCTCAAAAGTTAACTTGACCCAATATGATCTTTAAATCTATACATGTTTATTAACATAGTATTAGTCTTGATAATTGAACGAATTTATAGTTTATCAAACTCAAAATATTACTTATTTCAGGAGTTATATTATATTTGAATTATCATGGCAATCAAAAATATTTTATTATTTCACATAGTTTTTTCAATACTTGTAGAATCGGATTATAGTGTTTATAAAGCTTTAAAGCATGATAAAACGGTCAACTTTGACAATTGTTCAACAAAACGAGACGTGCCTTATATAGAAATTCATTTATTCGATTAGTAATATCTAAAAATCCAAATTATCAATCTCATAGACAAGTTGTTTAAATATTAGTTTACAGTTTCAAACACAATTTCAATTAACGTCAAACATAATTCAGTTGACCACATCTTTTAATCCGTTCATCGAAATCACGCGATTTCTAAATGAAAAGTTATTAATTTTTTGATAACTTTCCAACGACATGCATATCATATACTTTATATCAGTAGCATATGTATCAAATTCGTGATTCATCATAAACTATCTAACGAGAAAATTAAAGCATAGAAGCATGTATAAACATATATACTCGAGCACTAGACCTGGATACACTATTAATGTATAAAAGATAAGATATGAATGCTCACGTATCAATATTGTGATTCAATATTGTAGGAAAGTACGTAGACGCAACGGAGATGATAAACACTAGGTTTGACTTGCGAATAATACCCATGAACATTACCCATAACCTCCATAGCTATAACCCATAATTTTCTTAGCTTTGACTCATTTGAAAACTCGGTTTGAAATCATTTGAGCAGTACTTCGTCATAGTATTTTATGTATAATACTAATAATAATAATATTAATACTACTGATAATAATAATAAGATTAATAATAATATTAATCTTAATAATAATAATAATAATAATAATAATAATAATGATAATAATAATAATAATAATAATAATAATAATATAAATATAAATATAATACAGAGTAATTTATGTGTGTTTGTATCGAAGCAGAAATGTGCGAGCTTTATAGATGTTTGCTGAGATTGATCCCCATGCGATCGCATGGGTTTCATGCCCATTTTCAATGCGATCGCATGGCCAGCTGGTACGCACCCAATATGTTTTGTTTTCTTGTTTGTCGACATATTATTCACTGTAGCAAATAGTGTAATGTAGCAAATAGTATTTTACTGTAGCAAATAGTGTTTTACTGTAGCAAAGTCGTTTTTACTGTAGCAAATAGTGTTTTACTGTAACAAATAGTGTTTTACTTGTTCATCTTAAACGTTTTAGTTAACTTATCTAAATATCAATCGAATCAATAAACGAATGTTACTATCGTTTACTAAATAACTTGAAATTATATATATGTATATATCTTTATTTAATATACATAAATTAGTTTTTAAATACACATTGCAAGTTATTTATGAATACTTAATATTCCAACTTATTATATATATATATATATATATATATATATATATATATATATATATATATATATATATATATATATATATATATATATATATTTACAAATAGATGTTCGTGAATCGTCGGTCAATAGTCAAAAGTTAACTGAATATATAACATTAGTTCAAAAATTTTGAGAATCAATATTACAGGCTTTTCTTATCGTGTCGAAAACATATAAAGATTAAGTTTAAATTTGGTCAGAAATTTCCGGGTCATCACAGTATCTACCCGTTAAATAAATTTCGTCCCGAAATTTGAGTGAGGTCGTCATGGCTAACAATAAAAATGTTTTTATGACGAATATGAGTGGATAAATTGAGTTTTATCATTATTTACTAATATAGATAAAACGATTCGATTATGTGAAGCGTACGAGTGAAGCTGTCACAAAAGGTTGAGATAGAGATTTAACTTTGGATGTAGTCACGGTGGATTTCCGAATTTCAAGGGATTTAGAGGAAAATCTTCGTAATAAGATTTGATTCTTCGGTAGTTAAGGAAATTAGGATCTTCTTTAGTTAAATGCAATAATCTTTTTCGATTGCTCTGTCGTATATTTTACTATAAATCTACTCCCTTCGTTTCCTTATTTACACATCTCACACTTTCTATTCTTTCTCCCTCAATTCATACTTTAAAGTATTCGTTAATATGCTCCATCCAGTTCTGGTTCTTGATATACTCCTAACTTTCATATCTGTCATTCTTCTTTTTCATCTACCGCTGGAAGAATCTATTTACTTCTACTATACTCTTGGTTTTATAGTGTTTTTAGCCCTCCCCTGTCTTTATATTGCTATATGTATCGATATATACGGTTTGTAATTTTTGGGTTGTTGTTGGGTTTTATATCTCCTCTTATATTTCGATATCTCTGCTTCTGTCTTTCTATAATCATTAACATCCACAGTTAACGCTCTTTCTTATTTGCTGCGATTTATACTCCCATTTCTATTTCGGAGCTTCATACTTTTGTTTTCTTCTTCCCGACTTCAAGTCAAGCGAATAATGGTTCAGAATTTGTAGGTATGGAGTTTCGAATGATCATAATATACAAATCAGAAACGAAAGGTAATAGCATGATTTGATTTGTTAAATTACCAGAATATCTGAAAAGACCGAATCATCAAGGAAAAAAATATTTTCTTGATATGTTTAGAGGTTAAATAGAATGAAAGAGTTATGTAACATGGTTCATGATGATGGTATAATCTGTGAACCTTTATCACGTTCCATTAGAAACTTAGCATGACTTACTATAATATAATCACGTTGATCAAGTGTCATTATATTATACTAACTCATGCTTCAATTCCCAATACTTCTTCCAAAACATTCATAATTTAAGTTCAAACTTTTTTAGAATTTAGAAACTAAAAGAGTTTCCATTCTGATGTAACACTGATATCGTGAAGAGATAAATGATTTCAGATAAGAATAGTTATGAAAATATCTTCAGAAATATCGAGGATATTTATAATGAAAGATACGATGATATCTTAGAATTTCTAAGATCGAAGGATGATGAAGAAGATTTTCCTGCAAAGGTTTAGAGTAAGGAGCAAGGTATTTGCTAAAGACTTCATTAGACACTGAATCATTTGGATTCTTTGAAGGCAGGTTTAGTCTTTGTGATTTGTCAACAGTCTCCTTCATAGTTTGCTCAATCCGTTTTTCAGTTCCAAATCTGAGCTTTTTCAACACACCACTCTTTATTATCAAACTTTTGGACATTAAGACCATTTACAGTTTTGCTGCTTCATCAGCATTCAAAGTTATCATAACTAAATCTTCGGTTACCAATCCGAGGTGTTTTCAAGAGTTCGAAGAGTTTGAATGAAGATTGTAATTGTCAAGATACATATGATGTTCTAGAATTTTGAATGATACAAATATTTTTCTGAGGTTTAGAAGTGATGTTCTAGCATAGTTTTGAAGTCAAAGTATAACTTTGAAAGATATAGGGTTCTAAGAGTGATATCTTCTGTTAAATCTTAACTTGGATTCGGATTTGTCAAAATCAGAATATGTAATCAAATTTGGGTGAGAATGGTTGTTTTGACTTCTATGAAAAAATGTATATCGTTGTGAAAGTAGTGAGTATAGTTTATGATTTGTTGAATCAGAATCGAAGAATGTAATATATTAATTGTGAATTTATATATCTTTCGGGTATTACCTACCGTTAAAAGTTTCAGAAGTAATATTTTGTACCAGAGAATTTTATTACAGTCTTTATGAAAATATATGTATGTATATTTTCTTCAGATGTAATACAGATTTAATGAGTTAATATCATATTAAGCTCGTTTGATTTTCGGCTGGATTAGAAATGAATAATCTCTAAAACATTAAAGATTTCATAATCTTCGCGGAGTATTTCACTAATGTAATCAATACTTCATTATTCATTTTTATTGATATTTTCTCAGTGAATCATGTTGGTGCTTATGGAATTCTTGCTAACTTCGCAAGGTACATGATGTTTTCTGGAAAGTTTCAAATACATCGAAAATGAAAGTGTAAAATCAAACATGTATTTGAATAATACACTTGATTTATTATGAAATGGAATCTATTAAGTCGAAGTAGAGATTATAGTTAACGATTGTTAAGTCATTAATGAAGGATGTACATCATAGCATATTAATAACATGAACTAACCGAGTAGTTAAGATTCACACGTAATAACTTAGTACGAAAAGATTTATTTTGATCTCAAAATTCATATATATATATATATATATATATATATATATATATATATATATATATATATATATATATATATATATATATATAATATACATATAATTTCTTCAGAGGGAATGAGTTAATACTTCATAACTCGTTGATACGATATACGCGTTGTTGAGTAGTGTTGATGTTTGCGGTGATTATGGATCTGGAGGAGCTTGTGATGTTGTAGATGCTGCTGATGCTGACGGTACTGACAGTGCTGGTGATACTGACGGTACTGTTGATGCTACTGGTAAAACAGATCTAGCTTCTAAATCGTGCATCATTCCGATAAGGGTTTTATTTCATCATTTCTATTCGCTCACTCATCTGGTTTACAATTAGAACTAGGATAAGTAATCTCTAAAACTTTTAGAAACTACATATTCTCTGCAGAATATTTCTTCGATGAAGTTATGAATCAATACTTCATCGTTTGTTGTTGTTGGTATTTCTTGGTATCTATGGTGCGTATGACGTTGATGCTCGTGGAACATCTTGTGATGTTGAATCATGGGATGTGGATGTTGTTGATGGTGGTAATGGTACTGTTGGTACTGATGATGGTGGTACTGTTGATGCCGGTGATACTACTGGTGCTTGTAATCTTTGCACCATATTCTCCAAAGCCACTACCTGAGAGCGAAGCTCGTTGACTTCTTCTACTACATCGGGATGATTGGCGGTTCGGACGAGCGGATGAATAAGATCCAGAATTTGAGATAGTATATAATCATGACGAGATACTCTGGAAATGAGAGAGAAAATGGTATTACGAACAGGTTCGCCGGTAAGTGCTTCAGGTTCTTCGCCAAGAGGGGAATGTGGTGGATGGAACGGATCACTTTCTTCTTGTCTCCAATGACTAAGTAGGCTACGAACCCATCCCCAATTCATTCAGAATAGGTGATGGCTGATTGGTTGATCCATTCCGGTTACACTGTCTTCGGAGTTCAGGTGAATATCCATATCGGAATAGCTGTCGGAGTTTAAGGAATATGAACTAGATACGAGATCCATATAATTAGAGAGATGATTTTTGATATGAAATAGATTACAGAATTTAGATTGGTACTCTTCAATACATAATTTACATATGTATATATAATACCAAAATTCCATAAATCACGGAGGAATTTTCGAAAGATGTCAAGCAAAGTTTACAGTAATAGATATGCTAAGATATGAATTTGTCTGTACA
This sequence comes from Rutidosis leptorrhynchoides, assembly GCF_046630445.1. Classification (NCBI taxonomy): domain Eukaryota; kingdom Viridiplantae; phylum Streptophyta; class Magnoliopsida; order Asterales; family Asteraceae; genus Rutidosis; species Rutidosis leptorrhynchoides. The sequence goes on from NC_092335.1 coordinate 214,282,076, forward strand.
ATATGTATGTAATAAATGCAGGAAACGTGTCTAGATATAAGAATGATAAGAATGTAATTTCCTGACAAGAAATGATAAGTAAAACTCGGTAAAAACAGATACGGTCATAGTCCAGACTCACTAATGCATCCTAACAATACCAGTTAAACACACTAATGCAAATTCTGGTTCCCTATGACCTCAAGCTCTGATACCAACTGTGATGACCCGTCTAAATCCATTTGGATGAATACATCATTCATTGATTTCATAGTAAGGTTTTGACCTCTATATGATACGTTTTATAAACATTGCATTCTTTTGAAAAGGCACACCATAAATGAATATCTAATTCCAAGGTCTTTGACAACTGATAATTTCTACATATAGACAATCACCGTAAATAATAGTTTACAATACTACATCTGTTGATAATGCAGTCAAAATAAGATACATGGTGATGATTTATTGAATGCAAAGTTTTCTCGAATAAAGCATGTATGACTCCATGCACATAGCTGGTATAACGTATAAGCAAATAGTGGAAGACTTCTAGGAACCTGAGAATAAACATGCTTAAAAGTGTCAACACAAAGGTTGGTGAGTTCATAGTTTTAATGTTGCGCATAATCTGTATATAAAGGTGGATCACAAGATTTTAGTTGTTTCATCCGAAATGTTTATCAAAAGTTTCTACGAAATTGAGCACCCTGGTAACTAAACTTTAACGTTATAATAAGTACCTCTGTTTTAACATACAACATGTACAATACACGCAATCCAACGTGTACTAAAGTCAAATAGCATACGTCTATTTTATAGTTCAGGCTAGGGTTTCTATACCTGGAACAGACGGGGATGTCAAGCTCTATGGATCCATATATAACTACGTGCGCCCACCAGTTCTTATAACCGGCAGTTACTAGTTACCAAAGCTAAGGGATTTTCGGTTCAAACTCGGTGTAGAATTTAGTATGTACTTGTGTCCATTGCGTTTAAAATAAAGTGCATGTATTCTCTGCCCAAAAATATAGATTGCAAAAGCAATTAAAAAGGGAGCAAATGAAACTCACCTTAGCAGCACATAAGGTCATTCACCGAAATGTGACCGAAACTTGGAATGCAAAATAACCGTAGATCTCAACCTAGAGAACATATGTTGGTCAATACATGTCTAACAAGCTAGGTCAGGTCATAGTGTATCACAATCCTAATGCTCGAGACCGACATGCAAAAGTAAACAAAAGTCATCTCAAAAGTCAACTTGACCCAATATGATCTTTAAATCTATACATGTTTATTAACATATATATATATATATATATATATATATATATATATATATATATATATATATTAATATAAGTCTTGATAATTGAACGAATTTATAGTTTATCAAACTCAAAATATTACTTATTTAAGGAGTTATATTATATTTGAATTTTCATGGCAATCGAAAATATTTTATTATTTCACATAGTTTTTTCAATACTTCTAGAATCAGATTATAGTGTTTATAAAGCTTTAAAACATGATAAAACGGTCAACTTTGACAATTGTTCAACAAAACGAGACGTGCCTTATATAGAAATTCATTTATTCGTTTAGTAATATCTAAAAATCCAATTTATCAATCTCATAGACAAGTTGTTTAAATATTAGTTTACAGTTTCAAACACAATTTCAATTAACGTCAAACATAATTCAGTTGACCATATCTTTTAATCCGTTCATCGAAATCACACGATTTCTAAATGAAAAGTTATTAATTTTTCGATAGCTTTCCAACGACATGCATATGATATACTTTATATCAGTAGCATATGTATCAAATTCGTCATTCATCATAAACTATCTAACGACAAAATTAAAGCATACAAGCATGCATAAACATATATACTCGAGCACTAGACCTGGATACACTATTAATATATAAAAGATAAGATATGAATGATCACGTATCAATATTGTGATTCAATATTGTAGGAAACTACATAGACACAATGGAGATGATAAACACTAGGTTTGACTTGCGAACAATACCCATGAACATTACCCGTAACCTTCATAGCTATAACCCATAGTTTCCTTAGCTTTGACTCATTTGAAAACTCGGTTTGAAATCATTTGAGCAGTACTTCGTCGTAGTATTTTATGTATAATACTAATAATAATAATATTAATATTAATACTACTGATAATAATAATAAGATTAATAATAATATTAATCTTAATAATAATAATAATAATAATAATAATAATAATAATAATAATAATAATAATAATAATAATAATAATAATAATAATAATAATAATAATAATATAAATATAAATATAATACTGAGTAATTTATGTGTGTATGTGTGTTGAAGCAGAAATGTGCGAGCTTTATTGATGTTTGCTGAGATTGATCCCCATACGATCGCATGGGTTTCATGCCCATTTGCCATGCGATCGCATGGCCAGCTGGTACGCACCCAATATGTTTTGTTTTCTTGTTTGTCGACATATTATTCACTGTAGCAAATAGTGTACGGTAGCAAATAGCATTTACCGTAGCAAAGTCGTTTTACTGTAGCAAATAGTGTTTTACTGTAGCAAAGTCATTTTTTATCGTAGTAAATAGTGTTTTACTGTAGCAAAGTCGTTTTTACTGTAGCAAATAGTATTTTACTGTAACAAATAGTGTTTTACTAGATCATCTTAAACATTTTAGTTAACTTATCTAAATATCAATCGAATCAATAAACGAATGTTACTATCGTTTACTAAATAACTTGAAATTATATATATGTATATATCTTTATTTAATATTGTAACAACCCAAACCAAACCGCGACCAGAATACAAAATAAAAAAAAAATTGCTGTACAGAGAAGTGGCGCGGCGCGCCAGGATGGCAGCACGGCGCGCCATTCGGGCCTGTCCGGAAAGTTTCAAAATGCGAAAAAGATCGACCAGTTCCCGACATTTTTAGACGACACGCTTTTAACCACACATTCAAATATGTAAAACTAACACAATATAAACGTAAAATAAGTTTTACAAAGCGGGGCTCACTTCGGCCGTTTTACGAGTTTAATACAAAATATGTGTTTCGACCGCCAAAAAGTTTAAGTACCAAACTATACTACGAGCATGGCGTTTGGGATTAAACTACCCAAGTCTCGGTCAAATTCCAAGAACTAACACTTCCAAAAAGCGTCCCCTAATCAACAAGCGGGATCTCTAATCCATGATAATGCCCTTACCCTTGTCCACAACCGAACCTATAAAATAGTAAACAACGAGAGGGTAAGCAAAGCTTAGTGAATGCAATAATTATACGAATACATATATAATTATACCTACTTGCATACACTTACACAAACCGCAAACATGCTAACAAACACAATTAGCTTATCATCGCAATAACAAGCTATAAACCTCCAATACCACAAGCTAGCATAACAACCGCATATAAATATAACTCGAATAATATAATATGCTTAACACATAAATAACCATGGTTAACCAATAGTACAAGGGAACGGCGCTCGCGAAAACGCCATCGGTGTTCACAACATCCGTTAGGGCACTTAACACCTCGCACCACTAACCCCTAGGGTGGCACCTTAACACCTCGGCACATCACCCCGAGTGGCATCTTAACACCTCGATGCATCACTCATTAATTTACAGAGTGGTGTCTTAACACCTCGACACTACACTCCTAGGTGGCATCTTAACACCTCGATGCTACACCCGAGTGGCATCTTAACACCTCGATGCTACACTCTTCACGTGAAACATGGTGTCTTAGCACCTCGACACTACACATTTCACGCTACAACAAATAGATACATTATATACATACGCATATAATTATTCCACTCACCTCAAAGTCTTGTGAAAAGATACCCGAGCTTGCGAAACCTCAAAGTAACGTACCTATCACATTATACATATAATCAAACGCAAACTCAAGTCGGTCAACCAAACCCTTTCACCATTCTAAGCCATTTTGACCCAAGGTGCAATTTCAACCCATTTGTACCCTTAACCCTAAATTGGGTCAACACACACCAAAACCCTAATCATTCGTCAAGATGGGTTTAAAACACACTTAGGTCACAAGGCTAACTCGTTTTCATACTTGCTAGGCCGCTTAGGTCATTAAAGACTCATTTGACCCATTTCAAAGTCAACACACCCATTTGGGTCATCCATACCCAATAACACCCCTTTACATATCATTAAAGTGTTCTAGTACTTTAACTAACCAATTAAGTTCATAATCATCAATCTAACACTTGAAAACCCTAGTTAGTCATCTTTGAGTCTTCATGACCCAAATTCATCCAAAAACACCCCATTCACCCACAAATGGGTTTTAAGTTCATCATTACCCCTAACTCTAACCGTTTCACAAATTAAACAAGGAAATCAAGATTAGAGCATACCACTATGATCAAAACGTAGCTAGAGGAAAGATGAACAACTTTAATACCCGCACTTTGATCCGAAATCGCCTCCTTCTTCCTTGATTCAAGCTTTCCCTCACTAAGAATCTCTCTCTCTAGAAACTAAATTGGAAGAAGTGAAGTAGATGAAAATGGAGTTATGAGGCTCCCCAAAACTGATCTAGGGCCTTAAGGTCGGCCCTCAAGTGAATTTACCCAATTGCCCTCAAAATATCTAATTAAAAACAAAGTGAGCTGTCAGCACGTAATGGCGCGGCGCGCCATAAGTCCGCGCGGCGTGCCAAATGCCCAGTTCAGCTTCTTTTGCCTTTTAATTAAATACAACCTAAACCCCACAACTTGAATAACTTATACACACATAAGTACAATAAAATATTCGGGTCTTACAACTCTCCCCCACTTAGATTGGAACACGTCCTCGTGATCCGCACCAAATACTAGAAGTTAAGCACTCTACCTTGAATATTTCCGTCTCCAATGCGGAATTACACTTGGAGCAATCACTCATCCGGGTTCTCACTTCGTACACTAACGCATCATAATACAACAACCGTACTTCACACTTCCATTCGATCAAAATTCTCACCACTCACTCGGAAATACACCGTGAAAACATCATAATATATCTTTCCAAAAGCCATAGCACTCCATCATTTCACGATATCGGGTAATCAACCTACGAGACCCAATAACTACAACTGTTTGCTCTTACGCCGAGTATCCAAACTCGTACCCTACACTCCACAATCGTCCTAAAAGTAGTACAATCCACCGACAATCATTGTCGTCACGCCTATCAATCATGGAATATTCGGGAATCATCCCGACACTTTTCGAAAATCTCTCGTATCCTTCTATCGGGAACTTCGCCATACCATCTCACGTCGCTAACTACCTTCGCAATTAACTCCAAAGTCCAACTTGGGACTTTTTCGAAGATCATCGAAGCTTTCCTTTCCTAAATGAGCGACACCCGTTCGCTCATCACGTCTACTAGATAGGAACTTTTCCGCATTCTCCGGCGTTGGTCATACTAAATAATCCTTCCAAGGACTCGCTATAAGATATTCGAACCTCGGTCTTTCAAATCATTTGAGTGTCAACGATCGCTAAACATCACACTATACCACCGCTGTAAATTCGAGTTTCTCACCTGTACCCAAAATCAAAGCAATCACATCATCCGGGTCAAAAGTTACACTAGTAGGTATAAGGAGGCACCTGGCATTGTGTTATCCAACTCCGATTACTAACACCGAGTCTCCCAGACTCGACCCTTACGGGGTCTACTCCTGATGTCACACGTCACCTAACTACACGCGGTCACACAAATCTAACGAACCTTACGGCTCGACACCCATGACTTCCTAGCGGCACCTGCTAGTCACTATCCACCTAGGCCGCATAGCTAGTCTACTTATATTCCATCTCAACACTAAGGAGGCGCTTGTAACACCAAGGCTTACACCTTTCCAACTTGGTCCTAACCATTAACCCGGTTACCTACATACATACGGATAGTTAACCACCAAGACTCTACTCGCACACGAACGCGATTAACGGAAATGCCTCTAGAACGGCACACCGCGTACACCCCCAAAATCATAAAAGAAAAGAGTGGCTGTCAAGAGCGTACAACACTCGCCACACAATCACAAAACCGCCATTGAAATCGAATCATCAATTAATCATTAATTCGAAGATTATTCCAATAACTAAATACACACTTGCACGCATTCAGAAACGGGCAATACACACAACATCCGAAGTCTATAATGATCACTTAGAATACGCGAAGTCGTCACGTATTCTTCCAACTTCTCTAGGAAATCATTCTCTAAGAGTCAACATTAATAACCAAATTGTCACCCGCAATTTACTAAAGTCCACAATTCCGAGCACAAAGTTTGCTCAATCCCTTATATCGGGAAGAACTTAACCGATCTCGTGCCAAGATATCAATCCCCTAGCGTACCCTTACCAAGTACAATGCTAAAAACCACCAAGTCTCAACCTAATGTCAACAACCCAAAAGATGAAGGCCAAGTAAAAATGAATCCTTACGGATAACACCTTCCACCTAACACCCCTCTTAGTACACATACACGGCTAATACGCATCTACCGCAAGTATTTGATCAGAACACGGCTATTGTATCACTAGTCACACAACATGGTCCTCCTGACCGAACCACCGGCGTATACAACCAGTAGTTTTCAATACTAACAATAAGAAGGTTATTCAATACAAAACTCAAGGTGTACAAAAACAGCTATCGTGATATATCCGTAGTGCGCAAAAACGGCTATTGCAACACTACCAACAATATGTGAGTGAAACACGGCTACCGCACTATTAATACCAATGTGTGAGTAAAACCGACTATTACTCACAACCATGTGCACAAAACGGCTATGTGCACAATTCCTACGGGTAATTAAAATCGTAAATATACAAGTAACGGTTCTTCCCGAGAGCCGCTTGCCATCCATCACAACCAAGGGTGGTAACGAAGAGTTAATCCTTCCGAATATCCTTCATCACCTATCACAAGTCAAACGCAGAGATGACCCCAAATAAACACATATATCTAATTTCCTCGTAGTACACAAAATGGCTATTTTGTGACTACTACCCAAAGTATACGAAAATGAGGCATCGTACCCTTTCTCAAATCCCATTACGCTTCCTCGATAGGAATATAAATCCTAATAAAGTCGACACAATTTCTTTGATGTAACACTACCAACTTCCCAACGTAGAACCTCGTTCCTAAATCAAATCGTCAAAGATTACAAAGTCAAACGATTTCGCCATTTACCGTCGTACACGACCATACTTGGTGTCGGTCCCTCTTCCTGAATTCTCGAGAGCTCAATTCGATAATAATAAATACTAACATCTACCGTCACCCGATTGCACCACTAAAGTGATGACACAATGTCAACATAACACGTATCCTTTTAGAACGAAATTACCGCTACCCGCAAGGTAGACTTTTCCAACTATCAAATCCTTTCTACCCGTTACCACTACGAAAGCATCCGGTCAACGATACACACATGCTCTCAAGGGTTTCACTCACTTCACTACAAACACGAACACACGCTCACAACCTAACGCCAAAGTTTGTTCTCATGGCTTAGTGGATTCATTTACCCTATCACTAAGAAATGCTTGGTTGCACCAAGTCTTACACCCTCGTCCGTCAATACAAATGTCAACATAGGGTGTTTCCATTAGGAATGTCACCCGCATCAATACTACGTATTACCACTATGCATTCGTCCCCAGGGCGCATTTCCACGAGTCAACGACTCAGGCGCTACCTTGGTGCACTATCATCAAAACCATCAACAAACCGAATCTTCACCGAGTTCACTTGAGTCTAAATAGATCTCGAAGCAAAGTTTAAGTCCCTAATACATACACGAATCCATCGGCATAAATAAACAATAATAAGGCATATTTGTACCAAAGACAAAAATACCTGAAACATCATCATTGGACCCTTGCGCTCCACTGATCATCAGATAGTCACACTCTAACCTCCTAACCCGATCTACAAACGATCCAGAACACTCCGACTTACTGTGTCCCTTCTTTTGGCAAATAAAGCACTTGATCGTGCTTAAAGGTACACTCATACAATCCCGTGCAAAATGACCTCATCCTCCACACCGAAAGCACGTAGGCCCATAACCTGTCTTACTCCTCTTCTTCACTTTTTCAACACCTCCGGGCGTACTTCTCGCCCTTTTACTAGGAGCACCTCTTGATTCTAACTTTCTCTTACCCAAAGAGTGATCAGCAAATTTTGAAGCATGAGATTCAATCCCCATAGTTGCTCCTTCGTCACCGTCACCTTGAGGTTTAGGAAACCTCTTTTCTAACTCTTCCTTCACGACCTTAGGCACTCGGTCTCGAACCATCTCGGTCACTATTCCCTCAAACGACTCTTGGAGAACTTGCTTAACCTTGTTGGCGAAAATCAAGAAATAGCGTTCGAACTCCGCCTCAATCCTTAATGTTAACTCATCCTTCCCATCATGAATAGGCGCGTCCGTTCCGGTTCCATCTTCCGTCTTCATTCTAAAGAATGCATATAGATTAAACAACGAAACGAAAAGGAACGACATACATATACCACACCGCCCCATCTTGGTTGATACTCGTCGTACATTGCTTGTTTGACACGTCTTGAACCCGTAACAATGGTAGCTAATCATTGTTACGCGAGCACGTCGCATTAACTTGCTAGTACAACGTCTATCTCGCTTGATGATTGCTAAAACAACACAAAACGATTAGTGCAAGGTTAGTTCACATAGACCTAAGCACTAACCAAATCCCCGGTCCGACACGTCTCCTACAAGTCCCGCAAAAAGCGCATACACATTAAAGTCTAAGTCTAGGCACCTATCTCAAGTCGCCTAAATCCCTTAGACCATGCTCTGATACCACTTGTAACAACCCAAACCAAACCGCGACCAGAATACAAAATAAAAAAAAAATTTGCTGTACAGAGAAGTGGCGCGGCGTGCCAGGATGGCCGCGCGGCGCGCCATTCGCGCCTGTCCGGAAAGTTTCAAAATACGAAAAAGATCGACCAGTTCCCGACATTTTTAGACGACACGCTTTTAACCACACATTCAAATATGTAAAACTAACACAATTCAAACGTAAAATAAGTTTTACAAAGCAGGGCCCACTTCGGCCGTTTTACGAGTTTAATACAAAATATGTGTTTCGACCGCCAAAAAGTTTAAGTACCAAACTACACTACGAGCATGGAGTTTGGGATTAAACTACCCAAGTCTCGGTCAAACTCCAAGAACTAACACTTCCAAAAAGCGTCCCCTAATCAACAAGCGGGATCTCTAATCCATGATAATGCCCTTACCCTTGTCCACAACCGAACCTATAAAAATAGTAAACAATAAGAGGGTAAGCAAAGCTTAGTGAATGCAATAATTATACGAATACATATATAATTATACCTACTTGCATACACTTACACAAACCGCAAACATGCTAACAAACACAATTAGCTTATCGTCGCAATAACAAGCTATAAACCTCCAATACCACAAGCTAGCATAACAACCGCATATAAATATAACTCGAATAATATAATATGCTTACCACACAAATAACCATGGTTAACCAATAGTACAAGGGAACGGCGCTCGCGAAAACGCCATCGGTGTTCACAACATCCGTTAGGGAACTTAACACCTCGCACCACTAACCCCTAGGGTGGCACCTTAACACCTCGGCACATCACCACGAGTGGCATCTTAACACCTCGATGCATCACTCATTAATTTACGGAGTGGTGTCTTAACACCTCGACACTACACTCCTAGGTGGCATCTTAACACCTCGATGCTACACCCGAGTGGCATCTTAACACCTTGATGCTACACTCTTCACGTGAAACATGGTGTCTTAGCACCTCGACACTACACATTTCACGCTACAACAAATAGATACATTATATACATACACATATAATTATTCCACTCACCTCAAAGTCTTGTGAAAAGATACCCGAGCTTGCGAAACCTCAAAGTAACGTACCTATCACATTATACATATAATCAAACGCAAACTCAAGTCGGTCAACCAAACCCTTTCACCATTCTAAGCCATTTTGACCCAAAGTGCAATTTTAACCCATTTGCACCCTTAACCCTAAATTGGGTCAACACACACCAAAACCCTAATCATTCGTCAAGATGGGTTTAAAACACACTTAGGTCACAAGGCTAACTCGTTTTCATACTTGCTAGGCCGCTTAGGTCATTAAAGACTCATTTGACCCATTTCAAAGTCAACACACCCATTCGGGTCATCCATACCTAATAACACCCATTTACATATCATTAAAGTGTTCTAGTACTTTAACTAACCAATTAAGTTCATAATCATCAATCTAACACTTGAAAACCCTAGTTAGTCATCTTTGAGTCTTCATGACCCAAATTCATCCAAAAACACCCCATTCACCCACAAATGGGTTTTAAGTTCATCATTAACCCTAACTCTAACCCTTTCACAAATTAAACAAGGAAATAAAGATTAGAGCATACCACTATGATCAAAATGTAGCTAGAGGAAAGATGAACAACTTTAATACCCGCACTTTGATCCGAAATCGCCTCCTTCTTCCTTGATTCAAGCTTTCCCTCACTAAGAATCTCTCTCTCTCTAGAAACTAAATTGGAAGAAGTGAAGTAGATGAAAATGGAGTTATGAGGCTCCCCAAAACTGATCTAGGGCCTTAAGGTCGGCCCTCAAGTGAATTTATCCAATTGCCCTCAAAATATCTAATTAAAAACAAAGTGAGCTGTCAGCCCGTAATGGCGCGGTGCGCCATAAGGCCGCGCGGCACGCCAAATGCCCAGTTCAGCTTCTTTTGCCTTTTAATTAAATACAACCTAAACCCCACAACTTGAATAACTTATACACACATAAGTACAATAAAATATTCGGGTCTTACAACTCTCCCCCACTTAGATTGGATCGCGTCCTCGTGATCCGCACCAAATACTAGAAGTTAAGCACTCTACCTTGAACATTTTCATCTCCAATGCGGAATTACACTTGTAGCAATCACTCATCCAGGTTCTCACTTCGTACACTAACGCATCATAATACAACAACCGTACTTCACACTTCCATTCGATCAAAACTCTCACCACTCACTCGAAAATACACCGTGAAAACATCATAATATATCTTTCCAAAAGCCATAGCACTCCATCATTTCACGATATTACAGACTTTGCTGAATATATAACATTAGTTCAAAAATTTTGAGAATCAATATTACAGACTTTGCTTATCGTGTCGGAAACATATAAAGATTAAGTTTAAATTTGGTCGGAAATTTATGGGTCGTCACAATGATAAACTAATGATCTCACCAACCTTTTGGTTGACACTTGAAAGCATGTTTATTCTCAGGTATTAAAGAAATTTTCCGTTGTGCATTTGCTCGTTTTAAAGATATTATTTGGAGTCATTTATGGCATATTTCAAAAGACGTTGCATTCAACTCGTTGAGTTCAATAAAGATTATTATTAAGAAAATGACAGATTAGGTCATTTATAGTTTGGATATTATGAAATGGTATGCATGCCTGTCAACTTTCGATGTAATGAAAGGTTGTCTTTTAAAAACGAATGCAATCTTTGTAAAATGTATCATATAGAGGTCAAATACCTCGCAATGTAACCATATGTTATTGTATTCGTCCTTATGGATTATGACGGGTCATCTCAAAGTTTGCTCCATGATGACCTCCAGTTGGTCCGTGGTGACATTGGTGAAGAATCCCTGCTGCTTGTTTCTCATCTACGCACCTCCTGATTATTTGATCAGGGCAAATTCTGAACAGGTACAGATCTTCCCATTAGTACTTAGCGTCCCTGAAGAACTTCCTTCTTGGGGATGTGCTCATTCCTTTCTGTACTACTCCAGCAATTATGTAGTTGGATATGTCAGCGTACCAAGGAGTATCCGTGAATTGTGATCCTATGTTAGCTTGTCCTAAGCTCATAATCTATTCTTTCGAAAAATTGTCTCTGATATCCTGTTCAGCAAGTTGTTCCATCACTGGGTTCTCCAAATGACTAAGATGATCTGCTGTGACGTTCTCAGCTCCTTTCTTATCTTTGATTTCAATATCGAATTCTTGAAGGATTAAGATCCATCGTAGGAGTCTTGGTTTAGTATCTTGCTTAGTGAATAGATATTTTAGGGCAGAATGATCTGTATAAACCGTAGTTTTGGACAGGATCAGATAGGAATGGAATTTGTCGAAGGCAAAAACTACTGCTAGCAGCTCCTTTTCCGTGGTGGTGTAATTCTCTTGAGCTCCGGTTTATGTTTTGCTAGCGTAATAGATTAGATGAAAGTACTTATCTTTTCGTTGTTCGAGTACAACTCCAACTGCGAAGTCACTTGCATTACACATGATTTCAAATGGTAAACTCCAATCAGGAGCTATCATGCTGGGTGCATGTGTGAGTTATTCTTTCAGATAATTGAATGCTCTAACACATTCTTCATTAAAGACAAACAGAACTTCCTTCCGAGGAGATGATTAATAGGTCACGTGACCTTTGAAATTTTTTTAATAAAACGTCAGTAAAAACTGGCGTGTCCAAGGAAATTCCTTACCGCTTTTACTGTGGTAGGTTCTGGAAGTTTAGCTATGTCCTAAAACTATTCCTTCTTTTAGCAAGAAGTGAAATTTCTCCCAATTTAGAACTAAATTCGTATCTTCATACCGGGTGAGCATCTTGTCAAGGTTAGAAAGGCACGAATAAGTCATCCATGAAGACTTCCATACAACGTTCAATCATGTCGTGGAATATTGCTACCATGCATCACTGAAATGTAGCAGGTGCATTGCATAGCCCAAAGGGCATGCATCGATAGGCAAATGTTCCAAAAGGACAGGTGAAGGTTGTCTTTTCTTGGTCCTTTGGATCGAGAGAAATTTGAAAGTAGCCAGAAAAACTGTCAAGGAAACAACAGAACTCATTTCCTGATAAACATTCCAACATTTGATCGATTAATGGTAATGGAAAATGATCTTTCCAGGTTGCATCGTTTAGTTTATGATAATCTATGAAAACCCTCCAAATGGTGACCTCTCGTGTTGGAATAAGTTCATTATTCTCATTTTGAATTACGGTCATTCCTCCCTTCTTGGGTACCACTTGAACAGGACTGACCCATGGCAAATCAAAAATAGGATAGATCAGACCGACGTCCAGAAGTTTGATAACTTCTTTCTTGACGACTTCTTGAATTAGTGGATTGACCCTTCTTTGCCTCTGAACTGATGGTTTGAAATCGTCTTCCATGAAGATCTTGTGGGTGCAATAGTTGGGACTGATTCCTTTTATGTCAGAAATCTTTCAAGCAATTGCGTTCTTATGTGATTTCAGAACCTGAATCAACTTCACCTTCTCGTGTGGCGTGAGGTCGTTTGAAATGATTACTAGGAGTTGCAATTCTCCTTCTAAGAATGCATACTCCAGATGCTCAGGTAACTTCTTCAATTCCAATTTTGGAGGTTCCTCGATAGATGGTTTCATTCTAGCTATCTCCTTTCTATCTAACGAGTCATATCTCTCCCAGAATTTTGATTCTTCTTCTTTAATAGCGGTCACTGATGCTATCTGTTCTTTGATCCTAGAAATTGTCCTTCTTAATGCTTCCTCTTCAGAAACATCTTCTTTAGTTTCGAAGGTTAGTTCGGGAATTTTAACACAGTCTTCTTTCAACTGTGGCTCCTGAAATACCGGAATGAAATCTGTTTCTTCATTCGGTCTTCTCCTTAACAGTGGTAGGGGAAGGCCTTGACCTAGAATGGTCTGCCAAGTATGAGTGGGACCTTCGTGTCTTCCTCAATATCCATAATGACGAAATCAACGGGGAATGCGAATATATCCACTCTGACTAGGACATCTTCAGCTATTCCTCGAGGAATCTTAACTAATCTATCTGCGAGTTGGATAGTCATTCTGGTAGGCCTTAAGTCATTTAATCCTAGCTTTTTGAATATTGAATAGGGCATTAGGTTTACACTGGCTCCTAAGTCTGCTAACGCATTGCTAATTTGGACATCTTGTAGGTAGCAAGGTACCATAAATCATCATGTATCTCCTAACTTAGGTGGAATACCATGTTGTAACACTAATGAACATTCTTCACTTAAGGGTAAGCTAACTATCTCTCTTAATCTTTCTTTGTTTGAAAGCAGTTCTTTAAAAAATTTAGCGCAATTTGACATTTCTACTAAAGCATCTACTAGTCGTACATTCAAATGCAGATTCTTAATAATATCCCAGTATTTAGCGAATTGCACTTCTTGTTTTTCCTTCCTAAGCCTACCTGGGAAAGGTATGCGGGCTCTCGGAATAATTTCCAGGCCTTTAGGAGAGATAGGTTCTGGTGGATTGACAACTGGGTCAATTGGCACAGATTACGTATCTAAAAAATCTTGTATGGGTACATTAACAGTTGTTTCCTTCCCACCTCTAGTGACTACTAGGGCATCAAACTCACTACACTCTATTTCAACTTTAGTGGTTAATCGTTTAAGTGTAACCTGAAAATTGGTTATTAATTCTTCAAAAATCTTTATTAAAGTATCAAACTTATTTTGGCATTCTATGACTTGAAGGTTTATCGTGTATTGCTTTTTCATAAATTCAACTAAAAGTTTCCTTAGAGTGGAGAGTAGTTTGGTGATGTGGTAGCGGAGTGGTATAAAATAGTTTTAAATTTTTTTTTTTGCAGGAAATACTATTAAATACGATACAATTTTACACAAGATATTTATTTATTTAGAGAACGGATATACTTAAACCTTGCTACAACACTTATAGGCAGTGTACCTAATCGTACAGTAGTGTAATTTTTAGTAAGTCCGGTTCGTTCCACAGGGAATCTTTTTTAAACAAAGCTCAACGCTATATTAGTTTACTTTTATAAAAATACAAACATATATATAAGTAATATTATTATTATAAAGGGGGGTTTTTACCGTTTAAAGACCGGTTTGTCGATTTTAAAACTTTAGTCGCAGTTAAAACCAAATGTAAAATAATAAATAAATACAAGACTTCATTTTAAGCGTAAAGTAAATAACGATAATGAAATTGCGAATAATAAAAGTGCGATAAAATAAACTTGCGATAATTAAAAAGGACGATAATTAAAAGTGCAATTAAATATAAAATAAAGGAAATTAAATATGAAATAAAAGAATTATGCTTATTTAAACTTCCGTAATCATGATGTTTGACGTGTTGATTTTAGTTTTATGCCCATGGGTTAATTGTCCTTTGTCCTGGATTATTTAATATGTCCGTCTGATTTTTATCCATAACAGTCCATCAGTCATAAATATAAAGTGCAAGTGTCCTTGTCAAATTATTCTTATACCCGAAGTTAAATATTCCAACTAATTGGGGATTTAAACTGTAACAAGATTTTAATACTTTGTTTAATAATTACACCAGGTTGTCGACTGAGTGTAACCCAAGGTTTTAATATTTTGTTATCAATTATACCAAGTGTCCTTTGTACATAATTTCACCCCTGTTTTAATTATTCTAGTGGCTATTAATCCATTCTCGTGTCCGGTTAAATGAACGATTATTCGTACATATAAATACCCCGCCCATCGTGTCCGATTGAGTGTATATGGTAATTTATAGTAACGCCCAATTGTAAATCTTTATATTAACATTAACAAACTATCATTTAGTTAAACAAATATAAAGCCCATTAATATCTCATAGTCTAATTTCCACAAGTGTCGTTCTTTTGTCCAAACCCCAATTATGGTACAAAGCCCAATTACCCAATTTTAGTAATTAGCCCAACATCATGATTACTTCGTTTTAAATAAGCATAATAATAACTTAGCTACGAGACATTAATGTAAAAAGGTTGAACATAACTTACAATGATTAAAAATAGCGTAGCGTTACACAGACAGAATTTCAACTTACACCCTTACAACATTCGCTAACATACCCTTATTATTAGAATTATAATTAAAATTAAAATATAAAATATAAATATATATATATATATTTTACGTATGAGGAGAAGAAGAAAAAGATAATTATTTGCGATCAGAATTCGGTTGCTTTTATAGGGATTTTTGACTTTTGGGGCTCCGCGACTCGCGGCATTTTTGCCTTCAAACTCCGCGAGTCGCGGAGTTTGAAATTACAGCTCATATCAGTTTGGAGTCTTTCTTGCCGACGGTTTTTATTATTTATTATAATATATAAATAATTATAAGAATTATTTAAATATTATATTATATTTATGTGCATAGTTGACTTGTAATTTTTAGTCCGTTGAGTCGAGCGTTGACTCTGGTCCCGGTTCCGGATTTTCGAACGTCCTTGCGTACAATTTTATATTTTGTACTTTGCGTTTTGAATCTTGTACTCTTGTAATTTCGAGACGTTTCTTATCAATAATTGGAACCTCTTTGATTGTCTTTTGTACTTTTGAGCTTTTTGGTCGTTTGCATCTTCAATTCGTCGAATCTGTCTTTTGTCTTCACCTTTTATTATTTAAACGAATATCACTTGTAAATAGAACAATTGCAACTAAAAGCTTGTCTTTCTTGAGGAATAATGCTATGAAATATATGTTCGTTTTTAGCATTATCAAATATTCCCACACTTGAGCGTTGCTTGTCCTCAAGCAATATCGTCTTGAAATACTAGAATCACTTCTTTATTCTTCACACTTTGTACATCAGTGATTTCTATACGGCGGTATAAACAATGGTAGTAACGATATGGTTTACAGTTCCACATGACTATAAAAATTTAGATCCATTAAGGAAATTGGATCTTTATGAAAACATTTGATCTTTTGAAAATTAAATCTAGTTTTTACCCTAGATAAGTTTTCCGGAATAACCCTTTACCGGTGTTTGCAAAATATTTTTGTGGGTTTGGTGGGTTTCAGATTTGAAAATTTTAGCTCAAAACTTGCGGTTTTGTGTCACCCACTTGCTAACCTTGTATTTGGAAAGCAACACGTCCAGTTTACTTGTCCCGTATATTACCTTTCGGTAAACAACCGTCCGGTTGTAAAGGAAAGCGTTGAACAAGCAACTGTTAAGGCAATGTCCCCTGACATGCTTTTAATTATGGTCTATAACGTGTCGGACGCAATTACTATCCTTGGTAGGAGCAATAGTAAAGCTCACCCTTATGATTTTTCGGTATGGCACAAGGTCCTGTCTTTGACCACTATGTAACCACCGTTCTTACGGTTGGCACCCGATTTTAGTTCAGGTGACCTAATGAATTCCAGGTGAATTCCTAGGATTTTACGTTCAATGGTAATGAACGCATTGAAAATAGGGTTTTCAGAAAACAAATCGTTTTGTAATTTTGATCAAAATATTTTCTCGTTCAAGCTTGAGTTTAGATATCATTGAATTCCATGAGTTTGAATTCTCAATCTTTAAGGTCAATCTCTAGGATTGAGTAATATCAGTCTTAAAAGCTGATTTTTAATCTTTAAGGAGATTATCCTTTCTGGGGATCTGATTCATTAGTCTTATCCAGCTAATTTGCATGGTGCCCCCCCATTGTACAAGATAAATCCTTCTCATGGTTAGGATAAATCTGACCACTTGGCGACCCTGTTTAATGCTGAGGTCCGTGGATTTCCTGCTGATTTTAGTGATGACTTTTCTAGATTTTTCGTCAACCTACAGCTGGTCTGGACGACAACTTCATGACCTAAATCAAGAAGCGCGTTTCTTTTTCGGAAGACTTTACTTCCTTTTAATGATGGAATTGATTCAGCGTGTAGATCCATCTCTTCTTTTCTTTCATCGGGTAAAACAGTTTAGTTTAGTCCAAAGCAAAAGTATTTTCAGTTATTTGTTACAGATATATGTGACATATGTTTAAGATAACTTGGTAAATTTTCCCACACTTGGCTTTTATTTTCTTTTTTATCGTCCTCTATTCCATTTTAAATGAATTTTAACATTTTTAGTTTGTTTCTCAATTTATGTCCTTTCCGAGGTAACAATAATTTCGGTGTTAACACCTAGTTTTATCGTTCATAAATATGTATAAACATGAATTTGAGTTCATTTAATTGAAAATTTTTAAAAATTTTACTAGAATTGGGTAATCAGTATATAAGACTAGGGCTGTTCTTTATTATCAGAGAGCACTAGATTCTAATACAACTACTGCTTTACTAGTATTTTTAATGGTAACCAAGTGTTTAAGATAAAAATTTTAAAATCCGAAAGAATTTAACCCCTTCCCACACTTAAGATCTTGCAATGCCCTCATTTGCAAGAAATCAGGAATAATTTAAATTATTGAGGGTGATTTGTGTGAACATGATTAAATTTTTACCAAAGTTTCCAAATATATTGGCGTTTGTTTGCTGAATGATAAATGGTGCACATCATTTGTTCATTCCGTCTTGTTGTTATTTCACATATATTTTGCATCTTGTCGTCAAAATTAGTTGCTTTTGCTGAACTTAATGCCAGTCTTTGAAAATGCGTTGTTTTACCCTGTTGTGTACATAAGATAAACTGCAAACATATATACATATTTTTGAAGTTTGGTATATTACCCCACATTCAAAAATTATTAAAATCTAAGAATAAAAGTTAGACAATTATAAAAACTATCACAATATTAACAAAAGTATTAAACGTATCAATAATTACAAATTATAAAAAAAAAAAATAAGTATACTAGGGATGATACTGGTACCAATAGGGGTTCCAGGCATAACCATAGGTGCTATAAAATGCTTCGGCAGGGTTATACGTAGGATATGGTGGCTGCATCTCTATAGACCAGGGAGGGAAGATGGGTTTCGGTGTAGGAATATAGTTTCTACCTATATGTTGGCAATGAGCTATGATTTGGTTCTGATGAACATGCCAATCTTCAAATGCTCTCTGTCTAGCATTTTCGTATTCCTGAGAAGCTATAAACCTTTGCATTTCTTGCATCTCATTCCCCCCTCCTACATTACCTTGCTGTTGGTTTCTCTCAACCTGTGGATGTCTACCATGGTATGGTACTGCGGCGTTATTTCGCCTCTTCAAAACTTTCGCACCATGGTATACATTTAAACCTATAGTATCGCGGGGTTCCGGTTCTTCTACTAATAATCCCCCCCGACTTATATCCACACCGAGATATTCACCAATCAAAGTAATAAAAATACCACCTCCTATTATGCTATGCGGTCGCATCCCCCTTACCATAGCTGATAAATAATAACCCACACAATACGGTATACTTACAGCGCTTTGTGGGTCTCGAATACACATATGGTAAAACAAATCCTGTTCATTTACTTTTTCCTTGATCTTACCCCTTTGTGTAATCGAATTGGCTAAAAACCTATGAATCACTCTTAATTCGGCTCTATCTATATCCAAATAAGAGTAATTTCCCCCTTTGAAACGGTGATGGCTTGTCATTTGACTCCACACACCGTGTGTATCAAAATTTTCATCTATCTTTCTACCGTTTAGTATCAACCCTCTACAATCGGCAGATGCTAACTCCTCAGGCGTATATATACGTAAAGCCTGAGCCATGTCTAGTAAAGACATGTGGCGCATCGAACCGCCTAACAAAAATCTAATAAAAGAACGATCGGTTAAACTAGCTACCCGATCATTCAACTGTATACTACACAACAATTCTTCACACCATACTTTATATACAGGTCTACGCATGGTGAATAAACGCACCCAGTCATTAAAAGTAGAATTACCATACCTCTGTACAAGTAATTCCCTAATTGGCCCGGCCAATTCTACAGCTTCTAAGGGTCCCCATTATATGACCCACGGTACCTCAACAACCTTAGAATGAAGAGTATGCAAACCCCTTTGATATTTTGGATAATCTATCCAAAGTCTGTCAAATCTCAGGTTCGGGTGCAACTCTTCCAAGTGCATATCAGAAAAGGTCATGACTGGATAAGGTATATCCTGCTTGTAGTAGTTATCCACCTCCTGTTGTTCCGCATTCTCAGCAGGAGCATTGCGGGCTTGGGATGAAGATTCACCCCTTTCAGTCTGCAAAACACATCAAACACAAATTTTGTGCATCCAAATATGCATTAGTGTCAGCAAAATCATCAATCAAAATAATTACAATGACATTATCAATTTATATCAAACTTAAGCTCATTTTCATATTTTCATCAAATCTACACTTTTTCAAATAAGCATATACGAAAATGTTTGCCAAGTTCATAAGCATTCAACTCAAATAATATGTCAAAATAATCATTACTAGCAATTAAACAAGTCTCAAATGGCATTATCTTTCAAAAATCAAGTTCATGAATTTTAGACTTGAAAAAGTCCACTTTAATTCTCAAAATCATGTTTAGGCTCAAAGTTTGGATCATTTAACTACCTAGACATGTTACACTACTCAATTTAGCAACAATTCATGACAAAAATCGGCCATAACCTGTTTATATCAAAAAGCCACAAATTTGCTCAAGAACACAAACCCTAGATTACTCAAAATTTGAAGTTTAAGGCTTCTAATCATGTTAAACAGCATCAATCTAGGTTATACAAGCATAATACATAAACAATTTAAGCATAATTACACTAAAAAGCATCAAAATCAAATTGGGGAAAAAAATGGCTCAAGAACACTAATTTCGGATTAAATGGTGTTTAGGTGTAGAAATTTACCGTTTTTCTTGAGTAATTCCTAGATAGCATCCTTCTCAACATGATTTTAGTAAAAGATTTGGTGATTAACGGTTAAAAATTGTGATTTTGGGGTGTATTTTTCGGGTTTTTTCGATGGATATTCGCAGTTTTTTTTTTCTGTTGTGGGGAGTGAAACTGAGCTGTTGCAGCTCTTTATTTTTTTTCTGTAATCCGGTCCTCCCGCGACTCGCGGGGATTAAACCTCCAAACTCCGCGAGTCGCGGAGTTTGGTATATATATTTTTTTTTATAATCTTTAACTTATAAAACAATTAAGTAATTAATTTTAAAATTTTGTTTCCCTTGTTATTTAGGACGAGGTCGTTTCGGATCGATGTCCTAGTCCGTCCCTCGACAAAATTTTAAAATTTTTCTTTTTGTAGCGATTGTTTTAAAAGCTAAGATTTTTGGTTTTTTAATGTTTTTGGTATACTTTAATTCAATAAGATTAAAAATAATGATAATAAAAGTTCTCGTCCCTCCCTCGGGTAAAGCAATTTCGGTTCAAAGACCTAGTCTTCAACTTACGATGAATTTTAAAAATCATATTTTTAACTTAATGAGATAAAGTAAATTTTTGTTTTTAAATTCACACAACTTAAATATAAAATTCAAAATTAATATTAAAAATTCACACCAAACTTAAAATTTGAAATGCATAAAATTAAAAATTCATATTTTAAAAATTAAATATTCACACCAAACTTAATTTAAAAATTCATATTATAAATTCATACCAAACTTATATTATGGTTCAAATATTTACAATTTTAAATATATTGTTTTTATAAAGTTTACAATATTAATTTAAGATTTAAATATTAAATTTAAAAACATGGTAAAAATAAAATTAAAAATCTTTTTGTCTTTTTATCCCACTTTAATCAATCAAATATTATCAAAAATATGCGCCCCTCTTTTCGGTAAAGTAATTTCGGTTCCAAAACCTAATTTAACTCATGACGAATTTTTGAAATATTTTGGGTTGATTGTTTAAAGATATTTATACCTTAAGAATATACGTTAAATTTCGCAGTGATGTAATAAATTTTTGAATGATATCAATAATTTCGGTCGCCAAACCTAATTTTATTCAATACCAATTTAATACTTTTTAGCGAACAAATTAGCGTTTATTATCAAAAGGTTAAAAATAAAAATAAAAATAAAAACTGTACAGACTTACCTGTGAAATAGATTTCTTAGTTATATGATCTTTTTCGTTCATAAGATAGTCGGTTTAATTGATTTTCCATAGCTACATAGGCGTAACCTCGAGCATTCAGTGTCTTTTCTTCTAAACATATGAACGGTCCGTCTCTGCATAAAGTAACAAATTCAGTGTTTGAATAGCTTTGATTATTTGAACATTTACCTCCATGTGACCATTTTCTGCATTTGTGACATCGTTCTAGGTGTCGTGCTCTTCTTTTTGCTGCGGATTTTGATTTTCCTTTACCAAATTGTAACTTATTATCTTCGCATCTGGATTCTTTTCTAACTTGTCCATTCTTTCTCTGATTACTGATACTAATTCACTCGGTAGTATGTCATTATTACGTTTAGTGATCAAAGCATGTAGCATTAGACCATGGTTTAGTTCACAGGCAGTCTTCATTTCGTAAAAACCTAAAAAAAATAAAAATTCAGAATGGGGGGAGAAGACTAGTTCTTTAGGGTCTGCTAGGGAAAGACCATTCGGGTTCCATTTTCGAGAACTACACGAAAACAGACAATCTAACTCTAACAGAAATACATATTATCCTTTAAAGACTTGATTCTCCCCACACTTAGTTAGCTGTGGTGTCGAAATTGTGATTAACTTCGTTGTCGACTTCCATCGGACCATGTATGTAATGTTTAACTCTGTGACCATTAACTTTAAATTCAATCCCATTTGAATTTATTAATTCTATCGTTCCGTATGGGAAAACTCTTTTGACTATGAATGGTCCAGACCATCTTGATTTCAATTTTCCAGGAAATAGCTTGAATCGTGAATTGAAAAGAAGAACTCTGTCTCCTTCTTTAAATTCTTTTGAACTTCTGATTCTTTTATCATGCCATTTCTTCGTTCTTTCTTTATAGATTAACGAATTATCGTATGCTTCATGTCTTAATTCTTCTAATTCGTTTAGTTGACTTAATCGTAGACGTCCGGCTTCATGTAAATCAAGATTACATGTCTTCAAAGCCCAAAATGCTTTGTGTTCAATTTCTACTGGAAGATGACATGCTTTTCCATAAACAAGTCTAAAAGGTGTGGTTCCAATTGGAGTTTTGTAGGCTGTTCTAAAAGCCCAGAGTGCATCCTCCAATTTAATGGACCATTCCTTCGGATTTGATCCTATGGTTTTCTCTAGAATACGTTTTAAAGCTCAGTTGGTATTTTCAACTTGTTCACTTGTTTGTGGATGATATGCGGTGGAGATTTTATGAGTTACTCCATATCTTTTAAGAACTTTCTCAAGTTGATTATTACAGAAATGAGTACCCCGATCACTTATTAAAGCTTTCGGTGTTCCAAACCTTGCAAAAAGACGTTTTAAAAAGTTAACTACAACTCGTGCATCGTTAGTTGGGAGAGCTTGTGCTTCCGCCCATTTAGATACATAATCAATGGCTACGAGTATATATAGATTATTATGAGATTTTGGAAATGGACCCATAAAGTCAATACCCCAAATGTCAAATACTTCACATACTTGGATGACATTTTGTGGCATTTCATCACGTTGACTTATTTTTCTGGCCCTTTGACATGCATCACAGGATTTGCAAAGAAGGTGTGCGTCTTTGTAAATTGTAGGCCAATAGAATCCAGCTTCATAAACTTTTCTTGCTGTTAGTTGAGGCCCATAATGCCCTCCTGTTGGTCCTGTGTGACAATGGTTTAAAATTTTACTAGCTTCATCTCCAAATACACATCGGCGTATTATTCCATCGGGACAACTTTTAAACAGATGTGGATCTTCCCAGAAATAGTGTTTTATATCACTGAAGAATTTCTTTAGTCTTTGGTACGATAGTCCTTTTTCAAGGAATCCACAAACTAAGTAGTTTGCATAGTCTGCAAACCATGGGATTTCATTATAATCTATCTTCAATAGATATTCATCAGGAAAGTTGTCTTGTATGGCCGATTCATTTAGAACTTCTAACTCGGGATTTTCAAGACGAGAAAGATGATCAGCGGCGAGATTTTCTGCTCCTCTTTTATCTCGGATTTCAATATCAAACTCTTGTAAGAGTAAGATCCAACGGATTAATCTTGGTTTAGCATCTTGTTTTGAAAATAAGTATCTAAGAGCAGAATGGTCGGTATAGACCACCGTTTTTGCTAGAACGAGATATGATCGAAATTTGTCAAAAGCAAAGACAATAGCAAGGAGTTCTTTTTCAGTAGTTGTATAGTTCATTTGTGCTCCTTGTAACGTCTTACTAGCATAATATATAGGTTGAAATCGTTTTTCAATCCTTTGTCCTAAAACGGCTCCCATTGCAAAATCACTTGCATCGCACATTAGTTCAAATGGTAGATTCCAATTTGGTGTTATCATGATCGGTGCATTAGTGAGTTTCTCTTTAAGAATATTAAAAGATTTGATACACTCATCTGAAAAGATGAATGGAGCATCCTTTTCTAGGAGTTTATTCATAGGAGTGGCAATTTTAGAAAAATCTTTTATGAAACGTCGGTAAAAACCGGCATGCCCTAGAAAACTCCTAACTCCTCTAACATTGGTGGGATGTGGAAGTTTAGCAATTACATCTACTTTAGCTCTATCCACTTCAATTCCTTCTTTTGAAATTTTATGTCCAAGAACGATGCCTTCTTTAACCATGAAATAGCATTTCTCCCAATTAAGAACTAGGTTTGATTGTTCGCATCTAAGGAGCATTCGTTCCAGATTAACTAGACATGATTCAAATGTATCACCGAAGACTGAAAAGTCATCCATGAATACTTCCATGCATTCTTCTATCATGTCGTGAAAAATCGCCATCATACACCTTTGAAAGGTTGCAGGGGTGTTACAAAGTCCAAATGGCATGCGTTTGTAAGCAAAAGTACCATAAGGGCACGTGAATGTGGTTTTCTCTTGGTCCTCGGGTGCTATTGGAATTTGAAAATATCCGGAAAATCCATCTAGAAAACAATAGTAACTATTTCCGGCTAATCTTTCCAACATTTGATCTATGAAAGGTAAGGGAAAGTGATCTTTTCTGGTGGCGTCATTTAATTTTCTATAATCAATACACACACGCCATCCTGTTACAGTCCTAGTAGGAATAAGCTCATTTTTCTCATTTGTAATGACAGTCATGCCACCCTTCTTAGGCACGCATTGAACTGGGCTTACCCATGGACTATCGGAAATTGGATATATCAAACCTGCATCTAGCAGTTTAATAATCTCTTTTTTAACTACATCTTGCATATTAGGATTTAGTCTTCGTTGGCGTTGCACATACGTTTTATGACCTTCTTCCATAAGGATTTTATGTGTGCAATACGAAGGACTTATTCCTTTAATATCATGAATCTTCCATGCAATGGCTGGTTTATGAGCTTTCAACACAGAAATGAGTTTTGATTTCTCATTTTCAGTAAGAGAAGACGATATTATTACAGGTAATTCAGATTCACCATGTAAATAAGCGTATTCCCAATGGTTTGGAAGTGGCTTTAACTCTAATTTCGGAGGTTCTTCTATCGATGATTTGTATCGATATTTGTCTTCTTCTTTTAGCATTTGAATTTCTTCTGTTGTTGGTTCATATCCATTAGCTATAAGTGTAGCTAACATTTCAGCTTCATCAATTGGTTCATTACCTTCTCCTAAAGAACATTCTCCTGTTCCTTGTAATTCTGGAAATTCTTCTAATAATTCTGCATGTGCATCTATAGTTTGAATATAATAACATGTATCATCTGCAGATTGTGGTTGTTGCATTGCTCTATCAACTGAAAAGGTAACACTCTCATCCTCTATACTTAGGGTCAGTTTCTTACCGAACACGTCTATCATTGCTTTAGCCGTGTTTAAGAATGGTCTTCCTAATATGAGAGGAACTTGAGAATCTTCTTCCATGTCCAGAACAACAAAATCTACTGGAAATACTAAAGTACCAACTTTAACTAGCATGTTCTCCATTATCCCTCTAGGATATTTTATTGATCTATCGGCTAGTTGTATGCTTATTCTGGTTGGTTTCAATTCTCCAAGGTCTAGTTTAGTGTATAGTGAATGCGTCATTAGATTTATACAAGCACCTAAGTCTGCCAATGCTTCTATTGAACTAAGACTACCCAGAAAACATGGAATTGTGAAACTTCCTGGATCAGATAGTTTTTCTGGTATCTTATTCAACAGCACTGCTGAACAATTAGCATTCATAGTAACAGCCGAGAGTTCTTCCATTTTCTTTCTATTTGAGATTAGATCTTTCAAGAATTTAGCATATCTAGGCATTCCTGAAATCACATCAATGAAAGGAAGATTTACATTTATCTGTTTAAACATATCCAAGAATTTAGATTACTCGGCTTCAAGTTTCTCTTTCTTCATTTTACTCGGGTAAGGAAGTGGTGGTTGGTATGGTTTAACATAAGATTTAGCCTTAGCTGTGTTATCTTCATTAACCTTTTCAACTACCGGTTCTTTTTCCTTATCTTGATCAGGTTGTGGTTCTTGTGGAGTAGGAATAGTTTCATCAGAAGTTACAGGTATTTCCGGTGGTTTAAGTGTTGTACCACTTCTTGTGGTAATAGCTTTAGCTGTTTCATTCCGGGGGTTAGCATTTGTATCACTAGGTAGACTTCCCGGTTTTCTTTCACCTATTAACCTTGCTAGGTTACTTACTTCTTGTTCCAAATTTTGAATAGAATCTTGTTGATTTCTAAATGCTTGAGCATTTTGTTCATTGGTTTGTTTCTGAGATGTGAAAAACTGTGTTTGAGTTTCAACTAGCTTCGTCATCATATCTTCTAAATTGGGCTTTTTATCATCGGTTTGTTGTGGTGGTTTGTTTTGAAAATTAGGTCGTTGCTGATTGTAAGTATTATTGGATACTTGTTGATTGCTAGGACCTTGTTGGTTGTTGTATGGAATATTTCTATTATAATTCTGGTTTTGATTGTAAATTGGTCTTGGCGGTTGATAATTATTCTGATAATTATTTCCAGGCCTTTGGTTTATGTATGAAATATTCTCTCTTTGTTCCATTGTTAATTCAATACTGAGACAATCTTTTGTCAAATGTGGTCCTCCACACTGCTCACAACTAATTCGTATTGAGTGAATATCTTTAGTCATCTTTTCTATTCGTCTCTCGACAGCATCTATCTTTGCGGAAATGGAATCTAAGTCATGGCTAGAATCGGCTCTAGCTGCTTTAGATGATCTAACGAAGTCTTTTTCTTGGTGCCACTCATGTGAGTGGGAAGCAGTGTTATCAATAATTTTGTAAGCATCAGTTTCGGTTTTCTTCATAATAGAACCACCAGCTGCTATATCTATGTCTTTTCTTGTAGTGATGTCGCATCCTTGGTAGAATATTTGTACTATTTGACAGGTGTCTAAACCATGTTGCGGACATCCTCTTAACAACTTTCCATATCTAGTCCATGCCTCATATAGAGTTTCATTCGGTTTCTGTGTGAACGTAACAATTTCTGCTTGAAGTCTTACGGCTTTAGATGCAGGAAAGAATTGTTTAAGAAATTTGTCAACTAAAACATCCCATGTATCGATCGCCCCTTCAGGTAACGATTCCAACCAATCTTTGGCTTCTCCCTTTAAAGTCCAGGGAAATAACATGAGATATATCTGTTCATCCTCCACTTCTCAGATTTTAAATAGTGTGCAGATCCTATTAAAGGTACGTAGATGTTCATTTGGATCTTCCTTCGGCGCACCACTAAATTGGCATTGATTAGTCACCATGTGTAGAATTTGTCCTTTGATTTCATAATCTGGCGCATTAATGTCTGGATGAGTAATTGCGTGACCTTGGCCAGTGCGTTTAGCTCTCATTCGGTCTTCCATACTTAAAGGTTCCAGATTCTCCATAATTGAATTTGTTGAATCGGAATCACTAGAGGATTCTGATTTAATGGTCCGTTCCTCAACAATCTCTGTTTGAATGATTGGTGGTTCCGGAGGAAAGTTTAATGGTTCAGGATCTACGAACCGTTCCTGAATATTCTCCGGATTCTCAATTGTGAGGTCGGGTTCAAAAAATGGATTATCGAAAATTTGAACTGAAGTACTTGGTCGACTGGATGATGATTCTAAAGAAAAATCAACGGCGGTAATATTTGCTAAATGTCTCGATCTAGTTACTGGTGGTGAACGTACAAAAGGTGGTGAATGTCTTGCTCGGTGCATTCACTGAATATCCTATTAGTTTTAAAAAGGAAAGAAAAATTATAATAAGTTATCCAATTAATAGACTTTTCTGATTTTGCCCACGTTTCGAATAGCCAAAAGATGCAGCAGAGGGGCAGGATTCGTTTGGTCTCAATATAATTGAGGACTGTTTGGCTCCAATAACCCGGTCCACGTACAAATCCAACTATTACTACGAACCAGAAAATTTTGATGTCTATTAATTTAACCACTTAAAATAAATTTTCGTAATTTTAAGAAATTTAGATAAGAAGTAGAATAAAAATCTATGTCCTAAAACTAGAATAGCGAGAAATAAGAAAGAAAAAGAGTTCGTCGGAAAAAGGTTGAAAAAGAAAAATGGTTGAAAAATAAAAGGTGATGGAAAAATAAAAGAAACTTATAAAAACTTTAAAATACTTGACTAACCTAACCTTATTACTACAACTAACTTAAAATTATAATCGCAAATTGAGATTACTAATTGGAATGATAATTGATACATAGGTAAAAGGTGTCTAAAAATATTAAAGCTTACAGGAAAAACTATATCCCAAATGGAAATAACTTAAAAAGAAACAAAAACTTAAAAAGGCGTCGCAAAATTCTAAAGTACCTAAATCTTAGTCTAAGAAAAAGCACTTAAGGAATTCTACGGCAAAGCCTAAAAATCTAGAAGTAAAAATAATTATGGCAAAAACTGAGTTTAAAACTAAAAATGAGCTAAATATACAAAAGTTACGCTAAAACGATTAAAAAGGGACAAAATATAAAAATATACAAAAAGTTGTAAAAATTACAATTTTTATAAAAATATTATTTTTGTATTATTTATTTATTAAAACTATTAATTTTATAATTTAATTAAACTAATTTAAACAAAATATACAAAATAATAATAATAACTAAAAACTAATTAAAAACTAAAAACATAATTAGGGTTTTAATTAATAAATAATAATAATAATAACTCCGTAATTAATGCCTGATTAGGGCTTCTGGCAGGCGTGTCAAAAAAAGCTCCGCGAGTCGCGGTATTTCAAACATCAAATCCTGCGAGTCGCGGGGTTTCAAAATTCAACCCTGGAACAGGAAATTTACGCGTTTTTATTTATTTATTTTTTTTTATATTTTTAATTTCTGTTTTTAATTTTCTGTTTTAATAAAAGTATTTATATAATAAAAACTTATATCTAAAAACTAAAATAGAAATATTTTATAATTTTAATAATAAAAATCTTAAAACTAGAATTATATATTTTTTTATATGTTTTTAAATAAAAACAAAATACTTAAATAAAACTTATATAAAAATAAAGAAACTTTATAAAACTTAAATATTTAACAAAATCTTAAAAATAAAAAAAATAAAATTTTTTTTTTTTATGTAGCGTTGCGCTTCCGGCTTTTAAGAGACTCCCCGGCTGCGGCGCCAAAAATACTTAATGTGGTAGCGGAGTGGTATAAAATAGTTTTAAATTTTTTTTTTTTTTGCAGGAAATACTATTAAATATGATACAATTTTACACAAGATATTTATTTATTTAGAGAACGGATATACTTAAACCTTGCTACAACACTTATAGGCAGTGTACCTAATCGTACAGTAGTGTAATTTTTAGTAAGTCCGGTTCGTTCCACAGGGAATCTTTTTTAAACAAAGCTCAACGCTATATTAGTTTACTTTTATAAAAATACAAACATATATATAAGTAATATTATTATTATAAAGGGGGGTTTTTACCGTTTAAAGACCGGTTTGTCGATTTTAAAACTTTAGTCGCAGTTAAAACCAAATGTAAAATAATAAATAAATACAAGACTTCATTTTAAGCGTAAAGTAAATAACGATAATGAAATTGCGAATAATAAAAGTGCGATAAAATAAACTTGCGATAATTAAAAAGGACGATAATTAAAAGTGCAATTAAATATAAAATAAAGGAAATTAAATATGAAATAAAAGAATTATGCTTATTTAAACTTCCGTAATCATGATGTTTGACGTGTTGATTTTAGTTTTATGCCCATGGGTTAATTGTCCTTTGTCCTGGATTATTTAATATGTCCGTCTGATTTTTATCCATAACAGTCCATCAGTCATAAATATAAAGTGCAAGTGTCCTTGTCAAATTATTCTTATACCCGAAGTTAAATATTCCAACTAATTGGGGATTTAAACTGTAACAAGATTTTAATACTTTGTTTAATAATTACACCAGGTTGTCGACTGAGTGTAACCCAAGGTTTTAATATTTTGTTATCAATTATACCAAGTGTCCTTTGTACATAATTTCACCCCTGTTTTAATTATTCTAGTGGCTATTAATCCATTCTCGTGTCCGGTTAAATGAACGATTATTCGTACATATAAATACCCCGCCCATCGTGTCCGATTGAGTGTATATGGTAATTTATAGTAACGCCCAATTGTAAATCTTTATATTAACATTAACAAACTATCATTTAGTTAAACAAATATAAAGCCCATTAATATCTCATAGTCTAATTTCCACAAGTGTCGTTCTTTTGTCCAAACCCCAATTATGGTACAAAGCCCAATTACCCAATTTTAGTAATTAGCCCAACATCATGATTACTTCGTTTTAAATAAGCATAATAATAACTTAGCTACGAGACATTAATGTAAAAAGGTTGAACATAACTTACAATGATTAAAAATAGCGTAGCGTTACACGGACAGAATTTCAACTTACACCCTTACAACATTCGCTAACATACCCTTATTATTAGAATTATAATTAAAATTAAAATATAAATTATAAATATATATATATATTTTACGTATGAGGAGAAGAAGAAAAAGATGATTATTTGCGATCAGAATTCGGTTGCTTTTATAGGGATTTTTGACTTTTGGGGCTCCGCGACTCGCGGCATTTTTGCCTTCAAACTCCGCGAGTCGCGGAGTTTGAAATTACAGCTCATATCAGTTTGGAGTCTTTCTTGCCGACGGTTTTTATTATTTATTATAATATATAAATAATTATAAGAATTATTTAAATATTATATTATATTTATGTGCATAGTTGACTTGTAATTTTTAGTCCGTTGCGTCGAGCGTTGAGAGTTGACTCTGGTCCCGGTTCCGGATTTTCGAACGTCCTTGCGTACAATTTTATATTTTGTACTTTGCGTTTTGAATCTTGTACTCTTGTAATTTCGAGACGTTTCTTATCAATAATTGGAACCTCTTTGATTGTCTTTTGTACTTTTGAGCTTTTTGGTCGTTTGCGTCTTCAATTCGTCGAATCTGTCTTTTGTCTTCACCTTTTATTATTTAAACGAATATCACTTGTAAATAGAACAATTGCAACTAAAAGCTTGTCTTTCTTGAGGAATAATGCTATGAAATATATGTTCGTTTTTAGCATTATCAGTTGGTGTAGTTGGAAAATTACATTAGAGTCCTAGCTATTCTGATGTTTATATGCCTATCTAGGGTAAGGGTACCTTAGATTGGTTCTAGTAGCATCGGGACTTTTAGGAATTGGCAAACTTTGAAGAGTGAGGGTGAGATCTTGTAACCTGGTTTTCAGCATTTTTACCGTATGAGTGAAGACGTCATCTTTCTCAGCAGCTTCATTATTCCAATCTTCCTGTTGTGCAGCTATTGTGTTTAAGAGATTACATGCTTCGTCTGCTGTTCGTGACATGTAATTGCCTTGCGAGGCCATGTCTATGAAAGACTTATCATCCTTGATTAAACAATTGTAAAGCGTGCAGATTATGTCTGCCTGACTTAATGAATGATTCGGACACCTTTCAAGCATCACCTTTACTCTACTCCATGCTAGACACAATGACTCATTTTCTTTTTGAGAAAAGTTTGTGATATCATTTCTTAAACAGGTTTGCATGGAGGGTGGATAAAATTTGTTTAAAAAATTCATGGCTAGTTCCTCCCATGAATGTGCTGAGTTCGGGTTAAGCTCATCTAACAATGTTAAAGCGCGTGTAGACAGAGAATATTGAAAAAGATGAAGTTAAAAAATATTTTTCTCGTTTTCTTCCTTCTTAAAAGAGTCAACCAGACTGATAAATTTATTTAAGTGAAAGTTTGGATCGTCAGTCGGTAATCCTTGAAATTTACAGATCATACCAACCAGTTTGATCATATGTGAACTGATTTCAGGAATTCCTTCGATTCCTAAGGTAATCGTCCTCCTCTTTCTTCTAAGTATGAATTTTGCATAGAAGCAAAAGTGTTTTGTTGTTCCATATTATTTTATTGTTTTATGTTTTTAAATTTTCTATTTTAAAGTAACTTTTAGAAAATATTAATTAACTAAAAGGATCGATAATTTAATAAAAACAATTATTCTTGAAATTCGTTGCTAACCTTATCGGATATTCCAACTGATGGGACTTCTTACAGATTACTTCATATCTAGGTGGCCAGACCGACTACGAAAAGGAAGGATCCTTTTGGTTCCAATATAATTGGAGACTGTTCGAAAAATCCAACAACCAAGTCCATGTATAATTGTCTTTCTTAGACACCACCAAACAATAATTTTTTCTGTTTAAAATCTTTTTAAATCAAAATATTCGATTACCCGGCAGCGTCGCCAAAAAATTGTTATACTACAATGATATGACAGAAACTGATGGTTTTATTCATGCGGTGTCGTTAGGCCTCAAGGCGTCAGAATCAACTGGTCGGGGTATCGAACAGTGGTGTATTATTTATATTTTTGTGGGGCCTAAATTTATTTTTAACTTTCTAATGGTAGCAGGAGTAAGTTAACCTAGGGTCGTGTTTTTGAATGGTTTAACGAACTGAAGATCAAGTGGATAATTTTCTTTTTTTAGATTACCTAGGTAAAGGATAGTAGTTGGTTTTAAGCTAATAGTCCTAATTGCAGAAAAGTAAAGAAAGTGGAAGGATATCCGGAGTATGCAGATCAGGGAAATATTGACCGAGATATTAGTTTGGGTTAGGAAAAGGTAATTATGTTTATGTTAAAGCTATGATTGGAATGGTGTAGATCTGGTTGGATGAGCCAATTACACGGACCTACTTATCTCTAGACTCTCAGAGTTCTCGTTGAGTAGTGAAAAGTATGTCACTTGGTTGTATAATTGAAAGGTAACTATACCTCGAAGGTTATCCTCAGTAAAGCACTAGGTTTATTAGTGAGTTGAGTTTTAATCCTAACCCTCGTTATCGGTTTAGTTAACTGAATAACAATGTACCATGTTGATTGGACACTGATCACAAACGGAAGGAGTCTGTCGAGTTAAGTTGAAAAAAATCTTAAATGAAAACTAACAACCATTTCATCATACTAATGAGATCATACTAATCCAAACATTATACATCATTACAGTTGATATACTGTAAGTAAAGCAGATAGAAACCTAACACATACCTAAACGGTTGATATGACTTAATCCTAGGGCAACAATCAAACAAGAACATGCAATAGGCTTGGGTCATACAGTCAAGGCACTAACTAGATCTTAACAGCTCCTAAGAGTTCTCTTTGGAATAGTCAATAGGCATACTAGGTCATTCATGTCTCAATTCCTAAGTTCCGTGTCCTAAAAGCGCATTCAATGCCTCTCGGGAACTCCGCCATACCGAGTCCATAGAATCTTCAGGTACAGTATAACCAGGGGTCTTAATCCTATGAAGTAGATAAGTTCATATAGGTGGACAAGTCCTGATCACAACCTAGGTTGGTCAATCCTTAAGATGCTAGCATACAAATCTATTAGACTCACAGGTTCAGCATAACATCAGTAACCGTACTAAATTAACATAACTACACTAACCCAAACTTCTATCATGGCAACGTACATATTAATTAAGCTAACATGATAATATCGGAATGCATTATTAAACATAAATGGTAACAATACATGTTTAATACAAAAGACAAGCGTTTCGGATAAAAACCTGAAAAGGCTTAAGAAATCTGCCCGAGATTGCAGGGACTCGCCGGGATATCCTCCGAAAAATAAAAGCTAAGCTAGCTACTACTAAAAACTAACTAAAACGCTCGAAAATATAAAGTGAAGTACAAATTGAGTGTATGTTGAAATGAATGGAAGAAGCCCTTTAAATAGACTTGAATTTTGCCTGCAAACAGCTGGCAAGCCGTTTGGCAGGCTGTTTAGGGAGGCCGTTTGCCTGGTCAGTCATTTGCCTGGTCAGCCGTTTGTGATGCCTGTTTTCTTGGCCCGTTTGGCAGGCCGTTTGGCCTGCCCTGGTCAGCTTGTTTCCTGGATCGTAACTTGATTTTCTTAGTCGTAATTTATCTATCACCGTTTTTGCTCTAGATTCTTCGTTTTAGCTCCGCTTTACTTGATTCTTTTTGCATCGCCTTTGTAATTACTTAATCTACAAAATCAACTGACAAAGCGATTATTTTCCGACAAAGCATGAAACTTTATTGATTTAGGGCTCAATATCGGGGGTAAAAACGTGACTTTTTGGCCAATATCAAAGTACAAATTGAGTGTGTGTAAAAATGAATGCAAATGGCTCTTTAAATAGGCAAACTTTTGGCTAGATACAGCTGGCAGGCTGTATGGCAAGCTGTATCCACAGGCCGTTTGCAAGGCAAGCCGTTTTCACAGGCCATTTGTTGGCAGGCTGTATGGTGCCTTATCTTGGAATTTTTCTTGGATTGTTTTGTTTGTTCCCGGGATTGTAACTTAGTTTTCGGGGTCATAACTTGTCTTTCACTGTTTTTGCTCTAGAATCTTCGTTTTAGCTCCGATTTACTTGATTCTTTTTGCATCGCCTTCGTGATTACTTAATCAACAAAATTAACCGACAAAGCGATTATTTTGGCGACAAATTTTGGAACTTTATTAATTTAGGTCTTAATATTGGGGGTAAAAATGTGGCTTTTTGGCCGATATCAGCGCTATTCCACTGGTTTTAAAACCAGTGGGTGTTACATGTATCGACTCTTGTTACAATGTTCAGTTGATGCTGTTAGATACCTAATGCATAACACATTACCATTTCGTGGTCATGATGAGATTGAAAGCTCTATATATAAAGGAATGTTTCTGGAAACATTGAAATTAATTGCAAGTCAAAATGAGAATATGCGTAAGGCTATGTCAAAAGCTTCGAAGAATTGTAAATTCACTTCACTTGATATTTAAAAACACATTGTTGATTGCTTTGTCAAAGAAATACCCAAATCTATTTTTGAAGAAATTGGTAACGATGTATCTGGTTTGTTAGTTGACGAGTCTAGTGATGTGTTGATCGGGTCATAAATGCTGATCATGTTCGATAATAAGAGATAAATTAAAAACCTTTATCCCTTCCAAATCCAATTAAGTATCATTCATTCATACAAACATGTGCGTTTTCAAGTTATTATATAAATCACATAGACATGAACTCTTGGATTCGTCAAAGTAATTATTTTGGGTACGATTATGTAACCTAAACACTTGTCTTTATCCCTAATCTAATTAACACTAAGTGGATCAAGCACAATTGTTAAATCACAATAATACGTCTTGCAATAATCAAAATCAACCAACTTGCATTAAATAATCTCTTGAACGGTTTGCAAAATCATAAATCAAAGGAGTTTATCATTGTAATATTACAAACCACACACATAATTGAATGAATAAACACTACATTAAAAGTACATTGGAAGGAATAAAGTAAAGGAGACTAGCCACTCATGGTGAAGATGATGAACATGATGAATTCTTGAAATTGCATGAAGAACACCTCTTTGATCTTGACTTGAATCCTTGATTGATGGTGATGAATGATGTTTTTTTTAGTGTTTAAGGCTCTAGGATCTAATGGGAATGATCTGGAAATCGTAGCCTAGGGTTTACTTTATATAGGGATGAAGTAGAGTATTCTCCAAGCATGAAATCCCTCAAATCCAGCTCTAAATTTAAGCCAAAAATATGTGCAGCCGCAATTTGTGCTCACCGGGCACAAATTACGCCCAGCCGCAAGAACCAGGCGCCTCCTTATGCTCATTTTTGACATAAACAAAATACTGACCCTAGTGTGACGACCCGGGAATTTCCGACTAAATTTAAACTTAATCTTTATATGTTTCCGACACGATAAGCAAAGTCTGTAATGTTGAGTCTTGAAAAACTTTTGAACAGTACATGAATGCATTTGCCCTTTGACTATTTTCGACG
Organism: Rutidosis leptorrhynchoides; assembly: GCF_046630445.1. NCBI lineage: Eukaryota > Viridiplantae > Streptophyta > Magnoliopsida > Asterales > Asteraceae > Rutidosis > Rutidosis leptorrhynchoides. Next base: position 214,318,384 of record NC_092335.1, read on the forward strand.
ATTCACGAACTATGGTTTGTAAATAAATAAATATATATAAATATAAATGTATGTATTGTAAATAATAAAATGTTAGTGAATCAGTAGAAATAAATATGTAAAATAATGAACAAAATAAGTTGTTATAAATCTATGTATAGATATACATGACTTCTATAAAAATTGTTATCATATATATATTGGAATTTATATAAAAGTTATAAGTATTATATGTCGAAATTTATGATGAAAGAATACGATATATTAAATAAATATATATATATATAATACTCTATATATTAGAGACAATTATATTTTTATATTTAATATGCAAACGCATATTATATATTGTATCTATAATAAAATGTATAAATAATACTTATGTTGTGTAATTATGATATATAATGTTAAAATAAATAAATGTAATTACAAAGTTTAATTATAATTATTATATTATTATAGTCATTACTATTATTAATATTAATATCAGTATTATTAATATTATTGAAATTAAAATACTGAAATTGGATACATTTAACTTGTTATATTAAAATCATTGTATCTTTATTAATATCATTACTATTATTATTATAACTAGTAGTAAGGTTATAATTTTAGTTAATATTAATATTATTGTTGGATATTAAAACTATAATTATCATAAAGAATTATTACTATTGTTATTATTATAAATTATTAATGTTATCATTACTATTAAGAAATATTAAGAAATAATACAATTTATTTCTATTATCATTAACAATATTATTAGTATCCTTTTTATAATTATTAATATTATTATGAATTATTATTATTATTAATAAAAATATTATTTCTGATATTACATATATATTTAATTAGTACTAATATTAATTATTAATTATATAAATTATATTAAAGAGAAAGAGTTGTACGAGTTGTTTTCCTTCACTATCATCATTGTACGCGATTGTCTCCCTAATTGATCTCATTAGTACCAATCAGATATTATTTGGAATAAAATCAGTTAGCCATCGTATTCGTTCTTTTTATTTTTTGTATTTTCTTCTGTGTCTGCGTTCGTTTATTGATCCATATGGATTCTGTATATATCAATCGAGCTGTGTGATAAATCAATCAATTCCCCATTCATCTTTATCAAATATTTGCTACCTGATGCTCCTTAACAATTTAAACAGAAAAATTAAAAACAAATTTTTAAGAAAACTATCGATTTCTCTGTTTCTTCTTGATTTTCCAAAAAACCTCGAATTTGAATCTTATTTTAAATTCTATAAATTTGAAGATGTCAGAATTCTTTTACTTAAACTCTCTGTAAAGTTTCAAGTGCTAATTCTTCATATCGAGTTTGAATTAATCGAGTCAAAATTTTGAAAACAAAAGTCAACTTTTATTCTTTGATCAAATTAAAGTTTTGAAGATCGATTCTGTTGAAATTAATGATTTAGAGAGTTTCTGAGTGTGATTTGAAATGCATTTCATGTTATAATCCCAGTCTAAAACCTTCTAAAAATTCAAAAGTGATCTTGGGTATATAAGTCGTGTTCATCAGCGGTTTTGTTTATATATATTTTTTATTTAATTACTGTTAATTAAAAACAATTACTGCTGGTTAACTCTATCTTAAATTAATAAATGTTATTGATTTAGTTAAGTTAATTGTTAGGATTGATTTTGGGTCGATTTTGAACTGAGGAAGAAGAAGGATTAAGGGAATAAGGTTAAACGGGTTAAGTCATTTTGGGTCTATGTTTAAACCAGATAAACGAGTACAGCGTATTGGTTAAGGTGTGTTGCGAGTATGCTAGAGGTCACGGGTTTGAGCCCCGGCGTGGTCTTCTTTTTGAGGAAACTGTTAAAGGTAGCTTTTTATTATTATTATTATTATTATTATTATTATTATTATTATTATTATTATTATTATTATTATTATTATTATTATTATTATTATTGTTATTATTATTATTATTGTTATTATTATTATTATTATTATTATTATTATTATTATTATTATTATTATTATTATTATTATTGTTAGTGTTGTTATTATTGTTATTATTAGTGTTATAAAGACTATTATTATTATCACTTGCATAAATATTATAATTATTACTATTATTATTATTATTATTATTATTATTACCAATACAAGTACTAAATATAATTTATTATTAATACGATTATAATTACAATGATGATATATATTGTTATTACTAAAATTAATATCATTACTAATATGAGTGTTATTATTATTAACATGTTTAGGATTATTATTATCATTATTAACGATATCATTATTATTATTAGTATTATCATTATTAATAAAGTTATTATTATTATTATTAACTCATTAATATAAAAACTATCATTTTTAACAAATAAATATTTTTATACAAAATATATTTAGTACATATACCATAACGATATTAACATCTCATATAAATACATATTAAGATTATATAGATAAAAATATATTTTTATTATGTATAAACTCTAAAATAAATTGTTATGTTAGCTATATAAAATATATAAACTAAATATATTAAATTTATCTGTATCTATAGAACATATGAGATAACAAGTATATTATTAATAATAATATATATAAACTTGTTTGATTACGATTATATGTTTTAATAGATATACAAATGATATAGGTTCGTGAATCCGAGGCCAACCCTGCATTGTTCAATATAGTCATATGTATTTTTACTACAAAATACATTTGGTGAGTTTCATTTGATTCCCTTTTACTCTTTACATTTTTGGGACTGAGAATACATGCGCTATTTTTATAACTGTTTCATAAATGCTTTTGAGATATATTTTTGAACTGAGAATACATGAACTGCTTCTATAAACGTTTGACGAAATAGACACAAATATTCAAAACTACATTCTATGATAGAATTATTTGGATTCAGAGGTTCAATTTCTATAAATATTGTATTATCGACCATCGGTGAGATGATTTCATCATTGCACTACGCGTTAGCTACCGATATGGTTCGATTTAGTAGTTAGTAACGCATTAGCTACCGTTTTAACTACCATCGGTGAGATGATTTTGTCATTGCACTACGCGTTAGCTACCGATGTATTGTATTGTATTGTATTATAGTTGAAATGCCCCGTCCTAATCCATCTGGACGAAGTCATTAACATTTGATCCCAGAGCGATGATGACTCCAAGTAATGTCCTTAAAATGAGCAAATGCACAGCGGAAGATTTCTTTCATACCTGAGAATAAACATGCTTTCAAGTGTCAACCAAAAGGTTGGTGAGTTCACTGGTTTATCTTAAAACAATAAAATTCATCATTTTGATAGATCACAAAATTTAAATGCTGCATAGTACAAATGGGCCCGAATCCTATACCCACCTGTAATGTACATGCTATATCTTTTAAATACATTACATCTTTTTAGTGTACGAAACCATTTTCATAAATCATAGTAACCGTACACATATCTTGTGCATAAAAAATAACATACACATAACCTGTGTATAAAATCATTCTCTCGATATATAACATTCACATCAACTGGTGACAATTATCATATCCACATAATTCAATGGTGGCAATTATCATGTCCACATAATTCAATGGTGGCAATTATCATGTCCACATAATTCAATGGTGGCAATTATCATGTCCACATAATTCAATAATAATTCGCAGAACTTCTGTCTGCATAATAATTCATTCGAGGAATATTTTGCTTGTGTCTATCTCGTCAAACATTTATAAAAACATTTCATGTATTCGCAGTTCAAAATATCTTTCAAAAGCATTTAATAAAGCAGATGTAAAAATAGCGCATGTATTCTCAGTCCCAAAATGTAAAGAGTAAAAGGGAGCAAATGAAACTCACCTATTGTATTTTGTAGTAAAAATACATATGACTATATTGAACAATGCAGGGTTGGCCTCGGATTCACGAACCTATATCATTTGTATGTATATTAACACACATATTTGTAATCTAACAGATGTATATATTATATCTTTTAAATTATATATATATATATATATATATATATATATATATATATATATATATATATATATATATATATATATATATATATATATATATATATATATATATATTATATATATATATATTTATCTGATTAATAGTATATTAAGAACACCTAATTTTGTATATATGAATATTTATATAAAATTTGTTAATATAATTAATATATACTTATAGGTAATTTAAATGTTGTTATGTTACATGTACTAAATACCTTTTTTTATCTATATATATCATTTGTTTATCAAAATAGTAATTTTAATTATACTAAGTTAATATTAGTTACTATAAAAATAATGATAATAATATTAATAATATACATATGTTAATAATAATCGTTATAATATTTATAAAATGATAATAATACTAATATTCATGATAATAATAATAATAATAATAATAATAATAATAATAATAATAATAATAAAATTATAATGATAAGGATAATAATAATAATAATAATAATAATCATAATAGAATAATAATAATAATAATAATAATAATAATAATAATAATAATAATAATAATAATAATAATAATAATAATAATAATAATAATAATAATAATAATAATAATAATAATAATAATAATAATAATAATAATAATAATAATAATAATAATAATAATAATAATAATAAGTAAACTACCTCAAAGAGTTTTCCCAAAAAGAATACTTCAAACAAGGCTCGAACTCAAGACCTTTCGCTAAACACAAACACCCATAACCATCACACTGCTTCTATTTTTCTGTTTTAACTTACACCCTTAAATCTTTTATTCTATAATTTCGGCCCACTAAATAAACTTAGTTCTCTGCCCAAGTAACTAATCATGGCCCAACCACAACTTAACCCGTGGCCCAACTGAATAAAATGAATCTTTGGCCCAACAGATCTGTTGTTAAATAAATAAAAAATTTGCCATGGTCGGGGATTGAACCCGCGATCTCTTAGTTAAACAACAAACACCTAAACAATTTAATCTATCACGACTTTCTGAAACAATTTGTATCTTAATTCTGTTTAACCCTGTTTCTATTTCGTTATCGTCATAACCCATTTATCATCATCATGAACCTTAATCATCCTTACCAATCGTCATTTACAGTTCAATTGAATAAAAGTTGGGTCTCGTCCCAATCATACGAATAAGAACTCGGCCCAACTACTTAGCCCACTACTAGGTTAGCCCAACAACTGATTATTATTGCCTCGATTAAAAATAGAAACAAAACCCTCGAGTCTTTCGGTTCCGCAATATTTATAATCATTATCACAGGAATCATTCATCATCAATTAAGATAATCATAATCCTCACGATCGATCATAAATATAATCATCATCAAATAACATCATCATTCATGATTGTTATATTCAATAGGAAGAAACAGGAATAATGAAGCATCGAAAATAAAATAAAAGTGAAGGTGGTTTTGTGGTATTCGAATAAAATGGACTGACCCACCTATAAAGCACTCATCATAAAAATATATATCTAAATGCCTTTGTACAGCAATGGTCGGCCACAAGCAACTAATTTCCACTTACAATCCCACTAGTGTTAATGATTATTATATAAAGGGTTTTTAAAATCTTCAAATGATTATCACATATCATGCTTTCTTTACTTTATCGTGGCTGTAACCAGAGAATTTACAGGAGCTGTAGAAATGAGCATGGTGGCGAGTTTGGGAGATCTTAGGGTGTGGTTTTGCGAAGGTACTCGATCAAGATTCAGAAATGTAATTAGGTGCAACATCAATTAATTTAATTTGGTGATGGGTTATAAACTTGAACAAAGAAGGGAAAGGGAAAAAAAATAAAATGTGATAATGTTTGTTAAGTGGGTTTCGTTTGATGATCAAATGGATTTGAGGTGGGTTTTCAAAGGTGGTGAGAGCTATGGAGGTTTACAAAAAAGAAGAACAAAAGAGGAGGATAGAAATGGTGTTGTGATTTAAGGTGGTGCCGATTTAGTGATTCTTGTTTACTGCAGGATTATGATGAGATGTATGGGTTCGTTTGAAAGGTTAATAGCATAGCAGTAGTGATCATTTTAGAAAAAGAATGGGTGTTGTAAGTGATGTCGTGTTTTGATGATAATGGTGTCGATGGTAGGGATTCTATGGTGGTGATCTCTTGTTGAAGAAAGAAACTGTATATTAGCCAAGATGATCGATGTTGTTTATATTGGGTGATGATTTTATGGTGACAATGAGTGGTTCTCGGACAATAAGAAGGAATCAGAGAATAATTTAAAAGAGTGCAAGGGTGGTGAGTTGTTTATATGTTCTTCTGTTTTCGATTTGAATTGCATTGTGTATATAGAGTTATATGTAGCTTGTAATCGAATATTTGATGCAGTACACTTGATTGTTTGTATTTTAAACTGATTCTGACGCGTAACAATAGCAGACATGAAGTACGAGTATTCTGTATCAGAGGGAGAAAAGAATTAAAAGTTGAATATGACTTGCAACAGAATTTTGTTCGTGTCTGTGAGTTGGAATTGCTCGGTACAAGTTTACAGAAAGGATTCTTAATTTGAGAATGATTAAAGAAGATTTGATAGTCGACAGATAGAATCAATCCAGGAAGAAAAGGATAAAAGAAGAAAAGAACTCCTAACAGAATTTGGAATTGTTGAATCTGATTTGTACGAATTGAATATGATGTTTAACTATGTAGTAGACAGAAAACAAAAATCAAACACAGTTTGATTGTGATGCAAAACAGAAATTGGATCTTATGATTAAATACATATTTATCTATTTTTGTATATGTGTTTAGATATAAATCTGTATTATGTATATGTATATGTATTTATATGTATATGTATTTATATATATTTTTATTTATATATCTAGTTTATATATATATATATATATATATATATATATATATATATATATATATATATATATATATATATATATATATATATATATAATTCTTCCATTTTGATATTTAACAATTACAAATATACTAATACTACTAATAATTAATAATACTAATATTAATACTAATAATGAGAGTAATACTAATAATATTGATGTATCAATTTATGCTTATTAAATCTCATTTTTTATATATATCATGTATTAAATTAATACTGATATTAATGTTAATAATGACAGTAATATTAATATAATAACTACATTTTAACTTGTATATACAATTAATATTTTAACATTTCCTATCATTAATTTAGTAATATTCATATAACATATTCGAATATATCATACAATATACATAGTGTATTAATTGTGTACAAAATCATATATATGTATATATATATATATATATATATATATATATATATATATATATTTATCTACACACCATTGTTCGTGAATCGTCGGGCACAGTCAGAGGGTAATTGGTTATATGAACATAGTTTCTAAAACTTTCTAGACTCAACATTACATATTTGGCTTATCATATCGAAATCATATAAAGATTAAGTTTAAATTTGGTCGGAAATTCCCGGGTCATCACAGTACCTACCCGTTAAAGAAATTTCATCCCGAAATTTGAGTGAGGTGGTCATGGCTAACAATAAAAATGTTTTCATGACAAATATGAGTTGATAAATTGATGTTTATCATCATTGAGTAATATGGATAAAAATAATTCGATTATTCGAAGAGTATGAATGAAGCTATCACCAAAGAGTGAAATAGGAAAGTAAAGATTCATCTTAACTTTTGACAGAGTCAGGGTTGAATTCCGGAATTCAAGGGATTTAAAGAAAATCTTCGAAATCTAAAAGATTTGATTCTTCGGCGAGTAAGGAAATTAAGATCTCTATAATTAAATACGGTGATCTGCCTCGATTACTCTGTCTGATATTTCCATTATAAATTAAACTCTTCCGTTCCATTATTTTCCACCACTTCCCTACCTTCTTTCTCAGTTCATATATCCAAAAGATTATAATAATGCTTAATCCGGTTCTAATCCTTGTTCTTATTCTGATTATCGCAATGATCGTTCTTCTTTTCCAACTCCCACCGGAAGAATCTGTTTATTTTCTACTATACTCTAGGGATTATTGTATTTATAATCCTCCTGTGTCTTTATATTGCTATACGCACTGATATCCACAGTTTCTAATTTCGGTGTTGTTGTTGGGCTTTATATCTTCCCTTATACTTCGGAGCTCTTTGGCTTTTTATTCTCTTCTCAACCTCTAGTAAAGCGAGTAATGGTCCAGAATTCGTAAGTATGGAGTTTCGAATTATCATAATATACAAAGTAGAAAGGAAAGATAGTAGCACGATTTGATTTGTCAAATTACTAGAATCACTGAGAATAGAACTATCAAGATTTTTTTTTTTTTTTTGATATGTTCAGAAATTAAGCAGAATGAAAGAGTTATGTAACATGGCACATGATGACGTTATGATCTGTGAATCATCACGTTCCATTAGAAACTCAGCATGACTTATTAATTGAAATATGTTTCATATAGACAATTGACCACCCAAGTTGACCGGCGATTCACGAACGTTAAAACTTGTAAAAATGACATGACGATATATATATGGATATACATATGGTTAACATGAGATTATGATAAGTAAGTATCTCCATAAGTATATTAACAATGAGTTATATACATATAAACAAGACTACTAACTTAAGGATTTCGAAACGAGACATATATGTAACGATTATCGTTGTAACGACATTTAAATGTATATATATCATATTAAGATATATTAATATATCATAATATCATGATAATATAATAATTTAACATCTCATTAGATATAATAAACAATGGGTTAACAACATTAATTGAGATCGTTAACTTAAAGGTTTCAAAACAACACTTACATGTAACGACTAACGATGACTTAACGACTCAGTTAAAATGTATATACATGTAGTGTATTTAGATGTATTAAAATACTTTTGGAAGACTTCAAGATATATATCAAAACACTCATACTTAACGAAAATGGTTACAGTTACTTTCCCATTCTTTTCTTTCATCAAGAATTCTAGTCGTATTTTTACCCGTATTATACACAGCTTCAAAACGTACTTACTATGGGTATATACCAATAGGAACTAGCATGGGATTCCACTATTGATTATTTCATGTATGACTAATCAATTTTAACTTCTACCATGAGCTAGTCAACTAACTAGAACTCCTTTTAACCCCACTCACCACTCACCACTCACCACTCACCAATTACCACTCATCATTCACTCCATTTCACTTCCAATTCTCTTTCTAATTCTCTCTCAACACACCCACACTATTATGAACGTATTTTTCCAGTAGTTAATCATCATCTTCATCAAAAATCACTTCAAGAATCAAGCTATAATCATCATAGAAAGAACACTTCAAGAACACTTCAAAAATCCCTTCAAGTTTACTAATTTACTTCCAAGCTTTCTAATCCATTCCAAGTAATCATCTAAGATCAAGAAACCTTTGTTATATACAGTAGGTTATCTTTCTTATTCAAGGTAATATTCATATTCAAACTTTGATTCAATTTCTATAACTATAAACTATCTTAATTCGAGTAAAAATCTTACTTGAACTTGTTTTTGTGTCATGATCCTACTTCAAGAACTTTCAAGCCATCCAAGATCCTTTGAAGCTAGATCATTTCTTGTCACTTCCAGTAGGTTTACCTACTAAACTTGAGGTAGTAATGATGTTCATAACATCATTCGATTCATATATATAAAACTATCTTATTCGAAGGTTTAAACTCGTAATCACTAGAACATAGTTTAGTTAATTCTAAACTTGTTCGCAAACAAAAGTTAATCCTTCTAACTTGACTTTTAAAATTAACTAAACACATGTTCTATATCTATATGATATGCTAACTTAATGATTTAAAACCTGGAAACACGAAAAATACCGTAAAACCGGATTTACGCCGTCGTAGTAACACCGCGGGCTGTTTTGGGTTAGTTAATTAAAAACTATGATAAACTTTGATTTAAAATTTGTTATTCTGAGAAAATGATTTTTATTATGAACATGAAACTATATCCAAAAATTATGGTTAAACTCAAAGTGGAAGTATGTTTTCTAAAATGGTCATCTAGACGTCGTTCTTTCGACTGAAATGACTACCTTTACAAAAACGACTTGTAACTTATTTTTCTGACTATAAACCTATACTTTTTCTATTTGGATTCATAAAATAGAGTTCAATATGAAACCGTAGCAATTTGATTCACTCAAAACGGATATAAAATGAAGAAGTTATGGGTAAAACAAGATTGGATAATTTTTCTCATTTTAGCTACGTGAAAATTGGTAACAAATCTATTCCAACCATAACTTAATCAACTTGTATTGTATATTATGTAATCTTGAGATACCATAGACACGTATACAATGTTTCGACCTATCATGTCGACACATCTATATATATTTCGGAACAACCATAGACACTCTATATGTGAATGTTGGAGTTAGCTATACAGGGTTGAGGTTGATTCTAAAATATATATAGTTTGAGTGGTGATCAAAACTGAGATACGTATACACTGGGTCGTGGATTGATTCAAGATAATATTTATCGATTTATTTCTGTACATCTAACTGTGGACAACTAGTTGTAGGTTACTAACGAGGACAGCTGACTTAATAAACTTAAAACATCAAAATATATTAAAAGTGTTGTAAATATATTTTGAACATACTTTGATATATATGTATATATTGTTATAGGTTCGTGAATTAACCAGTGGCCAAGTCGGTTCGTGAATTAACCAGTGGCCACGTCTTACTTCCCGACGAAGTAAAAATCTGTGAAAGTGAGTTATAGTCCCACTTTTAAAATTTAATATTTTTGGGATGAGAATACATGCAGGTTTTATAAATGATTTACAAAATAGACACAAGTAAGTGAAACTACATTATATGGTTGAATTATCGAAATCGAATATGCCCCTTTTTATTAAGTCTGGTAATCTAAGAATTAGGGAACAGACACCCTAATTGACGCGAATCCTAAAGATAGATCTATCGGGCCCAACAAGCCCCATCCAAAGTACCGGATGCTTTAGTACTTTGAAATTTATATCATGTCCGATGGAGGATCCCAGAATGATGGGGATATTCTTATATATGCATCTTGTTAATGTCGGTTACCAGGTGTTCACCATATGAATGATTTTTATCTCTATGTATGGGATGTGTATTGAAATATGAAATCTTGTGGTCTATTGTTACGAATTGATATATATAGGTTAAACCTATAACTCACCAACATTTTTGTTGACGTTTAAAGCATGTTTATTCTCAGGTGAATATTAAGAGCTTCCGCTGTTGCATACTAAAATAAGGACAAGATTTGGAGTCCATGTTTGTATGATATTGTGTAAAAACTGCATTCAAGAAACTGATTTTGATGTAACATATTTGTATTGTAAACCATTATGTAATGGTCGTGTGTAAACAGGATATTTTAGATTATCATTATTTGATAATCTACGTAAAGCTTTTTAAACCTTTATTTATGAAATAAAGGTTATGGTTTGTTTTAAAAATGAATGCAGTCTTTGAAAAACGTCTCATATAGAGGTCAAAACCTCTCAACGAAATCAATTAATATGGAACGTTTTTAATCAATAAGAACGAGACATTTCAGTTGGTATCAGAGCGTTGGTCTTAGAGAACCATAATTTTGCATTAGTGTGTCTTATCGAGTTTGTTAGGATGCATTAGTGAGTCTGGACTTCGACCGTGTTTACTTGAAAAATGATTGCTTAACAAATTTTGTTGGAAACTATATATTTTTAACATGTGAATATTATGTGATATATTAATCTCTTAACGCGTTTGATATTATGTGATAGATGTCTACCTCTAGAACAAGTCCCATTGACTCACCTAATAATAATGAAGAGTCAGATGTAAATTGGAATGATTCGTGGACTGATTCACAAGTTCCCGAAGAGGAACCGGAAGAAGAGTCGGAACCGGAAGAAGAATCAGAACCGGAAGAGGAGGAACCGGATGAAGAAATAGAACCGGTGGAGGAAATAATAAAACGGTTAAGTAAAAGAAAATCCTCAACCAACCGACCAAGGTTAATTTTGGTCAATGGTGTTTCCGCCAAGGAAGCAAAATATTGGGAGGATTACTAATTCTCCGATGAATCGGATTCCGACGAGAATTCCGATGATGTTATAGAAATTACCCCAACTGAATTTAAAAAGGCAAAAGAAAATAATAAGGGAAAGGGCATAAAAATAGAGAAATCTAATTTCAACCCCGATGAACTTTATATGTATCGTCAACCCCCGAAGTCCTTAAGTTGTAACAATGACCCGGGAACCTCTAAACCACCAGGTTTTTCTAAACCAATGTGGAAAATTACGGCTCGTATTAGGGGAACATCATATATCCCTAGAAACTTGGCAAAACGAACCAAAACCGAAGAAGAAGAAACAAGCGAGTCGGAATAAGATAGTTGTATTCGTGTGGTGTAATATATGTAATATAGTGTGCTTATGCTTTTTGATATATGTAAAAATTGCTTGTATTAATAAGTATTTTTTTTTATGAATCTAACTCTTGTCTATTTTACAGTATAAAAACACAAAATGGATAGACAACCCAATATTTTAAGAGACCTACCCGGAGACATGATTGATGAAATCTTGTCTAGAGTCGGTCAGAATTCTTCGGCACAACTATTTAAGGCGAGATCAGTTTGTAAGACATTCGAAGAACGTTCCATGAATGCCTTGGTTTATAAAAGGCTTTCGTTCAAAAGATGGGGGATATCACATTGGGAAATCCATAAGTTACGATGTGTTTACTTTGACGCATATATTGAGGGGAACCCAAATGCTATTTTACGCAATGGGTTAAGAAATTATTTTGACTCAATATATCCGAATATTGGACTTCGTGATTTAGAAAAAGCGGCTAACATGCAACATAAAGAAGCATGTTATGCTTACGGATTAGTAATGTTCGCTTCTCACCAAAGTGAGAACAAGAACATCGGCCTACAACTATTAAACAAAACGTTCCCACAAGTGACGGAGTCGGTAATTGGGGTAAGAAATGAGGTTTTTAGATTGTTACGGGACTGTTGGACATTACGTAACCCTCGTCCCTTTGACGACGTTACAACACGCTGTCTTATCAACGGCCATAACGGTTATGTTCCACAAGACCAAGGATGGGAAGTAGTCCTAGTAAAACCAGAATGCATGACTTGTTTCTGGACGTATGAATTACGTGTCTTTATTGCCTTTGCTGAACGACTTGTGTACTAGCTAGAATTATCTTCACAACTATCTTGTATCAAAGTTATTGTGTGCTATATTTCATGCTTTATGTAAAATAAGCGGTATTGTAAGTTTGTAAAATATTGTATAAAAGTTTGAACGCGAAATATTATTATAATCAGTTTTTCATATAGAATTGTAGTAGTTGAATTGTATATTAGCTACTAAGTATGAACTTAACGGGTAGGTACTACCCGAATTTAAACTTATAAAATGCTAATATGAAGAAAAAGCTTTTATAAATGAGTTCATATTATGCTACGAAATACTATTAACTACTCTTAATATTCTGTATGATTAACTTGTTCCATTTGACTATTTTGAAGGAAATGGCACCGACTACTCGACACACCGTGAATATGAATGAAGAGGAATTCCGTACTTTTCTAGCTTCAAACATAGCCGCAGTACAGGCTGCGCTACATACCAACAATAACCTTGGATCTAGCAGTACAGGAAATCGTGTAGGATGCACCTACAAAGAATTCACTGCCTGCAAACCTTTGGAATTTGATGGAACCGAAGGACCGATCGGATTGAAACGGTGGACCGAGAAGGTTGAATCGGTGTTTGCCATAAGTAAGTGTACTGAAGAGGACAAAGTAAAGTACGCTACGCATACCTTCACAGGTTCTGCGTTAACATGGTGGAATACCTATCTAGAGCAAGTGGGACAAGACGATGCGTACGCACTACCGTGGTCAGCATTCAAGCACTTGATGAACGAGAAGTACCGTCCCAGAACCGAGGTCAATAAGCTCAAGATAGAACTTAGAGGGTTACGAACCCAAGGATTTGATATTACCACGTACGAAAGACGATTCACAGAATTGTGCCTATTGTGTCTGGGAGCATTCGAAGATGAGGAAGAGAAGATCGACGCGTTTGTGAAAGGATTACCGGAAAGAATCCAAGAAGATATAAGTTCACACGAGCCCGCCTCCATACAACAGGCATGTAGAATGGCTCACAAACTAGTGAACCAGATTGAAGAAAGAATTAAAGAACAGACTGCTGAAGAGGCCAATGTGAAGCAAGTCAAAAGAAAGTGGGAGGAAAACGGTGATAAGAATCACCAATACAACAACAACAGCAATTACAACAATAATCGCAACAATTATCCCAACAATCGCAACATTAATCGCAACTACAACAAATGGCCCAACAACAACAACAACAACAACAACAACAACAACAACAACAACAACAACAACAACAACAACAACAACAACAACAACAACAACAACAACTACAACAATCATCCCAACAACAATAATAACCGCAACAACAACAACAATCAGAAGCAGCTATGCCAAAGGTGTGAAAAGTATCACTCGGGGTTCTGCACCAAATTTTGCAACAAGTGTAAAAGAAATGGTCATAGCGCGGCGAAGTGTGAGGTCTACGGACCAGGGGTTAATAGAGCGAAAGGAACAAATGGTGTCGGAACGAGTAATGGCGGAGCAAGTAGTGTCGGAGCAAGTTATGCCAATGTAGTTTGTTATAAATGTGGAAAACCGGGCCACATTATTAGAAATTGCCTGAACCAGGAGAACATGAATGGACAAGGCCGCGGAAGAGTTTTCAATATTAATGCGGCAGAGGTACAAGAAGACCCAGAGCTTGTTACGGGTACGTTTCTTATTGACAATAAATCTGCTTACGTTTTATTTGATTCGGGTGCGGATAGAAGCTATATGAGTAGAGATTTTTGTGCTAAATTAAGTTGTCCATTGACGCCTTTGGATAGTAAATTTTTACTCGAATTAGCAAATGGTAAATTAATTTCAGCAGATAATATATGTCGAAATCTAGAAATTAAACTGGTTAGCGAAACATTTAAGATTGATTTGATACCAGTAGAGTTAGGGAGTTTTGATGTGATAATCGGTATGGACTGGTTAAAAGAAGTGAAAGCAGAGATCGTTTGTTACAAAAATGCAATTCGCATTATACGAGAAAAAGGAAAACCCTTAATGGTGTACAGAGAAAAGGGCAACACGAAGCTACATCTTATTAGTAATTTGAAGGCACAAAAACTAATAAGAAAAGGTTGCTATGCTGTTCTAGCACACGTCGAGAAAGTACAAACTGAAGAAAAGAGCATCAATGATGTTCCCATTGCAAAAGAATTTTCCGATGTATTTCCGAAAGAATTACCGGGATTACCCCCACATCGATCCGTTGAATTTCAAATAGATCTTGTACCAGGAGCTGCACCAATAGCTCGTGCTCCTTACAGACTCGCACCCAGTGAGATGAAATAACTGCAAAGCCAATTACAAGAACTTTTAGAGCGTGGTTTCATTCGACCAAGCACATCACCGTGGGGAGCTCCTGTTTTGTTTGTCAAGAAGAAAGATGGTACATTCAGGTTGTGTATCGACTACCGAGAGTTGAACACACTTACCATCAAGAACCGCTACCCACTACCGAGAATCGATGACTTATTTGATCAACTACAAGGCTCGTCTGTTTATTCAAAGATTGACTTACGTTCCGGGTATCATCAAATGCGGGTGAAAGAAGATGATATTCCAAAGACTGCTTTCAGAACACGTTACGGTCATTACGAGTTTATGGTCATGCCGTTTGGTTTAACTAATGCACCAGCTGTGTTCATGGACCTTATGAACCGAGTGTGTGGACCATACCTTGACAAGTTTGTCATTGTTTTCATTGATGACATACTTATTTACTCAAAGAATGACCAAGAACACGGTGAACATTTGAGAAAGGTGTTAGAAGTATTGAGGAAGGAAGAATTGTACGCTAAGTTTTCAAAGTGTGCATTTTGGTTGGAAGAAGTTCAATTCCTCGGTCACATAATGAACAAAGAAGGTATTAAGGTGGATCCGGCAAAGATAGAAACTGTTGAAAAGTGGGAAACCCCGAAAACTCCGAAACACATACGCCAATTTTTAGGACTAGCTGGTTACTACAAAAGGTTCATCCAAGACTTTTCCTGAATAGCAAAACCCTTGACTGCATTAACGCATAAAGGGAAGAAATTTGAATGGAATGATGAACAAGAGAAAGCGTTTCAGTTATTGAAGAAAAAGCTAACTACGGCACCTATATTGTCATTGCCTGAAGGGAATGATGATTTTGTGATTTATTGTGACGCATCAAAGCAAGGTCTCGGTTGTGTATTAATGCAATGAACGAAGGTGATTGCTTATGCGTCTAGACAATTGAAGATTCACGAACAAAATTATACGACGCATGATTTGGAATTAGGCGCGGTTGTTTTTGCATTAAAGACTTGGAGGCACTACTTATATGGGGTTAAAAGTATTATATATACCGACCACAAAAGTCTTCAACACATATTTAATCAGAAACAACTGAATATGAGGCAGCGTAGGTGGATTGAATTATTGAATGATTACGACTTTGAGATTCGTTACCACCTGGGGAAGGCAAATGTGGTAGCCGATGCCTTGAGCAGGAAGGACAGAGAACCCATTCGAGTAAAATCTATGAATATAATGATTCATAATAACCTTACTACTCAAATAAAGGAGGCGCAACAAGGAGTTTTAAAAGAGGGAAATTTAAAGGATGAAATACCCAAAGGATCGGAGAAGCATCTTAATATTCGGGAAGACGGAACCCGGTATAGGGCTGAAAGGATTTGGGTACCAAAATTTGGAGATATGAGAGAAATGGTACTTAGAGAAGCTCATAAAACCAGATACTCAATACATCCTGGAACGGGGAAGATGTACAAGGATCTCAAGAAACATTTTTGGTGGCCGGGTATGAAAGCCGATGTTGCTAAATACGTAGGAGAATGTTTGACGTGTTCTAAGGTCAAAGCTGAGCATCAGAAACCATCAGGTCTACTTCAACAACCCGAAATCCCAGAATGGAAATGGGAAAACATTACCATGGATTTCATCACTAAATTGCCAAGGACTGCAAGTGGTTTTGATACTATTTGGGTAATAGTTGATCGTCTCACCAAATCAGCACACTTCCTGCCAATAAGAGAAGATGACAAGATGGAGAAGTTAGCACGACTGTATTTGAAGGAAGTCGTCTCCAGACATGGAGTACCAATCTCTATTATCTCTGATAGGTATGGCAGATTTATTTCAAGATTCTGGCAGACATTACAGCAAGCATTAGGAACTCGTCTAGACATGAGTACTGCCTATCATCCACAAACTGATGGGCAGAGCGAAAGGACGATATAAACGCTTGAAGACATGCTACGAGCATGTGTTATTGATTTCGGAAACAGTTGGGATCGACATCTACCGTTAGCAGAATTTTCCTACAACAACAGCTACCATTCAAGCATTGAGATGGCGCCGTTTGAAGCACTTTATGGTAGAAAGTGCAGGTCTCCGATTTGTTGGAGTGAAGTGGGGGATAGACAGATTACGGGTCCGGAGATTATACAAGAAACTACCGAGAAGATCATCCAAATTCAACAACGGTTGAAAACCGCCCAAAGTCGACAAAAGAGCTACGCTGACATTAAAAGAAAAGATATAGAATTTGAAATTGGAGAGATGGTCATGCTTAAAGTTGCACCTTGGAAAGGCGTTGTTCGATTTGGTAAACGAGGGAAATTAAATCCAAGGTATATTGGACCATTCAAGATTATTGATCGTGTCGGACCAGTAGCTTACCGACTTGAGTTACCTCAACAACTCGCGGCTGTACATAACACTTTCCACATCTCGAATTTGAAGAAATGTTTTGCTAAAGAAGATCTCACTATTCCGTTAGATGAAATCCAAATCAACGAAAAACTTCAATTCATCGAAGAACCCGTCGAAATAATGGATCGTGAGGTTAAAAGACTTAAGCAAAACAAGATACCAATTGTTAAGGTTCGATGGAATGCTCGTAGAGGACCCGAGTTCACCTAGGAGCGTGAAGATCAGATGAAGAAGAAATACCCGCATCTATTTCCAGAAGATTCGTCAACACCTTCAACAGCTTAAAATTTCGGGACGAAATTTATTTAACGGGTAGGTACTGTAGTGACCCGAACTTTTCCATGTTTATATATATTAATTGAGATTGATATTTACATGATTAAATGTTTCCAACATGTTAAGCAATCAAACTTATTAAGACTTGATTAATTGAAATATGTTTCATATAGACAATTGACCACCCAAGTTGACCGGCGATTCACGAACGTTAAAACTTGTAAAAATGACATGACGATATATATATGGATATACATATGGTTAACATGAGATTATGATAAGTAAGTATCTCCATAAGTATATTAACAATGAGTTATATACATATAAACAAGACTACTAACTTAAGGATTTCGAAACGAGACATATATGTAACGATTATCGTTGTAACGACATTTAAATGTATATATATATCATATTAAGATATATTAATATATCATAATATCATGATAATATAATAATTTAACATCTCATTAGATATAATAAACAATGGGTTAACAACATTAATTGAGATCGTTAACTTAAAGGTTTCAAAACAACACTTACATGTAACGACTAACGATGACTTAACGACTCAGTTAAAATGTATATACATGTAGTGTATTTAGATGTATTAAAATACTTTTGGAAGACTTCAAGATATATATCAAAACACTCATACTTAACGAAAATGGTTACAGTTACTTTCCCATTCTTTTCTTTCATCAAGAATTCTAGTCGTATTTTTACCCGTATTATACACAGCTTCAAAACGTACTTACTATGGGTATATACCAATAGGAACTAGCATGGGATTCCACTATTGATTATTTCATGTATGACTAATCAATTTTAACTTCTACCATGAGCTAGTCAACTAACTAGAACTCCTTTTAACCCCACTCACCACTCACCACTCACCACTCACCAATTACCACTCATCATTCACTCCATTTCACTTCCAATTCTCTTTCTAATTCTCTCTCAACACACCCACACTATTATGAACGTATTTTTCCAGTAGTTAATCATCATCTTCATCAAAAATCACTTCAAGAATCAAGCTATAATCATCATAGGAAGAACACTTCAAGAACACTTCAAAAATCCCTTCAAGTTTACTAATTTACTTCCAAGCTTTCTAATCCATTCCAAGTAATCATCTAAGATCAAGAAACCTTTGTTATATACAGTAGGTTATCTTTCTTATTCAAGGTAATATTCATATTCAAACTTTGATTCAATTTCTATAACTATAAACTATCTTAATTCGAGTAAAAATCTTACTTGAACTTGTTTTTGTGTCATGATCCTACTTCAAGAACTTTCAAGCCATCCAAGATCCTTTGAAGCTAGATCATTTCTTGTCACTTCCAGTAGGTTTACCTACTAAACTTGAGATAGTAATGATGTTCATAACATCATTCGATTCATATATATATAAAACTATCTTATTCGAAGGTTTAAACTCGTAATCACTAGAACATAGTTTAGTTAATTCTAAACTTGTTCGCAAACAAAAGTTAATCCTTCTAACTTGACTTTTATAATTAACTAAACACATGTTCTATATCTATATGATATGCTAACTTAATGATTTAAAACCTGGAAACACGAAAAACACCGTAAAACCGGATTTACGCCGTCGTAGTAACACCGCGGGCTGTTTTGGGTTAGTTAATTAAAAACTATGATAAACTTTGATTTAAAAGTTGTTATTCTGAGAAAATGATTTTTATTATGAACATGAAACTATATCCAAAAATTATGGTTAAACTCAAAGTGGAAGTATGTTTTCTAAAATGGTCATCTAGACGTCGTTCTTTCGACTGAAATGACTACCTTTACAAAAACAACTTGTAACTTATTTTTCCGACTATAAACCTATACTTTTTCTGTTTAGATTCATAAAATAGAGTTCAATATAAAACCATAGCAATTTGATTCACTCAAAACGGATTTAAAATGAAGAAGTTATGGGTAAAACAAGATTGTATAATTTTTCTCATTTTAGCTACGTGAAAATTGGTAACAAATCTATTCCAACCATAACTTAATCAACTTGTATTGTATATTATGTAATCTTGAGATACCATAGACACGTATACAATGTTTCGACCTATCATGTCGACACATCTATATATATTTCGGAACAACCATAGACACTCTATATGTGAATGTTGGAGTTAGCTATACAGGGTTGAGGTTGATTCCAAAATATATATAGTTTGAGTTGTGATCAATACTGAGATACGTATACACTGGGTCGTGGATTGATTCAAGATAATATTTATCAATTTATTTCTGTACATCTAACTGTGGACAACTAGTTGTAGGTTACTAACGGGGACAGCTGACTTAATAAACTTAAAACATCAAAATATATTAAAAGTGTTGTAAATATATTTTGAACATACTTTGATATATATGTATATATTGTTATAGGTTCGTGAATCAACCAGTGGCCAAGTCTTACTTCCCGACGAAGTAAAAATCTGTGAAAGTGAGTTATAGTCCCACTTCTAAAATCTAATATTTTTGGGATGAGAATACATGCAGGTTTTATAAATGATTACAAAATAGACACAAGTAAGTGAAACTACATTCTATGGTTGAATTATCGAAATCGAATATGCCCCTTTTTATTAAGTCTGGTAATCTAAGAATTAGGGAACAGACACTCTAATTGACGCGAATCCTAAAGATAGATCTATCGGGCCCAACAAGCCCCATCCAAAGTACCAGATGCTTTAGTACTTCGAAATTTATATCATGTCCGATGGAGGATCCCGGAATGATGGGGATATTCTTATATATGCATCTTGTTAATGTCGGTTACCAGGTGTTCACCATATGAATGATTTTTATCTCTATGTATGGGATGTGTATTGAAATATGAAATCTTGTGGTCTATTGTTACGAATTGATTTATATAGGTTAAACCTATAACTCACCAACATTTTTGTTGACGTTTAAAGCATGTTTATTCTCAGGTGAATATTAAGAGCTTCCGCTGTTGCATACTAAAATAAGGACAAGATTTGGAGTCCATGTTTGTATGATATTGTGTAAAAACTGCATTCAAGAAACTGATTTCGATGTAACATATTTGTATTGTAAACCATTATGTAATGGTCGTGTGTAAACAGGATATTTTAGATTATCGTTATTTGATAATCTACGTAAAGCTTTTTAAACCTTTATTTATGAAATAAAGGTTATGGTTTGTTTTAAAAATGAATGCAGTCTTTGAAAAACGTCTCATATAGAGGTCAAAACCTCGCAACGAAATCAATTAATATGGAACGTTTTTAATCAATAAGAACGGGACATTTCAACTCATGCATCAGTTCCCAACATTACTTCAATAACATTCATATTTTAAGCTCGAAAGTTTACAGAATATAGAAACTAACAGTTTCTATATGATGTAACACTGATAACACGAAGAGAATAATGATTTCAGATAAGAATAGTTATGAAAATATCTTCAGAAATATGAAAGATATTTATAATGAAAGATACGATGATATCTTGGAATTTCTAATATCGAAGGATGGTGAAGAAAATTTGTCCGCAAGAGTTTGGAGTCAGAAACAAGGTATTCGCTAAAGATTTCATTGGATACAGAATTATCTGGATTCTTTGAATATAGGGTTTGGTCCTTGTATTTGTCCTTGGCCTCCTTCGTGGTTAGCTCAATCCGTTTTCCAGTTCCAACTTTTCTGAGCTTTTCCAACATACTATTCTTTATTATCAAACTTCTGGCTGTTAAGATCGTTTACAGTTTTTACTGCTTCATTCAGCTTTTTCAACATTCCGAGTATTGATCCGTAGACTGGGTGCTTTTCACAATTTCAGAATGGAAGGTCATAATTCTAAGAGATAAAGGTTTTATGTATACCTATAACTGTTGTTGTAGAATTGTTGCGAGATTCAGAATACTGATTGCTGATTCTCGGTGTTTGGTACGGCAATTCTCATTATCAGATGCAGATGAGTAGATGATGGGATTTCAATGAATATAATAACTTTTCATAAAGTCAAAGATCAATGATGTTGCTGGTAAGTTTACTGATAATGTAGTGAGATATAAACAGTTTTCCGGTATCGATTACGAAAGGAAACTTATATATCAGGGTTATAATAAGCTAATCCGAGTGAAAAGTCGAAGTTGACTTGTTGGAGCTGTGACAAAATTGGCTAATTTGGAAAGGGATTGCAAAGTTATGTTGGATAATAATAACACTAAAGAGATTAACACAGCTATGTGTTAAATGTTTACTCAGTTCCCGAGAGTTTTTCAGGTATATACCCATATGTATAAATCTTTCTTTCCGTAGATGAAATGCGGTTGGTTCATCATCTCGATTTAGGTGTTCCCAAGATTCGTGAAAGGTTTGAACGCAGATTGTAATTGTCAAGATACAAATGAGGTTTAAGATGAATTCAAGTGGCAAACTTGAAGAATTGTTTAGTTTCATATGTTATAGTCAATATTTTAATTCATTTTAATTGTCCAATGTTGGTAGTCCACAGTTGATAGTCCACAATTAGAAATTCAATAATTTATGTATAGTTTAATATATAATATTCGAATTAATTAATACGGATCGTGACCCGTATTCATCTCAGACTCGATCACAACTCAAAGTATATATATTATTATAGAATCAACCTCAACCCTGTATAGAGAACTCGATCATTACTTCATATATATATATATATATATATATATATATATATATATATATATATATATATATATATATATATATATATATATATATATATATATATATATGCGTCTATATGATATGTCAAAACCTTGTATACGTGTCCCGATATTTAAAGTGCGTAAAAATAAATACAGAAATTAAATGACGATAAATAAAATGCGTAAAGTAAATAAGAAATTAAATGACGATAAATAATATTGCGATAATTAAATTGCGATAAATAAACTACGATAAATAAAATGTAATCAGTTAGCTAGGAACAGTTAGCTAGGATTTTGTTAGCATGGATTCTTAACAAAATTTTCTCATAGTTAATTTGTTTGTTTCTAACAAATTTTACTTTGTCCAATGTTTTCTTCATTATGCCACTTGTTAGATTCTGATAGGTCAAAATTCAAATATGAAATTGAATGAAAACGGTTATTCTGTGATGAACGGATTCGTATATCGGTGAATGTAACTAGGATAGTAAATGACTGTTGAATTAGATTCGAAGAATGTACAGTGTAACTTATTAATGTGAAATCTAAATATTCCTCGCGTATTACCTACCCGTTAAAATATTTTCACCATTAACAGTTTGTACAAAGGAATTTTTAATTACAATCTTTATGAAAACATATGTACATATATATTTTCTTCAGATGTAATCATGGATTTAAAGAGTTAATATAATATTAATCTCATTTGATTTACCGTTAGAACTAGAATACATAATCTCTAAAACATTAGAGATTACATAATCGACATGAAGAACGAAGATAATTGATATAGAACGATACGTAGAACGATGTTTATACTCGAGGTACAGAATGAGATGTTGAGGCATGTGATGTTGAAACTTGGGTTTTTGGTGGTACTATTGGTGCCGGTGATGTTGCTGAAGCTGGTAAGTTTTGCACCTTACTCTCCAAAATAATTACTCGAGCGCTAAGTTCGTTGACTTCTTCTATTACCCCGGAATGATTGACGGTTAGAACGAGCGGATGAATAAGATCTAAAATCTGAGATATTATATAATCGTGATGAGATACTCTGGAAATAAGAGAGAAGATAGTATTACGAATGGATTCGCCGGTAAGCGCTTCAGGTTCTTCGCCAAGGGAAGAATGTGGTGGATAGAAGGGATCGCCTTCTTCTTGTCTTCAATGATTAAGTAGACTACGAACCCATCAGATAAATTGGGGATGGCTGATTGGTTGATTCATTCTGGTTATACTGCTTTCGGAGCTTAGGTGAAACTCCATATCGGAATAGCTATCAGAATAACCATCGGAATAGCTATCGAAATCTGAGGGACTCAAACTGGTTGATGGATTCATCTCGTACGATCAGATGAAGGATTTTCGATAAGAAATAGGTTATAGGATGTAGATTAGTACTCTGCAATACATAATTTACATATGCATATATAGTACTAAAATCCCATAAGTTACGGAAGAATCTACGGAAGCTGTCAGGCAAAGTCTACAGTAACAGATATGCTAAGATATGAATTAGCAGATACGCTAAGATACAAATTTTGTCTATACACTATTCATGCAATCATTCCATTAAGATGTGTCTAGACTAAGACTGATAAGCAAGTGATTCCCTAAGAATGATAAGCAGGCAATTTTCGACACGAAATGATAAGCAAAACTTTTGACAGGCAGACACGGTCGAAGTCCAGACTCACTAATGCATCTATCAGTTAGACACACTAATGCAAGACCTGGTTCGCTAAGACCACCTCTCTGATACCAACTGAAATACAGTTGAGGACAACCACCGTCCCACCCAGTGCCTTCCCAGCTAACCGCCTGGTGACCACTGAGTGCACCTCAGATACTGATTTTAGGGCCTGCCTCTCGGCTACTGCCAACCCTCGTAAGGGATCGCAAAGAGTAAGAGCCAATGCTTCGTCACAGGTAACACTGTGAGAACCTCCTTTACGACTAACCTGCCACACATGGACGGCGTTATACCAGCTCTGATGCCAACTGAAATGCCCCGTCCTAATCCATCTGGACGAAGTCATCAACATTTGATCCCAGAGCGATGATCGACTCCAAGTAATGTCCTTAAAATGAGCAAATGCACAGTGGAAGATTTCTTTCATACCTGAGAATAAACATGCTTTCAAGTGTCAACCAAAAGGTTGGTGGGTTCATAGGTTTATCTTAAAACAATAAAATTCATCATTTTGATTGACCACAAAATTTAAATGCTGCATAGTACAAATGGGCCCGAATCCTATACCTACCTGTAATGTACATGCTATATCTTTTAAATACAGTACATCTTTCTCGTGTACGAAACCATTTTTATAAATTATAGTAACCGTACACATTTCTTGTGCACAAAAAATAACATACACATAACCTATGTATAAAATCATTCTCTCGTTATATAACATTCACATCAACTGGTGGCAATTATCATGTCCACATAATTCAATTGTGGCAATTATCATGTCCACATAATTCAATGGTGGTAATTATCATGTCCACATAATTCAATGGTGGCAATTATCATGTCCACATAATTCAATAATAATTCGCAGAACTTCTGTCTGCATAATAATTCATTCGAGGAATATTTTGCTTGTGTCTATCTCGTCAAACATTTATAAAAACATTTCATGTATTCGCAGTTCAAAATATCTTTCAAAAGCATTTAATAAAGCAGATGTAAAAACAGCGCATGTATTCTCAGTCCCAAAAATGTAAAGAGTAAAAGGGAGCAAATGAAACTCACCTATTGTATTTCATAGTAAAAATACATATGACTATATTGAACAATGCAGGGTTGGCCCCGGATTCACGAACCTATATCATTTGTATGTATATTAACACATATATTTTTAATCTAACAGATGTATATATTATATCTTTTAAATTATATATATATATATATATATATATATATATATATATATATATATATATATATATATATATATATATATATATATATATATATATATATATTTATCTGATTAATATTATATTAAGAACACCTAATTTTGTATATATGAATATTTATATAAAATTTGTTAATATAATTAATTTATACTTATAGGTAATTTAAATGTTGTTATGTTACATGTACTAAATACCTTTTTTTATCTATATATATATATATCATTTGTTTATCAAAATAGTAATTTTAATTATACTAATTTAATATTAGTTACTATAAAAATAATGATAATAATATTAATAATATACATATGTTAATAATAATAGTTATAATATTTATAAAATGATAATAATACTAATATTCATGATAATAATAATAATAATAATAATAATAAAATTATAATGATAAGGATAATAATAATAACAATAATAATAATCATAATATAATAATAATAATAATAATAATAATAATAATAATAATAATAATAATAATAATAATAATAATAATAATAATAATAATAATAATAATAATAATAATAATAATAATAATAATAATAATAATAATATGTAAACTACCTCAAAGAGTTTTCCCAAAAAAATACTTCAAACAAGGCTCGAACTCAAGACCTTTCGCTAAACACAAACACCCATACCATCACACTGCTTCTATTTTTCTGTTTTAACTTACACCCTTAAATATTTTATTCTATAATTTCGGCCCACTAAATAAACTTAGTTCTCTGCCCAAGTAACTAATCACGGCCCAACCACAACTTAACCTGTGGCCCAACTGAATAAAATGAATCTTTGGCCCAACAGATCTTTTTAAATAAAAAAAAATTTGCCATGGCCGGGGATTGAACCCGCGATCTCTTGGTTAAACAATAAACACCTAAACCATTTAATCTATCATGACTTTCTGAAACAATTTGTATCTTAATTCTGTTTAACCCTGTTTCTGTTTCGTTATCGTCATAACCCATTTATCATCATCATGAACCTTAATCATCCTTACCAATCGTCATTTACAGTTCAATTGAATAAAAGTTGGGTCTCATCCCAATCATACGAATAAGAACTCAGCCCAACTACTTAGCCCACTACTAGGTTAGCCCAACAACTGATTATTATTGCCTCGATGAAAAATAGAAACAAAACCCTCGAGTCTTTTGGATCCCCAATATTTATAATCATTATCACAGTCATCATTCATAATCAATTAAGATCATCATAATCCTCACAATCGATCATAAATATAATCATCATCAAATAACATCATCATTCATGATTGTTATATTGAATAGGAAGAAACGGGAATAATGAAGCATCGAAAATAAAATAAAAGTGAAGGTGGTTTTGTGGTATTCGAATAAAATGGACCGACCCACCTATAAAGCACTCATCATAAAAATATATATATCTAGATGCCTTTGTACAGCAATGGTCGGCCACAAGCAACTAATTTCCACTTGCAATCCCACTAGTGGTAATGATTATTATATAAAGGGTTTTTAAAATCTTCAAATGATTATCACATATCATGCTTTCTTTTCTTTATCGTGGCTGTAACCAGAGAATTTACAGGAGCTGCAGAAATGAGCATGGTGGCGAGTTTGGGAGATCTTAGGATGTGGTTTTGCGAAGGTACTCGATCAAGATTCAGAAATGTAATTAGGTGCAACATCAATTAATTTAATTTGGTGATGGGTTATAAACTTGAACAAAGAAGGGTGATGATGTAGCGTGAGGGTACGAAATAGTATTATTTTTAATTCAAAATACTACAAAATATGACACAAGTTTTATTAATTTACGGATGGGATATACCTAAACCTTGCTACAACATTATAGGCAGTGTACCTAATCGTAGAGTAGTGTAGTTTTTAGTAAGTCCGGTTCGTTCCACATGGAGCTAGTGATTACGTACTATATTTTTATAAAACTATATTTATATAAATATATATATATATAAGTAGTAATATTATTATAAAAGGGGGGTTTTTAGCGTTTAATGACCGGTTTGTCGATTTAATATTTTTAAGAGTAAAGATAAATGACAATAATTAAAGTGCGTAAAATAAATAAATGACGATAAATAAAATAACAATAAATAAAATTGCGATAGAATATGAAATAAAAGGATTATGCTTATTTAAACTTCCGTAATCATGATGTTTAACGTTTTGATTTTAATTAATTGTTACTCGGGTTAATTGTCCTTTGTCCTGGTTTATTTGATACCTATCTGGTTTTTGTCCATAATAGTCCATCGGTCATAAATATAAAGTGCGAGTGTCCTCGTCAAATTACCCTTATACCCGAAGTCAAATATTCCAACTAATTAAGAATTTAAACTGTGACGCAGTTATCACTTCTGTCAACAATTACACCAGTTATCACTGTATGTAATCCACCCCTGTTTTGATTAGATATGAATATTAATTTACCCACTTAATCAGTTTGAATAATCAATTACCCAACCCGAATAATTAATTAAATGATTATAATAGATTCCATATGAACGTCACTAAATAAGACAACCATAATCATTATTAATTATTAGGATAATTAATTTGAAGATAGGTTCGACAGACTCCAATGAGTTGTCACTCAATTAGACAATACCCCCCATCTATTAATAGTCAATAGTCCAATTTCCACAAGTGTCGGTCTTTTGCCCAAACCTTAATTATGATACAAAATCCAATAACCCCGTCTTAATATTTAGTCAAACATCACGAATACTTCGGCTTAAATAAGCATAATCATAACTTAGTTACGAGACATTAAATTAAAAAGGAAGAACATAGCTTACAGTGGTGATTAATCGCGTAGCGTTGCACGGACAGAATTTCGACTTAAAACCCGTAAAACATTTCTTACAATAACCCAACTAAACCATAACTTTATTATTAAAATTAACTTATATTAAAATTATAATATAAATATATATTACATATTACAGAAGAGAGAAAGAAATATGAAGAAAGGTGTATTTTTTCATTACTCCGTGAATTCCATTTTATAGGCAATTGGTGATTTGAAATTTTCACTTATGACCCCTTAACTATGCTCAATTAACAACTTTTTATTATTTATTATTATTCTTATTATGAATTATTTAAATATTATATTATATTCTTGAGCATAGTTAACTTGTAATTTTAGCTCCGTTGCGTCGAGCGTTGAAAGTTGGTTCATGTCTCGGTTCCGGATTTTCTAACGCCTTTTCGTATAATTTAATATCTTGTACTTTGCATTTTGCGGCTTGTACTTTTGTAATTTTGAGACGTTTCTCATCAATATATTGAAGCACTTGGAGTGTAACTTGTACGTTTGACCATTTTGAATGTTTTGGTCTTTCAAATCTTCGTTTTTGTCTTTAAATCTTCATTTTCGAGCGATTTGCGTCTTTCGTCTTCGCACTTATTTATTTAACTATTACAACTAAAAATAAGGAAATTACATTTAAAAACTTTACATATTGGAACGATATTGCTACTAAATATATGTTCATTTGGAGCACTATCAAATATCCCCACACTTGAACGTTGCTTGTCCTCAAGCAATACAGTCTTGAAACAATATAATACATCACACGAGTCACTTCTTTATCCTTCACACGTTGTATATCAGTGACAGTAACGATGGTTAAAGGTGGGTGTGTCATCCACAGTTGCCTCGGGTTTAGGTCAACGACACTTGCAATCAAATAGCCGATTTACTTTCGGTTTCCAAAGCAAAGTGCACATTTGAAAGGTGGTTTACAGTCCCACATGACTATGAAAATGTAGATCCTTAAGGAAATTGGATCTTTATGAAAATATTTGATCTTTTTGAAAATTTAATCTAGCTTTTACCCTAGATAAGTTTTTCGGAATAACCCTTCACCGGTGTTTGCAAAATATTTTTTTGTGGGTTGTGTGGGTTTCAGATTTGAAAATTTTTGCTCAACACTTGTGGTTTTGTGTTACCCACTTGCTAACCTTGTATTGGGAAAGCAACACGTCCAGTTTACTTGTTCCGTATATTACCTTTCGGTAAACTACCGTCCGGTTGTAAAGGAAAGCGATGAACAAGAAACTGTTAAGGCAATGTCTAATGACATGCATATGATTATGGTCTTAAAACGTGTCGGATGCTAGTACTATCCTTTGTAGGAGCAATAGTAAAGATCATCCTATGATTTTTCGGTCTGGCACAAGGTCCTGTCTCCGACCATGCTATGCAACCACCGTTTCTTACGGTTGACACCCGATTTGGTTCAGGTGACCTAATGAATTCTGATGAATTCTCAGGATTTTACGTTCAATGGTAATGAACGCATTGAAAATAGGTTTTCAGAAAACAAATCGGTTTTATTTTTGATCAAAATATTTTCTCGTTCAAGTTCGAGTTTAGATATCATTGAATTCCATGAGTTTGTAATTCTCAATCTTTAAGTTCAATCTCTAGGATTGAGTAATATCAGTCTTAAAAGCTGATTTTTGATCTTTAAGGAGATTATCCTTTCTGGGGATTTGATTCATTAGTCTTATCAAGCTAATTTGAACGGTGCCCCCCCCCCATTATGCGAGATAAATCCTTCTCATGGTTAGGATAAATCTGACCACATGGCGACCCTATTTGATGCTGAGGTCCGTGGATTTCCTGCTGATTTTAGAGATGACTTTTCTAGATTTTTCGTCAACTTACAGCTGGTCTGAACGACAACTTCATGACCTAAATCAAGAAGCGCGTTTCTTTTTCGGAAGACTTTACTTCCTTTTAATGATGGAATTGATTCATCGTGTAGATCCATCTTTCTTATAGTAAATCGGGTAAACCAGTTAATTTAGTCCAAAGTAAAAGCACCTGCAATAACTTTACAAATACATGTGATAGATAGTTTTTAATTGAATAACTTGGTACATTCTCCTCACACTTGGCTTTTTTCATGCGTCTTTTTATATCTTAATAAATAAATTCAAGCGTTTTAGTTGTTTCTCAATTTATGTCCTTTCCGAGGTAACAATAATTTCGGCATTAACACCTAGTTTTATCGTTCATAAATATGTATAAACATGATTTTGAATTCATTTAGTTAAAAAATTTTAAAATTTTCATAATATTTAGAAAATAAGCCAAGTATAAACCCGAGAGAATTTATAACCCTTCCCCACACTTGAGATCATGCAATGCCCTCATTTGCATGAAATCAGACTATAATTATAAATTCATGAGGGTGATTAGTGTAGGAAAGTGATTAAAAATACCCAGTTTGTAATTACAAAGCTCGTCGAATGATAGATGGCGCGCCTCATCGTTCATTCCTTCGTTTATTATATCACATTTGTTGTTTTGCATCTTGTCGTCAAAATCAGTAGCTTTTGCTGAACTTAATGTTAGTCTTTGAAAGTGCGTTGTTTTACCCTGTTGTTTACATGATAAAATACAACATATATACATATTTTTAAAGTTGGGTATATTACCCCACGTTCAAAAATTTATAAAATCAAATATTTTTTTTTGCATACTTTAAATCAATAAAATTAAAAATAATTATGACAAAATTTTTCGCCCCGCCCTCGGGTAAAGTAATTTCGGCTCAACGACCTAGTCTTCAACTCACGACGAATTTTAGGAATCATTTTTTTTCAACTTAATGAAATAAAGTAAATTTTTGTTTTTAAATTCACACAAAACTTAAAAAGAAAACATATTAATTTCATATAAAACCTAAAAAACAAAAAAATTCAGAATGGGGGGAGAAAACTAGTTCTTTAGTGTCTGCTAGTGGAAAAGACCAATCGGATTCCATTCTCGGAACTACACGAGAACAGAACAACTAACTCCAAACAGCATTTTCTTTTTAGAATATTTGAATCTCCTCACACTTAGGTAGATGTGGTGTCGAAATTGTGATTAACTTCATCGTCAATTTCTCTTGGACCATAATCAACTTGCATATCTGTGACTTTTGCTTTAAGCCAGTGACCAGCTTTTTCCGTAATATCCACAAATTCAACTAGCTTCGCCTTTTCTTTAGGCGACAGATTGGATACTAACCGGTTATATAACTTAAAGTTCCCCTTACTTTTAGCATCAATAACCCGTTTAAAAAGTTTCTTCATTGAACTGTTAATAACGGGGTCATTTAATTTCATATCAACTATGGGGTTCTTTATTATCAAGTCATCATTAGGTGTTACTTCATTTTCCCCACACTTAGGTGTTCTATTATTGTTAAGCATTACCGTTGGATTTGGTAAAACAACATGGTTCTTACCAATCGTTTTTGTCGGTACAACGGTTTTGGTTTGTGGATATTTAGACTTTCGAATCATAAAGGTGATCGATTTCTCATCATTACTAAGTGTCATTCTACCCTTTCTTACATCAAATAACGCCCCGGTGGACGCTAAGAATGGTCGACCTAAAATTAGAGGAACGTTTGAGTCCTCTTCTATGTCAATGACAATGAATTCAACTAGAAAGGTTAAATTACCTACTTGAATGGGTAGGTTGTCAGCAATTCCAACTGGGTGCTTAATGGTTTGATCAAGGAGTCGAACACTCATATCCGTTGGAGTTAACTCACCTACACCTAATCTCTTATATAATGAAAGAGGCATAACACCCACACTTGAACCTAAATCTGCTAGTGCATCATACATGACACAGTCACTAAGTAGACAAGGAACAATAAATTCACCCGGATCACCTACCCTAGGTGGAGGATTTGGTGGAACTGTCTTCACCGGGTTTACTTCTACTGTTTTTGTTTCTTTCACTTTTTTCTTCTTCTTCTTCTTCTTTCCAGAGGTATCACAAACTTTATTACCTATTACTTGCTCATACTCAACTCCTTTTCTTGGAAACGGGATGGGTGGTCTGTATGGTGCCACCACTGGCTTTACATACTCGGGTGGTGGTGGTGGTGTAACTTCTTCATTGTTACTTACATCTAAAACCTCCCCATCTTCTGATGCTGGTTTTTCAGAATTTGTTGAAACCATATTAACATTTTCATTCCGAGGATTTACTTCAGTATTACTCGGTAGCTTTCCTTGTTTCCTTTCACTCATCAATCTAACAAGAGTACCTACTTGTTTTTCTAGATTCAAAATAGAAGCTTGTTGAGTTCTAAATGACTGATCAAACCTCTCATTCGTTTGAGTTTGAGTTTCAATAAATTGTGTTTGAGATTCAACTAGCTTAAATACCACTTCTTCCAGATTTGACTTTTTCTCTTCGGTTTGTTGTGGTGGTTTATACAAGCCAGGTCTTTGTTGATTGAAAGTGTTTTTTTGAGTTGGTTGGTTATTCGGACCTTGTTGGTTATACGAGTTATTGTCGGGTCCTTTTGGATTGTAAAGAATGTTTTGATTTCGATTGAAGTTTGGCCTTGGCGGTTGATAATTATTCTGATAACTATGTTCCAGCCTTTGGTTCATGTAGACAACATTCTCACGTTGTTCCATCGTTTGTTCAATGTGACAGTCTTTCATTAAGTGTGGTCCACCGCATTGCTCACAACTGATTCGTATTGCGTGAATATCTTTATTTATCTTTTCCATTCGTCTCTCGAAAGCATCTATTTTTGCGGAAACGGAATCAAAGTTATGGCTAGAATCGGCTCTAGCCGCTTTAGATGAACGATATATATCTTTCTCTTGGTGCCACTCATGAGAGTGGGAGGCTGTGTTATCAATAATTTTGTAAGCTTCAGTTGCGGTTTTCTTCATAATGGAACCACCAGCTGTTATGTCGATGTCTTTTCGTTTAGCAACGTTGACACCTTGGTAGAATATTTGTACTATTTGATAAGTGTCTAAACCGTGTTGAGGACATCCTCTCAACAACTTTCCAAATCTTGTCCACGCCTCATATAGAGTTTCATTTGACTTTTGTGTGAACGTAACAATTTCTCCTTGAAGTCTCACGGCTTTAGATGCCGGAAAGAATCTTTTAAGAAATTTCTCAACTAAAACATCCCATGTGTCAATCGCCCCTTCAGGTAACGATTCTAACCAATCTTTGGTTTCTCCCTTTAAAGTCTAGGGAAACAACATGAGATAGATCTGTTCATCCTCAACTTCTCGGATTTTGAATAGTGTACAGATCCTATTAAACGTACGAAGATGTTCGTTTGGATCTTCCTTCGGCGCACCACTATATTGGCACTGATTAGTTACCATGTGTAGGATTTGTCCTTTGATTTCATAATCTGGCGCATTAATGTCTGGCTTAATAATGGCGTGACCTTGGCCCGTGCGTGTGGCTCTCATTCGGTCTTCCATACTTAGAGGTTCCAGATTTTCTATAATTGAATTTGTTGAATACGAATCACTAGAAGATTCTGATTTAATGGTTTGTGGTTCAGGAGGAATGATTAGTGGTTCTGGATCTTGGAATTGTCCCTGAATATTCTTCGGATTTTCAATTGTGAGGTCGGGTTCAAAAGATGGATTATCGAAAATTTGAGTTGGAGTTCTTGGTCGACTAGATGATGATTCTAAAGAAAAATTAACGGCGACAATATTGGCTAGATGTCTTGATCGAGTTATAGGTGGTGAACGTATGAAAGGTGGTGAACGTTTTACTCGGTGCATTCACTGAATATCCTATTAGTTTTTAAAAGGAAAGAAAAATTATATAAGTTATCCAATTAATAGACTTTTCTGATTTTGCCCACGTTTCGAATAGCCAAAAGATGCAGCAGAGGGGCAGGATTCGTTTGGTCTCAATATAATTGAGTACTGTTTGGCTCCAATAACCCGGTCCACGTACAAATCCAACTATTACTACGAACCAGAAAATTTTGATGTTTATCAATTTAACCACTTAATATAAATTTTCGTAATTTTAAGAAATTTAGATAAGAAGTAGAATAAAAATCTATGTCCTAAAACTAGAATAGCGAGAAATAAGAAAGAAAAAGATTGCGCGTCGAAAAAGGTCGAAAAATAAAAGGTCGAAAAATAGGCGTCGAAAAATAAAAATAAGAAAGTAGCGCGAAAAACGACGTCGCAAAATTCTAAAGCACATAAATCTTAGTCTAAGGAATAAGCACTTAAGGGATTTTACGGCAAACCTAAAAATTCTAGAAATAAAAATAACTATGGCAAAACTAAACTTAATACTAAAAATTGTAACTAGAGTCTAAAAATCTAAAGGTAATAAAAAAATTTTTTTTTTTTATATTTCGTTTTTTAAGGATTTTAAAATTTTTTTTTTTAAATTTTTTTTTTATATATATATTTTTTTTTAACTTTTTGTTTTAAAAAAATTTTTTCTTTAAAAAAAACGATTTTTTTTACAAATTTTTTTTTAAAACGAATTTTTTTTAAAAAAAATGATTTTTTTTTCTTTAAAAAAAATGATTTTTTTTACACAAATTTTTTTTTTTAAACGAAATTTTTTTTTTTAAAAAAAAAAAGATTTTTTTTACCCAATTTTTTTTTAAAGGAATTAATACTTTTTTTATTATTATTATTTTTTTCAAAATTTTTTTTAACTCATTTACTATTCATGAATAGTAAATGAAAAGTAATTAATTAATTTACTATTCACATGAAAGCGAAATGATAGAAATTATTAATTGCAAGTTACATAATATACCCCTGAAATATTTAATAAATACGACTTTTTAAAACTTTTACGATTCAAAATAGTAAAGAAAAAAAATTAATTAATTTACTATTCATATGAAAGCGACATTGTAGAAATTATTAATTATAAGTTACATAATATACTCCTGAAATATTTAATAAATACGACTTTTTAAAACTTTTAAAACTTTTACGTATCAAATTTGATTCTAAAATATTATTATATTATTATTTCAATATTATTATATTATTATATTTATTAAATTATTATATTTAAATTAATATATCTTTAATCAATCAAAAACTAAAAAAAAAAACTTAAATACCCCGTAAAAACACAAAAAGTGTCCCCGAAATTACTTTTTTTTATAACTATATTTTTACAGATATAAATTAAAAATATAGCGTTTTAGCGCTCCCCGGCAGCGGCGCCAAAAACTTGATGATGTAGCGTGAGGGTACGAAATAGTATTATTTTTAATACAAAATACTACAAAATATGACACAAGTTTTATTAATTTACGGATGGGATATACCTAAACCTTGCTACAACATTATAGGCAGTGTACCTAATCGTAGAGTAGTGTAGTTTTTAGTAAGTCCGGTTCGTTCCACAGGGAGCTAGTGATTACGTACTATATTTTTATAAAACTATATTTATATAAATATATATATATAAGTAGTAATATTATTATAAAAGGGGGGTTTTTACCGTTTAATGACCGGTTTGTCGATTTAATATTTTTAAGCGTAAAGATAAATGACAATAATTAAAGTGCGTAAAATAAATAAATGACGATAAATAAAATAACAATAAATAAAATTGCGATAGAATATGAAATAAAAGGATTATGCTTATTTAAACTTCCGTAATCATGATGTTTAACGTTTTGATTTTAATTAATTGTTACTCGGGTTAATTGTCCTTTGTCCTGGTTTATTTGATACCTATCTGGTTTTTGTCCATAATAGTCCATCGGTCATAAATATAAAGCGCGAGTGTCCTCGTCAAATTACCCTTATACCCGAAGTCAAATATTCCAACTAATTAAGGATTTAAACTGTGACTCAGTTATCACTTCTGTCAACAATTACACCAGTTATCACTGTATGTAATCCACCCCTGTTTTGATTAGATATGAATATTAATTTACCCACTTAATCAGTTTGAATAATCAATTACCCAACCCGAATAATTAATTAAATGATTATAATAGATTCCATATGAACGTCACTAAATAAGACAACCATAATCATTATTAATTATTAGGATAATTAATTTGAAGATAGGTTCGACAGACTCCAATGAGTTGTCACTCAATTAGACAATACCCCCCATCTATTAATAGTCAATAGTCCAATTTCCACAAGTGTCGGTCTTTTGCCCAAACCTTAATTATGATACAAAATCCAATAACCCCGTCTTAATATTTAGTCAAACATCACGATTACTTCGGCTTAAATAAGCATAATCATAACTTAGTTACGAGACATTAAATTAAAAAGGAAGAACATAGCTTACAGTGGTGATTAATCGCGTAGCGTTGCACGGACAGAATTTCGACTTAAAACCCGTAAAACATTTCTTACAATAACCCAACTAAACCATAACTTTATTATTAAAATTAACTTATATTAAAATTATAATATAAATATATATTACATATTACAGAAGAGAGAAAGAAATATGAAGAAAGGTGTATTTTTTCATTACTCCGTGAATTCCATTTTATAGGCAATTGGTGATTTGAAATTTTCACTTATGACCCCTTAACTATGCTCAATTAACAACTTTTTATTATTTATTATTATTCTTATTATGAATTATTTAAATATTATATTATATTCTTGAGCATAGTTAACTTGTAATTTTAGCTCCGTTGCGTCGAGCGTTGAAAGTTGGTTCATGTCTCGGTTCCGGATTTTCTAACGCCTTTTCGTATAATTTAATATCTTGTACTTTGCATTTTGCGGCTTGTACTTTTGTAATTTTGAGACGTTTCTCATCAATATATTGAAGCACTTGGAGTGTAACTTGTACGTTTGACCATTTTGGACGTTTTGGTCTTTCAAATCTTCGTTTTTGTCTTTAAATCTTCATTTTCGAGCGATTTGCGTCTTTCGTCTTCGCACTTATTTATTTAACTATTACAACTAAAAATAAGGAAATTACATTTAAAAACTTTACATATTGGAACGATATTGCTACTAAATATATGTTCATTTGGAGCACTATCAAAGGGAAAGGGAAAAAAAAATAAAATGTGATAATGTTTGTTAAGTGTGTTTCGTTTGATGATCAAATGGATTTGAGGTGGGTTTTCAAAGGTGGTGAGAGCTATGGAGGTTTACGAAAAAGAAGAACAAAAGAGGAGGAGAGAAATGGTGTTGTGATTTAAGGTGGTGCCGGTTTAGTGATTCTTGTTTACTGCAGGATTATGATGAGATGTATGGGTTCGTTTGAAAGGTTAATAGCATAGCAGTAGTGATCATTTTAGAAAAATAATGGGTGTTGTAAGTGATGTCGTGTTTTGATGATAATGGTGTCGATGGTAGGGATTCTATGGTGGTGATCTCTTGTTGAAGAAAGAAACTGTATATTAGCCAAGATAATCGATGTTGTTTATATTGGGTGATGATTTTATGGTGACAATGAGTGGTTCTCGGACAATAAGAAGGAATCGTAGAATAATTTAAAAGAGTGCAAGGGTGGTGAGTTGTTTATATGTTCTTCTGTTTTCGATTTGAATTGCATTGTGTATATAGAATTATATGTAGCTTGTAATCGAATATTTGATGCAGTACACTTGATTGTTTGTATTGTAAACTAATTCGGAAGCATAACAATAGCAGACATGAAGTACGAGTATTCTGTATCAGATGGAGAAAAGAATTAAAAGTTGAATATGACTTGCAACAGAATTTTGTTCGTGTCTGTGAGTTGGAATTGCTCAGTACAAGTTTACAGAAAGGATTCTTAATTTGAGAATGATTAAAGAAGATTTGATAGTCGACAGATAGAATCAATCCAGGAAGAAAAGGATAAAAGAAGAAAAGAACTCCTAACAGAATTTGGAATTGTTGAATCTGATTTGTACGAATTGAATATGATGTTTAACAATGTAGTAGACAGAAAACAAAAATCAAACACAGTTTGATTGTGATGCAAAACAGAAATTGGATCTTATGATTAAATACATATTTATCTATTTTTGTATATGTGTTTAGATATAAATCTGTATTATGTATATGTATATGTATTTATATATATTTTTATTTATATATCTAGTTTATATATATATATCTAATTCTTCCATTTTGATATTTAACAATTACAACTATACTAATACTACTAATAATTAATAATACTAATATTAATACTAATAATGAGAGTAATACTAATAATATTGATGTATCAATTTATGCTTATTAAATCTCATTTTTTATATATATCATGTATTAAATTAATACTGATATTAATGTTAATAATGACAGTAATATTATTATAATAACTACATTTTAACTTGTATATACAATTAATATTTTAACATTTCCTATCATTAATTTAGTAATATTCATATAACATATTCGAATATATCATACAATATACATAGTGTATTAATTGTGTACAAATTCATATATATGTATATATATATATATATATATATATATATATATATTTATCTACACACCATTGTTCGTGAATCATCGGGCACAGTCAGAGGGTAATTGGTTATATGAACATAGTTTCTAAAACTTTCTAGACTCAACATTACATATTTTGCTTCTCATATCGAAATCATATAAAGATTAAGTTTAAATTTGGTCGGAAATCCCGGGTCATCACAATAGTCGACTTAGTAGTTGGTAACGGAGGGATGATTTTGCATTGCGTACTCATTAGCCCCCGTTGTAAGAATTATATTGTATAAACTACCAGGGTGAGATGATTTTGTCATTGCACTACGCATTAGCTACCGTTGGTGAGTTGTTTGAACGGTTCCGGTGTTCTTCATATGAATGATTTTATAGCAGGAATAGACCTGCACAGATTGTTTTCTAATTACGAGTATCTTGTGGTCTATTATATTATTGAAAAATGATTATTTATGATAAACTAATGAACTCACCAACCTTTTGGTTGACACTTGAAAGCATGTTTATTCTCAGGTATGAAAGAAATCTTCCGCTGTGCATTTGATCATTTTAGAGATATTACTTGGAGTCATTCATGACATATTTCAAAATACGTTGCATTCGAGTCGTTGAGTTCATCAAGATTATTATTAAGTCAATTATAGTTGGAAATATTATGGAATGGTATGCATGCCTTCAACTTTCGATGAAATGAAAGTTTGTCTTTTAAAAACGAATGAAATGTTTGTAAAATGTTTCATATAGAGGTCAAGTACCTCGCGATGTAACCAAATGTAATGTATTCGTCCTGATAGATTAGGACGGGTCATGAAAGTTGGTATCAGAGCGGTGGTCTTAGCGAACCAGGTCTTGCATTAGTGTGTCTAACTGATAGTTGTTTAGATGCATTAGTGAGTCTGACTTCGACCGTGTATGCATGTCAAAAGTTTTGCTTATCGTTTCTAGTCGGAAATCATCTTCTTATCATTCTTAGGAAATTACCTGCTTATCATTCTTAGTCTAGACACATCTTACTGCCTCTATTGTATAGACAGTGTATAGATAAATTCATATCTTAGCGTATCTGTTATTGTTACCTTTGCCTGACAGCTTCCGTAGATTCCTCCGTAACTTATGGGATTTTAGTATTATTTATGCATATGCAAATTATGTATTGCAGGGTACTAATCTACATCCTATAATCTATTTCTTATCGAAAATCCTTCATTTGATTGTACAAGATGAATCCCTCAACCAGTTCGAATTCCTCGGATTTCGACAGCTATTCCGATATGGAGTTTCACCTAAGCTCCGAAAGCAGTGTCATCAGAATGAATCAACCAATTATCCATCTCCAATTCATCTGATGAGTTCGTAGTCGACTTAATCAATGGAGACGCGAAGAAGGCGATCCTTTTCACCAACCGAATTTACTTCTTGGCGATGAACCTGAAGCGCTTATCAGCGAACCAGTCCGAAACACCATATTTACCCTCATTTCCAGGATATCTCGCAATGATTATATGATATCCAAAATCCCCAACCTTATTCATCCGCTTGTTCCAACCGACAATCATCCCGCTGTAATAGAAGAAGTCAACGAGTTTCGCACTTGAGTAATCAATTTAGAAAATATGGGGCAAAACGTACCCGCTTCAGCAACATCACCGGCACCAACAGTACCACCAACATCAATACCAGTATCACCAATAACCCAAGTTTCAACATCACACGCCTCAACATCTCATTATGTACCTCGAGTATAATCAACGTTCTACATATCGTTCTACCTCATTTATCTTCGTTCTACCTGGCGATTATGTAATCTCTAATGTTTTAGAGATTATGTATTCTAGTTCTAATGATAAATCAGATGATATTAATATCATATAAATTCATCAAATCCAATATTACATCTAAAGAAAATATATATGTATATATATTTTCATAAAGATTGTAATTAAAAATTCTTTTGTACAAACTGTTAATGGTGAAAATATTTTAATGGGTACGTAATACACGAGGAATATTTAGATTTCACATTAATAAGTTACACTGTACATTCTTCGAATCTGATTCAACGGTCATTTACTATCCTACTCACACCCAAAGATATACGTATCCGTTCACCGCAGAATAACCATTTTCATTTAATTTCATATTTGGATTTTGACCTATCAGAATCCAACAAGTGGCATAATGAAGAAAACATATGACAAAATAAAATTTCCTAGAAACAGACAAATTAACTATGAGAAATTTTATTAAGAATCCACGCTAACTGTTCCTAGCTAACTGTTCCTAGCTAACTGATTACATTTTATTTATCGCAATTTAATTATCGCTGTTTATATTCTCGCAATTTTATTTATCGTCATTTAATTTCTATTATTTATTTTACGCACTTTAAATATCGGGACACGTATACAAGGTTTTGACATATCATATCGACGCATCTATATATATTATTTGGAATAACCATAGACACTCTATATGCAGTAATGCTTGAGTTAGCTATACAGGATTGAGGTTGATTTTACAATAATATATATACTTTGAGTTGTGATCGAGTCTGAGACATGTATACGGGTCACGATACGTATTAATTAATTCGAATATTATATATTAAACTATATATGAATGATTGGACTGTTAACTGTGGACTATCGACTGTGGACTAATAACATTGGACAATTAAAATGAATTAAAATATTGATTATAACATATGAAACTAAACAATTCTTCAAGTTTGCCACTTGATTTCATCTTAAACCTCATTTGTATCTTGACGATTACAATCCGTGTTCAAACCTTTCATGATTTTTAAAAACACCTCAATCGAGAGGATGAACCAACCGCACTTCATTTACGGGAGAAAAGATTGATGCATAAATTTATGCACCTGAAAACACTCGAAATTTGAGTAAACGTTTAACACATATTTGTACTAGCTCCTTTGGCGTTGTTATTACCAAAAATAACTTTGCAATCCCTTCCAAAGTAGCCAATTTTGTCACAGCTCCAGCAAATCAACTTCGACTTTCATTCGAATTAGCCTTATTATAACCAGGATATATAAGTTGTCTTTCGTCATCGTTATCGGGG
The DNA here is from genome assembly GCF_046630445.1 of Rutidosis leptorrhynchoides. NCBI lineage: Eukaryota > Viridiplantae > Streptophyta > Magnoliopsida > Asterales > Asteraceae > Rutidosis > Rutidosis leptorrhynchoides. The sequence goes on from NC_092335.1 coordinate 214,360,604, forward strand.
AACCTTTTATATTCCACCATATTACCAGCAGACATACCAGCAACTTCATTGCTCCTTGGCTTAAATCTCTCCGACAAATCACTATATTTAGCTATTAAAGTCTTATCATGAACTCATCCGCACCTTGTAACGAGAATTGCCATACCAATTACCAGAAATCAGCAATCAGTATTTTGAATCTCGCAGCTTTTCTACATCAACTGATACATGTAAACATATAACATTTATCTCTTAGAATCATGGTCTTCCATTCTAAAATTCAGAAAAGCACCCAGTCTGCGAATCAGTTCTAGAAATTTTGAAAAATGCTGACAAAGCAGCAAAAACTGTAAACGACGTTAACAGTCAAAAGTTTGATGATAAAGAATAGTCTGTTGGCAAAGCTCAAAAAAGAGAATGTTTGGAACTGGAAAACGGGTTGAGCAAACCATGAAGGAGACCAAGGTCAAATATAAGGACCATACCATATATTCAAAGAATCCAGGTAATTCTGGATCCGATGAAACCTTCAACGAATATCTTGCTCCGTACTCATGTTAAAATCTTGCGGAAAATCTTTCTTCATCAACATCGAATTTAGAAATTCCAAAATATCATCATAAATATCTTCGATATTTCTGAAGATATTTTCATAAATATTCTCGTCCGAAATTATTTACCTCTTCGTGCTATCTATATTACATCATAAAGGAAACTACTTTAGTTTCTAAATTTCTTTAAAATTCGAGTTAGAATTATGAATGATTTTGAAATAGTGTTGAAAATTGATGCATGAGTTAGTATAATATAATGACACTTGATCAACGTGATTATATTATAGTAAGTCATGCTGAGTTTCTAATGAAACATGATGATTCACAGACCATAATGTCATCATGTGTCATGTTACACGACTCTTACATTCTATCTAATATATAAACATATCAAGAACATAATTACGTGATAGTTCTATCTATCCTCAGTGATTCTGGTAATTTAACAAATCAAATCATGTTATTACGTTCCTTCCTGCTTAGAACATTACTTATGTTCATCCGAAACTTCATACCTACGAATTCTGAACCATTATTCGCTTAACTTAAAGTCAGAAAGAGAAAACAAAATGATGAAACTCCAATATATAAAGGAAATGAAGTGAGTAGATTTATAGTGAAATATCAGACAGGGTAATCGAGACAGATCACCGTATTTAATTATAGAAATCTTAATTTTCCTTAATTACCAAAGAATCAAATCTTATATAGATTTCGAAGATTTTCATTCCTTGAACTCCAGAAATCCACCGTGACTACATCAAAAGTTAAATCTCTATCTTAATCTTTTGTAACAACTTCACTCGAACGCTCCACATAATCGAATCGTTTTATATATATTTATCAATAATGATAAAACTCTATTTATTAACTTATATTCGTCATGAAAACATTTTTATTGTTAGCCATGACCACCTCACTCAAATTTCGGGACGAAATTTCTTTAACGGGTAGGTACTGTGACGACCCAGGAATTTCCGACTAAATTTAAACTTAATCTTTATATGTTTCCGATACAATAAGTAAAGTCTGTAATGTTGAGTCTTGAAAACTTTTAAACAGTACATGAATGCATTTGCCCTTTGACTATTTTCGACGATTCACGAACTATGGTTTGTAAATAAATAAATAAATATAAATATAAATGCATGTATTGTAAATAATAAAATGTTAGTGAATCAGTAGAAATAAATATGTAAAATAATGAACAAAATAAGTTGTTATAAATCTATGTATAGATATACATGACTTCTATTAAAATTGTTATCATATATATATATATATATATATATATATATATATATATATATATATATATATATATATATATATATATATATATATATATATATATATATATATATATATATATATATATATATATATATATATATTGGAATTTATATAAAAGTTATAAGTATTATATGTCGAAATTTATGATGAAAGAATACGATATATTAAATAAATATATATATAATACTTACATATAAGAGACAATTATATTTTTATATTTAATATGCAAACGCATATTATATATTGTATCTATAATAAAATGTATAAATAATACATATGTTGTGTAATTATGATATATAATGTTAAAATAATTAAATGTAACTACAAAGTTTAATTATAATTATTATATTATTATAGTCATTACTATTATTAATATTAATATCAGTATTATTAATATTATTAAAATTAAAATACTGAAATTGGATACATTTAACTTGTTATATTAAAATCATTGTATCTTTATTACTATCATTACTATTATTATTATAACTAGTAGTAAGGTTATAATTTTAGTTAATATTAATATTATTGTTGGATATTAAAACTACAATTATCATAAAGAATTATTACTATTGTTATTATTATAAATTATTAATGTTATCATTACTATTAAGAAATATTAAGAAATAATACAATTTATTTCTATTATCATTAATAATATTATTAGTATCCTTTTTATAATTATTAATATTATTATGAATTATTATTATTATTAATAAAAATATTATTTCTGATATTACATATATATTTAATTATTACTAATATTAATTATTAATTATATAAATTATATTAAAGAGAAAGAGTTGTACGAGTTGTTTTCCTTCACTATCAACATTGTACGCGATTGTCTCCCTAATTGATCTCATTAGTACCAATCGGATATTATTTGGAATAAAATCAGTTAGCCATCGTATTCGTTCTTTTTATTTTTTGTATTTTCTTCTGTGTCTGCGTTCGTTTATTGATCCATATGGATTATGTATATATCAATCGAGCTGTGTGATAAATCAATCAATTCCCCATTCATCTTTATCAAATATTTGCTACCTGATGCTCTATAACAATTTAAACAGAAAAATTAAAAACAAATTTTTTAAGAAAACTATCGGTTTCTCTGTTTCTTCTTGATTTTCCAAAAACCTCGAATTTGAATCTCATTTTAAATTCTATAAATGTGAAGATGTCAGAAATCTTTTACTTAAACTCTCTGTAAAGTTTTAAGTGCTAATTCTTCATATCGAATTTGAATTAATCGAGTCAAAATTTTGAAAATAAAAGTCAACTTTTATTCTTTGATCAAATTAAAGTTTTGAAGATCGATTCTGTTGAAATTAATGATTTAGAGAGTTTCTGAGTGTGATTTGAAATACATTTCATGTTATAATCCCAGTCTAAAACCTTCTAAAAATTCGAAAGTGATCTTGAGTATATAAGTCGTGTTCATCAGCGGTTTTGTTTATATATTTTTTTTATTTAATTACTGTTAATTAAAAACGATTACTGCTGGTTAAATCTATCTTAAATTAATAAATGTTAGTGATTTAGTAAAGTTAATTGTTAGGATTGATTTTGGGTCGATTTTGAACTGAGGAAGAAGAAGGATTAAGGGAATAAGGTTAAACGGGTTAAGTCATTTTGGGTATGTGTTTAAACCAGATAAACGAGTACAGCCTATTGGTTAAGGTGTGTTGCGAGTATGCTAGAGGTCACGGGTTCGAGCCCGGACGTGATCTTCTTTTTGAGGAAACTGTTAAAGGTAGCTTTTTATTATTTTTATTATTATTATCATTTTATTATTATTATTATTATTATTATTATTGTTATTATTATTATTATTATTATTATTATTATTATTATTATTATTATTATTATTATTATTATTATTATTATTAGTGTTGTTATTATTGTTATTATTAGTGTTATAAAGATTATTATTATTATCACTTGTATAAATATTATAATTATTAGTATTACTATTATTATTATTATTATTACTATTACAAGTAGTAAATATAATTTATTATTAATACGATTATAATTACAATGATGATATATATTGTTATTACTAAAATTAATATCATTACTAATATGTGTGTTATTATTATTAACATGTTTAGGATTATTATTATCATTATTAACGATATCATTATTATTATTAGTATTATCATTATTAATAAAGTTATTATTATTATTAGTAACTCATTAATATAAAAACTATCATTTTTAACAAATAAATATTTTTATACAAAATATATTTAGTACATATACCATAACGATATTAACATCTCATACAAATACATATTAACATTATATAGATAAAATATATTTTTATCATGTATAAACTCTAAAATAAATTGTTATGCTAGCTATATAATATATATAAACTAAATATATTAAATTTATCTATATCTATAGAACATATGAGATAACAAGTATATTATTAATAATGATATGTATAAACTTGTTCGATTACGATTATATGTTTTAATAGATATACAAATGATATAGGTTAGTGAATCCGAGGCTAACCCTGCATTGTTCAATATAGTCATATGTATTTTTACTACAAACTACATTTGATGAGTTTCATTTGATTCCTTTTTACTCTTTACATTTTTGGGACTGAGAATACATGCGCTGTTTTTATAACTGTTTGCTAAATGCTTTTGAGATATATTTTTGAACTGAGAATACATGAACTGCTTCTATAAACGTTTGACGAAATAGACACAAATATTCAAAACTACATTCTATGATTGAATTATTTGGATTCAGAGGTTCGATTTCTATAAAGATTGTATTATCGACCATCGGTGAGATGATTTCGTCATTGCACTACGTGTTAGCTACCGATATGGTTTGATTTAGTAGTTAGTAATGGTCTCGTCAATGCACTACGCGTTAGCTACCGTTTTAACTACCATCGGTGAGATGATTTCGTCATTGCACAACGCGTTAGCTACCGATGTATTGTATTGTATTGTATTATAGTCGACTTTGTAGTTGGTAACAGAGGGATGATTTTGCATTGCGTACGCATTAGCCCCCGTTTCAGCTACCCTCGGAGGGATGATTTTGCATTGCGTACGCATTAGCCCCCATTGTAAGAATTATATTGTATTAACTACCACGGTGAGATGATTTTGTCATTGCACTACCCAATAGCTACCGTTGGTGAGTTGTTTGAAAGGTTCCGGTGTTCTTCATATGAATGATTTTACCGCAGGAATAGACCTGCACAGATTGTTTTCTAATTACGAGTATCTTGTGGTCTATTATATTATTGAAAAATGATTATTTATGATAAACTAATGAACTCACCAACCTTTTAGTTGACACTTGAAAGCATGTTTATTCTCAGGTATGAAAGAAATCTTCCGCTGTGCATTTGCTCATTTTAGAGATATTAGTTGGAGTCATTCATGACATATTTCAAAAGACGTTGCATTTGAGTCGTTGAGTTCATCAAGATTATTATTAAGTCAATTATAGTTGGAAATATTATGGAATGGTATGCATGAAGTCAACTTTCAATGAAATGAAAGTTTGTCTTTTAAAAACGGATGCAATGTTTATAAGAGGTCAAGTAGCTCGCGATGTAACCAAATGTAATGTATTCGTCCTGATGGATTAGGACGGGTCATGAAACCTAGCCAGGTGGCATTTGCGCCCACCAGCCGCAATTTGCGACTGGGTCCCCTTTTTCGCGACTTTTTCTCATTTTAAACCTCGTTTTTGCTTTTCGTCTTGACTCGTTACCCATTATGAAAACCTTATAAAATAAATTTTTAAACCTCGAATGTGCACATAAAATTCATCTCTTAATATCAAACATGATTGGCATTTATGACCCGATCATGTGTCTAGAAAGGAGCAAATGACCATGGTTTTGAGATATGTTGATGGATGTGGAGTTGTTAATGAGAGGTTGGTTGATGTAGTTCATGTAAATACGTCTGCTTTAACGCTGAAGGATCCCATTGATTCTTTATTTGCTGAGCATAAAATGAGTATGAAACAGGTAAGAAGTGTAAGTGATTCCTTTTTTCTCTTACATTTATACTATTATTAAATTATCTCTTAAGTGTTTAATTCATTGTTTGAATAGATAAGAGGCCAAGGTTGCGACAGAGCAAGCAACATGCGGGGAGAGTTCAATGGTTTGAAGGCCTTGATCTAATCATCTTACAAGATAATTGTTCTGCTTATTATATACATTCTTTTGCTCACCAACTTCAACTAGTAGTGGCAGTTGCGAAACATCATGATGTGGTTAGATATTTTTTCAATAAACTAGCATTGGTGGTAACTATAGTTTCTTTATCGTCCAAATGGAAATATACAATTCGAGATGCTTAGAATGATAGACTACATCCAGAAATTGCGAATGAGGAAGTAGAAGCGGGGACAGGAAAAAATCAATGACTTTCTCTTATACGACCTGGAGATACAAGATGGGTTCTCGTTACAAAAGTTGTCAACATTCTTCATAATGTTAGGAACGAAGGAGACAATGGCGGAGCCAATAGGGGTGCTTTGAGGTGTCGAGCATCCCCTATTGAGCCCATATACTTCACGTTTGTAATGAAGTGTAATGAGTAAAGGGCTCATTCTTTAATTTAATGGAGGTTGTGATTTGATTTACACAGTCAGAGATGAAGAAGATGGGTTTTATTATCCCAATTTAACCATATTATTAGTTTTAGTCCCTCAACTATCTAGGTTTATTTCTTTTATGTTCCTCTTATTAATTACACTCAAATTTAATTTTATTTATTTGATATGTGATCCTATATTAAATGTTAACACCATTTTAATATACTTGGTTTTATACATCGTAATCTTATTTTTGAACGATTCATTTTATATCCTTTTGGTAAAAAATATACTTTTTATATACATATAAAATATAATAGTAAAATATATTAAATACTTTGATTTGTGTCCTTTTTGTGAAAAATGAATCTTTTATTTTATTAAGTCACTGAATTGTTGTCACTATTAAGTTTTTTTATCTAAAAGTTTCTCAAACGTTAATTTGTAATTTCACTGATTTTTTGTAACTTCGATAATAATTCATTTATATGTTGTTTTAAAATTGCTTTTTACGTTTTATTTCTCTAAATGTGTAATGACATTTTAAATCACTTTAATAATTTAATAATTTAATAATTTTGCAATTTTTTTAATAAATTTTTTTGTAAGCCACCCCTATGTTCAAATCCTGGCTTCACCATTGGAAGGAGATAATGGTGTGAGTCACCGTCAAGCATCCGGTATTTATCATATTTTGAAACCTTTGATTTTGTGTTCTATTTGCATTTGTTGTTGCACATTTTAGGCCTCACAAATGTATTGTCACGGTCTCTTCAAAGAAAGGATTAAAATATTCTAGAAGCGGTTTCATTGGTGCAAAGAACAAAACAGTCATTGCAAAACTTTAGAGGTAATGGGGTTGATGGGTTATTGGAGGATGTATAATCTTTTTGTTAAAAACATGATCTTGAAAGGTTGAACATGGATGAACAATATGTGGTATCAAGAAATAAAAAAAAAATTCATCAATCAACATTACTTTAAGGTTGATATTTTTAATATGGTTCCTGATATGATAATTCAAGAGTTCGGTGATCGATTTAGTGAGGTTAGAACTGAATTGCTTACTTATATGGCAGGTTTAATCTCACGTAATTCTTTTGATATCTTTGATTCATCAAAGTTAATGAAATTGAGTGAGATGTATCATATGGATTTTAGTCAAGTGGAAAAGGAACATCTTAAGCATTTATGAGATTGTGCGTTGAGATGAAATTTTGCTAACTTAAAAGGGATTGCCGACCTTGTAAGATTGATGGTTAAAACTGGAAAACATCTGTTATTTCGTTTTGTCTATTGCTTATTAAAGTTTTCTTTGATCTTGCATGTTGCAACTTCTACGGTCGAGAGATGCTTTTCAAAACTGAAGCTTGTAAAATCAGATTTGCGCAATCGAATGAAGGATGATTCTTTAAATGGTTTTCTTCTTGGTGCCATAGAAAGAGAAGCACTTGAAAGTGTTACGGATGAAGTGGTTATGGATCGTTTTCCAAGAAAGAAAGATCGCAAGGTACATTTGTAGTAAAATGTAACTTGTTGATTTTTTTTATTTTTTTTGTAACTTTTGTACTGGAACGTACGTTATGAAATAAATTTGGATGAATCAATATATTTTAAAATTATGTGCTACTAGTCGCTCAAAATCCTGGGTTAGCCAATATATATATATATATCTATATATATATATATATATATATATATATATATATATATATATATATATATATAATCAAGAGGGAAGCACTTTTTTGGGGGGAAGTAAATTTGTTTCGTTTTTTTTTTCAATTTATTTTTTTCATGCATCAAGTTTAGGTCAAAATATGAAGATTAAAAAAAAACACTTTGTGATGAATGTTATTATTAGGCGAGAAAAGCTCGAAGAAAAAAATGAAAACATGCATCATGAGTATACCTGGCAAACGGGTCGAGATGGGTTGGGTTGGGTCAAAGATCAAATGGGTTCGGGTCGAAATGGGTCATGGGTCGAAACGGGTCAGAATTAAAATGGGTCGAACGGGTTGGGTCGAGACCCGGGTCGGGTTGGGTCAGGACCCGGGTCGGTTGGGTCGGGCTAGTAAAAATTTTCTTGTTTGTATTTTTTGATGTATCTCTTCCGAACACGAGCCCCGAAAATGGGCGCCAAAAACGTCCGCCGAAAAAGCGCACCGAAAACGCGCGCCGAATATGTGCAGCGAAAAAGGGCGCCGAAAACGACCGCCCAAAACGCGCACCGAAAACGGGCGCCGAAATCGCGCGCCGAAAATGTGCAATGAAATCGCGCGCCGAAAATCGCGTGCCGAAAACGGCCGCCGAAAACGGGCCCCGAAATCGTGCGACGAAAACTAGGGTTTATTAATTAGGGTTTAGAAATTATAGTTCAAAATCTAGGGTTTAGCTATTAGGGTTTAGGGTTTAAAAATAGGGTTTAGGGTTTACAAATTAGGGTTTAGATTGAATTTTTAATATGAACGGTTTAGAGTTTAGGGTTTAGGGTTTAAGGTTTTGGGTTTAAGACTAACCCCAAAACACTAAACCCTAATCCCTAAACCCTAAACCCTAAACTCTAAATCGGGCTAAATTTTGAAAATAAAAACTTCATATAAGATGAAAGAAAACAACGTTCCAAAAATATTATTAGGAATAACATTACTCATGATTAATGTTATCAATTATTTCTTCGACCGTTTTCCCTCCTAAATAGTAACATTCATCACAAAGTGTCTTTTTTAAATGTTCATATTTTCACCTAAACTTGACGCCTGAAATAAAAAAATTTGAAAAAAATGAAAAAGAAAAATACTCCCTCCCACTTCTCCCCAAAAAAGTGCTTCAAATGAGAATAACAAAAAAGGCGAGAACCGCGAGAACTCTTTAATTACATGATTTTTATGCATTTATATTCAACAAATTGCATATAACTATTGTCTAATGTTTTTATCATTTGAAAAGAAATGTTCACAACCACAAATTACATGTTCAAATGTGAATTATATGAAATGTTCGCATGTTACACAAACACATCTGAGCATGTGAACGAGAAATTATATATTTGATTATTGATATGCCCGAATCGAACGGTTTATTTATGCGGTGTCGTTAGGTCGCAAGGTGTCGATACAAACTTATCAACAGAGTTTTAAATTATATTTTGCTGGGCCTAAATATATTATTCCTTCCTATGGATTAGCAAGGGAAAATATGACCTAGGGTCGTTCCTGAAGCGGTCGAATTTGAAATGGAGCTTATTCAGATAATTTAGTGATTAAGATGGGTTTGTACACAATTTAGTATCAAAGACTAGTGTCCAGGTACACCTTGTGTGAAGAGGCAAGATCATTTTGGTCCCAATAAATTGGCGACTGTTCAGCAAATCCAACAACCATGTCCAACCAGTTTATTCTACACACCACTTTATCTGGAATATTAAATATGTAAAGGCAATAGTTGGGTTGATTTGATTTAAAATTGTATTTAAAATATAAAAGCAATATAATTAAAATAAGCTAGCTAGCATGCAACAACTAAAGACAGAGAAGACGTGGTTCACCTTGATTAAGATAACGTAGTGTCGGGATGATTGTGAGACACTTATTGGATATATATACCTTAGTGTAAACACTATTCCCTACTAACTGGTTTCTCGATTAGCATGTCACGGGGAACTAGGCTTTGAAGTTTCTGATCGGATGGATTATGCTCAACTCCAGATGCTTATCTAGTTTAAGGATATAAGAGGCCCATCTTGGATGCAATGCATACCTTGGGCGCACGAATAAAGTATCATAGCTATATATATATATATATATATATATATATATATATATATATATATATATATATATATATATATATATATATATATATATATATATATATATATATATATATATATATATATATATATATATATATATATATATATATAATATCCAACCTTTCTTAACACCTTAGTGTATCACCCAAGTGAGTGGTTATGATTGTGTTTCGAATTCCTTTCTTTCAATGGTTTGGTAAAATCTAAGGATTTGCAGACAAATTAGAACCTCTGATAGTTCTCAGTCATCCTTAAAAATTTATAAGCTTAATTTGTATTGTAGTGCATTAAATTCTCATTTATGATTTAAACAAACCCTTACTTAAATCTACCCAATAAATCCCTTAGTTATCCACCATGTACTACACTTATAGTTACTCTATAGCTTCTGACCTTGACCATGCTCAAGTGGTCGTATAGTACATCAACACTGTACTCTACTGTTGCAACACTATTTCCTCGAGTATTATACTCTTGATCAATGTCTTGATCTGGTCCTATGGTAATTCCCCATGTACTTTAAAGTATTTTCGATGGGTTCAAACATTGACCAATGTATAAACACAGATAATTAATTACCTTATAATTGTCGACTTTATAAAAGGTTTTAATCACGTTTATTGGTGGAAGGACGATAATAACGAGTTTTAATATCATAGACAGAAAGCGAGTACGAAACGATAATCATCCCTAACTAACATTATTAAATCATGGAAAACAATCAACTAATTACTCACACATCATGGCAACAAGCATTTCTAATATTAATAAATAACAAACATCGAACAAGAATATTATAATAAATTAATAAAAGAAAGAATAGATATTACCGAATAATGCTTGCAGAATAACACTTGTATTTCTTCATAATATCCATAGCGTTAAAATGCTTGATAGCTTCTACATACTAATCTCCTATTGATCACTAGAGAGCGACAATAGAGTGAGATAATTATTTTCCTAATCTCTGTACTTTTCTCTCTCTAGAATCTAGAGAAAACTAATCTCCTACTGATCACTATAGAGCGACAAATAGAGAGATGTTTTAGAGAGAGAAGTGAAGAAGGTGTGTATTGAAATGGTGAGATGTGCCACCTATTTATGGGAAAGCTCGATGGCAAAGTCGTAAATAAAACAGGCAAGTAGGTTTTTGCTGGCAAGCCATTCTAGCAAGTAGGTTTATTGCTGGAAAACCATTCTGGCTAGTAGGTTCTTGCTGGAAAGCCATTCTAGCAAGCCATTTTGGCAAGCAGGTTTTTTGTAAGTAAATGGGCTAGAAACTGTTGGAAGGACATACTGGAAAGTCGGCGCCTATACCCGACATTGGTGCCCGGTGCTGGGTAAGCCGGTCCTCGTGCCCGTTTCTGGTGGTCGATGTCTCTGGAAAGCCGGCCTGACATGCCGTTTCTGGTGCTGGTTTGCTGTTTTGCTTAGATCGTCTTGCTCGTTCTCGGGATCGTAATTGGTTTCCGGGGTCGTAACTTGTCTTTCATCGTTTTCTCTCTAGAATCTTCGTTTTAGCTCCGTTTTACTTGAGTCTTTTTGCATCACCTTTGTAATTACTAAATCTACAAAATTAACCAACAAAGTGATTATTTTGGTGAAAAAGTTTGGAACTTTATTATTTTTGGGCGTAATATCGGGGTAAAAACGTGACTTTTTAGCCGATATTAAATATCTCACACTTAGACTTTGCTTGTCATCAAGCAAATTGATATTACTCAAATTAGTCATATCTTTAGTCATAATATCACGTCCTATGGTTGTTTATTTCATATGTAAACATAGTAATTCCGTTTGTATTTCATATTATTGTAATATAGTCTAGAATCATTGTAAACTTAAAGAAATATGGAAGATTATGTATGATACAGCTCAGAAATCGAAACCAAGACCAGAAAGCCAAAGACAGAAGGGTGCGCCCAGTGCATCACAAAGGGTGCGCTCAGCGCACAAGGCATAATTTTGATCAGAAGATTTTTTGGCCAAAACCAAAGTGCGCCAAGCTTTATGCACGCCGCGCACAGTAGTGCGCTCAGCGCACCCCTATGCGCACTTTTACCAGAAAAGCAGATTTTAACGTACGATGTCGCGCTGTAAAGAAAAAGTGGGTTAGGTGAAGAGTGCGCTCAGCGTACCCTTACTGTGCGCGTCGCGCACAGTGCTTTTCACCAACTGTTTAGCTTATTAAATTCCATTTCCAGCTTCATTTCTTGGAGACCAGTTTTACTTTCTATTCTGAGACGAAAACATACGATTCAAAGTAGTTCTTGGGCTTATCAAAGTGCATCTAAGCACTCAAATCATTGAAGAATCAAGGATCATTCAAGAGCTTCATCCAAGATTACTCCTAAAAGGTTAATCTTGTATTTACAATGAATTCTATCTTTGTTACTGTTTTGTTTAAGTTTTCAAGCATGATTGTTGGTTGGTCCATTTTATGTTCATCTAGATAAATAATCGAAATGTTGAATGTTTACTATTGATTGATTGTTATTATGCACGATAGTTTGATGTTTGAATACCAGAACCATTCTTGTTAAGTTTAATCCTTTCGATTCAACTAGTTGATATGTTCATTTGATTAAGAGACATCATCTTGTTAAGTTAATGTATTGATTTACACCTAGTGACATGTGTTTATCCGTCTTTTACCAAAAAGGGATAAGTTGAGTTCAAATGGTTAATTTACATAAGAATATAAGAACGACTCTTGTAGATACTTTGGAATAGCTTAATTAGTATGTGTAATTGTCTAGGAGAATGACCAATTCCTTAGAATCTGTTATACACACTTTCAACTACCTAGTTCCATTAATTAACATGTGTTAGTGATTTGCCTTATCTAGTGACGTTTATAGGGATCTTATTATAACACTTAATTGATTACTTGGGTTGGGTGAATTGAGCATTTAACCGGACCAAGGGAATGAACTAAGTTAAACCTTTAGTTGATATAGGAGTGGATCATGTACAACACACCATTGACTTGATCATTCTTCAGGTCTTCAAACTAGTTGAATTAGTTGATTACAAATAGGAGGTCTTAGATGACAAGAACATCACTTGCGTTGTGTAATCCCGTTTGAGTGTTTGCGCAAGACTACTCTTGGTGAACCAATTAATTAGTGCTCGTGCATAACCAATTAATCCGATCTTAATCCTAAATAACATTCAACATTAAGGGTAAAAAGTCTAGATGAGCATATTTCCTTAATTTGTTATCAAAACTATCTTTTACTTTCATAAACTTAAAATACCAAAAATATTGTCTTTTAATCTTATTCATCACTTGATTCACCCATCGTAAAAGGGCAAACCAAAATATCTTGTAATTGTAATTTTATTAGTTAATCACAGTTTAGTTTATAATCCTAATTTGACTTAGATATTGTCTTTGGAACGATACACAGATTTTACCATTTACTATACTACTACACGATCGGGTACACTGCCGGTTAGTGTGTAGCAATCTTTAATCGGTATTTTTCCTTACTATTTCATATAACAATTCATATACCACGTTTTGCACATCAAGTTTTTGGCGCCGCTGTCGGGGACAGTTTTGTGTCAAAATAGAATTGTTAACTAATTTGTGATTAAGTAGTTTCTTAAATATTTTAAATTATTAATAGTCTTTGATTTTAATTTTGTAGAATCGGTGCATTTAATAGTTTTGTTAGTTGTGTGATTGACAGATTTTAGGTTGCATATGCCACATACCCGAAGTTCAGATTCTCCATTACTTACACCGCTTACAGAACCTAATAGAAAGCTTGGTAGGATCGCAAAAGAAGTACTTGAACTTTTTGAATCTTCATCAAAGCAAGAAACCTTTGATTCAGAATCAAGTACAACCAAGCCAAGATACTCTGAATTTGGTGAACCCGTTCATCCTCCAAATTTTGAAATGGAAAGAGAGGCAAGGCAGGTGGTACCAAGACAATCAATGGCGTCCAAGATGAAAGCAACCCGAACCGGACAAGGTAGTGCCATTACTCTGCCCACAGGTGAAGAAAACTTTGAAATAAAAGGACCTATTCTCCAAATGATTAAAAACAGATGTCAATTTGGTGGTGGTCCGAATGAGGATGCAAACGCACATATTCGTCTTTTTCAAGAGATATGTCTTCTATACAAACATAAACCAAACGAACGAGAAAAACGAACATCAGTTTAGAATCCAACAAGCCTCAATTCAGAATTTGGAAAAGCAAATGAATGGTTTAGCTAGTTTACTTAGTGAAAGAAAACCAAGGAGTTTACCGGGCGACACTAATAAGAACCCCCGAAATGAGCACGCCAATGTTATCACCACATGGAGTGGTCTAGCATACGAAGCTCCAAGAATGCCCAAAGATTCTGATTTCAGTGTTCCGTTGAACAAAAATGATGAACCGGTTAAGGAGTCAGAACAAGTGGTTGAGAAGGAAGAACGTGAGAAACCCGTAGTGAAGCCATATCAACCACCGCTCCCATACCCAAGGAAACAACAACAAGAAAGGCTCGAAGCCGAAAGGTCAAAATTTCTAGATATGTTTAAACAAATTAACATAAATATGCCTTTCATTGATGAGATTTCAGGTATGACCAAGTATGCTAAGTTCTTAAAAGACTTACTTACTAATCGGAAGAAAATGGAGGAACTTTCATCCGTCACCATGAATGCTAATTGTTCCGCAATTTTGATGAACAAAATACCAAAGAAGTTAGCAGATCCTGGGAGTTTTACCATACCATGTCTCCTAGGAGATTTGGAATGCATTAAAGCATTAGCGGATTTAGGGGCTAGCATAAATTTAATGCCTTATTCATTATATGTTAAGCTAGACCCCGGGGTACTAAAACCAACCCGAATGGAAATTCAACTAGCGGACCGTTCTGTTAAATTCCCTCGTGAAACTTTAGAGAATATGTTAGTAAAAGTGGGTACCCTAGTATTTCCGGCCGATTTTGTAATTTTGGACATGGAAGAGGACACACGTGTGCCTCTTATATTGGGTCGACCTTTCCTCAATACCGCTAGAGCTATGATAGATGTTCATGGGAAGAAATTGACCCTTAGCATTGAGGATATTAAGGTTACCTTTTCCGTTGACCATGCCTTGCAATACCCTGAGTCTACTGATGATAAATGTTATTATTTACGAACTATAGACACGTATTCAGAGTTGTTGCAGGAATTTCCAGAATTGCAAGGTTTGGGAGAATGCATTTTGGCAGAAGGTGATGAAGAGAACATGGTGGAAGAAGTGGAGATGTTGACCACCTTGATGGCTAACGGTTATGAGCCAAATGATGAAGAATACAGAAAGTTGGATTTAAAAAATGAGTACCGATGTAAAACATCGATTGAAGAACCTCCCGTTTTAGAACTAAAGCCACTTCCAAGTCACTTGGAATATGCTTACCTTCAAGAGGATTCTACTCTCCCGGTTATCATTTCATCCGAACTCTCTGTAAGTGAGAAGTCTAAACTTGTTTCCATGTTAAAAGCACATAAACCGGCTCTAGCATGGAAAATTCATGACATCAAGGGTATAAGCCCCTCTTATTGTACACATAAGATATTAATGGAAGATAACTATAAGCCATGTGTACAAAGACAAAGGCGACTGAACCCTAATATGCAAGAAGTCATTAAAAAGGAGATTGTCAAACTCCTTGATGGGGGTCTTATTTACCCAATTTCGGATAGTCCTTGGGTGAGTCCGGTCCAATGTGTGCCCAAAAAGGGTGGCATGACCATTATCACCAATGAAAATGACCAATTAATTTCCACTAGGACTGTCACGGGTTGGAGGGTATGTATTGATTATAGAAAATTGAATGATGCTACCCGAAAAGACCATTTTCCCCTTCCTTACATTGATCAAATATTGGAAAGGTTAGCAGGAAAGAACTTTTATTGTTTTCTTGACGGTTTCTCGGGATATTTCCAAATCCCTATAGCACTCGAGGACTAAGAGAAAACCACCTTTACATGCCCTTATGGTACTTTCTCTTATCGACGTATGCCCTTTGGCTTATGTAATGCTCCTGCCACCTTCCAAAGGTGTATGGTAGCTATTTTTCATGATATTATTGAAGACTTTATGGAAGTATTCATGGATGATTTTTCAGTCTTCGGTGATTCTTTTGACTCATGTCTTAATAATCTTGAGCGTATGTTGATTAGGTGTGAAGAATCTAATCTTGTACTTAACTGGGAAAAATGCGATTTTATGGTAAGAGAGGGCATTGTATTAGGTCATAAAATTTCTTGTGCAGGTCTGGAGGTGGATAGAGATAACGTGGAAGTCATAGCCAAATTACCACCACCATCGAATGTGAAAGGTGTAAGAAGTTTTCTGGGGCACGCCGGTTTTTACCGTCGATTCATTAAAGATTTTTCTAAAATTGCAACCCCGATGAACAAACTTCTTGAAAAAGACGCTCCATTTGTTTTTACGGACGAGTGTCTTAATGCCTTTAATCTTCTTAAAGCAAAGCTCACACAATCACCCATTCTCATATCACCGAATTGGTCACTTCCGTTCGAACTTATGTGTAATGCGAGTGACTTTGCTATTGGTGCCGTCTTGGGGTAAAGAATTGAAAAACATTTCCAGCCCATTTATCATGCTAGTAAAACATTGCAAGGAGCCCAACTTAATTACACTACCACCGAGAAGGAACTCTAGGCAATTGTCTTTTCATTTGACAAATTCCGATCTTACTTGGTACTAGCAAAGACGGTTGTCTACACTGACCACTCGGCTTTAAAGTACTTGCTTACTAAGCAAGATGCTAAACCCCGATTAATACGTTGGGTCATGCTTTTGAAGGAATTTGACATTGATATTAAAGACAAAAAGGAGGCCGAAAACCTAGCAGCCGATCACCTCTCTCGCCTTGAGAACCCAAATCTTGAGGTTCTCCATGAGACTGTTATTCAAGATAATTTTCCTGATGAAAATCTCATGAGAATTGAGAAAATTGATGATCCTTGGTTTGTAGACATAGCCAACTATCTTGCGGGTGGATTCCTAGAAATCGGTATGTCAAATCAAAAACGGAAGAAATTTTTCAGTGACTTGAAATACTATTTTTGGGAAAACCCGTATCTCTTTAAATGGTGTCCCGATGAGATAATCTGTCGATGTGTCTCCGGGGAAGAATGCAATCAAATTCTTCTCCAATGTCAGCTTGGTCCCGCTGGTGGACATTTCGGACCCCAAATCACGGGGAGAAAAGTATATGAGGCCGGTTTTTATTGGCCTACTATCTTCAAGGATGCCCACCAAATATGTAAATCATGAGATTCTTGCCAAAGGGCAGGAAAGATTAGTCAAAGAGACGAAATGCCTCAAAACATAATCTAAGTTTGTGAGGTTTTCGATATTTGGGGCATTGATTTCATGGGACCATTCCCAAAATCTCATTCCAACCAATACATACTCGTTGCCGTTGACTACGTATCAAAATGGGCGGGGGCAAAGGCTCTCCCCACAAACGATGCACGAGTTTTTGTAACTTTTCTTAAAGAGCTTTTTGCCCGGTTCGGTACCCCAAAGGTTTTAATTAGTGATCGTGGTACCCATTTTTGCAACACCCAATTAGAAAAGGTGTTGAAACGCTACGGGATAACCCATAAAATTTCTACATCTTATCACCCACAAACAAGTGGGCAAGTTGAAAATACGAATCGGGAACTTAAAAGGATCCTTGAGAAAACGGTTGGATCGAATCCTAAGGTGTGGTCAACGAAGCTTGACGATGCTTTGTGGGCATTTAGAACCGCCTACAAAACTCCTATTGGAACCACACCTTACCGCCTAGTCTATGGGAAGGCATGTCATCTCCCTTTAGAGATAGAGCACAAATCACATTGGGCTCTTAAGACTTGTAATCTCGATCTTAAAGAAGCGGGAAACCTTCATTTAAACCAACTAAATGAGTTGGATGAGTTGAGACATAACGCCTATGAAAACTCGTTCATATACAAGGAAAAGACCAAAGTTTGGCACGATAACCGTCTTAAGAATCCGAAAGATTTTAAAGAGGGTGATCGTGTTTTGTTATTCAACTCAGATTTAAAATTTTCCCTGGAAAACTCAAGTCCCGATGGATGGGACCATGAGTTGTTAACAAGGTTTTTCCATATGGAACGGTGGAATTAAGGAATGCAAAGGGTGATACGTTTAAGGTAAACGGACACAGGGTTAAACTATATGTTGATGGACCCATGAACATTGAAGATGAGGTAAAACTCATTTGCAACCCCAAAGCTACCTAAAGTTTGGGGGAGAGTCGGGTGAAGCAACTTGCTTTTACGCCTTCACAAATGTTAGGATTAGGATTGCGTGATTTTTAATGATTTTGAGTGATTCTAATTTTTGTTGAATAACATTACGATCACCAATCTGTTACCAACCTCCCTGTACTGACCAAACGCGAAAATACCCGAAAAAACAACTGTGTGCGCCGCGCACCCCTCATATGTGCGCTCAGCGCACTTTGTAAAAACTTGGTCAGTAGGTTTTTTAGCTCGGAGAACTAGTGCGCCCCGCGCACCCATAAGTGTGCGCTCGGCGCACTCTCCCAATTTGCTCGAATGTGCTTCAAATTTTTGTGGGGTCCACGATTTTATCTGCTCTTTAACACCACACACTCGATTTCATTCATTCCTTACCCAAAAATTGCAGATCCATTTGCTCTCTTTCACTAAAACACTCTAAATCCTAATTTCAATTCTTCAAATTTAACCAATTCTTCTTAAATCACAGCCTAAATCAAGATGCCTAGGGTATGTTCATATGATTCTGTGAAGACCCGTCCTAATCCATCCGGACGAAGTCCATATCGATTATAAATGATTCACAACAGTTGATTACATCGCGAGGTACTTGACCTCTATATGATACATTTTACAAACATTGCATTCGTTTTTGAAAAGACAAACTTTCATTACATCGAAAGTTGACAGGCATGCATACCATTTCATAATATATCCAACTATAATTGACTTGATAATAATCTTGATGAACTCGACGACTCGAATGCAACGTCTTTTGAAATATGCCATGAATGACTCCAAGTAATATCTATAAAACGAGCAAATACACAGCGGAAGATTTCTTTCGTACCTGAGAATAAACATGCTTTAAAGTATCAACCAAAAGGTTGGTGAGTTCATTAGTTTAACTTAAACAATCGTTTCCATCATTTTAATAGACCACAAGATTTCAGATTTCCATTTCTCATAAACATACGTCCCATGCATAGAGACAAAAATATCATTCATATGGATTGAACACCTGGTAACCGACATTAACAATATGCATATATAAGAATATCCCCATCATTCCGGGATCCTCCTTCGGACATGTGATGTCAAAGCAGGGGGGTATAAAATACTATTAAATTTTAGCAGAAAATACTATTAAATACGATACAATTTTACACAAGATATTTATTTATTTATAGAATGGATATACTTAAACCTTGCTACAACACTTATAGGCAGTGTACCTAATCGTACAGTAGTGTAGTTTTTAGTAAGTCCGGTTCGTTCCACAGGGAAATCTTTAAACAAAGCTCAATGCTATATTAGTTTACTTTTATAAAAATACAAATATATATATAGGTAATATTATTATTATAAAGGGGGGGTTTTTACCGTTTAATGACCGGTTTGTCGATTTTAAAACTTTAGTCGCAGTTAAAACCTAATGTAAAATATAAAATAAATACAAGATTTTATATTAAAGCGTAAAGTAAATAACGATAATGAAATTGCGAATAATAAAAATGCGATAAAATTAAATTGCGATAATTAAAAAGTACGATAATTAAAAGTGCGATAAAATAAAATAACAATAAATAAAAGTGTGATAATTAGAAGTGCAATTAAATATAAAATAAAAGAAATAAAATATGAAATAAAAGAATTATGCTTATTTAAACTTCCGTAATCATGATGTTTGACGTGTTGATTTTAGTTTTATGCCCATGGGTTAATTGTCCTTTGTCCTGGATTATTCAATATGTCCGTCTGGTTTTTGTCCATAACAGTCCATCAGTCATAAATATAAATTGCAAGTGTCCTTGTCAAATTATTATTATACCCGAAGATAAATATTCCAACTAATTGGGGATTCGAATTGTAACAAGGTTTTAATACTTTGTTTAATGAATACACCAGGTTATCGACTGCGTGTAAACCAAGGTTTTACTACTTTGTTAACAATTACACCAATTACCCTTGAATGTAATTTCACCCCTGTTTTAATTATTCTAGTGGCTATTAATCCATTCCCGTGTCCGGTTAAATGAACGATTATTCGTACATATAAATACCCTGCCCATCGTGTCCGATCGAGTGTATATGGTAGTTTATAGGGACGCCCAATTGTAAATCTTTATATTAACATTAACAAACTTTCATTTAGTTAAACAAATATAAAGCCCATTAATAGCCCATAGCCTAGTTTCCACAAGTGTCGTTCTTTTGTCCAAACCCCAATTATGGTACAAAGCCCAATTACCCAATTTTAATAATTAGCCCAACATCATGATTACTTCGTTTTAAACAAGCATAATAATAACTTAGCTACGAGACATTAATATAAAAAGGTTGAACATAACTTACAATGATTAAAAATAGCGTAGCGTTACACGGACAGAATTTCGACTTACACCCTTACAACATTCGCTAACATACCCTTATTATTAGAATTATAATTAAAATTAAAATATAAATTATAAATATAAATATATATTACTTATGAAGAGGAAGAGAAAAAGGATGTCTAAAACTCGTCAGAAAACTGGCTATTTATAGGACCTGACCAGCAATCTTACACCATGCGACTCGCATGGTTTTGTGCTTCTGGCCATGCGAGTCGCATGGCCACCCTGGATTCAGCCAACTACTTTTGTTTTCTTCTTGCCGACGTAATATAATAATAATAATATATATAATATATAATTATATATAATTATATATTTATTATATTATATTCTTGTGCATAGTAGACTAGATATTTTTGGTCCGTTGCGTCGGGCGTTTCTTCTTGGCTCAGGTCCCGGTTCCGGATTTTCGGACGTCCTTGCGTATTATTTTAAATTGCGTACTTTGCGTTCCGCAACTTGTACTTTTGTCATTTTGAGACGTTCCTCATCAATATTTTGAACCTTTTTGATTGTATCTTGTACTTTTTAGCTCTTTGGACCTTTTTGTCTTCATTTTGTCGAATCTGCCTTTTGTCTTCACCTTTTATTATTTAAACGAATATCACTTGTAAATAGAACAATTGCAACTAAAAGCTTGTCTTTCTTGAGGAATAATGCTATGAAATATATGTTCGTTTTTAGCATTATCAAATATTCCCACACTTGAGCGTTGCTTGTCCTCAAGCAATATTGTCTTGAAATACTAGAATCACTTCTTTATTCTTCACACTTTGTACATCAGTGATTTCTATACGGCGGTATAAACAATGGAAGTAACGATATGGTTTACAGTCCCACATGACTATAAAAATTTAGATCCATTAAGGAAATTGGATCTTTATGAAAACATTTGATCTTTTGAAATCTAGTTTTTACCCTAGATAAGTTTTCCGGAATAACCCTTTACCGGTGTTTGCAAAATATTTTTGTGGGTTTGGTGGGTTTCAGATTTGAAAATTTTAGCTCAAAACTTGCGGTTTTGTGTCACCCACTTGCTAACCTTGTATTAGGAAAGCAACACGTCCAGTTTACTTGTCCCGTATATTACCTTTCGGCAAACTACCGTCCGGTTGTAAAGGAAAGCGTTGAACAAGCAACTGTTTAAGGCAATGTCCCGTGACATGCTTTTGATTATGGTCTATAACGTGTCGGACGCAATTACTATCCTTGGTAGGAGCAATAGTAAAGCTCACCCTTATAATTTTTCGGTTTGACACAAGGTCCTGTCTTTGACCATGCTATGCAACCACCGTTCTTACGGTTGACACCCGATTTAGTTCAGGTGACCTAATGAATTCCAGGTGAATTCCTAGGATTTTACGTTCAATGGTAATGAACGCATTGAAAATGGGTTTTTCAGAAAACAAATCGGTTTATAATTTTGATCAAAATATTTTCTCGTTCAAGCTCGAGTTTAGATATCATCGAATTCCATGAGTTTGTAATTCTCAATCTTTAAGGTCAATCTCTAGGATTGAGTAATATCAGTCTTAAAAGCTGATTTTTAATCTTTAAGGAGATTATCCTTTCTGGGGATCTGATTCATTAGTCTTATCCAGCTAATTTGCACGGTGCCTCCCCATTGTACGAGATAAATCCTTCTCATGGTTAGGATAAATCTGACCACTTGGCGACCCTGTTTAATGCTGAGGTCCGTGGATTTCCTGCTGATTTTAGTGATGACTTTTCTAGATTTTTCGTCAACCTACAGCTGGTCTGAACGACAACTTCATGACCTAAATCAAGAAGCGCGTGTCTTTTTCGGAAGACTTTACTTCCTTTTAATGATGGAATTGATTCATCGTGTAGATCCATCTCTTCTTTTCTTTCATTGGGTAAAATAGTTTAGTTTAGTCCAAAGCAAAAGTATTTTCAGTTATTTGTTACAGATATATGTGACATATGTTTAAAATAGCTTGGTAAATTTTCCCACACTTGGCTTTTTATTTTTCTTTTTATCGTCCTCTATTCCATTTTAAATGAATTTTAACATTTTAGTTTGTTTCTCAATTTATGTCCTTTCCGAGGTAACAATAATTTCGGTGTTAAAACCTAGTTTTATCGTTCATAAATATGTATAAACATGATTTTGAATTCATTTAATTGAAAATTTTGAAAAATTTACTAGAATTGGGTAGTTAGTATATAAGACTAGGGCTGTTCTTTTTTTTATCAGAGAGCACTAGATTCTAATACAACTACTGCTTTACTAGTATTTTTAATGGTAACCAAGTGTTTAATATAAAAATTTTAAAATCCGAAAGAATTTAACCCCTTCCCACACTTAAGATCTTGCAATGCCCTCATTTGCAAGAAATCAGTAATAATTTAAATTATTGAGGGTGATTTGTGTGAAAATGATTAAATTTTTACCAAAGTTTCCAAATATATTGGCGTTTGTTTGCTGAATGATAAATGGTGCACGTCATTTGTTCATTCCGTCTTGTTGTTATTTCACATACATTTTGCATCATTGTCGTCAAAATTACTTGCTTTTGCTGAACTTAATGCCAGTCTTTGAAAACGCGTTGTTTTACCCTGTTTTGTGCATAAAAGAGAATACATACAATACAAATATAATCATACATGCAATTTGAAATGGAACTTTGGCATCCCACTTTCGAACTATAAGAAAAATATTAGTACACAATAATAATAAAATATCAAACATTACATAAATATAATAAAATGTTAAGTGTTTAAAATAAAAATAGAAATTACCACTTATATCTACTGATCAGGAGGTGGGTTAGGAGGGAAATTAGGATATGGATCCCAATTCATGTTCGCGTCCGGGTTCCATGGCTGATTATAGGTGTACTGGTATGCTGCGTCATAATCATATGAATCATAGGGTGGTCTCATCTCTGGCTGATGTGCGGGATAGTATGCGGGTCGGGTCGGATAATACATCTCGCCAGGCTGCAACTGGCTTATAATTTGGCGCTGATGATAATCCCATCGGCCATGCTCTCGTTGCCGGGAATGCTCATAGTCATTCCGGCGTTGCCATGCCTCGTACTGCATATGCCTATCATAGTTCGTCATGTATTCATCCTCCATACGAATACCTAAATCAAGAGCAGTCTCCCGAACAACTCCTATAATGTTGTTCGCCTCCTCCATCTCGTCATCCGAACCTCTCTCTACCTGTCGCTGAGGTCCCTCGTATCGATATACCCGACCACGTCTCATCAATAATACCCTTGCACCGTGATAAAGGTTTGAACTTATAGTTTCACCTCCGTCCTCTATTTCGTTCATTGGACCCCCTTGGTGCTTATCTACACCTAAATACTCTCCAATGAGAGTAATGAAAATACCACCACCTATAATACTCCCCGATTTCATCCCTGAAACTACATTAGCGAGATAATAACCAACACAATAGGGAATGTTAACGAAACTCCTCGGGTCTCTAATACACTTAAGGTAGAACAAATCGTTTACGGTCAATTTCTCCTTATTCCTACCCCTTTGTGTAATTGTGTTTGCTAAGAATCTATGAATCACCCGGAGTTCAGCTCTGTCTATATCTAAGTATGTATGATTTCCACTGGCGTGAAATTCATTAAAGTGTGACATACGCCTCCAGACAGCGTTAACATCAAATTCCCTATCTACCCTTTCTCCTTGGGCAATCAGGCTATTACAGTCGGGGCTCAAAAGTTCAGCAGGGGTGTAAATCTGTAAGGCCCTGGCTAAATCTATCATGGACATTCTGTACATGCGTCCACCTAAAAGAAATCTAATAAAGCTTCTATCATCTATCCTCCTAACATCACTGTTTAACTTAATAGTACTAAGTAATTCTATACACCATTCCCTATATATGGTTCTACGAATGGAAAATAGGCGCATCCAATCGTTAAACTGAGAATTACCATACCTTTGCACCAATAATTGCCGAATCGGTTCGGCAAGGTCAACTGTTTCAAGTGCATATCTGAAAAGGTCATGACTGGATGAGGTACATCCTGCTTGTAGTAGTTATCTACCTCCTGTTGTTCCAAGTTCTCAGCAGGAGCATGGCGGGCTTGGGATGAAGATTCACCCCTTTCATTCTGTAAAACACATCAAACACAAATTTTGTGCATCCAAATATGCATTAGTGTCAGCAAAATCATCAATCAAAATAATTACAATGACATTATCAATTTATATCAAACTTAAGCTTATTTTCACATTTTTATCAAATCTACACTTTTTCAAATAAGCATATACGAAAATTTTCGCCAAGTTCATAAGCATTCAACTCAAATAACATGTCAAAATAATCATTACTAGCAAATAAACAAGTCTCAAATGGCATTATCTTTCAAAGATCAAGTTCATGAATTTTGGACTTGAAAAAGTCCACTTTAATTCTCAAAATCATGTTTAGGCTCAAAGTTTGGATCATTTAACTACCTAGACATGTTACACTACTCAATTTAGCAACAATTCATGACAAAAATCGGCCATAACCTGTTTATATCAAAAAGCCCCAAATTGCTCAAGAATACAAACCCTAGATTCTAAAGATTTTGAAGTTTTTGGCTTCAAATCATGTTAACAAGCATCAATCTAGGTTATACATGCATAATATACTAACAATTTAACACTAATTACACTAAAAATTAACAAAATTCAAATTATGAAAATATGCTCAAGAACACACTAAAATTCGGATTTAAAGGTGATTTGGGGTGTAATTGTACCTGTTTTCTTGAGTAGTTCCTAGATATCATCCTTCTCAACATGATTTTAGCAAAAAATTTGAAGATTAACGGTGAAAAATCGAGTTTTTGGGATGATTTTCGTGGGTTTTCTCGGGTTTTTTCGAAGTGCAGTATGTGTGTGTGGTGTTGGTGGGAGTGAACTGATCGTGTGCAGCTGTTTTATTTTTTTCTGTAATTTGATCCCTCCGCGAGTCGCGGAGGTTTTCACTTAAAACTCCGCGAGTCGCGGAGTTATTTTTTTTTTTTTTTTTTTTTTTTTTTTTTTTTTTTTTTTTTTTTTTTTTATAATCTTTAACTTATAAAACAATTAAGAAATTAATTTTAAAATTTTGTTTCCCTTGTTATTTAGGACGAGGTCGTTTCGGATTGATGTCCTAGTCCGTCCCTCGACAAAATTTTAAAATTTGTCTTTTTGTAGCGATTGTTTTAAAAGCTAAGATTTTTGGGTTTTTTAATGTTTTTGGCATACTTTAAATCAATAAGATTAAAAATAATGATAATAAAAGTTCTCGTCCCTCCCTCGGGTAAAGCAATTTCGGTTCAAAGACCTAGTCTTCAACTTACGACGAATTTTAAAAATCATATTTTTAACTTAATGAGATAAAGTAAATTTTTGTTTTTAAATTCACATAATTATAAAATTCAAAATTAATAATTAAAAATTAAAAATTCACACCAAACTTAAAATTTGAAATGCATAAAATTAAAATTCATATTTTAAAAATTAAAAATTCACACCAAACTTAATTTAAAAATTCATAAATTCATACCAAACTTATATTAATTTTTCAAATATTTACAATTTTAAAAATATTGTTTTTACAAAGTTTACAATATTAATTTAAGATTTAAATATTAAGATTAAAAACATGGTAAAAATAAAATTAAAAATCTTTTTGTCTTTTTATCCCACTTTAATCAATCAAATATTATCAAAAATATGCGCCCCTCTTTTCGGTAAAGTAATTTCGGTTCCAAGACCTAATTTAACTCATGACGAATTTTTGAAATATTTTGGTTTGATTGTTTAAAGATATTTATACCTTAAGAATAAACGTTAAATTTCGCAGTGATGTAATAAATTTTTGAATGATATCAATAATTTCGGTCGCCAAACCTAATTTTATTTAATACCAATTTAATACTTTTTAGCGAACAAATTAGCGTTTATTATCAAAAGGTTAAAAATAAAAATAAAAACTGTACAGACATACCTGTGACATAGATTTCTTAGTTATATGATCTATTATATTCATAAGATAGTCGGTTTAATTGGTTTTCCATGGCTGCATAGGCGTAACCTCGAGCATTCATTGTCTTTTCTCCATGTGACCATTTTCCGCATTTGTGACATCGTTCTAGGTGTCGTGCTCTTCTTTTCGCTGCGGATTTTGATTTTCCTTTACCAAATTGTAACTTATTATCTTCGCATCTGGATCCTTTTCTAACTCCGTCCATTCTTTCTCTGATTACTGATACTATTTCACTTGGGAGTATGTCATTATTTCGTTTAGTGATCAAAGCGTGTAGCATTAGACCATGGTTTAGTTCACAGGCAGTCTTCATTTCGTAAAAACCTAAAAAAAATAAAAATTCAGAATGGGGGGAGAAGACTAGTTCTTTAGGGTCTGCTAGGGAAAGACCATACGTGTTCCATTTTCGAGAACTACACGAAAACAGACAATCTAACTCTAACAGAAATACATATTATCCTTTAAAGACTTGATTCTCCCCACACTTAGTTAGCTGTGGTGTCGAAATTGTGATTAACTTCGTTGTCGACTTCCATTGGACCCTGTATGTAATGTTTAACTCTGTGACCATTAACTTTAAATTCAATCCCATTTGAATTTATCAATTCTATCGTTCCGTATGGGAAAACTCTTTTGACTATGAATGGTCCAGACCATCTTGATTTCAATTTTCCAGGAAATAGCTTGAATCGTGAATTGAAAAGAAGAACTCTGTCTCCTTCTTTAAATTCTTTTGAACTTCTGATTCTTTTATCATGCCATTTCTTCGTTCTTTCTTTATATATTAACGAATTTTCGTATGCTTCATGTCTTAATTCTTCTAATTCGTTTAGTTGACTTAATCGTAGACGTCCGGCTTCATGTAAATCAAGATTACATGTCTTCAAAGCCCAAAATGCTTTGTGTTCAATTTCTACTGGAAGATGACATGCTTTTCCATAAACAAGTCTAAAAGGTGTGGTTCCAATTGGAGTTTTGTAGGCTGTTCTAAAAGCCCAGAGTGCATCCTCCAATTTAATGGACCATTCCTTCGGATTTGATCCTACGGTTTTCTCTAGAATACGTTTTAAGGCTCGGTTGGTATTTTCAACTTGTCCACTTGTTTGTGGATGATATGCGGTGGAGATTTTATGAGTTACTCCATATCTTTTAAGAACTTTCTCAAGTTGATTATTACAGAAATGAGTACCCCGATCACTTATTAAAGCTTTCGGTGTTCCAAACCTTGCAAAAAGACGTTTCAAAAAGTTGACTACAACTCGTGCATCGTTAGTTGGGAGAGCTTGTGCTTCCGCCCATTTAGATACATAATCAATGGCTACGAGTATATATAGATTATTATGAGATTTTGGAAATGGACCCATAAAGTCAATACCCCAAATGTCAAATACTTCACATACTTGGATGACATTTTGTGGCATTTCATCACGTTGACTTATTTTTCCGGCCCTTTGACATGCATCACAGGATTTGCAAAGAAGGTGTGCGTCTTTGTAAATTGTAGGCCAATAGAATCCAGCTTCATAAACTTTTCTTGCTGTTAGTTGAGGCCCATAATGCCCTCCTGTTGGTCCTGTGTGACAATGGTTTAAAATTTTACTAGCTTCATCTCCAAATACACATCGGCGTATTATTCCATCGGGACAACTTTTAAACAGATGTGGATCTTCCCAGAAATAGTGTTTTATATCACTGAAGAATTTCTTTCGTCTTTGGTACGATAATCCTTTTTCAAGGAATCCACAAACTAAGTAGTTTGCATAATCTGAAAACCATGGGATTTCTTTATAATCTATCTTCAATAGATATTCATCAGGAAAGTTGTCTTGTATGGCCGATTCATTCAGAACTTCTAATTCGGGATTTTCAAGACGAGAAAGATGATCAGCGGCGAGATTTTCTGCTCCCTTTTTATCTCGGATTTCAATATCAAACTCTTGTAAGAGTAAGATCCAACGGATTAATCTTGGTTTAGCATCTTGTTTTGAAAATAGGTATCTAAGAGCAGAATGGTCGGTATAGACCACCGTTTTTGCTAGAACTAGATATGATCGAAATTTGTCAAAAGCAAAGACAATAGCAAGGAGTTCTTTTTCAGTAGTTGTATAGTTCGTTTGTGCTCCTTGTAATGTCTTACTAGCATAATATATAGGTTGAAATCGTTTTTCAATCCTTTGTCCTAAAACGGCTCCCATTGCAAAATCACTTGCATCGCACATTAGTTCAAATGGTAGATTCCAATTTGGTGTTATCATGATCGGTGCATTAGTGAGTTTTTCTTTAAGAATATTAAAAGATTTGATACACTCATCTGAAAAGATGAATGGCGCATCCTTTTCTAGGAGTTTATTCATAGGAGTGGCAATTTTAGAAAAATCTTTTATAAAACGTCGGTAAAAACCGGCATGCCCTAGAAAACTCCTAACTCCTCTAACATTGGTGGGATGTGGAAGTTTAGCAATTACATCTACTTTAGCTCTATCCACTTCAATTCCTTCTTTTGAAATTTTATGTCCAAGAACGATGCCTTCTTTAACCATGAAATGGCATTTCTCCCAATTAAGTACTAGATTTGATTTTTCGCATCTAATTAGCATTCGTTCCAGATTAACTAGACATGATTTAAATGTATCACCGAAGACTGAAAAGTCATCCATGAATACTTCCATGCATTCTTCTATCATGTCGTGAAAAATCGCCATCATGCACCTTTGAAAGGTTGCAGGGGCGTTGCAAAGTCCAAATGGCATTCTTTTGTAAGCAAAAGTACCATAAGGGCACGTGAATGTGGTTTTCTCTTGATCTTCGGGTGCTATTGGAATTTGAAAATATCCGGAAAATCCATCTAGAAAACAATAGTAACTATTTCCGGCTAATCTTTCCAACATTTGATCTATGAAAGGTAAGGGAAAGTGATCTTTTCTGGTGGCGTCATTTAATTTTCTATAATCAATACATACACGCCATCCTGTTACAGTCCTAGTAGGAATAAGCTCATTTTTCTCATTTGTGATGACAGTCATGCCACCCTTCTTCGGTACGCATTGAACTGGGCTTACCCATGGACTATCAGAAATTGGATATATCAAACCTGCATCTAGCAGTTTAATAATCTCTTTCTTAACTACATCTTGCATATTAGGATTTAGTCTTCGTTGGTGTTGCACATACGTTTTATGACCTTCTTCCATAAGGATTTTATGTGTGCAATACGAAGGACTTATTCCTTTAATATCATGAATCTTCCATGCAATGGCTGGTTTATGAGCTTTCAACACAGAAATGAGTTGTGATTTCTCATTTTCAGTAAGAGAAGACGATATTATTACAGGTAATTCAGATTCACCATGTAAATAAGCGTATTCCAAATGGTTTGGAAGTGGCTTTAACTCTAATTTCGGAGGTTCTTCTATCGATGATTTATATCGATATCTGTCTTCTTCTTTTAGCATTTGAATTTCTTCTGTTGTTGGTTCATATCCATTAGCTATAAGTGTAGCTAACATTTCAGCTTCATTAATTGGTTCATTACTTTCTCCCAAAGAACATTCTCCTGTTCCTTGTAATTCTGGAAATTCTTCTAATAATTCTGCATGTGCATCTATAGTTTGAATATAATAACATGTATCATCTGCAGATTGTGGTTGTTGCATTGCTCTATCAACTGAAAAGGTAACACTCTCATCCTCTATACTTAGGGTCAGTTTCTTACCGAACACGTCTATCATTGCTTTAGCCGTGTTTAAAAATGGTCTTCCTAATATGAGAGGAACTTGAGAATCTTCTTCCATATCCAAAACAACAAAATCTACTGGAAATACTAAAGTACCAACTTTAACTAGCATGTTCTCCATTATCCCTCTAGGATATTTTATTGATCTATCGGCTAGTTGTATGCTTATTCTTGTTGGTTTTAATTCTCCAAGGTCTAGTTTAGCGTAAAGTGAATACGGCATTAGATTTATACTAGCACCTAAATCTGCTAATGCTTCTATTGAACTAAGACTACCCAGAAAACATGGAATTGTGAAACTTCCTGGATCAGATAGTTTTTCTGGTATCTTATTCAACAGCACTGCTGAACAATTTGCATTCATAGTGACAGCCGAGAGTTCTTCCATTTTCTTTCTATTCGTGATTAGATCTTTCAAGAATTTAGCATATCTTGGCATTCCTGAAATTACATCAATGAAAGGAAGATTTACATTTATCTGTTTAAACATATCCAAGAATTTGGATTGCTCGGCTTCAAGTTTTTCTTTCTTCATTTTACTTGGATAAGGAAGTGGTGGTTGGTATGGTTTAACATAAGGTTTATCCTTAACTGTGTTATCTTCATTAACCTTTTCAACTACCGGTTCTTTTTCCTTATCTTGATCAGGTTGTGGTTCTTGTGAAGTAGGAATAGTTTCATCAGAAGTTACAGGTATTTCAGGTGGTTTAAGTGTTGTACCACTTCTTGTGGTAATAGCTTTAGCTGTTTCATTCCGGGGGTTAGCGTTTGTATCACTAGGTAAACTTCCCGGTTTTCTTTCACCTATTAACCTTGCTAGGTTACTTACTTCTTGTTCCAGATTTTGAATAGAAGCTTGTTGATTTCTAAATGCTTGTGCATTTTGTTCATTGGTTTGTTTTTGAGATGTGAAAAACTGCGTTTGAGTTTCAACTAGCTTCGTCATCATATCTTCTAAATTCGGCTTTTTATCATCAGTTTGTTGTGGTGGTTTGTTTTGAAAATTCGGTCTTTGCTGATTATAAGTATTATTGGATACTTGTTGATTGCTAGGACCTTGTTGGTTGTTGTATGGAATATTTCGGTTATAATTCTGGTTTTGATTGTAAATCGGTCTTGGCGGTTGATAATTATTCTGATAATTATTTCCAGGCCTTTGGTTTATGTATGAAATATTCTCTCTTTGTTCCATTGTTAATTCAATATTGAGACAATCTTTTGTCAAATGTGGTCCTCCACACTGCTCACAACTAATTCGTATAGCATGAATATCTTTAGTCATCTTTTCCATTCGTCTCTCGAAAGCATCTATCTTTGCGGAAATGGAATCTAAGTCATGGCTAGAATCGGCTCTAGCTGCTTTAGATGATCTAATGATGTCTTTTTCTTGATGCCACTCATGTGAGTGGGAAGCAGTATTATCAATAATTTTGTAAGCATCAGTTTCGGTTTTCTTCATAATAGAGCCACCAGCTGCTATATCTATGTCTTTTCTTGTAGTGATGTCGCATCCTTGGTAGAATATTTGTACTATTTGACAGGTGTCTAAACCATGTTGCGGACATCCTCTTAACAACTTTCCATATCTTGTCCACGCCTCATATAAAGTTTCATTTGGTTTCTGTGTGAACGTAACAATTTCTGCTTGAAGTCTTACGGCTTTAGATGCAGGAAAGAATTGTTTAAGAAATTTGTCAATTAAAACATCCCATGTATCAATCGCCCCTTCGGGTAACGATTCCAACCAATCTTTGGCTTCTCCCTTTAAAGTCCAGGGAAATAACATGAGATATATCTGTTCATCCTCCACTTCTCGGATTTTAAATAGTGTGCAGATCCTATTAAAGGTACGTAGATGTTCATTTGGATCTTCCTTCGGCGCACCACTAAATTGGCATTGATTAGTCACCATGTGTAGAATTTGTCCTTTGATTTCATAATCTGGCGCATTAATGTCTGGATGAGTAATTGCGTGACCTTGGCCAGTGCGTTTAGCTCTCATTCGGTCTTCCATACTTAAAGGTTCCAGATTCTCCATAATTGAATTTGTTGAATCGGTATCACTGAATGATTCTGATTTAATAGTTCGTTCCTCAACAATCTCTGTTTGAATGATTGGTGGTTCCGGAGGAAAGTTTAATGGTTCAGGATCTATGAACCGTTCCTGAATATTTTCTGGATTCTCAATTGTGAGGTTGGTTTCAAAAAATGGATTATCGGAAATTTGAACTGAAGTACTTGGTCGACTGGATGACGATTCTAAAGAAAAATCAACGGCGGTTATATTTGTTAAACGATGTCTTGATCGAGTTACAGGTGGTGAACGTACAAAAGGTGATGAACGTCTTGCTCGGTGCATTCACAGAATATCCTATTAGTTTTTAAAAGGAAAGAAAAATTATAATAAGTTATCCAATCAATAGACTTTTCTGATTTTGCCCACGTTTCGAATAGCCAAAAGATGCAGCAGAGGGGCAGGATTCGTTTGGTCTCAATATAATTGAGGACTGTTTGGCTCCAATAACCCGGTCCACGTACAAATCCAACTATTACTACGAACCAGAAAATTTTGATGTCTATTAATTTAACCACTTAAAATAAATTTTCGTAATTTTTAGAAATTTAGATAAGAAGTAGAAAAAATTCTAAATCCTAAAAACTAGAATGGCGAGAAATAAGAGAGACAAAGAGTTCGTCGCAAAAGGTCGAAAAAGAAAAATGGTTAAAAAATAAAAGGTGACGGAAAAATAAAAGAAACTTATAAAAATTTAAAAATACTTAACTAATTTAACCTTATTACTACAACTAACTTAAAATTATAATCGCAAATTGAAATTACTAATTGGAATGATAATTGATACATAGTAAAAGGTCTAAAAATATTAAAGCTTACAAGAAAAACTAAATCCCAAATGGAAATAACTTAAAAAGAAACTAAAACTTAAAAAGGCGTCGCAAAATTCTAAAGCACCTAATTCTTAGTCTAAAGAAAAAGCACTTAAGGAATTCTACGGCAAAGCCTAAAAATCTAGGAGTAAAAATAACTATAGCTAAAACTAAGTTTAAAATTAATTATGAGCTAAAAAATACAAATATTACGCTACAACGATTAAAAAGGTACAAAATATAAAAATATACAAAAAGTTGTAAAAAGTACAATTTTTATAAAAATATTATTTTTATATTATTTATTTAATAAAACTACAAATTTTACAATTTTATTAAACTTATTTATACTAAATACATTAAATTAAATAAA
This sequence comes from Rutidosis leptorrhynchoides, assembly GCF_046630445.1. Classification (NCBI taxonomy): domain Eukaryota; kingdom Viridiplantae; phylum Streptophyta; class Magnoliopsida; order Asterales; family Asteraceae; genus Rutidosis; species Rutidosis leptorrhynchoides. The sequence continues at coordinate 214,394,522 of NC_092335.1, forward strand.
AAGTAAAATTAAAATTAAAACTAATAATAATAATAATAGTAATTAGGTTTTAATAATAATAATAATTAAAAATAACCCGTGATTAGGGTTTTTTTCCGTGTGTCAGAGGGCCTCCGCGAGTTGCGGTGAATAAAGAGGAAAACCCCGCGAGTCGCGGGGTTCAGGAATTCAGTTGACAGGTTTTGTTTTTACGCGTTTTTCTTTATTATTTTTTTTTTTTTTTTATTTTCTGTTTTTAATTTAAATAAACGATTTTTAATAAAATTTATATTTTTATAAATTAAAATAAAGATAAAGAAACTTATAAAACTTATATATTTAACAAAATCCTAAAAATACTTATATTTTTGTTTTTCTTTTTATATTTTTCGAATTTTTAAAACGTATTTTTACAAAAATGACTTTTAATAAAAGTAGATAAAAATCTTTTTTTTTTTTTTATTAGCGTTGCGCTTCCGGCTTTTAAGAGTAATTCCCCGGCAGCGGCGCCAAAAATACTTGATGTCAAAGCAGGGGGGTATAAAATACTATTAAATTTTAGCAGAAAATACTATTAAATACGATACAATTTTACACAAGATATTTATTTATTTATAGAATGGATATACTTAAACCTTGCTACAACACTTATAGGCAGTGTACCTAATCGTACAGTAGTGTAGTTTTTAGTAAGTCCGGTTCGTTCCACAGGGAAATCTTTAAACAAAGCTCAACGCTATATTAGTTTACTTTTATAAAAATACAAATATATATATAGGTAATATTATTATTATAAAGGGGGGGTTTTTACCATTTAATGACCGGTTTGTCGATTTTAAAACTTTAGTCGCAGTTAAAACCTAATGTAAAATATAAAATAAATACAAGATTTTATATTAAAGCGTAAAGTAAATAACGATAATGAAATTGCGAATAATAAAAATGCGATAAAATTAAATTGCGATAATTAAAAAGTACGATAATTAAAAGTGCGATAAAATAAAATAACAATAAATAAAAGTGTGATAATTAGAAGTGCAATTAAATATAAAATAAAAGAAATAAAATATGAAATAAAAGAATTATGCTTATTTAAACTTCCGTAATCATGATGTTTGACGTGTTGATTTTAGTTTTATGCCCATGGGTTAATTGTCCTTTGTCCTGGATTATTCAATATGTCCGTCTGGTTTTTGTCCATAACAGTCCATCAGTCATAAATATAAATTGCAAGTGTCCTTGTCAAATTATTATTATACCCGAAGATAAATATTCCAACTAATTGGGGATTCGAATTGTAACAAGGTTTTAATACTTTGTTTAATGAATACACCAGGTTATCGACTGCGTGTAAACCAAGGTTTTACTACTTTGTTAACAATTACACCAATTACCCTTGAATGTAATTTCACCCCTGTTTTAATTATTCTAGTGGCTATTAATCCATTCCCGTGTCCGGTTAAATGAACGATTATTCGTACATATAAATACCCTGCCCATCGTGTCCGATCGAGTGTATATGGTAGTTTATAGGGACGCCCAATTGTAAATCTTTATATTAACATTAACAAACTTTCATTTAGTTAAACAAATATAAAGCCCATTAATAGCCCATAGCCTAGTTTCCACAAGTGTCGTTCTTTTGTCCAAACCCCAATTATGGTACAAAGCCCAATTACCCAATTTTAATAATTAGCCCAACATCATGATTACTTCGTTTTAAACAAGCATAATAATAACTTAGCTACGAGACATTAATATAAAAAGGTTGAACATAACTTACAATGATTAAAAATAGCGTAGCGTTACACGGACAGAATTTCGACTTACACCCTTACAACATTCGCTAACATACCCTTATTATTAGAATTATAATTAAAATTAAAATATAAATTATAAATATAAATATATATTACTTATGAAGAGGAAGAGAAAAAGGATGTCTAAAACTCGTCAGAAAACTGGCTATTTATAGGACCTGACCAGCAATCTTACACCATGCGACTCGCATGGTTTTGTGCTTCTGGCCATGCGAGTCGCATGGCCACCCTGGATTCAGCCAACTACTTTTGTTTTCTTCTTGCCGACGTAATATAATAATAATAATATATATAATATATAATTATATATAATTATATATTTATTATATTATATTCTTGTGCATAGTAGACTAGATATTTTTGGTCCGTTGCGTCGGGCGTTTCTTCTTGGCTCAGGTCCCGGTTCCGGATTTTCGGACGTCCTTGCGTATTATTTTAAATTGCGTACTTTGCGTTCCGCAACTTGTACTTTTGTCATTTTGAGACGTTCCTCATCAATATTTTGAACCTTTTTGATTGTATCTTGTACTTTTTAGCTCTTTGGACCTTTTTGTCTTCATTTTGTCGAATCTGCCTTTTGTCTTCACCTTTTATTATTTAAACGAATATCACTTGTAAATAGAACAATTGCAACTAAAAGCTTGTCTTTCTTGAGGAATAATGCTATGAAATATATGTTCGTTTTTAGCATTATCAACATGATATAAATTCCGAAGTACTAAAACATCCGGTACTTTGGATGGGGCTTGTTGGGCCCGATAGATCTATCTTTAGGATTCGCGTCAATTAGGGTGTCTGTTCCCTAATTCTTAGATTACCAGACTTAATAAAAAGGGGCATATTCGACTTCGATAATCCAACCATAGAATGTAGTTTCACGTACTTGTGTCAATTTCGTAAAACAGTTATAAAAATTGCGCATGTATTCTCAGCCCAAAAATATAAAGGGTAAAAAGACAAATGAAACTCACGATACTGTATTTTGTAGTAAAAATACATATGACGTCATTGAACAATGCAGGGTTGGCCTCGGATTCACGAACCTATATCAATTGTGTGTATATTAATACGTATAATGTAAGTTACAAAATTTCATTTATTAATATGTATTATTTATATATTATAGTTTTGTAGAATTTATTCTAACCTTTATTTTAAAACGTATACTTATATTATATTTTAAGTTATATTTTATATATATATATATCTATTTTATGTATATATATCTATAATGATTTACGTTTATATAAATAGTGACATTAATATATTTATATACATATATTTGTGGTTAGTATTGTATTTATGAAATTTTATTAGTTTGTTATGTGAATTATTAATACAATCCTAGTATATACCATAAGTATATATATAGTGTACAAAAGATTTATTTGTTAAAATAATAATTTAGATAATAATGATTTACTAATAATAATAATAATTTTATTAATAATGATAATACTAATAGCAAAAAAAAATGAAAATGATAACTGTTAATGATACTAATAATAATAACTCTAAAATAATATTAATACTAATACCATACTTATGTTAATAATAAGGGTTCTAATATTTATAAAATGATAAATGATAATCATAATAATACTAGTAAATATTAATGATGATACTGATAAATATGATATTATTAATTGTAAATGTACTGATGATACTATTATTTATAAACCGGTACAAATTCTAATATTGATGATAATAATATATTTTTATTTCCTTCATAATAATAATAATGATAATCATAATCATAATCCTAATGATGATAAAATACTAAAATGATAAGTTTATTACTAATAATAATATTATTAATACCTATCATAATAATAATAGTAATGTCTATAATACTTTCAAATATGATAACAAGTATGATACTAATAATAACAATAACAATAATAATTAATATATAATCACAATAATAATAATAATACTAATAATAATTAATATATAATAACAATAATAAAATTAGAAAAGAAAACTACCTCACATGAAAAGAGTTTCAAAAAAAAAAAAAAAGAAACTACCGTCCTCTGGACTCGATCTCGTGACCACATGCTCACACGCAAACACTCTCGACCATCCCACCAATTCTGATTCTCTGTACTAATATCGAATTTAAATTTTATATATAAACTGTTTTTCTTCTATTCCTCTTCTTTTCCACAAGTCTCATGGATTCAACAAAACATCAATAACCAAAAATAAAAAAATAAAAAAAAAAATAAATCGGGGTTCCCTTTAAAGCTTCAAAACATTACAGAAAAAAAAATAATTTGGGTTCTAAAATAAAAAAAAAAAAATACTAAAGGCCTACTGCAGCGTCGGTTCTTGGAACAAAACAAAAAAAATTGATTTCGTAATAGATAACATTATAGATAATGTTTATAACACGAAATAGTTTTCTAAACATGTATAAAAACTACTGGAATCGTCAATTTGATCAGAAACATATACACGAACGCGAATTTGTCTCAAGAACAATTGTTGACTTTTTTTAAACTAAACTTTGACTTCAAAATTCTAGATCGATATAAAGATTTGAGAGTTGAGATTTTGCAGATAGATTCAAAGAAAGATTTCTAACCTTTCTGCATTTTTAAATTTTGAAACTTTATTCGAAATTGAATTAAGAGAAAAAAAAATTGGAGCGTGCAGAGAAGAAAAAAAAAATATCGCTGTGCTCTTTAATCCCATTGGATTTCCTTTTTATTTGATTTGCAATTATACATAATCATGTTGTAATAATAGAGATCGGTTGATAAAAAATGGAGAAAATGTCAACACAGGTTCACGAGTTGGGAGCAGGAAAGAAACAAAAAAAATAATAATAATAGAGATAAAGGATACAGAGGTCACGCGTATAATATAGATCCCTACTGTTTTTTTTTTAATTAATAATAATAATATATAATAACAATACTATTAATATCTAATAATATTAATAAAATTAATAATAATGATAAATATAATATTAATGATAATAATAATTGTAAAAATGATAATAATAATAATAATAATAATAATAATAATAATAATAATAATAATAATACCATACTAATTATGATAATATTAATATTTTATCGATAATAATAATATTAGTAATAATAATCTAATTTATACATCCAATTTCATCTTTATATGATATAAAGTGATATTATGAATACAAATATTGATATTTGACGATACAAATAACATTACTACAACAACTATATTTGTATTTAAATTTAATTTATTAATATCATCTATTATTATGTAATATTTAATAATTATGTAATATGTATTGTAACATATACTGAATATTATATATTTATGCATTTTAATATAAATATATTATAATATTTATTTACATACTAATTATATTATACTTATGTATGTAATTATGAAAAATATAAATGTTTTATATATGTAAGTATTATATATATTTATTAAAATAGTACATTATTTCATCATAGATATATTATAAATTTCTACATATACATAATATAATAATTATGTATAAAATCATATATATATATATATAGTTATATTTATGTATATATGTATACTACCATATATATAAAATCATGTTTTAAATGTTGAGTAGATGATTAATTATGTATATTAAACAATTAACTACAAAGTATAACATTGTACATTTAATATTTTGATAACGTTGGTAAAATATGTTTGAATCATTTATATACAATATACTATATATATTCAAAATGAAAATCTTTAGTTATTAAATGTTATCTTTTATAATAACAAAATTACTTAATAGTTCATTAATACTAATATAATTAGTTTTATATATAATTATTTATATTTACATTCTTAGTTACAATAAAAGGTTCGTGAATCGTCGGAAATAGTTAAAGGTCAAATGTTATCATGAAATAGTTCAAACATAATGAGACTCGGTTTAATAGACTTTGCTTATCGAGTCGAATCATATAAGATTATGTTTAAATTTGGTCGGAAATTCCCGGGTTATCACAGATTCCACTTAATTTTCTTTCCAATAATTCAATTTCATGCTTAATTTTTTGGATTGTTTAAGAAATTTATGTGGGTTTTCTTGAATTGATAATTGTTATAAACATTAACATGCTTTAGGTTGTTATAATTGCCTTGTGTGCCTTGAAATCATATTACATTGTGTTTTTAGGGTATATTCATGATTCTAGGGTTTATGTAGAATTTAAATCCGAATTTTGGCTTTGAATTTGGTTCCTAGCTAAGTGTTTGTGAATGTTTGATATAATTTGTGTACTTCATAAGTATGTATCACATTTTGAGCATGACATGGTTCATGTTTTGGAAATCTAACATGTTTAGGTTCTTAATTGATATAAATACTTGAAAATTGTTAAGTTTCCATTACTTTGTATCTAATGTGATAGTTTGTTAAAGGGATGAGAATGATATGAGGTTCATGTTCAAATTTGGTTTCTAAAACGACAGACTAGTTATGTTAATCTTGGATTTTTTTGAGAAAATGTTTACATGAATGATTAACATAATTATGTGCTATATGTATTTTTGAACATATACTTGATTTATGATAAACTCACACTAATGCATACTATTTTCTATTGTAACGATCCAACCCGTTATCCATCCAAAAATGTGCCATAATTTGTTTTTCTGGAACAGCACATCTGGACGGCATCCAGATTTCTGGACGGCGTCCAGTTCTGAAGGACTGGACGGCGTCCAAGCCTTTTGGACGGCGTCCCACTGGCCTGCCAGATTCTGATTTGCTTAACGCTTACACATGGGCGAAAAACCCGCTTCCCGACACTTTTAAACCAAAACACTTTCACAATATGTTATAATAATTAAAACTAAGAGTTTTCCATAATAAAACCGAGTTTTACAACACCGGGCCCACATGGACCCAAAATACTACAAAGTGACCATTTCGACCCAATTTAGTTTATACAAAACACAGACCGAGCATGGGATTGGGGATACGCTACCCAATCCTAATCAAATCCAAAAGCAAGTCTTCTAAAGCAAACTACGCAAGTTCACTAGTTCCCATGCTTACCCGAGTCATCGCATCCATGCAATCTATAAAAAATGTAAACAACGAGAGGGTAAGCTAACGCTTTGTGAGTGAGAATATACTACATACATATATATACATAAAATGGACACGCCACACAAATATCGAATAACGCATATCAGAGCATCCAAGCATAAGGGCAAGCTAATCTAAGCATACCGTACGATCACTAAGCAACAAGCTAACAATGTCAACAATAAGGTAAGTTCACCAACAACGATGTGAACAACGCCATTAAGCTACACCCAGATGGTTAGCTATATATATATATATATATATATATATATATATATATATATATATATATATATATATATATATATATATATAATACGACAAACATCGATGTTCACAACATCCAAATGTATTTAAGATCTCAAGGCTAGCCCAACGAATGGTATCGTCAACATCGAACTTAAAACCCATTCGTCTATATTAATGTGGTATCGTCAACACCGAACTTTAAACCCACATATGAGGTATCGTCAACAACGAACTTTAAACCCTCATCCAACATCACTACCATAGTCGTATGGCATCGTCAACATCGAACTTAAATTCCATACATTTATATTAATGTGGTATCGTCAACAACGAACTTTAAACCCACATATGAGGTATCGTCAACAATGAACTTTAAACCCTCATCAACACCACAATATACTCTAGGGTACGGTATCATCAACAACGAACTTTAAACCCTTACCCCACAAGTAAATAAATCATATACATACATATATAATTATTCCACTCACAAGCCCATGTGATAATGTACACACGAAGTGTGCACCTCGCCAAAGGTGGTCAACCAAAATGCACAACCGTGCCAATTGGACATGTACACAAGTCCATCAAATCCACCTATATGTGAAGTGAGCTCTATAACCGAGAACCACTTCACCCGAGCCGCACCAATCCTACACATACATATGCATATAGGATATTAACATTCACCTTTTTGCCTTGATGAATGCTACCAATAATCCGCAACTCGCCGATGGAATGTACCTATTCCATTATCACAATACAAACAACACAATTAGGGTGGACTTACAAACCAACCCAATTGACACTTAGTGCAATTTTGACCCAAATGCACTTCCAAGCACAAACCGCGTCCAAACTAACCAACATTCACTAACATGAGTGAAAATAGTCCTAACACACCGATTAAACCCGAACACAAGTGTTAAACACGTGTCTTACCCATTTTGACACCAAAACCCTAATTTTGACCCATTTCAAAATTAGTTAACCAAACACACCCAAAAGTGTTCCAATACCTCCATAATCACTAAACCTAGTGATTAAACTCAAGATCAAAGCCTAATCAAGGCCAAATCATCAACCAACCCAAAACCCACCAAGTGACAAGAATAACTAGTCACCATAAACCCACTTCATCATCTAAAAAGGGTTTTACAACAAACTAGCTCAAAAACCTAACTTGAATATCAAATCTAACAAATGAAATTCGGAGTTTAAGCTTACCAATATAACCACAACGTAGCTAGGAGCGAGATGAACCACTTTAAAACCCGAGCTTTAGTGAGAATCTGAGTCATTCTTCTCCAAATCAAGCTCTCTCTCTCTCTCTCTCTAAACTCTTACTCTCTCACTAGAACAAGATGAGAGGGTTTGTGTGGGTGATAGTGGAGCAAATGAGGCTCCTAGACCTGATCTTGTGTCCTTAACTCGTTCCACATGTGAAAATACCATTTTGCCCCTCTAAATATCTTAAAGTAAAACAGCTGGCCCGTCAGACAATATGGACGGCGTCCAACATTTTAGACGGCATCCAACGCTTCATTACTGGACGACGTCCCCCATATCTGGACAGCGTCCCACTTAGCTGAACAAAACAGAAACTGAAAAGGGTGTTACAAATCTCCCCCACTTAGACATGATCGCGTCCTCGCGATCTGCGCCATTTAACCGAACGGCCACACTCAACGGTCCTCAACATAAGTCCGAATCCAACTTTCTTAGGCAACACTTCCCAACGAATAACCCTTAAAAACTAAATTGTCACTCGCGATTTATCAAATCACCATCCGAGCACTAAAACCTTACTCATTCCCTCACATCGGGAAAACTTAACCAATCTCGAACCGAGATATCAATCCCTTTAGCGTACCCTTACCATGTACAATGCTAAAGTAACCACATATACCAACATAAGGTCACTCATCTAAACCAACGAAGACCGAACAAAAGCGAATCCTTACGGATAACACTTACCACTTACGTTTCCTGTAGTGCGTAATACGATCAATACGCAACTATCGTAACATCACAAGCAACGGCTAAAACCGTTAGCGCCCAAAACGACTATGGCAACGCTAGATCCCAAGGTGTACAAAATCGACTTATTGTCGCATCCGTAACAACATGTGAGCGAAACACGGCTATCGCATCACTACTCCTACAACATGGTCCTCATGACCCCACCATCGGCGTATAACACAACCAATAGTTCACGTCCCAATCACAACACAAGGAATGGTACTCTCATTTCCCACCGGTACTCGCATTTCCCGATAATGTTATACCATGATGATATAACAATACTCCCAACACACACGCTCTTTTGGCCTCCATCACGACGAGTAGTGTAACATCGCGCACTGCTACACCATAGTGCATCCTAATGGAATACACTAACCATCAACACACGCTCTTTTGGCCTCGATCGACGAGTAGTGTAACATCACGCACTGCTACACTATAGTGAATCCTAACGGATACCACTAAACATCACCATACGTATACATACACAACGTCAACACAATCGAGTAAGAACCACCTATATCGCACATAGGCACAAACAACAATTCTTTAGAAGAGAATCTGACACGCATCCCTTAGCCGAGGGATTTCACCTTGCTCGTCACACACATCCATTATCTCTCAACGAGATTTACCACATTACCACCTCGGTGGTAATTCAAATCCAAAATCATAAGTACAATTTAACCGAAATTGTACTTCTACCACAAATCGACCGAATCTAGGTCCCGACACAAATTTCGGATCTACTAAGAGCATCATCTGAAATCTCACACTAAAACCTTCTTGTGCGGGAGTGTAACTCCCCCACTTGGAACTACGTTCCATAACTGCCTCACCGCGGTAACATCATCCGCGATAATTACCACTATCCGTCATACGTGACCAATCTCTCCATCGGTCATAACACTCGAATACTCGCGAATTCATTTCGCACACAAGAAATTGACGTTCACCGTCACCCATTGGCTTTATTTAAACAACGACACAGAACCAACACCACACGCACCTTGTACAACCGTTCAATGCTACCGGAAGGTAGACTTTACTAACAATTGGGTTTACACGACCCATCACCACATCTTGCTCCAACCATGAGCATACTAAGGATCTTAACCTACCCTTAAACACTTCGAACAAAATGTGTACCACAAATTACACGAACTCTACTCTCGCAATCATCCAATTGCTATAGTTTATCAACTTCTACCCAGTCACTCATGTACCTTAGGGTTTTACTTCGGTATCCTAAGTACAATGTAACCGCAACATAATCGGAGTTGAACACCACGCTAGTAGGTATGAAAGAGGCACCTAATGTCGCGTCACATAGACTCCTTTACCAACATACATCGAGATCAAACACTCGATCTCAAGGGTTTCATCCACCCGACGAACCTCACAGTTCATCAACTTCAACACGAGAGCGAACACGCTCTAACATCCAAGCCGCATGACAAGCCGGAAGTTGAAGTACCTCACGGTTCATTAACTTCAACACGAGAGCGAACACGCTCTAACATCCGAACACAAAAACCTACCCACATGGCTTGGTAGAAACATTTCCCAAATACCAAGGAATGCTTGGTTGCACCAAGTCTTACTCCCTTCCCCCATCATTCAAAACGTCCACCATAGGGTACTTTCATTAGGAACGTCACCCATAACAATAACATGCACGACACAATGCATTCAACAAACCCGAACTCAATGGCACTTAATAAATAATCGAAGGACATATTTATTAAAACAAAACATACCTTAGCGTCTCCTTTCTGCACCCGTCCCCGCTAACTTGGGACATTCCGACTTACGATGTCCTTCTTCTTGGCAATTGAAGCACACCATGCCATTACCCTTTGGTACCGGACATTCCCAAGACTTGTGACCCCAGCTAATTTTACTCTTCAAGTCATCATTCAAGGTCCGATAGAAATCCTCCATCAATAACCGATCTTTCCCTAAATACTCCAGGAAAAAACGAGCCTTCGCCATAAAGGTCGTCTTGAGAGTATTCAAATCCATAGGACCCTGTTGCAAATTTCGCAACTCATTACGCATTTTCAACAAATCGGCTGAAGTCCGGAACTCCTCGAAGAATTCCTTCTTAAACCCATCTCACGATAACGCCATAAACGGTTCACCACCGACAAGATCAATCTTACCATCCAACCAATCCTTTGCCCTACCCCGCAACAAACTAGTAGCGAGTCTTGTCCTCTTCTCAGGAGGACATTCAATAGTACGAAAACACCCTTCGACATCCGAGATCCAAGTTGTGCTTATCAAAGGATCCGGTTTTCCGTCGTACATCGGGGGTTTAGTCCTCATGAAGCTCTTAAGACAATGCTCCATTTCACCACTACTCCGAGATTCGGAATACTTCCTATCCATTTCTTCTCGAAATGCACTCATTTGCTCCGTAACGACGGCCGCAACTCTAGCGTTAAACTCCAAATCGTTCATCTCGATCTCGTTTCGCGTCGTCATTCTAAAGAATGCAAAACGATTAGTCCACGAACGTATTAAACCATACGCACAACACCGCCCCATATTGCTCAACAGTCGTCGTACATCACTTGTTAGACATGATTTGCACCCGTAATAAGGTTTGCAATTCCTTATTACGCACACACGCTGTATCAACTCGTTAGTACAACGACCGCCTCGCTCGATGATATAAACAAACACAAACAAAATTCTACTCGATATAAACACACGCGAGAATTATTATCACAACACAATAATATATTAATAATATCCGCATTACTAATATAAACGTTAGTCCACCTACAAACAAGGCACTAACTATAACCTATTCTGACCCGTACTCCTACAAGTCCCGCAACAAATTAAGCACACACAAAAGTCTAAGTCTAGGCACTTATCTCAAGTCACCTAAATCCCTTAGACCATGCCCTGATACCACTTGTAACGACCCAACCCGTTATCCATCCGAAAACGTGCCATAAAAAAAAAATTCTGGAACAGCACATCTGGACGGCGTCCAGATTTCTGGACGGCGTCCAGTTCTGAAGGACTGGACAGCGTCCAAGCCTTTTGGACGGCGTCCCAATGGCCTGCCAGATTCTGATTTGCTTAACGCTTACACACGGGCGAAAAACCCGCTTCCCGACACTTTTAAACCAAAAAACTTTCACAATATGTTATAATAATTAAAACTAAGAGTTTTCCATAATAAAACTGAGTTTTACAACACCGGGCCCACATGGACCCAAAATACTACAAAATGACAATTTCGACCCAATTTAGTTTATACAAAACACAGACCGAGCATGGGATTGGGGACACGCTACCCAATCCTAATCAAATCTAAAAGCAAGTTTTCTAAAGCAAACTACGCAAGTTCACTAGTTCCCATGCTTACCCGAGCCACCGCATCCATGCAATCTATAAAAAATGTAAACAACGAGAGGGAAAGCTAACGCTTAGTGAGTGAGAATATACTACATACATATATATGCATAAAATGGACACGCCACACAAATATCGAATAACGCATACCGGAGCATCCAAGCATAAGGGCAAGCTAATCTAAGCATACCGTACGATGACTAAGCAACAAGCTAACAATGTCAACAATAAGGTAAGTTCACCAACGACGATGTGAACAACGCCATTAAGCTACACCCAGAGGGTTAGCTACATCACAACAATATGACAATATATATATATATATATATATATATATATATATATATATATATATATATATATATATATATATATATATATATATATATATATATATATATATATATATATAACAATAATACGATAAACATCGATGTTCACAACATCCAAATGTATTCAAGATCTCAAGGCTAGCCTAACGAATAGTATCGTCAACATCGAACTTAAAACCCATTCGCCTATATTAATGTGGTATCGTCAACACCGAACTTTAAACCTACATATGAGGTATCGTCAACAACGAACTTTAAACCCTCATCCAAAGTCACTACCATAGTCGTATGGCATCGTCAACATCGAACTTAAATTCCATACATTTATATTAATGCGGTATCGTCAACAACGAACTTTAAACCCACATATGAGGTATCGTCAACAATGAACTTTAAACCCTCATCAACACCACAATATACTCTAGGGTACGGTATCGTCAACAACGAACTTTAAACCCTTACCCCACAAGTAAATAAATCATATACATACATATATAATTATTCCACTCACAAGCCCATGTGATAATGTACACACGAAGTGTGCACCTCGCCAAAGGTGGTCAACCAAAATGCACAACTGTGCCAATTGGACATGTACACAAGTCCATCAAATCCACCTATATGTGAAGTGAGCTCTATAACCGAGAACCACTTCACCCGACCCGCACCCATCCTACACATACATATGCATATAAGATATTAACACTCACCTTGTCGCCTTGATGAATGCTACCAATAATCCGCAACTCACCGATGGAATGTACCTATTCCATTATCACAATACAAACAACACAATTAGGGTGAACTTACAAACCAACCCAATTGACACTTAGTGCAATTTCGACCCAAATGCACTTCCAAGCACAAACCGCGCCTAAACTAACCAACATTCACTAACACGAGTGAAAATGGTCCTAACACACCGATTAAACCCGAACACAAGTGTTAAACACGTGTCTTACCCATTTTGACACCAAAACCCTAATTTTGACACATTTCAAAATTAGTTAACCAAACACACCCAAAAGTGTTCCAATACCTCCATAATCACTAAACCTAGTGATTAAACTCAAGATCAAAGCCTAATCAAGGCCAAATCGTCAACCAACCCAAAACCTGCCAAGTGATAAGAATAACTAGTTACCATGAACCCACTTCATCATCTAAAAAGGGTTTTACAACAAACTAGCTCAAAACCCTAACTTGAATATCAAATCTAACAAATGAAATTCGGAGTTTAAGCTTACCAATACAACCACAACGTAGCTAGGAGCGAGATGAACAACTTTAAAACTCGAGCTTTGGTGAGAATCCGAGTCCTTCTTCTCCAAATCAAGCTCTCTCTCTCTCTAAACTCTTACTCTCTCATTAGAACAAGATGAGAGGGTTTGTGTGGGTGATAGTGGAGCAAATTAGGCTACTAGAACTGATCTTGTGGCCTTAACTCGTTCCACATGTGAAAATACCATTTTACCCCTCTAAATATCTTAAAGTAAAACCACTGGCCCGTCAGACAAGTTGGAAGGCGTCCAACATTTTGGACGGCGTCCAACGCTTCATTACTGGACGACGTCCCCCATATCTGGATGGCGTCCCATTTAGCTGAACAAAACAGAAACTGAAACAGGGTGTTACATCTATGCGCCTCTTTTGTTTTGGTGTATGTCTTATGTGTGCAGTACAACTTTAGATCAAGGGGAAATCAACGACAAGAAGAACCTTCACACCGGTACCGAGAAGAACAAGATTCTTCAGATGAACAAAATTCTCCACCAAATGAACGACAACCTTCACCCGAAGGATCACCGGATCAAAATAATCCAATGATTTGGTTAGCTTATGTCCGAAACCATCCAGATTACGCAAGTGCATATAATTGGGTAGCGAATAAATCATGTGATGCCACGTGGTACTTTGACCCGGCTCCATTGGTAGAAGCACGGGAATATGATAGAGTGTCGAGAATGTTGGAGGTCAAATGTAACGATCCTGGATTTTCCAATGTTTAATTATTAATAATTTATTATTAATGCTTGCGTTTTAATAAACGTGTTCTTATACGTGTTACTTGTTACCGTATTTAACTTTTCATGGCCCGACTTGTCTATGTGACGCACGTACTTTTCACAAATAATATTTTCGAATATTATTTACATTCATGATTAATTATTATTAGTCATTTTAATTAACTAAGGTTACTAGTTAATTACTTGGGCTTTATTTGATTAATTGTTACATACTTGGACTTGGGCCTTTTATTATTTGATATGGACTTGGAAGCCCACCCTACTTCCTTAATGGACTAGTTAGCCCATCATTAAGCTAAGTGAACCATTGACCTTTCCCCTTTGAAGCCTTAGCCGTAGGTTTTGGGTAATGGGAGGGAGGAGTTCATGATAAGGCTAAAAAGGAACATATATTTCATAGCAATATCCCTCCTAAATAATAGGTTTTCATATGTAATTGTATTATATTTTTATTGTAATTGTTTAAATAAATAAGTGCGAAGACAAAAGGCGAAAACGAAGATTTGAAGACACAAACGTCCAAAAAGCTCAAATGTTCAAGATACAATTCAAAAGGTTCAATTTATTGATGAAAAACGTCTAAAAATGACAAGAGTACAAGTTACAAAACGCAAAGTACAAGATATTAAATTGTACGCAAGGACGTTCGAAAATCCGGAACCGGGACATGAGTCAACTATCAACGCCCGACGCAACGGACCAAAAATTACAAGTCAACTATGCACAAGAATATAATATAATATTTAAATAATTATATAAATTATTTATATATTATATATATTTAAAAATTATGTCGACAAGCTATGAGACAAATGATCCTGAGCTGGATTTTCAAACTCCGCGACTCGCGGAGTTTGAAGGCTAAAAACTCCACGACTCGCGGAGCTGTCAGAAATCAAAACTCCTATAAAAGGTCACGAATTCTGCGAGTAAAAATATAATAATAATAATAATACTCCCTAGTATAATATAAATAAATATAATATATATATATATATATATATATATATATATATATATATATATATATATATATAATATAGATTAGTGTTATATTAGATTAGTTCGGGTTATGTAAAGGTTATTTTACGGGTTTTTGAAGTCAAAATTCTGTCCGTGTAACACTACGCGATAAATACTCAATGTAAGCTATGTTCTCCTTTTTAAATTAATGTCTCGTACTTAAGTTATTATTATGCTTATTTGAGCCGAAGTAATCATGATGTTGAGCTAAATATTAAAGACGGGGTAATTGGGTTTTGTACCATAATTGGGGTTTGGACAAAAGAACGACACTTGTGGAAATTAGACTATGGGCTATTAATGGGCTTTATATTAAATTAACGATACCTCGTTAATTTAATATAAAGGTTATGATTTGACGTATCTATATATAACCACATACGCTTAATCGGACACGATGGGCGGGATATTTATATGTACGAATTATTGTTCATTTGACCGGACACGGGGATGGATTAATAGTCAATGGACTCATTAAAACAGGGGTGGATTACATTCAAGGGTAATTGGTGTAATTGTTAACAAAGTATTAAAACCTTGGTTTACACACAGTCGATAACCTGGTGTATTCATTAAGCAAAGTATTAAGACCTTGTTACAGTTCGAATCCCCAGTTAGTTGGAATATTTGACTTCGGGTATAAGGTTAAATTTGCCGAGCAGTTTATAATTATGACCGATGAACTATTATGGACAAAAACCAGATAGGTTTCAAATACATCCAGGACAAAGGACAACTAACCCAGGACAATAAATTAAAATCAAAATGTCAAACATCATGATTACGGAAGCTTAAATAAGCATAATATATTTTATTTCATATTTCCTCGTACTTTTATTTATTTTCATTTTAATTATTGTTATTTATTTTATATTGTTAGTTAAATATAGTCATTTACTTTACGCTTCGCTTAAAATATAAAATCGACAAACCGGTCATTAAACGGTAAAACCCCCTTTTATATATTATTAATATAATATATTTTGTACGAATATAATTGTTTAAAATATAGTGTGAAATAAGCCAGCTCCCTGTGGAACGAACCGGACTTACTAAAAACTATACTACTCTACGATTAGGTACACTGCCTATAGTGTTGTAGCAAGGTTTAGGTATATCCCATTTGTAAATAAATAATTAAAACTTGTGTAATTTGTAACGTATTTCGTAGTAAAATATAGTACTATCACGTACCCCCACGCTACGACATCAAGTTTTTGGCGCCGCTGCCTGGGAATTGGCGAAACGCTATATTTTTAATATATATTTGTATAAATATATTTTTAGAAAAACAATATCAAAAAAAATATATATATATATATATATAAATCTAGTTTTACGATTTTTATTTATAAAATTATAAAGTAGTTCTATTTTTATTTTAGTTTTTAAATATAAGTTTTTATTATATAAATATTTAGATTTTAAAACAGAAAAATATAAAACAGAAAAAAAAACAGGTCGAATTAAAAACTGTACCAGAGTTGAATTTTGGAACCCCGCGACTCGCGGGGTTTGCTGCTTGAAATACCGCGACTCGCGGAGACACTCTGACACACGTGACAGAACCCTTATTTCACATTAATTACGGATTTTATTATTATTATTATTATTAATAAACCCTAATTAGTTTAATTATTATAATTAGTTTAAGTTTTTTTTTTAATTAAATTGTATTTTAAATTTTAATTAGTTTTATTATATGTAAAATTAATAGTTTTAATAAATAAATAATATAAAAATAATATTTTTATAAAAATTGTACTTTTTACAACTTTTTGTATATTTTTATATTTTGTCCCTTTTTAATCGTTTTAGCGTAATATTTGTATTTTTAGCTCATATTTAGTTTTAAACTTAGTTTTTGCCATAGTTATTTTTTACTTCTAGATTTTTAGGCTTTGCCGTAAAATCCCTTAAGCGCTTTTTCTTTAGACTGAGATTTAGGTGCTTTAGAATTTTGCGACGCCGTTTTTATATTTTAGTACCTTTTTAAGTTATTACCATTTGGGATATAGTTTTTCTTTTAAGCTTTAATATTTTTAGACGCAACTTTTAATTCTTAGTTTTTAATTCCTTTTTAAGTTACGACGCGCTATTTTCTTATTTTTATTTTTCGACGTTTTTCGACGCGCATTCTTTTTCTTTCTTATTTCTCGACAATTTAGTTTTTAGGACTTAGAAATTTTCTCTATTTCTTATCTAATATCTCAAACAGAAAGAAAAATTATTTAAGTGGTTAAATTAATGGACGTTGACAATTTTCTGCTTCGTAGTAATAGTTGGATTTGTTAGTGGCTGAGTTGTGAGCTTCCGATTTAAAGGTTTCTGGCTCCCTGCTGCATCTTTTGGCTATTCGAAACGTGGGCAAAAGCAGAAAAGTCTATTAATTGGATAACTTATATAAGTTTTTCTATTTTTATAACTAATAGGATAATTAGTAAATGCACCACATTGTAGCTAAAATTTGGCCATCGCAATAAAATGGAAAATTTTGAAAACAAGGCTATGGAAACTCTTTTTGATATCCAAAATCAATTAAATCAATACTCTCAAACGAGTGTTGATGACAATTCGTTCGGTCAATCTTGGATCACGAATGACGAAACAATAACTGGTTGTGAAATCTGTGGAGATTATCACTCAACATGGGAATGTTATTATTACGTTCCTATGAAAAATTACACACCCACGGAACCTGAATGGAATGATTATGAAGAATACAATTCAAATTGGGATTATTCCCAAGAATATATCCAAACTCAACAACCAGTAGACGAGGAAAATTACGTGTCTGAAAATTTATTAGACAATATGAAAATCAAACTCGAAGAACTCAATGCTCAAAATGAACAAATGAGAGAGTTTGTAAACCGGCAAGCTGAAACTCTATCAGACTACACACCTGTTGATCTGAGGAGTCGTGTGCAAGAAAATCTCATATCATCGAATTTTGATGAATTCGAGAGCTCCGAAATCACCAACTATCCCGATGATACTTTTTATTCAGTCTTACCAATTTCACAACATATCGACACATTAGCCTCTACCGACGAAATCATCGATCCATCAATGGATAAAGAAGAAGTAAGGGTGACAAATTGGTACTCTTGGGAAAACGATAACGTTGAAAATTTTACCCCCGAGACCAAAATGGTGAGAACAATAAGTACCGTTAATGAAGAAGAATCTACTCCAATCCCGAAATTCACCATTCCACAACCTTCCAACCCAATATTCTCAATAGACGAGTCATCTACCGAAGATGAACTACGAGCTTTAATAGATAATGACACATCTAATTTCACCCAATTGGGTAATAGAGGTGAAACCTTTGATCCTGAGAATGAACGGAAGGAAATGTTAGGAATTATCCACCCTATAGAAATATGTATGTCGATGTATATCGATCCATTTGACCAAGAACCAGAAAAGAGACATATCCATTTACTAAAAGCTACACTTAAAAAAGAATTAAGTAGTGACAATCGGGCGAGTCTAAACTTTAAAACCATTGATATATTATACACCACCCGAGATGTAAATAACTGGCTCACTACTCTAATTCGTGGAACTTATTCTACCGACTTCACATGTCGTCAGCTAAGAGTGGGGAAGTTTAACCCCACTTAACGTTAAATTAGGGGTTCGGGTTAGTGCATAACTCGTTAATAAAAATGCACGATTAGGGTAAAAGACGCATTTTCAAAAATTATCAAACAGTTCAGAAAAGCAACCGTTTTTGAAGAAAAACATGTGTGATAAAACAAGAAGGAATGAACGATGAGGTGCACCATCTATCATCCTGCAATTTTATGGTATCTTTAACTACTTTCTACACTAATCACCATCATGAATTTATAATTATAGTCTGATTTCATGCAAATGAGGGCATTGCATGATCTTAAGTGTGGGGAAGGTTTATAAATTCTCTCAGGTTTACACTTGGTTTTATTTGCCAAATTTTGTGAAAATTTTTAAAAAAATTTCAACTAAATGAATTTAAAATCATGTTTATATATATTTATGAACGGTGAAAACTAGGTGTTAATACCGAAATTATCGTTACCTCGGAAAGGACATAAATTGAGAAACACCCTAAAACGATTGAATTCATTTAAAATGGAATAAAGGAGAATAAAAAGGCAAAGAAAGAAACTAAGTGTGGGGAGAATGTACAAAGTTATTCAATTAAAAACTATATATCACATGTTTCTGTAAAGTTATTGCAGGTGCTTTTGTTTTGGACTAAATTAACTGTTTTACCCGATTTACTGTAATATATTTGAAAGAAAAGATGGATCTACACGATGAATCAATTCCATCATTAAAAGGAAGTAAAGTCTTCCGAAAAAGACACGCGCTTCTTGGTTTAGGTCATGAAGTTGTCGTACAGACCAGCTGTAGGATGACGAAAAATCTAGAAAAGTCATCTCTAAAATCAGCAGGAAATCCACGGACCTCAGCATCAAACAGGGTCGCCAAGTGGTCAGATTTATCCTAACCATGAGAAGGATTTATCTCGTACAATGGGGGGGCACCGTGCAAATTAGCTTGATAAGACTAATGAATCAGATCCCCAGAAAGGATAATCTCCTTAAAGATCAAAAATCAGCTTTTAAGCCTGATATTACTCAATTCTTGAGATTGACCTTAAAGATTGAGAATTACAAACTCATGGAATTCAATGATATCTAAACTCGAGCTTGAACGAGAAAATATTTTGATCAAAAATAAAACCGATTTGTTTTCTGAAAACCCATTTTCAATGCGTTCATTACCTTTGAACGTAAAATCCTAGGAATTCACCTGGAATTCATTAGGTCACCTGAACCAAATCGGGTGTCAACCGTAAGAACGGTGGTTGCATAGCATGGTCGGAGACAGGACCTTGTGCCAGACCGAAAAATCATAGGATGATCTTTACTATTGCTCCTACAAAGGATAGTAATAGCATCCGACACGTTTATAGACCATAATCAAAAGCAAGTCACGGGACATTGCCTTAACAGTTTCTTGTTCATCGCTTTCCTTTACAACCGGACGGTAGTTTACCGAAAGGTAATATACGGAGCAAGTATACTGGACGTGTTGCTTTCCCAATACAAGGTTAGCAAGTGGGTAACACAAAACCACAAGTATTGAGCTAAAATTTTCAAATCTGAAACCCACACAACCCACAAAAATAATTTGCAAACACCGGTGAAGGGTTATTCCGAAAAACTTATCTAGGGTAAAAACTAGATTGAATTTTCAAAAGATCAAATGTTTTCATAAAGATCCAATTTCCTTACGGATCTAAATTTTCATAGTCATGTGGGACTGTAAACCGCCTTTCAAATGTGCACTTTGCTTTGGAAACCGAAAGTAAATCGGCTATTTGATTGCAAGTGTCGTTGACCTAAACCCGAGGCAACTGTGGATGACACACCCACCTTTAACCATGGTTCTATCGTTACTATCATTGTTTATACCACCATATCAAAATCACTGATGTACAAAGTGTGATGAATAAAAAAGTGATTCATGTATGTTTTTATTTCAAGTTCGGTATTGCTTGAGGACAAGCAACGCTCAAGTGTGGGGATGTTTGATAAGGCTAAAAAGGAACATATATTTCATAGCAATATCCCTCCTAAATAATAGGTTTTCATATGTAATTGTATTATATTTTCATTGTAATTGTTTAAATAAATAAGTGCGAAGACAAAAGGTGAAAACGAAGATTTGAAGACACAAACGTCCAAAAAGCTCAAATGTTCAAGATACAATTCAAAAGGTTCAATTTATTGATGAAAAACGTCTAAAAATGACAAGAGTACAAGTTACAAAACGCAAAGTACAAGATATTAAATTGTACGCAAGGACGTTCGAAAATCCGGAACCGGGACATGAGTCAACTATCAACGCCCGATGCAACGGACCAAAAATTACAAGTTAACTATGCACAAGAATATAATATAATATTTAAATAATTATATAAATTATTTATATATTATATATATTTAAAAATTATGTCAACAAGCTATGAGACAAATGATCCTGAGCTGGATTTTCAAACTCCGCGACTCGCGGAGTTTGAAGGCTAAAAACTCCACGACTCGCGGAGCTGTCAGAAATCAAAACTCCTATAAAAGGTCACGAATTCTGCGAGTAAAAATATAATAATAATAATAATACTCCCTAGTATAATATAAATAAATATAATATATATATATATATATATATATATATATATATATATATATATATATATATATATATATATATATATATATATATATATATATATATATATATATATATATATATATATAATATAGATTAGTGTTATATTAGATTAGTTCGGGTTATGTAAAGGTTATTTTACGGGTTTTTGAAGTCGAAATTCTGTCCGTGTAACACTACGCGATAAATACTCAATGTAAGCTATGTTCTCCTTTTTAAATTAATGTCTCGTACTTAAGTTATTATTATGCTTATTTGAGCCGAAGTAATCATGATGTTGAGCTAAATATTAAAGACGGGGTAATTGGGTTTTGTACCATAATTGGGGTTTGGACAAAAGAACGACACTTGTGGAAATTAGACTATGGGCTATTAATGGGCTTTATATTAAATTAACGATACCTCGTTAATTTAATATAAAGGTTATGATTTGACGTATCTATATATAACCACATACGCTTAATCGGACACGATGGGCGGGATATTTATATGTACGAATTATTGTTCATTTGACCGGACACGGGGATGGATTAATAGTCAATGGACTCATTAAAACAGGGGTGGATTACATTCAAGGGTAATTGGTGTAATTGTTAGCAAAGTATTAAAACCTTGGTTTACACACAGTCGATAACCTGGTGTATTCATTAAGCAAAGTATTAAGACCTTGTTACAGTTCGAATCCCAAGTTAGTTGGAATATTTGACTTCGGGTATAAGGTTAAATTTGCCGAGCAGTTTATAATTATGACCGATGAACTATTATGGACAAAAACCAGATAGGTTTCAAATACATCCAGGACAAAGGACAATTAACCCAGGACAATAAATTAAAATCAAAATGTCAAACATCATGATTACGGAAGCTTAAATAAGCATAATATATTTTATTTTATATTTCCTCGTACTTTTATTTATTTTCATTTTAATTATTGTTATTTATTTTATATTGTTAGTTAAATATAGTCATTTACTTTACGCTTCGCTTAAAATATAAAATCGACAAACCGGTCATTAAACGGTAAAACCCCCTTTTATATATTATTAATATAATATATTTTGTACGAATATAATTGTTTAAAATATAGTGTGAAATAAGCCAGCTCCCTGTGGAACGAACCGGACTTACTAAAAACTATACTACTCTACGATTAGGTACACTGCCTATAGTGTTGTAGCAAGGTTTAGGTATATCCTATTTGTAAATAAATAATTAAAACTTGTGTAATTTGTAACGTATTTCGTAGTAAAATATAGTACTATCACGTACCCCCACGCTACGACATCAGTTCAAAATTTTAATTTTTTTACTTATTACTTGTATTATTTCACTTCATTCTTCACACACACAACTTACTTCTCTTTTCTCTCATTTCTCTCTCAAAATATTGTAAGTAATAAGCTCTATGTTCTTTCTTTTTTCCTTCATAAAACCGAAATATAAACATGACCATCATCATCATTTGCTTGTTTTGTTACTTGTTCTTTTGTTGTTGTTGTTACTTACTAGTTATAAGAATCAAACTCTCTAGTTTATTCTTCATATTATCTTGTTATTTCAAGAACAAACAAGAACCAAGTGAGGATCAATTTTATAGTTTGATTCCTCCATAACACTTGTTAAAAAGAAAGTTCATGAGTTTTAAAATCATACTTGTGTTCATGTTTGTAAACTTAAGGTTTACTTTCTTAAAGATCAAAGCCTTGGCTTGAATATTTCTAAGTATGAAAAACCATGAACTTATTACTTGTAGATTTAGTTTATCTCTTCATTTTATGTACTTTAAGGTTGTGATGTTGTTAAATTGGTCAAGTATTACTAGTTAATCTTGATCTCATTTTTCTTAAACTAAAGTTAACTTTATAAGTTCAAGAACGTGGAAGTATAACTTTCTAGTTATAACTTCAAATACTTATGTTAGATCTAAGTTTATATAACTTATGGTCTTCTAATTTTGTTGTAAATAAGAGCTTACAAGCTTACATACATTATTCAAGTTGAAAATCTAAGTTTCATAACTTATGGTTTCATTAAAGTGTAGATCCAAGTTTTGTATGTAACAACCCGACATCGTTTTACCAAAAATACGCGTTAAAAAAAAAATTTGTATGGCAGTGTATCTGGACGGCGTCCAGTATTGAAAGACAGGACGGCGTCCCAAGCATTTGGACGGCGTCCAAATGAACTAAAGTGGACTGATCAGTTTTTCAATTTCACGCGAGTGGAAAACCCGCTTCCCGACACTTTTAAAACGAAACGACTTTCACACCACATCATATTAAGTAAAACATAGAGATTTCCACAATGAACATAAGTTTTACAACACTGGGCCTACAATGACCCGTTTTACAAATAATGTAACGATTTCGACCCATTTAACTCTTTAGACGGATTAGGACTCTACAACCCAACCCAATACCAAGAGCATAATCCCGGGGACTACCAAATCCTCAATCCGCGTCCAAAACTCCAAGAAGCTACCCCATCGAGCCCAAGCGCTCCTACGCATCTAGTCTACAACTAGCTATCATCACAATCACAATACCTGTAAAAAAGTAAACAACGAGAGGGGTAAGCTTAACGCTTAGTGAATGCAATAATTATACATATACATATATAATGTACCTACTTGCATACACTTACTCACATACCGCGTACATGCTAGCAACATAATTAGCAAACCATCTCAAGTATCAAGCTAATAACCTCCAATATTGCAAGCTAGCATAACCAATAGCATATACTCAAACAATATAACATGCTACACTACAACACATACACAATACCATATGGTTAACCATAAACGCTATGGTGCTACCGGCTCGTGGTTCACACCATACTCAATGCTATGACGCTACCGGCTCCTTGGTTCACGCCACTACGCATTTGAGTCATACTCTTTTATAGTGCTACCGGCTCGTGGTTCACACTTTGATGCTACCGGCCCGTGGTTCACATCTCATTTTATAGTGCTACCGGCTCGTGGTTCACACTTTGATGCTACCGGCTCGTGGTTCACATCTCATTTTATAGTGCTACCGACTCGTGGTTCACACTTTGATGCTACCGGCTCGTGGTTCACATCTCATTTTATAGTGCTACCGGCTCGTGGTTCACACTTTGATGCTACCGGCTCGTGGTTCACATCTCGACACTCGTCACATACATGTTATGGTACTACCGGCTCGTTGGTTCATACCATAACATTCACAAATAAATACACTATATACATACATGCATAATTATTCCACTCACCTTGGAATGCCCGCACAAGTAGTGTATTACGATCCCCGTCCTTATATCCGAGCGAGTAACCACCTATATCACACATAGGCACAAATATGCACATAAATAGCCATTCTCTAAAAGAGAGCCCGACACTCACATCCCTTAGTCGAGGGATCTCACCTTGCTCGCCAAAACCTGCCCGTTTAACACCTAACGGACACAAACCAATTACCACTACGGGTGGTAATCCCGACCCATTCAAAGTCAATCCAATTTGACATAAGTCTCAAAAACATCTTTAATCACTAACGACTAGTGATTTACTTTCCAAAACATCATTTAACACTTTAATCAAACCTTTATATACACGGTTCATAAATTCTCGATCTCATGACTTAGTTTGACAACATTTGAGGTTAACACCCATTTGTCATACCAACATGTTCTTATGAACATCTAAACACTAACACAATTACAATCTAGTGGTTAAACACCTAAACCATGACCAAATTTGTCCTCAAACCCTAAACCCACAATAATCGGGTTTACTTACACAATACATAAAGTAAAACCCCCAAATTCATGAGAAATGGAGTTTATAATCCAAACTAGTTCAATCCCTAAATATGAACAAGAATCTTAACAATAAAATTCGGAGTTAGAGTTTACCATAACAATCAAAATGTAGCCGAGAACGAAAGGAACAACTTTAACTCTAGCGACCCGACCCAAACCGCTCTTCTTCTTCTCCAAACTAAGCTTTCTCTCACTAAAAACACCTCCTCTCTCTAGGGTTTGAAGATGAGAGTGTTGGTGGGTGAAATGTGATCCATAAATGAGGTTGGATCAGTTTTAGAGACTCCAAACCGACCCCAAGTGAAAAGACCCAAATATCCCTTTTAATTTGAGTAAAATAGAGCTGCTGGCCCATCAGGCCTTCTGGACGGCGTCCAAAAAGCTTGGACGGCGTCCTAACCTTCATTGTTGGACGGCGTCCTGAAGTCTGGACGGAGTCCCAATGAACTGAGTCTGAAACTGAACTTGTTTTGGTCGTAACTTTCAAACCGTAACTCCGTTTTCGACGAATCAAATATCGTTGGAAATGTAATGAGATTTACTATCCAATGGTAAGGTTTTAGAACATCAACTCCAACTTTATTTGGAATCCAAATATACACTTACATGCCTCGTATTTCGAATGACGCTCGAAATAACGCGTAACTGAAAAACGGGTGTTACAACTCTCCCCCACTTAAATTGGATCACGTCCTCGTGATCCGCACAAACACTAGAAGTTAAGCACTTCTCCCACGAACATTTCCGCTTCTAATGCAGAGTCACACAAGTAGTAAACTCATCCGAATCCTCGCTTCGTGCACTAACGCATCATAATACAACAACCGTACTTCACAATCGTCATAAAAGAAGGACAATTCACCGGCAACCATCGTCGTCACACCTCATGATTCCTACAAAACACAATAAAGCCCGTCATCCATAACATCATCCGTGAATTCTAAGATCCCACCACACGCTAATGATCACTAGCGTGCACTACCACAATAAACGATAACTCATACACTCAACGTCCAGAGTTTCCATATAGGAAAATACGAAAATCACTACATATACCTTCAAGTTCTCTCGGCTACAACTCGCTACAAGCTACGTCCATAACCATATCACTCAATCAGTCAATCCGCACATGACCAATCCGTCACTGGATTAATCCAGGACAACAATAATACACCATGTGCTGAGCAAAACATCAACACTCGACGAGGGTTCCTCCTCTAAACCCTACGACACAACCACACCAGACGACTTCCTAGTACTAGCATGGAGACTAATCATATACTAGAATCCCGTCAAGGCAAATTATCATCAAAAAATTCCGCAATTCGCCACACGATCTACAAAAATATTCACCACACCGGGTGGACCTTCCTACCTAGACCATCCGTTAAAGATGGTCTCGAC
Organism: Rutidosis leptorrhynchoides; assembly: GCF_046630445.1. NCBI lineage: Eukaryota > Viridiplantae > Streptophyta > Magnoliopsida > Asterales > Asteraceae > Rutidosis > Rutidosis leptorrhynchoides. Next base: position 214,421,859 of record NC_092335.1, read on the forward strand.
ATTTCAAGGCAACTAACAGTCGCATTACTAGGGAACACACTCTCGCAAACAAACAACATCCGCGTGTCTCGATGTGAGACAATCAGAATCGACACTCTCCGCCTCACATTCGTCCATAAAGTAGAATAATCCACTGACAATCTCCACGATTGCGGTTCCCAACAGGGAAAATACGATATTCGTCACGATATCGAACTTGTTCTCATTCAATTATACTGTCCGGGTTTCACGACAACCCAGATTTTTCACTACGGGAGCACCCGCAACGACAACTTCATTCTCTCACTCCGAGATCTCAAACTTCACATTTGGTCTCATACCGCACATTGGTACTACACGACCACCTTACATAGGAAGTCTTACACTTCCTTCGATCCCATCATCACAATCTTCACGCATAACATTCTCGAGTTGTAACTCAAAATCTTAAAGCACGATCTCGAGTCGACATTAGCAACCCATCACTCTTCCTCGTTAGGAGCTCCGAATACCCATTGAGGCCTAGCATGGTACGCTCCAACATTTCATTATACATAACACCACTGGAGTTTTCCTCGGGCGGCAGTAAAAACTCCCCCCACTTAGGATTTATCTCCCTATTCTCACCGCCGAGATGATAACATCCCGCGGAATTGTAATTCCACGTCACACCTGACCATTCTCACCGTTGGTCATAAACATCAATTCACCGCAAATTCGCTTTAGGCTCTCAGAGCTGACATGCACAATCACTTGAGACGTCGTACACGCGATGAAATCGAACCTTCATACCACAATTCACAACTAACTACCTTAATCGTTCGAAAAGCAAACTCCACCAAAGTCTTACATATGCCTCTAAGCCTAGGCATATGTCACGCCGCTTACTTAGCCGTGATTCTCAGTCGAGATCACCCGACCTTCCACTTGACGAATCGTTATCAACAATTGCTCACTCTCATGGAGAAGAGTGACCAATTCTGACACCATAATTACGTACACCACAATATCAACACTTCATCAAAACCCTTCGGACTAACCGACCATTAAATCCGTCACCGGCTCACCGGTCATCTTTACCCCTCTATCACTTAAGAGCAACAAGATTTGCTCACCCGTCACTTCATAAGAAGTATTCATCACAATGCTCTTAAACTTTGACTTTTGTGACCGTCGTATTACTATCACCCGTCGATCACTATTATAATCTCCGCTGCTTCCAAGGGTATCTCACCGGCACCCTAAGCACAAAGTGATCACACCATCATCGGAGTTGAACATCACACTAGCAGGTATAAGAAGGCACCTGACGAAGTGTCATGCAGACTCCCACCACAATCAAATGAATTTTAGAAAATCGATCTTTAGGTTCCATACACCCGATGTCACCCATCTCTCCACAATAATGACCCGAAGTCATACCTACCAGACAAACCTTACGGCCTATTGTCTTATCGAAAGTCCCAAGCGATCACACGCTACCCGCAATTTTCACAAGGCCAAAACGATATAGTCTAACGAAACCCTTCATCTAACACTAAGGAGATGCTTGAGAACACCAAGTCTTACACCCTTCCACCTATCGGCACAGTCACAACGACAGGGGTATTCCGTTAGGAATGTTACCCTATAATCCACAACACACCAACACACTATCGTAAACATCGTCATATGGGTCCCACTCCCATGAGTTTAATGACCCGAAGACTCCTCGATTCGCCAATTCCAAGGTGACTCACAATTAGAATCCTAACACGATTCTCTACCCAAACACACTACCGAGTGTAACTCAAAACTACAATCATTAGACTTGTCGCATTCCATTACGGAATTCAAGTCCTCGTCGCACACACGCAAGCATAAATCGGTCATCCTAGTTACGGTGGGTAACTAAAACCAATTACAATCTCAATAATGCACCCACTACTTAGGGTGGCTAAGCACGCACCAAACTCGTGAGTTAGCTCGCTCACTTAACTAACTGATTCCATCGTACACTTCCCGACTCACAAAGAACCTGATGTGATAACAAGCACATCAATCGAGACTACTATATCCTAGGAACCAATAAAAGATTCCTAATTCATCCCGTTCTACCCCAACCATGCCACGTCTCCTCCGTTCGGTACTTGTCATGTCATGTTTAGTGTCAAGATACACTTTCGTAATAATGGTGATCGGTCACTATTACAAATGCGTACCTTACCATTTCCACATGGTCATGCAAAGTACTTTACCCGGACTGACGCAACATTCACACAAAATAACACGCGATAACTCCTAGTACCCGAATGACCAAAGTCCTTACCGTGAACTTGATCACTCAAAACCGCCAAACATACGAATCTCTCCAATAGATTCGTCCCTAAGATATCGCACAAAAGATACCTGTATATATACACCTATATACAATATGATAATAAATGTACCCAAATACACCGCAACCACAAGTCAACCTGCATCCTAGGTGACTATCACTAAAACAACATCCAAGTTCGCCTACTTACCTTAGGCACTAGCAATCTAAGGCACTAATTTACTCAAAAAATAAGGCCCCACATAATCCCACATTGGACAAGCACTTGTCCTAGTTAGTCACCTACTCTAAGGCACTAACAAATCTCAATCCGACCCGTACTCCTACAAGCCCTGCAAATGATGCACAATCGCCAATAAGTCTAAGACTAGGCACCTATCCCAAGGTTACCTAATTCCCTTATACTATGCTCTGATACCACTTGTAACAACCCGACATCGTTTTACCAAAAATACGCGTTAAAAAAAAATTTGTATGGCAGTGTATCTGGACGGCGTCCAGTTATCTGGACGGCGTCCAGTATTGAAAGACAGGATGGCATCCCAAGCATTTGGATGGCGTCCAAATGAACTAAAGTGGACTGATCAGTTTTTCAATTTCACGCGAGTGGAAAACCCGCTTCCCGACACTTTTAAAACGAAACAACTTTCACACCACATCATATTAAGTAAAACATAGAGATTTCCACAATGAACATAAGTTTTACAACATCGGGCCTACAATGACCCGTTTTACAAATAATGTAACGATTTCGACCCATTTAACTCTTTAGACGGATTAGGACTCTACAACCCAACCCAATACCAAGAGCATAATCCCGGGGACTACCAAATCCTCAATCCGCGTCCAAAACTCCAAGAAGCTACCCCATCGAGCCCAAGTGCTCCTACGCATCTAGTCTACAACTAGCTATCATCACAATCACAATACCTGTAAAAAGGTAAATAACGAGAGGGGTAAGCTTAACGCTTAGTGAATGCAATAATTATACATATACATATATAATGTACCTACTTGCATACACTTACTCACATACCGCATACATGCTAGCAACATAATTAGCAAACCATCTCAAGTATCAAGCTAATAACCTCCAATATTGCAAGCTAGCATAACCAATAGCATATACTAAAACAATATAACATGCTACACTACAACACATACACAATACCATATGGTTAACCATAAACGCTATGGTGCTACCGGCTCGTGGTTCACACCATACGCAATGCTATGACGCTACCGGCTCCTTGGTTCACGCCACTACGCATTTGAGTCATACTCTTTTATAGTGCTACCGGCTCGTGGTTCACACTTTGATGCTACCGGCTCGTGGTTCACATCTCATTTTATAGTGCTACCGGCTCGTGGTTCACACTTTGATGCTACCGGCTCGTGGTTCACATCTCATTTTATAGTGCTACCGGCTCATGGTTCACACTTTGATGCTACTGGCTTGTGGTTCACATCTCATTTTATAGTGCTACCGGCTCGTGGTTCACAGTTTGATGCTACCGGCTCGTGGTTCACATCTCGACACTCGTCACATACATGTTATGGTACTACCGGCTCGTTGGTTCATACCATAACATTCACAAATAAATACACTATATACATACATGCATAATTATTCCACTCACCTTGGAATACCTGCACAAGTAGTGTATTACGATCCCCGTCCTCATATCCGAGTGAGTAACCACCTATATCACACATAGGCACAAATATGCACATAAATAGCCATTCTCTAAAAGAGAGCCTGACACTCACATCCCTTAGTCGAGGGATCTCACCTTGCTCGCCAAAACCTGCCCGTTTAACACCTAACAGACACAAACCAATTACCACTACGGGTGGTAATCCCGACCCATTCAAAGTTAATCCAATTTGACATAAGTCCCAAAAACATCTTTAATCACTAACGACTAGTGATTTACTTTCCAAAACATCGTTTAACACTTTAATCAAACCTTTATATAAAGGGTTCATAAATTCTCGATCTCATGACTTAGTTTGACAACATTTGAGGTTAACACCCATTTGTCATACCAACATGTTCTTATGAACATCTAAACACTAACACAATTACAATCTAGTTGTTAAACACCCAAACCAGGACCAAATTTGTCCTCAAACCCTAATCCCACAATAATCGGGTTTACTTACACAATACATAAAGTAAAACCCCCAAATTTATGAGAAATGGAGTTTATAATCCAAACTAGTTCAATCCCTAAATATGAACAAGAATCTTAACAATAAAATTCGGAGTTAGAGTTTACCATAACAATCAAAATGTAGCCGAGAACGAAAGGAACAACTTTAACTCTAGCGACCCGACCCAAACCGCTCTTCTTCTTCTCCAAACTAAGCTTTCTCTCACTAAAAACACCTCCTCTCTCTAGGGTTTGAAGATGAGAGTGTTGGTGGGTGAAATTTGATCCATAAATGAGGTTGGATCAGTTTTAGAGGCTCCAAACCGACCCCAAGTGAAAAGACCCAAATACCCCTTTTAATTTGAGTAAAATAGAGCTGCTGGCCCGTCAGGCCTTCTGGACGGCGTCCAAAAAGCTTAGACGGTGTCCTAACCTTCATTGTTGGACGGCGTCCTGAAGTCTGGATGGAGTCCCAATGAACTGAGTCTGAAACTGAACTTGTTTTGGTCGTAACTTTCAAACCGTAACTCCGTTTTCGACGAATCAAATATCGTTGGAAACGTAATGAGATTTACTATCCAATGGTAAGGTTTTATAACATCAACTCCAACTTTATTTGGAATCCAAATATACACTTACATGCCTCGTATTTCGAATGACGCTCGAAATAACGCGTAACTGAAAAATGGGTGTTACATTGTAACTTAGGATCTAACTTAAGAACACTAGATTTAGACTTTCTAGTCTAGGATCTTTAAGATCTAGCTAAGATCTAAGTTATACAACTTAAGATCTTGATTATTTTGTTTACTTTCAAGTTTGTAGCTTAATATTACTAGTAGAACTCATGTATGTGTCGGATCTAAGATCTTGATGTAACTTTGGTTCATCAAACTACATACAACTCTTAAGTGAGTTATGCTACATATCTTAGACTTACACTAGTGTTATAATGGTCAACCCTTGGTTAATATGATGCAAACCCATCAACGAGTTGTACACTTGAAGCTATACGCATCAAGGATGAGAACCATGATGAGCATCAAGCACCAAGAACCCACCGGAACACCTTTACTTACTATTTCTGGAACTGATCAGACTACCTGGGCTACTGTAAAGTTGATTTTCAGTTAGTTCAGTTCGATTATATGATTTTCCATTTAGACCTCGTCTTAATCCGAGTTACGATTTAGGATCTATGGCCTCCCGAAAGTCACTACACCCTATTAACGTTGTGCTGAAATTTCTGACCTACTCGCACTTAAACCGTCGTCACGGTCAAACGAAGATGAGTTTGGTTCTGTAAATTGGTTAACCTCTAGGGGACTCATATACGGAGCCATGTCTACTGGTCTCACCTCATTTCAGTTTGTATAGAGGCCATGGTGACTGAACGAAGTCAGCCTTTGTTTTAAACCCTAGTCTTGACTTAAAACTTACTTTACACTTTTTGTTTAATGATGAATGATGATGGTACTTAAGACCTAATTTACATACTTTTAAACCTTTGGGAACGATTTACTGACTTAGTAACTTTTGACTTAGGTTGAAGACCTTCCGGACCAAACTACCTGGTTACTATTCCCGCGTGTCGACTTTTACTACTTTCCACTGTGAGTTATAGCATCCCTTTTTTACTTTAACTATTTTGAGAACTGAGAACACATGCGCATTTTACGTTTTACATAGTAGGCACGAGTACTTAAACTTTATATATGTGTGGGTTATACAACGGCATAAACTTTCACCTTAGCTCGGTAACGTTTAGTCATTGGTCTTTGAACCGGTGAATGCAAATCTTAGATATGGATCCATAGGGTTTGACATCCCCACTCGAACTAGTAGCGCTAGCATTTAACGGGTGCTTAATACTTCGTAAACATACGCACTCGCCAAGTGTACTTTTAGGGGGTGATAAACGTTAAGTTAGTTACCAAGTGCCCACGGTTATACATATACTTTTCATACTGTTTTGAAACGCTGTTGAAGCACTGAAATCTCGTGGCCTACCTTACATTACTGTTATACTTAAACTATAGCTCACCAACCTTTGTGTTGACGTTTTTAAGCATGTTTTTTCTCAGGTGCTTAAGGTTTGCTTGCTTCCGCTGTACTAGTCATGTTTGTAGACACCCACTGCGCTTATTAGAGATGTCACCGCATGAAACATTTAATTTGCATTCAAACTATATTACTTTGAAACGATGTAATTGTAACGACCTACGGGTCACGTACTATTATTTTTGCTTGCTATTCGTAGAAGCATACTTTCGGATGTTAAACATTTGACGTTGGTTAAAACGTCACCTTTTATCATGAATGCAAACTTATTTTGAAACAGCATATAGTATTTGACCTTGTAATGATCCTGTTGTTGATGATTCGTACACGATGGTTTTGTACGGGGCATCACATCAAATACCGAATTTTAATGGGCAGGTTAATAACAATCAGGGAATGGAAAAGAATTATGCGGTTCAATGATGTCATATACCCGCAATTATGCAAAGAGTTCATAGCATCTTTATGTTTTGATCTCATTATGAACCCGACAAATCAAAACTTCATGAGATTTCGTTTAGGTGGGATCGATCGGGCACTTAGTCAAATTGAGCTTGCTCGAATATTCGAGCTATATATCGAACTTGATAATGACCAACTCAATGCTTATTTGCGGTCATCCGAGTATTATGACGATTCTTATGATCCACGCCCGTTTTGAAACGATATGAGCAACACTCAATTCTCCTCTAGCCGAAGCAAGTTTACCGATATAAATGATAAAGACAAAAGAATGCTTCATCGGCTAGTTACATGCACGTTTAATGCAAGAAAACATGGCACAAATAAGGTTCGTCTCGATGTTTTTCTTGTAGACAAAATCTACAACCAAAGAAGTGTCGACATTCCATCTATGTTGGCGGGTTATCTTGATAATTCGAGGGGAGATAGAGGGTTGAATCAGATTGTTGGTGGGCATTACATCACCCAGATTGCTAGGTATTTTGGTGTCGATTTATCTCGGTTGATTCCAAACAGTACAATAATGAAGCCTTTAAACAAGACTTATTATTTGAATGCAGAATTTTTGAGCTATAATAATCATCAAAGGCTTATTCCATTTGTCCCGAGGGTAAACGAACCACCACGTACCCATGAACATGAAGCGGGTTTTAGCGGTGTTGGAAGAGATGATGTGGAGGAAGAGGTTCGCATGGAAGAACCTGAAACTGAAGAAGAGTTACCACAAGCTCAAAGGCGAAGGCGTAGGCGGACACAAAGGTCAAGGGAAGAAGAGTTGGAGGAAGTAATTTCTGGTTTTCATGACATGCAGGTAGGTTATCAAAACAGGGATGACCAATATGAGCAACAAAGGCAACAATTCAACAAATATCATGAAGAGCAGCGCGAGCATAATAGGGCTGTAAGGTATGACCAAAGGTGGGGGAATTACAGGGGCGATTGGCTTCGCCATAATGTTGGTTTATATATGCAAAACCCACAAGAATATTATGCTACTTCCTACCAACATCCGACCTATTACCACACACCAAACCGAATTCCTAGTCCTCCGTTATATGAGGAACAAGCGGCCATGCAAGATGCACAAAGATGCTTTGAGGAGCAATACCCACAGGGAAGACCTAGGAATGATGGTTCGGGCACCTACTTCGGCTGGCCTTTTGGTAACTACTTTGGTGACAATTAGAGGGCTCATGTGCTCTATTTGGTTGGTAACATTTTGGTAATTTTCAGAATGGTTTCTTTTAAAACAATGGTGTGTAATAATTAGAATATTTATGTTGTACGATTGACATTTGTGGTGGTTGTGTTACATACACCACTTTTATCTATTTCATTTTGTGTGATTGTTTATTTCTTATTGTTAAGGTTTACTGATGCTGGCATTAAGTTCAGCGAAGTACAATCAATTTGGAATTTATGATAGAGATCAAGGAATGAACGATGTTCTTATGCTGGCATTAAATTCAGCGCCATCGCTCACCTACATTTCACGATCTCCGGCTTTATGCCAAGGTTTTTCGAACTCTTTTCACACTAATGCCCTCGTGAATTTTTAAATTATTTATGATTTTAAGTAATGAGGGCCTTACTTAATCTTAAGTGTGGGGGAGGGGGTAATTTTCTCGGATATGCAATGCAACTTGGCTTATTGTCGCATTTTATGCAAATTTTTAAATTTCTGAATTAAAATTATTAGCGAAAAAGCCAAGTGTGGGGGATGTTACTAATCTTTTCGAATTATTATCACAAAGTTTTGCAAAGTTAAAACGATTAAGGTACTTTTAGCTTGGAAATAAAAGAAATAAAAGTCACTAAATGGAAAGGATGCATCTAGTCCATCCTTGAACGAAGTAAAGTCTTCCGAATGTCGCCTTACTTGATATAGAAAACTTCCTAAACTATGTCATTTCATACCAGTATCATTTCACGATATAAGGTATAGTGGGAAGGGAAAGTCTTGAACTTTCAAACCCAAAAATAAACTTGGTAGGGTAAATCCAAGGAGCTGTCCAGTGTAAAACCGATTACGGTATATAAGCTGGAGCAGGATCTGTCCCGCACGATAGCTCAGTCTTCGCAGTTTTAACCCTTGATCTAAATTGTACAAATTGACATGCAAGACCGATATTTATATCGCGTCAGGGGGCTCCCGGTTAAGAGTTCCATGATACTACAATCATGGGGGTAGATAGCTTGCTAATCGCCGACTGAGACTTCGGTTTTCAGTTACCCTCAACCGGAATTTGAGGTTAAAACCAGAAAACATGTCTAGTTTAAAACTAGCATTGACATTTTCAAAATCTTAAAACGTTTTCTCAAAGATCCAATTTTCCCTAAGGATCCAAACTTTTAAAGAACTTTCACCAAAGTTCGTCTCTCCCAAATAATCAAAATGTGTGTGTGTGTTTCATAAATTGTGTGTGTACAACATTGTGTGTGTACCTCAACGAGTGTGTATTCCAATTGTGTAAATATGTGTTCATAAAAGTGTTAGTGTGTATTCCATTTATGTTTTATGGGTTTCATATAGCGTGAGTTTGTGCGTGATTCGTGTAATATGTACTTCAAATAATGCGTGTGATTCATTGATGTTTGTGTTTTGTATACTTTGATTTGTGTCCTTTTTGTGAAAAATGAATCTTTTAGTTTATTAAGTCACTGAATTGTTGTCACTATTAAGTTTTTTTATCTAAAAGTTTCTCAAACGTTAATTTGTAATTTCACTGATTTTTTGTAACTTCGATAATAATTCATTTATATGTTGTTTTAAAATTGCTTTTTACGTTTTATTTCTCTAAAAGTGTAATGACGTTTTAAATCACTTTAATAATTTAATAATTTTGCAATTTTTTTAATAAATTTTTTTGTAAGCCACCCCTATGTTCAAATCCTGGCTTCGCTATTGGAAGGAGATAATGGTGTGAGTCACCGTCAAGCATCCGGTATTTATCATATTTTGAAACCTTTGATTTTGTGTTCTATTTGCGTTTGTTGTTGCACATTTTAGGCCTCACAAATGTATTGTCACGGTCTCTTCAAAGAAAGGATTAAAATATTCTAGAAGCGGTTTCATTGGTGCAAAGAACAAAACAGTCATTGCAAAACTTTAGAGGTAACGGGGTTGATGGGTTATTGGAGGATGTATAATATTTTTGTTAAAAACATGATCTTGAAAGGTTGAACATGGATGAACAATATGTGGTATCAAGAAATAAAAAAAAAATTCATCAATCAACATTACTTCAAAGTTGATATTTTTAATATGGTTCTTGATATGATAATTCAAGAGTTCGGTGATCGATTTAGTGAGGTTAGATCTGAATTGCTTACTTATATGGCGGGTTTAATACCACGTAATTCTTTTGATATCTTTGATTCATCAAAGTTAATGAAATTGAGTGAGATGTATCATATGGATTTTAGTCAAATGGAAAAGGAACATCTTAAGCGTTTATGAGATTGTGCGTTGAGATGAAATTTTGCTAACTTAAAAGGGATTGCCGACCTTGTAAGATTGATGGTTGAAACTGGAAAACATCTGTTATTTCGTTATGTCTATTGCTCATTAAAGTTTTCTTTGATCTTGCATGTTGCAACTTCTACGGTCGAGAGATGCTTTTCAAAACTGAAGCTTGTAAAATCAGATTTGCGCAATCGAATGAAGGATGATTCTTTAAATGGTTTTCTTCTTGGTGCCATAGAAAGAGAATGAAACAACCCAACCCTTATTCCATACGATAATTTTTCTTTTATAATACACATTTATGCGCCAATTAAATATGTAAACCATTCCACAAGTTCCATTTAAACGTACATCAATTTAAATGTTTACAAAAGGCACGAAAGCCATTAATTAAGTTTAATACAAGTTTGACCCACTACAAGGATAGTTTATAATCCAAATGACCTCGAACATGGTTTGGGGCTAAACTACCCAAAACGTTAGGCCAACTTCAAAAGCTAACACCAAAAGCACCCCCGACAACATAAGCGGGAGACCACTAGTCCAAACGTATGCCCTTACCCTTGTCCAAGCCGGAACCTATAAAATGGTAAACAACGAGAGGGTAAGCAAGGCTTAGTGAGTGCAACAATTATACATACATATATATAACCTACTTACTTGCAAACACTTACCAAATCCGCATACATACTAGTTACCTAATTAGCATACCTTTCACATGTATAACGCTAAGTATCACGATAACAAGGCTAGTATAGCAATAGCTTATAACACAACAATACAATATGCTAAAACACAAGTATAACAATGATGTTCACAACATCTGTAGTACTCAAGATCTCAAGGCTAGCCCAACGAATGGTATCGTCAACATCGAACTTAAATCCCATTCGCCTATATTAATGTGGTATCGTCAACACCGAACTTTAAACCCACATATGAGGTATCGTCAACAACGAACTTCAAACCCTCTTCAACGTCACTACAATAATCGTATGGCATCGTCAACATCAAACTTTAATTCCATACGTATGAGGTATCGTCAACAACGAACTTTAAACCCTCATCAACAACACAAATATACACTAGGGTATGGTATCGTCAACATCGAACTTTAACCCATACCCCACAAGCAAATAAATCATATACATGCATATAAAATTATTCCACTCACCTTAGCACTTCGGTGGTGATTTAAATGCTTCCGTATACCTCGAGCAAAGTACCTAATACATAGGTACACATTCAATACACAACTAATGGCATTTACCACATTACTTACACTTTGAGCATTTAATGACCCAAATCGCATTAAATGACTCAACCACACCCAAAAACGTCCTTAAATGCCAAGACTCATATTGAATCGCTAAAGCTAGTGATTTAAAGTCTACTAACATTAACTTGCACAACCTAGGGTAATTCATACCCATCTCACCCAAACTAGGTCAACATTACCCATTTTGACTCATTTTAACACTTTGACTCACAAACTAGTCATACTTAGTTCATTAACTATTTTCATCATCATTAACAAGTGTATTAGTGACAAAGAACCCATTTAACACTTTCAACTTCAAATCTTAAGTCCAAACCCTAGATTATAGTTACTTAGGGTTTCCTTTCATCAACACAACCCAAGTTCACCCATTTTAAACCCAAGTGGGTCACATAAGTTTCAAATGAACTAAAACCCTAGCATAACTAATTAAAACTCGAAACATAGAGTTAGAACTTACCGAGACTACCAACGCGTAGCTAGAGACGCAAGGAACAACTTTAATTCTTGCTCCAAAGATCAACCCTCAATCCTTCACTCTCAAATCTCACTTTTAATCCAAATGGGTTTTAAGTTTTGGGAGAGAAAATGGAGAGAAAAGAGATAAAGAAAATGAATTAAATGAATATGTGGTGGAGAGTTAAAGCTCCCATCAGATCTACATGTCAATTTACCATTTTGCCCCTTGAAATCCCTTAAATTGAGCTAAGTCCGACACCAGTTCAGCAGAACTGTCGCGGCGCGGCCTTAGTCGTCGCAGCGCGACACATAAAGGGAAAATAGGCCCTCCTTAACCCACTTCCTGATCCTGGTTAGCTTGATATGCCGCGGCGCGGACCCATTTGCCCTCGGCGCGGCGTTTGCCTGAGCCTCATCACTTCGACCATTTAACACAAAATGATGGTTCAAACAACTAGCACACCTCATTCACACTTCCTATGCACGCCTAGCTTCAACCTTAAGTCTCGCACGACTCAACTCCATCTCGACACATTATAAATACTCATACGCACGCATTCACGTATATAAATATAATTATACATTTACTCAAAAACTAACACTTTGGCTCATTTAATCACATAAACGAACATGTATAATCGTACTAATAATTTAGTTTGTACCTTTAAATATGTACGAGAAAAACAGGATGTTACAACTCTCCCCCACTTGAATCGGAGCGCGTCCTCGCGATCCAAGCCGCATGACAAGAAGGAAGATAAACCAACACAAACTCTTCGGGCTCCCAAGTGAACTCGGAACCCTTACTACGACGCCATTAAACTTTAAAAGTCCTTACCTCTTTATGTCTCAATCTTTTGACCTTCTCATCAAGTATGGAAATCGGTTCCTCGATATACTCTAACTTATTATTTAGCTCAATCTCGTCTAATGGCACCCAAGATGAATCATCCGCAAGACACTTACGGAGGTGGGAAACATGAAATGTATTATGGATCCCCGCAAGCTCTTCGGGTAATTCCACACGATACGCGACCTCACCAACACGAGCTAAAACCTTAAACGGCCCAATAAACCGAGGGGCTAACTTTCCTCATTTTCGAAACCGAATAATACCCTTCCATGGCGAAACTTTGAGCATCACCATGTCACCTTCTTGAAATTCGATCGTTCGTCTACGTTTATCGGCATAAGATTTTTGCCTATCTTGAGCCTTTTTCAAATGATCTCGAATCACATCAATCTTGCTATTCATCTCTAAAACCAAATCGGTACTCCCGATTTCCTTTTGTCCCACTTCACCTCAACAAATCGGGGTTCGACACCTACGCCCATACAGCATCTCATAAGGTGGCATCCCGATACTAGTATGATAACTATTATTGTACGAGAATTTCACCAAAGGTAAGTGCTCGTCCCAACTACCACCAAAATCGATAATGCACGCACGTAACATATCTTCCAAAGTTTGATTCGTACGTTCAGTTTGACCGTCCGTTTGAGGATGATACGCCGTGCTCAATTTCAATTGTCTACCCATATCCTCATGAAACTTTTCCCAAAATCGAGATGTAAAACGAGTATCTCGATCCGAAACAATTGATATAGGAACGCCGTGTCGAGAGATGACTTCCTTGATAAAAAACTTAGCCAAGGTCTCCGACGATATCGCTTCCTTAATGGGAAGAAACAAAGCGCTTTTCGTCAATCGATCTACTATAACCCAAATCGAATCAAATTGGGTTCTTGCCGTTTTAGGTAACTTTGTGATGAAATCCATGGTAATGTGCTCCCATTTCCATTTCGGGATTTCTAACGGTTGTAACTTACCATACGGCTTTTGGTGCTCGGCCTTAACTTGCAAACACGTGACGCATTGCTCAACGTACTTTACAACATCACGTTTCATGCCCGGCCACCAATAATCTTTCCTTAAATCAAGATACATTTTCGTCACGCCCGGATGAATGGAATACTTTGACTTATGTGCTTCATCGAGTAGCACTTGTCGGTAATCACCCATCTTAGGCACCCACACTCTTCCTTGAAAAGACAACAAACCACGCGAGCCCATAGTAATGAACTCCGATTGTCCCACAATTCGCTCCGCATGCTTGTTGTGAACGTAAGCCTCTATTTGAATCACACCGAGTTTTTCAATAAAATCGTTAGTAATAATCATACGTAACAATCCCAATCGTAATGCCGGGTGATGACTCTTTCGACTTAACGCATCCGCGACCACATTCGCCTTGCCCGGATGATAAGGTATTTCACAATCATAATCTTTCACCACATCCATCCATCTACGTTGACGATAATTCAAATCTCCTTGATTAAAGAGGTGTTTCAAACTCTTATGATCCGAATAAGTCGTACACTTGACACCATACAAGTAATGGCGCCAAATTTTCAACGCATGCACAACCGCCGCCAACTCAAGATCATGAGTCGGATATCTCGTCTCGTGTTCCTTTAATTGTCAAGAGGCATAAGCGATGACTTTACCTCTTTGCATTAGAACACACCCGAGTCCATTTAGCGAAGCATCACAATAAACCGTCATGTCTTCCACTCCTTCTGGTAACACTAACACCGAAGCTTAACATAACTTCTCCTTTAACAATTGAAAGGCAACTTCTTGCTCGTTCTCCCAAACAAACCTCGCGTTCTTCCTCGTCAATTTCGTCAATGAAGAAGCGATCTTAGAAAAGTCTTGGATAAACCGACGATAACAACTAGCCAATCCGAGAAAACTTCGGACCTCCGTAGACGTAGTCGGTTGTCTCCAACTCTTCACCGTCTCTATCTTCCCCGGATCCACTTGAATGCCATCTTTGTTCACAATGTGGCCAAGGAATTGAACTTCCCTTAGCCAAAATTCACATTTGGAGAACTTAGCATACAACTTCTTCCTTCGTAATGTCTTCAAAACCTCACGCAAATGGCGTTCATGTTCGTTCATACTTTTCGAGTAGACTAGTATGTCGTCAATGAACACGATCACCGACTTGTCCAACATAGGTTGGCACACTCGGTTCATAAGACCCATGAATGCCGCCGGTGCATTCGTAAGACCAAAAGGCATAACTACGAACTCAAAATGCCTATAACGCGTTCGAAAAGCCGTTTTCTCAATATCTTCCTCACGGACCCGCATTTGGTGATAGCCGGACCCTAGGTCGATCTTAGAGAAATACGTCGCACCTTGGAGTTGGTCAAACAAATCATCGATCCTAGGCAGTGGATAACGATTCTTGATTGTCGCTTTATTCAACTCCCTGTAGTCGATGCACATCCGCATACTACCATCCTTCTTTTTCATGAATAAAACTGGAGCGCCCCACGGCGAAGCACTCGGTCGAATAAAACCCTTCTCAAGCAACTGTTGGGTTTGATTTAACAACTCTTGCATTTCCGTTGGTGCTAAACGATAAGGAGTTTTAGCAATGGGAGTAGCTCCCGGAACCAACTCAATGCGAAATTCAACTTGTTTTTCCGCCGGAACACCCGGTAACTCGTCCGGAAAAACGTCTTCGAATTCCCTAACCACCGGAATTTCACGAATAGGTGGTGGCTCATCACAAGTATCAACAACATGGGCAAGAAAAGCCAAGCCACCACTAACAAGAAAACGACGTGCCCGTTCAAAAGAACATATCGGCACAAGTCTTCTTCGTCTATCGCCATGAATAATTAACTCTCCCCCACTAGGGGTCTTCACACGAATAAACTTCTCATGGCATGCAATATCGGCTCTATTATGATCGAGCCAATCCATGCCCATAACAATATTAAAGTCGCCCAAAGTTATAGGGATGAGATCAATTTTAAAGTTTTCGGCACCAAAAACGACATCACAATTCTTACACACATCAACCACTAGAACTGTCTTGCCGTCCGCTATTTCAACTTCTACCGGATGACTTAACTTAACTAACGGTCTATCAAGTTTAGGCACAAATTTTGGAGACACAAACGACAAATTTACACCGCTATCAAAAAGAATCCTTACCGGATTAGAATTAACCAAGAAGGTACCTAAGACAACTTCGTTGGATTGCTTGGCTTCATCGTTAGTCATCAAATAGTTTCGACCTCGAGCCGTACCCGCCACCTTCTCTAGCCTTTTAACATTATCGTTGTTCAAATCGGGACACTCTGACTTTCGGTGTCCTTCTTTGTTGCAATTAAAACAAGTGAGCTTATTTGTTGAATTTGGTTTTGGACAATCTCGAGCCATATGTCCACGTACCCCACAATTGTAGCAAGTAGGGACAAAGTTCCCAAAACCACCGGTAGCGCCCTTCTTCACACTATTGACACCTTCGGAACCCTTTTTGTTCTTGTTCTTTTTATTTGAAAAATTCGAATAACTCGAACCTTCAAACTTTCTTTTTGAAAAAGTGAAATCGCTTTTTCTTGGAACCTCCGGCTCAAAACCTCGAGCCAACTCGAATAGCTCTTCAAAAATCTTAGACATTCCCCGACTAATCTTACCCTTTAACTCATCGTTCAAGGTATGGTAGAAATCTTTCATTAGCTTGTGATCGTCACCAACATATTCCGGGTAAAAGCGAGTCTTTGCCAAAAAGGTAGACTTGAGAGTAACCAAGTCCATCGAACCTTGTTGCAAATGATGCAACTCGTCCCGGATTCTATCAAGGTCGAAAGAAGTTCGGTATTCTTGGAAGAATTCCTTCTTAAACTCCTCCCATGTCAAGCTCATGCATTGCTCTTCACCATATAAATTGATTTTGTCATCCCACCACAACTTGCCTTCTTCACGTAGCATGCTAGACCCATATCTCGTCTTCTTCTCGGGAGGAGATTTCACGGTACGGAAATCTCCCTCGATATCGGAAATCCAACAAGTGCTTTTCAATGGATCCCTCACCCCATTAAACATCGGAGGTTGAGTATCCTTAAAATTTTTGTAGTGGAAGTCCCGCCTTCCACCCCCACCATTACCTTCACCCCCTTCGCCTTGAGGATAAATGTTTCTAGCCTCTAAAGCCTCCTCTATTGCGGCTTTCATTCGATCGTTGATCATTTCGGTCACTTGTCCATCGACCGACTCTTGGAAGACCTTTCGGACATCGTCAAGAAAATCCTTCTTTAACTTTTTAAAGATGGCCTCAACCTTGGCCGTGAGTTCAACATCCTCACTCGTACCAACGTTATCATTATCGTGTCCGTTTCTCGTCTTCATTCTATAAAACGGAAAAGATTAAACAAAGAACGAAAAGACATAACATGTAAGTATATACATGTACACCACACTACTTCATCTTGCTCGACAATCGTCGTACATTACTTGTTTGACACGATTTGCACCCGTAACAATGGTAGCTAATCATTGTTACGTGAGCACGTCGCATTAACTTGCTAGTACAACGTCCATCTCGCTCGAAGCTTGCTAAACACAACACAAATCAATTAGTACAAGGTTAGTTCACATAAACCAAAGCACTAACAATTCCCGATTAGACCCAAAGTCCTACAAGTCCCGCATAAAGCGCTCACACAATAAAGCCCAAGTCTAGGCACCTATCTCAAGTCTCCTAAATACCTTAGACCATGCTCTGATACCACTTGAAACAACCCAACCCGTATTCCATACGATAATTTTTTTTTTTTATAATACACATTTATGCGCCAATTAAATATGTAAACCATTCCACAAGTTCCATTTAAACGTACATCAATTTAAATGTTTACAAAAGGCACGAAAGCCATTAATTAAGTTTAATACAAGTTTGACCCACTACAAGGATAGTTTATAATCCAAACGACCTCGAGCATGGTTTGGGGCTAAACTACCCAAAACGTTAGGCCAACTTCAAAAGCTAACACCAAAAGTATCCCCGACAACATAAGCGGGAGACCACTAGTCCAAACGTATGCCCTTACCCTTGTCCAAGCCGGAACCTATAAAATGGTAAACAACGAGAGGGTAAGCAAGGCTTAGTGAGTGCAATAATTATACATACATATATATAACCTACTTACTTGCAAACACTTACCAAATCTGCATACATACTAGTTACCTAATTAGCATACATTTCACATGTATAACGCTAAGTATCACGATGACAAGGCTAGTATAGCAATAGCTTATAACACAACAATACAATATGCTAAAACAAAAGTATAACGATGATGTTCACAACATCCGTAGTACTCAAGATCTCAAGGCTAGCCCAACGAATGGTATCGTCAACATCGAACTTAAATCCCATTCGCCTATATTAACGTGGTATCGTCAACACCGAACTTTAAACCCACATATGAGGTATCGTCAACAACGAACTTCAAACCCTCATCAATGTCACTACAATAATCGTATGGCATCGTCAACATCGAACTTTAATTCCATACGTATGAGGTATCGTCAACAACGAACTTAAAACCCTCATCAACAACACAAATATACACTAGGGTATGGTATCGTCAACATCGAACTTTAACCCATACCCCACAAGCAAATAAATCATATACATGCATATATAATTATTCCGCTCACCTTAGCACTTCGGTGGTGATTTAAATGCTTCCGTATACCTCGAGCAAAGTACCTAATACATAGGTACACATTCAATACACAACTAATGGCATTTACCACATTACTTACACTTTAAGTATTTAATGACCCAAATCGCATTAAATGACTCAACCACACCCAAAAACGTCCTTAAATGCCAAGACTCATATTGAATCGCTAAAACTAGTGATTTAAAGTCTACTAACATTAACTAGCACAACCTAGGGTAATTCATACCCATATCACCCAAACTAGGTCAACATTACCCATTTTGACTCATTTTAACACTTTGACTCACAAACTAGTCATACTTAGTTCATTAACTATTTTCATCATCATTAACAAGTGTATTAGTGATAAAGAACCCATTTAACACTTTCAACTTCAAATCTTAAGTCCAAACCCTAGATTATAGTTACTTAGGGTTTCCTTTCATCAACACAACCCAAGTTCACCCATTTTAACCCCAAGTGGGTCACATAAGTTTCAAATGAACCAAAACCCTAGCATAACTAATTAAAACTCGAAACATAAAGTTAGAACTTACCGAGACTACCAACGCATAGCTAGAGACGCAAGGAACAACTTTAATTCTTGCTCCAAAGATCAACCCTCAATCCTTCACTCTCAAATCTCACTTTTAATCCAAATGGGTTTTAAGTTTTGGGAGAGAAAATGGAGAGAAAAGAGATAAAGAAAATGAATTAATGAATATGTGGTGGAGAGTTAAAGCACCCATCAGATCCACATGTCAATTTACCATTTCCCCCCTTAAAATCCCTTAAATTGAGCTAAGTCCGACACCAGTTCAGCAGAACTATCGCGGCGAGGCCTTAGTCGTCGCGGCGCGACACATAAAGGGAAAATAGGCCCTCCTTAACCCACTTCCTGATCCTGGTTCATTTGATATGCCGCGGCGTGGACTCATTTTCCACGGCGCGGTGTTTGCCTGAGCCTGGTCACTTCGACCATTTAACACAAAACGATGGTTCAAACAACTAGCACACCTCATTCACACTTCCTATGCAGGCCTAGCTTCAACCTTAAGTCTCGCACGACTCAACTCCATTTCGACACATTATAAATACTCATACGCACGCATTCACGTATATAAATATAATTATACATTTACTCAAAAACTAACACTTTGGCTCATTTAATCACATAAACGAACATGTATAATCGTGCTAATAATTTAGTTTGTACCTTTAAATATGTACGAGAAAAATAGGATGTTACAGAGAAGCACTTGCAAGTGTTACGGATGAAGCGGTTATGGATCGTTTTCCAAGAAAGAAAGATCGCAAGGTACATTTGTAGTAAAATGTAACTTGTTGATTTTTTTTTGTAACTTTTGTACTGGAACGTACGTTATGAAATAAATTTGGATGAATAAATATATTTTAAAATTATGTGCTACTAGTTGCTCAAAATCCTGGGTTCGCATATATATATATATATATATATATATATATATATATATATATATATATATATATATATATATATATATATATATATATATATATATATATATATATATATAATCAAGAGGGAAGCACTTTTTTGGGGGGAAGTAAATATGTTTCGTTTTTTTTCAATTTATTTTTTTCATGCATCAAGTTTAGGTGAAAATATGAAGATTTAAAAAAAAACACTTTGTGATGAATGTTATTATTAGGCGAGAAAATCTCGAAGAAAAAAATGAAAACATGCATCATGAGTAATATTATTTTTTCGAGTTTTTTTCAGGGTTTAAAAATTAGGGTTTATTAATTAGGGTTTAGAAATTATAGTTCAAAATCTAGGGTTTAGCTATTATGGTTTAGAAATTAGGGTTTAGGGTTTAAAAATAGGGTTTAGGGTTTACAAATTAGGGTTTAGATTGAATTTTTAACACGAACGGTTTAGAGTTTAGGGTTTTGGGTTTAAGGTTTTGGGTATAGGGACTAACCCCAAAACACTAAACCCTAATCCCTAAACCCTAAACCTTAAACTCTAAATCGGGCTAAATTTTGAAGAAAAAAAAACTTCATATAAGATGAAAGAAAACAACGTTCAAAAAATATTATTAGGAATAACATTACTCATGATTAATGTTATCAATTATTTTTTCGACCGTTTTCCCGCCTAAATAATAACATTCATCACAAAGCGTCTTTTTTAAATGTTCATATTTTCACCTAAACTTGACGCCTGTAATAAAAAAATTTGAAAAAAATGAAAAAGAAAAATACTTCCTCCCACTTCCCCCCAAAAAAGTGCTTCAAATGAGAACAACAAAAAAGGCGAAAACCACAAGAACTCTTTAATTACATGATTTTTATGCATTTATATTCAACAAATTGCATATAACTATTGTCTAATGTTTTTATCATTTGAAAAGAAATGTTCACAACCACAAATTACATATTCAAATGTGAATTATATGAAATGTTCGCATGTTAAACAAACACATCTGAACATGTGAACGAGAAATTATATATTTGATTATTGATATGCCCGAATCGAACGATTTATTTAAGCGGTGTTGTTAGGTCGCAAGATGTCGATACAAACTTATCAACAGAGTTTTAAATTATATTTTGCTGGGCCTAAATATATTATTCCTTCCTATGGATTAGCAAGGGAAAATATGACCTAGGGTCATTCTTGAAGCGGTCGAATTTGAAATGGAGCTTATTCAAATAATTTAGTGATTAAGATGGGTTTGTACACAATTTAGTATCCAAGACTAGTGTCCAGGTACACCTTGTGTGAAGAGGCAAGATCATTTTGGTCCCAATAAATTGGCGATTGTTCAGCAAATCCAACAACCATATCCAACCGGTTTATTCTAGACACCACTTTATCTGGAATATTAAATTATGTCAAGGCAATAGTTGGGTTGATTTGATTTAAATTTGTATTTAAATTATTAAAGTAATATAATTAAAATAAGCTAGCTAGCATGCAACAACTAAAGACAGAGAAGACGTGGTTCACCTTGATTAAGATAACGTAGTGTCGGGATGATTGTGAGACACTCGTTGGATATATAAACCTTAGTGTAAACACTATTCCCTACTAACTGGTTTCTCGATTAGCATGTCACGGGGAACTAGGCTTTGAAGATTCTGATCGGATGGACTATGCTCAACTCCCGACGCTTATCTAGTTTAGGGATATAAGCGGTCCATCTTAGATGCAATGCATACCTTGGGCGCACGAATAAAGTATCATAGTCATATATATATATATATATATATATATATATATATATATATATATATATATATATATATATATATATATATATATATATATATATATATATATATATATATATATATATATATATATATATATATAATAGCTAACCTTTCTTAACACCTTAGTGTATCACCCAAATGAGTGGTTATGATTGTGTTTCGAATTCCTTTCTGTCAATGGTTTGGTAAAATCTAAGGGTTTGCAGACAAATTAGAACCTCTGATGGTTCTCAGTCATCCTTAAAAATTTATAAGCTTAATTTGTATTGTAGTGCATTAAATTCTCATTTATGATTTAAACCAACCCTTACTTAAATCTACCCAATAAATCCCTTAGTTATCCACCATGTACTACACTTATAGTTACTCTATAGCTTCTGACCTTGACCATGCTCAAGTGGTCGTATAGTACATCAACACTGTAGTCTACTATTGCTCCTCGAGTATTATACTCTTGACCAATGTCTTGATCTGGTCCTATGGTAATTCCCCATGTACTTTAAAGTATTTTCGATGGGTTCAAACATTGACCAATGTATAAACACAGATAATTAATTACCTTATAATTGTCGACTTTATAAAAGGTTTTAATCACGTTTATTGGTGGAAGGACGATAATAATGAGTTTTAATATCATAGACAGAAAGCGAGTATGAAACGATAATCATCCCTAACTAACATTATTAAATCATGGAAAACAATCAACTAATTACTCGCACATCATGGCAACAAGCATTTCTAATATTAATAAATAACAAACATCGAACAAGAATATTATAATAAATTAATAAAAGAAAGAATAGATATTACCGAATAATGCTTGCAGAATAACACTTGTATTTCTTCATAATATCCATAGCGTGAAAATGCTTGATAGCTTCTACATACTAATCTCCTATTGATCACTAGAGAGCGACAATAGAGAGATAATTATTTTCCTAATCTCTGTACTTTTCTCTCTCTAGAATCTAGAGAAAACTAATCTCCTACTGATCACTATAGAGCGACAAATAGAGAGATGTTTTAGAGAGAGAAGTGAAGAAGGTGTGTATTGAAATGGTGGGATGTGCCACCTATTTATGGGAAAGCTCGATGGCAAAGTTGTAAATAAAACTGGCAAGTAGGTTTTTGCTGGCAAGCCATTCTGGCAAGTAGGTTTATTGGTGGAAAGCCATTCTGGCAAGTAGGTTCTTGCTGGAAAGCCATTCTAGCAAACCATTTTGGCAAGCAGGTTTTTTGTAAGTAAATGGGATAGAAACTATTGGCAGGACATTCTGGAAAGCCGGCGCCTATGCCCGACGTTGGTGCCTGGTGCTGGGTAAGCCGGTCCTCGTGCCCGTTTCTGGTGGTCGATGTCTCTGGCAAGCCGGCCTGACATGCCGTTTCTGGTGCTGGTTTGCTGTTTTGCTTAGATCGTCTTGCTCGTTCTCGGGATCATAATTGGTTTTCGGGGTAGTAACTTGTCTTTCATCGTTTTCACTCTAGAATCTTCGATTTAGCTCCATTTTACTTGAGTCTTTTTGCATCACCTTTAATTACTTAATCTACAAAATTAACCAACAAATTGATTATTTTGGTGAAAAAGTTTGGAACTTTATTATTTTTGGGCGTAATATCGGGTTAAAAACGTGAATTTTTATCCGATATTAAATATCTCACACTTAGACTTTGCTTGTCTTCAAGCAAATTGATATTACTCAAATTAGTCATATCTTTAGTCGTAATATCACGTCCTATTGTTGTTTATTTCGTATGTAAACATAGTAATTCCATTTGTATTTCATATTATTATAATATAGTCTAGAATCATTGTAAACTTGAAGAAATATGGAAGATTATGTATGATACAGCTCAGAGATCGAAACCAAGACCAGAAAGCCAAAGACAGAAGGGTGCGCTCAGCGCACCACAAAGGGTGCGCTCAGCGCACAAGGCATAATTTTGATCAGAAGATTTTTTGGCCAAAACCAAAGTGCGCCAAGCTTTGTACGCGCCGCGCACAGTAGTGCGCTCAGCTCACCCCTACTCGCACTTTTACCAGAAAAGCATATTTTAACGTGTGATGTCGATCTGTAAAGAAAAAGTGGGTTAGGTGAAGAGTGCGCTCAGCGCACCCTTACTGTGCGCGCCGCGCACAGTGCTGTTCACTAACTGTTCAGCTTATTTAATTCCATTTTCAGCTTCATTTCTTGGAGATCAGTTTTACTTTCTGTTCTGAGACGAAAACATACGATTCAAAGCAGTTCTTGGGCTTATCAAATGCATCTAAGCACTCAAATTATTGAAGAATCAAGGATCATTCAAGAGCTTCATCCAAGATTACTCCTAAAAGGTTAATCTTGTATTTACAATGAATTCTATCTTTGTTACTGTTTTGTTTAAGTTTTCAAGCATGATTGTTGGCTAGTCCATTTTATGTTCATCTAGATAAATAACCGAAATATTGAATGTTTACTATTGATTGATTGTTATTATGCACGATAGTTTGATGTTTGAATACAAGAACCATTCTTGTTAAGTTTAATCCTTTCGATTCAACTAGTTGATATGTTCATTTGATTAATAAACATCATCTTGTTAAGTTAATGTATTGATTTACACCTAGTGACATGTGTTTATCCGTCTTTTACCAAAAGGGATAAGTTGAGTTCAAATGGTTAATTTACATAAGAATGTAAGAACGAATCTTGTAGATACTTTGGAATAACTTAATTAGTATGTGTAATTGTCTAGGAGAATGACCAATTCCTTAGAATCTATTATACACACTTTCAACTACCTAGTTCCATTAATTAACATGTGTTAGTGATTTGCCTTATCTAATGACGTTTATAAGGATCTTATTATAACACTTAATTGATTACTTGGGCTGGGTGAATTGAGCATTTAACCAGACCAAGGGAATGAACTAAGTTAAACCTTTAGTTGATATAGGAGTGGATCATGTACAACACACCATTGACTTGATCATTCTTCAAGTCTTCAAACTAGTTGAATTAGTTGATTACAAATAGGAGGTCTTAGATGACAAGAACATCACTTGCGTTGTGTAATCCCGTTTGAGTGTTTGTTCAAGACTACTCTCGGTGAACCAATTAATTAGTGCTCGTGCATAACCAATCAATCCGATCTTAATCCTAAATAACATTCAACATTAAGGGTAAAAAGTCTAGATGAGCATATTTCCTTAATTTGATATCAAAACTATCTTTTACTTTCATAAACTTAAAATACCAAAAATATTGTCTTTTAATCTTATTCATCACTTGATTCGCCCATCGTAAAAGGGCAAACCAAAATATCTTGTAATTGTAATTTTATTAGTTAATCACAGTTTAGTTTATAATCCTAATTTGACTTAGATATTATCTTTGGAACGATACACGGATTTTACCATTTACTATACTACTACACGATCGGGTACACTGCCCGTTAGTGTGTAGCAATCTTTAACCGGTATTTTTCCATACTATTTTATATAACAATTCATATACCATGTTTTGCACATCACAAATCTTTCTTTTATTTTGAGTTTAAGGATGCTTTTGAGGTTTTTGCTCTATTATTCAAGTGGCTTATAATTTATTATAAGAGCAAAATCAGACAAACCGCCTTCTAAAAAGGTAGAAACTATCAGTGCAAGCATGAGGGGAGGTTACATGACTTTGGCTTCCTTACACGGGTTAGTCAAATCACTCAAGTGTTTGGGGTTCCCAATCAATCTATGAAATGAATTCACTCATGGTCAGTCTTGTTACAATTATTGTCACAGGCTTGACCAAGAATCAAATCTCCACCATTTAGATAAGGACGGCACTGATCTTCTCCCTAATCATTCTTTCAAGAGGAAGAGCGAGTTTAAAGGTTGGTTTGCGGAGAAAAGTGAAGGTTTTGATATGGCGAAAAGGGTGATTTTTGAATCACTGAAATTTAGAGAGATTCTATAGATTTCGATTTCATGAGGATATTCTTTTAGTCTATTTCTTCTTGTGCCCAGAGAGAAAGGTATTTCACCAGAAATAGGTCTTTTTATGACCTATCAAAAAAAGTATGAAATTTCAGACTTTTCGAAAAGTAATTTGAATTAAACTTGATTGATCTATCTCTTTGAATTTCTAGGTTTCGGAAATGAGAGAGAAAAGAGGGTGGAAAGAGTAACATATTTGATAGTGAATTTGGGGGTGAGTATTTTCTGATTCATCAACTCTTTGGCGTGAGTTGGTCGGTTTATGCGTGGAGTGGAAACGGAATTGAATATTTTTTTCTTCTCTATTCAGAATGATTTCGGAAGGAGTATCGCACCTACACCACGTATGGCGCTTACTAACCATTGGCCTCGAAATGTATGTCAAGGTCAAGTTCTAACTCTAATGCTAACATCGGCACTCTTAACAGAAAAGATAGTGAAGCATTAAAAATGAATGCGTATTGGGTCATTTTTGGGGTGTCTCACAACAATTATAGTGGGTCGATAATGCCTAGTCATGAAATGCACTTTTAGAGAATCGGTTCATCCTTAAGAAGATTTATGTCCTCATTTGTCTTTATTTTAGAGTAAACACGCTTAATTTTTTAAAGTACTTTTTTAGAAAGTATCATTTATACAAAATTTTTGAAAAATTTACGTTGAAGATAAAGAATCTAAATAGTAGGTATACTCGAAAAGCTTAGTAAAATTTTAAGTTAAGAACATTTTCTGAGCATCCCTTAACTAATTACGGTGTACTACACCGATATCCCACACTTAGAGGAACATTGTCCCTAATATTTATTCTTAGATTTTAGGGAGCTAATATCCCACACTTAGAGTTTGAACATGTCGGAAAATGTATCTAAGCTCAATATTGGGTTGGAATCTCACACTTAGTGATAAGCTGAGGATATGGTATAGTTTAAGGATATAACGAAGCAAAATAAACGAAGAGAACGAATTAATCCCCTTGGGTGCGGCTGTAAGCTACGGATCTGAAGGTAGACTGAGTCAGAACCATCTTCTCCTGGATTTGAATCGGTCTTCTTGAAGTGTATTTGAGATCATTAGGGAGTTCTCATCAACTTGTAATGAAATAATCAACGGGTTTCCTTGTCGTTTTATCATTATTCAAAGAGTCTCCAATACAGGCATCAATAACTATCTATTACTTGCAAAAATGGAAAAGATCAAACCTAGATAGGTGATTAAGCTTTAGGTCATAGACTAACTGATTTTCCTTCTGATGAAAAAGTTATTTGAAAACTTGAGGGTTTCAAAATTAGGTTTTTGAAAATTCAACAAATTAGTGTATGAATAAAAGCTTAATCCCACACTTAAAGTGTTGACTGCCTTTAATTTTTAAGACTTTTGAAATTATGTAGCAATTAATTCACTTAAGCCAAAGACAAGTAGGAGAAGTGAACTCATCCTAAGAAACGTTGAAAATTTTATTTTGAGTTTCACTTTTCACATATTCAATTAACCTAATTATCCTAATCAAACTCCTACTAAAGCTATAGAAAAATAAATACACGGGTTACCTCCCGAGAAGCGCTTGCTTTTGTTTGAGTTACGAGCCTGACTATAGCCTTATTTCTTAGAAAATCTAGGCGGCTCCCTTGCATCCATCAGTAGACACAAGAGGTAATATTGGAACATACTGATGGAATTGAAACGGACATAGAATAAGGTATGTCTAATGAGAGGAGAATGTGGTTTGAAATGAATGCTTTGTTTAACTTGAGGTATAACAAAGCTATCAACTTCTTTTACCTCCTTTATTGGAACAGGATAGTCAAAGGGGTTGATATGTTTTAGACACACCTAATATTTTTGTAATAAAATTACGAATTCGTCCACAGGGAGCAGCGTTTAAGATTCAAACAACTAATAATTATTCTAAGAATTGGGGTTTTTGTTATGAATTTAAGAAAACTAAAAATAGTAGCAAAAGTAAAACAACAAATTAACCAGATAAGGGAGGTAGTGTCCACTTTAACGCTCAACAAATGACTAGGATTATTCTTTTATTAAGACCGCTTATTTAAGGACTAGGTAATTAGTTCATATCGGTCTCACGAAATCAATGAACCAAAGGCATAATGAATTCAATTTACTCACATAAATTATCATTCAGAGGTCCAAATTACCATGTAAAATTAATATAGACTTTCTCTTGGTTAAACTCACGTAAAACCTAGGCTAATGGGATCACTCGGAAAAGCTTAACGATTGTGTTGTCACAATATCAATTTAATCACCAATTGTACTCACATACAATTGTCTAGACCTAAAAGATGAAGTATAAGTACATGAATATTGATATACTCACATAAATCAATTTCAACAACCTGTATAATTAAACAGGCGATATATAGATGAACACAATAATGGATCTTTTAAAAAAGCACATTTAATTAAACATAAACCTTAATAAATCACAAGATAGAACAATCCCAATTCATAAGTCTTACATTAAAGTGAACATAGAGATGTTTAGCCTAGCATGGCAAAAGAAAGAATAATTAAACAATTGGAAGAAATAGTATTCATTATAAAATCACTAAAATAATGAAGAACTAGGGTACCAATGATTAATGATTGATCCAATCTTCCACCTTGTTATTATGATCTTCAAAATTGGTGAAGAATTGCTCTAAACCTCCAAAAACGACCCTTCTAGCCTCTTGATTCGTCAAACAATCGATACCCTAAAGTTGGGGTTAAATGGGGTATATATAAGGCTTAAATTCGGACCCCTTACCGACCCCGAATAGCGACCGTGACACCTAAATCATGATTGGGATGCATCAATCGTGATCGGGATGAAAGGTGTCGTGCCCGAGATGATTTTCTGCTCGAAAACTCAAATTTCTGTCTCCGAATCGCGACCGCGATATACCCATCGTGATCATGATGTGCTCAACATCTGAACATTAGATCTGACTTTTGATAGAGCTCTGAGTTACGGACGTCTGGGCTTTGGATTCACCTTTTTTCGAGTCTGTATGCTCAAGTTATGGCCAAAACCGTGGAGACGCGCAAACCAGAATTTGAACCTTTTCAACAATCATCTTTTTAGCTCCAAAACTCTCGTAACCCACCAAGAATACTTCCAAAACATCACTTGAACCAAAAGGCGATAAACTTCATAAAAACCTCGTTATATCTTCTAAATATCACAAAATGAATACGAACCGAACCCGATATCGCAACATAAAATATGTATAAATGTGGCGATATCAGGGGTCCTCATCACTCCATGACGTGTATGTCATTATGTATTTGAGTGATGGTTTATAGGGTAGCCTTGACGCAAAATCCGTCTTTATTCTTAGTGACTTTTGGTTGGTCGTAATGTTGTACTCTAGGATTGGAGGTGGGAAAATGTCCATTGACATCTCCAATATGGTTACAACATTAAGAACTACTTCGATGCTAGAATCCTCCATCTCTTTCTTCTCATTCGGGCTTTCCATTTCTATTTCCTCATCCACCTCCTCGTCACTCTGGTTGGGAGTTTCAAGAATAATTGGTTAGAGAGTTCTTCTAGAACGAAGTCCTCTCTAGTTATTAAAGATTAAAATAAGGTGGAAATGAAGATTTAGAAGTTTGGATAGGTTTTGAGTGGTCATATTTCTTGGCTTCTACTATTATCTTCTTCTCATCATTGTCAGAATTTAGTTCACGGAAGATGATTTTTTTAGTGGTAATGGTATTTATTTCGCCGTTCCCATCAGAAGGACATACAGACTCGTCGATCGTGAAAGTGACCTCTTCTCCACGGGCTCTCAAGGTGATAGTCCATGAATAAATTTCAATAATTGATTTAGCTGTAGGCCTTCCTAAGATGATAGGGGTTTTCAAGTCTTCTTTAGAATCCATAACCACAATGTCGGTCGGAAAAAGGAATTTGTCAACCTTAACCATGATGTTCTCAGCTATTCCCTTAGGATATCTAGTGGACTGGTCAGCTAGCTGGATGCTCATTTTGGTAGGGTTAAGGTTTCCAATTTTGAGTCTCTGGAAGAGTGAGTAGGGCATGAGATTGATGCTGGCACCAAGGTCAGCGAGAGGATAGATAGTATCAGATTGGTAGATAGAACAAGGAAGAGTAAATCGTCAGGTATCCCCTAGTTTTTCAGGAAGAGTATTTAAAAGAATGGCTGAACAATCCGCGTTCAGCGGGACATTAGGTACTTCGGGTACCTTATCCTTGGTTGATAGGAATTTCCTAAAATACTTCTTACTATGAGGATTTTTAGACACAATGTCCAAAATTTTACCGTCAAGCTTGAAAGATTTCATTTTGTTATGTCTTTGCTTGAGACGGCCTGGGAATGGAATGGGTGCTTTCCCATTAGGTTTAGGTGATGACTCAATTGTTGGGATTTAACAAGTTTCATAATACTTGTAATCATTCAAGAAATAAGATTTGCGGAAGCGTGTAGATTACCATTTTGAAACTTGTAAATCTTTAACCAATTAAAGTTAAATCCCAATAAGGATCAAGTTGTGAAACATACTTACAAACTAAGAGTGGGTGTAGAGTTTATACCTCCTCAAGCTAGTTGAGGGTTAGTTCAAAAGAAGATGATGAAGATGATGAAGAATGGAGCTTCAAAGTGATGAAACCTCAAGGAGAAATACCCCAAGCTTTTGCACCAACACCTAGCCTTTGGTTAGGATTTAATAACACTTGAATTGAGCTTGCAATAACCAAATGAAGAACCCTTTCTTCCTCCCAAAAGGCCACAAAATTCAGCTGGGTTTTAGGAGAGTTTTGTGCAGAATTTTGATGTACAATTGCATGTATGTATTGCTACTAGTCAAAGGACATGTATATGTGGAATTGTGTTATGGAAAGCAACAAGAATAAGCATGGGATAGACTTTCTTGGGGCTCCAAAATCTGCCCACCGTCCATTATTTTATAACAAGAATGATTTTATAAAACTTGTAATAATTTTATAAAACTTGTATAAAATAAACATGTATTTGTTACTTGCAATAATTTTATAAACCATTTTATAAAATATAACATAACATAATTATTTAAACCTATAAATAATTAAATCCACATCATATATAAATTATCCAAATAATTTATCTCAAGTGATTATTATTTAGAAAACCGATTTTTCTAAAGTTCAAGTGTCGCGTATTTATTTAACAATCCAACCGTTAAAATAAATACATATAAAGTGTTGGTAAGCTTGTTATTGGGTATGACCCGACTTGGATCATAACACATTAGCCACATTAATTTAATATGTCTCTCGGGCATACGAAATACCTTCAATCTCCCACTTGCACGAGAAACATAAGAAATTAATGCAAGTGATGGATACCACCTAACGACCGTCCATCACCCCCAATATGTTATGACTTTGTGCCATTCAACAACATCATTCCTTTCGAGTTCCCATCTCGAATATGAATAGGCGAATCTTTTCATTACATCCTTTTGTCCTAGATGTCATGTTAAATCCAAGAGATACAGAGTGATCACTCTCCTTTAGATTTAACTTTATCAGGCCTTAGACATCTGACTCTCAACGAATAAGAGGGACAAATTCCATCTTGACTACATATGTCCTAAATATATACCTTGCATTATACCTGAGCTCCTCCTTATGAACTACCATATTTCAGAATAGCGAAGGAAAGAATCAAGGCACAATACTTGGCAAATATCTGAACCCAATATGTATCTCAGGTCAGAGGATACAATGATATTCGCCTTTACTCAAGATTACATGTGATCAACCACAAAGGCTCCATTTAGTGAATCTTGAGAGCGGGTCTTCCAATATTTGTATCCCACAAATATCTATGAACCTTGGTAGCAACCTTGCCCCACATTCAGTCCGTGAATGTATACCAATCCAAGTTCATAATAGTCTAAACCTCACATTTGCTCCCACAAATGTGATCGACTACGGAATTTAGAATAATTACTTATTCATGGATAAAATATGCAAAATAGGAACATAACTCAAAATAAATTAATACCATAATTATATTAATGAGTTTGAACAATTTCATTCCGTTACAATACTTAAAACAGATCATGACCAATCACTAGAATATCGAAGCCCTAATGCACAAACATGTCCAGTATGTTTTGCTCCATGTAAGAGCTTCGTGAGAGGATCCGCTATATTAAGATCTGTGTGAACTTTGCGAATACATATATTTCCCTTTTCAACTTCATCCCTTATGTAGTTGAATCTCCGCTCAATGTGACGGGTCTTTTGGTGAGCACGAGGTTCTTTGATTTGAGCAATCGCACCCTCGTTGTCACAAAAGATCTCAAGAGGGTCCTGAATGGAAGGGACTACTCCTAAGTCGTCGATGGATTTCTTCATCCATGCAGGTTCCTGAGCTGCCAATGATGCGGCGATGTACTCCGACTCTGTAGTGGATAAAGTAACCTGTTTTGAACTCTTCCAAGAGACCGCACCTCCATTTAATGTGAAGACATAACCGGATTGTGATCGAGAATCATCTCGATCAGTTTGGAAACTCGCATCCACGTAACCTTTTACAGCAAGTTCCTCCTCACCAGACCCATATATCAGAAACATATCCTTAGTCCTCCTAAGGTATTTCAATATACTTTTGATAGTAATCCGATGACTGTTTCCTGGGTTATTCTGGTATCTTCTTGTCAGGCTAAGAGCGCATGACACATCCGGTCTAGTGCATATCATTGCATACATGATTGACCCAATGGCAGACGCATATGGGACTTTCTTCATTCTCTCTTGTTCATCTTTCGTGGTGGGGCACTGAGATGAACTAAGGAGTGTTCCTCTTTGAATAGGTACCAAACCTTTCTTAGAGTTCTCCATCTTGAACCTTTTCAAGATCTTTTCAATGTATGCACTTTGATTCAAACCTATCAGTTTCTTGGATCTATCCCTGTAGATCCCAATCCCCAAAACGTATTGTGCTTCTCCAAGATCCTTAATGGAGAAGCATTTACTTAGCCAAGTTTTAACTCTTTGCATTGCCAGAATATCATTTCCAAATAACAATATATCATGCACATATAGTACAAGGAACATGATAGTGCTCCCACTAGCTTTCTTATATACAAAAGCTTCATCACCATTTTTAATGAAGCCAAATTTCTCGGCTTCCTCATTAAAACGATGATTCCACATTCTAGATGCTTGTTTCAATCCGTAGATTGACTTCTTTAACTTGCATACCTTTTTAGGATATTTCAGATCAACAAAACCTTCAGGCTGAACCATATAGACATCTTCCACAAGATATCCATTTAGGAAAGCGGTCTTGACATCCATTTGCCATATTTCATAATCATAATGAGCAGCAATGGCAAGTAATATCCTAATAGACTTTAGCATTGCCACAGGCGAAAAAGTTTCATCATAGTCAACCCCTTGACTTTGAGTGATACCTTTTGCTACAAGTCTAGCTTTATATGTATCCAAGTTTCCATGTATGTCGGTTTTCATTTTGAAAAGCCATTTACAATCAACTAGCCTTGAGCCAGCAGGTTGTGTAACAAGTTCCCAAACTTGGTTGTCATACATGGATTGCATCTCAGCGTTCATGGCTTCCTGCCATTTATCTTTATCAATCCTTGATAAAGCATCTTGGTAGTTTATTGGTTCATCCAAATCAACCACATAGCAACCATCCATGAGAAACCCATAGCTCTCAGGAGGATTACTAATCCTACCAGATCTGCGAACGTCTTGTGTATTTTGATCATCCATTTGATCACTCTCAACATTTTCATGTTGAGTGCTAGTGTCAACCAATTGTGTATCATCTACTTGATCTTAAACCTCTTCAAGATCTATCTTCCATTCACTACTTCCTTCCATTAGGAACTTAGTTTCAAGGAATTCCGCCTTCCGAGCAACAAATACATTCTGCTCGGATGGATCATAGAAATAATATCCCATATTATCCTTGGGATATCCTATGAAGATACACTTCATGGATCGAGCATTCAACTTATTAGGGACGTAACGCTTAGGATAAGCTTCACATCCCCATACCTTTAAGTATGATAGAGATGGAGGTTTTCCAAACCACATCTCATGAGGTGTTCGTTCCACTTTCTTGGTTGGGGCCATATTTAAAATACGAGCCGCGGAGCATAGACAATAACCCCAAAATGATAGAGGTAACGAGCTTCTAGCCATCATAGATCGAACCATATCCATTAGGGTTCGGTTCCTCCTTTCGGAAACTCCATTCAGTTGGGGTGTTCCAGGAGGAGTGAGTTGCGAGATAATCCCACAACTTCTAAGATGATCTTGGAAAGCATCACTTAGGTATTCACCTCCTCTATATGTACGAAGTACCTTGATTGTCTTATTGAGTTGATTTTGTACTTCGCTTTGATACTCTTTGAATGCTTCAAAAGTTTCGTCCTTATGTCTTAACAAGTAGACATATCCGAAACGACTGAAGTCATCAATGAAAGTAACGAAGTATCTTTCACCATTCCTAGTTATGGGCTTAAAGGGTCCACATACATCCGAATGTATTAATCCCAATAAGTCCTTAGCCCTTTCATAGGTCCCTTTGAAAGGTGCTTTAGTCATTTTGCCTTGTAAACAAGATTCACATACATCAAACGAGTCTAGTTCATTTGATTTCAAAAGGCCATTCTTTTGAAGTGTATGCATTCGATTCTTGTTTATGTGACCAAGGCGACAATGCCATAAGTAGGAATCACTCAAATCCCTTTTGAGTTTCTTGGTGCTAGTATGGTATATTGAGCTACTAGATGATGTGTCATCATGAACCAATTCATAAATTCCATTTGAAGGCGAAGCCTTAAAATAGAATACATTATCTAAATAAACGTGGATAACATCATTAACAAAATTAAGATAAAACCCACATTGTTTTAAACGGGAAACTGAAATAATGTTTCGACATAAATCCGGTGCATACAAAACATTGTTCAAAATAAGTTCCAAACCACTTGGAAGCTTTAATACAAAGTCTCCTTGAGCCTTCACTTGCACTTTGGCTCCATTACCCATAAAGAGACTTGATGTTTCTCGTTTGCTTTCTACTTCTTTTGAACCCCTGCAAAGAATTGCAAATGTGAGTTCCACATCCAGTGTCTAATACCCATGTATTAGAAGAAGTAATACTAAGCTCTATATATACCATATATATTACCTGAGGTTTGCCCCGCATCCCTCCTTTCCTTCAACTCCTTAAGGTAGACCGGGCAGTTTCGTTTCCAGTGACCCATTTCACCGCAACCGAAGCACGGGTCTTCCTTGGGGTTTGCTTGTCCGGCAACCTTTTGCTTCTTGTTCTTGTTTTTGGTTGGGGTAACCATCCTCCCCTTTCCCTTGCCTTGATGGGCGGGTCCTTTCCTCTTAGCCGCCTTTGGCTTAGAGGTGTTATTACCTTTGGACCCACCATCATTGATCATTAGCACGGGTGAAGCCCTCTTACCCATGCTAGTTTCTGCCGTCCTAAGCATACCATGAAGTTCGCCAATGGTCTTATCCATCCCATTCATATTGTAATTAATTACAAATTGGTCAAACCTCTTTGACAAGGAGTTTAGGATAAGATCCGTGGCTAGCTCATTAGATATGTTGAGATTAAGACGGTTTGCGCGATCAATGAGGCTTTTCATCTTAAGGACATACGATGAAACGGATTGGAAGTCGTCCATACGACATGCATGAAGCGCTCGAACGGTCTCGAAGCGCTCGACACGTGCTTGTTGAAGGAACATCTCCTTCAATTGCGTGATCATGTCGTATGCAGTATGATGCTCAGAATACTTTTGGAGTTCGGGTATCATAGTCCCAAGCATTAGGCAAGCGACTTGCACCGAATCGGCGCAATACTTATCCCAATAAGCCATGCCTTCCGTATCATCCTCGTCGGGTTGATCGGGAATGGGGTCTTCCAACACATACGCCTTATCCTCAAGTTTGAGGACAATCCTAAGATTGCGGAACCAATCCATAAAGTTCGTATGGTTGAGTTTGTCTTTCTCGAGGAGAGACCTTAACGATAGGTTGTTCAAGTTAATAGGTGCGTTTTGCATGTTGTTGTTATTGGCGGCCATCTACAAAATTTAACAAAGTTCATTTAAGTATCGATTTTAAATTTAACAATCAATACCCTTTAAATCCAATTGATATATATTAAATTTTAGAATCCAACGGTAAACCAAATTTCGGTTAGGTGACCTTTATCCCGTCATTTGATTTAGCTAGGTAGTCATTATATGACAATTGCAATCCTTTTGCAACTTCTAAGTTATGGGATCATGCAATCCTTTTACATGACATATTATCCCATCAACGCCTATTTGTTCATCATGCTTCGGTGACCCTAAGTTCATGATTTCCAAATCAAGTCGTCCTACTTGTTTAGACATGTAAACTTAACATACAAGTGGTTAGGTGACCTTTATCCCACAAGTGTGCGAAATTTACCTTAATCATATTAGTTTGCTCATAACGGTTAGGTGACCTTTATCCCATTATAAGTTCCTTAATACGTTTAAGTGTCATACAATAGGATGGCGTTTAAACTTGTTAACCTAGTGTGTTAAAGGGATTTTAAGTTTTCATTATTTCTAGTTTGAGAAAACTTTTATGCCATACACCAACATGCATTTAGTGTATGGTTCTTATGAAAATCCATTTTCATGTCTATAAACCATTTTATATATATGATCCTAATCATGTTCTTAATAACCGTTTATTAATGTCCTTTTAGCCATTTTTAATTTAACCAATTAAATTGTCGTTTTGCATGTCGTTAATTAATGTATAATTTAACCAATTAAATTGCCATTTTGCTTGTTGTTAACTTGTGTGATTAACTTGTAGCATACAAACATACAATCCACAATCATACAATAAACAACCATGCATGCAAAACAAATATGTTCACAATCAAGCCATTTTAGTAGACATTTGTTTAGCCGAAAACAAATGCCACCGGATAAGGGGTAATTACACAAAGTAGGAGATTTCAAATCTCCCACTTAACCTTGCATCCAAATGCTTCTTCATGTGTTCTTCAAGTCTTCATCATTCTTCATCATTTTATAAAATATATCCTAATACATTTTGTCTAAAAAATGAAATTACAACCTAATCTATTTTACATACCAAATATAAAATAAATTACATAACCAAATGAATTATTACATGCCAAATGAATAAATATTATTACAAACCAATTGAATAAATATCAATCAACCATGCATGCAACCAAACACAAGGTCAAGGCTTAGATTGTGAACATCATCAACACAAGTGATAGGCAATACAGAATCACAAGTGATTGGAAACACAGAATCACAAGTGATCTGCAACACAGAATCATAAGTGATTGGCAATACAGAATCACAAGTGATCGGCAACACCGAATCACAAGTGATTGGTAGTACAGAATCACAAGTGATCTGCAACACAGAATCACAAGTGATTGGAAATACAGAATCACAAGTGATCGGCAACACCGAATCACAAGTGATTGGTAGTACAGAATCACAAGTGATTGGTAGTATAGAATCACAAGTGATTGGCAGTACATAATCACAAGTGATTGGCAGTACAGAATGCAGAATCACAAGTGATTTTGGCCAAAATGACAAACCACCCAAAACCAAAATTTTACATTCTACTTCATGCATGTTTATAGAATGCAAAATTATAGTGGGTTTAATAACCATCTCGAAGCATATTTCAACAACTTCGGCTCTAGATACCATTGTTGGGATTTAACAAGTTTCATAATACTTGTAATCATTCAAGAAATAAGATTTGCAGAAGCGTGTAGATTACCATTTTGAAACTTGTAAATCTTTAACCAATTAAAGTTAAATCCCAATAAGGATCAAGTTGTGAAACATACTTACAAACTAAGAGTGGGTTTAGAGTTTATACCTCCTCAAGCTAGTTGAGGGTTAGTTCAAAAGAAGATGATGAAGATGATGAAGAATGGAGCTTCAAAGTGATGAAACCTCAAGGAGAAATACCCCAAGCTTTTGCACCAACACCTAGCCTTTAGTTAGGATTTAATAACACTTGAATTGAGCTTGCAATAACCAAATGAAGAACCCTTTCTTCCTCCCAAAAGGCCACAAAATTCAGCTGGGTTTTAGGAGAGTTTTGTGCAGAATTTTGATGTACAATTGCATGTATGTATTGCTACTAGTCAAAGGACATGTATATGTGGAATTGTGTTATGGAAAGCAACAAGAATAAGCATGGGATAGACTTTCTTGGGGCTCCAAAATCTGCCCACCATCCATTATTTTATAACAAGAATGATTTTATAAAACTTGTAATAATTTTATAAAACTTGTATAAAATAAACATGTATTTGTTACTTGCAATAATTTTATAAACCATTTTATAAAATATAACATAACATAATTATTTAAACCTATAAATAATTAAATCCACATCATATATAAATTATCCAAATAATTTATCTCAAGTGATTATTATTTAGAAAACCGATTTTTCTAAAGTTCAAGTGTCGCGTATTTATTTAACAATCCAACCGTTAAAATAAATACATATAAAGTGTTGGTAAGCTTGTTATTGGGTATGACCCGACTTGGATCATAACACATTAGCCACATTAATTTAATATGTCTCTCAGGCATACGAAATACCTTCATCAATGACTCTTACCGAACGGGTATTAGTTAGTTTCTTCACCTTAGAAGAAACTGAAGGTTGGCTATGTGCCACCTTTGAGTCATTTTTAGGATAACCCTGAGAATTGAGATGTTGATTTAGCTGGCGTATTTGATTTTCAAGAATACTCAAGTGATTAGTCATGACTAAGTCAGCTGTGTCTTGTCTTGCTGTGATCATGTTGATGATTCGCAGTTGGATATCGTCTGGACTTGTCTCTAGTAGGGTATTGGGTTTGGTAGGTTGGTTGTCCGGATGAGCTAGGATCTTATCGGAGTAGACAACAGATTTACCAGCCCGTTCATATCGATTACAAACGTTTCATATTCATTGGTTTCATTGCGAGGTACTGACCTCTATATGATACGTTTTACAAACATTGCATTCATTTAAAAGACAAACACATTTCAA
This sequence comes from Rutidosis leptorrhynchoides, assembly GCF_046630445.1. Lineage (NCBI taxonomy): Eukaryota > Viridiplantae > Streptophyta > Magnoliopsida > Asterales > Asteraceae > Rutidosis > Rutidosis leptorrhynchoides. The sequence goes on from NC_092335.1 coordinate 214,460,911, forward strand.
AATAAACAAATGATATATGTTTTCCAATAATATGAATGACTAATCTATCATTGGATTAATAACAGTCTTTTTGAACTCTAACGTCTTGAATGCAACGTCTTTTAAAATATACCATGAATGACTCCAAGTAATATCATTAAATGAGCAAATGCACAGCGGAAGATTTCTTTAATACCTGAGAATAAACATGTTTAAAAGTGTCAACCAAAAGGTTGGTGAGTTCATAGGTTTATCAAAAATATTAAAATTCAGTAATTTTGATAGACCACAAGATTTAAATATAGTACACCTATCTCGTGTACGAAACCATTTTTCATAAATGCTTGGCAGAGTAGTTCGTATCCTTTTCTCCCCCGTATTTATTAATTGTTGTTTTAGTAAATTATATGATTCATTAATAATTTAATTAACTATATTTATTTTAAAATTTTAATGTTAAAAATAATAATGATGATAATAATAATAATTATAATAATAATTATAATATTCATAAAATTAATAATAATAATAGTAATTTTCATAAAAATAATATTAATATTCATAAAAATGATAATAATGATAATAATAAAAATACTGATAATAATAGTAGTTTTTAATAAAGATGAACAGTTTAATAATAACAATAATTAAAATAATAATTTTGATAATAATACTTAATAATTAATAATAATAATAATAATAATAATAATAATAATAATAATAATAATAATAATAATAATAATAATAATAATAATAATAATAATAATAATAATAACAATCTTATTACTAATGATAATAATAATAATAATACTTAATGATATTACTAGTAATGATAATAATATTAGTAATAACTATAATAATAATAATAATCATAATTGTAATGATAATAATAATAAATGATAACTAATACTTATATTAGTAATAATAATAATTATTATTATAATACTAATAATAACAATCATAATAATAACAATCATAATAATAATAATAATAATAATAATAATAATAATAATAATAATAATAATAATAATAATAATAATAATAATAATAATAATAATAATAATAATAATAATAATAATAATAATAATAATAAATTTAGAATACAACCTTTGAAGAAAACAAGCTCCTAAAAATAAAACGCCACTGTCCAGGCTTGAACCCGTGACCTCTCGTTAAACACATATCCTTAACCATCGATCTATCTTTACTTTTCTGATTTAAACCCAACTTAATTATTTATAGCATATCGCCATCCATCATCATAAAATTTCATAACCTACTCATCTTAATATTAAAACAACCGATGGGTCTCAGCCCAAAAGAAAAATAGACATAGGATCCGGCCCAACTGGAGTTTCATAAGCCACACATTTTTACAAACCTAATTAGGTTTAATATGCTGAGTTCGGTTTGATCCTGAACTGCGAGAAAATAGAAAATAAAGCAGCAATAATGGGATTCTGTGATTGCTTCTTTGAACGGACAACCAACATAAAACAATACGATAGTCTTAGGTAACTTCATCTTTTTCGTCATTGTTCATCTTCTTCTTGCAACACGTTTCATCTTCGTTGTTTTAACCGAAACAGGAACAGGAAAACAGTTATAGCAATTGAATTGTTTTGGTTGTGATTGAATGGTGAATTGCAGTGGGTTTGGTGTGGTGATTCTTGTGGGTTGGTGATGATTCAAATAGTAGTGACATAAGGGTTGTTCAATGATAGTTGTAACAGAAAAAAATGAAATGGGTTTCGAGTTGAGTAGCCTGTTCGAGCAGAAACATGAAGCACCTTCTTTATCTCCTTCCTTTCTTCGTTACTGTTATTAGGAAATAGAATCAGAAGAGAAATTGTAGGAGACGATGATGGTGGAGGTTGGGTGGCGGTTTGGAGCTGAACAAAAACAGTAGTCTGGGTGATGGTTGTTTACGATGGTTGACGGTGACCGAATAATCATAAATGAAACACAAGGTGATGGTTGTTCTATGCTGTCTCCGGGGGTGGATAAAGGTGGGTTGCGGTTACAATGGTGGTTCGAGAATGATTGTCAATATGATGGTGATTACTAGGGTGGTGGTTTACTACATAATCAGAAAGAGAAACAGAAAACGGATGTGAGAGATAGAGATGATGAGAGAGATAGCTAGAGAGGAAGAAGGTGGCGACAGTGGTGGTTCAAGGGTGACCGGTGGTGGTGGCGATGAAATCAAAGATGGTGTTGGGTTGGCGATGAAGGATGGTTAAGCTCTTCGGTGGCCATTGAATTTGAATGAGAAAGAATTTAAGAAGAGAACTAGTAAAAAGTGTGAATCTCCATATCTGTGTTTTGTATCTGTACATAATATATATCGAGATTAGCTGGATGGATATCTCCGTGTGATAGACAAAAAGGACAACAGATATTTGATAATAATAATTATATAATATAAAATCATAATAATAATTCACATGAATTATATGTGACACAGTTAGCAGCCTCCTTTTTAATTTCTTGTGCCGACGTTTTAAAGCCGATAGTATATCGTGCTCCGTTGATAATTAGTGGCGGATAAACTTATTCAGAAAAATCCTAAATTTTTAAATTAACTATATTTATTTATTTCAGTCCTTTAGGGTGTAAAATCAATCATAAAAAGTTGATTGATTATTAGCGCTCAGTCTCAAGTAAAAATGTACGGAGTATTAAAATTTATCAAATAGCTTCTAAATATATTTTTAACAAGTCTAAAATTTATATAATTTATTTTCGGATCACCGTTTATTTTTAAAATCACATAAGTTCATTTTTAACTTGTTTAATATCAATCGAATGACAAACGAGTGCTATAATCGTTTACTAGATAAATTCAAAACCATATATATACATTCAATATACTTTTTATATATAGATTCATTTTAAATAATAAATTTTATTATATCTTATATTATTTTACATAATTAATTTTAATAACAACAACATATAATATTTCAAATTATATAACCAGTTATTATATATATATATATATATATATATATATATATATATATATATATATATATATATATATATATATATATATATATATATATATACATATACATATACACACACACATATCTATTTACAATCGATTATTCGTGAATCGTCAGAAGCAGTCGAAGTTACATGAATGTATGAAAACAGTTCAAAAATTTTAAGACGCAACATAACGGACTTTGCTTATCATGTCAAATTATGAAATCGTATCGTGAGTTTGGTTCAAAATTAGTCAAAATTTTCCGGGTCGTGACAACAGAGTCCTCACATTCAGCCTCATATACCTTGGTCGGATGTACGTCAGTACAATTCTGGCATAATTACACTTGGGACACATGTTGCGGGAGTTTCTTTAGTTCTCCGACTTCTTTAGTGAGGTTTTCTATTTGGTCCGAGAGAAATGTGATGGTTTTATTTTCGATAGGATCGAAGGCGAAAAGTGGCGTTGCTGATGAAATGTGCTCTTCCGTGTTCGAATCGTGATGGTACATAGTCATCTCCTCGATCAATCTCCAGGCCTCGTCAGTAGTGAAGTTCAGGAAGTTACCTTGAGAAACAGAATCAAGTGTAGACTTGTTGTTCTGATTCAGACCTTTGTATAAGGTCAAAATTTGAACAGAGCTCTCAAGAAGGTGGTTTGGTCATCTTCGTAGCAAATGTTTGAATCTTTCCCATGCAGTGTAGAGTGATTCATCGTATGCTTGTTAAAAGTTTACGTTATCATTCCTAAGTCTAATTTGTTTTGATGGGGGAAAGTACTTGATTAAGAAAGTTGTTGCCATTTCCTCACATGATGTAATGGAGTTGGGTTCTAACCCCTCGAACTAGGTTTTTGCATGAAGAGTTAAGGAAAAGGGGAACAGATACAGACGAACTACATCTTCATCAACCCCGTTTGCTTATATGAGTTGGATAAGGAGAGGAATCTATCTAAGTGAGAGTTAGGATCGTCACTTGGTAAGCCGTGGAACTTGAAATAGTTCTAAATGAGTTGTATGATGCTATGCTTAAGCACAAAAGATGCTCCGTTAACCTCTGATAGAGTATCAGTCCTCCTCGTCCTTCTAACGAGGGTTTGGTGATGTCAGCGAGAGTGATGTATTTCATCGAACTATCGACAGATAAGTGTGGATCTCGTCGAATGGGTACAATGTATGATATCAGATAGAAGAAAAGATGTTTCGGAAGAATTCTTAGCAGTCTAAGTAGGTTAAACCATCCTAAAGGTTCACAACAACCCAGAAATTACAAACCATATATATCAATGCATATAGCAATATAAAGATACGGGAGAACTAAAAACACTATAAAACCAAGAGTATAGTAGAAATAAATAGATTCTTCCGACGGTAGATGAAAAAGAAGAATGACAGATATGAAAGTTAAGAGTATATCAAGAATCAGAACCGGATGGAGCATATTGATGAATGCTTTAAAGTATGAATTAAGATAGAAAGAATAGAAGGTGTGAGTTGTAAGGAAATGAAGGGGGTAGATTTATAGTAATATATCCAACAAAGAGATGATCGCATTTAAGGCGGATCTTAATTTACTTGATTATCGAAGAACCAAATCTTATTATGCAGATTTTCTCTAAATCTCTTAAATTCTAGAAAACAATCCTATCTACGTCAAAAGATATGATGAATCTACGTTTACTAGTTTCACTCCTTTGTGATAGCTTCACTCATACTCTTCACATAAACGGATTGTTTTATCCATATTACTCAATGATGATAAAATCATATTTATCAACTCATTTTTGTCATGAAAACATTCTTATTGTTATCCATGATAACCTCGATCAAATTTCGGGGACGAAATTTCTTTAACGGGTAAGTACTGTGACAACTCGGAAATTTTCGACCAAATTTACACTTTAATCTTTATATGTTTCTGACACGATAAGCAAAGTTTGTAATGTTGAATCTCAAAAATTTTAAACTGTGTTCATACATTCATTTAACCTTGACCAAATTCCGACGATTCACGAACCATTATATAAATGGATGTGATTATATATATATATATATATATATATATATATATATATATATATATTATAACTTGAGTATATTAACAAAGTATCAATGGAATAATACCTTACATGAACGTATTTGTTTCAATATATTTATCGATGGAATTAGAAGATAATATCAAATGATTAATTTATCAGATACATTGTATGATTACGAGTCTCTGTTGAGAGGTCCACTTTGATTTAGGAAACCTTTCCTTTTTAACAATATTCGGAATAAATGGTAAAGTGATTCTCAAGAAAGAACAAAGTGTCAATTAATGAGTGTTAGACAAAAGCTAGTGTAAATTCCTGTTTGATCTCCAATACATACTTTACAATAATTTCCTCGTGTCTTTTGATAAGTTAATTATTTAGCTTTCATAATGATTGATCTTATAGAATAAATAACTAGGATAAGGTTCGTCGATTAGATAAACCCATTTGACATTTTACATTAAGATGATTTCATACATTTATATTAACCATTGGACTTTACCACACACTTCACCAACAAACTGTAATTTAAAAACTTGAAACCTATTATGAATATATAAAATTCTACTTTTCTAAAACGTTTTATGATATAACGATTTCCATTATTTTAACCTTTTAACAAAATGATTCTTAAATATATTTAGTTTTAGAAAACAAAATTATCATATTTATTTGATTTAGTTTCAAACGTACAAAAACGTTTTCAGTTTAAAAAGAACTTTATTATTAAAACGTATATAACTTTTATAAATATCTAGAACCACTTTTGACAACTCATTACTTAACCAGTATGATAAAGATAATGATATTTATATTTTATTTTATTAAATATATATAACAATTTAAATTAATATTATATATATATATATTTATACGCGTATTATACGTACACAATTTTATACTTTTACTATACTTTAAATTTACCTTTACTTTACTTTTACTTTACTTTAACTTTAATAATTCATACTTTAGTAATTCACTTTAATAATTCATACTTTAATAAGTCACTTTAATAATTCATACTTTAATAATTCACTTTAATAATTCATACTTTAATAATTCACTTTAATAATTCAAAAATCTATTATAAATAGAATTCAATAGGTTTCATTATTTCATAGAAACTTGAAATATATTTCTCTAAACTCTCTCAATCGATTTACATATATATATATTTACTCAGTATTATTTCAAGATATTATTGGTATACATAAAATACTACGACGAAGTCATGAGCGTATTATTTCAAAATGGATTTTTCGAACGGGATAGAGATAAGGAAAACATGGGTTATAGCTATGGAGTTTATGGGTATTCTTCGAGGGGTATGCTCGTGAGGTCAAACTAGTGTTTATCATCTCCGTTGCGTCTACGTACCTTCCTGGAATATTGAATCTCAATATTGATACGTGGGCACTCTTATCCTTATCTTTTATATATTAATAGTGTATCCCTGACTAGTGCTCGAGCACTTATGATTTTGCGTGCTTGTATATTTTATTTCGTCAATATATAGTTTATGATAAATCATGAATTTGATACATGCGACTGAGATAATGTATTCGATATGCATGTCGTTGGAAAGCTGGCGAAAAATTAATAACTTTTCATTTAGAAAGCTTATGGTTTCGATGAACGGATAAAAATATATGGTCAACTGAATTATTTTTAATTTTAGTATTATTATTATTAAAATGATTATTATTATTACTATTGTCGTTATTATCGTCGTTATTATTATTTAATAATTATTATTATTAATATCATTATCGTTATTAATATAAGTATAATGATTGTTATTGTTATTACTATCGTTATTACCATTAAGGTTATTATTAATATTATCATTATTATTATTATTATTATTATTATTATTATTATTATTATTATTATTATTATTATTAGTATTATCATTGATATTATTATAATACTTATTAGTATCATTATCATTAAAACTAATATTAATATCATCTAATTAATATGATTACTATTATTATCATTATTATGAATACGATATAAAAGAGGACTAAAAGCTATTAAACAAGTCGATTAGGAAATAATGAGTATAAGTATCATGATTCAATTAAATTATTGTTAAGATTATGATTTAGATAAAAATATTGTTTTCATTATTTTTATCACTATTAGTAATATTATTATGACATTAGTAATATTACAAAAGATTATTACTTGTTATCAAAATTATTATTATCATTAGTAAATATCAATATTGTTATTATTAATATTATTATTATTACTATTATTATTAAAATAATTAATATTATTATTATTATTATAAAATAATACAACTTTTGGTTCATTATTATTATTATTATTATTATCAATATTATATTAGTTAATCAAATAAATACTTGATACAAATATATATTTATGATACATATATTTTTATCATTAAAAAGATATTATGTGAACATTATACAAATTATAATACTTACTATATAAAAATATATTTTTACTATATATTAACATAAATTTTTATCATTAATACATTATAATAAATGATGAAATTAAAATATTGTAAGATACTGATTTAAATAAAAATATCATTTTCATTATTTTGATCATTATTATTATTATTAAAAGTATTATTAATATTAAAACTATCATTTTTACTAAAATTATCATTTTAATAGAAATATCAATGTTATTATAAAATATCATTATTATTATTATTTTAGTATTATTATTATTAAAAATTATCATTTTGAATAGAACTATTATTTTTATAAAATATTATTATTATTACTGTTAATATTAAAAGTATCATTATTGTTAAAATTATCATGATTAGAATTATCATTTTATCATAATTAATATCATCATTAATAAATATAAATATTTTTATTATTATTAGTAGAATAATAATAATTATTATTATTATTACAAAATAATACAACTTTTACTTATTATTATTATTATCAATATCATTTTATCAAATGGATATGTGATATAAAGGTATTTTACAACATGTAATATAATTACATTAATAATACACACCACTATATTTTTATGATATTAAGTGAACTTTATAAATTTTATTACTTAAGATATATAAAAGTATGTTTTTATATATAAATTTTAATATAAATTTTTATTTATTAATAAATGATTTATATTATTTACTCTAATAAAATCTGTTAAATATATTTAAAACGACTATATTTAAGTTATATAATAATCATGTATAGATTTTGGAAGTCATTTTGGGTCAAGTTGACTTTTGTTGACTTTTGCATATCAGTCTCGAGCATTAGGATTGTGATACACTACGACTTGACCTAAATTGTTAGATAGATATTGACCAACATATAAATATATATAATTAATATAGGTTCGTGAATCCGAGACCAACCTTGCACTTGTTCAATGCCATCATATGCATTATTACTACGAAATACAGTATTGTGAGTTTTATTTGCTCCCTTTTTAAATATTTTTGCAATATATATTTTTGGGATTGAGAATACATGCGTTTTTATAAATGTTTGACAAAATAGACACAAGTAATCGAAACTACATTCTATGGTTGAATTGTTATACCGGATATCGCCCTTGTTGAACTTGGTAGCCTAAGAATTGGTGTTTATTATAATTGCCACCAATTGACGCGAATCCTAAAGATAGATCTATAGGCTTTGACACGCCCCAATCAGAGAATTTGAACTGCTTTAGTACTTCGATGTTTATATGTTTGGGGATATTCTAGATGCATTTTGTTAAAGTCGGTTAACAGGTGTTCAATCCATATGAATGAATTTTAAACACTTGCGAGTGTATGATTATTGAATAAATGAAATCTTGTGGTCTATTAAAATTATGGAAATGATTGATTACGATAAACTAATGAACTTACCAACCTTTTGGTTGATACTTGAAAGCATGTTTATTCTCAGGATTGAAAGAAATCTTCCGCTGTGCATTTGCTCATTTTAAAGATATTACTTGGAGTCATTCATGGCCTATTTCAAAAGATATTGCATTCAAGTCGTTGAGTTCATTAAAGATTATAATTAAGAAAATGATAGATTAGGTCATTTATAGTTGGATATTATGAAATGGTATGCATGCCTATCAACTTTCGATGTAATGAAAGTTTGTCTTTTAAAATGAATGCAATGTTTGTAAAATGTATCATATAGAGGTCAAATACCTCGCAATGTAATCATATGTTATTATATTCGTCCTTATGGATTAGGACGGGTCGTCTCATGTGGTATCATAGCGGTGGTCTTAGTGAACCAGGTCTTGCATTAGTGTGTCTAACTGATAGATATTAAGATGCATTAATGAGTCTGGACTTCGACCGTGTCTGCATGTCAAAAGTTTTTCTTATCATTTTTGTCAGAAATTACCTGCTTATCATCTTAAGTCTAAACGCGTCTTACTGCATTCATTGCATAGATAGTGTATAGACAAAATTCATATCTTATCGTATCTGCTAATTCGTATCGTAACGTATCTGTTACTGTAAACTTTGCCCGGCATATTCCGTAAATTACTCCGTAATCTATGAAATCTCTTGTTCTATATATATAGATATTCTAGGTAATTAGAATATCACCCGACAGCCGTAAATCATTTCATATTGAAAAAAATCCTTTATTCAATCGTACGAAATGGAACTCTTTACTAGTTCGAGTCCCTCGAATTCCGATATGGAGTTTCACTCGAGCTCCGAAAGCAGTGTAACCGGAATGGATCAACCAATTAGCCATCATCTATTCTAGATGAATTGAGGATGGGTTCGTAGTATACTAAATTATTGGAGACAAGAAGAAGGTGATCTCTTCCATCCACCACATTGTCCTCTTGACGAAGAACCTGAAGCACTTACCGGCGAACCTGTCCGAGACACCATTTTCTCTCTCATTTCCAGAGTGTCTCATCACGACTACATATTACCTCAAATTCTAGATCTTATTCATCCACTCGTCCGAACCGACAATTACCCTGGTGTAATAGAAGAAGTTAACGAACTTCGCGCTCGAGTAGTGGTCTTGGAGAATATGGTTCAAAGGTTACAAGCACCAGCATCGACACCGGCATCAACAGCACCACCATCATCAACACCAACGGTATCATTACCACCACCAACAACAACATCCGTATCCCACACCTCGACATCACAATCTGTACCTCGAACATCAACGTCATACGCACCGTAGATAACAAGGAGTACCAACAATAATGACCGATGAAGTATTGATTCATAACTTCATTGGAGAAACATTCTGTGGCGATTATGTAATCTCCAAAGTCTTAGAGATTATCTATTCTAGCCCTAACCATAAATTAGATGAATGAACCAAAATGATAGAAGGAAGAATAGAAAACCTGACAAGAATGATGCGTGATTTATAAGCTAGATTTGTTTTACCAACAACATCAACAGTACCGTTAGCATCACCAGCACAGTCAGTGCCATCAGCATCGTCAGAATCAGCGGCACCTATAACATCACAAACTCCGCCAGTTCAAGAATCAATGTGGACATTATTATGAATCAACAACAATTATAGTGTATCAACAAATTATGAAGTGTTAACTCAATTCCTCTGAAGAATTTATATGTATATCTTATATATATATAAATTTTGAAACCATCATAAATCTTTTCGTACTAAGCTATTATGTATGAATTGAAAAAGGGTAGATACTACCCAGCTAAATTCATATTACTAATATGCTATAATCTTTCGATTAACGACTTAATCATCATTAACTACAATTTCTGTTTCAATTCAATGAATTCCATTTCATAATAAATCAAGTGTATTATTCAAATATATGTTTGATTTTACACTTTCATCATCGATGTACTCGAAACTTTTCAGATAACATCATTCGTACCTTGCAAAGTTCACAAGAATTCCACGAACACCAACATCATGCATCCACAAATAACGAAATATTGATTCATAATTTCAATTTCATTGAAGAAATACTCCGTAAAAGTTATGTAATTTCTAAAGTTTTTAGGGATTATTTAATTCTAGTTTCAACCGTAAATCAAATGAGTTCAATTTAATATTAACTCATTAAATCTATGTTACATCTGAGGAAAATATACACATATATATTTTTATAAAGACTGTAATAAAATTCTTTTGTACAAAATATTAATTGTGAAAAAAAATTTAATGGGTAGGTAATACCCGAGAGATATATAAATTCACAATTAATATGTTACATTCTTCGGATTTAATTCAGCAATCACCAACTATACTCACTACTTTCACAACAATATACATTCTTTTATAAAAATTAAAACAACCATTCTCATCCAAATTTTATTAGGTATTCTGATTTTGAAAAATCAAAATCCAAGTTAAGATTTAATAGAAGATATCACCCTTAGATTCTTACATCTTTCAAAGCTATACTTTGACTTCAAAACTGTACTAAAACATCATTTCTATTCATAGAACCCAGAAAAATAATTGTATCAACCAAAATCCCAGAACATCATATGTATACTAACGATTACAATCTGTGTTCAAACCCATCGAAATTCCTAAAGACACTTCAAATAATGAACAATCGAGATGATGATCCAACCACATGTTACCCATAGTCTTGTACCTGAAAAACCCTCGAAACCAAAGTCATAGTTTAACATGTATCCGTGTCAGACCCTTTGGCATTTATTAGCTAAAATAACTTTTCAAATCTTTTCCAAAGTAGTCAGTTTTGTCACAACTCCAACAAGTCAACCTCGACTTTTCAGTTGAAACAGCCTTATTATAACCTCGATATATATGTTGCCCTTTCGCCATCGTTACAGGGGAGCCGTTTATGTTCCACCACATTAGCAATAAACTTACCAACAACTTCACTAATCTTTGACTTTTCGAAAAATCATTATATTTATCGAAACCCCATCATTTACTAATCCGCATCTTGTAACAAGAATTGTCATGCCAATTACAGGGATTCAGCAATCAGTATTTTGAAATCTCGCAGCATGTCTACGCCAACAACTATATGTGTACATATAACGTCTATCTCCTAGACTTATATATTGCGAATGTGAAGTTTTTGAAAAACGCCCTAAACTGCGAACTAGTTCTCCGAATGTTGAAAAATCTGAATGAAGCAGCAGAAACTATAGACAATCGTAACTATTAAAAGTTTAATGATAAAGAATAATGTGTTGGAAAAGCTCAGAAAAAGAGAAGGTTTGGAACTGAAAAACGGATTGAGCAAACCATGAAGGAGGCTGTGGACAAATCACAAGGACGAAATCTACCTTCAAAGAATCCAAATGATTCATTGGCTACTGAAATCGTTAGCAAACACCTTACTCCTTATTCTAAACCTTCACAGACAAATTTTCCGCATCATCCTTTGATTCCAGATATTTTAAAATTCTAAAACATCATCGAATCTTTCATTATAAATATCTTCGATAATTCTGAAGATATATTCATAACTATCCTTATCTAAGATTATTTATCTCTTCTCGCTATCTGTGCTACATCATAAAAGAAACCATTTTAGTTTCTAAATTCTGAAACTTTCGAGTTTAAAATATGAATGTTTTTGAAGTAGTGTTGGGAACTGAAGCATGAATTAGTATAATATAATGACACTTGATCAACGTGATTATATTACAGTAAGTCATGCTGAGTTTCTAAATGAAACATGATGATTCACAGACCATAACGTTATGATGTGCCATGTTACATAACTTTTTCATTCTATTTAACCTCTAAAAATATCAAGAAAATATTTTCTTGATGATTCGGTCTTTTCCGTGACTTTCTGGTAATTTAATCAATCAAGATCGTGCTATTACCATTTCTTTCTTAGAATAATAACTATGTTCATTCTGAAATTCATATCTACGAATTCTGGACCATTATTCGCTTGACTTAAAGTCGGGAAGAGAAAACAAAAAGAATGAAGCTCCGAAAAAATAAAAAATGGGAGTATATATCGCAGCAAATAGGAGAGAGCATTAACTGTGGATGACAATGATTATAGAAGACAGAAGCAGGGGCTTTGAAATATTAAGGAAGATATAAAGCCCAACAACAACCCAGAAATTACAAACCATATATATCAATTCATATAGCAATATAAAGACACGGGAGAACTAAAAACACTATAAAACCAAGAGTATAGTAGAAATAAATAGATTCTTTCGACGGTAGATGAAAAAGAAGAATGAAAGATATGAAAGTTAAGAGTATATCAAGAATCAGAACCGGATGGAGCATATTGATGAATGCTTTAAAGTATGAATTAAGATAGAAAGAATAGAAGGTGTGAGTTGTAAGGAAACGAAGGGGGTGGATTTATAGTAATATATCAGACAAAGAGATGATCGCATTTAAGGCGGATCCTAATTTACTTGATTACCGAAGAACCAAATCTTATTATGCAGATTTTCTCTAAATCTCTTAAATTCCGAAAATCAATCCTATCTACGACAAAAGATATGACGAATCTACATTTACTAATTTCACTCCTTTGTGATAGCTTCACTCATACTCTTCACATAAACGGATTGTTTTATCCATATTACTCAATGATGATAAAATTATATTTATCAACTCATTTTTGTCATGAAAACATTCTTATTGTTATCCATGACGACCTCGATTAAATTTCGGCGATGAAATTTATTTAACGGGTAAGTACTGTGACAACCCGAAAATTTTTGACCAAATTTAAACTTTAATCCATTTATATAATGGTTCGTGAATCGTCGGAATTTGGTCAAGGTTAAATGAATGTATGAACATAGTTTAAAATTTTTGAGATTCAACATTACAGACTTTGCTTATATATATATATATATATATATATATATATATATATATATATATATATATATATATATATATATATATATATGAATATATATTTTAACTTGAGTATATTAACAAAGTATTAAATATATATATATATATATATATATATATATATATATATATATATATATATATATATATTATAACTTGAGTATATTAACAAAATATTAAATGTATAATACCTTACATGAATGTATTTGTTTCAATATGTTTATCGATGGAATTAGAAGATAATATCAAATGATTGATTTATCAGATACATTGTATGATTACGAGTCTCTGTTGAGAGGTCCACTTTGATTTAGGAAACCTTTCCCTTTTAACAATATTCGGAATAAATGGTAAAGTGATTCAAAAGAAAGAACAAAGTGTCAATTAATGAGTGTTAGACAAAAGTTAGTGTAAATTCCTGTTTGATCTCCAATACATACTTTACAATAATTTCCTCGTGTCTTTTGATAAGTTAATTATTTAGCTTTCATAATGATTGATCTTATAGAATAAATAATTAGGATAAGGTTCGTCGATTAGATAAACCCATTTGACATTTTACATTAAGATGATTTCATACGTTTATATTAACCATTAAACTTTACCTCACACTTCACCAACAAACTGTAATTTAAAAACTTGAAACCTATTATGAATATATAAAATTCTACTTTTCTAAAATGTTTTATGATATAACGATTTCCATTATTTTAACCTTTTAACAAAATGATTCTTAAATATTTATATTTTTGGAAAACAAAATTATCATATTTATTTGATTTAGTTTCAAACGTACAAAAACGTTTTCAGTTTAAAAAGAACTTTATTATTAAAACATATATAACTTTTATAAATATCTAGAACCACTTTTGACAACTCATTACTTAACCAGTATGATAAAGATAACGATATTTATATTTTATTTTATTAAATATATATAATGATTTAAATTAATATTATATATATTTATACGCGTATTATACGTACACAGTTTTATACTTTTACTATACTTTAAATTTACCTTTACTTTACTTTTACTTTACTTTAACTTTAATAATTCATACTTTAATAATTCACTTTAATAATTCATACTTTAATAATTCACTTTAATAATTCATACTTTAATAATTCTCTTTAATAATTCATAATTTAATAATTCACTTTAATAATTCAAAAATCTATTATAAATAGAATTCAATAGGTTTCATTATTTCATAGAAACTTGAAATATATTTCTCTAAACTCTCTCAATCGATTTACATATATATATTTACTCAGTATTATTTCAAGATATTATTGGTATACATAAAATACTACGACGAGGTCATGAGCGTATTATTTCAAAATGGATTTTTCGAAAGGGATTGAGCTAAGGAAAATATGGGTTATAGCTATGGAGGTTATGGGTATTTTTCGGGGGGGTATGCTCGTGAGGTCAAACTAGTGTTTATCATCTCCGTTGCGTCTACGTACCTTCCTGCAATATTGAATCTCAATATTGATACGTGAGCACTTATATCTTATCTTTTATTTATTAATAGTGTATCCCTGACTAGTGTTCCAGTATTTATGATTTTGCGTGCTTGTATATTTTATTTCGTCAATATATAGTTTATGATAAATCACGAATTTGATACATATGCGACTGAGATAAGGTATATGATATGCACGTCATTGGAAAGCTGGCGAAAAATTAATAACTTTTCATTTAGAAAGCTTATGGTTTCAATGAACGGATTAAAAGATATGGTCAACTGAATTATTTTTAATTTTAGTATTATTATTATTAAAATGATTATTATTATTACTATCGTTGTTATTATTATTATTTATTAATTATTATTATTATTAGTATTATTATTATTATTATTATTATTATTATTATTATTATTATTATTATTATTATTATTATTATTATTAATATCATTATCGTTATTAATATAAGTATTATGATTGTTATTGTTATTACTATCGTCATTACCATTAAGGTTATTATTATTATTATTATTATTATTATTATTATTATTATTATTATTATTATTATTATTATTATTATTATTATTATTATTATTATTATTATTATTATTATTATTATTATTAGTATTATCATTGATATTATTATAATACTTATTAGTATCATTATCATTAAAACTAATATTAATATCATCTAATTATTATGATTACTATTATTATCATTATTATGAATACGATAAAAAAGAGGACTAAAAGCTATTAAACAAGTCGATTAGGAAATAATGAGTATAAGTATCATGATTCAGTTAAATTATTGTTAAGATTATGATTTAGATAAAAATATTGTTTTCATTATTTTCATCATTATTAGAAATATTATTATGACATTACTATTACTACAAAAGATTATTACTTGTTATCAAAATTATTATTATCATTAGTAAATATCAATATTGTTATTATTAATAATATTATTATTACTATTATTATTAAAATAATTAATATTATTATTATTATAAAATAATACAACTTTTGGTTCATTATTATTATTATTATTATCAATATTATATTATTTAATCAAATAAATACTTGATACAAATATATATTTATGATACATACATTTTTATCATTAAAAAGATATTATGTGAACATTATACAAAGTATAATACTTACTATATAAAAATATATTTTTACTATATATTAATATAAATTTTTATCATTAATACATTATAATAAATGATGAAATTAAAATATTTTAAGATACTGATTTAAATAAAAATATCATTTTCATTATTTTTATCATTATTATTATTATTAAAAGTATTATTAATATTAAAACTATCATTTTTAACAAAATTATCATTTTAATAGAAATATCAATGTTATTATAAAATATCATTATTATTATCATTTTAGTATTATTATTATTAAAAATTATCATTTTGAATAGAACTATTATTTTTATAAAATATTATTATTACTATTAATATTAAAAGTATCATTATTGTTAAAATTATCATGATTAGAATTATCATTTTATCATAATTAATATCATCATTAATAAATATAAATATTTTTATTATTATTAGTAGAATAATAATAATTATTATTATTATTACAAAATAATACAACTTTTACTTATTATTATTATTATCAATATCATTTTATCAAATGGATATGTGATACAAAGGTATTTTACAACATGTAATATAATTAGATTAATAATACACACCACTATATTTTTATGATATTAAGTGAACTTTATAAATTTTATTACTTAAGATATATAAAAGTATGTTTTTATATATAAATTTTAATATAAATTTATATTTATTAATAAACGATTTATATTATTTACTCTAATAAAATATGTTAAATATATTTAAAACGACTATATTTAAGTTATATAATAATCATGTATAGATTTTGGAAGTCATTTTGGGTCAAGTTGACTTTTGTTGACTTTTGCATATCACTCTCGAGCATTAGGATTGTGATACACTATGACTTGACCTAAATTGTTAGACAGATATTGACCAACATATAAATATATATAATTAATATAGGTTCGTGAATCCGAGGCCAACCTTACACTTGTTCAATGCCATCATATGCATTATTACTACGAAATACAGTATTGTGAGTTTCATTTGCTCCCTTTTTAAATGCTTTTGCAATATATATTTTTGGGACTGAGAATACATGCGTTTTTATAGATGTTTGATGAAATAGACACAAGTAATCGGAACTACATTCTATGGTTAAATTATTATACCGGATATCGCCCTTGTTGAACTTGGTAGCCTAAGAATTTGTGTTTATTATAATTGCCACCAATTGACGCGAATCCTAAAGATAGATCTATGGGCTTTGACACGCCCCATTCAGAGAATTTGAACTGCTTTAGTACTTCGATGTTTATATGTTTGGGGATATTATAGATGCATTTTGTTAATGTCGGTTACCAGGTGTTCAATCCATATGAATGAATTTTAAACACTTGCGAGTGTATGATTATTGAATAAATGAAATCTTGTGGTCTATTAAAATTATGAAAATGATTGATTACGATAAACTAATGAACTCACCAACCTTTTGGTTGACACTTGAAAGCATGTTTATTCTCAGGATTGAAAGAAATCTTCCGCTGTGTATTTGCTCATTTTAAAGATATTACTTGGAGTCATTCATGGCCTATTTCAAAAGACGTTGCATTCAAGTCGTTGAGTTCATTAAAGATTATAATTAAGCAAATGACAGATTAGGTCATTTATAGTTGGATATTATGAAATGGTATGCATGCCTATCAACTTTCGATGTAATGAAAGTTTGTCTTTTAAAATGAATGCAATGTTTGTAAAATGTATCATATAGAGGTCAAATACCTCATAATTTAATCATATGTTATTGTATTCGTCCTTATGGATTAGGACGGGTCGTCTCACAAGTGAGTGGTTATGATTGTGTTTCGAATTCCTTTCTGTCAATGGTTTGGTAAAATCTAAGGGTTTGTAGACAAATTAGAACCTCTGATAGTTCTCAGTCATCCTTAAATATTTATAAGCTTAATTTGTATTGTAGTGCATTAAATTCTCATTTATGATTTAAACCAACCCTTAATTAAATCTACCCAATAAATCCCTTAGTTATCCACCATGTACTACACTTATAGTTATTCCATAGCTTCTAACCTTGACCATGCTCAAGTGGTCGTATAGTACATCAACACTGTACTCTACTGTTGCAACACTATTTCCTCGAGTCTTATACTCTTGACCAATGTCTTGATCTGGTCCTATGGTAATTCTACATGTACTTTATAGTAGTTCCTATGAGTTCAAACCTTGACCATGGTATAAACACAGATAATTAATTACCTCATAATTGTCGGCTTTATAAAAGGTTTTAATCACGTTTATTGGTGGAAGGACGATAACAACAAGGTTTAATATCATAGACAGAAAGCGAGTACGAAATGATGATCATCCCTAACTAACATTATTAAATCATGGCAAACAATCAAGTAATTACTCACACATCATGGCAACAAGCATTTCTACTATTAATAAATCACAAACATCGAACATAATAAATTATTAGAAGAAAGGATAGATATTACCGAATAATGCCGGCAGAATAACACTTGTATTTCTTCATAATATCCATAGCGTTACAATGCTTGATAGCTTCTAATACTAACTACATACTAATCTCTTATTGATCACTAAAGAGCGACAATAAAGAGATCTCACTTTTCTCTCTCTAGAATCTTGAGAGAGAAAGTAGAGAGAGAACTAATCTCCTACTAATCACTAGAGAGCGACAATAGAGAGATGTTTTAGAGAGAGAAGTGAAGAAGGTATGTGTTAAAATGGTGGGATGTGCCACCTATTTTAGCTTGATGGCAAAGTTGTAAATAAACTGGCAAGTAGGTTTTTGCTGGCAAGCCATTCTGGCAAGTGGGTTTTTGTTGGCAAGCCATTCTGGCAAGTAGGTTCTTGCTGGCAAGCAGGTTTTTGTAAGTAAATGGGCTGGAAACGGCTGGCAGGACGTTCTGGCAAGCCGGCGTTGGTGCCCGATGTTGATTAAGCCAGTCCTCGTACCCGTTTCTGGTGGCCGGTGTCTGTTTGATTTGGCAAGCCTGCCCCATTGTGGCAAGCCAGCTTGGCAGGCCGTTTTTGGTGCTGGTTTGCTGTTTTGCTTGGATCATCTTGCTCGTTGTCGGGATCGTAACTTGGTTTCTGGGGTCGTAACTTGTCTTTCATCATTTTCGCTCCGTTTTACTTGATTCTTTTTTGTGTCGCCTTTGTAATTACTTAATCTACAAAATTAACTGACAAAACGATTATTTTGGCAATAAATTTTGGAACTTTATTATTTTTGGGGCTTAATATCGGGGTAAAAACGTGACTTTTTAGCCGATATCAATTATATAGTTAAATTATAGTTTTTTTTAAACTATTTTTTATTCAATCTTACTCTCCATCTATATTTTTATGTGATTCAACCTACTCACATGCGAAAATCCTTGTAATTTAATGGTTCTCGCAGTTCTCGCCATTTTATTGGTTCTCGTTTGAACTTTTAACTATATATATATATATATGTGTGTGTGTGTGTGTGTGTGTGTGTATGTGTGTGTGTGTATGTGTGTATATATATATGTGTATATATATATATGTGTGTGTATATACACACACACACACACACACACATATATATATATATGTGTGTGTGTGTGTGTGTGTGTGTGTGTATATATATATATATATATATATATTGTAAGTAACTAGAATGGGGTGAATAGTTACTTAATACGTTTTTTAAAACTTTTTAGATGATCAACATGATTTGAACAATCCTTGATCAACTTAATCAACTCAAACTCAATGTGTGTAGTGTGTATGTTTGAAGTAATGCGGAACGTAAAGTAAAGAACATAAACACAAGGATTTATAGTGGTTCGGGTGGATGTTAACTAATCCAACTTAATCCACTCCCCTATTCACTAATCGGGAGTTTTGCTTCACTAAGCCTTTTTCTCCAAACCCGGTGTAGATCCGATTTATAAGCCTTGTACTCCTTTGTAGACAACAAACCTAATCCTTCTATCCCGTCGAAAGATTACCTCTAACTTAGATCAACTTGTCTTCACCTTGGACAAGTATTAATCCCAATGGAATTAATCAACTTCCTATTTTCCTTTAAGGAAGATGATAGCTAAGCTAGCATATGCTTCTAGTTACAAAATACAAGACTCTCCCTTTCTAGTGATGAAGATCCTAAGACAATTGAAAGGATAATACAAAACTAAGTAAACTCACAAATATAGTAATTTGGTAGTAAGTTTACAACCCTTCTACAATACATGAGATCATAGAACTTCTCTTGCTAATCACAAAAATATATATGAATTATGATCTTGCGATTCTTGGATGAATTTTGAGTTGAAGCATGCAAGAGGGTCAAATCTTCAAAGCTCTCCAACTCTTTCTATTTATAAGGAGAGAGAAAAAAATATAGTCGTTGTTGCGGCTGAGCACAAAGTCGACCGTGGGTCGACCGTACGCGGTCCAGTCCAAAACATGTATCCGTTGTATAGCCGTTTGAATCAGTTTTGAACTTAAATCTTTGGACTCTTTATTTCATTTAATACCTTCAAAAAATACCCAACATTCTATACAAGTACTACATGCATTAAGTGTTTATTTACCTTGGATGTATTGCCTTTGTCATACCCCATCCTAATCCATCTGGACGAAGTCACCAACATCTGGTCCCATTGCGATGATCGACTCCAAGTAATGTCTTTAAAATGAGAAAATGCACAGCGGATGATTTCTTTCATACCTGAGAATAAACATGCTTTCAAGTGTCAACCAAAAGGTTGGTGAATTCATAGGTTTATCATAAAATAATAAAATTCATCATTTTGATAGACCACAAGATTTAAATCCTGCATGGTACAAATGGACCCGAATCCTATACCCACCTGTAATGTACATGCGATATCTTTTAAATACAGTACACCTTTCTCGTGTACAAAATCATCTTTCATAAATCTTAGTATCCGTACACATATCTTATGCACAAAAATAACTTACACATAACCTGTGTATAAAATCATTCTCTCGATACATAACATTCACTTTTCATTGCTTTCAAAGCTTGGCTTGGTAACCGACCTTAACATATAATGTGTGAAATGTCCCGTTCTTATTGATTAAAAACGTTCTATATTAATTGATTTCGTTGCGAGATTTTGACCTCTATATGAGACATTTTTCAAAGACTGCATTCATTTTTAAAACAAACCATAACCTTTATTTCATAAATAAAGGTTTAAAAAGCTTTACGTAGATTATCAAATAATGATAATCTAAAATATCCTGTTTACACACGACCATTACATAATGGTTTACAATACAAATATGTTACATCGAAATCAGTGTCTTGAATGCAGTTTTTACACAATATCATACAAACATGGACTCCAAATCTTGTCCTTATTTTAGTATGCAATAGCGGAAGCTCTTAGTATTCACCTGAGAATAAACATGCTTTAAACGTCAACAAAAATATTGGTGAGTTATAGGTTTAACCTATATATATCAAATCGTAACAATAGACCACAAGATTTCATATTTCAATACACATCCCATACATAGAGATAAAAATCATTCATATGGTGAACACCTGGTAACCGACATTAACAAGATGCATATATAAGAATATCCCCATCATTCCGGGACACCCTTCGGTTATGATATAAATTTCGAAGTACTAAAGCATCTGGTACTTTGGATGGGGTTTGTTAGGCCCAATAGATCTATCTTTAGGATTCGCGTCAATTAGGGTGTTTGTTCCCTAATTCTTAGATTACCAGACTTAATAAAAAGGGGCATATTCGATTTCGATAATTCAACCATAGAATGTAGTTTCACGTACTTGTGTCTATTTTGTAAATCATTTATAAAACCTACATGTATTCTCATCCCAAAAATATTAGATTTTAAAAGTGGGACTATAACTCACTTTCACAGATTTTTACTTCGTCGGGAAGTAAGACTTGGCCACTGGTTGATTCACGAACCTATAACAATATATACATATATATCAAAGTATGTTCAAAATATATTTACAACACTTTTAATATATTTTGATGTTTTAAGTTTATTAAGTCAGCTGTCCTCGTTAGTAACCTACAACTAGTTGTCCACAGTTAGATGTACAGAAATAAATCGATAAATATTATCTTGAATCAATCCACGACCCAGTGTATACGTATCTCAGTATTGATCACAACTCAAACTATATATATTTTGGAATCAACCTTAACCCTGTATAGCTAACTCCAACATTCACATATAGAGTGTCTATGGTTGTTCCAAAATATATATAGATGTGTCGACATGATAGGTCGAAACATTTTATACTTGTCTATGGTATCTCAAGATTACATAATATACAATACAAGTTGATTAAGTTATGGTTGGAATAGATTTTTTACCAATTTTCACGTAGCTAAAATGAGAAAAATTATCCAATCTTGTTTTACCCATAACTTCTTCATTTTAAATCCGTTTTGAGTGAATCAAATTGCTATGGTTTCATATTGAACTCTATTTTATGAATCCAAACAGAAAAAGTATAGGTTTATAGTCGGAAAAATAAGTTACAAGTCGTTTTTATAAAGGTAGTCATTTCAGTCGAAAGAACGACGTCTAGATGACCATTTTAGAAAACATACTTCCACTTTGAGTTTAACCATAATTTTTGGATATAGTTTCATGTTCATAATAAAAATCATTTTCCCAGAATAACAACTTTTAAATCAAAGTTTATCATAGTTTTTAATTAACTAACCCAAAACAGCCCGCGGTGTTACTACGACGGCGTAAATCCGGTTTTACGGTGTTTTTCGTGTTTCCAGGTTTTAAATTCATTATGTTAGCATATCATATAGATATAGAACATGTGTTTAGTTGATTTTAAAAGTCAAGTTAGAAGGATTAACTTTTATTTGCGAACAAGTTTAGAATTAACTAAACTATGTTCTAGTGATTACAAGTTTAAACCTTCGAATAAGATAGCTTTATATGTATGAATCGAATGATGTTATGAACATTATTACTACCTCAAGTTTCTTGGATAAACCTACTGGAAATGAGAAAAATAGATCTAGCTTCAAAGGATCCTTGGATGGCTTGAAAGTTCTTGAAGCAGAATCATGACACGAAAACAATTTCAAGTAAGATTTCCACTCGAAATAAGATTGTTATAGTTATAGAAATTGAATTAAAGTTTGAGTATGATTATTACCTTGTATTAGAAAGATAACCTACTATAAGTAACAAAGGTTTCTTGATCTTGGATGATTACTTGGAATGGATTTAGAAAACTTGGAAGTAAACTTGAAATCTTAGAAGTATTCTTGATTTTATGAAACTAGAACTTTTGGAATTTATGAAGAACACTTAGAACTTGAAGATAGAACTTGAGAGAGATCAATTAGATGAAGAAAATTGAAGAATGAAAGTGTTTGTAGGTGTTTTTGGTCGTTGGTGTATGGATTAGATATAAAGGATATGTAATTTTGTTTTCATGTAAATAAGTCATGAATGATTACTCATATTTTTGTAATTTTATGAGATATTTCATGCTAGTTGCCAAATGATGGTTCCCACATGTGTTAGGTGACTCACATGGGCTGCTAATAGATGATCATTAGAGTGTATATACCAATAGTACATACATCTAAAAGCTGTGTATTGTACGAGTACGAATACGGGTGCATAAGAGTATAATTGTTGATGAAACTGAACGAGGATGTAATTGTAAGCATTTTTGTTAAGTAGAAGTATTTTGATAAGTGTCTTGAAGTCTTTCAAAAGTGTATGAATACATATTAAAACACTACATGTATATACATTTTAACTAAGTCATTAAGTCATCGTTAGTCGTTACATGTAAATGTTGTTTTGAAACCTTTAGGTTAACGATCTTGTTGAATGTTGTTAACCCATTGTTTATTATAACAAATGAGATGTTAAATTGTTATATTATCATGATATTATGATATATAATATATCTTAGTATGATATATATACAGTTAAATGTCGTTACAACGATAATCGTTACATATATGTCTCGTTTCGAAATCATTAAGTTAGTAGTCTTATTTTTACATATGTATTTCATTGTTAATACACTTAATAATATATTTAATTATCATTTAACATAATTAACCAAGTGTATCAATATCTTAATATGATTCATATGTACCTAGTAAGACGTTGTTATAACGATAATCATTATATATATCGTTTTCGAGTTTCTTAAATTAATAGTCTCATTTTTATGTATATAACTCATTGTTAAAATACCTAATGAGATACATACTTATAATAAAATCATGTTAACTATATATATAACCATATATATGTCATCGTATAGTTTTTACAAGTTTTAACGTTCGTGAATCACCGGTCAACTTGGGTGGTCAATTGTCTATATGAAACCTATTTCAATTAATCAAGTCTTAACAAGTTTGATTGCTTAACATGTTGGAAACACTTAATCATGTAAATAACAATTTCATTTAATATATATATAAACATGGAAAAGTTCGGGTCACTTCAGTACCTACCCGTTAAATAAATTTCGTCCCGAAATTTTAAGCAGTTGGAGGTGTTGACGTATCTTCTGGAAATAAATGCGGGCATTTCTTCTTCATTTGATCTTCACGCTCCCAGGTGAACTCAGGTCCTCTACGAGCATTCCATCGAACCTTAACAATCGGTATCTTGTTTTGTTTAAGTCTCTTAACCTCACGATCCATTATTTCGACGGGTTCTTCAATGAATTGAAGTTTTTCATTGATTTGGATTTCGTCCAACGGAATAGTGAGATCTTCTTTAGCAAAACATTTCTTCAAATTTGAGACGTGGAAAGTGTTATGTACAGCCGCGAGTTGTTGAGGTAGCTCCAGTTGGTAAGCTACTAGTCCGACACGATCTATAATCTTGAATGGTCCAATGTACCTTGGATTTAGTTTCCCCCGTTTACCAAATCGAACAACGCCTTTCCAAGGTGAAACCTTAAGCATGACCATTTCTCCAATTTCAAACTCTATATCTTTTCTTTTACTGTCCGCGTAGCTCTTTTGTCGACTCTGGGTGGTTTTCAATCTTTGTTGAATTTGGATGCTTTTCTCGGTAGTTTCTTGTATTATCTCTGGACCTGTAATCTGTCTATCCCCCACTTCATGTGACAACCCGAAAATTTCCAACCAAATTTAAACTTTAATCTTTATATGTTTCCGACACGATAAGCAATATTTGTTAAGTTAAATTTCAAGAATTTTAAACTATGTTCATGCATACATTCAACCTCGACCAAGTTCCAACGATTCACGAACCATTAAACGAATATGATTATATATGTATATGTGTATATATATTATAACTTGAAACGTAAACAAAATATTAGATTAAATACTTTATATGATTGTATCTATTTCAACATGTTTATCAATGGAATTAGAAGATAAGATCAAATGATTGAATTATCAGATATATTGAATTATGATTACAAGTCTCTATTGAAAGGCCCACGTTGATTTGAAGAAATCTTTCCATTTTAACAATATTCGGAAAATGGTAAAGTGATTTATAAATAAGAACAAATTGTCAATCATTGAGAACTAGACAAAGGATAGTGGAAGATTGAATCTCATAAAGACTCGATTGATCTATTTAGTTCAAACGTACAAAAACGTTTTCAGTTTAAAAAGAACTTTATTATTAAAACGTATATAACTTTTATAAAAATCTAGAACCACTTTTGACAACTCATTACTTAACTAGTATGATAAAGATAACGATATTTATATTTTATTTTATTAAATATATATAACGATTTAAATTAATATTATATATATTTATACGCGTATTATACGTACATAGTTTTATACTTTTACTATACTTAAACTTTACCTTTACTTTATTTTTACTTTACTTTAACTTTAATAATTCACTTTAATAATTCATACTTTAATAATTCACTTTAATAATTCATACTTTAATAATTCACTTTAATAATTCATACTTTAAAAATTCACTTTAATAATTCACTTTAATAATTCATACTTTAATAATTCACTTTAATAATTCATACTTTAATAATTCACTTTAATAATTCAAAAATCTATTATAAATAGAATTCAATAGGTTTCATTATTTCATAGAAACTTGAAAATATTTTTCTCTAAACTCTCTCAATCGATTTACATATATATATTTACTCCATATTATTTCAAGATATTATTAGTATACATAAAATATTACGACGGAGTGCTGTCCGAGTGATTTCGAAATTGTTTTTCGAGTAGGATAGGATTAAGGAAATTATGGGTTATAGCTATGGAGGTGATTGAGTATGGTTCATGGGTATGCTCGTGAGGTCAATATAGTGTTTATCATTTCCGTTGCGTCTACGTACCTTTCCTTCAATATTGAATCTCAATATTGATACGTGAGTACTCATAATTTAACTTTTACATATTAATAGTGTATCCCTGACTAGTGCTCGAGTATTTAGGATTACGCATGCTTGTACTTTTGATATTGCCCTTAGACAGGTTAGGTTGAATCTTG
This sequence comes from Rutidosis leptorrhynchoides, assembly GCF_046630445.1. Taxonomy (NCBI): domain Eukaryota; kingdom Viridiplantae; phylum Streptophyta; class Magnoliopsida; order Asterales; family Asteraceae; genus Rutidosis; species Rutidosis leptorrhynchoides. The sequence goes on from NC_092335.1 coordinate 214,487,880, forward strand.
AATTAGTTACACTTGCGGTTGAGATAAGGTATAAGATATGCATGTCCTTGGAAAGCTAGCGGAAAATTAAGAACTTTTCCTTTAGATATCGAATGGTTTCGATGAACAGATTAGAAGTTATAATCAATTGAATTTTTGATATTTTTATTAAAAATGATTATTATTATCGTCGTTTTTATCGTCGTTCTAGTTTTATCTTATTATTATCATTATTATTATCTTTATCAATAAAAGGGATTTATCATTAAAAATTGTTATTTTTTTTTATCGTTATTATCGTTAAAGTTATAATTAGTATTATTATTATTATTATCCAATTATTATTATTATTATTATTATTATTATTATTATTATTATTATTATTAGTATTATTATTATTATTATCATTATTAATATATATATCATTATTTAAAAATGGTTATTGTTATTGTTATTATTATTATTACTATATTATCATTAAGATAATTATTAGTATTATCGTTAATAATGTTATAGTAACTATCATTATTAATATTAGTGTAATTAAAACAAATATTTGTAACACCTAATTATTTTGATTACTATAATTATCATTATTATTATTATGAACACGATATAAAAGACGATTAAAAGCTATTAAACGAAACGATTAGGAAATAATGAGTAAGAGTATCATGATGAAATTAAAATATTATAAGATATTGATTTAGATAAAATTATAGTTCTTATTATTTTTATCATTACTATTATTATTAAAAGTATCGTTAGTATTAAAACTATCATTTTAACAAAAATTATCATTTTAATAGAAATGTCATTGTTACTATAAAATATCATTATTATTATTATTTTAAAGATAATATTAAAAATTATCGTAAATATTAAATTTATCATAATTAGAATTATCGTATTATCATAATGTCATTTTAGTAATTATAAATATTGATATTTTTATAATAATAATTATTATTACAAAATAATACAACTTTTACTTACTATCATTATAGATATTATTTTATCAAATAAATATGTGATACAAACATATTTTACTACGTGTAATAACTTACTTTAATAATACCTATCATATTATCTTTATGATATTAAATGAACCCTATAAATTTTATTACTTAGTATATATAAAAGTATATTTTATTATATAAATTTAATATAAAATTTTATTTATTAATAAATAAATTATATTATTTACTCTAATAAATCTTATAAAAATATTTAAAAATATAAAACAATGATATTTAAACTATATATTAATCATGTATAGATTTTTGGAAATTATTTTGAGTCAAAATTTACTTTTGTTGACTTTTGCATATTAGTCTCGAGCATTAGGATTGTGGTACACTATGACTTGACCTAATTTGTTAGACAAATATTGACCAACACATAAATATATATAATTAATTTAGGTTCGTGAATCCGGAGCCAACCTTGCACTTGTTCAATGACGTTATATGTATTTTTACTACGAAATACAGTATGGTGAGTTTCATTGCCCCTTTTACTCTTTACATTTTTGGGCTGAGAATACATGCAAATGCTTTATTAACTGTTTTACAATATTTATATGCGTGAGTTTCATTGCCCCTTTTACTCTTTACATTTTTGGGCTGAGAATACATACAAATGCTTTATTAACTATTTTACAATAATTATATGCGTGATTTTCATTTGCCTTTTTACCCTTTATATTTTTGGGACTGAGAATACATGCGCTTTTATAAATGTTTGACAAAATAGACACAAGTAATTGAAACTACATTCTATGATTGAATTATCGAAATCGAATATGCCCCTTTTTATTAAAGTTTAGTAATCTAAGAATTAGGAAACAGACACCCTAATTGACGCGAATCCTAAAGATAGATCTATTGGGCCTAACAAACCCCATCCAAAGTACCGGATGCTTTAGTACTTCGAAATTTATATCATGTCCGAAGGAGGATCCCGGAATGATAGGGGATATTCTTATATGTATCTAGTTAATGTTGGTTACCAGGTATTCACCATATGAATGATTATTTTTGTCTCTATGCATGGGACGTATATTTATGAGAACTGGAAATGAAATTCTTGTGGTCTATTAAAATGATGGAAATAAATGATTATGATAAACTAATGAACTCACCAACCTTTTGGTTGACACTTTAAAGCATGTTTATTCTCAGGTGTTAAAGAAATCTTCCGCTGTGCATTTGATCATTTTAAAGATATTACTTGGAGTCATTTATGGCATATTTCAAAAGACGTTGCATTCAAGTCGTTGAGTTCAATAGAGATTATTATTAAGTAAATGACAGATTAGGTCATTTATAGTCGAATCTTATGAAATGGTATGCATGTCTATCAATTTTCGATGTAAAGAGAGTTTATCTTTTAAAAACGAATGCAATGTCTGAAAAATGTATCATATAGAGGTCAAATACCTCGCGATGTAATCAACTATTGAGAATCGTTTATAATGTATATGAACGGGTCCTTTCAGTTGGTATCATAGCGGTGGTCTTAGCGAACCAGGTCTGCATTAGTGTGTCTAAATGATAAGTCGATAGGATGCATTAGTGAGTCTGGACTTCGACCGTGTCTGCATGTTAAAAGTTTTGCTTATCATTTTGTGTCGAAAATTAACTACTTATCATCCTCAGGAAATTACCTGCTTATCATTTTTAGTCTAAGACACGTCTTGCTGCATTGATTGCATGAATAGTGTATAGACAAAAATTCATATCTTAGCATATTTGTTAAATCATATCTTATCGTATCGGTTACTTTAAACTTTGCCTGACATATCCCGCAAAGTCCTCCGTAATCTACGAAATCTTTTGATCTATATATATATATATATATATATATATATATATATATATATATATATATATATATATATATATATATATATATATATATATATATATATTCTATGTAATTAGAATACCATATGTTAGCCAAAATCATTTCATATCGAAAAAAAAAAATCCTTTATCCAATCGTACGAAATGGAATTCATCATTAGTTCAAGTCCCTAGAATTCCGATATGGAATCCCACTCAAGCTCTGAAAACAGTGTGACTGGAATGGATCAACCAATCAGCCATCATCTATTTTGGATGAATTGGGGATGGGTTCGTAGCCTCCTCAATCATTGGACACAAGAAGAAGGCGATCCTTTCCATCCACCACATTGCCCTCTTGGCGAAGAACCTGAAGCACTTACCGGCGAACCTGTCTGAAACACCATTTTCTCTCTCATTTCCAGAGTATCTTGTCACGATTATATACTACATCAAATTTTTGATTTTATTTATCCGCTCGTCTGAACCGACAATCACCCCGGTGTAATAGAAGAAGTCAACGAGCTTCGCGCTCGGGTAGTGGCTTTGGAGAATATGGTGCAGAGATTACAAACACCAGCAGCAGCATCAGCAGCATAACCAGTACCACCATCATCAACGCCAACAGTACCATTACCACCTCCAACCATAACCGCGTCGTAAACCTCAACATCACAATCTGTCCCACGAGCATCAACGTCATACGCACCATAGATACCAAGGAGTACCAACAACAATAACTGACGAAGTATTAATTCATAACTTCATTGGAGAAACATTCCGCGGCAATTATGTAATCTCTAAAGTCTTAGAGATTATCTAATCTAGCCCTAACCATAAATCAATTAAGCGAACCAAAATGATAGAAGGAAGAGTAGAAACCCTGACAAAAATGGTGTGTGATTAATAAGCTAAACTTGCTTTACCAACAGCATCAACTGTACCGTCAGCGTTACCAGCATCATCAGTACACTCAACATCCGAATCAACAACACCGATAACATCACAAACTCCGTCAGTTCAAGAATCACTGTGGACATCATTACGAATCAATAACGTATATATTATATTAACGAGTTATGAAGAATTAACTCATTCCCTCTGAAGAAATTATATGTATATTTTATATATATATATATATATATATATATATATATATATATTGAAATAAATCTTTCTGTGCTAAGCTATTGTGTATGAATCTTAACTACTCGGTTAATTCATATTACAAATATGCAATAATGTACGTCCTTCGGCCGCAACTTAACCAGCGTTAACTACAATCTATGTCGCAATTCAACAAATTCCAATTCATAATAAATCAAGTATATATTTGATTTTACACTTTCATCATCGATGTACCCGAAACTTTTCAGATAACATCATTCGTACTTTGCGAAATTCACAAGAATTTCACGAACCGAACATCATACATCAACAAATAACGAAGTATTGATTCATAATTTCAATGTCATTAAAGAAATACTGCGTAAAAGTTATGTACTTTTTAAAGCCTTTAGGGATTATTCAATTCTAGTTTCAACCGTAAATCAAATGAGTTTAATTTAACATTAACTCATTAAATATATGTTACATCTGAAAAAAATATACATATATATATATATATATATTTTCATAAAGACTGTAATAAAATTCTTTTGTACAAAATATTAATTGTGAAATTTTTTTTAACGGGTAGGTAATACCCGAGAGATATATAAATTCACAATTAATATGTTACATTCTTCGAATCTGATTCAGCAAATCATCCATTATACTCCCTACTTTCACAACAATATACATTCTTTTATAGAAATCAAAACAACCATACTCATTCAAAATTTAATTACATATTCTGATTTTGAAATCTCAAAATTCAACTTGAGATATGACCAAAATCATCACTCTTAGATCCTTACATCTTTCACAAGCTATATTTTGACTTCAAAACTGTGTTAGAACATCAAATGTATGTTAACGATTACAATCTGTGTTCAAACTCTTAGAAAATTTCAGAAGACACTTCGAATGATGATCCAACCACATGTTACCCACAGTTATGTACCCGAAAAACTCTTGAAACCAGAGTAAAAGTTTAAACAACGTATCCGCGTCAAATTCTTTGGCATTTATTAGCAAAAATAACTTTGCGACTCCTATTCAAAGTAGCCAGTTTTGTCACAGCTCCAGCAAGTCAACTTCGAATTTTCAGTCAAACTAACCTTATTATAACCTTGAGATATACACCATCGTTACCAAGGAACCTTTTACATTCCACCACATTATTAGCAAATGTACCAACAACTTCATTACCCTTTGACTTTAGCCTCTCCAAAAAGTCATTATAATTATTCCTTGAAATCCCATCATTTACTCATTCGCATCTTGTAATGAGAATTGCCATACGAATCATTGGGAATTAGCAATCAGTATTTTGAAATCTCGCAGCATGTCTACGCCAATAGTTATATGTGTATATATAACGTCTATCTTCTGGACTTAATTTGAATGTGAAGTTTCTGAAAAACAATCCGAACTACGAATTGGTTCTCCGAAAATGGAAAAAATGCTGATGAAGCAGCAAAAACTATAAACGACTTTAAACGGTAAAAGGTAGATGATAATGATGAAGTGTGCTGGCAAAGCGCAGAAAAAGAGAAGTTTTGGAACTGGAAAACGGATTGAGCAAAGTAGGAAGGAGGCTGTGGACAAATTACAAAGACTGAACCTGACTTCAAAGGATCCAAATGATTCAGTACATGCTAAAGTCATTAACGAATACCTTGCTCCTGACTCTAAACCCCTGCGGACAATATTCTTCATCATCCTCTGATATTAGAAATTCTAAAATATCATCATATCTTTCATTATAAATATCCTCCATATTTCTGAAGATATTTTCTTAATTTTTCTTATTTGAAATTATTTACCTCTTCGCGCTATTTGTATTACATCATAAAAGAAACTATTTTAGTTTCTAAATTCTGAAACATTCAAGTTTAAAATAGGAATATTTTGAAGTAGTGTTGGGAACTGAAGCATGAATTAGTATAATATAATGACACTTGATCAATGTGATTATATATTACAGTAAGTTATGCTAAGTTTCTAAATGGAACGTGATGATTCACAGATCATAACATCATCATGTGCCATGTTATACGACTCTTGTATTCTATTTAACCTCTAAAATATTAAGAAAATATTTCTTGATGATTCGGCCTTTTCCAAGGTATTCTAGTAATTTGACAAGTCAAGATCGTGCCATCACAATTTCCTTCCTAGAACATTAACAATGTTCATTCCGAAATTCATATCTGTGAATTCTGGACCATTACAAACGGTGCTTAATCGTAAGAAGAAGAAACAAAAGGACAAAACTCCGAAATAGAAATTGGGGTATAAATTGCAGCAAATAAAAGAGGGCATTAACTGTGAATGATAATGATTATAGAAGACAAAAGCAGAGACTTTGAAATATAAGGGAACATATAAAGCCCAACGAAAAACCAGAAATTATAAACCATATATATCGATGCATATAGCAATATAAAGACACGGGAGAACTAGAAACACTATAAACCCAAGAGTATAGTAGAAGTAAATAGATTCTTCCGGTGGTAGATGAAAAAGAAGAATGACCGATATGAAAGTTAGAAGTATATCGAGAATCAGAACTGGATGGAGCATATTGATGAATACTTTAAAATATGAGTTGAGAGGGAAAGAATAGAAGGTGATGAAACATGACTAGGAACTTAGAAATCAACAGATTTAACTCACACAATGGCAGAACAAGTGAATCAAACCCTCTAGTGAATAGGTTAAGTTTTTTTTTTTTGATTAATTTAGTTAAACCACAACTAAATCAAGTGTGATTAAATCAACACCTAGAGCTATTATTCACCACCTGGGTGATTTGGACTGAAAGAGAATCGGAGGAGCTCACTAGATCTGAGTGTGTGTAACAAATGAGAGGCTTAACCTAAAATAAAGAACATAAGACTTTATATACCCCTGCTGTTGACTCACCCATACGATTCATTCATCACACGTACGAGTTGGCTTCATCAGCTGTACGGGTGATCACTCACTCGTGTCTTCTCATTTAGGTTGTAATTGTGACTTAGCTCAGCATCAACCGTGCGTATGAGCCTGTCAGCCGTACTAGTGAGGCTTCACTCGTACATCTGACTAAGTCTAACATAGTCAAACATCTAAATCTCATTCCTGCAGTTCCTGTAACCACATACAAACATGGATAGGATAATAACAAGCAATCATGGTGGCCTGTAAACTATTGTACCTGCAATGGACGCGGGTAGATGTCTAGGGACTTGCATAAAATGCATCAACAGAAGGTGTGAGTTGTAAGGAAATGAAGGAGGTGAATTTATAAGAAAATCTCCGACAGAACAATTAAGATGGACTATCGCATTTAAAGTGGATCCTAATTCCCTTGATTACCGGAGAGTCAAATCTTATTAAGAAGATTTTCTTCAACTCCCTTGAAATCTGGGAATCAATCATATCTACGTCAAATGATAAGATGAATCTACACTTACTCATTTCACTCTTCTATGTTAGCTTCATTCGTACTCTTCATATAAATGGATTGTTTATCCAAATTATTCGCTGATGATAAAACTCTAATTTTCAGCCCGTATGCATCATGAAAACATACTTATTATCATTCACGACCTTTCCACTCAAATTTTGGGACAAAATTTCTTTAACGGGTAGGTACTGTGACAACCCGAAAATTTCCAACCAAATTTAAACTTTAATCTTTATATGTTTCCGACACGATAAGCAATATTTGTTAAGTTAAATTTCAAGAATTTTAAACTATGTTCATACATTCATTCAACCTCGACCAAGTTCCAACGATTCACGAACCATTAAACGAATATGATTATATATGTATATGTGTATATATATTATAACTTGAAACGTAAACAAAATATTAGATTAAATACTTTATATGATTGTATCTATTTCAAAATATTTATCAATGGAATTAGAAGATAAGATCAAATGATTGAATTATCAGATATATTGAATTATGATTACAAGTCTCTATTGAAAGGCCCACGTTGATTTGAAGAAATCTTTCCATTTTAACAATATTCGGAAAATGGTAAAGTGATTTATAAATATGAACAAATTGTCAATCATTGAGAACTAGACAAAGGATAGTGGAAGATTGAATCTCATAAAGACTCGATTGATCTATTTAGTTCAAACGTACAAAAACGTTTTCAATTTAAAAAGAACTTTATTATTAAAACGTATATAACTTTTATAAAAATCTAGAACCACTTTTGACAACTCATTACTTAACTAGTATGATAAAGATAACGATATTTATATTTTATTTTATTAAATATATATAACGATTTAAATTAATATTATATATATTTATACGCGTATTATACGTACATAGTTTTATACTTTTACTATACTTAAACTTTACCTTTACTTTATTTTTACTTTACTTTAACTTTAATAATTCACTTTAATAATTCATACTTTAATAATTCACTTTAATAATTCATACTTTAAAAATTCACTTTAATAATTCACTTTAATAATTCATACTTTAATAATTCACTTTAATAATTCATACTTTAATAATTCACTTTAATAATTCAAAAATCTATTATAAATAGAATTCAATAGGTTTCATTATTTCATAGAAACTTGAAAATATTTTTCTCTAAACTCTCTCAATCGATTTACATATATATATTTACTCCGTATTATTTCAAGATATTATTAGTATACATAAAATATTACGACGGAGTGCTGTCCGAGTGATTTCGAAATTGTTTTCGAGTAGGATAGGATTAAGGAAATTATGGGTTATAGCTATGGAGGTGATTGAGTATGGTTCATGGGTATGCTCGTGAGGTCAATATAGTGTTTATCATTTTCGTTGCGTCTACGTACCTTTCCTGCAATATTGAATCTCAATATTGATATGTGAGTACTCATAATTTAACTTTTACATATTAATAGTGTATCCCTGACTAGTGCTCGAGTATTTAGGATTATGCATGCTTGTACTTTTGATATTGCCCTTAGACAGGTTAGGTTGAATCTTGAATTAGTTACACTTGCGGTTAAGATAAGGTATAAGATATGCATGTCCTTGGAAAGCTAGCGAAAAATTAAGAACTTTTCCTTTAGATATCGAATGGTTTCGATGAACGGATTATAAGTTATAATCAATTGAATTTTCGATATTTTTATTAAAAATGATTATTATTATCGTCGTTTTTATCGTCGTTCTAGTTTTATCTTATTATTATCATTATTATTATCTTTATCAATAAAAGGGATTTATCATTAAAAATTGTTATTTTTTTATTATTACTATCGTTATTATCGTTAAAGTTATAATTAGTATTATTATTATTATCCAATTATTATTATTATTATTATTATTATTATTATTATTATTATTAGTATTATTATTATTATTATCATTATTAATATATATATATATCATTATTTAAAAATGGTTATTGTTATTGTTATTATTATTATTACTATTATTACTATATTATCATTAAGATAATTATTAGTATTATCATTAATAATGTTATAGTAATTATCATTATTAATATTAGTGTAATTAAAACAAATATTTGTAACACCTAATTATTTTGATTACTATTATTATCATTATTATGAACATGATATAAAAGACGATTAAAAGCTATTAAACGAAACGATTAGGAAATAATGAGTAAGAGTATCATGATGAAATTAAAATATTATAAGATATTGATTTAGATAAAATTATAGTTCTTATTATTTTTATCATTACTATTATTATTAAAAGTATCGTTAGTATTAAAACTATCATTTTAACAAAAATTATCATTTTAATAGAAATGTCATTGTTACTATAAAATATCATTATTATTATTATTTTAAATAGAATTATTATTTTAAAGATAATATTAAAAATTATCGTAAATATTAAAGTTATCATAATTAGAATTATCGTATTATCATAATGTCATCTTAGTAATTATAAATATTGATATTTTTATAATAATAATTATTATTACAAAATAATACAACTTTTACTTACTATCATTATAGATATTATTTTATCAAATAAATATGTGATACAAACATATTTTACTACGTGTAATAACTTACTTTAATAATACCTATCATATTATCTTTATGATATTAAATGAACCCTATAAATTTTATTACTTAATATATATAAAAGTATATTTTATTATATAAATTTAATATAAAATTTTATTTATTAATAAATAAATTATATTATTTACTCTAATAAATCTTTTAAAAATATTTAAAAATATAAAACGACGATATTTAAACTATATATTAATCATGTATAGATTTTTAGAAATTATTTTGAGTCAAAATTTACTTTTGTTGACTTTTGCATATTAGTCTCGAGCATTAGGATTGTGGTACACTATGACTTGACCTAATTTGTTAGACAAATATTGACCAACACATAAATATATATAATTAATTTAGGTTCGTGAATTCGAGGCCAACCTTGCACTTGTTCAATGACGTTATATGTATTTTTACTACGAAATACAGTATGGTGAGTTTCATTGCCCCTTTTACTCTTTACATTTTTGGGCTGAGAATACATGCAAATGCTTTATTAACTGTTTTACAATATTTATATGCGTGAGTTTCATTGCCCCTTTTACTCTTTACATTTTTGGGCTGAGAATACATGCAAATGCTTTATTAACTATTTTACAATAATTATATGCGTGATTTTCATTTGCCTTTTTACCCTTTATATTTTTGGGACTGAGAATACAGGCGCTTTTATAAATGTTTGACGAAATAGACACAAGTAATTGAAACTACATTCTATGGTTGAATTATCGAAATCGAATATGCCCCTTTTTATTAAAGTCTGGTAATCTAAGAATTAGGGAACAGACACCCTAATTGACGCGAATCCTAAAGATAGATCTATTGGGCCTAACAAACCCCATCCAAAGTACCGGATGCTTTAGTACTTCGAAATTTATATCATGTCCGAAGGAGGATCCCGGAATGATAGGGGATATTCTTATATGTATCTAGTTAATGTCGGTTACCAGGTATTCACCATATGAATAATTATTTTTGTCTCTATGCATGGGACGTATATTTATGAGAACTGGAAATGAAATTCTTGTGGTCTATTAAAATGATGAAAATAAATGATTATGATAAACTAATGAACTCACCAACCTTTTGGTTGACACTTTAAAGCATGTTTATTCTCAGGTGTTAAAGAAATCTTCCGCTGTGCATTTGCTCATTTTAAAGATATTACTTGGAGTCATTTATGGCATATTTCAAAAGACGTTGCATTCAAGTCGTTGAGTTCAATAGAGATTATTATTAAGTAAATGACAGATTAGGTCATTTATAGTCGAATCTTATGAAATGGTATGCATGTATGACAATTTTCGATGTAAAGAGAGTTTATCTTTTAAAAACGAATGCAATGTCTGAAAAATGTATCATATAGAGGTCAAATACCTCGCGATGTAATCAACTATTGAGAATCGTTTATAATGTATATGAACGGGTCCTTTCACTTCACTCCAACAAGTCGGAGACCTGCACTTTCTACCATAAAGTGCTTCAAACGGCGCCATCTCAATGCTTGAATGGTAGTTGTTGTTGTAGGAAAATTCTGCTAACGGTAGATGTCGATCCCAACTGTTTCCGAAATCAATAACACAAGCTCGTAGCATGTCTTCAAGCGTTTGTATCGTCCTTTCGCTCTGCCCATCAGTTTGTGGATGATAGGCAGTACTCATGTCTAGACGAGTTCCCAATGCTTGCTGTAATGTCTGCCAGAATCTTGAAATAAATCTGCCATCCCTATCAGAGATAATAGAGATTGGTATTCCATGTCTGGAGACGACTTCCTTCAAATACAGTCGTGCTAACTTCTCCATCTTATCATCTTCTCTTATTGGCAGAAAGTGTGCTGACTTGGTGAGACGATCAACTATTACCCAAATAGTATCATAACCACTTGCAGTCCTTGGCAATTTAGTAATGAAATCCATGGTAATGTTTTCCCATTTCCATTCCGGGATTTCAAGTTGTTGTAGTAGACCTGATGGTTTTCGATGTTCAGCTTTGACCTTAGAACACGTCAAACATTCTCCTACATATTTAGCAATATCGGCTTTCATACCTGGCCACCAAAAATGTTTCTTAAGATCCTTGTACATCTTCCCCGTTCCAGGATGTATTGAGTATCTGGTTTTATGAGCTTCTCTAAGTACCATTTCTCTCATATCTCCAAATTTTGGTACCCAAATTCTTTCAGCCCTATACCGGGTTCCGTCTTCCCGAATATTAAGATGCTTCTCCGATCCTTTGGGTATTTCATCCTTTAAATTTCCCTCTTTTAAAACTCCTTGTTGCGCCTCCTTTATTTGAGTAGTAAGGTTAGTGTGAATCATTATATTCATAGATTTTACTCGAATGGGTTCTCTGTCCTTTCTGCTCAAGGCGTCGGCTACCACATTTGCCTTCCCCGGGTGGTAACGAATCACATAGTCGTAATCATTCAACAATTCAATCCACCTACGCTGCCTCATGTTCAGTTGTTTCTGATTAAATATGTGTTGAAGACTTTTGTGGTCGGTATATATAATACTTTTGACCCCATATAAGTAGTGCCTCCAAGTCTTTAATGCAAAAACAACCGCGCCTAATTCCAAATCATGCGTCGTATAATTTTGCTCGTGAATCTTCAATTGTCTAGATGCATAAGCAATCACCTTCGTCCGTTGCATTAATACACAACCGAGACCTTGCTTTGATGCGTCACAATAAATCACAAAATCATCATTCCCTTTAGGCAATGACAATATAGGTGCCGTAGTTAGCTTTTTCTTCAATAATTGAAACGCCTCCTCTTGTTCATCCTTCCATTCAAATTTCTTCCCTTAATGCGTTAATGCAGTCAAGGGTTTTGCTATTTTGGAGAAATCTTGGATGAATCTTCTGTAGTAACCAGCCAATCCTAAAAATTGACGTATATGCTTCGGATTTTTTGGGGTTTCCCACTTTTCAACGGTTTCAATCTTTGTCGGGTCCACCTGGATACCTTCTTTGTTCACTATGTGACTGAGGAATTGAACTTCTTCTAACCAAAATGCACACTTTGAAAACTTAGCGTACAGTTTTTCTTTCCTCAATACTTCTAGCACTTTTCTCAAATGTTCTTCGTGCTCTTGATCATTCTTTGAGTAAATAAGTATGTCATCGATGAAAACAATGACAAACTTGTCAAGATATGGCCCACACACTCGGTTCATAAGGACCATGAACACAGCTGGCACGTTAGTCAATCCAAACGGCATAACCATAAACTCGTAATGACCATAACGCGTCTTAAAAGCAGTTTTTGGAATATCATCCTCCTTTACTCGCATTTGATGATATCCAGAACGTAAATCAATCTTCGAATAAATCGACGAGCCTTGTAGTTGATCAAATAAGTCGTCAATTTTCGGCAGTGGATAACGGTTTTTGATGGTAAGTTTGTTCAACTCTCTGTAGTCAATACACAACCTAAATGTACCATCCTTCTTCTTGACAAACAAAACAGGAGCTCCTCATGGTGATGTGCTTGGTCGAATGAAACCACGTTCTAATAGTTCTTGCAGTTGGCTTTGCAGTTTTTTCATCTCGCTGGGTGCGAGTCTATAAGGAGCACGAGCTATTGGTGCAGCTCCTGATACAAGATCTATTTGAAATTCAACAGATCGATGTGGAGGTAGTCCCGGTAATTCTTTCGGAAATACATCGAGAAATTCTTTTGCGACGGGAACATCATTGATGCTCTTTTCTTCAGTTTGTACTTTCTCGACGTGTGCTAGAACAGCATAGCAACCTTTTCTTATTAGTTTTTGTGCCTTCAAATTACTAATAAGATGTAGCTTCATGTTGCCCTTTTCTCCGTACACCATTAAGGGTTCTCCTTCTTCTCGTACAATGCAAATTGTATTTTTATAACATACGATCTCTGCTTTCCCCTTCTTCAGCCAGTCCATGCTAACTATTACATCAAAACTCCCTAACTCTACTGGTATCAAATCAATCTTAAATATTTCGCTACCCAGTTTAATTTCTCGATTTCGGCATATATTATCTGCTGAAATTAATTTACCGTTTGCTAATTCGAGTAAAAATTTACTATCCAATTGCGTCAATGGACAACTTAATTTAGCACAAAAATCTCTACTCATATAGCTTATATCCGCACCCGAATCAAATAAAACGTAAGCAGATTTATTGTCAATAAGAAACGTACCCGTAACAACCTCGGTCTTCCTGTGCCTCTGCCGCATTAATATTGAAAACTCTTCCGCGGCCTTGTCCATTCGTGTTCTCCTGGTTCGGGCAATTTCTAATAATGTGGCCCGGTTTTCCACATTTATAACAAACTACATTGGCATAACTTGCTCCGACACTACTTGCTCCACCATTACTCGTTCCGACACCATTTGTTCCTTTCGTTCTTTTAACCTATGGTCCGTAGACCTCACACTTCGCCGCGCTATGACCATTTCTTTTACACTTATTGCAAAATTTGGTGCAGAACCCCGAGTGATACTTTTCACACCTTTGGCATAGCTGCTTCTGATTGTTGTTGTTGTTGTTGCGGTTGTTATTGTTGTTGGGATGATTGTTGTAGTTGCTGTTGTTGTTGTTGTTGTTGTTGTTGTTGTTGTTGTTGTTGGGCCGTTTGTTGTAGTTGCGATTGATGTTGCGATTGTTGGGATAATTGTTGCGATTATTATTGTAATTGCTGTTGTTGTTGTATTGGTGATTCTTATCACCGTTTTCCTCCCACTTTCTTTTGACTTGCTTCACATTGGCCTCTTCAGCCGTCTGTTCTTTAATTCTTTCCTCAATCTGGTTCACTAGTTTGTGAGCCATTCTACATGCCTGTTGTATGGAGGCGGGCTCGTGTGAACTTATATCTTCTTGGATTCTTTCCGGTAATCCTTTCACAAATGCGTCGATCTTCTCTTCCTCATCTTCGAACGCTCCCGGACACAATAGGCACAATTCTGTGAATCGTCTTTCGTACGTGGTAATATCAAATCCTTGGGTTCGTAACCCTCTAAGTTCTGTCTTGAGCTTATTGACCTCGGTTCTGGGACGGTACTTCTCGTTCATCAAGTGCTTGAATGCTGACCACGGTCGTGCGTACGCATCATCTTGTCCCATTTGCTCTAGATAGGTATTCCACCATGTTAACGCAGAACCTGTAAAGGTATGCGTAGTGTACTTCACTTTGTCCTCTTCAGTACACTTACTTATGGCAAACACCGATTCGACCTTCTCGGTCCACCGTTTCAATCCGATCGGTCCTTCGGTTCCATCAAATTCCAAAGGTTTGCAGGCATTGAATTCTTTGTAGGTGCATCCTACACGATTTCCTATACTGCTAGATCCAAGGTTATTATTGGTATGTAGCGCAGCCTGTACTGCGGCTATGTTTGAAGCTAGAAAAGTACGGAATTCCTCTTCATTCATATTCACGGTGTGCCGAGTAGTCGGTGCCATTTCCTTCAAAATAGTCAAATGGAACAAGTTAATCATACAGAATATTAAGAGTAGTTAATAGTCTTTCGTAGCATAATATGAACTCATTTATAAAAGCTTTTTATTCATATTAGCGTTTTATAAGTTTAAATTCGGGTAGTACCTACCCGTTAAGTTCATACTTAGTAGCTAATATACAATTCAACTACTACAATTCTATATGAAAAACTGATTATAATAATATTTCGCGTTCAAACTTTTATACAATATTTTACAAACTTACAATACCGTTTATTTTACATAAAGCATGAAATATAGCACACAATAACTTTGATACAAGATAGTTGTCAAGATAATTCTAGCTAGTACACAAGTCGTTCAGCAAAGGCAATAAAGACACGTAATTCATACGTCCAGAAACAAGTCATGCATTCTGGTTTTACTAGGACTACTTCCCATCCTTGGTCTTGTGGAACATAACCGTTATGGCCATTGATAAGACAGCGTGTTGTAACGTCGTCAAAGGGACGAGGGTTACGTAATGACCAACAGTCTCGTAATAACCTAAAAACCTCATTTCTTACCCCAATTACCGACTCCGTCACTTGTGGGAACATTTTGTTTAATAGTTGTAGCCCGATGTTCTTTTTCTCACTTTGGTGAGAAGCGAACATTACTAACCCGTAAGCATAGCATGCTTCTTTATGTTGCATGTTAGCCGCTTTTTCTAAATCATGAAGTCCTATATTCGGATACATTGAGTCAAAATAATTTCTTAACCCGTTGCGTAAAATAGCATTTGGGTTCCCCGCAATATATGCGTCAAAGTAAACACATCGTAACTTATGGGTTTCCCAATGTGATATCCCCCATCTTTCAAACGAAAGTCTCTTATAAACCAAGACATTCTTGGAACGTTCTTCGAATATCTTACAAACTGATTTCGCCGTAAATAGTTGTGCCGAAGAATTCTGACCGACTCTAGACAAGATTTCATCAATCATGTCTCCTGGTAGGTCTCTTAAAATATTGGGTTGTCTATCCATTTTGTGTTTTTATACTGTAAAATAGACAAGAGTTAGATTCATAAAAAAAATACTTATTAATACAAGCAATTTTTACATATATCATAAAGCATAAGCACACTATATTACATATATTACACCACACGAATACAACTATCTTATTCTGACTCGCTCGTTTCTTCTTCTTCGGTTTTGGTTCATTTTGCCAAGTTTCTAGGGATATATGATGTTCCCCTAATACGAGCTGTCGTTTTCCACAACGGTTTAGAAAAACCTGGTGGTTTAGAGGTTCCCGGGTCATTGTTACAACTTAAGGGCTTCGAGGGTTGATGATACATATAAAGTTCATCGGGGTTGGAATTAGATTTCTCTATTTTTATGCCCTTTCCCTTATTATTTTCTTTTGCATTTTTAAATTCAGTTGGGGTAATTTCTATAACATCATCGGAATTCTCGTCGGAATCCGATTCATCGGAGAATTGGTAATCCTCCCAATATTTTGCTTCCTTGGCGGAAACACCATTGACCATAATTAACCTTGGTCGGTTGGTTGAGGATTTTCTTTTACTTAACCGTTTTATTATTTCCCCCACCGGTTCTATTTCCTCCTTCGGTTCCTCCTCTTCCGGTTCTGATTCTTCTTCCGGTTCTGATTCTTCTTCCGGTTCTTCTTCGGGAACTTGTGAATCAGTCCAATATATATTCGACTCTTCGTTATTATTAGGTGAGTCAATGGGATTTGTGCTAGAGGTAGACATCTATCACACAATATCAAACATGTTAAGAGATTAATATATCACATAATATATACATGTTAATAATATATAGTTTCCAACAAAAATGTTAAGCAATCATTTTTAAAGAAAACACGGTCGAAGTCCAGACTCACTAATGCATCCTAACAAACTCGATAAGACACACTAATGAAAATTTTCTGGTTCTCTAAGACCAACGCTCGGATACCAACTAAAATGTCCCGTTCTTATTGATTAAAAACGTTCCATATTAATTGATTTCGTTGCGAGGTTTTGACCTCTATATGAGACGTTTTTCAAAGACTGCATTCATTTTTAAAACAAACCATAACCTTTATTTCATAAATAAAGGTTTAAAAAGCTTTACGTAGATTATCAAATAATGATAATCTAAAATATCCTGTTTACACACGACCATTACATAATGGTTTACAATACAAATATGTTACATCGAAATCAGTTTCTTGAATGCAGTTTTTACACAATATCATACAAACATGGACTCCAAATCTTGTCCTTATTTTAGTATGCAACAGCGGAAGCTCTTAGTATTCACCTGAGAATAAACATGCTTTAAACGTCAACAAAAATGTTGGTGAGTTATAGGTTTAACCTATATATATCAAATCGTAACAATAGACCACAAGATTTCATAATTCAATACACATCCCATACATAGAGATAAAAATCATTCATATGGTGAACACCTGGTAACCGACATTAACAAGATGCATATATAAGAATATCCCGATCATTCTGGGACACCCTTCGGATATGATATAAATTTCGAAGTACTAAAGCATCCGGTACTTTGGATGGGGTTTGTTAGGCCCAATAGATCTATCTTTAGGATTCGCGTCAATTAAGGTGTCTGTTCCCTAATTCTTAAATTACCAGACTTAATAAAAAGGGGCATATTCGATTTCAATAATTCAACCATAGAATGTAGTTTCACGTACTTGTGTCTATTTTGTAAATCATTTATAAAACATGCATGTATTCTCATCCCAAAAATATTAGATTTTAAAAGTGGGACTATAACTCACTTTCACATATTTTTACTTCGTCAGGAAGTAAGACTTGGCCACTGGTTGAATCACGAACCTATAACAATATATACATATATATCAAAGTATGTTCAAAATATATTTACAACACTTTTAATATATTTTGATGTTTTAAGTTTATTAAGTCAGCTGTCCTCGTTAGTAACCTACAACTAGTTGTCCACAGTTAGATGTACAGAAATAAATCGATAAATATTATCTTGAATCAATCCACGACCCAGTGTATACGTATCTCAGTATTGATCACAACTCAAACTATATATATTTTGGAATCAACCTTAATCCTGTATAGCTAACTCCAACATTCACATATAGAGTGTCTATGGTTGTTCCGAAATATATATAGATGTGTCGACATGATAGGTCGAAACATTGTATACTTGTTTATGGTATCTCAAGATTACATAATATACAATACAAGTTGATTAAGTTATGGTTGGAATAGATTTGTTACCAATTTTCACGTAGCTAAAATGAGAAAAATTATCCAATCTTATTTTACCCATAACTTCTTCATTTTAAATCCGTTTTGAGTGAATCAAATTGCTATGGTTTCATATTGAACTCTATTTTATGAATCTAAATAGAAAAATTATAGGTTTAGAGTCGGAAAAATAAGTTACAAGTCATTTTTGTAAAGGTAGTCATTTCAGTTGAAAGAACGACGTCTAGATGACCATTTTAGAAAACATACTTCCACTTTGAGTTTAACCATAATTTTTGGATATAGTTTCATGTTCATAATAAAAATCATTTTCCCAGAATAACAACTTTTAAATCAAAGTTTATCATAGTTTTTAATTAACTAACCCAAAACAGCCCGCGGTGTTACTACGACGGCGTAAATCCGATTTTACGGTGTTTTTCGTGTTTTCACGTTTTAAATCATTAAGTTAGCATATCATATAGATATAGAACATGTGTTTAGTTGATTTTAAAAGTCAAGTTAGAAGGATTAACTTTTATTTGCGAACAAGTTTAGAATTAACTAAATTATGTTCTAGTGATTACAAGTTTAAACCTTCGAATAAGATAGCTTTATATGTATGAATCGAATGATGTTATGAACATCATTACTACCTCAAGTTAATTGGATAAACCTACTGGAAATGAGAAAAATAGATCTAGCTTCAAAGAATCCTTGGATGGCTTGAAAGTTCTTGAAGAAGAATTATGACACGAAAACAATTTCAAGTAAGATTTCCACTCGAAATAAGATTGTTATAGTTATAGAAATTGAATTAAAGTTTGAATATGATTATTACCTTGTATTAGAAAGATAACCTACTATAAGTAACAAAGGTTTCTTGATCTTGGATGATTACTTGGAATGGATTTAGAAAACTTGGAAGTAAACTTGAAATCTTGGAAGTATTCTTGATTTTATGAAACTAGAACTTTTGGAATTTATGAAGAACACTTAGAACTTGAAGATAAAACTTGAGAGAGATCAATTAGATGAATAAAATTGAAGAATGAAAGTGTTTGTAGGTGTTTTTGGTCGTTGGTGTATGGATTAGATATAAAGGATATGTAATTTTGTTTTCATGTAAATAAGTCATGAATGATTACTCATATTTTTGTAATTTTATGAGATATTTCATGCTAGTTGCCAAATGATGGTTCCCACATGTGTTAGGTGACTCACATGGGCTGCTAAGAGCTGATCATTGGAGTGTATATACCAATAGAACATACATCTAAAAGCTGTGTATTGTACGAGTACGAATACGGGTGCATACGAGTAGAATTGTTGATGAAACTGAACGAGGATGTAATTGTAAGCATTTTTGTTAAATAGAAGTATTTTGATAAGTGTCTTGAAGTCTTTCAAAAGTGTATGAATACATATTAAAACACTACATGTATATACATTTTAACTGAGTCGTTAAGTCATCGTTAGTCGTTACATGTAAATGTTGTTTTGAAACCTTTAGGTTAACGATCTTGTTGAATGTTGTTAACCCATTGTTTATTATAACAAATGAGATGTTAAATTGTTATATTATCATGATATTATGATATATAATATATCTTAGTATGATATATATACAGTTAAATGTCGTTACAACGATAATCGTTACATATATGTCTCGTTTCGAAATCATTAAGTTAGTAGTCTTATTTTTACATATGTATTTCATTGTTAATACACTTAATAATATATTTACTTATCATTTAACATAATTAACCAAGTGTATCAATATCTTAATATGATTCATATGTACCTAGTAAGACGTTGTTATAACGATAATCGTTATATATATCGTTTTTGAGTTTCTTAAATTAATAGTCTCATTTTTATGTATATAACTCATTGTTAAAATACCTAATGAGATACATACTTATAATAAAATCATGTTAACTATATATATAACCATATATATGTCATCGTATAGTTTTTACAAGTTTTAACGTTCGTGAATCACCGGTCAACTTGGGTGGTCAATTGTCTATATGAAACCTATTTCAATTAATCAAGTCTTATCAAGTTTGATTGCCTAACATGTTGGAAACACTTAATCATGTAAATAACAATTTCATTTAATATATATATATAAACATGGAAAAGTTCGGGTCACTACAATGTGCATAAATAATATTCCCAAAACAGAACATCTCATCTGTATAATAATCATATAAACTTCGAAGTACTAAACACCACGCCCACTAGCCCTTTCGTCTAGTGAACATTCTGGGTGGGGGTGTTAAACCCGGTAGCTACCTTTAGGATTCGCGTCAATTAGGCGTGCACTAATTCTCAAAATTAGTGATGTTCCCTAATTCTTAGGTTACCAAGCAATAATAATCGGGGGGAAAATATTCATAACAATTGTGGCAATTATCACGTCCACATAATTCAATGGTGGCAATTATCACGTCCACATAATTCATTCGAGGAATGTTTTGCTTGTGTCTATCTCGTCAAACATTTATAAGAGCATTTCATGTATTCGCAGTTCAAAATGTATTTCAAAAGCATTTAATAAAGCAGTTGTAAAAGTAGCGCATGTATTCTCAGTCCCAAAAATGTAAAGAGTAAAAGGAAATCAAATGAACTCACACATATATATATATATATTGCAAAACAGTTATTAAAACATTGCATGTATTCTTAGCCCAAAAAATGTAATGAGTAAAAGGGAGCAAATGAACTCACCATACTGTATTTTGTAGTAAAAATACAATGACGTCATTTAACAAGTGTAGGGTTGACCTCGGATTCACGAACCTATATCATTTATATATATTAACACATATATTTGTAATCGAACAAATTGATTATATCTTAAATTGTATATTATATATATTTAATTTGTATGTATCTTTAAAAATGACTAATATTTATATAGTTATATTAATATTTATATATGAGTAATATTATATTAAAAATACATCATTTGTTATATATGAATATTTATATATATAAAAATATGTTTATAATTTGTAATATTATTATAAGTATAATTTTATATACATAATATTTATTTGTTGTAAAAATAATAATGATAATACTAGTAATAATAATAATAATAATAATAATAATAATAATAATAATAATAATAATAATAATAATAATAATAATAATAATAATAATAATAATAATAATACCTCATAAGAAAAAGCTCCAAAAAGAAGTACCTGTCCTTGCCCGGGATCGAACCCGCGACCTCTCGTTCACCCACCAACACCTTAACCACCTAAGCTATTTCGGTTTTTCTGTTTTAATTAGCAACCGAAATCTGTTTAACCCATATTCATCCTGTTTCCATTTTCTTCTTCTTCTTTAACTATAACTCATCATCCTTAAGTAATACCATCACCATTTCATAAATTCATTTTTAACAACAGCATAAACTGGGTTTCGGTTTTAAATTATTATCATAGCATAACAATTACCATGATCATCATAATCCTACTTATGTAAATTAAAGTCTACCATCATCACCATTTATCGACTTATGACTCAGTATTTTCTTGGCTAAATTCCTCGACCCAACAGAAATAAAGTACACGGCCCATTCTAAAATCAAGAGCCCAAAAGTAATTTGATCTTAACCCGTTTAAATCCCATTAGATTATTGAGTTCGAAAAAAAAAAATTATATATATATATATATATATATATATATATATATATATATATATATATATATATATATATATATATATATATATATATATATATATATATATATATATATATAAATCATAGCTTAAGGATGAACATGGCCCTACAGAAAATGAATCTTGATCTTGTGCATTAACCAGCTGAATGTGGGGTTCGGTT
The DNA here is from genome assembly GCF_046630445.1 of Rutidosis leptorrhynchoides. Classification (NCBI taxonomy): domain Eukaryota; kingdom Viridiplantae; phylum Streptophyta; class Magnoliopsida; order Asterales; family Asteraceae; genus Rutidosis; species Rutidosis leptorrhynchoides. The sequence goes on from NC_092335.1 coordinate 214,510,433, forward strand.
ATTAAGTAAAAAAATGAAAAGGAATACGAATGAGTGGGGCAGCAGCCTATTTCAACAAATCCATTAGCATATCCAAAATTAAACTACTAAATTTAAGTAATACCCGATATGATTATGAGGGGAAAAAAATGTGTCGGTTACTCTTGAACCATCCCACATTCTTCAACATGGGTCCTAAACGTGAATGATATTGTGATTATGGAACATACACGTAAAAAAAAAATTTGGGTAGTGCTTATGACGTTGCCTTCCCACTTGGCACCATCCCACCGAAATCCTATTTTTTTTAATCAAGTCGACAGCTTCTTCTCATCATCATAAAAAAATATAAAGTGTCACATGGGTGACCCATTTTGGGTAGATCACTAGCATTTTTTTGTTCTTATAATAGACCACAATTTTCTTGCCCATTACAAATGCATCCCTCATAATACTATGTAGTATTTGATATTTACGCACAACAATAATTGTTGGCGCAACATAGAACACCCCATCAATTCGTATCACTTCTCAACAAGAAACGTAAAAGGGAAATAAGGCTCAGAGGGGTTGATGATGATTATTGTGGTGGGTTTTGTGGTTCTTGCGTGGAACCGAAACAACAATAATGGTGACGGTGATTGTGGTGATCTATGAAGATGGTGAGGATAGTGTTTGGTTGGTGACTCAAACAGAAAAGATAAGCAGCAGCATGCGAAACTACAGTGATGATAATCAAGGGTGAAGTGGTGTCCAGGAAGGTGGTGATGAATAATGGTGGGTTTCGATAATGAAGTGGTTGATGATCAAATGTATACAAGGTGGTGGTTTGATCAAATATGAACATACATACATACATATATATTTAAGTCATCTATATGTATATATATATTAAATGTGCAAGTGAAATGATGAGTAATGAAATTAGATAAAATTTTGTAAGTGAGGTTTGAGAAATAAAACATACGAACAGGGTAGCTGCTGTTTTTCCTCGTTCTTCTGTTTTGAATTCGATATGTATATGCTGTTTTTAGATATTTGTGATTGATAAAGGTAATGGTAGTTTGATTGATAAACTGATTAGCTGTAATGGATTGGTTATATAACTTTGTGGTTATCGTTTTCTTCTTCATCAGACAACCAGTACAGAAAATAACATAAAGAAAAAAAGGTGAATGTGATTGCTAACAAACTAGTACGATTTCTGATGTTGAGGTTGACAGGTTGTACAATTTAGAACAGAAGGAGAAGAAAAATTAGTAAAGAAGAAAATGACTTTAAACTGATTTTGTTTGATTTGAGTCAAAAATTGGGAGTAGGATAGTGACTAGAAACCACTTCGTACTCCTTATATGTATTTATAACGGTTATAAATTATACTGTTAGTATTAACCATTAATAGATATATAAGTAATAATAATAAAAATACTAATACTAATAATAATGATAGAAATACTTATAATAATAATAATAAAAGTAATAATAATAATATGATGATATTAATAATAACAATAATAATTATCTTAATAAATTTAATAATGATAATAATAATAAAATGGTAATAAATATTTCAATTCAAAAAGATAATTTTTAGTAATACTAATCATAATTTATTTTACGTTTTTAATTCTAATAACTATAAAATTTTATTAATATATTTCAATTTGTTACATACACATTTATATATATACATATCTATACACAATTAATTGTTCGTGAATCGTCGGGAATGGTTGAAGTCAAATGAATATAATGAAACAGTTCAACAGTTTTGAGACTCAATATTACAGACTTTGCTTATCGTATCGAAATCATATAAAGATTATGTTTAAATTTGGTCGAAAATTCCCGGGTTGTCACAGTACCTACCCGTTAAAGAAATTTCGTCCCGAAATTTGATTAGGATGGTCATGGATGACAATAAATATGTTTTCATGACACATACGAGCTAGTAATTAGAGTTTTATCATCATTGATTAATATAGACAAAACGATTCGATTATGTGAAGCGTACATGTGAAGCTGTCACAAAAGATTGAGATTGAGATCTAACTTTTGACGTAGTCACGGTGGATTTCCGGAATTCAAGGGATTTAGAGAAAATCTTGGAAATCTATAAGATCTGATTTTTCAGAATTTATGGAAATTAAGATCTCTTTAATTAAATGCTATCATCTGTCTCGATTGCTTTTTCTGGTATTTCTACTATAAATTAAACTCTTCCGTTCCATTATTCTCACTATTCCTATACTTTCTTCCTCTATTCCTACTTCCAAAATATTGATAAAATGCTCCATCTAGTTCTGATTCTTGATATTTTCCTTACTATCTCAACAATCATTCTCCTTTTTCAACTACCACCGGAAGAATCTGTTTATTTCTACTATGCTCTAGGGATTATTGTGTTAGTAATTCTCCCGTGTCTTTATATTGCTATACGCATTGATATCCACGGTTTGTAATTTCGGTGTTGTTGTTGGGCTTTATATTTTCCCTTATATTTTGGAGCTCCATGCTCTTGTTTTCTCCTCCCGATTCTAAATCAAGCGAATAATGGTTCAGAATTTGTAGATATAGAGTTTTGAATGATTATAATGTTCTAAGCAGGAAGGAACGTGATAGCACGATTTGATTTTCAAATTTATCAACATCACGGAAGATAGAACCATCAAGAATACATTTTTTTGATATGTTCAGTAGTTAAGTAGAATGATAGAGTTATGTAACATGACACATGATGACGGTATGATCTACTGTGAACCATCATCACGTTTCATTAGAAACTCCGCATGACTTACTGTAATATAATCACGTTGATCAAGTGTCATTATATTATACTAACTCATGCTTCAGCTCCCAACACTTCTCCAGAATTCATTCATAATTTATACTTAGATGTTACAGAATATTGAAAACTAAAACAATTTTCAATATGATGTAATACAGATAGCACGAAGAGGTATATAATTTCGGACAAGAATATCTACGAAAATATTCTTAGAAATATCGAAGATATTAATGATGATATTTTGAAATTTCTAAGTTCGAAGGTTGATGAAGAAAGATTTTCCGCAAGATTTTAACATGATTTTGGTGTAAGATATACTCTAAAGATTTCATCGGATTCAGGATTATCTGGATTCCTGGAATAAAAAGTATGGTTCTTGTATTTGTCCGCAGTCTCCTTCATAGTTTTGCATTATCCGCTATTCAGTACCAAATTTTTCTATCGAGCGTTCCCACATTTCATTCTTTATTATCAAACTTTTGGCCATTTAGACCATCTACAATTTTGTTGTTTCCTCTGCATTTAATGCTATCATATCTGAATCATCGATTATCGATCCGAGGTGGTTTCAAGAGAATTATGTTTTTAGATGATTAAAGGCTGATGGTAATATGGTGGAATATAAAAGGTTTTCCGGTAACAATAAAAGAGTACACATATATATCAAGGTTATAATAAGGTTGTTTCGAACGAAAAGTCGAAGTTGACTTGTTGGAGCTGTAACAAAATTGGCTAATTTGAAAAGGAATTACAAAGTTATTTTCGATAATAACAACGCCAAAGGAGCTAGCACAGATACGTGTTAAACGTTTACTCAGTTTTCGAGAGTTTCTCAGGTGCATAGCTATATGTATCACTCTCTTCTTCCGTAGATGAAGTGCGGTTGGTTCATCCTCTCGATTGAGGTGTTTTCAAGAATCAAGAAAGGTTTGAACGCAGATTGTAATCGTCAGGATACAAATGAGGTTTAAGATGAAATCAAGTGGCAAACTTGAAGAATTGTTTAGTTTCATATGTTATAATCAATATTTTAATTCATTTTAATTGTCCAATGTCGGCAGTCCACAGTTGATAGTCCACAGTTAACAGTCCAATAATTCATATATAGCTTAATATATAATATTTGAATCAATTAATATGTTTCGTGACCCGTGTACATGTCTCAGACTCGATCACAACTCAAAGTATATATATTATTATAGAATCAACATCAACCCTGTATAGCTAACTCTTGCATTACTGCATATAGAGTGTCTATGGTTATTCCAAATAATATATATAGATGCGTCGATATGATATGTCAAAACCTTGTATACGTGTCCCGATATTTAAAGTGCGTAAAATAAATAACAGAAATTAAATGACGATAAATAAAATTACGAGAATATAAATTGCGATAATTAAATTGTGATAAATAAAATGTAATTAGTTAGCTAGGAACAGTTAACTAGGAATAGTTAGCGTGGATTCTTTACAAAAATTTTCATAGTTAATTTGTTTATTTCTAACAAATTTTATTTTGTCCAATGTTTTCTTCATTATGCCACTTGTTGGATTCTGAAAGGTCATAATCCAAATATGAAATTGAATGAAAATGGTTATTCTGCGGTGAACGGATTCGTATCTTTGTAGATGTAAGTAGGATAGTAAATGGATGTTGAATCAGATCTGAAGAATGTACAGTGTAACTTATTAACGTGAAATCTAAATATTCCTCGGGTATTACCTACCCATTAAAATATTTTCACCATTAACAGTTTGTACGAAAGAATTTTTAATTACAATCTTTATGAAAATATACTTACATATATATTTTCTTCGAATGTAATCATAGATTCAATGAGTTAATATAATATTAATCTCATTTGATTTACCGTTATAAGTAGAATACATAATCTCTAAAACATTAGAGATTACATAATCGCCATGAAGGGCGAAGATAATTGATGTAAGACGATACGTAGAATGATGATTACACTCGAGGTACAGAATGAGGTGTTGAGGTGTGTGATGTTGAAACTTGAGTTGTTGTGGTACTGGTATTGATGTTGGTGATACTATTGGTGCCGGTGATGTTGCTGAAGCTGGTAAATTTTGCACCATATTTTCCAAATTGATTACTCGAGCGCGAAGTTCGTTGACTTCTTCTAATATTCCGGAATGATTTGTCGGTCGGAACGAGTGGATGAATAAGGTTTAGAATTGTAGATAGAATATAATCGTGACGAGCTACTCTGGAAATGAGAGAAAAAATGGTATTAAGGACATGTTCGCCGGTAAGTGCTTCAGGTTCATCGTCAAGAGGACAATATAGCGGATGAAAGGGATCGCTTCTTCTTGTCTCCAATGATTAAGTAGACTACAAACTCATCAGATGAATTGAGGATGGCTGATTGGTTAATTCATTCTAGTGACGTTGCTTCCGGAGCTTAGGTGAACATCTATGTCGAAATACCTGTCTGGTTCCGAAGAACTTGAACTAGTGACGAGTTCCATTTCATAAGATTGAGTAAAGGATTTTTCGATATGAATGATTTTCGGCTATCGGATGGTATTCTAACTACATAGAATATCTATATATATAGAACAAAAGATTTTGTAGATTACGGAGAAATTTACGACATATGTCAGACAAATCTACAGTAACAGATACGCTAGGATATGAATTATCAGGTACACTAAGATATGAATTTTGTCTATACACTATTCATGCAATCAATGCAGTAAGATGTGTCTAGACTAGGAATGATAAGCAGGTAATTTTCTAAGGATGATAAGTAGATGATTTTTTTGACACGAAATGATATGCAAAACTTTTGACATGCAGACACGGTCGAAGTCCAGACTCATTAATGCATCTTAATATCTATCAGTTAGACACACTAATGCAAGACCTGGTTCGCTAAGACCACCGCTCTGATACCACATGTCATACCCCGTCCTAATCCATCTGGACGAAGTCACCAACATCTGGTCCCATTGCGATGATCGACTCCAAGTAATGTCTTTAAAATGAGCAAATGCAAAGCGGATGATTTTTTTTATACCTGAGAATAAACATGCTTTCAAGTGTCAACTAAAAGGTTGGTGAGTTTATAGGTTTATCATAAAACAATAAAATTCATCATTTTGATAGACCACAACATTTAAATCCTGCATGGTACAAATGGGCCCGAATCCTATACCCACATGTAATGTACATGCGATATCTTTTAAATACAGTACACCTTTCTCGTGTACAAAATCATCTTTCATAAATCTTAGTATCCGTACACATATCTTATGCACAAAAATAACATACACATAACCTGTGTATAAAATCATTCTCTCGATACATAACATTCACTTTTCATTGCTTTCATAGCTTGGCTTGGTAACCGACCTTAACATATAATGCGCATAAATAATATCCCCAAAACAGAACATCTCGTCTGTATAATAATCATATAAACTTCGAAGTACTAAACACCACGCCCACTAGCCCTTCCGTCTAGTGAACATTCTGGGTGGGGGTGTTAAACCCGGTAGCTACCTTTAGGATTCGCGTCAATTAGGCGTGCACTAATTCTCAAAATTAGTGATGTTCCCTAATTCTTAGGTTACCAAGCAATAATAATCAGGGGAAAAATATTCATAACAATTGTGGCAATTATCACGTCCACATAATTCATTCGAGGATTATTTTGCTTGTGTCTATCTCGTCAAACATCTATAAGAGCATTTCATGTATTCGCAGTTCAAAATGTATTTCAAAAGCATTTAATAAAGCAGTTGTAAAAGTAGCGCATGTATTCTCAGTCCCAAAAATGTAAAGAGTAAAAGGAAATCAAATGAACTCACGCATATATATATATATATATATATATATATATATATATATATATATATATATATATATATATATATATATATATATATATATATATATATATATATTGCAAAACAGTTATTAAAACATTGCATGTATTCTCAGCCCAAAAAATGTAATGAGTAAAAGAGAGCAAATGAACTCACCATACTGTATTTTGTAGTAAAAATACAATGACGACATTTAACAAGTGTAGGGTTGACCTCGGATTCACGAACCTATATCATTTATATATATTAACACATATATTTGTAATCGAACAAATTGATTATATCTTAAATTGTATATTATATATATTTAATTTGTATGTATCTTTAAAAATGACTAATATTTATATAGTTATATTAATATTTATATATGAGTAATATTATATTAAAAATACATCATTTGTTATATATGAATATTTATATATAAAAAATATGTTTATAATATGTAATATTATTATAAGTATAATTTTATATACATAATATTTATTTGTTGTAAAAATAATAATGATAATACTAGTAATAAAAATAATAATAATAATAATAATAATAATAATAATAATAATAATAATAATAATAATAATAATAAGAATAATAATAATAATAATAATAATAATAATAATAATAATAATAATAATAATGATAATAATAATAATGATAATAATTTTTAATAATAATAATACTTATGTTCATAATAATAATAATAATAATAATAATAATAATAATAATAATAATAATAATAGTAATAGTAATAGTAATAGTAATAATAATACTACCTCATAAGAAAAAGCTCCAAAAAGAAGTAACTGTCCTTGCCGGGATCGAACCCGCGACCTCTCGTTCACCCACCAACACCTTAACCACCTAAGCTATTTCGGTTTTTCTGTTTTAATTAGCAACCAAAATCTATTTAACCCATATTCATCCTATTTCCATTTTCTTCTTCTTCTTTAACTATAACTCATCATCCTCAAGTAATACCATCACCATTTCATAAATTCATTTTTAACAACAGCATAAACTGTTTCGGTTTTAAATTATTATCATAGCATAATAATTACCATGATCATCATAATCCTACTTATGTAAATTACAGTCTACCATCATCACCATTTATCGACTTATGACTCAGTATTTTCTTGGCTAAATTCCTCGGCCCAACATAAATAAAGCACACGGCCCATTCTAAAATCAAGAGCCCAAAAGTAATTTGAGCTTAACCCGTTTAAATCTCATTAGATTATTGTGTTCGAAAAATATATATATATATATATATATATATATATATATATATATATATATATATATATATATATATATATATATATATATATATATATATATATATATATATATATATATATATAAATCACGGCTTAAGGATGAACACGACCCCTACAGAAAATGAATCTTGATCTTGTGCATTAACCAGCTGAATGTGGGGTTCGGTTATTAAGTAAAAAAATGAAAAGGAATACGAATGAGTGGGGCAGCAGCCTTTTTCAACAAATCCATTAGCACATCCAAAATTAAACTACTAAATTTAAGTAATACCCGATATGATTATGAGGGGAAAAAATGTGTCGGTTACTCTTGAACCGTCCCACATTCTTCAACATGGGTCCCAAACGTGAATGATATTGTGATTATGGAACATACACATAAAAAGAAATTTGGGTAGTGCTTATGACGTTGCCTTCCCACTTGGCACCATCCCACCGAATTCCTATTTTTTTTTATCAAGTCGACAGCTTCTTCTCATCATCATAAAAAAATATAAAGTGTCACATGGGTGACCCATTTTGGGTAGGTCACTAGTATTTGTTTGTTCTTATAATAGACCACAATTTTCTTGCCCATTACAAATGCATCCCTCACAATACTATGTAGTATTTGATATTTACGCACAACAATAATTGTTGGCGCAACATAGAACACCCCATCAATTCGTATCACTTCTCAACAAGAAACGTAAAAGGGAAATAAGGCTCAGAGGGGTTGATGATGATTATTGTGGTGGGTTTTGTGGTTCTTGCGTGGAACCGAAACAACAATAATGGTGACGGTGATTGTGGTGATCTATGAAGATGGTGAGGATGGTGTTTGGTTGGTGACTCAAACAGAAAAGATAAGCAGCAGCATGTGAAACTACAGTGATGATAATCAAGGGTGAAGTGGTGTACAGGAAGGTGGTGAGGAATAATGGTGGGTTTCGATAATGAAGTGGTTGATGATCAAATGTATACAAGGTGGTGGTTTGATCAAATATGAACATACATACATATATATTTAAGTCATCTATATGTATATATATATTAAATGTGCAAGTGAAATGATGAGTAATGAAATGAGACAAAATTTTGTAAGTGAGGTTTGAGAAATAAAACATACGAACAGGGTAGCTGCTGTTTTTTCTCGTTCTTCTGTTTTGAATTCGATATGTATATGCTGTTTTTAGATATTTGTAATTGATAAAGGTAATGGTAGTTTGATTGATAAACTGATTAGCTGTAATGGATTGGTTATATAACTTTCTGGTTATCGTTTTCTTCTTCATCAGACAACAAGTACAGAAAATAACATAAAGAAATAAAAGGTGAATGTGATTGCTAACAAACTAGTACGATTTCTGATGTAGAGGTCGACAGGTTGTACAATTTAGAACAGAAGGAGAAGAAAAATAAGTAAAGAAGAAAATGACTTTAAACTGATTTTGTTTGATTTGAGTCAAAAATTCAATTTGATTACCAATCTATTAGACACAAATTGGGAGTAGGATAGTGACTAGAAACCACTTCGTACTCCTTATATGTATTTATAAAGGTCATAAATTATACAGTTAGTATTAACCATTAATAGATATATAAGTAATAATAATTAAAATACTAATACTAATAATAATGATAGAAATACTTATAATAATAATAAAAGTAATAATAATAATATGATGATATTAATAATAACAATAATAATAATCTTAATAAATTTAATAATGATAATAATAATAAAATGGTAATAAAAATTTCAATTTAAAAAGATAATTTTTAGTAATACTAATCATAATTTATTTTACGTTTTTAATTTCTAATAACTATAAAATTTTATTAATATATTTCAATTTGTTACATACACATTTATATATATATACATATCTATACATAATTAATTGTTCGTGAATCGTCGGGAATGGTCGAAGTCAAATGAATATAATGAAACAGTTCAACAGTTTTGAGACTCAATATTACAGACTTTGCTTATCGTATCGAAATCATATAATGATTATGTTTAAATTTGGTCGGAAATTCTCCGATCGTCACAGCCTTGATAGCGACTTGTCATGTTCAAAGTAGTAAGTCTAACCTTCATGGGTACAAGTCATGATAGTCATTTGAGAAAATCTCAGTTTGGTCATAATCTATTGTTTTGTAATTAACACACTTGCTAAAGTCCTATTGGTTGGTCAACATGCTATTAATGACAATAAACCACTTAATCACAAAGCACATTAATATTCATCTTTAAGCATGTTTGTGGATTAATTAAGTGTGTTCATAATGCCTTAACAAGTGAAACAAGTAATTTCAATAAAGTATGTTGTAAGACATTAAGTTAATCAAGACTAGACCATTATTAAACTTGTTTTCTAGACTTAAGCAAATTACATATGTGTGTTAATAATTCTTTATCCTTTTAAGACCACTAGATTATGACCCTTCAATTGTTATTCAAGTTGCATAAGTATATCTTAAAGTAGTCCAAATACAAGTTGATGGTTTTCTAACTTGTAGCACATAGCAAGACAAAGTTGATACACATATATATTAAGTAACTACTAGCAAGTTGGCATTTAACACATAGACAAATAATACTCATGTATTAACAGCAAGTAGTCAAGTAATACTCATGTAAGACTAGCATTGTACCAAGGCTATGTAAGTTTTACTTGCAATGTGGCATTTGCAAGATTAATATATAATTATACATTAATGTCCAACACATGTACAAGGAAGGAGCAACTTTTGGTTAGGACTTGATGACCATCCTAAGTATGTCTAGATACATTTTAGGAGCACTTATTTTCCCATAATACTTATGTGTTATCTTTAATCAAGGCTAAATCGTCATTAAGGTGTCATTAGGTGTGATTAATCAAGATTAGTGTTCTAGTGACCAAAACTCTTTTGAGTATGAAAGCGGCAACTATTCTAAGCATGTTTAAACAAGTTTCATAAATTAGAGATGACTCAAAGTGGTCAATTGATCAAATGTTTGGAGAATACCTTCTTGCGGTCGACCCACGGTTGACCGTGAGGTCGACCGTGCATACCTGGTTTCATAAACCAGGGTGCAGGGCTTCCACGGTCTGACCTGCAGTCGACCGTTTATCAAACTGTATAGCTTACGTTTTTCTTTTAAGCTTTATTTGATTTTGGTTTTTTGCTAGAGTAAGTGTGGATTAGTGAACTTGTATATTTATGTCAAGATGTCTACCATCACCTTTAGTTATGTGCATGTGTCATCATCAGACCACTTATTGTCGTTGATTAAGATTAATATAATCTTTAAGCATAAATTCACATTCTCCCCCAACATATATATATATATATATATATATATATATATATATATATATATATATATATATATATATATATATATATATATATATATATATGATTAAACGGGTTATAATGGCAGCATGAACCAACACAAGCCACATCATCATTGGCCAACATACACGAATAATGTAGATTTAAGCAAACAAGCTTACCAACACAACATCAAATCCATAAATATAAAGCCACCTAGTAATAGTCGAAACCACTGCAAAGGGTCCCTGGACGACCGCTCCTTCACCACGCTAATTGCAAAGATCAATTTAACAGCCAACCAATCAGAAACGTCCACCGGACAACCCAAGAACACCTACCCCGAGACCAACTAACTGAGGAAACATGCCGAAACCAATAAAATCCGGAGGAACCCACAAACTTCGGAACCAAAAAGAACCATTGATAAGGCTAAAACAACCGTTCAGGCGGTCGAATAGCTTAGAGAAATCTCCCCCAAAATCCTCGATTTTTCGAAACCAAACAAAGTTGACAGCGGCGGCAACAACATCGAATCAACCCGAACAAATACGATGACGGGGAGAATGGAATGAATGCGACCGAACAAAAAAACTAAAAACAGGGATAACCGCGTCCTTGCCGACTAAAATTTCAACCAGAATTCGACCACCCACAAAACCAAACTAGGAGAAAGACAAGGCAAAGCAATAGCAGCAATCAGGCAACACACAAACAGCAAGTTTTATAAAAAAAGAAAATACGAAAAATCGACACGAAATCGAAAAAATAAGCTAGAGACTCTCAAGTTCCTGGCCGGAGACGAAAATGAACAACCGAGCCAAAAACCAATCCAAACACTCACCAACCATTTATACTAAGTTCTTATTAAAGGGATGGGTTAAAGCCAAAAATAGGCTACAAACTTACACAAATGTACCGATGTCGCCCATAAACTTATTTTCGTCCTACTGTCGCCTACAAACTTTCAAAAAGTGTACCAATTTAAACAAAAACTTTCAAAAAGTGTACCAATGTAAACAAAAATGACTTGCTACCAGCTAAACTGGTCAAAATGAACACGTGTCGTTCGTGGATTGGATCTTAATTCTTTAAAAAAAAAAATCAGGTCAAAATTAGTATGTAACCGGTCAAAACGCCAAAATGTTGATATTAGCACCTTTTTTCAAAGTTTGTAGGCGACAGTAGGACAGAAATGAGTTTGTAGGCGACATCGGTACATTTGTGTAAGTTTGTAGCCTATTATTGGCTTTAACCCTAAAGGGATATGACTAAAATGTTGAAGACTTAGAAGAATTTATGTTTATAACAATTTATTTCATTTTTTCTAGTATTTCTCGTATATTTTTCACTTGAAATCAATTTAAAACTATATAATATCGTAACTTCAAGAATGACCTTATAAGACCTACATTTAGGACTGCAATCAAAAATATGTATAAAATATGCAAAATTAGTAATAATTTTAGTGAGTAATGAAAATTTGTAAGGATTTAGGGGCAAATTGTGAGAAATATGCATTGAAGAAAGGTTAAAGAATGAGGGGTTGATAAAAGAAAAACAAATTCTTTATTTTTTTTATGAAAATGCGTCAAAGTTGATTTTAAAAAAGTCACTTCTTACTTTATTTTCTCAAATAGCAAAATATATATATATATATATATATATATATATATATATATATATATATATATATATATATATATATATATATATATATATATATATATACTAGTTTATAACCCGCAAATTTGCGGAAATATGACATAAAATACTCCAGATATGCATACATTATTTCACGAATCTATATGACTATACCAACGTAGTTAAAAAAAATCGACGTAGAAGATTTTATGAAACTAACTGAAGTAAATCGAAAGATAAAAATTCTTCATAGAAACAATGAAGGTGTCCCTCGTTTCCCCAAAATAATCATACAGCACGAAGCAATATCACCAAGTTCAATGATAGATATAGTGAAAAGTAAAGGTGTAGCATGTTCAAATCGCGTTGCGGAGGCAGTGGGGCAGAGGGTTTTACCGTCCATGTTCTCAGATTGGGTCGGGTTTTCTCTTGGGCAACATTTGGGGGTGGGTTATACAACTGCAGGAGATGAGCGCGTGAGTGGTTTATGTAACATCCTCTGATCGGGCTTAGATGTAAGATGACCTTTTTGCCCTTAGGCATAATTGTGTGATTATTTATGCCTTTATTTTAATTAATGATTAATGTTATTTTATTATTTAGTTAAGACCAGTTTTGTGACAAGGGTCACAGAACATGTTCGTCTATTTAATTTGAACTCCGTTAGGGCAGTCAAATTAAGTACGAAAGTTATCAGAAACTAGTAAAATACCCTTGTGTGATGGGGTATGGGATTTTCACCCCAAATAAGTGTATTGTGCTGCCTTTCTTCCCTTATTTCTTCATCTCTCTAGAAAATTCACTAAACCAAACCGTACCTACTTCATTTTCACCATCAAACCCTAGATTTCTAATTTGTGTTCTAGAGCTCAAATCATTCATATTATCTTGTTCTTTATGATATACTGAATCTATTGAGGTAAGAATCAAAGTGTTTCAAGCTTTAATCTTTGAGAAAATAAGGTTTTTGTGGTAAGTTTACTAAAAGTGCAATTTGGGTCAAAATGATTGATATTGATGTTGTTTGTATCAAAATCTTGTGGGTTTATGCTTATTGATGTTTAGTGTACTGATTTGGTCAGTATTGAGGTAAGAAACGAGCTCTAGTGCAAGAATTGGTAAATTTTAGGTTAAACTCGTACTTGTGTTCATCTTCACCGGCAGATAAACACAGTCGGCCGAGTGTCTCCTGACACTCGACAGACTGTCTCGAAGATCGACCGGTTGAGTGACACACTCGATCGTGCGTGTCTAAGTTTTGACCAGATGATTTATTATAGTCAGTCGACCGTGTGAGAAGACACTCGACCGAGTGTGTGGACACAGTCGACCTACTGTGAAATGTCCCGTTCATATTGATTATAAACGTTCCATATTAATTGATTTTGTTGCGAGGTTTTGACCTCTATATGAGACGTTTTTCAAAGACTGCATTCATTTTTAAAACAACCATAACCTTTATTTTATCAATAAAGGTTTTAAAAACATTACGTAGATTATCAAATAATGATAATCTAAAATATACTGTTTACACACGACCATTACATAATGGTTTACAATAGAAATATATTACATCGACATATGTTTCTTGAATGCAGTTTTTACACAATATCATACAAACATGGACTCCAAATCTTGTCCTTATTTTAGTATGCAACAGCGGAAGCTCTTAATATTCACCTGAGAATAAACATGCTTTAAACGTCAACAAAAATGTTGGTGAGTTATAGGTTTAACCTATATATATATCAAATCGTAACAATAGACCACAAGATTTCATATTTCAATACACATCCCATACATAGAGATAAAAATCATTCATATGGTGAACACCTGGTAACCGACATTAACAAGATGCATATATAAGAATATCCCCATCATTCCGGGACACTCTTCGGATATGATATAAATTTCGAAGTACTAAAGTATCCGGTACTTTGGATGGGGTTTGTTAGGCCCAATAGATCTATCTTTAGGATTCGCGTCAATTAGGGTGTCTGTTCCCTAATTCTTAGATTACCAGACTTAATAAAAAGGGGCATATTCGATTTCGATAATTCAACCATAGAATGTAGTTTCACGTACTTGTGTCTATTTTGTAAATCATTTATAAAACCTGCATGTATTCTCATCCCAAAAATATTAGATTTTAAAAGTGGGACTATAACTCACTTTCACAGATATTTCCTTCCTCGGAAATAAGACTTGGCCACGGATCGATTCACGAACCTATACAAATATGTACATATATATCAAAGTATGATAAAAATATAATTACAACCATTTTTATTATGTTTTAAAGATTTGAGTGTATTAAGTCAGCTGTCCTCGTTAGTAACCTACAACTAGTTGTCCACAGTTAGATGTACAGAAATAAATCGATATATATTATCTTGAATCAATCCACGACCCAGTGTATACACGTCTCAGGCTAGATCACAACTCAAAGTATATATATTTTTGGAATCAACTTCAACCCTGTATAGCTAACTCCAACATTACTGCATATAGAGTGTCTATGGTTGTTCCAAATAATATATATACATGGGTCGATATGATATGTCAAAACATTTTGATACATGTCTATGGTATCCCAAGATTACATAATATATTAGAATACTTATATAATACAATATAAGTTAGCTAGGATATGATTTGTATAGATTTGTTAAACATTTCCCGTAGCTAAAAAGATCAAAAATATCCAATCTTGTTTTACCCATAACTTCTTCATTTTAAATCCGTTTTGAGTGAATCAAATTGCTATGGTTTCATATTGAACTCTAATTTAAGAATCCAAACAGAAAAAGTATAGGTTTATAGTCGGAAATTTAAGTTACATGTCAATTACTAAAGAGGTAGTCATTTCCGTCGAAAGAACGACATCTTGATGACCATTTTGAAAAAACATACTTTCACTTTGAGTTTAACCAAGATTTTTGGATATAGTTTCATGTTCATATGAAAAATCATTTTCCCTGAAGAACAACTTTTAAATCAAAGTTTATCATAGTTTTTAATTATCCAAACCAAAACAGCCCCCGGTTTCACTACGACGGCGTATATCCGATTTTATGGTGTTCATCGTGTTTCCAGGTTTTAAATCATTAAGTTAGCATATCATATAGATATAGAACATATGTTTAGTTGATTTTAAAAGTCAAGTTAGAAGGATTAACTTTTGTTTGCGAACAAGTTTAGAATTAACTAAACTATGTTCTAGTGATTACAAGTTTAAACCTTCGAATAAGATAGCTTTATATGTATGAATTGAATGACGTTATGAACATCATTACTACCTCAAGTTTTTTGGATAAAACTACCGAAAATTAGAAAAATGGATCTAGCTTCAAAGGATCCTTGGATGGCTTGAAAGTTCTTGAAGCAGAATCATGACACGAAAATAGTTCAAGTAAGATTTTCACTCGAAATAAGATTGTTATAGTTGTAGAAATTGAATCAAAGTTTGAATATGAATATTACCTTGAATTAGAAAGATAACCTACTGTAAATAACAAAGGTTACTTAATCTTAGATGATTACTTGGAATGGATTAGAAAGCTTGGAAGTAGACTTGCAAACTTGGAAGTATTCTTGATTTTTATGAAACTATACTTATGAAATTTATGAAGAACACTTAGAACTTGAAGATGAAACTTGAGAGAGATCAATTAGATGAATAAAATTGTAGAATTAAAGTGTTTGTAGGTGTTTTTGGTCATTGGTATATGGATTAGATATAAAGGATATGTAATTTTGTTTTCATGTAAATAAGTCATGAATGATTACTAATATTTTTGTAATTTTATGAGATATTTCATGCTAGTTGCCAAATGATGGTTCCCACATATGTTAGGTGACTCACATGGGCTGCTAAGAGCTGATCATTGGAGTGTATATACCAATAGTACATACATCTAAAAGCTGTGTATTGTACGAGTACGAATACGGGTGCATACGAGTAGAATTGTTGATGAAACTGAACGAGGATGTAATTGTAAGCATTTTTGTTAAGTAGAAGTACTTTGATATGTGTCATGAAGTCTTTCAAAAGTGTAAGAATACATATCAAAACACAACATGTATATACATTCTAATGGAGTCGTTAAGTCTTCGTTAGTCGTTACATGTAAGTGTTGTTTTGAAACCTTTAAGTTAACGATCTCAATTAATGTTGTTAACCCAATGTTTATTATATCAAATGAGATGTTAAATTATTATGTTATCATGATATTATGATGTATGAATATCTCTTAATATGATATATACATTAAAATATCGTTACAACGATAATCGTTACATATAAGTCTCGTTTCGTAATTCTTGAGTTAGTAGTCTTGTTTTTACATATGTAGTTCATTGTTAACACACTTAATGATATATTTAAATATAATTTTATCATGTTAAATATAGTGTATCAATATCTTAATATGATACATATATATTTAGTAGACGTTATCATAACGATAATCGTTATATATATCATTTCGAGTTTCTTAACTTAGTAATCTCATTTCTTATGTATATCACACATTGTTAATATACTTAGTGAGATACTTACTCATCATAATCTCATGTCAACCATATATATATGTCTATATATACCTCAACATGTAGTTTTTACAATTTTGTAACGTTCGTGAATCGCCGGTCAACTTGGGTGATCAATTGTCTATATGAAACTTATTTCATTTAATCAAGTCTTAACAAGTTTGATTTCTTAACACGTTGGAAACATTTAGTCATGTAAATATCAATCTCAATTAATATATATAAACATGGAAAAGTTCGGGTCACTACAGTACCTACCCGTTAAATAAATTTCGTCCCGAAATTTTAAGCTGTTGAAGGTGTTGACGAATCTTCTGGAAATAGATGCGGGTATTTCTTCTTCATCTGATCTTCACGCTCCCAGGTGAACTCGTGTCCTCTACGAGCATTCTATCGAACCTTAACAATCGGTATCTTGTTTTGCTTAAGTCTCTTAACCTCACGATCCATTATTTCGACGGGTTCTTAAATGAATTGAATTTTTTCATTGATTTGGATTTCGTCCAACGGAATAGTGAGCTCTTCTTTAGCAAAACATTTCTTTAAATTCGAGAAGTGGAAAGTGTTATGTACAGCCGCGAGTTGTTGAGGTAGCTCTAGTTGGTAAGCTACTGGACCGACACGATCTATAATCTTGAATGGTCCAATGTACCTTGGATTTAGTTTCCCCCGTTTACCAAATCGAACAACGCCTTTCCAAGGTGAAACCTTAAGCATGACCATTTCTCCAATTTCAAACTCTATATATTTTCTTTTACTGTCCGCATAGCTCTTTTATTGACTCTGGGCGATTTTCAATCGTTGTTGAATTTGGATGATTTTCTCGGTAGTTTCTTGTATTATCTCCGGACGTAATCTGTCTATCCCTCACTTCATTACAACAAATCGGAGACCTGCACTTTCTACCATAAAGTGCCTCAAACGGCGCCATCTCAATACTAGAATGATAACTGTTGTTGTAGGAAAATTCTGCTAACGGTAGGTGTTGATCCCAACTGTTTCCGAAATCAATAACACATGCTCGTAGCATGTCTTCAAGCGTTTGTATCGTCCTTTCGCTCTGCCCATCAGTTTGTGGATGATAGGCAGTACTCATGTCTAGATGAGTCCCCAATGCTTGTTGCAACGTCTTCCAGAACCTTGAAACAAATCTACCATCCCTATCAGAGATAATAGAGACGGGTATTCCATGTCTGGAGACAACCTCCTTCAAATACAATCGTGCCAACTTCTCCATTTTGTCATCTTCTCTCATTGGCAGGAAGTGTGCTGACTTGGTGAGACGATCAACTATTACCCAAATAGTATCATAACCACTTGCAGTCCTTGGCAATTTTGTAATGAAATCCATGGTAATGTTTTCCCATTTCCATTCCGGGATTTCAGGTTTTTGTAGTAGACCTGATGGTTTCTGATGTTCAGCTTTAACCTTAGAACACGTCAAACATTCTCCTACATATTTAGCAATATTGGCTTTCATACCCGGCCACCAAAAGTGTTTCTTGAGATCTTTATACATCTTCCCCGCTCCGGGATGTATTGAATATCTGGTTTTATGTGCTTCTTTAAGTACCATTTCTCTCACATCTCCAAACCTTGGTACCCAAATTCTATCAGCCCTATATCGGGTTCCGTCTTCTCGAATATTAATATGTTTCTCTGATCCTTTGGGTATCTCATTCTTCAACTTTCCTTCTTTCACAACTCCCTGTTGCGCCTCCTTTATTTGAGTAGTAAGGTTAGTATGAATAATTATATTCATAGCTTTTACCCGTATAGGTTCTCTGTCCTTTCTACTCAAAGCTTCGACTACCACATTCGCCTTCCCCGGGTGGTATCGAATCTCAAAATCATAATCATTCAATAGTTCAATCCACCTGCGTTGTCTCATATTCAGTTGCTTCTGATTAAATATATGTTGGAGACTTTTGTGGTCGGTATATATAATACTTTTGACCCCATATAAATAATGCCTCCAAGTCTTTAATGCAAAAACAACAGTACCCAATTCCAAATCGTGAGTTGTATAATTTTGCTCGTGAATCTTCAATTGTCTAGACGCATAAGCAATCACCTTCGTTCGTTGCATTAATACACAACCGAGACCTTGCTTTGATGCGTCACAATAAATCACAAAATCATCATTCCCTTCAGGCAATGACAATATAGGTGCCGTAGTTAGCTTTTTCTTCAATAACTGAAATGCCTTCTCTTGTTCATCCTTCCATTCAAATTTCTTCCCTTTATGCGTTAATGCAGTCAAGGGGTTTGCTATTTTGGAGAAATCTTGGATGAATCTTCTGTAGTAACCAGCCAATCCTAAAAATTGACGTATATGCTTCGGAGTTTTTGGGGTTTCTCACTTTTCAACGGTTTCGATCTTTGCCGGGTCCACCTGGATACCTTCTTTGTTCACTATGTGACCGAGGAATTGAACTTCTTCCAACCAAAATGCACACTTTAAAAACTTAGCGTACAGTTTTTCTTTCCTCAATACTTCTAGCACTTTTCTCAAATGTTCTTCGTGCTCTTGATCATTCTTTGAGTAAATAAGTATGTCATCGATGAAAACAATGACAAACTTGTCAAGATATGGCCCACACACTCGGTTCATAAGGTCCATGAACACAGCTGGTGCGTTAGTCAATCCAAACGGCATAACCATAAACTCGTAATGACCATAACGCGTCTTAAAAGCACTTTTTGGAATATCATCCTCCTTTACTAGCATTTGATGATATCCAGAACGTAAATCGATTTTCGAATAAACCGACGAGCCTTGTAGTTGATCAAATAAGTCGTCAATTCTCGGCAGTGGATAACGGTTTTTGATGGTAAGTTTATTCAACTCTCTGTAGTCAATACACAACCTAAATGTACCATCCTTCTTCTTGACAAACAAAACAGGAGCTCCCCATGGTGATTTGCTTGGTCGAATGAAACCACGTTCTAATAGTTCTTTCATCTCGCTGGGTGCGAGTCTGTAAGGAGCACAAGCTATTGGTGCAGCTCCTGGTACAAGATCTATTTGAAATTCAACATATCGATGTGGAGGTAGTCCCGGTAATTCTTTCGGAAATACATCGGGAAATTCTTTTGCGACGGGAACATCATTGATGCTCTTTTCTTCAGTTTGTACTTTCTTGACGTGTGCTAGAACAACATAGCAACCTTTTCTTATTAGTTTTTGTGCCTTCAAATTACTAATAAGATGTAGCTTCGTGTTGCCCTTTTCTCCGTACACCATTAAGGGTTCTCCTTCTTCTCGTACAATGCGAATTGCATTTTTGTAACATACGATCTCTGCTTTCATCTCCTTCAGCCAGTCCATGCCAACTATTACATCAAAACTCCCTAACTCTACTGGTATCCAATCAATCTTAAATATTTCGCTAACCAGTTTAATTTCTCGATTCCGGCATATATAATCTGCTGAAATTAATTTACCGTTTGCTAATTCGAGTAAAAATTTACTATCCAACGGCGTCAATGGAAAACTTAATTTAGCACAAAAATCTCTACTCATATATCTTCTATCCGCACCCGAATCAAATAAAACGTAAGTAGATTTATTGTCAATAGGAAACGTACCCGTAACAAGCTCCGGGTCTTCCTGTGCCTCTGCCGCATTAATATTGAAAACTCTTCTGCGGCCTTGTCCATTCGTGTTCTCCTGGTTCGGGAAATTTCTAATAATGTGGCCCGGTTTTCCACATTTATAACAAACTACATTGGCATAACTTGCTCCGACACTACTTGCTCCGCCATTACTCGTTCCGACGCCATTTGTTCCTTTCGTTCTATTAACCCTGGTCCGTAGACCTCACACTTCGCCACGCTATGACCATTTCTTTTATACTTGTTGCAAAATTCGGTGCAGAACCCCGAGTGATACTTTTCACACCTTTGGCATAGCTGCTTCTGATTGTTGTTGTTGTTGCAGTTGTTATTGTTGTTGGGATGATTGTTGTAGTTGTTGTTGTTGTGCCGTTTGTTGTAGTTGCGATTGATGTTGCGATTGTTGGGATAGTTGTTGTTATTTTGGTGAATCTTATCACCGTTTTAATCCTACTTTCTTTTGACTAACTTCACGTTGGCCTCTTCGGCCGCATGTTCTTTAATTCTTCCCTCAATCTGGTTCACTAGTTTGTGAGCCATTCTACATGCCTTTTGTATGGAGGCAGGTTTGTGTGAACTTATATCTTCTTGGATTCTCTCCGGTAACCCTTTCACAAGCGCGTCGATCTTCTCTTCCTCATCTTCGAACGCTCTCGGACACAATAGGCACAATTCTGTGAATCGTCTTTCGTACGAAGTAATATCGAATCCCTGTGTTCGTAACCCTCTAAGTTCTGACTTGAGCTTATTGACCTCGGTTCTGGGACGGTACTTCTCGTTCATCAAGTGCTTGAATGCTGACCACGGTAGCGCGTAAACAGCATCTTGTCCCACTTGCTCTAGATAGGTATTCCACCATATTAACGCAATACCTGTGAAGGTATGCGTAGCGTACTTCACTTTGTCTCCTTCAGCACATTTACTTATGGCAAACACCGATTCACCTTTCTCGGTCCACCATTTCAATCCGATTGGTCCTTCGGTCCCATCAAATTCTGAAGGTTTGCAGGCAGTGAATTCCTTGTAGGAGCATCCTACACGATTTCTTGCGCCGTTAGCTGTATTGCTAGATTCAGAGTTATTGTTTGTATGTAGCGCGGCCTGTACTGCGGCTATGTTTGAAGCAAGAAAGGCACGAAATTCCTCTTCGCTCATATTCAAGGTGTGTCGAGTAGTCGGTGCCATTTCCTTCAAAATAGTCAAATGAAACAATTTAATCATACAGAATATTAAGAGTAGTCAATAGTATCTCGTAGCATAATATGAACTCATTTATAAAAGCTTTTTCTTCATATTAGCGTTTTATAAGTTTAAATTCGGGTACTACCTACCCGTTAAGTTCATACTTGGTAGCTAATATACAATTCAACTACTACAATTCCATATGAAAAACTGATTATAATAATATATCACATACAAATATTCTTCAAACTTACAACTTCGCTATATTACATATAACATGAAATATAGTACACTATGATACAGGACAGTTTTGAAGATAAATCTAGTTAATACGCAAGTTGTTCAGCAAAGGAAATAAAGACACGTAATTCATAAGTCCAGAAACAAGTCATGCATTCTGGTTTTACTAAGACGACTTCCCATCCTTGGTCTTGTGGAAAATAACCGTTATGACCATTAGCTAGGCAACATGTTGTAATGTCGTCAAAAGGACGAGGGTTTCGTAATGTCCAACAGCCCCGTAATAATCTAAAAACCTTGTTTCTCACCCCAACTACTGAATCCGTCACTTGTGGGAAAGTTTTATTTAAAAGCTGCAATTCGATGTTCTTTTTCTCACTTTGGTAAGAAGCGAACATTACTAACCCGTAAGCATAACATGCTTCTTTATGTTGCATGTTAGAAGCTCTTTCTAATTCACGAAATCCTATGTTGGGATATGTTGAGTCAAAATAGGTTCTTAACCCGTAGCGTAAAATTGCATTTGAGTTCCCCGCATTTAACGCTTTAAAGAAAACACGGCGTAACTTAAAGTCTCCCCAATGTGATATACCCCACCTATCAAAGGAAAGCCTTTTATAAACTAAGGCATTTCTGGAAAGTCTTTCAAATGTTTGACAAGTTAATTTCGCCATAACTAAATGTGTTGATGAATTCTGACCGACTCTAGACAAGATTTCCTCAATCATATCCTCTGGTAGGTCTTCTAAAATATTCGGTTGTCTACCCTTAACGTCCATTTTGTTTTTATACTGTAAAATAGACAAGGATTAGATTCGTAATAACAAACAATACAAGAAATTTTTACATAGAACATAAAAGTATAAGCACACTACAATACATTTATTATACAACATGCTCACACCCCTCTAATCTGAATCATTGGTTTCTTCTTCTTCGGACTTGGTTCTTTTTCCTAATTTTCTAGGGATATATGATGTTCCTCTAATACGAGCCGTCGTTTTCCACATTGGTTTAGAAAAATCTGGTGGTTTAGAGGTTCCCGGGTTATTGTCACGATATTGAAAATACGGGTGTTGACGGTACATATAAAGTTCATCGGGGTCGGAATCAGATTTCTCTATTTTGATGCCTTTTCCCTTACTATTTTCTTTTGCCTCATTAAATTGGGTCGGGGTAATTTCTATAACATCACCGGAATCCTCATCAGGATCCGATTCATCGAAAAATTGGTAATTTTCCCAATATTTTGCTTCCTTAGCGGAAACACCATTGACCATTATTAACTTTGGTCCATTGGTTTAGGATTTTCTTTTATTTGACCGGTTTTCTGTGGTTCCTACTATTTTCCTCTTCTTCTAGTTCCTCTTCTTCCGGTTCCTCTTCTTCCAGTTCCGTTTCCTCTTCTTCCGGTTCTTCGGGAACTTGTAAATCTGGCCAATATATATTCGACTCTTCATTATTATTAGTAAGTCAATGAGATTTGTGCTAGAGGTAGACATCTATCACACAATATCAAACATGTTAAGAGATTAATATATCACATAATATTTACATGTTAATAATATATAGTTTCCAACAAAAATGTTAAGCAATCATTTTTAAAGAAAACACGGTCGAAGTCCAGACTCACTAATGCATCCTAACAAACTCGATAAGACACACTAATGCAAATTTTCTGGTTCTCTAAGACCAATGCTCGGAAACCAACTGAAATGTCCCGTTCATATTGATTATAAATGTTCCATATTAATTGATTTCGTTGCGAGGTTTTGACCTCTATATGAGACGTTTTTCAAAGACTGCATTCATTTTTAAAACAACCATAACCTTTTTTATCAATAAAGGTTTTAAAAACATTACGTAGATTATCAAATAATGATAATCTAAAATATACTGTTTACACACGACCATTACATAATGGTTTACAATAGAAATATATTACATCGACATATGTTTCTTGAATGCAGTTTTTACACAATATCATACAAACATGGACTCCAAATCTTGTCCATATTTTAGTATGCAACAGCGGAAGCTCTTAGTATTCACCTGAGAATAAACAAGCTTTAAACGTCAAAAAAATGTTGGTGAGTTATAGGTTTAACCTATATATATCAAATCGTAACAATAGACCACAAGATTTCATATTTCAATACACATCCCATACATAGAGATAAAAATCATTCATATGCTGAACACCTGGTAACCGACATTAACAAGATGCATATATAAGAATATCCCCATCATTCCGGGACACTCTTCGGATATGATATAAATTTCGAAGTACTAAAGCATCCGGTACTTTAGATGGGGTTTGTTAGGCCCAATAGATCTATCTTTAGGATTCGCGTCAATTAGGGTGTCTGTTCCCTAATTCTTAGATTACCAGACTTAATAAAAAAGGGCATATTCGATTTTGATAATTCAACCATAGAATGTAGTTTCATATACTTGTGTCTATTTTGTAAATCATTTATAAAACCTGCATGTATTCTCATCCCAAAAATATTAGATTTTAAAAGTGGGACTATAACTCACTTTCACAGATATTTCCTTCCTCGAAAATAAGACTTGGCCACGGATCGATTCATGAACCTATACAAATATGTACATATATATCAAAGTATGATCAAAATATAATTACAACCATTTTTATTGTGTTTTAAAGATTTGAGTGTATTAAGTCAGCTGTCCTCGTTAGTAACCTACAACTAGTTGTCCACAGTTAGATGTACAGAAATAAATCGATATATATTATCTTGAATCAATCCACGACCCAGTGTATACACGTCTCAGGCTAGATCACAACTCAAAGTATATATATTTTTGGAATCAACCCCAACCCTGTATAGCTAACTCCAACATTACTGCATATAGAGTGTCTATGGTTGTTCCAAATAATATATATACATGGGTCGATATGATATGTCAAAACATTTGCATACATGTCTATGGTATCCCAAGATTACATAATATATTAGAATACATATATAATACAATATAAGTTAGCTAGGATATGATTTGTATAGATTTGTTAAACATTTCCCGTAGCTAAAAAGATCAAAAATATACAATCTTGTTTTACCCATAACTTCTTCATTTTAAATCCGTTTTGAGTGAATCAAATTGCTATGGTTTCATATTGAACTCTAATTTAAGAATCCAAATAGAAAAAGTATAGGTTTATAGTCGGAAATTTAAGTTACATGTCAATTACTAAAGAGGTAGTCATTTCCGTCGAAAGAACGACATCTTGATGACCATTTTGAAAAAACATACTTTCACTTTGAGTTTAACCAAGATTTTTGGATATAGTTTCATGTTCATAAGAAAAATCATTTTCCCAGAAGAACAACTTTTAAATCAAAGTTTATCATAGTTTTTAATTATCCAAACCAAAACAGCCCCCGGTTTCACTACGACGGCGTATATCCGATTTTATGGTGTTCATCGTGTTTCCAGGTTTTAAATCATTAAGTTAGCATATCATATAGATATAGAACATGTGTTTAGTTGATTTTAAAAGTCAAGTTAGAAGGATTAACTTTTGTTTGCGAACAAGTTTAGAATTAACTAAACTATGTTCTAGTGATTACAAGTTTAAACCTTCGAATAAGATAGCTTTATATGTATGAATCGAATGACGTTATGAACATCATTACTACTGATAATGCTAAAAACGAACATATATTTTATCGCATTATCCCTCAAGAAAGACAAGCTTTTAGTTTCAGTTGTCCTATTTACAAGGAATATTTGTTTAAATATTAAAAGGTGAAGACAAAAGACAGATTCGACGAATTGAAGACGCAAATGACCAAAAAGCTAAAAAGTACAAAGTACAAACAAAGTGGTTCAAATTATTGATGAGAAACGTCTCAAAATTACAAGAGTACAAGACGCAAAACACAAAGTACAAGATATTAAATTATACGAAAGGGCGTTCGAAAATCCGGAACCGAGACATGAACCAACTTTCAACGTATGACGCAACGGACCGAAAGTTACAAATTAATTATGTATATAAATATAATATAATATATAGTTAATTATATAAATTATATATTTATATTATATTTATATAATAAAATCGGTCGGCAAGCTAGGAGCCAAACTTGTGTGAGCTGGATTCCACAGCTCCGCACTCGCAGAGCTTATAAAGCCCAAAAAGGCCGCACTCGCGGAGACCACAAAATCAGAAATCCACCTATAAAAGGCCATGCAATTCGACGGATTATTTACTTTATTTTCTTTTCATCATACGTAAATATATATATATATATATATATATATATATATATATATATATATATATATTATAATTTTAATTTTAATTTTAATTTTAATTTTAATCCTAATAATAAGGGTATGTTAGCGAATATTGTAAGGGTGTAAGTCGAAATTCTGTCCGTGTAACACTACGATATTTTTAATCATTTTAAGTTATGTTCAACCTTTTTACATTAATGTCTCGTAGCTAAGTTATTATTATGCTTATTTAAAACGAAGTAATCATGATGTTGGGCTAATTACTAAAATTGGGTAATTGGGCTTTGTACCATAATTGGGGTTTGGACAAAAGAACGACACTTGTGGAAATTAGACTATGGGCTATTAATGGGCTTTATATTTGTTTAACTAAATGATAGTTTGTTAATTTTAATATAAAGATTTACAATTGGACGTACCTATAAATAACCATATACACTCAATCGGACACGATGGGCTGGATATTTATGTGTACGAATAATCGTTCATTTAACCGGACACGGGAATGGATTAATAGTCTATGGAATTATTAAAACAGGGGTGAAATTATGTACAAGGACACTTGGCATAATTGATAACAAAGTATTAAAACCTTGGGTTACACGCAGTCGATATCCTGGTGTAATTATTAAACAAAGTATTAAGACCTTGTTACAGTTTAAGTCCCCAGTTAGTTGAAATATTTGACTTCGGGTATAAGGATAATTTGACGAGGACACTCGCACTTTATATTTATGACTGATGGACTGTTATGGACAAAAACCAGACGGACATATTAAATAATTCAGGACAAAGAACAATTAACCCATGGGAATAAACTAAAATCAACACGTCAAACATCATGATTACGGAAGTTTAAATAAGCATAATTCCTTTATTTTCATATTTAATTGCACTTCTAATTATCGCACTTTTATTTATTTTCATTGTATTTAATTGCACTTTTAATAATCGTACTTTTTAATTATCGCAAGTTTATTTTATCGCACTTTTATCGCAATTTCATTATCGTTATTTATTTTACGCTTTAAATTAAGTCTTTTATTTATTTAATATTTTACATTAGGTTTTAACTGCGACTAAAAGTTTTTAAAAATCGACAAACCGGTCATTAAACGGTAAAAACCCCCCTTTATAATAATAATATTACTTATATATATATTTGTATTTTTATAAATTATAACTAATATAGCGTTAAGCTTTGTTTAAAGATTTCCCTGTGGAACGAACCGGACTTACTAAAAACTACACTACTGTACGATTACGTACACTGCCTATAAGTGTTGTAGCAAGGTTTAGGTATATCCATTCTATAAATAAATAAATATCTTCTGTAAAATTGTATCATATTTAATAGTATTTCCTAGTAAAATATAAGCTATTTCATATACGCCTCGCATAACATCCACTACCTCAAGTTTTCGGGATAAAACTACTGGAAATGAGAAAAATGGATCTAGCTTCAAAGGATCCTTGGATGGCTTGAAAGTTCTTGAAGCAGAATCATGACACGAAAACAGTTCAAGTAAGATTTGCACTCGAAATAAGATTGTTATAGTTGTAGAAATTGAATCAAAGTTTGAATATGAATATTACCTTGAATTATAAAGATAACCTACTGTAAATAACAAAGGTTCCTTAATCTTAGAAGATTACTTGGAATGGATTAGAAAGCTTGGAAGTAGACTTGCAAACTTGGAAGTATTCTTGATTTTTATGAAACTATACTTATGGAATTTATGAAGAACACTTAGAACTTGAAGATGGAACTTGAGAGAGATCAATTAGATGAAGAAAATTGAAGAATTAAAGTGTTTGTAGGTGTTTTTGGTCGTTGGTATATGGATTAGATATAAAGGATATGTAATTTTGTTTTCATGTAAATAAGTCATGAATGATTACTAATATTTTTGTAATTTTATGAGATATTTCATGCTAGTTGCCAAATTATGGTTCCCACATGTGTAAGGTGACTCACATGGGCTGCTAAGAGCTGATCATTGGAGTGTATATACCAATAGTACATACATCTAAAAGCTGTGTATTGTACGAGTACGAATACGGGTGCATACGAGTAGAATTGTTGATGAAACTGAACGAGGATGTAATTGTAAGCATTTTTGTTAAGTAGAAGTACTTTGATATGTGTCTTGAAGTCTTTCAAAAGTGTAAGAATACATATCAAAACACAACATGTATATACATTCTAATGGAGTCGTTAAGTCTTCGTTAGTCGTTACATGTAAGTGTTGTTTTGAAACCTTTAAGTTAACGATCTCAATTAATGTTGTTAACCCAATGTTTATTATATCAAATGAGATGTTAAATTATTATGTTATCATGATATTATGATGTATGAATATCTCTTAATATGATATATACATTAAAATATCGTTACAACGATAATCGTTACATATAAGTCTCGTTTCGTAATTCTTGAGTTAGTAGTCTTGTTTTTACATATGTAGTTCATTGTTAACACACTTAATGATATATTTAAATATCATTTTATCATGTTAAATATAGTGTATCAATATCTTAATATGATACATATATATTTAGTAGACGTTATCATAACGATAATCGTTATATATATCATTTCGAGTTTCTTAACTTAGTAATCTCATTTCTTATGTATATCACACATTGTTAATATACTTAGTGAGATACTTACTCATCATAATCTCATGTCAACCATATATATATGTCTATATATACCACAACATGTAGTTTTTACAATTTTGTAACGTTCGTGAATCACCGGTCAACTTGGGTGATCAATTGTCTATATGAAACTTATTTCATTTAATCAAGTCTTAACAAGTTTGATGCTTAACACGTTGGAAACATTTAGTCATGTAAATATCAATCACAATTAATATATATAAACATGGAAAAGTTCGGGTCACTACATACTGTGTGAGTCAGTCGACCATGTGTCTTTGAGAGCGGAATATTTTACTAAGTGTTGATGCCTAGCCGTTATGCTGCCCGCGTGTCTTTTGATAATCATGACGTAAATTCTGGAAATGCATAAGTGTTAAGTAGACTTTTTAGCGGCGCTTTTGATAGTAAGTTGCTGTATTATGCTGTTTTGCGCTAACAGACAGAAACTAAGTTGATTTTCCTTATGTTCAGGTGATAAGGATAAGGAAGCAGCTCAGTGATAGATTATCTGAGCTAGTTGCTGGTATTCGGCGAGTGGGTCTATCTCCGGATAGAGTATTAAGTAGCTGACACGCTACTTGTTCAGACTCTTTACTCTTATGTTTATATCCAGTATGATTGCCATGTGTAGTTAGGTATTGTCATGCTAGTTAGGACGATTGCAGGACTGATTATCTGTGATCTTATGTGCGCACTATTAGTTGGACACCAACCGAGGCTGCAAGGTTGGGAACCCACCGAATCGGCAAGGTAGGGTTTGTGTGAGGTCGACCGTGGTAGCCTGGTCGGGTCATGATGTTACTGATTGTTCAGTATAGCATAGAAGGACGCATAACATCAAGTATTTTTGGCGTCGCTGCCGGGGAACATAAACGCCGAAAGCGCAACGCTAAAAATAAAAAAAAAGTTTTTATAAAAGTTTTTGTTAAGTTCTTTTTATAAATATAAGTTTTAAAAATAATAAAAATATAAAAATTCAAAAAGAAAGAAAAATACATTTATATTTTTAAGAGTTTATAATATTTATAAGTATTTTTATTTTAGTTTTAAAATTAAATTTTTATTTAAGTTATATTTATATTTTATGTATAATATAAAAAGTAAAAAAATAAAAATATAAAAAAAAAGTGAACATGTAAAAATCGACCCCTTTTGAGCTGAAATTGAACCCTCCGCGACTCGCGGAGCATTTGAACTGGACCATACCGCACTCGCGGAGGTCTTCTGACAGGTCAAACCTAGGACTGCAATTAATACGAAATTAGGGTTTAAAATTTTATTATTATTAATAATTAGGGTTTTAATTAAATAAAATTAGTTTTAGTTTTATTTTAATTTGTATTTTTAAGTTATATTAAGTTTTAATAAATTATAAAATTAATAGTTTTATAAAATAAATAATATAAAAATTATATTTTTATAAAAATTATATTTTCATAAACTTTAGTTTTATTTTTTATATTTCGTACCTTTTTAATCGTTTCTTGTAATATTTTTAAATTTTTTTTCGCTCGTATTTAATTTAAGACATAGTTTTTTGCCGTAGTTATTTTATTTCTAGATTTTTAAGATTTGCCGTAAAATCCCTTAAGTGCTTTTTCTTAGAATAAGATTTAGGTACTTTAGAATTTTACGACGCTACAAATTTTAGTTTCTTTTTAAGTTTCGACGCGCTACTTTCTTATCTTTTATTCACCGACATTTTTTGACGCGCTCTTTTTCTCTCTTATTTCTCGCCATTCTAGTTTTTAGGACTTAGAATTTTCTCTATTTCTTATCTAATATTTCTTTAAATTTCAAACGAAAAATTGTTTTAAGTGGTTAAATTGATAGACATCAAAATTTTCTGGTTCGTAGTAATAGTTGGATTTGTGCGTGGACCGGGTTATTGGAGCCAAACAGTACTCAATTATATTGAGACCAAACGAATCCTGCCCCTCTGCTGCATCTTTTGGCTATTCGAAACGTGGGCAAAATTAGAAAAGTCTATTAATTGGATAACTTATATAATTTTTCTTTCTTTTTAAAAACTAATAGGATATTCAGTGAATGCACCGAGCAAAACGTTCACCACCTTTTGTACGTTCACCACCTGTAACTCGATCAAGACATCTAGCAAATATTGTCGCCGTTGATTTTTCTTTAGAATTATCATCCAATCGACCAAGTACTCCAATTCAAATTTCCGATAATCCATTTTTTGAACCCGACCTCACAATTGAGAATCCGGAGAATATTCAAGGACAATTCATAGATCCTGAACCATTAATTTTTCCTCCGGAACCACCAATCATTCAAATAGAGATTGTTGAGGAACCAACCATTAAATCAGAATCCTCTAGTGATTCAGATTCAACAAATTCAATCATGGAAAATCTGGAACCTCTAAGTATGGAAGACCGAATGAGAGCTAAACGCACTGGCCAAGGTCACGCAATTACTCATCCAGATATTAATGCGCCAGATTATGAAATCAAAGGACAAATTCTACACAGGGTAACTAATCAATGCCAATTTAGTGGGGCACCGAAGGAAGATCCAAATGAACATCTTCGTACCTTTAATAGGATCTGCACTCTATTTAAAATAAGAGAAGTGGAGGATGAACAGATATATCTCATGTTATTTCCCTGGACTTTAAAGGGAGAAGCCAAAGATTGGTTAGAATCGTTACCTGAAGGGGCGATTGATACATGGGATGTTTTAGTTGAAAATTTTCTTAAACAATTCTTTCCGGCATCTAAAGCCGTGAGACTTCAAGGAGAAATTGTTACGTTCACACAAAAGCCAAATGAAACTCTATATGAGGCATGGACAAGATTTGGAAAGTTATTGAGAGGATGTCCGCAACATGGTTTAGACACTTGTCAAATAGTACAAATATTCTACCAAGGATGCGACATCACTACAAGGAAAGACATCGATATAGCAGCTGGTGGCTCCATTATGAAGAAAACAGAAACCGATGCTTACAAAATTATTGATAACACTGCTTCCCACTCACATGAGTGGCACCAAGAAAAAGATATCGTTAGATCATCTAAAGCAGCTAGAGCCGATTCTAGCCAT
Source organism: Rutidosis leptorrhynchoides (assembly GCF_046630445.1). Taxonomy (NCBI): domain Eukaryota; kingdom Viridiplantae; phylum Streptophyta; class Magnoliopsida; order Asterales; family Asteraceae; genus Rutidosis; species Rutidosis leptorrhynchoides. The sequence goes on from NC_092335.1 coordinate 214,542,884, forward strand.
GACTTAGATTCCATTTCCACAAAGATAGATGCTGTCGAGAGACGAATGGAAAAGATGACTAAAGATATCCACTCAATACGAATTAGTTGTGAGCAGTGTGGAGGACCACATTTAACAAAAGATTGTCTCAGTATTGAACTAACAATGGAACAAAGAGAGAATGTTTCATACATAAACCAAAGGCCTGGAAATAATTATCAGAATAATTATCAACCGCCAAGACCAATTTATAATCAAAACCAGAATTATAATCGAAATGTTCCATACAACAACCAACAAGGTCCTAGCAATCAACAAGTATCTAATAATACTTACAATCAGCAAAGACCTAATTTTCAAAACAAACCACCACAAACCGATGATAAAAAACCGAATTTAGAAGATATGATGACGAAGCTAGTTGAATCTCAAACACAGTTTTTCACATCTCAGAAACAAACCAATGAACAAAATACTCAAGCATTTAGAAATCAACAAGCTTCTATTCAAAATCTGGAACAAGAAGTAAGTAACCTAGCAAGGTTAATAGGTGAAAGAAAACCGGGAAGTCTACCTAGTGATACAAATGCTAACCCTCAGAATGAAACAGCTAAAGCCATTACCACAAGAAGTGGTATTACACTTAAACCACCTGAAATACCTGTAATTTCTGATGAAGCTATTCCTACTCCACAAGAACCACAACCTTATCAAGATAAGGAAAAATAACCGGTAGTTGAAAAGGTTAATGAAGATAACACAGTTAAAGCTAAACCTTATGTTAAACCATACCAACCACCACTTCCTTACCCGAGTAAAATGAAAAAAGAGAGACTTGAAGCCGAGCAATCTAAATTCTTGGATATGTTTAAACAGATAAATGTAAATCTTCCTTTCATTGATGTGATTTCAGGAATGCCTAGATATGCTAAATTTCTGAAAGATCTAATCACGAATAGAAAGAAAATGGAAGAACTCTCGGCTATTACTATGAATGCTAATTGTTCTGCAGTGCTGTTGAATAAAATACCAGAAAAACTATCTGATCCAGGAAGTTTCACAATTCCATGTTTTCTGAGAAGTCTTAGTTCAATAGAAGCATTGGCAGATTTAGGTGCTAGTATAAATTTAATGCCGTATTCACTATACACTAAACTAGACCTTGGAGAATTGAAACCAACAAGAATAAGCATACAACTAGCCGATAGATCAGTAAAATATCCTAGAGGGATAATGGAGAACATGCTAGTTAAAGTTGGTACTTTCGTATTTCTAGTAGATTTTGTTGTTCTGGACATGGAAGAAGATTCTCAAGTTCCTCTCATATTAGGAAGACCATTCTTAAACACTGCTAAAGCAATGATAGAAGTGTTTGGTAAGAAACTAACCCTAAGTATAGAGGACGAGAGTGTTACCTTTTCAGTTCATAGAGCAATGCAACAACCGCAATCTGCAGATGATACATGTTATTATATTCAAACTATAGAATCACATGCAGAATTGTTAGAATAATTTCCAGAATTACAAGGAACAGGAGAATGTTCTTTAGGAGAAGGAACTGAACCAATTGATGAAACTGAAATGTTAGCTACACTAATGGTTAATGGATATGAACCAACAACAGAAGAAATTCAAATGCTAAAAGAAGAAGACAGATATCGATATAAATAATCGATAAAAGAACCACCGACATTAGAGTTAAAGCCACTTCCAAACCATTTGGAATACGCTTATTTACATGGTGAATCTGAATTACCTGTAATAATATTGTCTTCTCTTACTGAAAATGAAAAATCTCAACTCATTTCTGTGTTGAAAGCTCATAAACCAGCCATTGCATGAAAGATTCATGATATTAAAGGAATAAGTCCTTCGTATTACACACATAAAATCCTTATGGAAGAAGGTCATAAAACGTATGTGCAACGCCAACGAAGACTAAATCCTAATATGCAAGATGTTGTTAAGAAAGAAATTATTAAACTGCTAGATGCAGGTTTAATTTATTCAATTTCTGATAGTCCATGGGTAAGCCCAGTTCAATGCGTGCCTAAGAAGGGTGGCATGATTGTCATTACAAATGAGAAAAATGAGCTTATTCCTACTAGGACTGTAACAGGATGGCGTGTATGTATTGATTATAGAAAATTAAATGACGCCACCAGAAAAGATCACTTTCCCTTACCTTTTATTGATCAAATGTTGGAAAGATTAGCCGGAAACAGTTACTATTGTTTTCTTGATGGTTTTTCCGGATATTTTCAGATTCCAATAGCACCCGAGGATCAAGAGAAAACCACATTCACGTGCCCTTATGGTACTTTTGCTTACAAACGCATGCCATTTGGACTTTGCAACGCCCCTGCAACCTTTCAAAGGTGCATGATGGCGATTTTTCACGACATGATAGAAGAATGCATGGAAGTTTTCATGGATGACTTTTCAGTCTTCGGTGATACTTTTGAATCATGTCTAGTTAATCTTGAACTAATGCTTATTAGATGCGAACAATCAAATCTAGTACTTAATTGGGAGAAATGTCATTTCATGGTTAAAGAAGGCATCGTTCTTGGTCATAAAATTTCAAAGGAAGGAATTGAAGTGGATAGAGCTAAAGTAGATGTAATTGCTAAACTTCCACATCCCACCAATGTTAGAGGAGTTAGGAGTTTTCTAGGGCATGCCGGTTTTTACCGATATTTCATAAAAGATTTTTCTAAAATTGTCACTCCTATGAATAAACTCCTAGAAAAGGATGCTCCATTCATCTTTTCAGATGAATGCATCAAATCTTTTAATATACTTAAAGAAAAACTCACTAATGCGCCAATCATGATAACTCCAAATTGGAATCTACCATTTGAACTAATGTGCGATGCAAGTGATTTTGCAATGGGAGCCGTTTTAGGACACAGGATTGAAAAACGATTTCAACCTATATATTATGCTAGTAAGACGTTACAAGGAGCACAAACAAATTACACAACTACTGAAAAAGAACTCATTGCTATTGTCTTTGCTTTTGACAAATTTCGTTCATATCTCGTTTTAGCTAAAACAGTGGTCTATACTGATCATTCTGCTCTTAGATACCTATTTTCAAAACAAGATGCTAAACCAAGATTAATCCGTTGGATCTTACTCTTACAAGAGTTTGATATTGAAATCCGAGATAAAAGAGGAGCAGAAAATCTCGCCGCTGATCATCTTTCTCGTCTTGAAAATCCTGAATTAGAAGTTCTAAATGAATCAGCCATACAAGACAACTTTTCTGATGAATATCTATTGAAGATAGATTATAATGAAATTCCATGGTTTGTAGACTATGCAAACTACTTAGTATGTAGATTCCTTGAAAAAGAATTATCGTACCAAAAACGAAAGAAATTCTTTAGTGATATAAAACACTATTTCTGGGAAGATCCACATTTGTTTAAAAGTTGTCCCGATGGAATAATACGCCGATGTGTATTCGGAGATGAAGCTAGTCAAATCTTAAACCATTGTCACACAGGACCAACAGGAGGGCATTATGGGCCTCAGCTCACAGCAAGAAAAGTTTATGATGCTGGATTCTATTGGCTTACAATTTTCAAAGACGCACACCTTCTTTGCAAATCCTGTGATGCATGTCAAAGGGCCGGAAAAATAAGTCAACGTGAGGAAATGCCACAAAATGTCATTCAAGTATGTGAAGTATTTGACATTTGGGGTATTGACTTTATGGGTCCATTTCCAAAATCTCATAATAATCTCTACATTCTCGTAGCCATTGATTATGTATCTAAATGGGCGGAAGCACAAGCTCTCCCAACTAACGATGCAAGAGTTGTAGTCAACTTTTTAAAACGTCTTTTTGCAAGGTTCGAAACACCGAAAGCTTTAATAAGTGATCGGGGTACTCATTTTTGTAATAATCAACTTGAGAAAGTTCTCAAAAGATATGGAGTAACTCATAAAATCTCCACTGCTTATCATCCACAAACAAGTGGACAAGTTGAAAATACCAACCGAGCTTTAAAACGTATTCTAGAGAAAACCGTAGGATCAAATCCGAAGGAATGGTCCATGAAATTGGAGGATGCACTCTGGGCTTTTAGAACAGCCTACAAAACTCCAATTGGAACCACACTTTTTAGACTCGTTTACGGAAAAGCATGTCATCTTCCAGTAGAAATTGAACACAAAGCATTTTGGGCTTTGAAGATATGTAATCTTGATTTACATGAAGCGAGACGTCTACGGTTAAGTCAATTAAACGAATTAGAAGAATTGAGACATGAAGCATACGATAATTCGTTAATCTATAAAGAAAGAATGAAGAAATGGCATGATAAAAGAATCAGAAGTTTAAAAGAATTTAAAGATGGAGACAGAGTTCTTCTTTTCAATTCACGATTCAAGCTATTTCCTGGAAAACTGAAATCAAGATGGTCTGGACCATTCATAGTCAAACGAGTTTTCCCATACGGAACAGTAGAATTAATAAATTCAAATGGGATTGAATTTAAGGTTAATGGTCACAGAGTTAAACATTACATAGATAGTCTGATGGAAGTTGACAACGAAGTTAATCACAATTTCAACACCACAGCTAACTAAGTGTGGGGAGAATCAAGTCTTTAAAGGATAATATGTATTTCTGTTAGAGTTAGATTTTCTGTTTTCGTGTAGTTCTCGAAAATGGAACCCGAATGGTCTTTCCCTAGCAGACCCTAAAGAACTAGTCTTCTCCCCCCATTCTGAATTTTTATTTTTTAGGTTTTACGAGATGAAGACTTCCTGTGAATTAAACCATGGTTTAATGCTACACGCTTTGATCACTAAACGTAATAATGACACCCTTCCAAGTGAAATAGTATCATTAATCAGAGGTAAATTGGACGGAGTAAGAAAAGAATCCAGATGCGAAAATAATAAGTTACAATTTGGTAAAGGAAAATCAAAATCCGCAGCAAAAAGAAGAGCACGACACCTTGAAAGATGTCACAAATGCGGAAAATGGTCACACGAAGGAAAATGCTCGACGGATCAGACATATTCCAATACCGAATTTGTTACGCTATGCAGAGATGGACCGTTCATATGTTTAGAAGAAAAAACGTTGAATGCTCGAGGTTACGCCTATGTAGCTATGGAAAACCAATTAGTCCGACTATCTTATGAGTGGGCTAGAGCATATCACTAAGAAATCTATTTCACAGGTAAGTATGTACAGTTTTTATTTTTATTTTTATTTTTAACCTTTTGATAATAAACGCTAAATTGTTCGCTATAAAGTATTAAATTGGTATTCAATGAAATTAGGTCTTGCGACCGAAATTATTGATATCATACAAAAATTTATTACATCACTGCGAAATTTACCGTTTATTCTTAAGGTATAAATATCTTTAATCAATCAACCCAAAATATTTCAAAAATTTGTCATGAGTTAAACTAGGTTATGGAACCGAAATTACTTTACCGAAAAGAGGGGCGTATATTTTTGATAATATTTGATTGATTAAAGTGGGATAAAAGACAAAAAAGATTTTTAATTTTATTTTTACTTTGTTTTTAAAATTAATATTAAAATAATATTGTAAACTTGTTAAAATTAATATATATTTAAAATTGTAAATATTTTAAAAATTAATATTTTAAAATAAAAATATAATTTAAGTTTGGTGTGAATTTTTAATATGAATTTTTAATTTTATGCATTTTAAATTTAAGTTTGGTGTAAATTTAAAAACAAAAATTTACTTTATTTTCCTAAGTTAAAAATATGATTTTTAAAATTCGTCGTGAGTTGAAGACTAGGTCGTTGAACTGAAATTGCTTTACTCGAGGGAGGGACGAGAACTAAAGTATGCCAAAAACAAAAAAAAAAAAAAAAACCCAAAAATCTTTGCTTTTAAAACCGCGCTTTAAATTGACAAATTTTAAAATTTTGTCGAGGAACAGACTAGGACAACGATCCGAAACGCCCTCGCTCCTAAAGGAAAACAAAATTTTTAAAATTTAATTAGTTAAATGTTTTAAAAAGTTATAAGGTTTTATAAAAAAAAAATTGCCGCGACTCGCGGTGCTTTGTGGGTTCCCACCACAGCACTAGCGGAGCTTAGAAAATCCAGAAAAAAATATAACTGGTCGAACAGACCAGTTTGTACACCAACCACACCAATTTTTTGCGAAAAAACCCACGAAAAACACTCCCAAATTCGTGATTTTTCACCATTTTTCATCAAATCTTTCATAAAATTACAATGAGGAGACTATTATCAAGGAATTACTCAAGGAAATCGGTAAATTTCTACACCTAAACACCATTTAATCAGAATTTTTAGTGTTCTTGAATAATTGCATGCCTAATTCGATTTTGATGCTTTCTAGTGTAATAATGCTTCAATTGTTTGTGTATTATGCTTGTATAACCTAGATTGATGCTATTTAACATGATTAGAAGCTTTGAACTTCAATTTTTGAATAATCTAGGGTTTGTGTTCTTGAGCAAAATTAGGGCTTTTTGATATAAACAGGTTATGCCCGAATTTGCTCCTTGGACTTTAGAGAGCCGACCACCATATCCTACATATGACCCGGCTCAAGCATTTTTACAGCATCTATTTTTGTTTATTTTATTGTAATGTTACTAATTCTTAATTTTCTTATTTCTTATTTTATTATTATAATAGCTTTTATAATTTTCTAACTTTATTAGATTTTAATAATTTTTGAATGTGGTGTGAAAATCCAACTTCAAAAATATGTATATATGTGTTTGTAGTTTATCTCATGTACAAAACAGGGTAAAACAGTGCATTTTCAAAGACTGGCATTAAGTTCAGCAAAAGCTAGTACTTTTGACGACAAAAATGAAAAACAAATGTGATGTAACAACAAGACAGAATGAACAAATGATGTGCACCATTTATCATTCAGCAAACAAACGCCAATATGTTTGGAAACTTTGGTAAAATTTAATTATTTTTCTACGCTAATCACCCTCAATAATTTAAATTGTTACTGATTTCTTGCAAATGAGGGCATTGCAAGATCTTAAGTGTGGGAAGGGGTTAAATTCTTTCGGATTTTTAAAATTTTTAACTTAAACACTTGGTTACCATTAAAAATACTAGTAACGTAGTAGTTGTATTAGAATCTAGTGCTCTCTGATAACAAAGAACAGCCCTAGTCTTATATACTGACTACACACTTCTAGTAAAAATTTTCAAAATTTTCAATTAAATGAATTCAAAATCATATTTATACATATTTATGAACGATAAAACTAGGTGTTAACACCGAAATTATTGATTCTTCGGAAAGGACATAAATTGAGAAACAAACCAAAATGTTAGAATTCATTTAAAATGGAATAGAGGAAAATAAAAAGGCAAATAAAAGAAAATAAAAGCCAAGTGTGGGAAAATTTACCAAGTTATTTAAAACATAAGTCACATATTTTTGTAACAAATAATTGAAGATACTTTTGCTTTGGACTAAACTAAACAGTTTTACCCGATTTACTGTAAGAAAGATGGATCTACACGATGAATCAATTCCATCATTAAAAGGAAGTAAAGTCTTCCGGAAAAAAACGCACTTCTTGATTTAGGTCATGAAGTTGTCGTCCAGACCAGCTGTAGGTTGACGAAAAATCTAGAAAAGTCATCTCTAAAATCAGCAGGAAATCCACGGAGCTCAGCAACAAACAGGGTCGCCAAGTGGTCAGACTTATCCTAACCATGAGAGGATCTGTCTTGTAAAATGGGGAGGACGCCGTGCAAATTAGCTTGATAAGACTAATGAATCAGATCCCCAGAAAGGATAATCTCCTTAAAGATCAAAAATCAGCTTTTAAGACTGATATTACTCAATCCTTGAGATTGACCTTAAAGATTGAGAATTACAAACTCATGGAATTCAATGATATCTAAACTCGAGCTTGAACGAGAAAATATTTTGATCAAAATTTCAAACCGATTTGTTTTCTGAAAACCCATTTTCAATGCGTTCATTACCATTGAACGTAAAATCCTAGGAATTCACCTGGAATTCATTAGGTCACCTGAACCAAATCGGGTGTCAACCGTAAGAACGGTGGTTGCATAGCATGGTCAAAGACAGGACCTTGTGCCAGACCGGAAAATTATAAGGGTGAGCTTTACTATTGCTCCTACCAAGGATAGTAATTGCATCCGACACGTTATAGACCATAATTAAAAGCATGTCAGGGGACATTGCCTTAACAGTTGCTTGTTCAACGCTTTCCTTTACAACCGGACGGTAGTTTACCAAAAGGTAATATACGGAGCAAGTATACTGGACGTGTTGCTTTCCCAATATAAGGTTAGCAAGTGGGTGACACAAAACCGCAGGTTTTGAGCTAAAGTTTTCAAATCTGAAACCCACCAAACTCACAAAAAGAATTTGCAAACACCGGTGAAGGGTTATTCTGGAAAACTTATCTAGGGTAAAAACTAGATTGAATTTTCAAAAAGATCAAATGTTTTCATAAAGATCCAATTTCCTTAAAGGATCTAAATTTTTATAGTCATGTGGGACTGTAAACTATAACGTTACTACCATTGTTCATACCGCCGTAATGAAATCACTGATGTACAAAGTGTGAAGAATAAAGAAGTGATTCTAGTATATTTCAAGACTATATTGCTTGAGGACAAGCAACGCTCAAGTGTGTGAATATTTGATAATGCTAAAAACGAACATATATTTCATCGCATTATCCCTCAAGAAAGACAAGCTTTTAGTTGCAATTGTCCTATTTACAAGGAATATTTGTTTAAATATTATAAGGTGAAGACAAAAGACAGATTCGACGAATTGAAGACGCAAACGACCAAAAAGCTAAAAAGTACAAAGTACAAGCAAAGAGGTTCAAATTATTGATGAGAAACGTCTCAAAATTACAAGAGTACAAGACGCAAAACGCAAAGTACAAGATATTAAATTATACGAAAGGACGTTCGAAAATCCGGAACCGAGACATGAACCAACTTTCAACGTACGACGCAACGGACCGAAAGTTACAATTTAATTATGTATATAAATATAATATAATATATAATTAATTATATAAATTATATATTTATATTATATTTATATAATAAAATCCGTCGGCAAGCTAGGAGCCAAACTTGTGTGAGCTGAATTCCACAGCTCCGCACTCGCGGAGCTTATAAAGCCCAAAAAGGCCGCACTCGCGGAGACCACAAAATCAGAAATCCACCTATAAAAGGCCATACAATTCGACGGATTATTTACTTTATTTTCTTTTCATCATACGTAAATATATATATATATATATATATATATATATATATATATATATATATATATATATATATATATATATATATATGTATATATATATATATATATTATAATTTTAATTTTAATTTTAATTTTAATCCTAATAATAAGGGTATGTTAGCGAATGTTGTAAGGGTGTAAGTCGAAATTCTGTCCGTGTAACGCTACACTATTTTTAATCATTGTAAGTTATGTTCAACCTTTTTACATTAATGTCTCGTAGATAAGTTATTATTATGCTTATTTAAAACGAAGTAATCATGATGTTGGGCTAATTACTAAAATTGGGTAATTGGACTTTGTACCATAATTGGGGTTTGAACAAAAGAACGACACTTGTGGAAATTAGATTATGGGCTATTAATGGGCTTTATATTTGTTTAACTAAATGATAGTTTGTTAATTTTAATATAAAGATTTACAATTGGACGTACCTATAAATAACCATATACACTCAATCGGACACGATGGGCGGGATATTTATGTGTACGAATAATCGTTCATTTAACCGGACACGGGAATGGATTAATAGTCTATGAAATTATTAAAACAGGGGTGAAATTATGTACAAGGACACTTGGCATAATTGATAACAAAGTATTAAAACCTTGGGTTACACGCAGTCGATATCCTGGTGTAATTATTAAACAAAGTATTAAGACCTTGTTACAGTTTAAGTCCCCAATTAGTTGAAATATTTGACTTCGGGTATAAGGATAATTTGACGAGGACACTCGCACTTTATATTTATGACTGATGGACTGTTATGGACAAAAACCAGACGGACATATTAAATAATCCAGGACAAAGAACAATTAACCCATGGGAATAAACTAAAATCAACACGTCAAACATCATGATTACGGAAGTTTAAATAAGCATAATTTCTTTATTTTCATATTTAATTGCACTTCTAATTATCGCACTTTTATTTATTGTCATTGTATTTAATTGCACTTTTAATTATCGTACTTTTTAATTATCGCAAGTTTATTTTATCGTACTTTTATCGCAATTTCATTATCGTTATTTACTTTACGATTTAAATTAAGTCTTTTATTTATTTAATATTTTACATTAGGTTTTAACTGCGACTAAAAGTTTTTAAAAATCGACAAACCGGTCATTAAACGGTAAAAACCCCCCCTTTATAATAATAATATTACTTATATATATATTTGTATTTTTATAAATTAAAACTAATATAACGTTAAGCTTTGTTTAAAGATTTCCCTGTGGAACGAACCAGACTTACTAAAAACTACACTACTGTACGATTAGGTACACTGCCTATAAGTGTTATAGCAAGGTTTAGGTATATCCATTCTATAAATAAATAAATATCTTGTGTAAAATTGTATCACATTTAATAGTATTTCCTAGTAAAATATAAGCTATTTCATATACGCCTCGCATAACATCAACTACCTTAAGTTTTCTGGATAAAACTACTGGAAATGAGAAAAATGGATCTAGCTTCAAAGGATCCTTGGATGGCTTGAAAGTTCTTGAAGCAGAATCATGACACGAAAACAGTTCAAGTAAGATTTTCACTCGAAATAAGATTGTTATAGTTGTAGAAATTGAATCAAAGTTTGAATATGAATATTACCTTGAATTAGAAAGATAACCTACTATAAATAACAAAGGTTCCTTAATCTTAGATGATTACTTGGAATGGATTAGAAAGCTTGGAAGTAGACTTGCAAACTTGGAAGTATTCTTGATTTTTATGAAACTATACTTATGGAATTTATGAAGAACACTTAGAACTTGAAGATGGAACTTGAGAAAGATTAATTAGATGAAGAAAATTGAAGAATTAAAGTGTTTGTAGGTGGTTTTGGTCGTTGGTATATGGATTAGATATAAAGGATATGTAATTTGGTTTTCATGTAAATAAGTCATGAATGATTACTAATATTTTTGTAATTTTATGAGATATTTCATGCTAGTTGCCAAATGATGGTTCCCACATGTGTTAGGTGACTCACATGGGCTGCTAAGAGCTGATCATTGGAGTGTATATACCAATAGTACATACATCTAAAAGATGTGTATTGTACGAGTACGAATACGGGTGCATACGAGTAGAATTGTTGATGAAACTGAACGAGGATGTAATTGTAAGCATTTTTGTTAAGTAGAAGTACTTTGATATGTGTCTTGAAGTCTTTCAAAAGTGTAAGAATACATATCAAAACACAACATGTATATACATTCTAATGGAGTCGTTAAGTCTTCGTTAGTCGTTACATGTAAGTGTTGTTTTGAAACCTTTAAGTTAACGATCTCAATTAATGTTGTTAACCCAATGTTTATTATATCAAATGAGATGTTAAATTATTATGTTATCATGATATTATGATGTATGAATATCTCTTAATATGATATATACATTAAAATATCGTTACAACGATAATCATTACATATAAGTCTCGTTTCGTAATTCTTGAGTTAGTAGTCTTGTTTTTACATATGTAGTTCATTGTTAACACACTTAATGATATATTTAAATATCATTTTATCATGTTAAATATAGTGTATCAATATCTTAATATGATACATATATATTTAGTAGACGTTATCATAACGATAATCGTTATATATATCATTTCGAGTTTCTTAACTTAGTAATCTCATTTCTTATGTATATCACACATTGTTAATATACTTAGTGAGATACTTACTCATTATAATCTCATGTCAACCATATATATGTCTATATATACCACAACATGTAGTTTTTACAATTTTGTAACGTTCGTGAATCGCCGGTCAACTTGGGTGATCAATTGTCTATATGAAACTTATTTCATTTAATCAAGTCTTAACAAGTTTGATTGCTTAACACGTTGGAAACATTTAGTCATGTAAATATCAATCTCAATTAATATATATAAACATGGAAAAGTTCGGGTCACTACATACTGTGTGAGTCAGTCGACCGTGTGTCTTTGAGAGCGGAATATTTTACTAAGTGTTGATGCCTAGCCGTTATGCTGCCCGCGTGTCTTTTGATAATTATGACGTAAATTCTGAAAATGCATAAGTGTTAAGTAGACTTTTTAGCGGCGCTTTTGATAGTAAGTTGCTGTATTATGCTGTTTTGCGCTAACAGACAGAAACTAAGTTGATTTTCCTTATGTTCAGGTGATAAGGATAAGGAAGCAACTCAGTGATAGATTATCTGAGCTAGTTGCTGGTATTCGGCGAGTGGGTCTATCTCCGGATAGAGTATTAAGTAGCTGACACGCTACTTGTTCAGACTCTTTACTCTTATGTTTATATCCAGTATGATTGCCATATGTAGTTAGGTATTGTCATGCTAGTTAGGACGATTGCAGGACTGATTATCTGTGATCTTATGTGCGCACTGTTAGTTGGACACCAACCGAGGCTGCAAGGTTGGGAACCCACCGAATCGGCAAGGTAGGGTTTGTGTGAGGTCGACCGTGGTAGCCTGGTCGGGTCATGATGTTACTGATTGTTCAATATAGCATAGAAGGACGCATGTATTGCGTCTGGACGGTTATGCAGTGGATTCAGTAAAGCGGACTATCGGTAGACTGTAGCCTGAGCAGCTAAGTCGTGTGCTCGTACAAGCTGCCGATCCTCATATTGTCAGTTGTTGTTGTATGCTAGTTCAGGACGTTAGCATATCTGTGACCCTTGCATGTTCAGTTGTTTATGCTTGGTCTGTTAGATAGTATACATTTACTTAGCAGTTGTGCTAACTCCCCCACATTTCCACCCCTTGCAGGTTTAGGTACTGCTGATTAGGACGGGAGTCGCAGACGGGTTAGAAGACATGTTTGATTAGGAGCTTAACTCTTATGATTTCTCTTTTGTACTGTTTTTAAGTAACACCGTCGTTTTAGAAAGTTGTAATGAACGTTAATCAAGTTGATTTCTTAACAATGGTTTGTAAACGTTAAACAGGGTTACTTTTGTAATTACATGTACTTCCGCTGTGTTTTAAAAAAAAAAAATCAGGGTGTTACAATTTTCCCTTTGTGAGTGATTCCGAATTGTTGTTAAAAAACAAAAGTAACGAAGTAAAAGAAAATTTTAACATAGGATTTTTTTTTTTTTTAAATCAACAAAATATTTTTGATTTTTCATTATGGGTACATGAAAAGGACTCGTTTCGACCAGCTCTGTAACGCTCTCGATCTGCCATCTTGTCACCTATAGTAACAAATAGTTAATTAGTTAATGATTGGAATAATATAATTGGTATTACATTCACAATTCATAAACACGATTTATATCGATCGGGCTTTTATTATTATTATTACTTTACTACATATACTAAATCACGTAATGGGTTCCACAGATTTTACCCAACCCTCACCCGACACGCCCCCCGAAAACACTGTTATACTGTTGCGTTTACTATATATACTAAACCACGTTATATACTAAATCACGTAATGGGTTCCACAGATTTTACCCAATCCTCACCCAACACGTCACTCAAAAACACTGTTATACCGTTGCGTTTACTATATATACTCCCTCCGTCCCGGATTAATTGTCCAGTATTCCTTTTTGGGACGTCTCAGATTAATTGTCCACTTCCAAATATGGAAAGTAAATTTGATAAAGTTTACAATAATGTCCCTAATGAATTAATTAAATTACAAAGGTGAGAGAGATTTCTAATTAATTAGTTGAGGGTAAAACAGTAAAGTAAGAAAAAAATACAGAAAAAGTACAGTGTGATAATGACATTTCTTAAACTATGTGTTTTTTGTCTGGGGACAATTAATCTGAGACGGAGGGAGTACTAAATCACGTTATGGGTTCCACAGATTTTACCCAATCCTCACCCGACACGTCACCCAAAATCACTGTTACACTGTAGCGTTTACTGTAGCGTTTTTTTTTTTTTAAAAAAAAAGTTAACTAACAACACTGATTTACACATCTTATAATTATTATATAACTCACGGAAATAACCACCGGAAACGACGGCGGTTCGTTGGTGGTAATAGTGAAGACCACCGTCATCCACAACTTTCACCCGCAAAAAAAAAAAAGATTAACATAAATGAATAAAATATTTGTTAGTGATAATTTTTTCCGGAAACAACGACGCAGATCTATCGTCAGCCACCAGAACCACCACCGTAACAACGGTAATTTTGGAGGTGCTGATGTCGATAGAAAGGCGCAACAGGAACGATGTCCGCGAGTTTGGTGATGATGACTTACAATTACTAAAAACAAAAAGGAGCGGTTTGGTTGTTGATGGTGGTGATTTGATAGTTGACGGTGAAGGTTTGGTGGTTATAGGCGGCAGTTTGTAGATATAAAGAGAAAAAGAAGCCGATTTCGTGTTAAACATGAAAAAGCAACAAACCAGCCGGAAAATGAGAAACGGAGGGTAGACCCATCGGCGGCGCGTGGCTGCTAAGATGATGATCGGATTTTTCATGATGTGCTTGGGATGATGAGCTGAGTATTTTGAGAGGGATGTTGTATTTGAATCTTGTAGTAAATTTGTCAAAAAGGAGATGGGGTGATTTTTGGGGAGAGAATGGAGAGAAGTGAAAGAAAAGATGAAATTTTGTGTACCAGAGAGAGAAAGAATTGATGGAGAAAGACGTTTTGCTGGCATTTGTTTTTTGTTATCATTTGTTCTAATGTACACACTGTCCAATGAGCAAGCTGGCATGTGCTTGATTTTTCCTTTTATTGAGCTTATATTTAACCTTTTATCTTATACGGAGTACAAAATATTTTTGTAAATAATACGGAGTAGCAACAAATTAATTAATTTAAATTTAATTTAGGCTTGTAAATATTGTAAAAGGAAGAAAGTATTGTATTTTTTCCCCCTATTTACATGGGTATGTGCAATTAGGGTTAACTAGTTATCGAACCCTCGCTTCGCGTCGGGGGTTCGGTTTTTAATGTATTTTATTGCGTTTAGTAAAATTATTTTGTGGCTAACGATGATGTCGTTGAAGCGCAACTCGAGTCGAACTAAAAGGTATAACCCGTGAGAGATTTAAATGTTATTTTAAATTAACAATATATGTGCATCTCCGCGTTCCGCTATGGAATTGTTGACTTTTAAAAATTTAACGCAAAATCAACGTGTATGAAAAGTACCCCAAATATTTAGCGTTTTTTAAAAAGCGTCCGTTTTGCGTATAGCTAGTGACATTGTGTTCCTAAAATTATTTCGAGTTTAACGATGATGTCGGAAAAATTTAACTCGTTGCGAGCGAGAAGATATGACCTGTTGAATATTTTGGTGGAGTTTATTTAAGATTTTTTTATGAAAATGGTTAATTGACACTTTACCCCCTCTGTTTGGGGGTTGGATTTGAATTTTTCAAAAAAGTGTGAGGAATGTGTAAATTCCATCACTAATAAGATTTTAACTTTAAGACCACTCCCAACGGTGAGCCATCGGGCCGCCCTCCTTGCACTTCCTCGAGGGCGCCGATGGCATTGTACCGCCATGGCTCCTCCCTCCCTCGTACTCAAGCTCCTCGCCCTGGAAAATTTCCTCATATCCACGAGAGTGAGGGCGAAGTTTTGTGGTTTTTTCAATTTTCAGTGCATTTTTTTTTCCTTTTTTTTGCTGTAAATTTATATATCATGAAAAATGGAAGTTTAAAAAAAGGTGGGTGAGGTTGAGGAAGGGGTGAGGTTGAAGATGAGTTTGGTAGGTGTAATTTATTTAATTTTGTATTTTATATTTTTATTTATATGGGACCCACTACAAAATTGATAGTTGCTAAAAATTGGGAGTTCTATACTAGTAGTATACGTGTAGTCTTCTTTTGATTTTTGTTTTTTTTTTTTTTTTTTTTTAATCATTATTTCATATATTTGATTGGTAAATTATTGATTTTTAACTCTAACTTAGTTTTAATAATAATACATAAAGTAAATAAAAAAATTGAGGAAGTATGTCATGGTTGGCAATGGTGTGTTATGGGAGTGTTATGGGAGGAAGTGGTGAGAAAAGAGGAGAGAGAAAGCTGATGTGGCGCTGAGGAAGTGCCCATGACGGCGTCATGGTTGGGAGTGGTCTAATAAATAAAAAATAAAGAATGTGTTCCTCATGCCCAGCAACGCGGGCAGGCCATTTACTAGTTTAATGTTCAAATGCCTCTATGTTAACATTATCAGCATTGACATTCCTTGACATCCAACAAAATATCCTTAAAAGTTAAAACAATTGCATGCAATTGCATGCATTAATTGGCCTAAACACATTATTATGCCAACAGTTGGTCATATATACCCTCATTTGCAAACTTGGAGATGTTTTCAAGAACCAGAAAAATTGAACAAAGAATGCTTCACCAAAATTCAAAATTTATTATTATCATATAAACATGCATACTCGATTACTCATACTCATTATTCAACCATTCGAATCTCATTAATTTTCTAAAATTTATTATTATCGTTAGTTTATTAGATATTTATTAATCTGTACAAATCAGTAATTAAATCCCAAAAAACTAATAGAAAATTATAGTTTTTGAAGAGATCTTCAACCAGCCCGGTGAATTCCTCTTGTATGGATTAGTTGTTGTTAATGCACCTTTTTGTTAGTTAAAAAGTTATAATTTATCATTATCATACAAACCCATTGTTAAACACCTCACTCATAATTCAACCCTATATATCTATCTTACAGACACAACATAATTTTTCAGATATATATTCAGTAAAATAAGTAATTTAATAAATATAGGGAATATAGACGGTTAAGATATATTTAGGGCAGTTGGTTATATTTAGGAAATTGTAGTGGAGATCAAATTCTTTTGATGAGTGATATATTTGCAAATAATGTAATTAAATTAATCCAACGGTGAAAAAGTACTAAATCTTTTTCATCTAAAGTCAGAATTTAAACATGTAGACTCTTTTATATAATGCTTTGCTAATATTGTTTTTACTATAATAGAGATAGAGAATAGAGATAGAGATAGAGATAGAGATAGAGATAGAGAATAGAGATATAGAGATAGAGATAGAGATAGGAAACAGAGCATAGAGAAATAATATATATATATATATATATATATATATATATATATATAAAACTAGATTTAAGAACCGGTGTGTTGCACGACAACTCTATAAAATAGTATTAACAAAACGTTCGTATTGGTACTGATGAGGTGTATGATACAATCACAATGAATCTAAAATGTTATAAATGGTTCTAACTTGTAATATAACATATTAAATATGAAAGTGAATACTTTAAAATTTTAGCCACTCTCCAAAATACACAAATCAGTGCTTAAAGACGTCTTTTCTCAATGTAATGATGTGGTAACATCACTACATCTCACATTAACATCTCTTGAAGTAATTGTTGTACCACTGTTGTTGACACCCGTACCAAGCAATTAATGCGATGAGAAAAAAAAAACGTATACGACTTACAACATTACCCACAGAGCGAAAATCGGTTTCGGTAGCTTTCCTTTGTCTTTTATTGATCGGAATTATCTCATGAAACAATAGTGGAATTATCTCATGAAACACTCTTATTGACAAACACTATTGTTGAAAGACTACATATTATTTTTTTGAAAGACTACATATTATTAATAACCTAATCCAAATGATTCAATCTAATGATGTAAAAAAGTGACAACATAGATATTCCTAACACCATTAAGCAATGACTAAATTCAATATAACAGCAACAATAAAAAATACAAATATAAAAAATACTAAGGAAGCAAAATACAGGAAAAGGATTTAAACTCAAAAGTGTAGCAATTACATTAATATCCGAACAGAAACGTAACAACAACCCGAGTTAAAACAAAAATTAAATAGATGTTTAAAATTTAATAGTCAAGAAACTGATTCAGCATGCATCCCTTATACTAAAATCGAAATCAATATAACAACAACTAATAAGGAAAACAAAAATAAACAAATATTAAGGAAACAAAATACAGTAAATGGATTTAAACAGTCAAAAGTGTTGTAAAGTATGTTTATGCAACATTAGCTAACCCGCGTTCTATAAGGTATCATACAATAAAGAAAATCAGACAACCTCGTATAGAAAACAACAATCGCAATTCGGTTAATTGTAATGAAAGCGTCAACAAATCTCAATGAAGACATTTCATTGAAGGATAGCAAGAGATAACCAAGTTTTCAAGATTATGAAGCCAAGTAGGATAATACCTCTAGAAAGATGAGTATATTGTTAGGAATGAAGCACGTGAGCCCTAACAAGACTTGATAACTCTAGGTTATCAAACCCACTTATAATAAACGAAAATAGTTGATGTATACGAAGAAACTAGCAAAAACAATAAAGACAAGAGAATTTAACGAGGTTATATGTAATCACGAATGATTACGTTAATCCTCGGCCACCAAAGAGAGTTCTTTATTGATAAAATTCGTGGATACATGTATGGGTTACAATAAGATGCTTAAATAGGCAGAAGTAAACAAAGAAATAGATTTGGGAACAAGAAAACTCGATTTTGGAAACTTCCTCGCAGACAAAGCCACGCCGCGCCTCTAAGGAAAAAACCAAAACACTAGCTTTCTCGACTTGACCCCTTGTTCACGCTCTAGGCCGCGTCACGCCTAGGATAGGTCGCGGCGCGCCTTCACCGGTGAACCGAATTCTTCCTTTTTTTTAATCCTTGTTTAACTCGCTTCGCACTCCAACAATCTTCCACTCGAAGAGATGTTAAACAACATCCTTCTTAACCTAACATCATCAACATCATCATAATCCCACAATAACAAGTTGACCTGCTAATTATACCTCCTTTTGATACCGCCGGATTTGCACCCGAATCACGCCGCACTTCATTCAATAACCTTCGAACAAGTGAAGTCTTTCGACACCAAAAATTACCGCTGAGCTATAATACGATCTTTATGTTACTAGCTTGGGAAACAAAAACCTCTCTTTGGCTATGGCACATACCTCCTTAGTTTAGGAGTAACGGGCCGTTTGAGTCCGACCCGGCCCAATTAACCCCATTGCCCAAGCGATCCACCCGTACACAATTTCATTCACCCGATTCAACTTTCCAAAAAAGAATAAACCCGCCAGTAGATCAAACATGTGGATAACACCATCAACGCAGCCGTGTGAGAACACAATCACACCCTTGATCTTCCACATAACCGCTTTTCCTTTCACCATTGGAACATCGACCACATACGTGCGCACATCTTTTGACAAACTCGATTTTCCATCCCGAGCCAACTCTCAATGTACGGATGTATCATTAACCATGACTCTTAAGAAACCCTCTTATTCATCTTCCTCGGTTGACCACAACAAAGTTGTCATTGGAGAAGATCTACCCGAATTACCGAAAGCTCTAGTGTACCCAATTCGACCCGAATTTTCACTAGCTTCAACTCCCTTTGAGCTCCCACTCAAACAAGATCCCTCAACAATTCCAGAAAGCATTAGCATGCTAGGACTTTTGACATCCACAAAATCACCTAGCCATTCCTCTTTAGGAATTTCAACCATATACATGGTTCCCCTTTTAAACCCGCGAGCAACCACATAATCTCCCTTAAACACTACCCACTTTTGATCTCCAAATAGGACATGACAATTATCGTCATCCAATTGCCCAACCGAAATCAACCGACTCTTGAGCTTTGGAATGAACCGCACATTCCTCAAGATCGAAGCATAATTCAAGTGTCTAATCACGAGATCACCAATACCCGCAATTTCAACTATAATCCCATTTGCAACTCGAACCTTACCGGAGTATTCCTTGAAGTTCACCATCTCGTTCATGAATGGGGTAACATGATATGAGGCACCCGAATCTAAAACCCAAGATTCGTCAAGAACCTCTTTTTGGCACATCAACGCATTTTCGATCACCACAGTCGATACGCTCCCACCCGACTTAAGACTCGGGCACTTTGACTTATAGTGACCAACTTGTTGATAATTCCAACACACCACGTTCTTGCTCCTTGACGGACTTCTTGACCTAGCTCTTCCCCGACTAACACTTAGAGCCAAACCCGAACTTCCATTCGAATCTTCCTACGAATACCTTCGCTAAGAATCAAATCCTGGATTCCTTCAAAAGTTAACTTAGTAGTTCCGGTTGAACCACTAACCGCCGTAACCGTACCGGCCCAACTCTCGGGCAATGAAGATAGCAAAAACAATGCCTCAAGCTCATCATCGAATTTAATATTCACCGATTTCAACCGTGTTAAAATCGAATTAAATTTGTTAACATGATTCGCCGCCGAGGAACCCTCCATCATCCTAGCATTCACCAATTGCTGAATCAAGAAAACTTTATTCAAAGCGGATCACTTTTCATACATGTTAGATAAAGCCGCAAGAAATCCTGCCGTTGTGGTTTCACCCACGATGTTGTAAGCAACG
Organism: Rutidosis leptorrhynchoides; assembly: GCF_046630445.1. Lineage (NCBI taxonomy): Eukaryota > Viridiplantae > Streptophyta > Magnoliopsida > Asterales > Asteraceae > Rutidosis > Rutidosis leptorrhynchoides. The sequence continues at coordinate 214,563,594 of NC_092335.1, forward strand.
TACTTGGCCAGAGAAAGTCGAACAACTCCTAGGGCTTGCCTATCCAACAACTCCCACTCGCCTTGAGTTATCTCTTCCGGTTTAACATCCTTCAACGGTTGGTAAAGCTTCTTTTGATAGAGCACATCTTTAATTTGCATCTTCCAAAAGCTAAAATCATTCCCATCAAACTTGTCAATCTTCACATCACTATTTTCCGCCATTGTTCCCGTGAAACCGAACCGAAGCTCTTAATACCACTTGTTAGAAATGAAGCACATGAGCCCTAACAAGACTTGATAACCCTAGGTTATCAAACCCACTTACAATAAACGAATATAGTTGGTGTATATGAAGAAACTAGCAAAAATGATAAAAACAAGAGAATTTAACGAGGTTATATGTAATCACGAATGATTACTTTAATCCTCGGCCACCAAAGAGAGTTCTTTATTGATAAAATTCGTGGATACATGTATGGGTTACCATAAGATGCTTAAATAGGCAAAACTAAACAAAGAAATAGCTTTGGGAACAAGAAAACTCGATTTTGGAAACTTCCTCACAGACGAAGCCGCGCCACGCCCATAAAGGGCCGCGCCGCGCCTCTAAGGCAAAAACCAAAATAGTAGCTTTCTCGACTTGACCCCTTGTTCACGCTCTAGGCCGCGTCGCGCCTAGGATAGCTCGCGACGCGCCTCCACCGGTGAACCGAATTCTTCCTTTTTTCGAATCCTTGTTTAACTCGCTTCACACTCCAACATAGATGTTGTCCTCATTACTAAAAAAAGGAATAATTATTTCGTTGAAGATGTTTTAGTGCCAAAGCATCAGTATGTTCTATCTTGTTTTCTGTTTCTTCCTGCATATATGGCCAACAACCAACACATGAGATACAAAGACAAAAAAATAAACATAAGCAACTATATACTTTCTTTTAGAAAGAAAGTTGAACAAACATGAAACGACCCGTCCTAATCCTTAAGGATGAATACAATAACATATGATTACATTGCGAGGTATTTGACCTCTATATGATACATTTTACAAACATTGCATTCGTTTTTAAAAGACAAACTTTCATTACAACGAAAGTTGACAGGCATGCATACCATCTCATAATATATCCAAACTATGAAAGACTTATTATTAATCTTGATAAACTCAACGACTCGAATGCAACGTCTTTTGAAATATTCCATGAATGACTCCAAGTAATATCTTTAAAATGAGCAAATGCACAGCGGAAGATTTCTTTAATACCTGAAAAAAAACATGCTTAAAAGTGTCAACTAAAAGGTTGGTGAGTTCATTAGTTTATCATAATCAATCATTTCCATAATTTTGATAGACCACAAGATTTCATTTTCATAATAAAGTGCAGGTCTGCTCGCTGCTGTAAAAAATCCATTCATATGAAGAACACCTGATGGGAATACAGAAAGTGCAAAACAATCATACTGGCGGTAGCTAATGTAAAATGCAAAACAATCATACCGGCGGTAGCTAATGCAATCAAAATGCAAAACATTCTCACCGACGGTAGCTAATGCAATCAAAATGTAAAACATTCTCACCGACGGTAGCTAATGCAATCTGTATAGAAATCGAACCACGGGATCCAAATAATTCTATCATAGAATGTAGTTTATGTACTTGTGTCTATTTTATCAAACATTTATAAAAATAGCGCATGTATTCTCAGTTCCAAAAATATATATTGCAAAAGCATTTAAAAAGGGAGCAAATGAAACTCACAATACTTGATGAAACATGACTAGGAACTTCGAAATCAACAGGTTTAATTCACACAAAGGCGAAATTAGTGAATCAAACCATTCTAGTGAATATTGTGCTTTTTGGGATTAATTTAGTCAAACCACAACAATGGATGTGTGATTAGATTAACACCTAGAGCTATTATTCACCTCTTGAGTGATTTGGGTTGAGAGAGAATCGGACAAGGTTACCAGATCTGAGTGATGTGTGTGTAATGAGAGGCTTAACCTAAAATGAAGAACATAACACTTAAATACCCCTGCTGTTGAGTCAACCATCAGAGTCAGCCGTCACTCGTACGAGTAGGTTGCCTCAGCTGTACGGGTGATCACTCACTCGTGTATGTATACTCAGATTAGATTTGTGACTCAGCTCAGCTCAACCGTGCGTATGAGCTTGTCAGCCGTACGAGTGAACCTTCACTCGTACGTCTGACTGAGTCTAATATAGTCAAACATCCTTTTTACATTCCTGCAGTACCTGTAACCACATATAAACACATATAGGATAATAACGAGCGATCATGGTAGCCCATAAACTGAAGTACTGTTCACAAACATAAGGTAGATGTCTAGGGACTTACAGAAAATGCATCAACAACTCCCCCTAGGACCTAGAACATCGATTACAATAAAGTAAACGCCCGTGAAATACATATAAGTCTAAAAGTAACATCAGTTTAACATCGAATACACATCCAGATTCTCTCTCTCACATAAAAACATCAAAAACAAAATACAAACTGGCAACACAGTATCTGACAGGATTCAGTTGGCCTGAGCTTGGTTTGAGCTTTGAGCATCACTTTATTTATTGAGGTAGGCATGGAAGAAATCGATCACACATTGATATCTCATAGCTTCCTCCTTTTTATCATCTCTGAACGTAATGTGATGGCGGTGAAGTGTCTCCACATCAAATCTCGACAAGTTTCTCAGCCACATAGGATCCAGAATCCTCACATTGTCAAACTGTATGCTTCCATCTTCTTTCTCAATTGCAGTCAGTATCACTACTTCCTTCGACAATTCGTCATAGAACCACCATCTGAAGTTTTTACATATATCCTTGGGTAAGGGCATTAAGGGAGATTGTTTCATGTACTTAGCTGGACGGAACTTAACAACGCGAACATGTCCACCTTTTGAATTTAACTTTGTTGGGTGTATGGAAAACCTGGCGGCTGTTGACTTAAAGATATCCCATTTCCCTGTCTTGTACTCATATCTGAGTTTTCTCTGAAACAACCTGGAAAGGTCACTATCTTCAGCGTTCAACATCTTCAGCTTCGCAAGTTGCATGATCTCAAAGTAAGGTAGAGTTTTAAAGTGACTTGGTATTGCCATATAATCAACTCCTCCTTCTCGCTTGATCACAAAACAATTTATCTCCTTGAAGTATCCCGAGCTTAGAATTTTAACCTTGGCATACTTCTTGGTTCTCTTTCCCTTTTCATAGAAACTGACAAACTTTTGCTCGAGTTCTAGCTTGTTTATCTGATCAGGGTTAACAACGTTCTATTTCCACCAACTCTAACGGATCTCGTCTTCTTCAATGTTTTTGTTAACTTTAACCCTATCACGTTCGAACCACTTATTAATCTCATTCCATACCTTGGCTTTAGCTTGCTCGGCTCGGAGTTTCTTCTTCTTTAGCTCAATCTCTTTTCTTTCTTTCTCAACGAGCAGTTTCTCATGTCAGATTCTCTTATTCCTTTCCATTAACACATCAACTTCCTTTACTTGCTCTTTGTACACCTTCCTCGTCTTTTCTAAATCATTTAAATTCTTCCTTTTCACCTCACTACTCAAATTGAAAAAGTCACTTAAAGTGTTGAGTGACGGATTCGAGTAGGGCTCGAGCGAAGGCATAACAATGTCAACTTCTTCTTCTTCTTCTTCTTCTTCTTCTTCTTCTTCTTCTTCTTCTTCTTCTTCTTCTTATTCATTCTCAGATTCTGTCACCAATTCATCCTCGGACTCAATTATCACATCCTCTTTCACATTATCTTTACCAACAAAATCTTCACTCTTTTCATCCGCAAACAAATTATCAAAATCACTTAAGTCAATATTTTGGATTGATTCGGGAGGGACATTAGCAGCTAGCTCTTCTTGTGGAGCCTTAATTTCAGCTTCAACTGTCTCTGTATCCTCTGTATCATTTTCACTATCGTATGCAAGAGCAGTAAGCTGTTCCACTGGGAAATCACTTGGTGGAACTTCCCCCTTTTCTCATCATTAAAAACATTTGAATAATTCATATAATATTTAGCAGTAAAGACCTCACCATATTCATTAAAGCTTCGAATAGGTATCACTAAAGGATATTCAAAAGAGGGTCCTCCAGTGCCAGCATCTTCTTCATCATCTTTTTCGTCATCACCTCCCAAATCAGAGGAATATTCACCTCCATCCGTTATCAACTTGGTTTTACCAGAGGTAATTTGTTTGAGCTTATCGTTCATCTCCTTCCACTTCAACTTGTTTTCACTCTTAATAGCCACAATCTTTTTCTTTAACTTCTCCATCTTTCCCTTCTGACGGTTCATTCAATTCCACAACCTTTTGTTTTCTTCCATTAACGACTCAATCTTTGCTTCACTAGCCTTCTTCTCTTCGATGACTTGATTCTCCAGGTTAGTAATCTTAGTGATCAACGACAACAGAAGATTTTGCTGTGTCTTGAATTCTGATGACGTTACCTGAGGTGTTGTGGTGGCAGGTCTCGGTGAGGTAACAGCGGCTCTAGCGTCCTTCATGAAACCAGAAGGTTGTCTCTGAGCTTGTTTTTTAGAACCTCCCTGAGATGACATCTGAGATGAGTCATAATGATGTTTAGTTCTTCTCCTTCTTCTTTGGCTATTCAGAAGTCATCGTTCCTTTACCTTTTCTCTTCCTTTGAATCAAACTAACATCTTCCTCTGTTGCTTCATCATCATCACCATCATTAACATCATCATTAACATTATTTCCTCCTTGAGCTTCACCAGTTGCTCTTTGATTATCATCTCCACCTTCCTCCTCATCAGTAACTTCATAGTTAGAGTCGGAATCATCATTTCTCCAAGCATTACCAGCTGAACATCGATAATTCTCCTTGATGAGATGGCAAACAAGCTTTCTGTTAAAATCAGGTTTCAAATCCTCGTTTCTTGTGTCCTCCATTCTCCGAAAAGTTATTGGATTCATTGGTTTAAGGTGAATTATATCCTCTTCAAGCTTTGGTAGATCTGGTGCAGCGTCATTGATAATCAATTGAAGAAAACGGGCGTAGATGAGATATCTCTGTGTAGAACTGAAAAGATTAGCTTTGAAGTAATAGAAGACAAATCCTGAGAAATCATACAGAGCCCTTAGGACAAGGGCCACAAACATACTCTGCACTTTCTCATTCAGCTTATCACAACCAGCTTTACGTCTACTCAAGCAGTGCATTATCACATGAGCAAGATATCGAAACTGTGGAGGCAGAAGAGTCTTCATCAGTTCAGATTTACCAGAAATATAACCAGAATATGCACATCTCTTGAAGCATCTGTGGATTCTTTCTCGATTGATTGTCAAGTGGGAGCAGTTCTCATCATTAAAACTTAAAATCCTCCTTATCACAGTCTTAGAAACAACGATCTCATGCCCTTGAACAGTACTGACCAGCTTAGTCTCAGCTTCTGACACATTAAGTGCCGCATTTCTCCAGAATTCCCTTTGGTGACTGTAGTAAGCCGTGCATCAAGTAGAAATAGCAGTATGGATCCTTGATCACTTTAAATCCATACATGAGGTATCGTCAACATCGAACTTAAACCCTCATCAAAACGAACCAACGATATACTCTAGGATATGGTATCGTCAACATCGAACTTTAACCCATACCCCACAAGCAAATAAATCATATACATACATATATAATTATTCCACTCACATTAACGATTTGGTGACGATTTAATACTTCCGAATGCTTCAAAGCCGAGTACCTAATACAATAAGTACTCATCAACACATACACTAGTTGGACTACTCACCAACAATTTACTCATGTGCATTTAATGACTTAAATGCATTAAATGCCCCATTTACATCAAAACCGACCATTTAAGGTCAAGACCATCATAAATCACTAAAAGCTAGTGATTAAAGTCCAACCACCCTAACTAATACACATTTAGGGTATTTCATACACTTCTTTCCCCACTAGGTCAATCGTTACTCATTTGAACATTTTAAAGCCAACACACCCATTTCGGGTCATCCACTAACACACATAACACCCATTCATTTTAATAACTAGGTGTGCTAGTGATTTATTAACATTTAAGACCCATATACACAATTTAACATTTCAAACCCTAGATTAGTCATCTTTGAGTCCTCATGACCCAAACTTACCCAAAAACTCCCAAATTACTATCAAATGGATTTTATGTTTAACACTAACCCAAACCCTAACCCTTAAACTAATTAAAGTAAGGAAATCAAGGTCAAAACTTACCACCACGATCAAAACGTAGCTATTAGTGAGATGCACGACTTTAACACTTGCACTCTAACCCGAAACAAGCTTCTTCCTTCTTAGATTGAGCTTTCTCACACTAGAAATCTTCTCTATCTCTCTAGAATTGATGTGGAAAGGAAGTGGTGGTTGAAAATGGAGTAAATGAAGATTTAGATCTGATCTTGGGGCTTTAAATTCGTCCCCAAGTGAATTTACCAAAAAGCCCCTTTTAAATATCTTCTAAAAAGGAAAGCTGACCCATCAGACACCAGCCGCTATACAAAAGTGTACATTTCAAACTTGGGTCTTACAACTCTCCCCCACTTGGATTGGATTGCGTCCTCACAATCCAAGCCGCATGACAAGCAGGAAGATACACCAAAACGAATTCTTCGGGTTCCCACGTAAACTTGGAACCTTTACTACGACGCCATTGGACCTTGAAAGTCCTCACCTCTTTATTTCTCAACCTTTTGACCTTTTCATCGAGTATAGCAATCGGCTCCTCAATATACTCTAACTTATTGTTTAGCTCAATCTCGTCCAAAGGCACCCATGAAGAATCGTCCGCAAGACACTTACGGAGATGGGAAACATGAGATGTATTATGGATCCCCGCAAGCTCTTCGGGTAACTCCAAATGATACGCAACTTCACCAACACGAGCTAAAATTTTAAATGGCCCAATAAACCGAGGAGCTAACTTTCTCCGCTTTCGAAACCGAATTACACCTTTCCATGGCGAAACCTTAAGCATCACCATGTCACCCTCTTGAAACTCAATTGGTCGTCTACGCTTATTAGCATAAGATTTTTGTCTATCTTGAGCCTTTTTCAAATGAGCCCGAATCATATCAATCTTGTTATTCGTCTCTAAAACCAAATCGGTACTCCCGATTTCTCTTTGACCCACTTCTCCCCAACAAATAGGAGTTCGACACCTACGCCCATATAGCATCTCATAGGGTGGCATCCCAATACTAGTATGATAACTATTATTGTACGAGAATTCCACCAAGGGCAAGTGATCATCCCAACTACCACCGAAATCAATAATACACGCCCGTAACATATCCTCCAATGTTTGATTCGTACATTCGGTTTGGCCGTCTGTTTGAAGATGGTACGCCGTGCTCAATTTCAATTGTGTACCCATATCTTCATGAAACTTTTCCCAAAATCGAGATGTGAAACGAGTATCTCGATCAGAAATAATAGATATAGGAACCCCATGCCTTGAGATCACTTCCTTGATAAAAAATTTAGCCAAGGTCTCCGATGATATCGCTTCCCAAATGGGACGAAACAAGGCACTCTTCGTCAACCGATCAACTATCAACCAAATCGTATCAAATTGGGTTCTCGCCATCTTTGGTAACTTTGTAATGAAATTCATGGTAATGTGCTCCCATTTCCATTTTGGAATTTCCAACGGTTGTAACATACCATACGGCTTTTGGTGTTCGGCTTTAACTTGCAAACACGTGACGCATTGCTCAACATACTTAACAACATCACGTTTCATGCCCGACCACCAATAATCCTTCTTCAAGTCAAGATACATTTTCGTCGCGCCCGGATGAATGGAATACTTTGACTTATGTGTCTCATCAAGTAGCACTTGTCGGAAATCTCCCATTCTAGGCACCCACACTCTTCCTTGAAAATATAACAAACCATGCGGACCTAAGGTAATAAACTCCATTTGTCCCACGATTCGTTCCTCATGCTTATTGTTAACAAAAGCTTCGATTTGAGTCTCGCCAAGCTTTATAAGAAAATCGTTAGTAATAATCATGCGTAACGATCCTACTCGTATCGCCGGATGTTAAATCTCGACTCAACGCATCCGCAACCACCTTCGCCTTGCCCGGATGATAAAGTATTTCACAATCATAGTCTTTCACCACATCCATCCATCTACGTTGGCGATAATTCAAATCTCGTTGATCAAAAAGATGTTTTAAGCTCTTTGGTGTGCGTAGAGGTGTATACGAAATAGTTATATATTTTTAGTACGAAAAGCGATACAAACTACACAAGTTTTAATTATTTATTTACAGATGGGATATACCTAAACCTTGCTACAACACTATAGGCAGTGTACCTAATCGTAGAGTAGTATAGTTTTTAGTAAGTCAGGTTCGTTCCACAGGGAGACGACTTATTTTACACTATATTTTTAAACAATTATATTTGTACAAAATATATTATACATAGTAATAATATATAAAAGGGGGTTTACCGTTTAATGACCGGTTTGTCGATTTTATATTTTAAGCGAAGCGTAAAGTAAATGACGATATTTAACCAACGATAAAATAAATAACGATAATTAAAATGACAAAATAAATAAAAGTACGAGAAAATATAAAATAAAATAAATTATGCTTATTCAAATTTCTGTACTCATGATGTTTGACGTTTTGATTTTAATTTATTACCCTGGGTTAATTGTCCTTTATCCTGCATTATTCGATAAGTCCATCTGGTTTTGCCATAATAGTCCATCGGTCATAATTATAAAGTGCGAGGGTCTTCGCCAAATTAACCTTATACCCGAAGTCAAATATTCCAACTAATTGGGGATTCGAACTGTAACAAGGTCTTAATACTTTGTTTAATGAATACACCAAGTTATCAACTGTGTGTAATCCAAGGTTTTAATACTTTGTTAACAATTACACCAATTATCCATGAATGTAATCCACCCCTGTTTTAATGAGTCCATTAACTATTAATCCATCCCCGTGTCCGGTCAAATGAACAATAATTCGTACTTATAAATATCCCGCTCATCGTGTCCGATTAAGCGTATGTGGTTATATATAGATACGTCAAATCATAACCTTTATATTAAATTAACGAGGTATCGTTAATTTAATATAAAGCCCATTAATAGCCCATAGTCTAATTTCCACAAGTGTCGATCTTTTGTCCAAACCCCAATTATGGTCCAAAACCCAATAACCCCATCTTTAATATTTAGTCTAACATCACGATTACTTTGGCTTAAATAAGCATAATAATAACTTAGTTACGAGACATTAATTTTAAAAAGGAAAACATAACTTGCATTGAGTATTTATCGCGTAGTGTTACACGGACAGAATTTCGACTTCAAAACCCGTAAAATAACCTTTACATAACCCAAACTAATCTAATATAAAACTAACCTATACTATATATATAGTATATATATTATTATTACAGAGGGAGTATTATTATTATTTTTGGTGTGTTTTTACTCGATCAGAAGCCTGGTATTTATAGATGTGGCCTGAGATTTCACTCCAGGCGATCGCATGGAAAAATAGCTTCCAGGCCATGCGATCGCATGGCCAGCTGGATCCAGCCACATTGCTTTGTTTTCTTCTTTGTCGACATATTATTTAAATATATATAATATATAAATAATTTATATAATTATTTAAATATTATATTATATTCTTGTGCATAGTTGACTCATAATTTTCGGCCCGTTGCGTCGCGCGTTGATAGTTGACTCTGGTCCCGGTTCTGGATTTTCGAACGTCCTTTCGTAATATTTAATATCTTGTACTTTGCGTTTTGCAATTTGTAATTTGCACAAAAAATTATTTTCCTTAACTCCCAAAATCCGCGCAAGTCTTTTAACTCAATTTTTGGGACGCTTTTGAGTGCACTATGGCTTTAAGGACCCTTTTCCAGTTTTAGGACGCTTTTTCTTCAATTCTTTAATCTTCGTGCTTCGTCTTCGCATTTATTTATTTAAACGATTACAACTTAAAAATAGAATAATTACAACTAAAAACTTTACATATTGGAAGGATATTGTGACTAAATATATGATCATTTGGAGCACTATCACTCTTGTGATCCGAATAAATCGTACACTTGACACCATACAAGTAATGGCGCCAAATTTTCAACGCATGAACAAAAGCCGCCAACTCAAGATCATGAGTCAGATATCTCGTTTTGTGTTCCTTTAATTGTCAAGAGGCGTAAGCGATGACTTTACGTCGTTGCATTAGAACACAATCGATCCCATTTAACGAAGCATCACAATAAACGGTCATGTCTTCTACACCTTTCGGCAACACTAAAACCGGAGCTTGACACAATTTCTCTTTTAACAATTGAAAAGCAATTTCTTGCTCATTCTCCCAATTAAACCTCGCATTCTTTCTCGTCAATTTCGTCAATGGAGAAGCAATTTTAGAAAAGTCTTGAATAAACCGACGATAATAACCGGCCAATCCGAGAAAACATCGGATTTCCAAAGGCGTAGTTGGTCATCCCCAACTTTTTACCGTCTCAATCTTCCCCAGATCTACTTGAATACCATCTTTGTTCACAATATGGCCAAGGAATTGAACTTTCCTTAGCCAAAATTCACATTTGGAGAATTTTGCATACAACTTCTCTTTCCACAATGTCTTCAACACACCACGCAAATGATGTTCATGTTCCTTCATACTCTTCGAATAGACAAGTATGTCGTCAATGAACACAATTACCGACTTTTCCAACATAGGTTGGCACACTCGGTTCATAAGATCCATGAATGCCGCCGGTGCATTCGTAAGACCAAAAGGCATAACCACAAACTCAAAATGCCCATAATGCGTTCGAAAGGCTGTTTTCTCAATATCTTCCCCACGGACCCGCATTTGGTGATAGCCGGACCGTAAGTCGATTTTAGAAAAGTAAGTCGCGCCTTGGAGTTGATCGAACAAATCGTCAACCCGAGGCAATGGATAACGATTCTTGATTGTCACTTTGTTCAACTCATGATAATCAATGCACATCCGCATACTACCATCCTTCTTCTTCACGAATAAAACCGAAGCGCCCCATGGCGAAGCACTCGGTCGAATAAAACCCTTTTCAAGCAACTCTTGGGTTTGATTTAACAACTCTTGCATTTCCGTTGGTGCTAAACGTTAAGGAGTTTTAGCAATGAGAGTAGCACCCGGAACCAACTCAATGCGAAATTCGACTTGTTTTTCCGCCGGAACACCCGATAATTCATCCAGAAAAACGTCTTCGAATTCACTAACCACTGGAATTTCACGAATGGATGGTGGCTCTTCACGAGTATCAACTACATGAGCAAGAAAAGCCATGCCACTACTAATAAGAAAACGACGTGCCCGTGCATAAGTGCATAATGGTACAAGTCTTCTCCGTCTCTCGCCATGAATAATTAACTCTCCCCCACTTGGGGTCTTCACACGAATAGATTTTTCATGACATACAATATCGGCTCTATAACGAACGAGCCAATCCATACCAATGACAATATCGAATTCACCCAAGGTCATCGGGATAAGATCGATTTTAAACGTTTTGGAACCAAACACAATTTCACAATCATTACAAACATCAACCCCTAGCACCGTCTTACCATCCGCTATTTCAACTTCTACCGGATGACTTAACTTAGCTAGTGGTTTATCAAGCTTAGACACAAATCTTGGAGAAACAAACGATAAGTTAGCACCACTATCAAATAGGATCCTTGCCGGATTAGAGTTAACCATGAAAGTACCTAAGACAACTTCATTGGATTGCTTGGCTTCGTCATTAGTCATCAAATAGTTCTACCCCCGAGCTGTACCCTCCACCTTCTCTAGCCTTTTGACATGATCGGTGTTCAAATCGGGACACTCCGACTTTTGGTGTCCTTCTTTGTTGCAATTAAAACAAGTGTGCTTGTTTGTCGAAGGAGGCTTTGTACAATCTTGAGAAAAATGACCACGTACCCCACAATTGTAGCAAGTAGGGATAAAGTTCCCCAAACCACCATTCTTCACACTATTCACACTTTCGGAACCCTTTTTGCTTTTCTTGTTGGAAAAGTTCGAATGACTCGAACCTTCAAATTTTCTCTTAGAGAAGGAGAAATCGCTTTGCTTTGGGACTTCCGGTTCGAAGCCCCGGGCTAACTCAAACAATTCCTCAAAAGACTTAGCCATTCCCCGACTAATCTTACGCTTTAACTCATCGCTTAGTGTACGATAAAAATCTAGCATCAACTTGTGATCATCGCCAACATACTCCGGACAAAAACGAGTCTTTGCCAAAAAGGTCAACTTGAGGGTAACCAAGTCCATTGAACCTTGTCGCAAATTGTGCAACTCGTCCCGGATTTTATCAAGGTCGGAAGGAGTTCGGTATTCTTTGAAAAATTCCTTTTTAAACTATTCCCACGTCAAACTCATGCATTGCTCCTTACCATAAAACTTAATTTTATCGTCCCACCACAACTTGGCCTCTTCACGTAACATGCTAGAACTGTATCTCATCTTTTTCTCTGGAGGACACTCTGCGGTACGGAAATCCCCCTCGATGTCGGAAATCCAACATGTGCTTTTCAATGGATCCCTCACTCCATTAAACATAGGAGGTTGAGCATCCTTGAAATTTTTGTAATGGAAGTCTCGCCTTCCATATCCACTATTACCATCACCCCCTTCACTCCGAGGATGAATGTTTCTAGCTTTTAATGCCTCTTCAATTGCGGCATTCATTCGCTCATTGATTAGCACGGTTACTTGCCCATCAACCGATTCTTGGAAAACCTTTCGAACATCTTCAAGAAATTCCGCTCTTTGCTTTTTAATGATGGCCTCAACCTTGGCCGTAAACTCAAGGTCCTCGCTCGTACCTCCTTCATTGGTGTCGTGTCCATTTCTCATCTTCATTCTATAAAACGGAAATAGGTTAAATGACGAATGAAAAGACATGTCACATATACATATCCACCTCACCGCCCCATCTTGCTCAACAATCATCGTACATCGCTAACTTGACATGATTTAAACCCGTAACAATGGTAGCTAATCATTGTTACGCGAGCACGTCGCATTAACTCGCTAGTACGACGTCTATTTCACTTGATGATTGCAAAAATATAACACAAAATAACTAGCGCATAGTTAGTTCACCTAAACCTAGGCACTAACAAATCCCCGGTCCGACCCATCTCCTACAAGTCCCGCATAAAGCGCATTCACAATAAAGTCTAAGTCTAGGCACCTATCTCAGGTCGCCTAAATCCCTTAGACCATGCTCTAATACCACTTGTAACAACCCAACTTGAAATCGACAAGAATTTTTTTTTTTTTTTAAAACAAGTCATGCTTTCCTGACAGGCATAACCCACAGCGCGGTCACCCCGGCCGCGGCGCGGTCACCCCGGCCGCGGCGTGGCTTAACTCTTTGCCAAATGGTCAGGACCAGCAAAACCCTCGACATCCAAAACCAGTTATAGCCCGCGGTGCGCCCATAAGGGCCGCGGCGCGGCTCACCTGCTGTGCAGATTTTTACCTAACAAAAACACACAAGTGCCAATTTCCACAATTTCGAGAACCAACATTTCAAAAGGCTTCGCGCTACATCAATAAGCAAAAGTTTACATGTTTTAAGACATCCATTCCAATATTTGACCATCGAGCTTCATTCGCTCATTACAAATTAAATATGAGTTTCGACCACAAAAAGTTTAACTTCCAAACGACACTTAGAGCATGGTGTTTGGGGTTTAAACTACCCATAACTTGGTCGAACTTCCAAAAGCTAAAACCCCCGAGTGCCACTACTATTCCAAACGAATACCTTTGCCCTTGTCTCCGCCGGAGCCTATAAAAAGATAAACAACAAGAGGGGTAAGCAAAGCTTAGTGAGTGCAATAATTATACATATACATATATAACTTACTTACTTGCGTCACTCACCCCAATTCCGCATACATACTAGCAATATAATTAGCATACCCACATAATATATAACGCTAAGTCCCTGATAACGCAAGCTAGTATAACAATAGCATATAACATAAGCAATATAATATGCTACGCCACAATACACAAACATTTATGTTCACAACATCTAATAGTATTCAAATTCCAAGGCTAGCCCAACGAATGGTATCGTCAACATCGAACTTAATTCCCATTTGTCCTAATAAATGTGGTATCGTCAACATCGAACTTAAACCCACATATGAGGTATCGTCAACATCGAACTTAAACCCTCATCGAATTTCACTACAATAGCGGTATGGCTTCATCAACATCGAATTTTAAATCCATACATGAGGTATCGTCAACATCAAACTTAAACCCTTATCAAAATGAACCAACGATATACTCTAGGATATGGTATCGTCAACATCGAACTTTAACCCATACCCCACAAGCAAATAAAGCATATACATACATATATAATTATTCCACTCACATTAACGATTTGGTGACGATTTAATACTTCCGAATGCTTCAAAGCCGATTACCTAATACAATAAGTACTCATCAACACATACACTAGTTGGACTACTCACCAACAATTTACTCATGTGCATTTAATGACTTAAATGCATTAAATGCCCCATTTACATCAAAACTGACCATTTAAGGTCAAGACCATCATAAATCACTAAAAGCTAGTGATTAAGGTCCAACCACCCTAACTAATACACATTTAGGGTATTTTATACCCTTCTTTCCCCACTAGGTCAATCATTACTCATTTGACCATTTTAAAGCCAACACACCCATTTCGGGTCATCCACTAACACACATAACACCCATTCATTTTAATAACTAGGTGTGCTAGTGATTTATTAACATTTAAGACCCATATACACAATTTAATATTTCAAACCCTAGGTTAGTCATCTTTGAGTCCTCATGACCCAAACTTACCCAAAAACTCCCAAATTACTATCAAATGGGTTTTATGTTTAACAATAACCCTAACCCTTAAACTAATTAAAGTAAGGAAATCAAGGTCAAAACTTACCACCAAGATCAAAACGTAGCTATTAGCGAGATGCACGACTTTAACACTTGCACTTTAACCCGAAACAAGCTTCTTCCTTCCTAGATTGAGCTTTCTCACACTAGAAATCTTCTCTCTCTCTAGAATTGATGTGGAAAGGAAGTGGTGGTTGAAAATGGAGTAAATGAAGATCTAGATATGATCTTGGGGCTTTAAATTCATCCCCAAGTGAATTTACCAAAAAGCCCCTTTTAAATATCTTCTAAAAAGGAAAGCTGGCCCATCAGACACCAGCCGCGCCGCGGCCCAAAACAGAAAAACAAGGCCGCCAGCTTTTTATATATACAAAAGTGTACGTTTCAAACTTGGGTCTTACACATTGGTGATTTCTTAACAAACTGAAATAGAAACAGAAATGTTAGAAATACAACTCACATATCATAACACATCAAAGCATTTGCAACAAAGTGTCATAACTCATTAAACAGGACAAAACGCGCTAGTGATACTGTCACACGTGCGGCTGAGAGCTCAGTCGTGCGAGTAACATAGTCACTCGTGCCACTGTTGAAACGCTTGAGCAATAACATGGTTTCAGATAATGTACACGGTTGAGGAAACATTTATAAGCGAGTGAGTCAACCGTGTGGTAACTCGTGCGGTTAGTCACATGTGTAAGCTCTGTCAAACGAGTGAGCAGTCATATGAAATCAAACAAGTGGGCTCAAAGGTTAACACGGTTATGCCTTAATCGCGTACTGACTCGTGCGAGTCATGTCCCACGCGTGCGAGTGAGATCACTCGTGCATGTCTGATGAAACCGATATTAAATGCAATATTTAAATCAACGAGATTACATGTTTGTGCGTTTTATGGACCGATTTACATCACAATAGCAACATTAGGTATCGTTTAACTCAAAACAATAGCAAATAATTATCAAAACACACTGCAATTTAACAAAATTCGACTTATAAACCCCTTGGGTTTCGACACATTCAAACAACAAATTAACCTACTAAACATTGATGAAATTGTACCTATTTGGTGGTGCTGAGGTCGGCTCAATATGCTTAACAAACGCTGCAGTGGAAAACACTATTGGTGAAGATCGATTTTAGAGAGAAATAATGAAGTGGATGCACAAGTGTGAGCTCCTGTGCTCAGCACCCTCTATTTATACTCTCGTGCTCAACCGTATGGTTGAGCACACAGTTCACCATTAACCGCACGTCCCACAGTCACTCGTGCGTGTGACCGGAAAGTTAAATGGACAAATCTAGAACAGGGTCATCCGTACTGTTAACCTCAATCGTGTGGTTACTCGTATGGTTCACACATCAATCGTGCGAGTGAGCCACTTAGGCAATTTCAAATTTTCACTAATTTAGGATTTCGACTCATTTGGCAATCTTAGCGCTAACTAGCACTTTCAATTTGAGTCATAAATCACTAATCCATCAAGTAATGATCATTAAGACTTAGGCAGATGAAATATCCTAACCAAAACGAGGTTATTACTCTAAACATTCTATTTCACATGAGTAAGTTCTACAATATAATGTCATCTTAAGTTCACTAACACCTTAAATCATTTAAAGTCCTTCAAACAATCACAAGCTCTAAAAACTTCTATTTTATGGATTTGGTGGCCAAAACTATTTTGATCTCGAAAAGGTTCTTTCAGATGTCATTGTGCATTCAGAGGATAATCAGAAAACAAAGGAAAGATAAAATCTTTATGAATTTTCTGAGATGTAATGTCATGCAACCAAAAATATGCAAATGAAAGACATTCTATCATGAAATGCAATAACATGTAATCCAAAATCTTTTTGTTGTTTTACAGTTTTCAATGCAAACTATCTAACAAACAGATAAGCAAGACATACAAATCCACATTCTTTTTGTGAGCAAGATGATTAACAATTAAAAAATGGATCAGAACTGACATAGTGAATCAACTTCTGCTGTTCATTCCTAATTATCCAGTCTATGTCTATTATCATGCAATTACTGATATCAATCCTCATTAAACATGAACATGATCATTCCGGACACTTTGACATTCATGTTGGCATTAATTACTTGAACATTATAGAGCAATGACTTTTGGGATCACGTTAAGTTCATTAATCCTTGACTCTTTCATCACTTATGATTGTGCATTTTTATTAGGTTGTCAATTCATTACGCGTAACTTTCCATTATATCTGTCCATGTACTTCAATCAAATTGAACAGGATGGTTCTCATGGAATTTTGAATAACCCTGTCAGCCTTTGGCTTCTACCAATGTGTTGAGAATCTTCAATCTAGTTGGTCGGCAGATCTTAGAATATATTGGATTATCCGAATAGGAGCATTATTTACCGCGAGGATTGGTCTACAGTTAAAGCAGACTTGCCTGATGACCAGTCGTCACAAGAAATAAATCTCAAGGCCCTTAACTTCTTTATGTTTAAGTTGACATGAAAAACGAAATCGAAAGATAAACTTTCATTTATATATTATTTAGAGTAAATCTAGGTAAGTATCTTTCCAACTTATAGTCTTAATAGGTATAACTCTTAATTGCAGACGTCAAGAATCTTGATAGTTCAGTGTGAACGACGTGATTAAACAATTCAAGCTGTGCGGGGGCATCACACTAAGAATGATCTGAGCTCTTTATGAGCACATCATGAATCAATATTCTTCATACTTTCAGGACTTAGCCATCTTGATACGCCAATTATTTTTTACTTTGATTTTCTTTTGATATTTCTTTTTTAGCATATCACTGTCCTTTGATATATTGATTTTGAATGCCATCATGAATGGATTTTTCATTTTTATACATGAACTCATGTTTCTTTGTTGTGAGCTCAGATCACTCAAAGGTGTTCTCCCTTAAATGCTTGAACGGTCCGCAATAAGGAATTATACTTTTCGACCTTAAGCTAGAAGGGACACTTACTTCGACATAAACTAATTTTCTCTGATATTTTCAGGGATTAGTTTCGATTATTAAGTCTTAAGCCCGTGATAACGTGGTATGCACCAGCCAAACAGATAATCCTCAACATTAAATCCACCCCCAACCTTTTCTAGTGATTATCAATTATGATAGGGGATACCCTCAACCGACTGTTGAGTTCCTCAACAATTATCATTAGATATAGTTTCGAAGATAATTAAGTGACTACCTTCAAACGCTACAGATCGTCCATGACTTCTGAATCTTAGATGATCGTTATTCTTATTATGATTGTCTAAGGTCAAGAATTCATAAGTCACATCTATCATTACATCACACAACAGATAAATATAAACATTCAAATCAGTCCTTACTAATCAAATATATCAATTCTCAGTACAGTAATTTCTTCATCTCCTACAAATTAATCAAAACAAGCTCATTTTCGGAATTTTCAAATTTTTAGGGTTTTCTGATGAGGCATTTTACACTTTTTAGGTATTTTCTGTTGAAACATATACTCCCCCTAAAATACTAAAACATAAAAATCTTTTTGCCTTTTAGCATTTTATCAAAAGCAAACAGAAAATAGCTATAGACTAGTATGCAATCATGAAAGAAATCATGCAAGAAAATGCAGACAGAAAGCAAAAATATGCAGTACATATAATAAGAAACTAAAATCTATATGTCATGCATCCTACATGCAAAGTCTAAAAGTTTGATTAAACCTCACAATCAACATCTGAAATTACTTTGTCTCGATCAACAATGACATTCATCTCTAATAGTAGCAAGAACCTAGGTTTATCAAAAGCCTTAGTAAAAAGGTCAGCCCTCTGGTCCTTAGTACCTATTCTCTTAACCTCAATTATCTTTTTCTCATGGAAATTCCTAAGAAAATGACACTTAACACCTATGTGTTTAGTCTTAGAGTGTTGCACAAGATTCTTAGTAATTGCAATAGCAGCAGTATTATCAATATAAAGAGGAGAGAAAGTGATTCTTAGTCCGTAATCGTGAAGTTGTTGTTGAATCCAAACAACTTGCGAACAGCAACTTGCAGCAGCAATATATTCAGCTTCACACGTGGAAAGCGCAACTGCAGTTTGTTTCTTGCATTGCCAGGTCACCAGCCTTTCACCTAGAAATTGACATCCTCCTTATGTAGATTTGTTGTTGATTTTGCAACCTGCATAGTCTGAATCACTGTATGCTACAAGATCAAACTTGTCTTCGTTCGAATACCAAATGCTGAGATTTGGAGAATGTAACAGATAACGTAGAATTCTTTTTGCAGCTGTAAGAGGAACTGTATTCGAATTAACTTGATAACGAGCACACAGACATGTTGCGAACATAATATCTAGCCTAGATGCAGTTAGATACATGAGCGAACCGATGATTTGTAACAACCCAAACCATCCAACAACAAAACCACGTGAAAACAGCAAAATAAAAAAAAAATTCCTGAACAGCATGTTGCGCGGCGCGCCATATAGGCCGCGCGGCGCGCCAAAGTGGACTGTCCAAAAAGTTCTTAAATGCGAAAATGTTTGACTAGTTCCCGACGTATTTAGACAAAACGCTTTTAACCGCATGTTCAATATATGAAAACTAGCGCGTTCCATTAATAAAATTTAGTTTACGAAGCGGGGCCCACATCGACCCAAATTACCCTTTAAGTATCAAAATACAATTTTCGACCATAAGACTTTTAATACAAAACAAAGCCGAGCACGGCGATTGGGGATACGCTACCCAATCCTAATAAATCCAAAAGCAAGCCTTCTATGCAAGCTATGCAAGTCCTCTAATCCTCGCGCTTACCCGAGACACCATCCGCATGCAATCTATAAAAAGAGTCAACAATGAGAGGGTAAGCTAACGCTTAGTGAATGATAATATACTACATACATATATATGTATAAAATGGACACGCCACAAAATAACAAATACCGCATACCAAGGCATCCAAATAAGGCACTACACTAAGCATACCGTACGATCTCTAAGCAACGAGCTAGAGATACAACAACAATATAAGTTTACCAACGACGATGTGAACAACGCCAAATAGCTACACCCGGAGGGTTAGCTACAACACAACAATACATTAATATATAACAATATAAACGAACAAGGTTAACACCTTAACCCAATACCGAGAACCAAATACCACAATGAAGATTGGCCGAACTACACGAGCCTTAGTAATCCGAAACCACACGAGATTACTATCTTCACAACATCGAGGTTGGCCGAACTACACGAGCCTTAGTAATCCGAAACCACACGAGATTACTACCTCAATAAGATGACCGAACTACACGAGTCACCATGAATCCGAACTACACGAGATTCATTTCTACAATACAATAAGATGACCGAAACCACACGCGTCATCGTGAATCCGAATACACACGCGATTCACTTCTCAATATTATACCCTTCGCCATTGGGGTTATATCAACCACATCACAACCACGTGTGATA
This sequence comes from Rutidosis leptorrhynchoides, assembly GCF_046630445.1. Lineage (NCBI taxonomy): Eukaryota > Viridiplantae > Streptophyta > Magnoliopsida > Asterales > Asteraceae > Rutidosis > Rutidosis leptorrhynchoides. The sequence goes on from NC_092335.1 coordinate 214,584,069, forward strand.
ATGTACACGCGAACGCGTACTTCGCCAAAGATGGTCAACCAAAATGCACAACCGTGCCAATTGGACTCATGCAAAAGTCCATCAAGTCCACCTACATGTGAAGTGAGCTCTATAGCCGAGAATCACTTCACCCGACCCGCACCCATCCTACACATACATATGCACATAGGATATTATCACTCACCTTGAAGTCTTGAAGAAAGCTTCCAAGTAAACCGCAACTCGCCAATGGAAAATACCTATTCCATTATCACAATTACAACAATACACTTAGAGTGGATTCACAAATCAACCCAATTCGACACTTAGTGCAAATTTGACCCAAATGCACTACCAAGTACAAACCGCGCCCAAACTAACCAATAATCACTCACACAAGTGAGAATGGTCCTAATATGCCAAATAAACCCGAACTCAAGTGTTAAACACGTGTCATACCCATTTTGACACTTAAACCCTAATTTTGACCCATAAGGTCAAAATCTCACCATTTACAAGTTTTGACACCAAAACACATTTAACTTGGTTTTATACTTCAACTTAGTCCATTTCAAGTTTATAAACCTCATTAAATCGCCAATTGGGTCATAATCACCACCAAACCCTAATTTGACCCAAAGTCACAATTAGTCAACCAAATAACCTCAAATGGGTTTTAATACTTCCATAATCACTAACTTAAGTGATTAAACTCAATTTCAAGTCCTAAACATGGCCAATTAGTTCACCAACCCAAAATCCACCCATAATTAACAATAAACCCAATTACTAGCATCACTAAACCCATTTCATCATCTAAAAGGGTTTTTCATCAAACTAACTCAAATCCTAACTTGAATATCAAATCAAATAGATGAAATTCGGAGTTTGAGCTTACCAATACCACCACAACGTAGCTAGGAACGAAAGGAACAACTTTAGAACTCGAGCTTTTGATCAATTCGGCCTCCTTCTTCACCAAAACCCTAAATCTCTCTCTAGAATCTCTCTCTCTCTCTAAAATAGTTTGAGAGTGATGAATGGATGTGAAAATGATTCAAAACTGATCCAAACCAGCTAATATGGCTCAAAAATCCGGCCCCAAGTGAAATTACCCAATTGCCCTTCATTTAAAACAATTAAAAAGAAGAAGAGGGCTGTCTGCGTGATTTGGCGCGGCGCGCCCCTGACCCGCGCGGCGCGCAAGTAGCCAGTTTCAGATTCTTTTACCTTTTTAATTACATAACAATATTCAACGAAGCCCGTTCTCGAATGTCATAAGTACACAAGTATACAAGATAAATATTCGGGTCTTACAACTCTCCCCTACTTAAACTCGATCACGTCCTCGTGATCCTCGTCACTTAACCAAATGGACCCCACTCAACGGTCCTCAACATACGTCCCAATCCGAATTTCCTAAGCAATGTCTCCCAACGAATCGCCTACAACAACTAAAATCGTCACCCACGATTTTCACAAATCCACAATCCGAGCACTAAAACTATGCTCCTTCCCTAACATCGGGAAAAACTCAACTAATCTCGTACCGAGATATCAATCCCTTAGCGTACTATTACCGAGTATAACGCCAAAAGCAACAAGGTCTCAACCTAAGGTCAACAACCCGAAACGATGAAGACCGAACCAAACGTACCCTTACGGATTACACCAATCACTAAACATCCCTTGTAGTGCGCCATACGACCAATACGCAACTACCGTAACATCATGATCCAACGGCTAGAACCGATAGCGCCCAAAACGACTATGAAAACGCAAAACCCAATGTGTACGAAATCAACCATCATCACACCCATAACAAACATGTAAGCGAAACACGGCTATCGCCTCACTAATCCCACAACATGGTCCTCACGACCCCACCATCGACGTATAAAATGACCGATAGTTCCCGCAACATGGTCCTTACGACCCTACCATTGGTGTATCAAACAACCAACAGATCACACGACACGAAGGCTGGCCGAAAACACACGCGCCCTAGTGAATCCGAACTACACGCGACTCACTACCTTCACCACAACAACAATCGGGAATGGCCGAACTACACGCGCCATAGTGAATCCGAACTACACGAGAGTCACTATCCCGGAGGAATGACCGAACTACACGAGTCATTTGTGAATCCGAACTACACGAGACTCACTCCTCAATACAATGACCGAAACCACACGAGTCATTTGTGAATCCGAACTACACGAGATTCACTTCCACAACATCGAGGTTGGCCGAACTACACGAGCCTTAGTAATCCGAAACCACACGAGATTACTACCTCGATAAGATGACCGAACTACACGAGTCACCATGAATCCGAACTACACGAGATTCATTTAGTTAAGATGACCGAAACCACACGCGTCATCGTGAATCCGAAACCACACGTGATTCACAATCTCAACATAGGAATGGTACTCGCATTTCCCACCGGTACTCGCATTTCCCGATAGTGTTACACCATACCAACATAACACTACTCCCTTGATGAAGTCGGCGGACCCCGAAGGTCATACTCCACCAATCTCAACACCGGATGAAGTCAGCGGACCCAAAGATCATGCTTCACCGATATAACACCACGCTCATGATGAAGTCAGCGGACCCCGAAAGTCATGCTCCACCAATCACGCATTCCCATGATGAAGTCAGCGGACCCTAAAGATCATGCTTCATCAAACAACCATACCATAATCGAGCAAGAACCACCTATACCAAACATAGGTACAAAACAATAATTCTCTAAAAGAGAATCCGACACACACATCCCTTAACCGAGGGATTTCACCTTGCTTGCCAAACACGTCCATTATCTCTCAACGAGATTTACCACATTACCACCTTGGTGATAATTCAAATCCAAAATCATAAGTACAATTTAACCGAAATTGTACTCTACCACAATCGACCAAATCTAGGTCCCGACACAAGTTTCGGTTTACAAAAACATTGTCCGAAATCTCACACTAAAACCTCCTCGTGCGGGAGTGTAACTCCTCCACTTGGAATTACGTTCCATAACCGCATCTCGTACACTCGTACAATGCTACCAAAGGTAGACTTTACCAATAATTGGGTTCGCACGGCCCATCACCATGTCTTGTTCCAACTTTGAGCATACCAAGGATCCTAACCTATCCTTGAACATTTCGAACGAAAAGTGTACCACAAATTACACGAACTATACACTCGCAATCATCCAATTGCTTTAGTTTGTCGAATTTCACCCGATCACTCATGAACCTAAGGGTTTCACTTCGGTACCCTAAGTACAATGTAACCGCAACACAATCGGAGTCGAACACCACGCTAGTAGGTATAAAAGAGGCACCTAATGTCGCGTCACGTAGAATCCTTTACCAACATACATCGAGATCCAAAACACTCGATTTCTCGGGTTTCATCCCACCCGTCGAACCTCATGGTTCATCAACTTCAACACGAGATCGAACATGCTCTAACATCCGAACACCAAAACTCATTTCCATAGCTTGGTAGAGACATTTTCCAAATACTAAGGAATGCTTGGTTATACCAAGTCTTACGCCCTTCGCCCGTCAATCAAACATCAACATAGGGTACTTTCATTAGAAACGTCACCCATAGCATAACATGCACAACAAAGGCACGCAACTCAAACTCAAACGGCATTTAATAAATAATCAAAAGACATATTTATCAAAATTAAACGTACCTTAACGTCTCCCGGCCGCACCCGTCCCCGCTAACTTGGGACATTCTGACTTACGATGTCCTTCTTTTTGGCAATTGAAGCACACCATACCATCACCCTTTGGTACCGAACATTCCCAAGACTTGTGACCCCTCACGCCACAATTGTAACATCTAGCCGCACTAGAATCCGACATACCCGTTCGCGTACCACCCGTGCTCACACTCGGACCCTTAGCCCTCTTACTCGGAGCACCATAAGAAACGACCCTTCGCTCACTTGAAGGTTCACCCTTTTTCGATCGTGAATACGACTCGAAACCTCTAGCCAAGTCGAATAATTCTGAAAACGATTTCGCTTGACCCCGGCTAATTTTACTTTTCAAGTCATCATTCAAGGTCCGATAGAAATCTCCCATCAACAAACGATCATTCCCCAAATACTCCGGACAAAAACAAGCCTTTGCCATAAAGGTCGTCTTGAGAGTACTCAAATCCATAGATCCTTGTCGCAAATTTCGCAACTCATTACGCAATTCCCACAAATCGGCCGAAGTCCGGAACTCCTCGAAGAATTCCTCCTTAAAGTCGTCCCACGATAAAGCCATAAACGTCTCGCCACCGACAAGATCAATCTTACCATCCAATCAATCCCTTGCCCTACCCCACAACAAACTCGTAGCGAGTCTCGTCTTTCTCTCGGGAGGGCAATCAATAGTACGGAAACACCCTTCGACGTCCGAAATCCAAGTTGTGCTTACCAAAGGATCCGGCTTTCCGTCATACATCGGGGGTTTAGTCCTCATGAAGCTCTTAAGATAACGCTCCATTTCACCACTACTTTGAAGTTCGGAATACCTCCTTTCCATTCTTTCTTCTAACGCACCCATTTGCTCTGCAACGGCGGCCGCAACCCTAGTGTTAAACTCCGCGTCATTCGCCTCGGTCTCGATTCGCGTCGTCATTCTAAAGAATACAAAACGATTAGTCCACGAACATGTAAAACCGTACGCACGACACAGCCCCATCTTGCTAAACACTCATCGTACATCACTTGTTAGACACGATTTGCACCCGTAATAAGGTTTGCAAGTTCTTATTACGCACACATGCCGCATCGACTCGTTAGTACAACGACCGTCTCGCTCGATGATATACACAAACACAACCAAAATTCTACGCGGTACAAACACACGCGAGAATTATTATCACAACACAACAACATATTAATAATATCCGCATTACTAATATAAATGTTAGTCAACCTATAGCCAAGGCACTAACCAAACCCATTCCGACCCGTAATCCTACAAGTCCCGCAACAATTTAAGCACACACAAGTCTAAGTCTAGGCACCTATCTCAAGTCACCTAAATCCCTTAGACCATGCTCTGATACCACTTGTAACAACCCAAACCATCCAACGACAAAACCAAGTGAAAACAGCAAAATAAAAAAAAAAATTCCTGAACAGCATGTTGCGCGGCGCGCCATATAGGCCGCGCGGCGCGCCAAAGTGGACTGTCCAAAAAGTTCTTAAATGCGAAAATGTTTGACTAGTTCCCGACGTATTTAGACAAAACACTTTTAACCGCATGTTCAATATATGAAAACTAGCGCGTTCCATTAATAAAATTTAGTTTATGAAGCGGGGCCCACATCGACCCAAATTACCCTTTAAGTATCAAAATACAATTTTCGACCATAAGACTTTTAATACAAAACAAAGCCGAGCACGGCGATTGGGGATACGCTACCCAATCCTAATAAATCCAAAAGCAAGCCTTCTACGCAAACTATGCAAGTCCTCTAATCCTCGCGCTTACCCGAGCCACCATCTGCATGCAATCTATAAAAAGAGTCAACAACGAGAGGGTAAGCTAACGCTTAGTGAATGATAATATACTACATACATATATATGTATAAAATGGACACGCCACAAAATAACAAATACCGCATACCAAGGCATCCAAATAAGGCACTACACTATGCATACCGTACGATCTCTAAGCAACGAGCTAAAGATACAACAACAATATAAGTTTACCAACGACGATGTGAACAACCCCAAATAGCTACACCCGGAGGGTTAGCTACAACACAACAATACATTAATATATAACAATATAAACGAACAAGGTTAACACCTTAACCCAATACCGAGAACCAAATACCACAATGAAGATTGGCCGAACTACACGAGCCTTAGTAATCCGAAACCACACGAGATTACTATCTTCACAACATCGAGGTTGGCCGAACTACACGAGCCTTAGTAATCCGAAACCACACGAGATTACTACCTCAATAAGATGACCGAACTACACGAGTCACCATGAATCCGAACTACACGAGATTCATTTCCACAATACAATAAGATGACCGAAACCACACGCGTCATTGTGAATCCGAATACACACGCGATTCACTTCTCAATATTATACCCTTCGCCATTGGGGTTATATCAACCACATCACAACCACGTGTGATAATGTACACGCGAACGCGTACTTCGCCAAAGATGGTCAACCAAAACGCACAACCGTGCCAATTGGACTCATGCAAAAGTCCATCAAGTCCACCTACATGTGAAGTGAGCTCTATAGCCGAGAATCACTTCATCCGACCCGCACCCATCCTACACATACATATGCACATAGGATATTATCACTCACCTTGAAGTTTTGAAGAAAGCTTCCAAGTAAACCGCAACTCGCCAATGGAAAATACCTATTCCATTATCACAATTACAACAATACACTTAGAGTGGATTCACAAATCAACCCAATTCGACACTTAGTGCAAATTTGACCCAAATGCACTACCAAGTACAAACCGCGCCCAAACTAACCAATAATCACTCACACAAGTGAGAATGGTCCTAATATGCCAAATAAACCCGAACTCAAGTGTTAAACACGTGTCATACCCATTTTGACACTTAAACCCTAATTTTGACCCATAAGGTCAAAATCTCACCATTTACAAGTTTTGACACCAAAATACATTTAACTTGGTTTTATACTTCAACTTAGTCCATTTCAAGTTTATAAACCTCATTAAATCGCCAATTGGGTCATAATCACCACCAAACCCTAATTTGACCCAAAGTCACAATTAGTCAACCAAATAACCTCAAATGGGTTTTAATACTTCCATAATCACTAACTTAAGTGATTAAACTCAATTTCAAGTCCTAAACATGGCCAATTAGTTCACCAACCCAAAATCCACCAACAATTAACAATAAACCCAATTACTAGCATCACTAAACCCATTTCATCATCTAAAAGGGTTTTTCATCAAACTAACTCAAACCCTAACTTGAATATCAAATCAAATAGATGAAATTCGGAGTTTGAGCTTACCAATACCACCACAACGTAGCTAGGAACGAAAGGAACAACTTTAGAACTCGAGCTTTTGATCAATTCGGCCTCCTTCTTCACCAAAACCCTAAATCTCTCTCTAGAATCTCTCTCTCTCTCTAAAATAGTTTGAGAGTGATGAATGGATGTGAAAATGATCCAAAACTGATCCAAACCAGCTAATATGGCTCACAAATCCGGCCCCAAGTGAAATTACCCAATTGCCCTTCATTTAAAACAATTAAAAAGAAGAAGAGGGCTGTCTGCGTGATTTGGCGCGGCGCGCCCCTGACCCGCGCGGCGCGCAAGTAGCCAGTTTCAGATTCTTTTACCTTTTTAATTACATAACAATATTCAACGAAGCCCGTTCTCGAATGTCATAAGTACACAAGTATACAAGATAAATATTCGGGTCTTACATGATTGCTCGATAGTATGTAGGATCAATAGGCTCCCTATCACAGTCTAACGAAATATAGTGATTCACAGCTAGCGGGGTCGACACAGGACGTTCTTGAGTCATACCGAAACGTTTGAGTATATCATTTACATACTTTGCTTGATGAAGAAAAATTCCATTTTGAGTCTGTTCGACTTGCAAACCAAGAAAGTAGTGTAAGAGACCCAATTTGCTCATTTCGAATTCGTCCTTCATCACCTGCTCAAACTCATCGACGAGTTCCAGCTTAGTAGAACCGAAAATAATGTCATCTACATAAATTTGGACTAAGATAATATCATCATCTTTAACTTTCGTGAACAGAGTACAATCTACCGTGCCCATTTGATAACCTTTTTCAATCAGATAACTTCACAGACGTCCATACCAAGCACGTGAGGCTTGATGTAAACCATATAGGGATCTCCGTAAATGGTAAACTTTGTCAGGATGAAGATGATCTTCAAAACCCGGTGGTTGACTGACATATACTCTTTCATTAAGCTTGCCATAAAGAAATGCACTCTTGATATCCATTTGAAACACTTTAAACTTCATAAATGATGCAAAAGTCAAGAAAATGCGAATAGCTTCCCATCTGGAAACAGGAGCAAAAACTTCATCATAATCGAATTCAGGATCTTGCCGATAACCTTTAGCAACTAATCTTCCTTTGTTACGGATAACATTACCATCTTCGTCAAACTTGCTCTTCCAAACCCATTTGAGATCAATTACTTTAGCACCATGCTGCTTAGTAACTAGCTTCCAAATATCTAAATGATGGAATTGCTGAATCTCTTCTTGCATTGCCATGACCCAATCAACATGTTTCAAGGCTTCTTTTGTTGTCTTTGGCTCTATTATAGAAATATGACATGAGTACTCGTAGTATGCAGCGGCAGTTGTCATATGAGTATAAACTTGACCATTAAATGAAACTTGCCTTCTTGTTCTAACACATGCATTTGGATCTCCAATAATATTCTCTCTAGGATGAGCAGCTGTAGTTCTGTGAACTGGTTGTGTAGGAACATGTATCTCATGATGTAGATTTGTAGTATCACTAATATCTTCAGGATTATCAGAACTTTCACTTGAAATATCAGATCCGCATGTATAATACACTGGATCAACGTCTTGATCTGAATCTTGAACTGGTTCATCGACAGTGGGTAATGGAGTTGGAGTTGGAGTAGGTGCAGATACTTCTGGTTCATTCTGTAAATCGAACAGTATTTTTAACTCAACTTCATTCTCCATTTGATCTGGAGTAAGATTGAATGAGTCAATTAGCTATGTGTAGTTATAAATCCAAGGATGACTCTTAGGAGCACTCTTCATCTGATTCCTTTGGACATCAACTTCAGACCATTCTTCAACACATCTTGTTTCATTATTGAAAACTCGCTTGTTAGGAGAACTATACCCGAGAAATACTCCAGTAACCACTTTAGAATCAAACTTACCCAAGAAAATATTGAATAATCATCAGTTACAACCAGACAATACTTATTTCCATCAATGCTTTTAAACCGAATTGGACCGAAAAGATTCATATGTAACAATTCAAGTGGAGCAGAGATTGGATTATACTTCACCAGCTTATGAGCTTTCTTGCTCTGCTTACCCTTCTTACACGGAACACATGTTCCTGGAATCTGAAAATATCTAAGATCAACACCTTCTACAAGATTTTTGTGGACAAGGTGATTCATTTTACGAAAACTTAAATGACCCATGCGTTTGTGCCATGTAATAGAATCTTGTTCAGTCACTTTAGAAACAAAAGCTTGATGATGTTCAGTAGTTGAAGTAGCAACATTCATATCTAGCATGTATAAATCAGCTTGTCTAGGAGCCTTCATCAAAATCATTTCTGGAGGAATCACAAATTCTGGCTTCAAAATGTAGCTAAACTCGTCATCAAATGCTTCCTTGAAAGATTTTTCACAGATTTGTGAAACCGACAACAAATTGTTTGCAAGCTCTTGAAAATAGTTCACTTTGTCGAAACTAACTTTCTCATTCTTCAATAAACCTTGAGCTGAAATGTGACCTCCTTTATCTCCGGCAAATGCAACATAACCTCCTTTAATTGGGTGTACATCCAAAAGAAGAGATAGTTGTCCAGTCATATGTCTTGAAGCGCCGCTATCCACTATCCGGGTGTTTTTTGCAGGTACCCTGGTTCCCTGCATATGACATTAAGAATATTAATTGATAATGGGAACCCACGCTCGGACGGCAGTAGGTTGTACATTAACACCCATAGCTTGAAATTCCATCCATTTCCCGTTTGAGTCCAGTGGAACCTCATATTTTGAAACCATAAACTTAGAAAATTTAGAAGTAGCAATATTGCTCTTCTGGTTTTTCACATTTTGCTCATCTTCAGAGCAACTCATTTGTGGTCTGTTACGAGAAAAGTATTTTCGACGACTAGCTTTTTGCGTGGGTGATCGTGACTTTGGACCATTGGACCATTCAAGATTATAGATCGTGTCGGACCAGTAGCTTACCAACTGGAGCTACCTCAACAACTCGCGGCTGTACATAACACTTTCCACGTCTCAAATTTGAAGAAATATTTTGCTAAAGAAGATCTCACTATTCCGTTGGATGAAATCCAAATCAATGAAAAACTTCAATTCATTGAAGAACCCGTCGAAATAATAGATCGTGAGGTTAAGAGACTTAAACAAAACAAGATACCGATTGTTAAGGTTCGATGGAATGCTCGTAGAGGACCCGAGTTCACCTGGGAGCGTGAAGATTAGATGAAGAAGAAATACCCGCATTTATTTCCAGAAGATACGTCAACACCTCCAGCTGCTTAAAATTTCGGGACGAAATTTATTTAACGGGTAGGTACTGTAGTGACCCGAACTTTTCCATGTTTATATATATATTAAATGAAATTTTTATTTACATGATTAAGTGTTTCCAATATGTTAAGTAATCAAACTTGTTAAGACTTGATTAATTGAAATAGGTTTCATATAGACAATTGACCACCCAAGTTGACCGGTGATTCACGAACGTTATAACTTGTAAAAACTATACGATGACATATATATGGTTATATATATAGTTAACATGATTTTATTATAAGTATGTATCTCATTAGGTATTTTAACAATGAGTTATATACATAAAAATGAGACTATTAAGTTAAGAAACTAGAAAACGATATATATAACGATTATCGTTATAACAACGTCTTACTAGGTACATATGAATCATATTAAGATATTGATACACTTGGTTAATTATGTTAAATGATAAGTAAATATATTATTAAGTGTATTAACAATGAAATACATATGTAAAAATAAGACTACTAACTTAATGATTTCGAAACGAGACATATATGTAACGATTATCGTTGTAACGACATTTAACTGTATATATATCATACTAAGATATATTATATATCATAATATCATGATAATATAACAATTTAACATCTCATTTGTTATAATAAACAATGGGTTAACAACATTCAACAAGATCGTTAACCTAAAGGTTTCAAAACAACATTTACATGTAACGACTAACGATGACTTAACGACTCAGTTAAAATGTATATACATGTAGTGTTTTAATATGTATTTATACGCTTTTTAAAGACTTCAAGACACTTATCAAAATACTTCTACTTAACAAAAATGCTTACAATTACATCCTCGTTCAGTTTCATCAACAATTCTACTCGTATGCACCCGTATTCATACTCGTACAATACACAGCTTTTAGATGTATGTACTATTGGTATATACACTCCAATGATCAGCTCTTAGCAGCCCATGTGAGTCACCTAACACATGTAGGAACCATCATTTGGCAACTAGCATGAAATATCTCATAAAATTACAAAAATATGAGTAATCATTCATGACTTATTTACATGAAAACAAAATTATATATCCTTTATATCTAATCCATACACCAACGACCAAAAACACCTACAAACACTTTCATTCTTCAATTTTCTTCATCTAATTGATCTCTCTAAAGTTCTATCTTCAAGTTCTAAGTGTTCTTCATAAATTCCAAAAGTTCTAGTTTCATAAAATCAAGAATACTTCCAAGATTGCAAGTTTACTTCCAAGTTTTTTAAATCCATTCCAAGTAATCATCCAAGATCAAGAAACCTTTGTTACTTACAGTAGGTTATATTTCTAATACAAGGTAATAATCATATTCAAACTTTAATTCAATTTCTATAACTATAACAATCTTATTTCGAGTGGAAATCTTACTTGGAATTGTTTTCGTGTCATGATTCTGCTTCAAGAACTTTCAAGCCATCCAAAGATCCTTTGAAGCTAGATCTATTTTTCTCATTTCCAGTAGGTTTATCCAAGGAACTTGAGGTAGTAATGATGTTCATAACATCATTCGATTCATACATATAAATCTATCTTATTCAAAGGTTTAAACTTGTAATCACTAGAACATAGTTTAGTTAATTCTAAACTTGTTCGCAAATAAAAGTTAATCCTTCTAACTTGACTTTTAAAATCAACTAAACACATGTTCTATATCTATATGATATGCTAACTTAATGATTTAAAACCTGGAAACATGAAAAACACCGTAAAACCGGATTTACGCCGTCGTAGTAACACCGCGGGCTGTTTTGGGTTAGTTAATTAAAAACTATGATAAACTTTGATTTAAAAGTTTTTATTCTGGGAAAATGATTTTTATTATGAACATGAAACTATATCCAAAAATTATGGTTAAATTCAAAGTGGAAGTATGTTTTCTAAAATGGTCATCTAGACGTCGTTCTTTCGACTGAAATGACTACCTTTACAAAAACGACTTGTAACTTTTTTTACTGACTATAAACCTATACTTTTTCTGTTTAGATTCATAAAATAGAGTTCAATATAAAACCATAGCAATTTGATTCACTCAAAATGGATTTAAAATGAAGAAGTTATGGGTAAAACAAGATTGGATAATTTTTCTCATTTTAGCTACGTGAAAATTGGTAACAAATCTATTCCAACCATAACTTAATCAACTATTATTGTATATTATGTAATCTTGAGATACCATAGACACGTATACAATTTTTCTACCTATCATGTCGACACATCTATATATATTTCGGAACAACCATAGACACTCTATACGTGAATGTTGGAGTTAGCTATACAGGGTTGAGGTTGATTCCAAAATATATATTGTTTGAGTTGTGATCAATACTGAGATACGTATACACTGGGTCGTGGATTGATTCAAGATAATATTTATCGATTTATTTCTGTACATCTAACTGTGGACAACTAGTTGTAGGTTACTAACCTACTAACGAGGACAGCTGACTTAATAAACTTAAAACATCAAAATATATTAAAAGTGTTGTAAATATATTTTGAACATACTTTGATATATATGTATATATTGTTATAGGTTCGTGAATCAACCAGTGGTCAAGTCTTACTTCCCGACGAAGTAAAAATCTGTAAAAGTGAGTTATAGTCCCACTTTTAAAATCTAATATTTTTGGGATGAGAATACATGCAGGTTTTATAAATGATTTACAAAATAGACACAAGTACGTGAAACTACATTCTATGGTTGAATTATCGAAATCGAATATGCCCCTTTTTATTAAGTCTGGTAATCTAAGAATTAGGGAACAGACACCCTAATTGACGCGAATCCTAAAGATAGATCTATTGGGCCTAACAAACCCCATCCAAAGTACCGGATGCTTTAGTACTTCGAAATTTATATCATATCCGAAGGGTGTCCCGAAATGATGGGGATATTCTTATATATGCATCTTGTTAATGTCGGTTACCAGGTGTTCACCATATGAATGATTTTTATCTCTATGTATGGGATGTGTATTGAAATATGAAATCTTGTGGTCTATTGTTACGATTTGATATATATAGGTTAAACCTATAACTCACCAACATTTTTGTTGACGTTTAAAGCATGTTTATTCTCAGGTGAATACTAAGAGCTTCCGCTGTTGCATACTAAAATAAGGACAAGATTTGGAGTCCATGTTTGTATGATATTGTGTAAAACCTGCATTCAAGAAACTGATTTCGATGTAACATATTTGTATTGTAAACCATTATGTAATGGTCGTGTGTAAACAGGATATTTTAGATTATCATTATTTGATAATCTACGTAAAGCTTTTTAAACCTTTATTTATGAAATAAAGGTTATGGTTTGTTTTAAAAATGAATACAATCTTTGAAAAATGTCTCATATGGAACGTTTATAATCAATAAGAACTGTATAATCAATTAATATGGAACGTTTATAATCAATAAGAACTGTAAATTTCAGTTGGTATCAGAGCGTTGGTCTTAGAGAACCAAAAAATTTGCATTAGTGTGTCTTATCGTGTTTGTTAGGATGCATTAGTGAGTCTGGACTTCGACCGTGTTTTCTTTAAAAATGATTGCTTAACATTTTTGTTGGAAACTATATATTATTAACATGTATATATTATGTGATATATTAATCTCTTAACATGTTTGATATTGTGTGATAGATGTCTACCTCTAGCACAAATCCCATTGACTCACCTAATAATAACGAAGAGTCGAATATATATTGGACTGATTCACAAGTTCTTGAAAAAGAACCGGAAGAAGAATCAGAACCGGAAGAGGAGAAACCGGAGGAGGAAATAGAACCGGTGGGAGAAATAATAAAACGGTTAAGTAAAAGAAAATCCTCAACCAACCGACCAAGGTTAATTATGGTCAATGGTGTTTCCGCCAAGGAAGCAAAATATTGGGAGGATTACCAATTCTCCGATAAATCGGATTTCGACGAGAATTCCGATGATGTTATAGAAATTACCCCAACTGAATTTAAAAAGGCAAAAGAAAATAATAAGGGAAAGGGCATAAAAATAGAGAAATCTAATTCCAACCCCGATGAACTTTATATGTATCGTCAACCCCCGAAGCCCTTAAGTTGTAACAATGACCCGGGAACCTCTAAACCACCAGGTTTTTCTAAACCGTTGTGGAAAACGACAGCTCGTATTAGGGGAACATCATATATCCCTAGAAACTTGGAAAAATGAACCAAAACCGAAGAAGAAGAAACGAGCGAGTCGGAATAAGATAGTTGTATTCGTGTGGTGTAATATATGTAATATAGTGTGCTTATGCTTTATGATATATGTAAAAATTGCTTGTATTAATAAGTATTTTTTTTTATGAATCTAACTCTTGTCTATTTTACAGTATAAAAACACAAAATGGATAGACAACCCAATATTTTAAGAGACCTGCCCGGAGACATGATTGATGAAATCTTGTCTAGAGTCGGTCAGAATTCTTCGGCACAACTATTTACGGCGAAATCAGTTTGTAAGACATTCGAAGAACGTTCCAAGAATGTCTTGGTTTATAAGAGACTTTCATTTGAAAGATGGGGGATATCACATTGGGAAACCCATAAGTTACGATGTGTTTACTTTGACGCATATATTGCGGGGAACCCAAATACTATTTTACGCAACGGGTTAAGAAATTATTTTGACTCAATGTATCCGAATATAGGACTTCATAATTTAGAAAAAGCGGCTAACATGCAACATAAAGAAGCATGCTATGCTAACATGTTAGTAATGTTCGCTTCTCACCAAAGTGAGAAAAAGAACATCGGGCTACAACTATTAAACAAAACGTTCCCACAAGTGACGGAGTCGGTAATTGGGGTAAGAAATGAGGTTTTTAGGTTATTACGAGACTGTTGGTCATTACGTAACCCTCGTCCCTTTGACGACGTTACAACACGCTGTCTTATCAACGGCCATAACAGTTATGTTCCATAAGACCAAGGATGGGAAGTAGTCCTAGTAAAACCAGAATGCATGACTTGTTTCTGGACGTATGAATTACGTGTCTTTATTGCCTTTGCTGAATGACTTGTGTACTAGCTAGAATTATCTTCACAACTATCTTGTATCAAAGTTATTGTGTGCTATATTTCATGCTTTCTTTAAAATAAGCGGTATTGTAAGTTTGTAAAATATTGTATAAAAGTTTGAACGAGAAATATTATTATAATCAGTTTTTCATATAGAATTGTAGTAGTTGAATTGTATATTAGCTACTAAGTATGAACTTAACGGGTAGGTACTACCCGAATTTAAACTTATAAAACGCTAATATGAAGAAAAAGCTTTTATAAATGAGTTCATATTATGCTACGAAATACTATTAACTACTCTTAATATTCTGTATGATTAACTTGTTCCATTTGACTATTTTGAAGGAAATGGCACCGACTACTCGACACACCGTGAATATGAATGAAGAGGAATTCCGTACTTTTCTAGCTTCAAACATAGCCGCAGTACAGGCTGCGCTACATACCAACAATAACCTTGGATCTAGCAGTACAGGAAATCGTGTAGGATGCACCTACAAAGAATTCACTGCCTGCAAACCTTTGGAATTTGATGGAACCGAAGGACCGATCGGATTGAAACGGTGGACCGAGAAGGTCGAATCATTGTTTGCCATAAGTAAGTGTACTGAAGAGGACAAAGTGAAGTACGCTACGCATACCTTCATAGGTTCTGCGTTAACATGGTGGAATACCTATCTAGAGCAAGTGGGACAAGATGATGCGTACGCACTACCGTGGTCAGCATTCAAGCACTTGATGAACGAGAAGTACCATCCCAGAACCGAGGTCAATAAGCTCAAGACAGAACTTAGAGGGTTACGAACCCAAGGATTTGATATTACCACGTACGAAAGATGATTCAAAGAATTGTGCCTATTGTGTTCGGGAGTGTTCGAAGATGAGGAAGAGAAGATCGACGCGTTTGTGAAAGGATTACCGGAAAGAATCCAAGAAGATATAAGTTCACACGAGCCCGCCTCCATACAATAGGCATGTAGAATGGCTCACAAACTAGTGAACCAGATTGAGGAAAGAATTAAAGAACAGACGGCTGAAGAGGCTAATGTGAAGCAAGTTAAAAGAAAGTGGGAGGAAAACGGTGATAAGAATCACCAATACAACAACAACAGCAATTACAATAATAATCGCAACAATTATCCCAACAATCGCAACATCAATCGCAACTACAACAAATGGCCCAACAACAACAACAACAACAACAACAACAACAACAACAACAACAACAACAACAACAACAACAACAACAACAACAACAACAACAACAACAACAACAACAACAACAACAACAAAAACAACAACAACAACAACAACAACAACAACAACAACAACAACAACAACAACAACAACAAAAACAACAACAACAACAACAACAACAACAACAACAACAACAGCAACTACAACAATCATCCCAACAACAATAACAACCGCAACAACAACAACAATCAGAAGCAGCTATGCCAAAGGTGTGAAAAGTATCACTCGGGGTTTTGCACCAAATTTTGCAATAAGTGTAAAAGAAATGGTCATAGCGCGGCGAAGTGTGAGGTCTACGGACCATAGGTTAAAAGAACGAAAGGAACAAATGGTGTCGGAACGAGTAATGGTGGAGCAAGTAGTGTCGGAGCAAGTTATGCCAATGTAGTTTGTTATAAATGTGGAAAACCGGGCCACATTATTAGAAATTGCCCGAACCAGGAGAACACGAATGGACAAGGCCGCGGAAGAGTTTTCAATATTAATGCGGCAGAGGCACAGGAAGACCCGGAGGTTGTTACGGGTACGTTTCTTATTGACAATAAATCTGCTTACGTTTTATTTGATTCGGGTGCGGATAGAAGCTATATGAGTAGAGATTTTTGTGCTAAATTAAGTTGTCCATTGACGCAATTGGATAGTAAATTTTTACTCGAATTAGCAAACGGTAAATTAATTTCAGCAGATAATATATGCCGAAATCGAGAAATTAAACTGGGTAGCGAAATATTTAAGATTGATTTGATACCAGTAGAGTTAGGGAGTTTTGATGTAATAGTTAGCATGGACTGGCTGAAGAAGGGGAAAGCAGAGATCGTATGTTATAAAAATGCAATTCGCATTGTACGAGAAGAAGGAGAACCCTTAATGGTGTACGGAGAAAAGGGCAACATGAAGCTACATCTTATTAGTAATTTGAAGGCACAAAAACTAATAAGAAAAGGTTGCTATGCTGTTCTAGCACACGTCGAGAAAGTACAAACTGAAGAAAAGAGCATCAATGATGTTCCCGTCGCAAAAGAATTTCTCGATGTATTTCCGAAAGAATTACCGGGACTACCTCCACATCGATCTGTTGAATTTCAAATAGATCTTGTACCAGGAGCGGCACCAATAGCTCGTGCTCCTTATAGACTCGCACCCAGCGAGATGAAAGAACTGCAAAGCCAACTGCAAGAACTATTAGAACGTGGTTTCATTCGACCAAGCACATCACCATGAGGAGCTCCTGTTTTGTTTGTCAAGAAGAAGGATGGTACATTTAGGTTGTGTATTGACTACAGAGAGTTGAACAAACTTACCATTATCCACTGCCGAGAATTGATGACTTATTTGATCAACTACAAGGCTCGTTGGTTTATTCGAAGATCGATTTACGTTCTGGATATCATCAAATGCGAGTAAAGGAGGATGATATTCCAAAAAACTGCTTTTAGGACGCGCTATGGTCATTACGAGTTTATGGTTATGCCGTTTGGATTGACTAACGCACCAGCTGTGTTCATGGACCTTATGAACCTAGTGTGTGGGCCATATCTTGACAAGTTTGTCATTGTTTTCATCGATGACATACTTATTTACTCAAAGAATGATCAAGAGCACGAAGAACATTTGAGAAAAGTGCTAGAAGTATTGAGGAAAGAAAAACTGTACGCTAAGTTTTCAAAGTGTGCATTTTGGTTGGAAGAAGTTCAATTCCTCGGTCACATAGTGAACAAAGAAGGTATCCAGGTGGACCCTGCAAAGTTCGAAACCGTTGAAAAGTGGGAAACCCCAAAAACTTCGAAGCATATACGTCAATTTTTAGGATTGGCTGGTTACTACAGAAGATTCATCCAAGATTTCTCCAAAATAGCAAAACCCTTGACTACATTAACGCATAAAGGGAAGAAATTTGAATGGAAGGATGAACAAGAGAGGGCGTTTCAATTATTGAATAAAAAGCTAACTACGGCACCTATATTGTCATTGCCTGAAGGGAATGATGATTTTGTGATTTATTGTGACGCATCAAAGCAAGGTCTCGGTTGTGTGTTAATGCAACGGACGAAGGTGATTGCTTATGCGTCTAGACAATTGAAGATTCACGAGCAAAATTATACGACGCATGATTTGGAATTAGGCGCGGTTGTTTTTGCATTAAAGACTTGGAGGCACTACTTATATGGGGTCAAAAGTATTATATATACCGACCACAAAAGTCTTCAACACATATTTAATCAGAAACAACTGAACATGAGGCAGCGTAGGTGGATTGAATTGTTGAATGATTACGACTTTGAGATTCGTTACCACCCGGGGAAGGCAAATGTGGTAGCCGACGCCTTGAGCAGAAAGGACAGAGAACCCATTCGAGTAAAATCTATGAATATAATGATTCACACTAACCTTACTACTCAAATAAAGGAGGCGCAACAAAGAGTTTTAAAAGAGGGAAATTTAAAGGATGAAATACCCAAAGGATCGGAGAAGCATCTTAATATTCGGGAAGACGGAACCTGGTATAGGGCTGAAAGAATTTGGAGATATGAGAGAAATGGTACTTAGAGAAGCTCATAAAACCAGATACTCAATACATCCTGGAACGGGGAAGATGTACAAGGATCTTAAGAAACATTTTTGGTGGCCAGGTATGAAAGCCGATATTGCTAAATATGTAGGAGAATGTTTGACGTGTTCTAAGGTCAAAGCTGAACATCAGAAACCATCAGGTCTACTACAACAACCTGAAATCCCGGAATGGAAATGGGAAAACATTACCATGGATTTCATTACTAAATTGCCAAGGACTGCAAGTGGTTATGATACTATTTGGGTAATAGTTGATCGTCTCACCAAGTCAGCACACTTCCTGCCAATAAGAGAAGATGACAAGATGGAGAAGTTAGCACGACTGTATTTGAAGGAAGTCGTCTCCAGACATGGAATACCAATCTCTATTATCTCTGATAGGGATGGCAGATTTATTTCAAGATTCTGGCAGACATTACAGCAAGCATTGGGAACTCGTCTAGACATGAGTACTGCCTATCATCCACAAACTGATGGGCAGAGCGAAAGGACAATACAAATGCTTGAAGACATGCTACGAGCTTGTGTTATTGATTTCGGAAATAGTTAGGATCGACATCTACCGTTAGCAGAATTTTCCTACAACAACAGCTACCATTCAAGCATTGAGATGGCGCCGTTTGAAGCACTTTATGGTAGAAAGTGCAGGTCTTCGATTTGTTGAAGTGAAGTGGGGGATAGACAGATTACGGGTCCGGAGATAATACAAGAAACTACCGAGAAAATCATCCAAATTCAACAAAGATTGAAAACCGCCCAGAGTCGACAAAAGAGCTACGCGGACAGTAAAAGAAAAGATATAGAGTTTGAAATTGGAGAAATGGTCATGCTTAAGGTTTCACCTTGGAAAGGCGTTGTTCAATTTGGTAAACGGGTGAACCTAAATCCAAGGTACATTGGACCATTCAAGATTATAGATCGTGTCGGACCAATAGCTTACCAACTGGAGCTACCTCAACAACTCGCGGCTGTACATAACACTTTCCATGTCTCAAATTTGAAGAAATGTTTTGCTAAAGAAGATCTCACTATTCCGTTGGATGAAATCCAAATCAATGAAAAACTTCAATTCATTGAAGAACCCGTTTAAATAATGGATCGTGAGGTTAAGAGACTTAAACAAAACAAGATACCGATTGTTAAGGTTCGATGGAATGCTCGTAGAGGACCCGAGTTCACCTGGGAGCGTGAAGATCAGATGAGGAAGAAATACCCGCATTTATTTCCAGAAGATACGTCAACACCTCCAACTGCTTAAAATTTCGGGACGAAATTTATTTAACGGGTAGGTACTGTAGTGACCCGAACTTTTCTATGTTTACATATATATTAAATGAAATTGTTATTTACATGATTAAGTGTTTCCAACATGTTAAGCAATCAAACTTGTTAAGACTTGATTAATTAAAATAGGTTTCATATAGACAATTGACCACCCAAGTTGACCGGTGATTCACGAACGTTATAACTTGTAAAAACTATACGATGACATACTTATAATAAAATCATGTTAACTATATATATAACCATATATATGGTTATATATATAGTTAACATGATTTTATTATAAGTATGTATCTCATTAGGTATTTTAACTATATACATAAAAATGAGACTATTAATTTAAGAAACTCAAAAACGATATATATATAACGATTATCGTTATAATAATGTCTTACTAGGTACATATGAATCATATTAAGATATTGATACACTTGGTTAATTATGTTAAATGATAAGTAAATATATTATTAAGTGTATTAACAATGAAATACATATGTAAAAATAAGACTACTAACTTAATGATTTCGAAACGAGACATATATGTAACGATTATCGTTGTAACGACATTTAACTGTATATATCATACTAAGATATATTATATATCATAATATCATGATAATATAACAATTTAACATCTCATTTGTTATAATAAACAATGGGTTAACAACATTCAACAAGATCGTTAACCTAAAGGTTTCAAAACAACATTTACATGTAACGACTAACGATGACTTAACGACTCAGTTAAAATGTATATACATGTAGTGTTTTAATATGTATTTATACACTTTTTAAAGACTTCAAGACACTTATCAAAATACTTCTACTTAACAAAAATGCTTACAATTACATCCTCGTTCAGTTTCATCAACAATTCTACTCGTATGCACCCGTATTCGTACTCGTACAATACATAGCTTTTAGATGTATGTACTATTGGTATATACACTAGAAATGATCAGCTATTAGCAGCCCATGTGAGTCACCTAACACATGTGGGAACCATCATTTGGCAACTAGCATGAAATATCTCATAAAATTACAAAAATATGAGTAATCATTCATGACTTATTTACATGAAAACAAAATTACATATCCTTTATATCTAATCCATACACCAACGACCAAAAACACCTACAAACACTTTCATTCTTCAATTTTCTTCATCTAATTGATCTCTCTCAAGTTCTATCTTCAAGTTCTAAGTGTTCTTCATAAATTTCAAAAGTTCTAGTTTCATAAAATCATGAATACTTCCAAGATTGCAAGTTTACTTCCAAGTTTTCTAAATCCATTCCAAGTAATCATCCAAGATCAAGAACCCTTTGTTACTTATAGTAGGTTATCTTTCTAATACAAGGTAATAATCATATTCAAACTTTAATTCAATTTCTATAACTATAACAATCTTATTTCGAGTGGAAATCTTACTTGAAATTGTTTTCATGTCATGATTCTGCTTCAAGAACTTTCAAGCCATCCAAGGATCCTTTGAAGCTAGATCTATTTTTCTCATTTCCAGTAGGTTTATCCAAGGAACTTGAGGTAGTAATGATGTTCATAACATCATTCGATTCATACATATAAAGCTATTTTATTCGAAGGTTTAAACTTGTAATCACTAGAACATAGTTTAGTTAATTCTAAACTTGTTCGCAAATAAAAGTTAATCCTTCTAACTTGAATTTTAAAATCAACTAAACACATGTTCTATATCTATATGATATGCTAACTTAATGATTTAAAACCTGGAAACACGAAAAACACAGTAAAACCTGATTTACGCCGTCGTAGTAACACCGCGGACTGTTTTGGGTTAGTTAATTAAAAACTATGATAAACTTTGATTTAAAAGTTGTTATTCTGGGAAAATGATTTTTATTATGAACATGAAACTATATCCAAAAATTATGGTTAAACTCAAAGTGGAAGTATGTTTTCTAAAATGGTCATCTAGACGTCGTTCTTTCGATTGAAATGACTACCTTTACAAAAACGACTTGTTACTTATTTTTCCGACTATAAACCTATACTTTTTCTGTTTAGATTCATAAAATAGAGTTCAATATGAAACCATAGCAATTTGATTCACTCAAAACGGATTTAAAATGAAGAAGTTATGGGTAAAACAAGATTGGATAATTTTTCTCATTTTAGCTACGTGAAAATTGGTAACAAATCTATTCCAACCATAACTTAATCAACTTGTATTGTATATTATGTAATCTTGAGATACCATAGACACGTATACAATATTTCGACCTATCATGTCGACACATCTATATATATTTCGGAACAACCATAGACACTCTATATGTAAATGTTGGAGTTAGCTATACAGGGTTGAGGTTGATTCCAAAATATATATAGTTTAAGTTGTGATCAATACTGAGATACGTATACACTGGGTCGTGGATTGATTCAAGATAATATTTATCGATTTATTTCTGTACATCTAAGTGTGGACAACTAGTTGTAGGTTACTAACGAGGACAGCTGACTTAATAAACTTAAAACATCAAAATATATTAAAAGTGTTGTAAATATATTTTGAACATAGTTTGATATATATGTATATATTGTTAAAGGTTCGTGAATCAACCAGTGGCCAAGTCTTACTTCCCGACGAAGTAAAAATCTGTGAAAGTGAGTTATAGTCCCACTTTTAAAATCTAATATTTTTGGGATGAGAATACATGCAGGTTTTTTAAATGATTTACAAAATAGACACAAGTACGTGAAACTACATTCTATGGTTGAATTATCGAAATCAAATATGCCCCTTTTTATTAAGTCTGGTAATCTAAGAATTAGGGAACAGACACCCTAATTGACGCGAATCCTAAAGATAGATCTATTGGGCCTAACAAACCCCATCCAAAGTACCGGATACTTTAGTACTTCGAAATTTATATCATATCCGAAGGGTGTCCCAGAATGATGGGGATATTCTTATATATGCATCTTGTTAATGTCGGTTACCAGGTGTTCACCATATGAATGATTTTTATCTCTATGTATGGGATGTGTATTGAAATATGAAATCTTGTGGTCTATTGTTACGATTTGATATATATAGGTTAAACCTATAACTCACCAACATTTTTATTGACGTTTAAAGCATGTTTATTCTCAGGTGAATACTAAGAGCTTTCGCTGTTGCATACTAAAATAAGGTCAAGATTTGGAGTCCATGTTTGTATGATATTGTGTAAAAACTGCATTCAAGAAACTGATTTTGATGTAACATATTTGTATTGTAAACCATTATGTAATGGTCGTGTGTAAACAGGATATTTTAGATTATCATTATTTGATAATCTACGTAAAGCTTTTTAAACCTTTATTTATGAAATAAAGGTTATGGTTTGTTTTAAAAATGAATACAGTCTTTGAAAAATGTCTCATATAGAGGTCAAAACCTCGCAATGAAATCAATTAATATGGAACGTTTTTAATCAATAAGAACGGGACATTTCAGAAACCCTGTCACATTATCCTCAAAACTTCTCTTTGGAATTTTACCTTTCACAGGTGACACAGATCTATTCAAATTCTCTCTCTTAGGATCTCCATAAACAACATTTGTATTAAACCTCTTATCATGACGTTCATTACTTACCGGTGAGTTTGTTCTATGAGCATAAGATGATCTAAAATTATCATGTGACAAGTAAATCTTATGTCTAGTGGAACGAACTCCTCTAGGATAATAAGCAGCAATGTGTCCAAAGACAGCACAATTAAAACATTGACGAAACTCTCTGTGTCCTCTAAATTCATACACGTTATTAGAATTTGAAGATGAAGGATCATGTTTTCTTACGAACACAGGAGGAACATTTGGTTTATCTTTTAAAACAAACTTAGGGGTAACAGGAGGAACAGGTCTGTCAACAAATCTAGGAATTCTTAAAATTTTAATAGGACCTTTTGGTGTTCTAACCCTACTTGTCTTAGAGTTATCTCCTAAATCAGTTTTCCTATCTTCCTCATGATCTAGAGCACCTTCAGCAGTATCACCAGAAGTTGTATTCTTAGTTGAGCTACACTTTTTATTTTTTTCAACGTAATCTTCGTAACTAGGAGGAATACAGTCTTCTGGTCGACCGTCAACTACGTTTGCATTAACAAATGTGTTCTGAAAAGGAGGAGATGCAGACTTATATCCAATACCCTTGCCATTGGTGTTATTAATTTCCACCATTAATGCATTCCACTGTGACGCACTTGCCCAACATTTCATTTTAATTGAAATTGCTTCTAAATCAGCTTTAACGCATTCATTTTCTTTCTTTAGTTCATTAATTGTGTCAACACTTTTTATTAAAGCTTGATTTATGTGAAAGTTATAACGTTTAAGATTATGAAGTTGTTTTTTATAAACTTTGATCTGCTCTTTCAACTCATTTTCAACTTTATTGGTCACATGGTCGGCATGCCATTTTTCTTTCATCTCCGCATAAGCCTTTGTTAAATTATCTATATTTATTTTAGATTCAGCACATTTAACACATTCATTATCAGTAGATGGATCAGAAGATACCTGTTGAGCGTTATTTGATGAAGAAGTCTCAGCCATAAATGCAAAGTAATTTGTCTTCTTCCCATCATCGAGCTCATCTTCTGATTCTGATGAATCTGTAAGAAACTCTGATGTATCAGTATCTTTTCCCAAATAAATCTGTTCAAGTCTGTCCCAAATATCATTAGCTTTTGTTAACCTGGTGACCTTCTTAAGATCACTTTTTGATAAGCACATCTTTAGTAAATCTACTACTTTCTTGTTCAGTGCATCAAAATCAGTTTGATCAAGTCCAGTATGATCAGCTTTAACTTCAACTTCTGAATCTGAAATTTCATCTGAATCTTTATATTCTGAATTTACACTCTCAAGATCTGAACCTTCACCCATGAGAACTAACATTTCCAACTCTTCTGCGATCATTTTACCCCATTCGTCTAGTTCCTTGTCAGCATCAACCAATGTTTCTTCACTTCGATCAGCTTCTAGACTATCTTCAAACACTGAGGTATCACCATATCTATCCTTCCAACTGTTGTAGTAGTAGTCCTCTGACGATGTTGGTGAAACACTTCCAGATTCAGGTGTGCGAGGAACTGAATCACGTGCCTTCTTAAATTTGTCTTTAACCTGTTTCTTAATCTTCTCCTTTCGAATGGTTCGAGACAATTCTTCAGCTCTTTCAACATGAACAGTCATCTTCTCAATTAAATTTCGATTTATGACACAGTCTTCTTCAACTTCAGTGATCTTTACCATGTTAGCTTTAGGTTATTGATCATCTACATTCAATTTGATAGACCAATCATCATCATCTCCATGAATGACAACCAAAGCTTTATTAGGAGTCTCAGCTGTTTCAGGTTCATTTACTTTATCAGTAATGTAGATCTCACGCTTAGTTGTTTAACTCTGAGAACTGTAGTTCTGATTCTTGAACGGATTACGATTACCCTGCTTCTTCTGTTTTGTACACTGTCTTGAAAAATAACCTAATTCTCCACAGCTGTAACAAGTAACAGTATTCATATCAAATCCCAGTTTTGTATCTTTGGTCAGACTGATCAGTTTTCCAGTTCACTCTTCGTAATCTCTTCCTCTTCTAACAAGATTTGCCATACCCCACATAATATCCATCTTTTCTGCTTCATCTTTATCAAGTTGATGATAATCTTTAGTTGTTAGATGAATGTTACCCACACGATCATCAAGATAACTATCATAGGAATTAACAAGGCTTGATAGTAAAGCTATATCTTCGCTAATATTTTCTTTCCCTGCTTTCCTTATGTTCTCAATCTTAAGTGCATATAGAACATCTGATGCAGTCGGTGTAGATGACTCTGTAGTATTGGAAGTAGGCTGTGATTGAGTATTGAGAGAACATGGTGAAACTTCTGTTGGAAATGAAGGTTATTCAATAGGCGTACTGCTAACATTCAAACCATACATATTCTGATTGTTTGTAGCAAAAGCTGTTTGAAATGGTGCATGAGCTGATTTTGGTGGTGTATAACCATTTGGACAATACATTTTGGTATCTTAAACTTGTTTAGACCTCTTAACCTTGTTTAACAACTCTAACTCTTCTTCTTAAGTCTTGCGATAAACGAGTTCACTGTAGCAGTAGCAAGTTCTCCACTGGTTTTCATAGTAAGTACGAAACCATTCCATTCTAATGGTAATGCTCCAGCTAGACATGTCACTTTATCTTTCTCAATAATGGTTGCATCATGCTTGTGTAGTTCAGCTAGCAAATGAAGATATCTTTCAACCAATTCTATAATAGATTATCCGACTTGCCAGTGAAAACGATCAAACTCAGCTTTAAACTCTAAACCTTTTCTAGTTCTGTAAGATGTATTTCCTTCATTGAAAGTACGAAGTGCTTCCCATATCTTGAATGAATTATCATGACACAGAAAATGATGGAAAATCGGACCATCAAGAGCACTTGTCAAGTTACAGTACATCTTCTTCTCCAAGTTATACTCTTCACGTTCTTCCGAAGGCATATTATGTAACGTATACAATTCATTTGTAACTGGTGAACGTGGCCATTGAAATTCTATTTCAATGTACTTCCAAAGCTTCGTGTCATGACCGTCAGACTAAATCTTAAATCTAGACATCCAAGTAGAATAATTATCCATATTCATTAACTTCGGACATTTCGTACCACTTCCGGATTCACTCTCAGCAAGGAGTAATCGTTGAGTCATATTCGTAATACTCTGAACTAACGGTGGAGCTAACGCGTAATCGTTCAAATTAAACATCTTGACAATATTACCAAAATAGGTAAATCGTGCGGTTCAGGATATCAACCGTACGAGTGACTATCTCAAACGTACGTGTCACAACCTCAAGCGTACGTGTCACTACTTAATCGTACGTGTCACAACTCAAACAAAAGAACCAATCACTAAGTCTCAGACGTGCGAGTAAGGATCAACCGTGTGATTACTCGTACGTGTCACAGTCAACCGTATGATCAAACTGTAGTCACTTAACCTAACAAGGTTATGCTAAACCGTGCGTGTGAGTTCACGAGTGATGTCAACCGCTTTATCAACCGCGCGAGTGAGTAAATTCACTACCCCACTTGTGTGGGTTGCTGTTCAACCTAATTCACTCAAAAACCCTAGAAATTGATGTTAAACCTCAATTTCTTCATCCACAAGCTGGATTAGCACTAAACTAACATAAACACACTCCCTAATCATAATTACACACGTGAAAATGATTCCTTTTTAATCAAAATCACTCTAAACTCAAAAACCCAAAATAACAAACTCTTTAATCACCAAAAATCACTAGATGATGTTGAAATCACAACCAATGCTCTCATACCAATGATGAAACATGACTAGGAACTTCGAAATCAACAAGTTTAATTCACACAAAGCCTGAATTAGTGAATCAAACCATTCTAGTGAATATTGTGCTTTTCGGGATTAATTTAGTCAAACCACAACAATGGATGTGTGATTAGATTAACACCTAGAGCTATTATTAACCTCTTGAGTGATTTGGGTTGAGAGAGAATCGGACAAGGCTACTAGATCTGAGTGATGTGTGTGTAATGAGAGGCTTAACCTAAAAGGAAGAACATAACACTTAAATAACCCTGCTGTTGAGTCAACCGTACGAGTCAGCCGTCACTCGTACGAGTAGGCTGCCTCATGTATAGACCCGTCCTAATCCATCTGGACGAATACATTACATTTGGTTGCATCGCAAGGTACTTGACCTCTATATGATACATTTTACAAACATTGCATTCGTTTTTAAAAGACAAATTTTCATTTCATCAAAAGTTGACAGCATGCATACCATTTCATAATATATCCAACTATATTTGACTTAATAATAATCTTGATGAACTCAACGACTCGAATGCAACGTCTTTTGAAATATTTCATGAATGACTCCAAGTAATATCTCTAAAATGAGCAAATGCATAGCGGAAGGTTTCTTTAATACCTGAGAATAAACATGCTTTCAAGTGTCAACCAAAAGGTTGGTGAGTTCATTAGTTTATCGTAATCAATCATTTCCATTATTTAAATAGACCACAAGATTTTCATTTCTCATAACATCATGCATCTTTATAAAAATCATTCATATGGATTGAACACCTGGTAATCGAACTAACAGGATGCATATAGAATATCCCCATCATTCTGGGACTCTCATCGGATATGATAATCGAAGTACTAAAGCATTCGTAACCCGAATGGGACATGTCAAGGTCCATAGATCTATCTTTAGCATTCGCGTCAATTGGTGACAATTATAATAAACACCAATTCTTAGGCTACCAAGATAAAAAGGGGCATATTCGATTCGATAATCCAACCATAGAATGTAGTTTCGATTACTTGTGTCTATTTTGTAAAACATTTATAAAAGTAGCGCATGTATTCTCAGTCCCAAAAATATATATTGCAAAAGCAGTTAAAAAGGGAGCAAATGAAACTCACAATACAATATTTTGTAGTAAAAATATTCATATGACGATACTGAACAATGCAGGGTTGGCCTTGGAATCACGAACCTATATCATTTTATTTATATATTAACACATATAACCGTAATCGAACAGATTTATATATTATATCTTAAATTATGTATTATATATATATAATTTGTGTATATATTTAAAATGGTTAATATTTATATAGTTATATCAATATATATATTAAAAATACCTAATTTGTTAAAAATGTTAATATGATTAGTACATACTTAATTGTAACATTACTATAAGTATATTTTTATATCAATAATAGTAACAAAGGTTGTATTCGATTATAATGATAATAGTAATAATAATAATACTGATTAAAAAATATTAATTATAGTAATAAGAATAATAATATTGATAAAAATAATAATAATGCCTTTAAAAATAATACTAATAATAATAATAATAATAATGATAATAATAATAATAATCCTAATAATAATAAAAATGATAATCTAATTAAAAATGTTATTTTTAATAATATTGATAATAATAATTTTAATAAAAATAATACTTTTACTTAAAATGATACTTTTCTTAATAATGCTAATAATGATAGTTTTAGAAATAATGATATTTATAATTATAATGATAATAACCATAACAATATTAGTTTTAATCATACTAATAATAATAATAATAATAATAATAATAATAATAATAATAATAATAATAATAATAATACAAATAATAATAAAAATAAAAATAAAAATAAAAATATAGTACAACCTTTGAAGAACAAGTTTTCTAAAAAGAATGCCATAGACGGGGCTCGAACCCATTCCTCTGTTTAAACATTTCTGTTTTAAATCGTGGATTAAAAACCATATAACCAGATTATCTGACTGTTTAACTTTCTTCTCCAACACAAAATTAATCGTCCAAAGCCCAATGATCATAACAGGAAACTCAGCCCAAGAATGAAACTCCACGGCCCAGCTAAAAAAAACTATAAATCTATTTAAAACAAGAATGGCCCAATTGTGTAAAATTAATCTCGGTCCAATCTTTAAAGCAAGTAGCCGATCGTTATATGTAGGGTTTGAGGTGAGCTGTAAAGAGAAAAGAAAAGAAACCGAATAGGAAAAAGCAGAAGCAATCAGGAAGCTAATCACGATGGTTGGGTCTTTGGTTTAACAATCAATATCATCATTATCATAAATCATTATCATCATCATCTCATTCTAATCTTCATTATGCCATCATCATCACTTCGTGATCATAATCATCCCATCATCATCAATACGTCTACTGTTCATCACCATCTTCAATGGTTTCAATGTTTTTGATTTCAGCTTTGCTGAAATGGCATGCAACAAACCCAGAAACATATATTTTTAGCAGTAGTTCGCTTGTGCTCATAAAGGTGATCGGTTGAGGTGGGTTTTGATTAGAAAATAGTGCAGTGAATAATGGTGTTCGATAAGGGTGATTGTAGTGGCGACCGACAACAGGAATAGCAAATAGCATCATTAACAGTAGTAGTAAGGAAGCTGTAAGTCATTCGGTTTTGGGGTGTTTTTGAATAGGAACAGGAGTGAAGCAGTTTGAAGGTGGAAATGGGGGTTGCAATTCATGGTGTTTGATGGTAAGAGTGAACGGGTTTGCAAGTTTTATGATTGTGGTGATGGAAGGTTCGACTGAAAAATAACAGGAGAGAAGACAGATGGTCGATGGTGTTGAGCTTACACGATGAAGGTGGTTTTGGGTGGTTGTCTTGGGTGTTTGCTGAACGAAACTAGCAGTAGAAGTCTCAAGAAAAAAATAGAATATAATGTAAGTAGTAGTAGCTATCTAAATGGTTTCGATTGATGGTTGCTAAAAATAGTGACCGTAAGGTTTAAGGTGGAAGAAGGTAGTGGTTGTCGAGGTAGTGATTGTGATGGTTGTTGGTGGCCGATTGATGTACCATGATGGTGGTGTTGGTGAAGTTATGTTTCTCGTAGATGGTGATAAAAGATGGCAATGGAGATACTATCAAAACAGAAAAGATGGATAGTTACATAGATTGTGGGTGTAGGGTGGTTCTGCCTATCATGTATATATAGATATATATACATCCGTAAATATAATTACTTTAATTTAATTAATAATTAATAATTAATAATAATATTATAATAATAATTATATATAATTTAAGAGGGATTGAATAAAATTGAAAACAGTATTCTCCTTTTAATCATATGCAAGTAATTGTACCTTCTTTTAAGTTCACGGATATAATTTTATAGGTTAAAGTAATAATATAATATTATTAATAATTAATAATAATAAATAATATATAATATAATAATAAAACTTTATTCACAATGAATTTAAGAACGTGCAGGGAATTTACATAGCAGCCTTTTCTTTAAATTATTATGCCGACAGTTTTCACGGACTGTGTATCATCCACTATTTGAAATTAGTGGCGGATAAAAGTCTTCGGAAAAATCCCAAATTTTTGTATTAAGTTTCTTTAATTATTTCAGTCATTATGGTAATAAATTCAGTCATTAACTATTAACTAAAAATTACATTAATTATTCACTCCCAATTCCAAGTAAAATATAAAAAGTTTTAAAATTTAACAAATAGTTCCTAAATATATTTTTACTAAGCCTATAATTTATATAACTCATTTTCGGATCACCGTTCATTTTAAAATAATATAAGTTCGAATTAAACTTCTATAAATAATAATTGATACGTCCAACTAATATTATAATCATTAAATAAGTATATTTAATATTTTCTCTACATATATATATATATATATATATATATATATATATATATATATATATATATATATATATATATATATATATATATATATATATATATATAGATTTATTTTAATAACAATTTAATTATATCGTATATTATTATTTTAATTTATTATATATACATATATTTATATATATATATATATATATATATATATATATATATATATATATATATATATATATATATATATATATATAGACACACACACACACATTTATATACAAATAATGGTTTGTGAATTGTCGAAAATGGTCAAAGTTAATTGAATGAAATAAAACAGTTCAAAAATTTTGAAATTCAATTTAATAGACTTTGTTTATCATGTCGAAACCATATAAAGATTAAGTTTAAATTTGATCGGAAATTTTCGGGTCGTCACACCCCAGCCGTACGGGTGATCACTCACTCGTGTATGTATACTCAGATTAGATTTGTGACTCAGCTCAGCTCAATCGTGCGTATGAGCTTGTCATCCATACGAGTGAACCTTCACTCGTACGCCTGACTGAGTCTAATATAGTCAAACATCCTTTTTGCATTCATGCAGTACCTGTAACCACATATAAACACAGATAGGATAATAACGAGTGATTATGGTAGCCCATAAACTGAAGTACTGATCACAAACGTAGGGTAGATGTCTAGGGACTTACAGAAAATGTATCAACAATACTGTATTTCGTAGCAATAATGCAAATGACGGCGCTGAACAAGTGCAGGGTTGGCCTCGAATTCACGAACCTATATTAAGTATATATATTTATATGTTGGTCAATATCTGTCTAACAATTTAGGTCAAGTCGTAGTGTATCACAATCCTAATGCTCGAGACCGATATGCAAAAGTCAACAAAAGTCAACTTGACCCAAAATGACTTCCTAAATCTATACATGTTTATTATATAACTTAAATATAGTCATTTTATATATTTAAATATATCCATCATATTTTATTAGAAATAATGTAAGTCATTTATTAATGAATAAAAATTTATATTAAAATTTATATATGATAAAAATATACTTTTATATATCTCAAGTAATAAAATTTATACAGTTCACTTAATATCATAAAATTATAGTGGTATGTATATTTAATGTAATTATATTACGTGTGGTAAAAATATCTTTGTAACACATATTTATTTGATAAAATAATATTGATAATAATAATAATGAGTAAAAGTATTATTTTGTAATAATAATAATAATAATATTTTATATAAAAATAATAATTCTATTCAAAATGATAATTTTTAATAATAATAATAATAATAAAATGATAATAATAATGATATTTTATAATAACAATGATATTTCTATTAAAAATGATAATTTTAATAAAATGATAGTTTTGATATTAATGATACTTTTGATAATAATAATGATAATGATAAAAATTATGAAAACGATATTTTTACCTAAATCAATATCTTACAAAATTTTAACTGAATCATGATACTTATACTCATTATTTCCTAATCGACCTGTTTA
Organism: Rutidosis leptorrhynchoides; assembly: GCF_046630445.1. Classification (NCBI taxonomy): domain Eukaryota; kingdom Viridiplantae; phylum Streptophyta; class Magnoliopsida; order Asterales; family Asteraceae; genus Rutidosis; species Rutidosis leptorrhynchoides. The sequence continues at coordinate 214,617,419 of NC_092335.1, forward strand.
CTAGCTTTTAGTCCTCTTTTATATCGCATTCATAATAATGATAATAATATTAATCAAAATAATTAGATGTTACTAATATTAGTTTTAATGATAATGATACTAATAATAATAAATATTATAATAATACTAATGATAATACTAATAATTATTATAATGATAATAATAATAATAATAATAATAATAATAATAATAACTATAATAATAGTAATAATAATAATAATGATAATAATAACCTTAATGATAATAACGATAGTAATAATAATAACAATAAATTTTTTTAATGATAATACTTATATTAATAATGATAATGATAATAATAATAATAATTATTATTAGATAATAATAATAACGACGATAGTAATAATAATAATAATACTAAAATTAATGTTAATTCAGTTGACTATATCTTTCAATCCGTTCATCGAAACCACACGATTTCTAAATGAAAAGTTATTAATTTTTCGTCAGCTTTCCAACGACATGCATATCATATACCTTATCTCAGTAGCATATGTATCAAATTCGTGATTTATCATAAACTATTTAACGACGAAATTAAGAATACAAGCATGCATAATCATATATACTCGAGCACTAGTCAGGGATACACTATTAATATATAAAAGATAAGATATGAATGCTCACGTATAAATATTGTGATTCAATATTGCAGGAAAGAACGTAGATGCGACGAACATGAAAAATGCTAGATTGGCCTCACGAACAAAACCCCTGAACAATACCCATAACCTCCATAGCTATAACCCATAATTTCCTCAGCTCTATCCATCTCGAAAAACCCATTTTGAAAACATGCGAGCAGAACCTCGTCGTAGTATTTTATGTATAAATAATAATAATACTAATACTACTAATAATAATATTAAGATTATTATTAATAATAATAATAATAATAATAATAATAATAATAATAATAATAATAATAATAATATTAATAATAATAATAATAATAATATTAATAATCATAATAATAATAATAATAATAATAATGATAATAATAATAATAATAATAATAATAATAATAATAATAATAATAATAATAATAATAATAATAATAATAATATAAGTAATAATGATAATACGGAGTGTAAGAAGAGAAGGAAAAATGAGTGAGCAAAACTGAATTCGCTCGTTATATAATCTTTTCAGCCACCTACCCCTCATGCGATCGCATGAGGATTGTGTGGAGAGCTCATGCGATCGCATGAGCATAAATCCAGCTCACATTTGCAAAGTTTATGGCTATTGACATATTATATATATATTATTTAATATATAATATATTTAATCTTTAGAATTAATTAAATATTATATTATATTCTCGTGCATAGTTGATTTGTAATTTTAGCACAGATGAATTGTACTTTGACGCTCGACTTATGTACCGGTTTCGGTTTTTCGAACGTCCTTTCGTACGCTTAGAAACTTGTACTTTACGTTTCGCGACACGTACCTTTATCAATAACTAGACTGATTTCACCAATAATTATACTAATTGAAATGTAACTTATTCATTTGAGTGTTTTGGTCATTTGCTTCTTTAAATCGACCTCTCGTTATATATGATAATATTAATTTAAATCAAAACGTTTTGTATCTAGTTAATATTATATTTAATCACTTTGTAAAATATATATATATATATATATATATATATATATATTCTCAAAGAAAAATATAATTTTGTACATATTATATAGGATTGAAATATTTATTTAATAATATTATATTTTAGTTTTTCAAAAGTAATTATATTTCAAAGTTCATTTATAATCGTTTAAATAATAGAAAAATATTATGTCGTATCACGTTTACATTTTTGAAACACTATATATATACTTGTAGTTTATAATATAAGCTTTAATTAAATCCTTCAAAATTCATAAACAAATTACATTATAAAATGTTTTAATAATAAAGTTCTTTTTAAACGTTTTTGTACGTTTAAAACTCAATTAAATAAATATGATAATTTTTGTTTTTCAAAACTAAATATTTTTAAGCATCATTTTGTTAAAAGGTTAAAATAACGGAAATCGTTATATCATAAAACGTTTTAGGAAAGTAAAATTATATATACTCATTAATAGATTTCAAGTTTTTAAATTACAGTTTGTTGGTGGAGCGTGGGAATAGGTCCAAAGGTTAAATAAACTTATGAATCATCTTAAAGTAAAATGTCAATTTTCTTAACTTGTCGATATCCAACATCTAAGTTATTTATTTTCTACGTTCTTACTTTCATATAAAATGAAAGTTAAACTAATTATCTTATCAAAGTCACGAGGAAAATATTGTAAAGCATGAATTAGAAATCAAACAGGAATCTCCACTAACTTTTGTCTAATTACCGTTAAGTGACACATTTGTTCTTACTTGTAAATCACTTTACCATTTTCCGAATATTGTTAAAAAGAATAGATTTCTCAAATCACAGTGGACCTCACAACAGAGACCCGTAATCATATTACAATGTATCTGATAATTCAATCATTTGATATTATCTTTTAATTTTGTCGATAAATATATTAAACATATATTGAAACAATATGTCCATGTAATATATTATACATCTAATACTTTGTTAACATTTTCAATTAATATAACTATATATTATATATACATATCTATATGCACATAAATGTTCGTGAATCGTCGAGCACAGTCAAAAGGGTAATTGATTACATGAATATAATTCCAAAACTTTTGAGACTCAATATTACAGACTTTGCTTATCGTTTCGGAAACATATAAAGATTAAGTTTAAATTTGGTCGAAAATTTCCGGGTCTTCACAGTACCTACCCGTTAAAGAAATTTCGTCGTGAAATTTGATCGAGGTCGTCATGGCTAACTATTAAAATGTTTTCATGATGATTATGAGTTGATGAATAGAGTTTTATCATCATTGAGTAATATGGATAAAACAATTTGATTACGCGAAGAGTATAAGTGAAGCTATCACAAAAGAGTGAAATGAGTAAATGTAGGTTCGTCTTAACCGGTGACGTAGTCACGGTTGATTTTCAGATTCTAAGGAATTTAGAGGAAATCCTCGTAATAAGATTTGATTCTTCGATAATTAAGGAAATTAGGATCCTCTTTAGTTAAATGCGATAATCTATTTCGATTGCTCTGTCGGATATTTCACTATAAATCCACTCCCTTCGTTTCCTTATTTCCACAGCACACACCTTCTATTCTTCCTCCTTCAATTCCTACATTAAAGCATTTGTCAATATGCTCCATCCAGTTCTGATCCTTGATATACTCCTAACTTTCATATCCGTCATTCTTCTTTTCCATTTACCACTGGAGGAATTTATTCACTTTTACTATTACCTTGGAGTTATAGTATTTCTAATTCTCCCGTGTCTTTATCTTGCTATTCGCATAGATATACACGGTTTGTAATTTCTGTGTTGTTATTGGGCTTTATATTTTTCCTTCTATTTCGGAGTCCCATTCTTTTGTTTCTTCTTCCCGACTTCAAGTCAAGCGAATAATGGTCCAAAATTCGTAGGTATGGAGTTTCGAATGATCATAATATACAAAGTGGAAAGGAAAGGTAATAGCACAATTTGATTTGTCAAATTACCAAAAATATCCGAAAATGACCGAATCATCAAGAAAAATATTTTCTTGATAGTTTAGAGGTTAAATAGAATGAAAGAGTTATGTAACATGGTTCATGATGAGGGTATGATATGTGAACCTTTAACACGTTCCACTAGAAACTCAGCATGACTTACTGTAATATAATCACGTTGATCAAGTGTCATTATATTATACTAACTCATGCTTCAGTTCCCAACACTACTTCAATAACATTCATATTTTTAAGTTCGACTTTTTCAGAATTTAGAAACTAAAACAGTTTCCATTCTAATGTAACACTAATATCGCGAAGAGATAAATGATTTTAGATAAGAATATTTATGAAAGTATCTTCAGAAATATCGAGGATATTTATAATAAAAGATATGATGATATCTTAGAATATCTTAAATCAGAGGAAGATGAAGAATATTGTCCGTAAGGGTTTAGAGTCAGGAGCAAGGTATTCGTTAATGATTTCAGCAGATACTGAATCATTTAGATTCTTTTAAGGCAGGTTTAGTCTTTGTGATTTGTCCATAGCCTCCTTCATAGTTTGCTCAATCTGTTTTCCAGTACCAAACCTTCTCTTTTTTTGAGCTTTGCCAACACACTATTCTTTATCATTAAACTTTTAGCTGTTAAGGTCGTTTACAGTTTTTGCTGCTTCATCAGCATTTTTTTCAAAATTCAGGGTATTGATTCGTAGACTGGGTGCTTTTCAGAATTTCAGAATTGAAGATCATAATTCTAGGAGATAAATGTTATATGTATACATATAACTGTTGATGTAAAAACACTGCGAGATTCGAAATACTGATTGCTGATTCTCGGTAATTGGTATGGCAATTATCGTTACAAGATGCAGATGAGTAGATGAGGGGGTTTCAATGAGGACATATAATGATTTTTTCGGAGAAGCTTACGCCAAAGAGTAACGAAGTTGCTGGTACATCTGCTGATAATGTGGTGGAATATAAAAGGTTCCCCAGTAACAATGACATACAGGGCAACATGTATATCAAGGTTATAATAAGGCCAATTCGAATGAAAATTCGAAGTTGATTTTGTTGGAGGTGTGAAAAAATGGCTATTTTAGAAAGGGATTGCAAAGTTATTTTTGATAATAATAGTGCCAAAGGATCTGACATAGATACGGGTTAAACTTTTACTTAGATTTCGAGAGTTTTCTAGGTGTATGACTATATGTGATAATGCTAAAAACGAACATATATTTCATAGCATTATCCCTCAAGAAAGACAAGCTTTTAGTTGCAATTGTTCTATTTATAAGTGATATTCGTTTAATTAATAAAAGGTGAAGATAAAAGACAAATTCGACGAATTGAAGACGCAAACGACCAAAAAGCTCAAAAGTACAAAATACAATCAAAGTGGTTCAAATTATTGGTGAGAAACGTCTCAAAATTACAAGAGTACAAGACGCGAAACGCTAAATACAAGATATTAAATTGTACGCAAGGACGTTCGAAAATCCGGAACCGGGACTAAAGTCAACTCTCAATGCTCGACGCAACGGACTAAAACTTACAAGTCAACTATGCACATAAATATAATATAATATTTAAATAATTCTTATAATTATTTATATATTATATATATTTATAAAAACTGCCGGCATACAAAGAAACAAAAATATATGAGCTGCTACCTACCCCCATGCGATCGCATGGCCTGGAGGCACAAAAGCCATGCGATCTCATGGCACACCTTTTCAGCCCACATGCCTATAAATTTTGCGGTTTTGATCGATGTTAAACACATCTTTTTCTTCTTTCTCTCATACGTAAGATATATATATATATATATATATATATATATATATATATATATATATATATATATATATATATATATATATATATATTTATATTTTAATTTTAATTTTAATTTCTAATAATAAGGGTATGTTAGCGAATGTTGTAAGGGTGTAAGTCGAAATTCTGTCTGTGTAACGCTACGCTATTTTTAATCACTGTAAGTTATGGTTATTGTTATTTTTAAATTAATGTCTCGTAGCTAAGTTATTATTATGCTTATTTAATTCCGAAGTAATCGTGATGTTGGACTAAATATTAAAATTGGGTAATTGGGCTTTGTACCATAATTGGGGTTTGGACAAAAGAACGACACTTGTGGAAATTAGACTATGGGCTATTAATGGGCTTTATATTTGTTTAACTAAATGATAGTTTGTTAATTTTAATATAAAGATTTACAATTGGACGTACCTATAAATAACCATATACACTCGATCGGACACGATGGGCGGGATATTTATATGTACGAATAATCGTTCATTTAACCGGACACGGGAATGGATTAATAGTTAATAGACTTATTAAAACAGGGGTGGAATTATGTACAAGGACACTTAGCATAATTGTTAACAAAGTATTAAAACCTTGGGTTACACGCAGTCGATATCCTGGTGTAATTATCAAACAAAGTATTAAAACCTTGTTACAGTTTAAGTCCACAATTAGTTGAAATATTTGACTTCGGATATAAGGATAATTTGACGAGGACACTCGCACTTTAAATTTATGACTGATGGACTGTTATGGACAAAAACCAAACGGACATATTAAATAATCCAGGACAAAAGACAATTAACCCATGGGAAGAAAATAAAATCAACACGTCAAACATCATGATTACGGAAGTTTAAATAAGCATAATTCTTTTATTTCATATTTATTTGCACTTTTAATTATCGCACTTTTATTTATTGTCATTGTATTTAATTGCACTTTTAATTGTCGTACTTTTTAATTATCGCAATTTTATTTTATCGCACTTTTATTTATCGCAATTTCATTATCGTTATTTACTTTATGCTTTAAATTAAGTCTTTTATTTATATTTAATATTTTACATTAGATTTTAACTGCGACTAAAGTTTTAAAATCGACAAACCGGTCATTAAACGGTAAAAACCCCCTTTTATAATAATAATACTACTTATATATATTTTTGTATTTTTACAAATATAGTTTTTAAAAAAAAAATATAGCGTTAAGCTTGTTTAAGAGTTCCCTGTGGACGAACCGGACTTACTAAAAACTACACTACTGTATGCTTAGGTACACTGCCTATCACTTGTGTAAAATTGTATCGTATTTAATAGTATTTCGTTGTAAAAATAATACTATTTCCTAGTACACCTCGCACACATCAAGTATTTTTGGCGCCGCTGCCGAGGATATTCTTGCTTAAACGCCGGAAGCGCAACGCTATATATAAAAAAAAATTTACTTTACTTTTGTAAAAATACGTTTTTGTAAAAATACGTTTTAAACTGGAAAAATATAAAAAGAAACACAAAATTTATATATTTTTAAGAGTTTGTTAAATATTTAAGTTTTATAAAGTTTCTTTATTTTTATTTTTTGTTTGTAAAAATATAAATTTTATTTAAATATTTTGTATTAATTTAAAACAGAAAATTAAAACAGAAAAAAAATATAAAACACTCGGCCCGATCACTATTGCAGCCCAGAGTCTGGCCCAATTTCTCAAGCCATGCGATCGCATGGTAAAACAACTAACACCTCATGCGATCGCATGAGGTGAGTTGACAGGTCTGGTAACCTAGTTCCATCAGTTTAGGGTTTTATTATTATTATTATTATTATTAATTAAAAACCCTAATTAGGGTTTAGTTATTATTTAATTTAGTTTAGTTTTAATTAATTTGTATTTTTAGTTTATTTAATTTTAATAATTTATAAAACTTAATACTTTTATAAAATAATTAATATAAAAATAATATTTTTATAAAAATTGTACTTTTTACAACTTTAAGTATATTTTTATATTTTGTACCTTTTTATTCGTTTTAGCGTAATATTTGTATTTTTCGCTCGTTTTTAGTTTCAAGTCATAGTTTTTGCCATAGTTATTTTTACTTCTAGATTTTTAGGCTTTGTCGTAAAATCCCTTAAGTGCTTTTTCTTTAGACTAAGATTTAAGTGCTTTAGAATTTTGCGGCGCCGTTTTTATATTTTAGTACCTTTTTAAGTTGTTGCCATTTGGGATATAGAATTTCTTTTAAGATTTAATATTTTTAGACGCAACTTTTAATTTTTAGTTTTTAGTTCCTTTTTAAGTTTCGACGCGCTACATTCTTATTTTTATTTTTCGACTTTTTATTTTTCGACGTTTTTCGACGCGCTCTTTTTCTTTCTTATTTCTCGACACTCTAGTTTTTAGGACATAGAATTTTCTATTTCTTCTCTAAATTTCTTTAAAATTTCAAACGAAAAAATTATTTTAAGTGGTTAAATTGATAGACATCAAAATTTTCTGGTTCGTAGTAATAGTTGGATTTGTACGTGGATCGGGTTATTGGAGCCAAACAGTACTCAATTATATTGAGACCAAACGAATCCTGCCCCTCTGCTGCATCTTTTGGCTATTCGAAACGTGGGCAAAATCAGAAAAGTCTATTAATTGGATAACTTATATAATTTTTCTTTCTTTTTAAAAACTAATAGGATATTCAGTGAATGCACCGAGCAAAACGTTCACCACCTTTTGTACGTTCACCACCTGTAACCAGATCAAGACATCTAGCAAATATTTTCGCCGTTGATTTTTCTTTAGAATCGTCATCCAGTCGACCAAGTACTCCAATTCAAATTTTCGATAATCCATTTTTTGAACCCGACCTCAAATTGAGAATCCGGAGAATATTCAGGGACGATTCCGAGATCCTGAACCATTAATCTTTCCTCCGGAACCACCAATCATTCAAACAGAGATTGTTGAGGAACCAACCATTAAATCAGAATCCTCTAGTGATTCAGATTCAACAAATTCAATTATGGAGAATCTGGAACCTCTAAGTATGGAAGACCGAATGAGAGCTAAACGCACTGGCCAAGGTCATGCAATTACTCAACCAGACATTAATGCGCCAGATTATGAAATCAAAGGACAAATCCTACACATGGTAACTAATCAATGCCAATTTAGTGGTGCGCCGAAGGAAAATCTAAATGAACATCTTCGTACTTTTAATAGGATCTGTACACTATTTAAAATTCGAGAAGTTGAAGATGAACAGATATATCTCATGTTATTTCCCTGGACTTTAAAGGGAGAAGCCAAAGATTGGTTAGAATCGTTACCTGAAGGGGCGATTGATACATGAGACGTTTTAGTTGAAAAATTTCTTAAACAATTCTTTCCGGCATCTAAAGCCATAAGACTTCAAGGAGAAATTGTTACGTTCACACAGAAGCCAAATGAAACTCTATATGAGGCGTGGACAAGATTTGGAAAGTTATTAAGAAGATGTCCGCAACATGGTTTAGACACCTGTCAAATAGTACAAATATTCTACCAAGGATGCGACATCACTACAAGGAAAGACATCGATATAGCAGCTGGTGGTTCCATTATGAAGAAAACTGCAACTGATTCTTACAAAATTATTGATAACTCTTTCCGGCATCTAAAGCCATAAGACTTCAAGGAAAAATTGTTACGTTCACACAGAAGCCAAATGAAACTCTATATGAGGCGTGGACAAGATTTGGAAAGTTATTAAGAGGATGTCCGCAACATGGTTTAGACACCTGTCAAATAGTACAAATATTCTACCAAGGATGCGACATCACTACAAGGAAAGACATCGATATAGCAGCTGGTGGTTCCATTATGAAGAAAATCGCAACTGATGCTTACAAAATTATTGATAACACTGCTTCCCACTCACATGAGTGGCACCAAGAAAAAGATATCGTTAGATCATCTAAAGCAGCTAGAGCCGATTCTAGCCATGACTTAGATTCCATTTCTGCAAAGATAGATGCTGTTGAGAGACGAATGGAAAAGATGACTAAGGATATTCACTCAATACGAATTAGTTGTGAGCAGTGTGGAGGACCACATTTGACAAAAGATCGTCTCAGTATTGAACTAACAATGGAACAAAGAGAGAATGTTTCATACATAAACCAAAGGCCTGGAAATAATTATCAACCGTCAAGACCGATCTACAATCAAAACCAGAATTATAACCGAAATGTTCCATACAACAACCAACAAGGTCATAGCAATCAACAAGTATCCAATAATACTTACAACCAGCAAATACCTGTTTTTCAAAACAAACCACCACAAACCGATGATAAAAAGCCAAATTTAGAAGATATGATGTCGAAGCTAGTTGAATCTCAAACGCAGTTTTTCACATCTCAGAAACAAACCAATGAACAAAATGCTCAAGCATTTAGAAATCAACAAGCTTCTATTCAAAATTTGGAACAAGAAGTACGCAACCTAGCAAGGTTAATAGGTGAAAGAAAACCGGGAAGTCTACCTAGTGATACAAATGCTAACCCCCAGAATGAAACAGCTAAAGCCATTACCACAAGAAGTGGTATTACACTTAAATCACCTGAAATACCTGTAATTTCTGATGAAACTATTCCTACTCCACAAGAACCACAATCTGAACAAGATAAGGAAACAGAACCGGTAGTTGAAAAGGTTAATGAAGATAACACAGTTAAGGCTAAACCTTATGTTAAACCATACCAACCACCACTTCCTTACCCGAGTAAAATGAGAAAAGAGAGACTTGAAGCCGAGCAATTCAAATTCTTGGATATGTTTAAACAGATAAATGTCAATCTTCCTTTCATTGATGTGATTTCAGGAATGCCTAGATATGCTAAATTTCTGAAAGATCTAATCACAGATAGAAAGAAAATGGAAGAAATCTCTGTTGTTACTATGAATGCTAATTGTTCTGCAGTGCTGTTGAATAAGATACCGGAAAAACTTTCAGATCCAGGAAGTTTCACAATTTCATGTTTTCTGGGTAGTCTTAGTTCAATAGAAGCATTGGCAGACTTAGGTGCTAGTATAAATCTAATGCCGTATTCATTATACGCTAAACTAGACCTTGGAGAATTGAAACCAACACGAATAAGCATACAACTAGCCGATCGATCAGTAAAATATCCTAAAGGGATAATGGAGAACATGCTAGTTAAAGTTGGTACTTTAGTATTTCTAGTAGATTTTGTTATTCTGGACATGAAAGAAGATTCTCGAGTACCTCTCATATTAGGAAGACCATTCTTAAACACAGCTAAAGCAATAATAGACGTGTTCGGTAAGAAACTGACCCTAAGTATAGAGGACGAGAGTGTTACCTTTCAGTTGATAGAGCCATGCAACAACCGCAATCTGTAGATGATACATGTTATTATATTCAAACTATAGAATCACATGCAGAATTGTTAGAAGAATTTCCAGAACTACAAGGAATATGAGAATGTTCTTTAGGAGAAAGTACTGAACCAATTGATGAAACTGAAATGTTAGCTACACTTATGGCTAATGGATATGAACCAACAACAGAAGAAATTCAAATGCTAAAAGAAGAAGACAGATATCGATATAAATCATCGATAGAAGAACCACCGACATTAGAGTTAAAGCCACTTCCAAACCATTTGGAATATGCTTATTTACATGGTGAATCTGAATTACCTGTAATAATATCGTCTTCGCTTACTGAAAATGAAAAATCTCAACTCATTTCTGTGCTAAAATCTTATAAACCAGCCATTGCATGGAAAATTCATGATATTAAAGGAATAAGTCCTTCGTATTGCACACATAAAATCCTTATGGAAGAAGGTCATAAAACGTATGTGCAACGCCAATGAAGACTAAATCCTAACATGCAAGATGTTGTTAAGAAAGAAATTATTAAACTGCTAGATGCAGGTTTAATTTATCCAATTTCTGATAGTCCATGGGTAAGCCCAGTTCAATGCGTGCCTAAGAAGGGTGGCATGACTGTCATCACAAATGAGAAAAATGAGCTTATTCCTACTAGGACTGTAACAGGATGGCGTGTTTGTATTGATTATAGAAAATTAACTGACGCCACCAGAAAAGATCACTTTCCCTTACCTTTCATTGATCAAATGTTGGAAAGATTAGCCGGAAATAGTTACTATTGTTTTTTGATGGTTTTTCCGGATATTTTCAAATTCCAATAGCACCCGAGGATCAAGAGAAAATCACATTCACGTGCCCTTATGGTACTTTTGCTTACAAACACATGACATTTGGACTTTGCAACGCCCCTGCAACCTTTCAAAGGTGCATGATGGCGATTTTTCACGACATGATAGAAGAATGCATGGAAGTTTTCATGGATGACTTTTCAGTCTTCGGTGATACATTTGAATCATTTCTAGTTAATCTTGAACGAATGCTTATTAGATGCAAACAATCAAATCTAGTACTTAATTGGGAGAAATGCCATTTCATGGTTAAAGAAGGCATCGTTCTTGGACATAAAATTTCAAAGGAAGGAATTGAAGTGGATAGAGCTAAAGTAGATGTAATTGCTAAACTTCCACATCTCACCAATGTTAGAGGAGTTAGGAGTTTTCTAGAGCATGCCGGTTTTTACCTACGTTTCATAAAATATTTTTCTAAAATTGCCACTCCTATGAATAAACTCCTAGAAAAGTATGCTCCATTTATCTTTTCAGATGAATATATCAAATATTTTAATATTCTTAAAGAAAAAATCACTAATGCGCCGATCATGATAACTCCAAATTGGAATCTACCGTTTGAACTAATGTGCGATGCAAGTGATTTTGCAATGGGAGCCGTTTTAGGACAAAGGATTGAAAAACGATTTCAACCTATTTATTATGCTAGTAAGACGTTACAAGGAGCACAACCAAATTACACAACTTCTGAAAAAGAACTCCTTGCTATTGTCTTTGGTTTTGACAAATTTCGTTCATATCTCGTTCTAACAAAAACGGTGGTCTATACCGACCATTCTGCTCTTAGATACCTATTTTCAAAACAAGATGCTAAACCAAGATTAATCCATTGGATCTTACTCTTACAAGAGTTCGATATTGAAATCTGAGATAAAAAGGGAGCAGAAAATCTCGCCGCTGATCATCTTTCTCGTCTTGAAAATCCTGAATTAGAAGTTCTAAATGAATCGGCCATACAAGATAACTTTCCTGATGAATATCTATTGAAGATAGATTATAATGAAATTCCATGGTTTGCAAACTATGCAAACTACTTAGTATGTGGATTGCTTGAAAAAGGGTTGTCGTACCAAAAACGAAAGAAATTCTTTAGTGATATAAAACACTATTTCTGGGAAGATCCACATTTGTTTAAAAGTTGTCCCGGTGGAATAATACGCCGATGTGTATTCGGGGATGAAGCTAGTAAAATCTTAAACCATTGTCACACAGGACCAACAGGAGGGCATTATGGGCCTCAACTTACAGCAAGAAAAGTTTACGATGCTGGATTCTATTGGCCTACAATTTTCAAAGACGCACACCTTCTTTGCAAATCCTGTGATGCTTGTCAAAGGGCCGGAAAAATAAGTCAACGTGATGAAATGCCACAAAATGTCATTCAAGTATGTGAAGTATTTGAAATTTGGGGTATTGACTTTATGGGTCCATTTCCAAAATCTCATAATAATCTATACATTCTCGTAGCCATTGATTATGTATCTAAATGGGCGGAAGCACAAGCTCTCCCAACTAACGATGCACGAGTTGTAGTCAATTTTTTAAAACGTCTTTTTGCTAGGTTTGGAACACCGAAAGCTTTAATAAGTGATCGAGGTACTCATTTTTGTAACAATCAGCTTGAGAAAGTTCTCAAAAGATATGGAGTAACTCATAAAATCTCCACTGCTTATCATCCACAGACAAGTGGACAAGTTGAAAATACCAACCGAGCTTTAAAACGTATTCTAGAAAAAACCATAGGATCAAATTCGAAGGAATGTTCCATTAAATTGGAGGATGCACTCTGGGCTTTTAGAACAGCCTACAAAACTCCAATTGGTACCACACCTTTTAAACTCGTTTACGGAAAAGCATGTCATCTTCCAGTAGAAATTGAACACAAAGCATTTTGGGCTTTGAAGACATGTAATCTTGATTTATATGAAGCTGGACGTCTACGGTTAAGTCAATTAAACGAATTAGAAGAATTAAGACATGAAGCATACGAAAATTCGTTAATCTATAAGGAAAGAACAAAGAAATGGCATGATAAAAGAATCAGAAGTTCAAAAGAATTTAAAGAAGGAGACAGAGTTCTTCTTTTCAATTCATGATTCAAGCTATTTCCTGGAAAATTGAAATCAAGATGGTCTGGACCATTTATAGTCAAAAGAGTTTTCCCGTACGGAACGGTAGAATTAATAAATTCAAATGGGATTGAATTTAAAGTTAATGGTCACAGAGTTAAACATTACATAGATAGTCCAATGGAAGTTGACAACGAAGTTAATCACAATTTCGACACCACAGCTAACTAAGTGTGTGGAGAATCAAGTTTTTAAAGGATAATATTATTTCTGTTAGAGTTAGATGTTCTGTTTTCGTGTAGTTTCCGAGAATGGAATCCAAATGGTCTTTCCTTAGCAGACCCTAAAGAATTAGTCTTCTCCCCCCATTCTGAATTTTTATTTTTTTTAGGTTTTACGAGATGAAGACTTGCTGTGAATTAAACCATGGTCTAATGCTACACGCTTTGATCACTAAACGTAATAATGACACCCTTCCAAGTGAATTGGTATCATTAATTAGAGGTAAATTGGACGGAGTAAGAAAAGAATCCAGGAACGAAAATAATAAGTTACAATTTGGTAAAGGAAAATCAAAATCCGCAACGAAAAGAAGAGCACGACACCTTGAAAGATGTCACAAATGCGGAAAATGGTCACACGAAGGAAAATGTTCGACGAATCAGACATATTCCAATACCGAATTCGTTACTTTATGCAGAGATGGACCGTTCATATGTTTCGAAGAAAAAACATTGAATGCTCGAGGTTACGCCTATGTAGCTATGGAAAACCAATTAGTCCGACTATCTTATGAGTGGGCTAAAGCAGGTCACTAAGAATTCTATTTCACAGGTAAGTATGTACAATTTTTATTTTTATTTTTATTATTTTTAACCTTTTGATAATAAACGCTAAATCGTTCGCTATAAAGTATTAAATTGGTACTCAATAAAATTAGGTTTTGCGATCGAAATTATTGATATCATACAAAAATTTATTACATCACTGCGAAATTTACCGTTTATTCTTAAGGTATAAATATCTTTAATCAATCAACCCAAAATATTTCAAAAATTCATCATGAGTTAAACTAGGTTATGGAACCGAAATTACTTTACCGAAAAGAGGGGCGTATATTTTTGATAATATTTGATTGATTAAAGTGGGATAAAAGACCAAAAAGATTTTTAATTCTATTTTATTTTTACCTTGTGTTTAAAATTAATATATAAATATTAAATTAATATTGTAAATTTTTATAAATCGATATTATTAAGTTTGTAAATATTTTAAAAATTAATATTTTCAATATAAGTTTGTAAAACTAAAAATATTAATGATATTTATATTAATTTTTAATTTTATGGATTTTAAATATTAGTTTGGTGTGAATTTAAAAACACAAATTTACTTTATTTCACTAAGTTAAAATTTGATATTTAAAATTCGTCGTAAGTTGAAGACTAGGTCGTTGAACCGAAATTGCTCTACCCAAGGGAGGGACGAGAACTTTTATTATCATTATTTTTAATCTTAGTGAATTAAAGTATGCTAAAAACATTAAAAACCCAAAAATCTTTACTTTTAAAACCGCGCTTTGAATTGACAAATTTTAAAATTTTATCGAGGGACAGACTAGGACAACGATCCGAAACGCTCTCATCCTAAAAAGAAACAAATTTTTAAAATTTTATTAATTTTATGTTTTATTAAAGTATAAGGTTTTTATAAAAAAATAAATAAATAAAAATATCAGACCCATGCGATCGCATGGGTTTTGAACTTCAACTCCATGCGATCGCATGGAGCTGGATTTCAGCTCAGGAACAAAAGCAGTCGACTGCTTCTTCTCTCTCCACAATATACACACATATACACGAAAATACTCCCAAATAATCTCTAAAATTTGCAATTTTTCACCGTAATTCGTCAAATTTCTTGCTCTAATCATGCCTAGGTTCGGATTCTTCAATAAAAAGGTAAAAATTACACCCCTAAACTCTAAAATTTCCTAATTTTTGTGATAATTACCAATATTTTACCTAATGCAATTTTGTTAATTTCTAGTGTAATTAGAGTTAAATTGTTAGTATTTTATGCATGTATAACCTAGATTGATGCTAATTAACATGATTTGAAGCCAAAAACTTCAAAATTTTTAGAAATCTAGGGTTTGTGTTCTTGAGCAAGTTGGGGCTTTTTGATATAAACAGGTTATGGCCGATTTTTGTCATGAATTATTGCTAAATTAAGTAGTGTAACATGTTTAGGAGCTAAATGATCCAAACATTGATCCTAAACATGATTTTTGAAGATTAAAGTGGACTTTTTAGGTACAAAATTCATGAACTTGATCAATTTGATATAATTGCCATTTGAGACTTGTTTAATTGCTAGTTATGACTATTTTGACATGTTATTTGAGTTAAATGCATATGAACTTTGTATACATTTTCATATGTGCTTATTTGAAAAAGTGTAGAATTGTAAAAAATGTGAAAATGTGTATAAGTTTAATTTTGATTGAACATGTTATTGTGGTTAATTTAAATTGTTATTTTGCTAACACTAATGCATATTTGGATGCACAAATTTTGTGTTTAATGTGTTTTGCAGAAAACCGATACTGCTGGTGCTTCATCATCATCTAGATAACCACAGCAGGAACCCGAACCAGAATATGAGCCGCAATACGAGCCAGAACCCGAACAAGAGCCACAACAGGAACAACAACATCAGCTTGATCAACATGTACCTTATTATGATCCGCTACAGTTTGATAATGAATTCATAGTAGTACGGATGCATCCGCCACTAGAATACCCAACGATTCCTGAACATACATTGCATCTTAATCTGAGATTCGACAGAAGCTGGAGAGATTACCCGGCATATCAAAGTAATAAATTCAAATTATTAACGAAAGATGTAGAGGTGCCTAGGGTAATTGATTGGAATCCTTTGGAAAGGGTCCAACTTGCTGACCATGTTAGGGAGCATCTGATTCAAAGTTATGGCAGCACTTCTTTTACTGATTGGGAACGTTTATTCACCATTCGTAGACCTGTATATAAGGAATGGTGTGTTGAGCTGATGAGTACTATAGCGTTAAATGTAGATGTAGATAGATTAGATGATAGAAGTTTTCTTAGGTTTATACTTGGCCGTAGGATGTAAAGGATGTCCATGCTGGACATGGCCAGGGCTTTGCAGATATATACGCCCGCTGAATTACTACTACCCGATTGTATGAATTTGATTTATCGTGGTGAAAGGGTAGATAGGAATTTTGATGCGAACGCCGTCTGGAGGCGTATGTCAGATTATAATGTTTTTGGGCGGGGAGGAACACATACCTACTTACATATTAACAGAGCCGAGCTTCATATAATTCATAGATTTTTGGCTAACTCGATTACACAGAGAGGTCACAACAAGGAAAAATTGACCTTACATGATTTATTTTACCTAAAGTGTATTCGAGACCCAAGAGGCTTTGTTAATATCCCTTACTGTGTTGGTTTTTATTTATCTAAGATGGTTGAAGGAATACAGGAATGGGGGATTATAGGAGGAGGTATTTTTGTTACTCTTATTGGAGAGTATTTAGGTGTAGATAAGGTCCAAGGGGGTCCACTTTTGGAATGTAGGGAGCAGGTTGAGCTTTTAGGATTGAGGGTTTATGCGGGTGCTAAGGTATTGAAGAGTAGACGCAACCAGGCAATACCCTATGAAGGTAGTCATCCTCAGGTAGAGAGAGGCTCAGATGAGGAGATGGAGGAAGCTAGTGACATTAGGGATGTCATTCGGGAGGCTATGACTGATGTCTACCAGCGTGTAGATGAGTAGACATGACAAACGCAGAGAGATTTCGTCGGATGGAGCAGTGGCAAGCCCGGAATGATTACGAGCATTCCATGCAACGACAGCATGATAGATGGGACTATCATCAGCGTCAGATTATGAGCTGGCTGTCACCTCAGGATCACTACGTTCCGACCCAACCCACTTACTATCCTCAACACCAGCCCGAGATGAGACCACCTTATACTCTCTACGACCCTAACCAGGCATACCAGTACACCTATCACCAACCATGGAACCCGGATGACGACATGAACTGGAACCCCTATCCAGATTGATTTAGTTCCTGTTGGTAATTTTTATGACTTTTATTTTTATTATTTCTGTTTATTTATGTTTAAACACATTATATTTTGATACATTAATGTATTGTTTAATATTTTTATTATTTGGTACTAATATTTCATATTTAATTTGAAAGTGGGATTTTAAGTCCCATTTCAAATTACAATGCTTGTTTATATTTGTATGTATGTATATTGTCAATTGTACATAATAGGGTAAAACAGCGCATTTTTAAAGACTGACATTAAGTTCAGCAAAAGCTAGTACTTTTGACGACAAAACGAAAAACAAATGTGATGTAACAACAAGATGGAATGAACAAATGATGTGCACCATTTATCATTCAACAAACAAACGCCAATATATTTGGAAACCTTGGTAAAATTTAATCATTTTTCTACGCTAATCACCCTCAATAATTTAAATTGTTACTGATTTCTTGCAAATGAGGGCATTGCAAGATCTTAAGTGTGGGAAGGGGTTAAATTCTTTCGGATTTTTAAAATTTTAAACTTATACACTTGGTTACCATTAAAAATACTAGTAACGCAGTAGTTGTATTAGAATCTAGTGCTCTCTGATAATAAAGAACAGCCCTATTCTTATATACTGACTACCCAATTCTAGTAAAAAATTTCAAAATTTTCAATTAAATGAACTCAAAATCATGTTTATACATATTTATGAACGATAAAACTAGGTGTTAACACCGAAATTATTGTTACCTCGAAAAGGACATAAATTGAGAAACAAACCAAAATGTTAGAATTCATTTAAAATGTAATAGAGGACAATAAAAAGGAAAATAAAAGCCAAGTGTGGGAAAATTTACCAAGTTATTTAAAACATATATCACATATTTTTGTTCAAATAACTGAAGATACTTTTGCTTTAGACTAATCTAAACAGTTTTACCCAATTTAATGTAATATATTTGAAAGAAAGATGGATCTACACGATGAATCAATTCCATCACTAAAAGGAAGTAAAGTCTTCCGAAAAAGAAACGCGCTTCTTGATTTAGGTCATGAAGTTGTCGTCCAGACCAGCTGTAGGTTGACGAAAAATCTAGAAAAGTCGTCTCTAAAATCAGCAGGAAATCCACGGACCTCAGCATCAAACAGGGTCGTCAAGTGGTCAAACTTATCCTAACTATGAGAGGATCTGTCTTGTAAAATGGGGAGGACGCCGTGC
The DNA here is from genome assembly GCF_046630445.1 of Rutidosis leptorrhynchoides. NCBI lineage: Eukaryota > Viridiplantae > Streptophyta > Magnoliopsida > Asterales > Asteraceae > Rutidosis > Rutidosis leptorrhynchoides. Next base: position 214,636,508 of record NC_092335.1, read on the forward strand.
AAATTAGCTGGATAAGACTAATGAACCAGATCCCCAGAAAGGATAATCTCCTTAAAAAGATCAAAAAATCAGCTTTTAAGACTGATATTACTCAATCCTTGAGATTGACTTTTAAAGATTGAGAATTACAAACTCATGGAATTCGATGATATCTAAACTCGAGTTTGAACGAGAAAATATTTTGATCAAAACTACAAACCGATTTGTTTTCTGAAAACCCATTTTCAATGCGTTCATTACCATTGAACGTAAAATCCTCGGAATTCACCTGGAATTCATTAGGTCACCTAAACCAAATCGGGTGTCAACCGTAAGAACGGTGGTTGCATAATATGGTCAAAGACAGGACCTTGTGCCAAACCAAAAAAATTATAAGGGTGAGCTTTACTATTGCTTCTACCAAGGATAGTAATTGCATCCGACACGTTATAGACCATAATTAAAAGCATGTCAGGGGACAATGCCTTAACAGTTGCTTGTTCAACGCTTTCCTTTACAACTGGGCAGTAGTTTACCGAAAGGTAATATACGGAGCAAGTATATTGGACGTGTTGCTTTCCAAATACAAGGTTAGCAAGTGGGTGACACAAAACCGCAAGTTTTGAGCGAAAAATTTCAAATATGAAACCCACCAAACCCACAAAAATAATTTGCAAACACCTGTGAAGGGTTATTCCGGAAAACTTATCTAGGGTAAAAGCTAGATTGAATTTTCAAAAGATCAAATGTTTTCATAAAGATCCAATTTCCTTAAGGATCTAAATTTTTATAGTCATGTGGGACTGTAAACCACATCATTACTACCATTGTTTATACCGCCGTATAGAAATCACTGATGTACAAAGTGTGAAGAATAAAGAAGTGATTCTAGTATTTTTATTTCAAGACTATATTGCTTGAGGACAAGCAACGCTCAAGTGTGGGAATATTTGATAATGCTAAAAACGAACATATATTTCATAGCATTATCCCTCAAGAAAGACAAGCTTTTAGTTGCAATTGTTCTATTTACAAGTGATATTCATTTAATTAATAAAAGGTGAAGACAAAAGATAGATTCGACGAATTGAAGACTCAAACGACCAAAACGCTCAAAAGTACAAAATACAATCAAAGTGGTTCAAATTATTGGTGAGAAACGTCTCAAAATTACAAGAGTACAAGACGCGAAATGCAAAATACAAGATATTAAATTGTACGCAAGGACGTTCGAAAATCCAGAACCGGGACCAAAGTCAACTCTCAATGCTCGACGCAACGGACTAAAAATTACAAGTCAACTATGCACATAAATATAATATAATATTTAAATAATTCTTATAATTATTTATATATTATATTTATTTATAAAAACCGTCGGCATACAAAGAAACAAAAATATGTGAGCTGCTACCTACTCCCATGTGATCGCATGGCCTGGAGGCACAAAAGCCATGCGATCGCATGGCACACCTTTTCAGCCCACATGCCTATAAATTTCGCGGTTTTGATCGATGTTAAACACATCTTTTTCTTCTTTCTCTCATACGTAAGATATATATATATATATATATATATATATATATATATATATATATATATATATATATATTTATATTTTAATTTTAATTTTAATTTTAATTTCTAATAATAAGGGTATGTTAGTGAATGTTGTAAGGGTGTAAGTCGAAATTCTGTCCGTGTAACGCTACGCTATTTTTAATCACTGTAAGTTATGGTTATTGTTATTTTTAAATTAATGTCTCGTAGCTAAGTTATTATTATGCTTATTTAATGCCGAAGTAATTGTGATGTTGGACTAAATATTAAAATTGGGTAATTGGGCTTTGTACCATAATTGGGGTTTGGACAAAAGAACGACACTTGTGGAAATTAGACTATGGGCTATTAATGGGCTTTATATTTGTTTAACTAAATGATAGTTTGTTAATTTTAATATAAAGATTTACAATTGGACGTACCTATAAATAACCATATACACTCGATTGGACACGATGGGCGGGATATTTATATGTACTAATAATCGTTCATTTAACCGGACACGGGAATGGATTAATAGTTAATAGAGTTATTAAAACAGGGGTGAAATTATGTACAAGGACACTTGGCGTAATTGTTAACAAAGTATTAAAACCTTAGGTTACACGCAGTCGGTATCCTGGTGTAATTATCAAACAAAGTATTAAAACCTTGTTACAGTTTAAGTCCCCAATTAGTTGGAATATTTGACTTCGGATATAAGGATAATTTGACGAGGACACTCGCACTTTAAATTTATGACTGGTGGACTGTTATGGACAAAAACCAAACGGACATATTAAATAATCCAGGACAAAGGACAATTAACCCATGGGAAGAAACTAAAATCAACACGTCAAACATCATGATTACAGAAGTTTAAATAAGCATAATTCTTTTATTTCATATTTAATTGCACTTTTAATTATCACACTTTTATTTATTGTCATTATATTTAATTGCACTTTTAATTATCGTACTTTTTAATTATCGCAATTTTATTTTATCGCACTTTTATTTATCGCAATTTCATTATCGTTATTTACTTTACGCTTTAAATTAAGTCTTTTATTTATATTTAATATTTTACATTAGGTTTTAACTGCGACTAAAGTTTTAAAATCGACAAATCGGTCATTAAACGGTAAAAACCCCCTTTTATAATAATAATACTACTTATATATATTTTTGTATTTTTACAAATATAGTTTTTAAAAAAAATATAGCGTTAAGCTTGTTTAAGAGTTCCCTGTGGACGAACCGGACTTACTAAAAACTACACTACTGTACGATTAGGTACACTGCCTATAAGTGTTGTAGCAAGGTTTGGGTATATCCATTCTATAAATAAATAAATCACTTGTGTAAAATTGTATCGTATTTAATAGTATTTCGTTGTAAAAATAATACTATTTCCTAGTACACCTCGCACACATCAATATGTATAAGTCTTTCTTTTCGTAGGTAACGTGTGGTTGGTTCATCTTCTCGATTGTTCATTATTTGAAGTGTCTTCAGGAATTTTGAAGGGTTTAAATGCAGATTGTCATCGTCAATATCCGTATGATGAAATCATCGTGAATCTTGAATGATACGAATATCTTTATGAGTTTTGTGAAAAAAGGTGATGTTCTAGTATAGTTTGAATTCAAAGTATGATTTTGAAAGATGTAGGAATCTAAGAGTGATGCCATCTGTTAAATCTTGACTTGGATTCTGATCTGTCAAAACCAGAATATGTAATTGAATTTGAATGAGAATGGTTGTTCTGATTTCTATGAAAGAATGTATATTGTTGTGAAAGTAGTGTGTATGGTTAATGATTCTTGAATCAAAATTGAAGAACGTACAGTGTAACATATTAATTGTGAATTTATATATTTCTCGGGTATTACCTACCTGTTAAAAATTTCAAAAGTAATATTTTGTACAAGGGAATTTTTATTACAGTCTTTATGAAAATATATGTATTTATATATTCTGCAGATGTAATCATGGATTTAACGAGTTAATGTTAAATTAAACTCATTCGAATTATAGTTGGATTAGAAATGAATAATTCCTAAGACTTTTAGAAATTATATAATCTTCGCGGAGTATTTCTTCCATTTGAATGAAATTATGAATTAATACTTCATTATTCATCTGTTGATATTTATTTTGTGAATGATGTTGGTTTTTGTGGGATTCTTGTAAACTTTGCAAGATACGAATGATGTTTTCCAGAAAGTTCCGAATACATCGAAAATGAAGGTGTAAAATCGAACATGTATTTGAATATTACACTTGGTTTATTATGAAATGGAATCTATTGAGTTGGAGCAGAGATTAACGATTGCTAAGTTGTTAACGAAAGATGTACATCATAGCATATTAGTAATATGAATTAACCGAGTAGTATCTACCCTTTAAAATTCATACTTAATAGCTTAGTACGAAAAGATATATTGTGGTTTAAAAATTCATATATATAAAATATACATATAAATTCTTCAGAGGAAATGAGTTAATACTTCATAACTCGTTGATACGATATACTCGTTGTTGATTTGTGATGATGTTGATTTGATACGATATACTAGTTGTTGATTTGATACGATATACTAGTTGTTGATTTGTGATGATGATTTGTGATTATGGAACTGGCGGAGCTTGTGATGTTGTAGATGCTGCTGGTGCTACTGATGCTGTCGGTACTGCTGGTGCTGGTGATGCTGACGGTACTGCTGATGCTGTTGTATAACAAGTCTATTTTGTAACGCACGCACCATTCATGTCAGGGTTTCTATTCTCCCCTCAATCATCTCTATCCATTCACTCATCTTGCCTTACGGTTATTATTAGAATAAATAATTTCTAAAACTTTGGAGATTACATAATCACCATAGAATATTTCTCCGATGAAGTTATGAATCAATACTTCATCATTTGTTGTTGTTGGTATTCCTTGGTAGCTACAGGGCGTATGACGCTGATGCTTGCGATGCGGGTGTAGTTGGTGGTGGTAGTGGTACTGTTGGTGTTTATGCGGGTGGTGCAGTTGGTGTTTGTAGAGCTTGTGATGCTTGTAAGTTTTGCATCATATTCTCCAAAGCCACTACTCGAGCGCGAAGCTCGTTGACTTCTTCTATCACACCGGGATGATTGTCGGTTCGGACTAGAAGGTGAATAAGATATAGAATTTGAGATAGTATATAATCGTGACGAGATACTCTGGAAAGGAGAGAGAAAATTATCACACCCCCAGTTAGGACCTGGGCGAAATGTGAATTAATATCAAACAACCAACATATTATAATAAACGAGAATAATACTAAATGATAAAATTAAACTTTATTGAGAGTACGCAGTGGAAAATGATATGTCGTTACAAAGGAATAAAGTAAATGTTTAAATGCAATAGTAATAAATGCGATATCTCTTGATCCTATGTCCAAGTAGCATCACATAATAGTAGATAAGAAAGCTTGAATCAAACAGCACCTGAGACAAAACATGCTAAAGTGTCAACCAAAAAGGTTGAGTGAAGTTCATAGGTTTAACAAAAGTTTGACCGTTGTTTTAGACCACAAGATTTAGTTGTAAAGTTGATCTCCCGCAGGATCAAAAAGTTATGCAATGCGTGATATTTAGACTAAACGTTCAAGTTTGCCCCAAGACAAGTTATCGTTTATACTTGTCGGTTTAATTTTATTATTAAGTAATACAAAGACTTAGTCAAATGTATCGAGGACGTTACTCCCGATAGGCCTACCCCCAATAATTAAGCATGCAAGCAGCAATTAAAAATATCACTGTAGGGACTTAGTCGGACATAGCCGGGTATAGCATAGTTTTAACAGTTGGTACTTGTGTCTAAATTGTAAAATGTAAAAAAACAGCATGTGTCTCACCCCAAGAATAAAAGTAAATAAGTTGCGCAATAGTAAGTGGGGCTATGAATTCACCTTAGTAGAGAGAGAGATAGTTATTCCTCGAAATAGAAAGTTAGACGAGTGAACAGAAAAGTCAACCTATGATATTTAAGAGTAGTAAGTGTTTTTGCCCATGTTTAAATAACTGTTTAAGTATGACAGTGTTTTAAGTATAGTTCGTTTTCCTTTTCTAGTAAGTTTCTATTTTTAGAAAGTTTCCACTTTTAGTAGGTTTCTTATCTTAGTAAGTTTCTATAACTAGAAAGTTTCTACTTTAAGAGTGTTTTCCATTTTAGGATACTTGCCGTATTAGATAAGCTTCCAATCACCTCTTTCCCTTCGAATGGCCATTTCAGGTCTAGGGGCTTGAGCTATAGGACCCTTTAAATTGGAAATCCAAACCCTTTCGCCTAGAGTTTCGTAGAAACCATTCATCAAGAAAGTTCGAAGATCTATACATCTCTAATACATATCCCAAAATGTTTTTATGTGTTATAATATAAGTAGTAGGTTATAGGTGCTAGTAATAGTAATAGTGTTTACATGTTTATTAATAGTATAAGTAGTATTAGGGTTTCATTAATTAGGGTTAGTTAATTAAAGTAGTATTTAATAACTAGGGTTTAGTAATTAATGTCCTAGGGTTTAATAAATTAGGATTTAGTAAATTAGGGTTTTATTTAATGTAGTAATGATTAGGTAATGATTAGGGTTTTAATAATTAAAGTGGTATTAAATATTTAGGGTTAGGTTTAATGAATTAGGGTTTAATAATTAATTAGGTTTAGGGTTTAAGTAATTAGGGTTTAGTGTATATATATATATATATATATATATATATATATATATATATATATATATATATATATATATATATATATATATATATATATATTCGTGTATATATATATATATATATATATATATATATATATATATATATATATATATGTATATAAAAAAATATATTTTTTACATGTATATATGTATATGTGTCGATATGTATATATATATATATATATATATATATATATATATGTAGGTTTATTTTGTTTCCTTAATTAACCATAACAAATCTTCCATGTAATAACCTAGGGTTTTAAGATTAAAGTTTTCCCTTCTTTTTTTTTCTAGTCGACATGCATACATACATATATATGTTTATATTTTTTTTACATGTATAGATCTAGGTGTTTATGTATTTACTTATGTATAACAAATTTATAATATGAATATGAATTAACAAAGATCAAAGTTTATGTAAATAGTTTAGGGTTTATGTTATACCTTTGAAGATTAGAAAGATAACTAATGAAGAAAAGAAGAACACGATGAAGATTGAAGATTAAAGCCTTGAGAAACTTGAAGAACTTCTTGAAGATCCTTGAAGAACGCGAAGAACAACTCGAAGATCACTTGGAAATCCCTTGAAGGTGGTGGTGGATTTCGATGGTGATGATGGTGATATTTTCGGCTTTGGCCGAAAATTAGAGAGAGATGGGAGAGATTTTGAGAGAGATGTAATTATGATTTGGTATATAGAATGGGTTAGCCTAGGTCTCTATTTATAGTGAGGATAGGAGGATTCTAGAATTAGGGTTTAATAACGAATTACTTAGGGAATAAGTTGGCTTGGAAAAGCGGTTATGGGGGATGGATTTGGCCGAAATTTTGAGGGGTAGGGGGTAATTTTACCTTCCTAAAATCGGCTAGGGTTATTAGGGTTAGGGTTTGTGATTTTTCACTTTAGTCCTTGTACTTTTATTTGCTTAAATGACTCCTTAATTATCCTAGTTTAATTATTTTAATTACACAAGTTTTAAAGTTATTTATTTATTCACAAAAGTTTATTAACTTATTATTTTTATTAACTTGTTGATTAATGTACAAAGTTAGTTAGTATAATTTATAATTATTAACGCTTAACAATTATCGATTAAAGTTTAATTATTAAGTTTAATTATATTGTTGGGCATTTAATAAGGAAAAGTATAGAATGGAAAAATGAGGGTCGTTATAGTACCTCCCCGTTATTGAAAACTTCGTCCCGAAGTTTTTAGGTAGTTTTCTCGTTTGCATCAGCAGTTGAGAAGAGATGGAGATATTTCTGTTTCATATGGTCTTTGCGCTCCAAGGTATATTCGGGGCCTCTACGAGAATTCCAACGGACTTTAACGATAGGTATGTTGCTTTTACGCGTTTGTTTGACCTCTCCTTCCATGATTTCTATAGGTTCTTCAACGAAGTGCATTTGCTCATCAATACGGACATCATCCAGAGGAATAACGAGTGTGTCATCAGCTAGACACCGTTTAAGATTTAAGACATGAAACACAGCATGTACTTGACTGAGTTCGGTTGGTATTTCTAATCGGTATGCCACGGGACCGACTCTTTCAGTGATTGTGAACGGTCCAACATATCGTGGACTGAGTTTACTTCGTTTACCGAAGCGGACAACACCTTTCCAAGGGGATACTTTCAACATGACTTTTTCTCCAACTTGGTATTCGATGTCTTTTCGTTTCTTATCGGCATAGCTCTTTTGTCGACTACGGGCAGTTTCTAATCGTTGCTTAATCTGAACGATCTTTTCGATAGTTTCGTGAATGATTTCAGGACTAATTAAATGTCTCTCCTCGAGTTCATCCCAACACAAAGGGGATCTACATTTCCGTCCATATAAAGCTTCAAAAGGTGCTGCTTTAATGCTGGAGTGATAGCTGTTGTTGTAAGAAAATTCAACCAAAGGTAGATGTTTATCCCATCCTTTGCCAAAATCGATTGCACAAGTACGTAGTATATCCTCCATGGTTTGAATAGTCCGTTCACTTTGACCATCCGTTTGAGGATGATAAGCTGTACTCATGTCGAGTTGAGTTCCAAGAGCAGATTGTAAAGTTTTCCAGAATCTGGATACGAATCGACTGTCGCGATCAGAAATAATCGAGATAGGAACACCATGACGTGAGATGATTTCTTTAATATAAAGCTGTGCTAATCTCTCCATCTTGTCAGTTTCCTTGATCAGTATGAAATGCGCAGATTTAGTAAGGCGATCAACTACGACCCAAATAGTATCGTTACCGTTTGAAGTCTTAGGTAACTTAGTAACAAAGTCCATAGTGATACATTCCCACTTCCACTGCGGAATATCGGGTTGTGTCAACAGACCAGAAGTCTTTTGATGTTCGATCTTAACCTTCAAACAAGTGAGACACTTACCAACATAAGTAGCAATGTCAACTTTCATGTTAGGCCACTAGTAGAATTGCTTCACATCGTGATACATCTTACTGGATCCGGGATGAATAGAATATTTAGTCTTATGTGCTTCATCCAAGACTAGTTCACGGAGATTACCGAAATGAGGAACCCAAATTCTATTGCCAAAGTACCGTGTACCATTAGCTTTCACTTGAAGTTGGTTCTCAAAACTAATGGGTACTTCACCTTCGATAAGTGTCGGTTTAATAGCTTCCAATTGAGCTTCACAGATTCGTGAGATAAGATTTGATTTGATTTTCAGGTTTAAAGAACGAACACGTTTAACATCGTCCTCTTGACTAAGGGCATCGGCAACTACATTCGCCTTGCCAGGATGATATTTCAGCTCACAGTGATAATCGTTCAATAACTTAAGCCATCGGCTTTGCCTCATGTTCAGCTATTTTTGATCAAAGATATGTCGAAGACTTTTATGATCAGTGTACACTGTAAAATGGGTACCATACAAATAATGTCTCCATATCTTTAATGCAAATACCACGGCACCTAACTCAAGGTCATGTGTGGTATAGTTCTCTTCATGTTTCTTCAACTGCCTAGATGCGTAGGCAATAACCTTTTCTCGTTGCATCAAAACAAAACCAAAGCCTTGCTTCGAAGCATCGCAGTAAACAACAAAGTCGTCAGTGAAAGGACCCGTTCATATACATTATAAACGATTCACAATAGTTGATAACATCGCGAGGTATTTGACCTCTATATGATAGGTTTTACAAACATTGCATTCGTTTTTAAAAGACAAACTTTCTTTACATCTAAAATTGACGGCATGCATACCATTTCATATTACATCCAACTATAATTGACTTAATATTAATCTTGATGAACTCAATGACTCGAATGCAACGTCTTTCAAAGTATGTCATGAATGACTCCAAGTAATATCCTTAAAACGAGCTAATGCACAGCGGAAGATTTCTTTAATACCTGAGAATAAACATGCTTTAAAGTGTCAACCAAAAGGTTGGTGAGTTCATTAGTTTATCATAATCAATCATTTTCGTAATAGTAATAGACCACAAGATTTCTGTTTATAAATATATGTACACTCGTAAGTGTATAAAAGTATTCTATAAGTTGTAGGCACCCGGTAACAAGCCTTAACGTTCATGTTTTACCCTCTGAAGTACACCAGATCAGGTGTGTTTAAAATAACCTCGAAGTACTAAAGCATCCCATAGTCAGGATGGGGTTTGTCAGGCCCAATAGATCTATCTTTAGGATTCGCGCCTACCGTACATAGACAAGTAGTTTAATGTTACCAAGCTAAGGGTATATTTCTGGTTTAAACCCACGTAGAATTAGTTTTAGTACTTGTGCCTATTTCGTAAAACATTTATAAAAACAGCGCATGTATTCTCAGTCCCAAAAATATATATAAAAGGGAGCAAATCAAACTCACAATATTGTATTTCGTAGTAAAAATACATATAACGTCATTTAACAAGTGCAAGGTTGGCCTCGGATTCACTAACGTATCAATATTGAGATTCAATATTGCAAGAAAGTACGTAGATGCAACGGAGATGATAAACACTAGATTGACCTCACGAGCATACCAATGAACCATACCCATCACCTCCATAGCTATAACCCATAATTTCCTTAGCTTCGACTCATTCAAAAAAACTATTTTGAAATCACTCGGACAGCACTCCGTCGTAATATTTTATGTATACTAATAATATCTTGAAATAATAAAGAGCAAAAATATATATATATATATATATATATATATATATATATATATATATATATATATATATATATATATATATATATATATATATATATATATATATATATATATATATATATATATATATCGATTGAGAGAGTTTAGAGAAATATATTTTCAAGTTTCTATGAAATAATGAAACATATTGAATTCTATTTATAATAGATTTTTGAATTATTAAAGTGAATTATTAAAGTATGCATTATTAAAGTGAATTATTAAAGTGAATTATTAAAGAATGAATTATTAAAGTGAATTATTAAAGTATGAATTATTAAAGTTAATTATTAAAGTATGAATTATTAAAGTGAATTATTATTACAGTATGAATTATTAAAGTGAATTATTAAAGTATGAATTATTAAAGTAAATTATTAAAGTTAAAGTAAAGTAAAAGTAAAGTAAAGGTAAAGTTAAAGTATAGTAAAAGTATAAAACTATGTACGTATACTACGCGTATAAATATATATAATATTAATTTAAATCGTTATATATATTTAATAAAATAAAATATAAATATCGTTATCTTTATCATACTGGTTAAGTAATGAGTTGTCAAAAGTGGTTCTAGATATTTATAAAAGATATATACGTTTTAATAATAAAGTTCTTTTTAAACTGAAAACGTTTTTTTTTGTACTTTTGAAACTAAATCAAATAAATATGCTAATTTTGTTTTCCAAAACTAAATATATTTAAGAATCATTTTGTTAAAAGTTTAAAATAATGGAAATCGTTATATCATAAAACATTTTAGAAAAGTAGAATTATATATATTCATAATAGGTTTCAAATTTTTAAATTACAGTCTGTTGGTGAAGCATAGGATAAAGTCCAAAGGTTAAATAAACGTATGAAATCATCTTAATGAAAAATGTCGAGTTACTTAACTTGTCGATATCCAACATCTAAGTTATTTACACTCCACGTTCTTATTTTCATATTAAATAAAATGAAAGTTAACATAGTTATCTTATCAAGGTCACGAGGAAAATATTATAAAGCATGCCTTGGAATTTAAACAGGAATTTCCACTAACCCTTGTCTAGTTCCCGTTAATTGACACATTTGTTCTTACTTATAAATCACTTTACCATTTTCCGAATATTGCTAAAAAGAATAGATTTCTTAAATCACAGTGGACCTCATAACATTGGCCCATAATCATATCATCATGTATCTGATAATTCAATCATTTGATATTATCTCTTAATTCTGTCGATAAATATATCGAAACAAATACGTTCATGTAAAGTATCATATATATCAAATACTTTGTTAATGTTTTAAGTTATTATATATTATATATACATATCTATATACACATAATTGTTCGTGAATCGTCAAACACGGTCAAAGGGTAATTGATTACATGAATGTAGTTCCAAACTTTTTGAGATTCAACATTACAAATTCTGCTTATCGTGTCGGAAACATATAAAGGTTAGGTTTAAATTTGGTCGGAAATTTTCGGGTCGTCACAGTACCTACCCGTTAAAGAAATTTCGTCCCGAAATTTGATCGAGGTCGTCATGGCTAACTTTAAAAATGTTTTCATGACGAATATGATTTGATAAATAGAGTTTTATCATCATTGAGTAATATAGATAAAACAATTTGATTACGCGAATAGTATAAGTGAAGCTATCGCAAGAGAGTGAAATGAGTAAACGTATATTCGTTTTAACCGATGACGTAGTTATGATTGATTTCTGGAATTCATGGAATTTAAGGAAAATCTTTGCTATAAGATTTGGTTCTTCGGCGATTAAGGAAATCATGATCTAATTTGATTAAATGCGATAATCTGTCTCGATTTCTCTGTTTGATATTTTACTATAAATCCACCCCCTTCGTTTCTTTATTTCCACATCTCACACCTTCTAGTCTTTCTCCCCAATTCATACTTTAAAGCATTCGTTAATATGCTTCATCCAGTATTGATTCTTGATATACTCTTAACTTTCATATCTGTCATTCTTCTTTTTCATCTACCACCGGAGGAAGTTATTTTCTTCTACCATTACCTTGGGGTTATTGTGTTTTTCATTCTCCCGTATCTTTATATTGCTATACGCATTGATATACAAGGTTTATAATTTCGGGGTTGTTATCGGGCTTTATATTCTCCATTATATTTCGGAGCTTCATGCTTTCGTTTTCTCTTCTCCCGACCTTAAGTCAAGCGGATAATGGTCCAGAATTTGTAGATATGAATTTTTGGATGAACATAGTTAATGTTCCAAGAAGAAAATCGTAATGGCACGATCTTGATTTGGCAAATTACCAGAATATCCGAAAATATAGAGCTATCAAGATGATATGTTCTTAATATGTTTGGAAATTGGGTAGAATGTAAGAGTCATGTAAATAGTACATGATGACGGTATGTTCTGTGAATCATCACGTTCCATTAGAAACTCAGTATGACTTACTGTAATATAATCACATTGATCAAGTGTCATTATATTATACTAACTCATGCTTCAGTTCCCAACACTACTTCAAAAACATTCCTATTTTAAATTCGAATTTTTTTTCTTCAGAATTTAGAAACTAACACAGTTTCTTTTTATGTTGTAACGCAGATATTGCGAATAGATAGAAGATTTCGGATAAGAATAGTTGTGAAAATATCTTCAGGAATATCGAAGATATTTATAATAAAAGATACGATGATATCTTAGAATTCTTAACATAGATGGATGATGAAGAAGATTTGTCTGTGAAGGTTTAGAATAAGAAGTAAGGTGTTTGCTAACGATTTCAGTAGACACTGAATCATTTAGATCCTTTGAAGGCAGGATTAGTCTTTGTGATTTGTCCACAGCCTCCTTCATGGTCTGCTCAATCCGTTTTCCAGTTTCAAACCTTCTCTTTTTCTCAACTTTACCACCATACTATTCTTTATCATCAAACTTTTGACTGTTAAAGTCGTTTACAGTTTTTGCTGCTTCATCAGCATTTTTCCAATTTCGGAGAACTAGTTCATACTTTGGGATGTTTTTCAGAAAAATCACATTCGAAGTATGTAAGTCTAGGAGATAGACGTTATATGTATACATATAACTTTTGACGTAAAATTGTAGCGAAATTCAAAATACTGATTGCTAATTCCCAGTAGTTGGTGTGACAATTATTGTTACAGGATGTAGGTAAGTACATGATGGGGTTTTAATGAATAAGTATAGTGGCTTTTCGGAGAGGCTTAAGTCGAAGGTTAATGAAGTTGTTGATAAGTTTACTGCTAATGTGGCGAGATATGAAAGGTTCCCCGGTAACAATGATGAAGGGGTAATTGTTATAATAAGGTTTATTCGTATAAACAAATGAAGGTGATTTGTTGAAGCTATGACAAAATTGTCTATTTTGGAAAGAGATTGAAAAATTATATTTGGTAATAAATATCAAAGGATCTGACACGGATACGTGTTAAACTATAACTTTGGTTTCGAGAGCTTTTCAGGTGCATGACAGTGGGTAATGTGTGGTTGGATCATCAGCTCGCATGTCTTTAAGAATTTCGAAGTGTTTGAACACATATTGTAATTGTTAATATACATATGATGTTCTAAGATTTTGAATGATACAAATATTTTTGTGAGTTTCATGAATAGAAATGAGGTTCTAGGACAGTTTTGAAGTCAAAGTATAGTTTTGAAAGATGTAGAAATCTAAGAGTGATGATTTCGGTTATATCTTGAATCGAATTCTGAGATTTCAAAATCAGAATATGTAATTAGATTTTGAATGAGTATGGTTGTTTTGATTTCTATAAAAGAATGTATATTGTTGTGAAAGTAGGGAGTATAATGGATGATTTGCTGAATCAGATTCGAAGAATGTAACATATTAATTGTGAATTTATGTATCTCTCGGGTATTACCTACCCGTTAAAAAAAATTTCACAATTAATATTTTGTACAAAAGAATTTTATTACAGTCTTTTTGGGAATATATATGTGTATATTTCTTCAGATGTAATATAGATTTAATGAGTTAATATTAAATTAAACTCATTTGATTTATGGTTAAGGCTAGGATAGATAATTTCTAAACTTTAGAAATTACATAATCGTCGTAGAATGTTTCCCCAATGAAGTTATGAATCAATAATTCATCGTTGTGGTATTCCTTGGTATCTACATGGCGTATGACGTCGATGCTCGTGGGACAGATTGTGAAGTTGAGGTTTGCAAAGCGGTTGTTGTTGGTGGTGGTAATGGTACTGTTGATGTTGTTGATGGTGGTACTGGTTATGCTGCTGGTGTTTGTAACCTTTGCACCATATTCTCCAAAGCCACTACCCGAGCGCGAAGCTCGTTGACTTCTTCTATTACACCGGGGTGATTGTCGGTTCGGACGAGCGGATAGATAAGATCTAGAATTTGGTGTAGTATATAATCATGACGAGATACTCTGGAAATGAGAGAGAAAATGGTGTTTCGGACAGATTTGCCGGTAAATGCTTCAGGTTCATTGCCAAGAGGGCAATGTGGTGGATGAAAGGGATCACCTTCTTCTTGTCTCCAATGGTTAAGTAGATTACGAACTCATCCCCAATTCATCCAAAATAGATGATGGCTAATTAGTTGATCCATTTCGGTCACGCTGCTTTCGGAGCTCATGTGAAAATCCATATCGGCATAGCTGTCGGAATCCGAGGAACTTGAACTGGTTGAGGGATCCATCTTGTATGATCAGGGAAAGAATTTTTGGTATGAAATAGATTGTAGAATTTAGATTTGGTATTCTTCAATACATAATTTACATATGTATATATAATACCAAAATCCCATAAATTACGGAGGAATCTTTGAAAGATGTCAATCAAAGTTCACAGTAACAGATATGCTAAGATAAGAATTTGTCTATACATTATTATGCAATAAATGTAGGAAAACGCGTCTAGACTTAAGAATGATAAGCAGGTAATTTCCTAAGGATGGTAAGTAGATGATTTCCGACTAAAAATGATAAGCAAAACTTTTGACATGCAGACACGGTCGAAGTCCAGACTCACTAATGCATCTTAACAACTATCAGTTAGATACACTAATGCAAGACCTGGTTCGCTAAGACCACCGCTCTGATACCAACTGAAAGGACCCGTTCATATACATTATAAACGATTCACAATAGTTGATAACATCGCGAGGTATTTGACCTCTATATGATACGTTTTACAAACATTGCATTCGTTTTTAAAAGACAAACTTTCTTTACATCTAAAATTGACGGCATGCATACCATTTCATATTACATCCAACTATAATTGACTTAATATTAATCTTGATGAACTCAACGACTCGAATGCAACGTCTTTCAAAGTATGTCATGAATGACTCCACGTAATATCCTTAAAACGAGCTAATGCACAGCAGAAGATTTCTTTAATACCTGAGAATAAACATGCTTTAAAGTGTCAACCAAAAGGTTGGTGAGTTCATTAGTTTATCATAATCAATCATTTTCGTAATAGTAATAGACCACAAGATTTCTGTTTATAAATATATGTACACTCGCAAGTGTATAAAAGTATTCTATAAGTTGTAGGCACCCGGTAACAAGCCTTAACGTTCATGTTTTACCCTCTGAAGTACACCAGATCAGGTGTGTTTAAAATAACCTCGAAGTACTAAAGCATCCCATAGTCAGGATGGGGTTTGTCAGGCCCAATAGATCTATCTTTAGGATTCGCGCCTACCGTACATAGACAAGTAGTTTAATGTTACCAAGCTAAGGGTATATTTCTGGTTTAAACCCTCGTAGAATTAGTTTTAGTACTTGTACCTATTTCGTAAAACATTTATAAAAACAGCGCATGTATTCTCAGTCCCAAAAATATATATAAAAGGGAGCAAATGAAACTCACAATATTGTATTTCGTAGTAAAAATACATATAACGTCATTTAACAAGTGCAAGGTTGGCCTCGGATTCACGAACGTATCAATATTGAGATTCAATATTGCAAGAAAGTACGTAGACGCAACGGAGATGATAAACACTAGATTGACCTCACGAGCATACCAATGAACCATACCCATCACCTCCATAGCTATAACCCATAATTTCCTTAGCTTCGACTCATTCAAAAAAACTATTTTGAAATCACTCGGACAGCACTCCGTCGTAATATTTTATGTATACTAATAATATCTTGAAATAATAAAGAGCAAATATATATATATATATATATATATATATATATATATATATATATATATATATATATATATATATATATATATCGATTGAGAGAGTTTAGAGAAATATATTTTCAAGTTTCTATGAAATAATGAAACCTATTGAATTCTATTTATAATAGATTTTTGAATTATTAAAGTGAATTATTAAAGTATGCATTATTAAAGTGAATTATTAAAGTGAATTATTAAAGTATGAATTATTAAAGTGAATTATTAAAGTATGAATTATTAAAGTTAATTATTAAAGTATGAATTATTAAAGTGAATTATTACAGTATGAATTATTAAAGTGAATTATTAAAGTATGAATTATTAAAGTAAATTATTAAAGTTAAAGTAAAGTAAAAGTAAAGTAAAGGTAAAGTTAAAGTATAGTAAAAGTATAAAACTATGTACGTATACTACGCGTATAAATATATATAATATTAATTTAAATCGTTATATATATTTAATAAAATAAAATATAAATATCGTTATCTTTATCATACTGGTTAAGTAATGAGTTGTCAAAAGTGGTTCTAGATATTTATAAAAGATATATACGTTTTAATAATAAAGTTCTTTTTAAACTGAAAACGTTTTTTTTTGTACTTTTGAAACTAAATCAAATAAATATGATAATTTTGTTTTCCAAAACTAAATATATTTAAGAATCATTTTGTTAAAAGTTTAAAATAATGGAAATCATTATATCATAAAACATTTTAGAAAAGTAGAATTATATATATTCATAATAGGTTTCAAATTTTTAAATTACAGTCTGTTGGTGAAGCATGGGATAAAGTCCAAAGGTTAAATAAACGTATGAAATCATCTTAATGAAAAATGTCGAGTTACTTAACTTGTCGATATCCAACATCTAAGTTATTTACACTCCACGTTCTTATTTTCATATTAAATAAAATGAAAGTTAACATAGTTATCTTATCAAGGTCACGAGGAAAATATTATAAAGCATGACTTGGAAATTAAACAGGAATTTCCACTAACCCTTGTCTAGTTCCCGTTAATTGACACATTTGTTCTTACTTATAAATCACTTTACCATTTTCCGAATATTGTCAAAAAGAATAGATTTCTTAAATCACAGTGGACCTCATAACATTGGCCCATAATCATATCATCATGTATCTGATAATTCAATCATTTGATATTATCTCTTAATTCTGTCGATAAATATATCGAAACAAATACGTTCATGTAAAGTATCATATATATCAAATACTTTGTTAATGTTTTCAGTTATTATATATTATATATACATATCTATATACACATAATTGTTCGTGAATCGTCAAACACGGTCAAAGGGTAATTGATTACATGAATGTAGTTCCAAACTTTTTGAGATTCAACATTACAAATTCTGCTTATCATGTCGGAAACATATAAAGGTTAGGTTTAAATTTGGTCGGAAATTTTCGGGTCGTCACAGTCAGTACCTTCGGGTAAAGATAGAATTGGGGTTGTGGTCAATTTCTCCTTCAGAATCTTGAAAGCAGATTCATGTTCTTCGGACCACTCAAATTTCTTCCCTTTTTGAGTTAGCTTCGTAAGAGGTTTAGCAATGAGAGAAAAATCTTTTATGAACCTTCGATAGCAACCAGCAAGTCTCAAAAATTGATGAATATGCTTCGCAGTCTTTGGTATCTCCCAGTTCTGAATAGCATTAATCTTAGCTGGATCGACATGTATCCCGTCTTTATCAACAATATGTCCAAGGAATTGTACGATTTTGAGCCAAAACTCGCACTTAGAAAATTTAGCATAAAGTTGTTCCTTTCGTAAGAGTTCAAGAATCATACGCAAATGTTGCTCATGTTCTTTCTCAATCTTGGAATAGATCAAGATATTGTCAATGAACATAATAACGAATTTATCGAGGTAAGGCTTGCAGATACGATTCATAAGATCCATGAATACTGTAGGAGCATTGGTCAAACCAAAAGGCATGACACAGAATTCATAATGTCCATATCGAGTACGAAAAGTAGTTTTAGGAATATCGGATTCCGTGACTTGGAGTTGGTGATAACCAGATCTTAAATCAATCTTTGAATAGATGCTTGACCCTTGAAGTTGGTCAAATAGATCATCGATACGTGGCAATGGATAACGGTCTTGATAGTAAGCTTGTTAAGTTCGCGATAATCAATACACATCCTTAACGTATCATCCTTCTTCTTAACAAACAGAATAGGATCTCCCCATGGGGACGAGCTTGAACGAATAAAACCTTTATCCAATAGCTCTTGGAGCTGGTTGGATAATTCCTTCATCTTGGAGGGTGCTAAACGATATGGAGCTTTAGCAATAGGAGCAGCACCGGGAGTTAAATCAATTTGAAATTCAACTTGTCGAGGAGGTGGAAGACCAGGAAGATCTTCGGGAAACACATCGGGAAAGTCTTTAACCACTGGTACATCTTCAATACACTTTTCCTTCGATTCAACCATCTTAACGTGGGCTAGAATAGCTGGATAACCTTTCATAAGGTATTTGCGAGTTTTAATACAAGAGATGATATTGAGATTGGAACCACTCTTTTCACCTTGGATGATGAGAGTCTCTCCATTTCCCAATGGAACATTAACAGTTTTATCGTAACACATGATAGCAGCATGTAATGGACATAACCAATCCATTCCAACTACGACGTCAAAACTTCCGAGCTCGACCGGCAAAAGGTCAATCTTAAATTCCTTATCGGCTAAGATTAAGTTGCGGTTTTTATAGATTTTATCTACTTGCATGACTTTTCCATTGGCTACTTCTACTAATCTTTTAGTTTCTAAGGGTTGAGGATTTTCAGTAAATAGGGTACAAAAATCACTAGACACGTAACTTCGGTCAGCACCAGTATCGAATAAAATAGTTGCATAACAATTATTGACAATATACGTACCCGTGATGACCTCATCCTCATCTCGGGCTTCAGTAGTAGTAATAACAAACGCACAACCCTTCGCAGCAGTAGTATTAGCTACAGTAGTGGGATTATCCTTCTTCTTAGGACACTTTGGACTAATGTGTCCCTTTTCTCCTCAAGTATAGCAAGTAGGAGGAGTTTTAGCTGGAATAATAGCCTTATCCTTTGGAGGAGTCTTACAAGTCTTAGCAACGTGTCCTACTTTCTTACACAACGCACAAACAACAGTACACTGCCCCGGATGATGCCTCTCACAATGAATACAGAAAGGATAGGAACCCTTATAATTCGACTTTGTACCATCTGCAGGCTTCTTACTAACATTCTGAGTTGAACCTTGAGATGGCTCAAACTTCCTCTTACCATCATTACCCTTAGTTTCAACCTGCTTATTAGCTGACGCTCTCCTTCTCTTGGCTAACATCAGATTTTGTGCCATGAGAATCACAGCATCAAGAGTAACCTTCTCGGCAGCTATAACATTCCCTTGAACATCCTCGAGAAGACCTTCAATATACCGCTCAATTCTTCTATCCTTGGTAGGAAACATCTCAGGACATAGAGTAGAAAGTTCCAGATAACGGTTGGTGTAGTTCTTAATATCAGTACCCTTGACCTTCTGTTCCCTGAACTCAGCTTCAAGTTTCTAAACTTGACTCCTCAGGCAAAATTTGTTGACCATCATGCTTTTGAGTTCGTCCCATGGAATTGCATTAGCATTGTCAATTCCTACGGACTTGGCATGAGCAGACCACCAAGTTAAAGCATTACTACATAATGAGCTAGTGGCATACTTTACTCGATCGTTATCACCACAGTTGCAAATACGGAAAATAGATTCCATCTTCTCGAACCAGCGAACTAGTGCGACAGCTTCTTCATTTCCTTTGAACGCGGGAGGCTGACAGTTTGAAAAATCCTTGTAGGAACAAGGTTTTGGTTGAGGATTGACATTATTAGCTTGAGCATTGCCTTGTGCGGTAGTGAGTAACTGTTGGAATTGCTCGGTAGTCAAAACGATATTGTTAACAGTAGGTGCAGCTGGACGAACCATGATGTCGCTACATAAGTGAACATAAGTCGGATAAGTTAACAAATTATAGGGTTGAGCAATTACAAGTATGAATAAGATAAAGTATTAATATCACATGATATACATAAAACACTTTATATTATTAAGGAACGAGGCATTAAATAAGCCTTTTAGTACACGATTCGGAAATAGAAATAGTTTTAAGGCATAGCCTTTACATAGATAGAAAAATAGGAAAGATAACTAAAGAATATTAAGATTGAAATAGTCTTCATATTTCTTCTTCTCGTCCTCAAACTGCTTCATCACTTTCTCCATGTTATCCTTCACAAGTTTCTCTAGCCTTTCAGTTTGAGAGTCGAGGGATTCTTTCATAAACTTCTCATATCGCTCGTTCTTTTCTTTTTACTTTTCGTAGAGGTACTCGAGGTTGTCGTAAAGGTTGGTAACACGAATGTTAATGGCATTGGTGTCATATTCCCTTAAGGCAAGTTGTTTGTCGACTCGGCTTCTCTCCATTTTCATTCGGAAGTCAACATCCTCCTGGAGATGAGCAAGTGATTGCTTCCCCCAACGAGTGTTGCGTTCTTCCTCATACTTTAGCAGCCTTAATTCTTTTCTTAGTTCAACACTTTCCTCCACCAACTTCTTAATTTCGCGGTCCTTCTCATCCATACGGGCCTCCACTCTCGCCATGTGGCGAAGCAAACCCTCATACTTAGCAGCATCATTATAAGAAGGAGTTCGGGCTCTCTTCCTTGATGGACCGACTTCTTCATGACGTTTTCCTTTATCTTCGATTCTCGGAGTTGGATAATATTGAGGAGGCCTTTGTGAATTTCGCAGAGTATTTGGGTTATAGTTTGGTGAAGTAGGACTGTAAGAAGGACTTCAAACAGGTCTTGATGTTACAGAGTGTCCAACACCTACTTGGGTAGTAGGGTTGTGAGTTGCCTTGTTGGGCTTGTTAACGCTTGAGCTTGACATCCTATCATTAGGAAAGAGACTTTGATTAGAATCTTTTAGTCAAGTTTAGGAAAGCATAAATGTTAAGATTATAGGGCAATCCTAATGCTTTAAAGTCTAATGCAGGAAAGGTTATAGTTTCCTAGATTGCTAAGGCACCCTAGCTAGCAAATAAGACACACACAAAAATGCAACACTGGTTCTCTATAACAGCCTGGTTATTCTTTGATACCAATCTATCACACCCCCAGTAAGGGCCTGGGCGAAATGTGACTTAATATCAAACAATCAACATATTATAATAAACGAGAACAATACTAAATGATAAAATCAAACTTTATTGAGAGTACGTAGCGGAAAATGATATGTCGTTACAAAGGAATAAAGTAAATGTTTAAATGCAATAGTAATAAATGCGATATCTCTTGATCCTATGTCCAAGTAGCATCACATAAGCAGTAGATAAGAAAACTTGAATCAAACAGCACCTGAGACAAAACATGCTAAAGTGTCAACCAAAAAGGTTGAGTGAAGTTCATAGGTTTAACAAAAGTTTGACCGTTGTTTTAGACCACAAGATTTAGTTGTAAATTTGATCTCCCGCAGGATCAAAAAGTTATGCCAATGCGTGATATTTAGACTAAACGTTCAAGTTTGCCCCAAGACAAGTTATCGTTTATACTTGTCGGTTTAATTTCATTATTAAGTAATACAAATACTTAGTCAAATGTATTGGGGACGTTACTCCCGATAGGCCTACCCCCAATAATTAAGCATGCAAGCAGCAATTAAAAATATCACTGTAGGGACTTAGTCGGACATAGCCGGGTATAACATAGTTTTAACAGTTAGTACTTGTGTCTAAATTGTAAAATATAAAAAAACAGCATGTGTCTCACCCCAAGAATAAAAGTAAATAAGTTGTGCAATAGTAAGTGGGGCTATGAATTCACCTTAGTAGAGAGAGCTAGTTATTCCTCGGAATAGAAAGTTGGACTAGTGAGCAGAAAAGTCAACCTATGATATTTAAGAGTAGTAAGTGTTTTTGCGCATGTTTAAATAAATGTTTAAGTATGACAGTGTTTTAAGTATAGTTCATTTTCCTTTTCTAGTAAGTTTCTATTTTTAGAAAGTTTCCACTTTTAGTAGGTTTCTTATCTTAGTAAGTTTCTATAACTAGAAAGTTTCTACTTTAAGAGTGTTTTCCATTTTAGGATACTTGCCGTATTAGATAAGCTTTCAATCACCCCTTTCCCTTCAAATGGCCATTTCAGGTCTAGGGGCTTGAGCTATAGGACCCTTTAAATCGGAAATCCAAACCCTTCCGCCTAGAGTTTCGTAGAAACCATTCATCAAGAAAGTTCGAAGATCTATACATCTCTAATACATATCCCAAAATATTTTTATGTGTTATAATATAAGTAGTAGGTTATAGGTGCTAGTAATAGTAATAGTGTTTACATGTTTATTAATAGTATAAGTAGTATTAGGGTTTCATTAATTAGGGTTAGTTAATTAAAGTAGTATTTAATAACTAGGGTTTAGTAATTAATGTCCTAGGGTTTAATAAATTAGGATTTAGTAAATTAGGGTTTTATTTAATGTAGTAATGATTAGGTAATGATTAGGATTTTAATAATTAAAGTGGTATTAAATAATTAGGGTTAGGTTTAATGAATTAGGGTTTAATAATTAATTAGGTTTAGGGTTTAAGTAATTAGGTTTTAGTGTATATATATATATATATATATATATATATATATATATATATATATATATATATATATATATATATATATATATTCGTGTATATATATATATATATATTTTCATGTATATATATATATATATGTATATAAAAAATATATTTTTTACATGTATATATGTATATGTGTCGATATGTATATATGTATGTATATATATATATATATATATATATATATTTATATATATATATATATATATATATATATATATATATATATATATATATTTGTTTGTTTATTTTGTTTCCTTAATTAACCATAACAAATCTTCCATGTAATAACTTAGGGTTTTAAGATCAAAGTTTCCCCTTTTTTTTTCTAGTCGACATGCATACATACATACATATATATGTTTATATTTTTTTTTTACATGTATAGATCTAGGTGTTTATGTATTACAAATTTATAATATGAATATGAATTAACAAAGATCAAAGTTTATGTAAATAGTTTAGGGTTTATGTTATACCTTTGAAGATTCGAAGATAACTAACGAAGAAAAGAAGAACATGATGAAGATTGAAGATTAAAGCCTTGAGAAACTTGAAGAACTTCTTGAAGATCCTTGAAGAACACAAAGAACGTGAAGAACAACTCGAAGATCACTTGGAAATCCCTTGAAGGTGGTGGTGGATTTCGATGGTGATGATGGTGATATTTTCGGCTTTGGCCGAAAATTAGAGAGAGATGGGAGAGATTTTGAGAGAGATGTAATTATGATTTGGTACATAGAATGGGTTAGCCTAGGTCTCTATTTATAGTGAGGATAGGAGGATTCTAGAATTAGGGTTTAATAAGGAATTACTTAGGGAACAAGTTGGCTTGGAAAAGGGGTTATGGGGGATGGATTTGGCCGAAATTTTGAGGGGTAGGAGGGTAATTTTACCCTCCCAAAATTGGCTAGGGTTATTAGGGTTAGGGTTTGTGATTTTTCACTTTAGTCCTTGTACTTTAATTTGCTTAAATGACTCCTTAATTATCCTAGTTTAATTATTTTAATTACACAAGTTTTAAAGTTATTTATTTATTCACAAAAGTTTATTAACTTATTATTTTTATTAACTTGTCGATTAATGTACAAAGTTAGTTAGTATAATTTATAATTATTAACGCTTAACAATTATCGATTAAAGTTTAATTATTAAGTATAATTATATTGTTAGGCATTTAATAAGGAAAAGTATATAATGAAAAAATGAGGGTCGTTATAAAAATGGTATTTCGGACAGGTTCGCCGGTAAGTGCTTCAGGTTCTTCGCCAAGAGGGAAATGTGGTGGATGGAAGGGATCACCTTCTTCTTGTCTCTAATGATTAAGTAGGCTTCGAACCCATCCCCAATTCATCCAGAATAGATGATGGCTAATTGGTTGATCCATTCCGGTCACACTGGTTTCGAAGCTATAGTGGAAATCCATATCGGAATCTGAGAAACTTGAACTAGTTGAGGGGTTCATCTCGTACGATCAGGGAAATGAATTTTGATATATAATAGATTATAGGATTTAGTTTGGTATTCTTCAATACATATTTTACATATGTATATATAATGCCAAGATTCCATATGTTATGGAGAAATTTTCTAAAGATGTCAGACAGAGTTTACTGTAATAGATATGTAAAGATATGAATTTGTCTATACACTATCTATGCAATGAATGCAGTAAGACGCGTCTAGACTTAAGATGATAAGCAGGTAATTTCCGACAAAAATGATAAGCAAAACTTTTGACATGCAGACACGATCGAAGTCCAGACTCATTAATGCATCTTAATATCTATCAGTTAGACACACTAATGCAAGACCTGGTTCGCTAAGACCACCGCTCTGATATCACATGAAACGACCCGTCCTAATCCATAAGAACGAATACAATAACATATGATTACATTGCGAGGTATTTGACCTCTATATGATACATTTTACAAACATTGCATTCGTTTTTAAAAGACAAACTTTCATTACAACGAAAGTTGACAGGCATGCATACCATCTCATAATATATCCAAACTATGAAAGACTTATTATTAATCTTGATGAACTCAACGACTCGAATGTAACGTCTTTTGAAATATGCCATGAATGACTCCAAGTAATATCTTTAAAATGAGCAAATGCACAGCGGAAGATTTCTTTAATACCTGAGAATAAACATGCTTAAAAGTGTCAACCAAAAGGTTAGTGAGTTTATTAGTTTATCATAATCAATCATTTCCATAATTTTAATAGAACACAAGATTTCATTTTCATAATAAAGTGCAGGTCTGCTCACTGCTGTAAAAAATCCATTCATATGCAGAACACCTGATGGGAATACGGAAAGTGCAAAACAATCATACCGGTGGTAGCTAATGCAAAAATGCAAAACAATCATACCGGCGGTAGCTAATGCAATCAAAATGTAAAACATTCTCACCGACGGTAGCTAATGCAATCAAAATGCAAAACATTCTCATCGACGGTAGCTAATGCAATCTGTATAGAAATCGAACCACGGGATCCAAATAATTCTATCATAGAATGTAGTTCATGTACTTGTATCTATTTTGTCAAACATTTATAAAAATAGCGCATGTATTCTCAGTCCCAAAAATATATATTGCAAAAGCATTTAAAAAGGGAGCAAATGAAACTCACAATACTGTATTTCGTAGCAATAATGCAAATGACGGCACTGTACAAGTGCAGGGTTGGCCTTGGATTCACGAACATATATTAAGTATATATATATATATATATATATATATATATATATATATATATATATATATATATATATATATATATATATATATATATATATATATATATATATATATATATATATATATATATATATATATATATATATATATATATATATATATATATATGTTGGTCAATATCTGTCTAACAATTTAGGTCAAGTCGTAGTGTATCACAATCCTAATGCTCGAGACCGATATGCAAAAGTCAACAAAAGTCAACTTGACCCAAAATGACTTTCAAAATCTATACATGTTTATTATATAACTTAAATATAGTCATTCTATATATTTAAATATATCTATCAGATTTTATTAGAGTAAATAATGTAAGTCATTTATTAATAAATAAAAATTTATATTAAAATTTATATATGATAAAAACATACTTTTATATATCCCAAGTAATAAAATTTATACAGTTCACTCAATATCATAAAAATATAGTGGTATGTATTATTAATGTAATTATATTACGTGTGGTAAAAATATCTTTGTAACACATATTTATTTGATAAAATAATATTGATAATAATAATAATGAGTAAAAGTATTATTTTGTAATAATAATAATATTTTATATAAAAATAATAATTCTATTCAAAATGATAATTTTTAATAATAATAATACTAAAATGATAATAATAATGATATTTTATAATAACAATGATATTTCTATTAAAAATGATAATTTTAATAAAATGATAGTTTTGATGTTAATGATACTTTTGATAATAATAATAATGATAAAAATAATGAAAACAATATTTTTATCTAAATCAATATCTTACAATATTTTAACTGAACCATGATACTTATACTCATTATTTCTTAATCGACATGTTTAATAGCTTTTAGTCCTCTTTTATATCGCATTCATAATAATGATAATAATATTAATCATAATAATTAGATGTTACTAATATTAGTTTTAATGATAATGATACTAATAATAATAAATATTATAATAATACTAATGATAATACTAATAATTATTATAATGATAATAATAATTATAATAATTATAATAATTATAATAATAATAATAATAATAATAATAATAATAATAATAATAATAATAATAATAATAATAATGATAATAATAATCTTAATGATAATAACGATAGTAATAATAATAACAATAACAATTTTTAATGATAATACTTATATTAATAATAATAATAATAATAATATAATAATAATAATAATAATAATAATAATAATAATAATAATAATAATAATAATAATAATTAGATAATAATAATAATAATGACGATAATAAAAACGATAGTAATAATAATACTAAAATTAATGATAATTCAGTTGACTATATCTTTCAATACGTTCATCGAAACCACACGATTTCTAAATGAAAAGTTATTAATTTTTCGTCAGCTTTCCAACGACATGCATATCATATACCTTATCTCAGTAGCATATGTATCAAATTCGTAATTTATCATAAACTATTTAACGACGAAATTAAGCATACAAGCAT
Source organism: Rutidosis leptorrhynchoides (assembly GCF_046630445.1). Lineage (NCBI taxonomy): Eukaryota > Viridiplantae > Streptophyta > Magnoliopsida > Asterales > Asteraceae > Rutidosis > Rutidosis leptorrhynchoides. The sequence continues at coordinate 214,664,112 of NC_092335.1, forward strand.
GCATAATCATATATACTCGAGCACTAGTCAAGAATACACTATTAATATATAAAAGATAAGATATGAATGCTCACGTATCAATATTGTGGTTCAATATTGCAGGAAAGAACGTAGACGCGACGGACATGACAAACGCTAGATTGGCCTCACGAACAAAACCCCCGAACAATACCCATAACCTCCATAGCTAAAACCCATAATTTCCTTAGCTCTATCCCTCTCGAAAAACCCATTTTAAAAACATGCGAGCAGAAGCTCGTCGTAGTATTTTATGTATAAATAATAATAATACTAATACTACTAATAATAATATTAGAATTAATAATAATAATATTAATAATAATAATAATACTAATAATAATAATATAAATAATAATGATAATACGGAGTGTAAGAAGAGAAGGAAAAATGAATGAGTGAGCAAAACTGAATTCCCTCGTTATATAATCTTTTCAGCCACCTACCCCTCATGCGATCGCATGAGGATTGTGTGGAGAGCTCATGCAATCGCATGAGACACAAATCCAGCTCACATTTGCAAAGTTTATGGCTATCGACACATTATATATATATATATATATATATATATATATATATATATATATATATATATATATATATATATATAATCTTTAGAATTAATTAAATATTATATTATATTCTCGTGCATAGTTGATTTGTAATTTTAGCACAGATGAATTGTATGAATTGTACTTTGACGCTCGACTTACGTACCGGTTCCGGTTTTTCGAACGTCCTTTCGTACGCTTAGAAAACTTGTACTTTACGTTTCGCGACAGGTACCTTTATCAATAACTAGACTTATTTCACCAATAATTATACTAATTGAAATGTAACTTATTCATTTTAGTGTTTTGATCATTTGCTTCTTTAAATCGACGTCTCGTTATATATTATAATATTAATTTAAATCAAAACGTTTTGTATCTAGTTAATATTATATTTAATCACTTTGTAATATATATATATATATATATATATATATATATATATATATATATATATATATATATATATATATATATATATATATATATATATATATATATATATATATTCTTAAAGAAAAATATAATTTTGTACATATTATATAGAATTGAATTATTTATTTAATAATATTATATTTTAGTTTTTCAAAAGTAATTATATTTCAAAGTTCATTTATAATCGTTTAAATAATAAAAAAATATTATGTCGTATCACGTTTACATTTTTAAAACACTATATATATACTTGTAGTTTATAATATAAGCTTTAATTAAATCCTTCAAAATTCATAAACAAATTATCTTATAAAACGTTTTAATAATAAAGTTCTTTTTAAACGTTTTTGTACATTTGAAACTCAATCAAATAAAAATGATAATTTTTGTTTTTCAAAACTAAATATATTTAAGCATCATTTTGTTAAAAGGTTAAAATAAGGGAAATCGTTATATCATAAAACGTTTTAGGAAAGTAAAATTATATATACTCATTAATAGGTTTCGAGTTTTTAAATTACAGTTTGTTGGTGGAGCGTGGGAATAGGTCCAAAGTTTAAATAAACTTATGAATCATCTTAAAGTAAAATGTCGATTTTCTTAACTTGTCGATATCCAACATCTAAGTTGTTTATTTTCTACGTTCTTATTTTCATATAAAATGAAAGTTAAACTAATTATCTTATCAAAATCACGAGAAAAATATTGTAAAGCATGAATTAGAAATCAAACAGGAATCTCCACTAACTTTTGTCTAGTTACCGTTAAGTGACACATTTGTTCTTACTTGTAAACCACTTTACCATTTTCCGAATATTGTTAAAAAGAATAGATTTCTCAAATCACAGTAGACCTCACAACAGAGACCCCTAATCATATTAAAATGTATCTGATAATTCAATCATTTGATATTATCTTTTAATTCCGTCGATAAATATATTAAACATATATTGAAACAATATGTTCATGTAATATATTATACATCTAATACTTTGTTAACGTTTTCAATTAATATAACTATATATTATATATACATATCTATATGCACATAAATGTTCGTGAATCTTCGAGCACAATCAAAAGGGTAATTGATTACATGAATATAATTCCAAAACTTTTGAGACTCAATATTACAGACTTTGCTTATCGTGTCGGAAACATATAAAGATTAAGTTTTAATTTGGTCAGAAATTTCCGGGTCGTCATAAAACACTTTTCTTAGTCATATGAAAAGCGTATATGTCTCTTGTCGATGGCCTGATCCCGTTTTTCTTGCAATTATAGGTACACTAAGAATAATTCCAATATCACCTTCGGATCGACAATACCTATCTGAAGTGCGAGCGAAAAATAAATAGATATGTATCGAGTGGATTCTTATCAACCGAATTTTTTTTATAAAACAATTAGGGAGTCTGTAATTGACATTCTGGACACCATCAATCAGTTTCATATATTATGATATCATAAAAAGGTTTATCATTGTACATGTAAAATGTTCTATAGTGACATATCCCTTAGGTTTGCCTATAAGCATTAATAAAATTAATTTTTTCATTTAACAACATTTGTGAGTTGTAAAGTATCGAGCAATCATCAACTCGAATTATATACGCATAATATACCTTTGTTAGAAGAATTTGATTATTTTGTAACCGATATATTTGTCTAGCTCCATGAGATGCAGTACCTTCACTGAAATTCCATCTTGTCACCACACCCTGAGTACCATATGATCTAAGAGTTTCAATTGAAGGAATTATGACCCAAAACATACACAATCAGCAACATCTATAGTTTAAACCAAAAAGATAAGTGAATTGAAAGCCATTAGGTTTCTTTTCGAAAAGATATATGAATATGAATATGAATATAAACAAACCATCCATTAATGATACATCCTCCTTCGTTTTACAAAAACATCTATACATAACTTTAGGATTCTTTTCAAAATTCAGTTAGTGGACTTAACTAATATAGTAATTCTGATCAAACAATCAGTAGTATTGAAAAACATTATATGATGATGTCATTATAAACAATCAGTAATATTGAAAAACATTATATGCTGATGTTAGTACAAATGATGTTTAGAAATTATTTGAGACTTCATGTTATGCTGTATATTTCAGCTTAATCAACTTACTTATCCTTACAACCAAACGTTGTCATATGTCATCTGGATACTTACGCTTGGACTAATATTAATATATGTTGAGTGATTGAATTAAGGGTAGAGATGTGGTATTGGTATGTAAGGATTATAGGACCCAAACAATAGAGTAATTCCAGAGAATTACCCTTTCACAATCGACAAACGAAAGAACAATAATTAAAGAATTAAAGACGCGAGATTTAACGTGGTTATATGTAATCGAATGTCGATTACTTTAATCCACGGACCAACTAGAGAGATTTTATTGATATAATTCGTAGATACAACTGAGGGTTACATTAGGATGCTTATATAGGCCAAAAACACCTTGGAGAACAAGAAAAACATAAATTTGGAAACTTCGCGCCAGACGAAGCCGCGTCGCGCCATTTGAGGCCGCGCCGCGCCTCCAAGGAAATTCTCCGGACAGTCGTTTTTCAAATCTGATGCTCTGTTTCATGTACTAGGCCGCGTCGCGCCTTCCAAGGCCGCGGCGCGCCTCCCCTGTTCGTACGAATCCTTTTGTTTTGATATCCTTCACATCCAACAATCTCCCACTTGAAGATAGTCAAAACTATGACTCACATTTTGTCAACCCATCATACCAAACTAACCAAGATCGCCAAAGCACCCTTTACCGCCAAACTCCATTTGGGACATGCACACTCTTATCACATACGCCGGATAAGCAGACTTTCGATACAAGGTCTTCAACACTTCTTGTTAGAATCGAATCATCATCTCTCTATCTCCCTAGTCGGTCACCACCTTCTCATTAGTTCATGAGAAGACCCGCCGAAGCTATGCAAAACTTCAACTTGTCCATTGACACCACCTTAGTAAACATATCCGCGGGATTCTTCATACCAAGGACTTTCTCCAATGTCAAAGTACCATCTTCAATACGTTCTCGAATAAAATGATACCTCAAATCAATGTGTTTCGTACGATTATGAAACACCGGATTCTTCGCGAGATTGATTGCACTTTGGTTGTCACAATATAAGACGCAATTGTCTTGTCTTTTACCCAACTCACACAAGAAGTTCTTCAACCAAACAAGCTCTTTAGAAGCTTCCGCAATAGCCATATACTCGGCCTCGGTGGTTGACAAAGCAACACTCCTTTGTAGTCTAGACATCCAACTAACCGTCGTCTTACCAACCCATATCCTGTAGTACTTTTATCCAAATCACCAAATCCACCCAAATTTACATCCGCATAACCTCTAAGTATAACATTGCCCTTAGTGAAACACAATCCCATACTAGAAGTACATTTTAAATAACGAAGCAACCATTTGACCGCTTCCCAATGTTCCTTCCCCGAATTAGACATATAATGGCTTACAACTCCCAATGCATGAGCTATATCCGGTCTCATACAAACCATGGCATACATAATACTTCCCACGGCCAATCTATACGAAACCTTTTCCATATCCGCTTTGTCTTCTTCCGTTTTAGGTGATTGATTCTTCGATAACTTTATCGGGCTACCCAAAGGCATAGTACGAGCCTTTGCTTTATCAACATTAAACTTTTCTACTGCTTTCTCAATATACTTAGATTGAGACAAGTATAGAACACCTTTAGCACGATTACGCACAATACTCATTCCAAGTATTTTCTTAGCACTACCAAGATCCTTCATCTCGAACTCTTTTGAAAGCATACCTTTCAACTTATTGATCTCGAACATGTCCGAACCCGCAAGCAACATGTCATCAACGTATAACAATAAGATTATGTAAGAAGACTTGAATTTCTTCAAGTAACAACAATGGTCCGCTTCACATTTTACAAAACCAACCTTCTTCATAAACTCGTCAAATCTCAAGTACCATTGCCGAGGTGCTTGTTTCAATCCATACAAACTTTTCTTTAACATACAAACCCACTTCTCTTTACCATTTACCTCAACGCCCTCGGGTTGCCTCATGTAGATCTCATCATCAAGATCCCCGTGTAAGAATGCGGTCTTCACATCTAGTTGTTGTAGATGTAAGTCCTCAGATGCGACCAACGCAAGCACCAAACGAATAGTAGTCATCTTCACCACCGGTGAAAATATCTCTTGGTAATCAACCCCTTTCCTTTGTTGAAACCCTTTAACCACTAACCGTGCTTTGTACCTCTTCTTGCCATCCACCTCATTCTTTATTCTATACACCCATTTGTTTTGCAACGCCTTTTTATCATGAGGTAATTTCACTAGTGACCAAGTCTTGTTCTTCTCAAGTGACCACATCTCTTCTTTCATAGCAAGCTCCCATTGTATGGATTCTTTGGACTTTCTTGCTTCAAAGTAACTTTCGAGTTCACCATTCTTGATATAGAGCAAGTAGTTTGTGATGGAGAATACCTAGGATTAGGTTTGGGCACTCTAGTCGAGCGTCTAAGTATAGGAGCAACCGGTATGGTTGGACCGGTTTCATTAGCCTCCTCATCACTAGAACTCGCACTATGTTCGAAATTATTACCACTATCCGAACCATCCCCATCATTGTCAAGATCCGACCCATCACCATTTATCGGCAATTCATTGTTCCCCGAACTCCCACTAGAATCCGCAAGATCATCAAGAGAAACATCATCAAGAATAACATGATCCGATTTTTGACTCCCCGTTTCCGGTTTGCCATAGACCGAATCTTCATCAAAGGTAATATCACGCGATCAAATAACCTTTCTAGCTTCATTATCCCAACAACGATAGCCCATCTCATCCGAACCGTAACCAATGAACGTACACTTCTTTGACTTAGCTTCAAGTTTATCTTTATTAATATCTTTGGTCTTCACATAAACATTACACCCAAAGATTCTAAGATGATCATAACTAACCTTTTTACCTAGCCATTCTTCTTCGGGAATTCGGAAACCCAATGGTGTTGAGGGTCCCCTATTAATCAAATAAGCCGCCGTATTAACCGTATTCGCCCAAAACATCTTAGGCAAACTGGCATGTAGTCTCATACTTCTAGCCCTTTCGTTCAACGTACGATTCATAGGTTCGGCGACCCCATTGTGTTGCGGTGTTTCCGGTAACCTTTTCAACATTCTAATATCGAACTTGGTACAATTGTCTTTAAACTCAAGACTACCATATTCTCCTCCATTGTCCGACCTTAAGCACTTGACCTTTAAATTGGTCTCAATCTCAACCATAGCTTTCCACTTCAAAAAAGTACCAAAAACTTCGGATTTAGCTTTAAAAAAATAAACCCATACCTTTCGAGTGGCGTCGTCAATGAATGTGACATAATAACGAGAACCTCCATGTGATTCTACATTCGTTGGCCCAAAAACGTCCGTATGAACTGTAACGACCCGACCAAAACCGTTATTGACGGCGTCGTTAACTTAGGTCCCGTTGCGTGGTCGTAGTCCCTATATGAGACTCGTTTGACCAAAATTATGTCGCGTTCATTTGAAAGGTACAAAGTTTAGTTTAACAAACGGATCGACAATAAGTTTAAGTTTACAAAGTTATAAAGTATGAATGAAATAACTTGCGACATAATTAGTTTGAAACCACAGTTGCTATAAATAGCGTAAGTAAGTAGACAAAAGTTTGAATCCAAAAATGCTATCCCTAGCGTATGCATGCATGGTAGACTCCAATCAAGTAATCAAAGAGTGCGGAAGCATGTAACAAATAGCCATGTGAAAACCTGAGAAAACATAGAAGAATCTGTCAACGCAAAAACGTTGGTGAAATCATAGGTTTGAGTAAGTGAGTAAAAGTAAAGTAAGTCGAACCACAAGATTTGCAAAGTTGAAATAATAGTAGTACATTCTAAAAGTTAATATTCACGAGCACCCAATTATCAAAGCTTAACATTCCGTCCGTTGAATACCCCATCAATTAGTGCTAGAACAACACTGTTCCCGAAAATATATTTCATCCGTAGACGGTAGCGAACCGTCAAGGATGAGGGTTGTCAACCCATATGGCCATATAACATAAGTTCTCGCTTACACCATCTGATGTAACTAATGATAATCGGATTGAGGATTTTCGTTCTAAACTCGTATGTAGAATGTTTGTTTTCCCGTTCTTGTGTTCACTTAGTTCAAAAGAATCGTTTATGTTTTCTCATCCCAAAAGTAAGTTTAAAAGAGTAAAAGTGGGACTATGATCTCACCTCGAGTGCACGAGTATAAAGGTACTTCAACAAGTAAACGTGTGCATGAAAGTTGCTTAGCCTTGACCTAAACAAGTAAGTTATATCAATTAACCGGTTACGACACAAGGTCGGGTGAAATGTGTTCAATTAGTCCTATGGCTCATTACGACTCGATTAAATATAGCATGTGAATCACGTTGCCAAGTTTCATGCGAGAATCAAGTATAAAAGCATGTTAGAACGATTGCATAAAAGTTTGGTTAAGTTTGACTAAAAGTCAAACTTGGTCAAAGTCAACGAAAAAGTCAACACGTTCGGGTCGGGCCCCGGACTATTTTTCTATGCTAATTATTCATATACAAGTATATTAAAACAAGTTTCATGTGAATCGGAGGTCGATAGCTAGTCAAACATTTCGCGTGAAATGCGCCAAACAAAGCAGAATCTGGCCAGGCCAATCCGCGCGCCGCGCGGGGATGGGGCGCGCCGCGCCACCATCTGGGCAGACACTTTTCTGTTTTTCAAAGTATGCACGAACCAAAACATTTTCCAACCCAACTCTTGACCCGCAAACACTTATAATGCCTATCATATATCGTCGAAAAGGTATTTTGACGAGGAATACAACTAACCACATATCATCAATCAAAAACATCATTTACAATAGCCGAAATCTCATTAAGTGATCAATAAAAGTCTATTTTCAAATTTTCAAGTTCATCAAATGCATTTTGAGTTTCGGGAATCCAATTCTCACATATGATATGCCGTTTTGAAGGTAATGAGGCATACATTACAACTAAACACTAACAATTAACATTCCATAGCATTCAAGCATCCAAAAATTCATGTCAAGAACTATCAAACCCTAGTCAAACATCTCAAAATCAATAATCATGCTTTTGAAGTTTTCTTAATCAACCTACACATCAAATTGAAGCTAATGATGCTAGTAACACATTTAATACATGAACTTTAACAATTAAACAACATTTAATCATCCAAAATCAAAGATTAAGCACACCCATTTCAAAGTTCATACTAGTTACTCTAAATCAACAAATCGAGCAAACAAAACATATATTCATATTATACACGAGCCATAGACACTAACTAACACAATTTCAAGTCAAAAACACTAATTTAAAGAAAATTAGTGATTTTAGAAAGTTACCCAAAATGGATGAAATTGGTACCAAATCGAAGAGGATGATGAGAGGATCACGAATATGTAATTTGTTTTGAAGTTTGCTTCCCGATCCGGATTTAGATGATGATTTATGTTTGTGTTCTTGAGAGAAAAAAAAGAAAGAAAGAAAAAAAAGAAATGGATGAATGAGTGGGTGGAGGTGGTGAGTGGTTGACTAGTCAACTACTAGCCACCTCTTTGGTCAAGTGGCGGAACTAGTCCCTCAAGTTTCAGAGCGGGTGCGGGAATAAGCCAAACGAATATTTTAAAAAAAATGCTCGAGTAAACGGGTGACGTTAAAATTAAATAACGGGATTATTATGAACGTTACTCAACGGAACTATTAATTTAAATACGAAAGATTTTATATAAAAAAAAGACGGCGTTAAAATAAATTTAACCGAAAAACGCGGGATGTTACATTATCCACACCTCAAAAGAAATTTCGTCCCGAAATTTAGTTGGAAGTAGTAGTTGTTGAATCTTCCTCGAGGTCTTGCGTTGTAAAAATTTACGAATAAGTGAAGGTACGTCTTTGGGCATTTCAACGAACTTGAAGGTCGGGGTCGTATGTTGTTTGAAGGTTTTTGTTTCACGATTCATGGTTTCAACCGGTTCTCCTAGGAGGTGGAGTTTATCGTTGATAGTAAGTTCATCGAAGAGGATAACAAGTTCTTGTTTCGCAAGACACGCCTTTAAGTTTGAAACGTAGAATTTAGGATGAACGGAGACTCGAATGAGTTAAAAAATCTAAACGGCTAGTAACGGGTCCAAAACGCCCCAGGATTTTAAAAGGACTAAAAATATCGCGGATTTAGCTATCTACGTTTCCCGAAACGGATTACACCTTTTCAAGGTGCGACTTTAACGTTACGCGGTTACCCACTTGGAATTTGAAATGTTTACGTCTAACATCGGCGTAGCTCTTGGTGATTACGAGTCGCGTAGGGTTTTACCTGAATATGAATAAATTTTCTCGGTTGCTCATGAATAACCTCGGCCCCGGTGAATTGATCATCGTTTACTTGGTTCGACAAAGGAGAATGACGTTTCCGGTCACATGTGGTTTCAAAAGGAGTGACGTTAAAACTCGAATGAAAATCATTGTAGTACGAGGATTCGGTTAAAGGAAAATTCTTTTCTCAAGTAAATTTGAAGTTGGTAATACAAACTTGTATTATGGTTTCCAAGGTTTAAATCGCATGTTTGTTCGGTCCGTCGGGTTGTGGATGGTACGCGGTACTCATGTCTAAACGCGGTCCCGAGGCTTTTTGTAAGGTACTCCAAAATCTAGAAGTGAAACGAGGATCTCGATCCGAAACGGGGTATATTTCCCTAAGGCATATTGAACAAGTTTGCTAGGAATTGAAAACGTTAGCTAGGACAAGTTTCTCAAGAAAATTCGCGTCGCGGAAGATTTATCGGTTTCCAAAAACGTTCGTCGGGGCAAGTTCTTATCGGGTTTTGAAAACGATTGTTAGGACTATCCACCCTCGCGGCGAATACTTGTATGACGTGAAGAGTCGCTCTCCATTGAGAATTTAGAATAAGGACCTCCTGAACCGGAAGTACGAGGGTGATGCAAGAGAAGTTTCCGCCCCGATGTGAGCATAACGAGTAAATTGTAGTTAGTCAATAAGACTGCGCGAGGACGAGCTAGTATACCCGTGTGACATACGGTTGAAGTCGAATGGAATCGGTAATTCATTCGGAAGCATAAATATAATTTGACAATAATTGAAGGTGTGTCCCCGGTATGGTTGTTATAAATATTCTCGGAGTTTTCGGATGTCCAAACCTGAAAAGATGAAGTCAAGTACATGGCACATGGTGGTGTTTAGGTTGATCGAGTCTAACCACCATCACGCGTCACTAGAACTTTGGTATGTCTTACCGTAATATAACCACGTTGATCGAGTGTCGTTATATTACGCTAACTCATACCTCCATTCCCACATCACTCCATAGATTCAAGTTCGTGTCATCGTGAAGACCTAAAATGAACAAAATGTAACGACGTCTCAAACGTGACTCATATTAAATCGAAAGAATTTATGCAAATCTAAGGAAGCGTTCCCCGAGGGAAGTGTATAAATGATTGTTCACGTCAATGCGGTTCGAGTCAGACAAAAATGTATTCAGGTATGAAAAGAGTAACGAGTCATGATAACGAGTAGCACGCAACCGTAGTGATAAATGTTGATGACGATACTCACCTAGAGTAGTGATGGTAGTAACACCAAAAAGTAGATAGTAAGAAACACCAGTGGGAAACCGATAGTAAGTTGAAACGGTGGCAAATAACAATCCGGGAGACAGAGTTCCCGAACAAGTGTGACTAATGAAGTCGTCGTCATCCATACGTGTACGAATCATGAATTTACGTGTGTTACCAAAAAGTGGCGGAATACGAGTTCGTATGATGAAGGTTGGGTACCATTAAAAAGTTTGCCTAAGAATGATTCAAGTATAATGCACAAGTAGTCAAGTAAGTGCTATCTATAGCAAATGTATGTCAGAATGCAAATGCTAACTATCCGGTTGTAGTCTAGACTCACTAATGCGTCCTAACGACTCTGTTAGACACACTAATGCACATCCTAGTTCCCTACAACCAACGCTCTGATACCACTTGTAACGACCCGACCAAAACCGTTATTGACGGCGTCGTTAACTTAGGTCCCGTTGCGTGGTCGTAGTCCCTATATGAGACTCGTTTGACCAAAATTATGTCGCGTTCATTTGAAAGGTACAAAGTTTAGTTTAACAAACGGATCGACAATAAGTTTAAGTTTACAAAGTTATAAAGTATGAATGAAATAACTTGCGACATAATTAGTTTGAAACCACAGTTGCTATAAATAGCGTAAGTAAGTAGACAAAAGTTTGAATCCAAAAATGCTATCCCTAGCGTATGCATGCATGGTAGACTCCAATCAAGTAATCAAAGAGTGCGGAAGCGTGTAACAAATAGCCATGTGAAAACCTGAGAAAACATAGAAGAATCTGTCAACGCAAAAACGTTGGTGAAATCATAGGTTTGAGTAAGTGAGTAAAAGTAAAGTAAGTCGAACCACAAGATTTGCAAAGTTGAAATAATAGTAGTACATTCTAAAAGTTAATATTCACGAGCACCCAATTATCAAAGCTTAACATTCCGTCCGTTGAATACCCCATCAATTAGTGCTAGAACAACACTGTTCCCGAAAATATATTTCATCCGTAGACGGTAGCGAACCGTCAAGGATGAGGGTTGTCAACCCATATGGCCATATAACATAAGTTCTCGCTTACACCATCTGATGTAACTAATGATAATCGGATTGAGGATTTTCGTTCTAAACTCGTATGTAGAATGTTTGTTTTCCCGTTCTTGTGTTCACTTAGTTCAAAAGAATCGTTTATGTTTTCTCATCCCAAAAGTAAGTTTAAAAGAGTAAAAGTGGGACTATGATCTCACCTCGAGTGCACGAGTATAAAGGTACTTCAACAAGTAAACGTGTGCATGAAAGTTGCTTAGCCTTGACCTAAACAAGTAAGTTATATCAATTAACCGGTTACGACACAAGGTCGGGTGAAATGTGTTCAATTAGTCTTATGGCTCATTACGACTCGATTAAATATAGCATGTGAATCACGTTGCCAAGTTTCATGCGAGAATCAAGTATAAAAGCATGTTAGAACGATTGCATAAAAGTTTGGTTAAGTTTGACTAAAAGTCAAACTTGGTCAAAGTCAACGAAAAAGTCAACACGTTCGGGTCGGGCCCCGGACTATTTTTCTATGCTAATTATTCATATACAAGTATATTAAAACAAGTTTCATGTGAATCGGAGGTCGATAGCTAGTCAAACATTTCGCGTGAAATGCGCCAAACAAAGCAGAATCTGGCCAGGCCAATCCGCGCGCCGCGCGGGGATGGGGAGCGCCGCGCCACCATCTGGGCAGACACTTTTCTGTTTTTCAAAGTATGCACGAACCAAAACATTTTCCAACCCAACTCTTGACCCGCAAACACTTATAATGCCTATCATATATCGTCGAAAAGGTATTTTGACGAGGAATACAACTAACCACATATCATCAATCAAAAACATCATTTACAATAGCCGAAATCTCATTAAGTGATCAATAAAAGTCTATTTTCAAATTTTCAAGTTCATCAAATGCATTTTGAGTTTCGGGAATCCAATTCTCACATATGATATGCCGTTTTGAAGGTAATGAGGCATACATTACAACTAAACACTAACAATTAACATTCCATGGCATTCAAGCATCCAAAAATTCATGTCAAGAACTATCAAACCCTAGTCAAACATCTCAAAATCAATAATCATGCTTTTGAAGTTTTCTTAATCAACCGACACATCAAATTGAAGCTAATGATGCTAGTAACACATTTAATACATGAACTTTAACAATTAAACAACATTTAATCATCCAAAATCAAAGATTAAGCACACTCATTTCAAAGTTCATACTAGTTACTCTAAATCAACAAATCGAGCAAACAAAACATATATTCATATTATACACGAGCCATAGACACTAACTAACACAATTTCAAGTCAAAAACACGAATTTAAAGAAAATTAGTGATTTTAGAAAGTTACCCAAAATGGATGAAATTGGTACCAAATCGAAGAGGATGATGAGAGGATCACGAATATGTAATTTGTTTTGAAGTTTGCTTCCCGATCCGGATTTAGATGATGATTTATGTTTGTGTTCTTGAGAGAAAAAAAAGAAAGAAAAAAAAAAGAAATGGATGAATGAGTGGGTGGAGGTGGTGAGTGGTTGACTAGTCAACTACTAGCCACCTCTTTGGTCAAGTGGCGGAACTAGTCCCTCAAGTTTCAGAGCGGGTGCGGGAATAAGCCAAACGAATATTTTAAAAAAAACGCTCGAGTAAACGGGTGACGTTAAAATTAAATAACGGGATTATTATGAACGTTACTCAACGGAACTATTAATTTAAATACGAAAGATTTTATATAAAAAAAAGACGGCGTTAAAATAAATTTAACCGAAAAACGCGGGATGTTACATGAACTAGCTCCAATTTCTTCAACTTTGGTGAATTCCCCGATTTAACAAAAGTTACCTTCTTTTGCTTTCCATAAGTACATGGTTCGCAAAACCCAAGCTCTATCTTTTTCAAATCCGGAATTCTACCACTTGAACTAAGAACCTTCATACCCTTTTCACCCATATGCCCGAGTCTTCGGTGCCATAGAGTAGAACTAGCCCCAACGTCAACCGTAGCAATCATCGTGTCTTCTTCAAACACCTCAACCATATAAAGAGTTCCCCTTTTATGTCCATGAGCTACGACATTACTACCCTTAATCACCTCCCATTGGCAATTCTTGAAAGTAACCTCATTACGTTCTTCATCTAATTGACCAACCGAGATTAACTTCCTCTTTAACTTAGGAATAAACCTCACGTTCTTCAAAGTCAAATTAGAACCAAGAGTAGTCTTCAATAGAACATCTCCTATACCTTTAATCTCGAGACTTTTGTTGTTTGCCAATCTAACTTTACCTTGATACGCCCGAAAATTCCTCATCACGCTCTTAGTGGGTGTAGCGTGAAACGAAGCTCCCGAATTCAAGACCCAAGACTCCACCGAACTTTCAATACTATATAATAATGCATCCTCCGTATCTTTCGCGGTCAAGTTAACATCTTTAACCGGAGCATTCTTACAATATCTTTGATAATGCCCCTTTTGATTGCAACCCCAACAAATAACGTCACTTCGGTCTTTCGATGGATACCTCTTCTTGAACTTCCCTTTACTCTTCTTCACACCGCGATCAACTTTCCTTCCACGGTTTTCGGTACTTAACAAATAACCGGATAACAATTCCCCCGAACTTCTCCTACGAGTGTCTTCACCGAGAATTAAATCCCTAATTCCTTCATACGCAAGCTTAGTAGTACCAGTAGAGCTACTAACCGTGGTAACCGTACCCGACCAACTTTCCAGTAATGATGAAAGCAAGATTAGTGCTTTTAGTTCATCATCAAATTTGATTTCAACCGACTCTAATCTTGAAACAAGATTGTTGAATTCGTTGATATGATCCGTTGCACTCATACCTTCCTTCATCTTCGTGTTGAACAATTGTCGCATGAGAAAAACCTTATTCGCCGCCTTAGGTTTCTCATACATGTTGGAGAGCGCCTTCAAACAATTAAACGTTGTCTTTTCATTCATGATATTACAAACAACGTTCTTGGCGAGTGCAAGACGAACCGCACCCAAAGCTTGACGATCCAAGAGCATCCAATCGGCATCGTTCATACCTTCGGGTTTGGTCTCCAACAAAGGCTGGTGAAGTTTCTTTTGATACAAGTAGTCTTCTATTTGCATCTTCCAAAAAGCGAAGTCTTTACCATCAAACCGCTCGATCTTTAATTTACCGTTTTCCGCCATCGTTCCCAACTTGAACCTTGAGCTCTAGATATCAATTGTAAGGATTATAGGACCCAAACAATAGAGTAATTCCAGAGAATTACCCTTCCACAATCGACAAACGAAAGAACAATAATTAAAGAATTAAAGACGCGAGATTTAACGTGGTTATATGTAATCGAATGTCGATTACTTTAATCCACGGACCAACTAGAGAGATTTTATTGATATAATTCGTAGATACAACTGAGGGTTACATTAGGATGCTTATATATGCCAAAAACACCTTCGAGAACAAGAAAAACATAAATTTGGACACTTCTCGCTAGACGAAGCCGCGTCGCGCCATTTGAGGCCGCGCCGCGCCTCCAAGGCAATTCTCCGGACAGTCGTTTTCCAAATCTGATGCTCTGTTTCATGTACTATGCCGCGTCGCGCCTCCCCTGTTCGTCCGAATCCTTTTGTTTTGATATCCTTCACATCCAACATGGTATCATTGTACCATCGTTACTACTCTGGTAACAAATATACGGAGTAATTATTTGAAAATATGAGAAATTCAAAATTTTTACAAGATATTAGATGGATTTATAGATATACTACTAATATCTATGAAACTCACAAAGCTATATTCTAAAAAGAGCTAAAAGACTACACATAAAAATAATAAAAGTTATGTTTTTTTTATCAAGAAACCAATATCCCAAATATACACTTTTTAGGTGGGATATCGGTGACACTGGCGCTGAGATCTGTAGATGCAATGGTGTCAGTGGTAACATAAGAACCACACTCTTCACAATTTACAATTAAAAAAAAAAGGTTAATATCACATCGTATCTACTCAATAAATCGATGATGCATGCATTAACGTTCATCATCCGTCCGCACTATGAAATTGAATTCTGCTTCCTTTGTTACAACTCATTTTGGCACCCGGTGATCCGTAACATGTATGAATACTACACTATCCATTATCTATAAAACCTTTTAACTTTGTTGCCGCTAATCAATTTGTTATATGTAATACTAATCAGCAAGTAAAAACTAAAGTAAATAATAACAAACATACTAAGCATGTAAATTAGATTGATAACTGCATCCAGTTGTTGAATGACTACCTTAATCAATTTTAGAAAAATTCACTATTATGAAATAAAAAACAACAAAACCATCTAAATAATACACATAAATTGCATAAGTACGTAAATGCATTACCATTTCCTGCATTCATTAGTGCAATTTAACAAAATGTAGATAGAACTATCTAGTAGTGAAACCATATATTTCTATTACAAACTAAAGCTAATATTGTTTGGATGTGTTTTAGCATCATTTATATTATATAAATTAATTTGTCACTGTACCGACTTATAAGTAACAGTAGAGTCTGTTTTCGTTTAAGACAGTCAAATTTAGTTAAAGTTATAATAACAAATAGATTCGATAATGCCGGAATAATTCTTGATAAAATGTATCTATGTCAGTCGAAATGACTACTTTTAAGGAGGAAGTGTTATTGTTAATAATATGATTCAACAATTTTTAAATACAATAGAAGTATGAAGATTCATTGATTACCTGGGTCAAAAATAACATTCTTTTTGCAGATTAATTTTTAAATACGATGGAAGTATGAAAATTCATTGATTAACTGGGTCGAAAATAACTTTCTTTTTGCTGATTAAGGCTACTATGTATCTGAGACTTAGCATCTTTAGGTTGTTCGTTCATTCTGCTATCTTGGAACTCACAGTAGTATTTACAGAGTCAAACTTGATTATATTTTTTTGCACCCCACAATCTCGAATTTTTTCAAAAACATAATGAAGTCGAAACTAATGATCTTATTAGTGGCAAGATCAATACATCGATACCCACGATGGTTAGAGGGGTACCCGAGAAGCAGGGAGTGGAGCGAGGAGCAACTTTATTTGTGGTGTTTGGATAAGGATAACTGTTGGAAAATAAACTTGATTTTGGGCTATTTGTTTTGGATTTGGGCTTGCAAGTATACAAATATTTTGGATCAAGATTATAGCCCATTATGTAGAAACTTCTTGTAATATGTAGTAGTGAAAGTGTGTAGAATAATCTTGTAAAATATCTAAGTCTAGAATTATCATGAGAATACTTAGGAAATATCTAGATATTAGATGATGAAGTATTCTAGACTAGTCCATGGTGTAGTATAAATAGATAGATTCACCTCTCATTTGTAATCAAGCATCAAAGCAATTCAATAAACAATAAAAGAAGAGTTTTCAAGATCAATCAAACCTCCTATTCCTAACAAATTGGTATCAAGAGCTTGGTTCGACAAGATGATGGCCAACAATGTCATCACATTTCCTCGCCTCACAAAGGATAATTATGATCGATGGAGCATCCAAATGAAGACTTTCCTAGGTGGACAAGACTTATGGGAGATTGTGGAGGAAGGCTATGAGGAACCTGCAGAAAAAGGTCCTCTCGGCAAGGAGAAAAAATTAATGAAGACGAACGATCAAAAGGCGCTTTCCATCATCCAACAAAGTGTAGATGATGGAGCTTTTGAGAAAATTGCAAGTGCAACCACCGCCAAGAAAGCATGGGAGATCTTGGAGAATTCTCACAAGGGAGTTGAAAAGGTGAAAAAGGTTCGACTACAAACACTACGAGGTGAGTTCGAATCCTTAAATAAGAAAGACTCAGAATCAATTTTCGATTATTTTACAAGAGTCTTGGCGATTGTCAATCAATTAAAGAGGAATGGTGAAACTCTAAGTGATGTAAGAGTCATTGAGAAGATTCTTAGATCATTAGATTCAAAATTCGACTATATAGTCGTAGCCATCGAAGAATCTAAAGATCTAGAATCAATGACTATCGATGAACTCATGGGTTCACTACAAGCCCATGAAGAGAGGTTCAATAAGAATAATAAGGAGCCATTGGAGCAAGCTTTACAAGCAAAACTGTCTTTCAAGGAAGAGAGCAGTGAAAAGACTCATCAAACGAGTCAACGAGGTCGTGGTCAAGTACGTGGCCGAGGACGAGGACAAGGATATATCAAACGTGGAGGTTATAGTTCTTACAGAAATGAAGAAAGAAGTCAAAATTTTCACCCGACAAGAGGTCGCGGGAGAGGCTACACAAGTAGAAAGCCAAGGTATGACAATTCTCAAACCAAATGCTATAATTGTCATAAATTTGGCCACTATGCTTTGGAATGCGAGAAGTCAAACAATTACGTGCAAGAAAGAGCAAATTTTGCACAAGAAGATACTGAAGCCGTGGAAAACACTTTGTTACTAGCATGCAAAGGTGAAGATAACGGAGAATCAAATTTGTGGTATCTCGACACTGGTGCAAGCAACCATATGTGCGGTGACAAAAACATGTTTGTAGAGTTAGACGAGGTAATTAGTGGAAATATCACCTTCGGAGATTCCTCTAAAGTCCCGGTTAAAGGCAAAGGTAAGATTCTCATCCGCTTGAAAAATGGAAGGCATCAATTTATCTCTAACGTGTATTATGTGCCCAATATGAAGACGAATATACTGAGTATTGGACAACTCTTGGAGAAAGGCTATGATATTCACATGATAAATCGTACCCTTTCTTTAAGAGACAAAAAAGGAGGTTTGATTGCTAAGGTGCCAATGTCAACGAATAGGATGTTCATGCTAAATATTCAACATGACATTTCAAGATGTTTAAAAGCATGTTTCAAAGATAATTCTTGGCTTTGGCACATGAGATACGGGCACTTAAATTTTGGAGGCTTAAAATTATTATCAAGTAAAGGAATGGTGAAGGGTTTGCCTCCAATTAATCATCCGGATCAAATATGTGAGGGATGCCTTCTAGGAAAGCACTTTCGAAACAGTTTTCCAACAGAAGCTTCTAGTAGAGCGAAGAAACCTCTAGAACTTATTCACACGGATGTGTGTGGACCCATCAGCCCACCGTCTTTTGGTAAAAATAGATATTTTCTTCTATTCATTGATGATTTTAGTCGAAAGACATGGGTCTATTTTCTAAAAGAGAAGTCGGAAGCTTTTGGAATGTTCAAGAAGTTTAAAGCATTTGTGGAGAATCAAAGTGGTCTCACCATAAAGGCGTTGAGATCCGATCGTGGAGGAGAGTTCACATCCAAGGAATTCAAGGAATTTTGCAACAACAATGGGTTACGACGTCCTCTAACCCTTCCGTATTCACCTCAGCAAAATGGTGTTGCGGAAAGAAAAAATAGGACCATTTGTAACATCCCGCCTTTTTCCGTTAAATTTATTTCTAACACCGTCTTTTTTTTTAATAATATCTTTCGTTATTTAAATTCGTAGTTTCCGTCGACTAACGTTCATAATAATTCCGTCATTTAATTATAACATCTCTCGTTAACTTGTGTTTTAAAAATATTCGATCGGTTAAATCCCGCACCCGCTTCTAAACTCGAGGGACTAAAATTGACACGGGGTAAACTAGTTGACTAGGTCAACTAGTCCACCCCAATCACCACCATTCAATCCCTCCATCTCTCTCTCTTTCTCTCTAGCAAGAACACACACACAAACACCCAATTCAATCATTCATCATCTAAATTCGATCTAGGAGGCTTACAACAAAACAAATTACATATTTGGAATCCTCTCTTCATCCTCTACAATTTGATACCAACTTCATCTCGTTTGGGTAACATTTCTAAAACTCTAGATTTCTCTAAATTCGTGTTTTTGATTTGAAATGGTGTTAGTTAGTGTCTATGGCTCGTGTCTAGCATGAATATATGATTTACTTGCTCGATTTGTTGTTTTGAGTAACTAGTTTGAACATTTGAAATGGGTTTGCTTAATCTTGCATTTTGGAAGATTAAATGTTGTTTGATTGTTAAGGTTCATGTTTTAATTGTGTTACTAGTATCACTAGCTTCGTTTTGATGCGTAGGTTGATTAAGAAAACTTCAAACACATGATTATTGATTTTTGTGAATTTTGGTTAGGGTTTGATAGACTTTGAAATGAACTTTTGATGCGTTGAATGCTTGTTAATGTTGTTAGTAAGTGTTTAGATGCATTGTATGCTTAATTACCTTCGGAACGGCATATCGTATGTGTAAATTGGATTCCCGAATCATAAAATACGTTTTACGAACTTGAAACTTTGAAAATAAACCCTTCTTGATCAATTGACGAGTTTTCGGTTATTGTAATTGATGTTTTTGCTTGTGAAAGGTAGTTAATTGTATTCCTTGTCAAAAGAGCTTTCCAATGATATAAGATGCGTATTCTAAGTGTTTACGGTTTGCGTTTTGTGCTAAATTGAATTTTGGATCAAGACTTGAACTTTTGAAACTGACCAGGCACCAGACCACGTTATTTGTCGCGGCGCGACACCTCTGGCCGCGGCGCGGCAATAGCCGTGTTTGGGTTCTGAACTACTTTGTCAAATTTCGAAAAATGTTTGCTATGCTACGCACCTCCGATTAACATGTAACTTGGCCAACATGCTCATATATGACTTCTAAGCTTAGAAAAATAGTTTGGGACCCGACCCGAACGTGTTGACTTTTTCGTTGACTTTGACCAAGTTTGACTTTTAGTCAAACTTAACAAAACACTTATACAATCGTTCTAATCTTATTTTATACTTGATTCTTGCATGAAACTTGACAACGTGATTCACATGCTATACTATTCGAGTCATAACGAGCCATAGGACTAATTGAACACATTTCACCCGACCTTGTGTCGTAACCGGTTAATTGACACAACTTACTTGTTTAGGTCAAGGCTAAGCAACTTTCATGCATACGTTACTTTGTGAAGTACTTTTATACTCGTGCACTCGAGGTGAGATCATAGTCCCACTTTTACTCTTTTTGAACTTATATTGGGATGAGAAAACATAAATGATTCTTTTGAACTAAGTGAACACAAGAACGGGAAAACAAACATTCTACATACGAGTTTAGAACAAAAATCCTCAATTCGATTATCATTAGTTACACTTGCCGGGTGTAAGCGAGAACTTATGTTATATGGCCATATGGGTTGACAACCCTCATCTTTGACGGTTCGCTACCGTCTACGGATGAAATATATTTTCGAGAATCAGTGTTTGTTCTAGCACTAAGTGATGGGGTATACAATGGAAGGAATGTTAAGCTTTGATAATTGGGTGCTCGTGAAACAAACTTTTGGAATGTATTACTATTATTTCATTGATGCAAACCTTGTGGTTCACTTGTACTTACTTACTTAAACCTATGATTTCACCAACGTTTTCGTTGACAGATTTCTATGTTTTTCTCAGGTCTTGCACGATATGTGAAACATGCTTCCGCTTACTATTTGATACTTGCATCCGATGTCGAGTATACATGCATTTCATGGAGCGTCTTTTGACTTTACTTTAAACCGTGTCGCCTAGATTTCAATCGTACTTATAACGTTGTAACCTAACTTTGGTTGAACAATTCTTGTAAACTTTGAAACAATCTTTATTTTGAAATGAAGGCGACATATTTTGGTCAAACGTTATCTTAAAGACTTATAATCAGGTAATGGGACCCACGTAGCCGACGCCGTCACTTGACGATTTGTCGGGGTCGCTACAAGTGGTATCAGAGCCTTGGTTGTAGGGATTTAGAGTTCATTTGTGTCCACCCCGAGTCATAGGGTACATAGGTGAATCTAGACTACAACCGGCATATAGACTGAAGTAGGAATTATTTGACTAATTGTGCATTTATACTCGAACTCTTCTATCATATCTAACTCGTATTCGATCTTGATCTTACGTTGATAAATTTTGTTGATGCGCCACCTTGACTTTATGAAGTAATGTTAAATGCACATGAGGATCAGGGTAATATAATTTCCGGGATTATATTACGGTGATTCACATGGACGTTCCGACATTATGACGTAAGAATTTAAGGCGAGTCAAGGAAAAAAAAAAAAAATTCCTCTCTATCCTATTTCCATACTCCGGTTAGTATTGTTGAAAATACTAACCAACGATATTCTTGTCTCATGAAGGAACAATGGCTCACCAAGGTCAACACAATACTCCTCTCGAAACTCTAGAACAAGCTCTTCAACGAATGATAACCACCGCCGTGGGTACGGCCGTGGCCGATCACTTTTCTAACAACAACAATCATGGAGCCGGTAATTCAATCGAAGGTTGCTCCTACAAGAACTTCATGAAGTACAATCCTCCCACTTTCGATGGAACCGGAGGACCGGTTACTCTCACCCGATGGTTTGAACAAATGGAGACCGTTTTTAACACGAGCAGTTGTCGAGACCAAGATAAGGTCAAGTTTTCCACCCTCACCTTCACCGGCATTGCTCTCTCGTGGTGGAACAAGTATGTACAATTGGTGGGAAGCGATGAAGCCCACACACTCTCTTGGACCGAATTAAGAGAAAGAATGATCACCGAATACTTCCCGCACGACGAGACTCGAAGGCTCGAACAGGGTCTAAGGAATTTAAAAACGGTCGGAAATGACCTCGGAGCTTATAATCAACGGTTACCGAACTAGTCTCAATGTGTCCAAATCTCATGACTCCCGAATCCCTAAGAGTCGAACTTTACATGGATGGCCTCCCTAAGAGCATTCAACACAAGGTAATGACATCTCAACCCACTAACCTACAAGAGGCTTTAACAATGGCCCGCCAAGCCTTAGAAACGGTGAATGAAATGGAAGCACCGGCACCAATGGTCGAGAACCACCCGAGTAACAACAAAAGAACATGGGAAGCCTCTCAATCAAGCAACCACAACAATAACAACAACCCCGCCAAGAAGCCTTTTACCTCCAACGACAAGAAAAGCTATGCCGGAAAACTACCTTTTTGTAACGAATGCCACAAGCATCACTTTGAAGGATGTGGCAGGTTTCACCACCGGCGCCAAGGACCCGTCGCTCGAAAGATGCCCAACGCACACAGAACGGGTGCTTGCTTCGAATGTGGCCAACTGGGTCATTTTAGGAATGTGTGCCCAAATAAGAAAATCAACCCCAACGCACGCCGTTGAACCTTCAACATCGACACCTAGGATGCCCGGAACGACGATGGACTAGTAACGGGTACGTTTCTTCACAACAAACCGTATACTTCATACTTATTCGATTTCATTACCGTTAGACGTTTTATAACCAAGTCTTTGACTCGTGCTCTTTGCACTCCACTTTTTCCCTAGACACTACTTAGGCAATTTAAGTGACCAACGGAATATATTGTGTGCCTATAAATTTTATCAGAGGATATACGTTAAGAATTATGACTTGACACCTATAGAACTAAGGAGCTCAAAACCTATTCGTTAAGGAGAAATTTTTTTTTTTTTTCCTTTCTTTCTTTCCTACAATTATGTATGGATTTTTGTGAACTAAATAATTTTCGGTTGGAAACCGATACCCACTCCCTCGTATCCATGACCTCATGATTATTTGCGTGAAACTCGTGTGTATTCCAAATCGACCTCCGTTCCGGTTATCACCAATTGGGGGTTAAGGGAGACGATGTCTCCTAAGCCAATTCCGAACTCACAACGTTAGTTGTAAATCTCTCTTAGTACCGTTTGATTTATTTAGGACTCCGTCCGTATTCATGAACCTCCTAAACCACGTATGCAACTTATCTAGACAAATCCGTTATCGTATTTATAGATGACATCTTAACTTATTTAAGTAAAGAAGGAAAACGAACAACATCACCATCTTACGCTCGAACTTTTGAGAAAAGAGCAACTTTATACCAAATTCTCCGAGTGAGAATTTCTGTTGAACGAAATCCAATTTTTTTGACCATGATGTTAATGGTCAAGGCATTACAATCAATCTCGAAATCGAGCCACATGTAATCAGGAAACTCTCCCAACTCAGACTTGTATTCGTAAAATCTTAGATCTCGTCTATTTTTACCGAAGATTCATTTCTGACTTTTCTCGTGTTACACGACCTTTAAACTCGTTAACTCACTAAGGAAAACTTTAAACCTCTTCATGTCTGAGCCTTGAACGTGATTCATCACACCAACCTTCCTAGCTAAATTCGTATAGCACTAGAGGGAACTCAAACATGGAAATATTTCTACTTGAACGCCGAAAGGCATACTCTCTCGCCTCAAAAATCAACATAACTGAAATTCGTTATTTTGCACGAAGAATTCGAATACTAAATTGTGGATCCGATCAATTTTCTCGTCATCCCGTACCACACTACCTACCTCTGTTATTTCACCGTCACCGTCTGATATTACTGGGATTTAAGATAACACACAATCCAACGATACTTCACTCTTCTTTGACTTAACGCCCTTGTGTTTCTGATAATCGGTCAACTATTATTCAACCCCGAACTATACAACTACGTGTACTACCTCGTTTCTCTTTCAGACTTCAACTTTTGACAACTAGAGGCACGTTATGGCAACCTCGAGATGTAAACTCATCCTATTCTAAGTCCTCATTTCGCTACTATCTTTACCGTTCGCATTTCCGTTTAAAGAAACTCCTTGTAACATTTCTCCATGGATAGAGAAATTCCTCATATTACCTTAGTATTCGCCACGAGGGTGAATAGTCCTAACGAACATTTTTTTTTTCCGAACCCTAACTGACTTGTTCAAACATATCTTAAGAGATCCTATTCTAACACGGTGTACCATTGCCAATTACCTCGGATCAAAATACTCGTATCGCTTCTAGTTTTGCGGGAAACCTTGGAAACCCACTTGGACATACGTACCGCGTATCTTCCACAAACAGACGAACCGAACAAACGAACGATTTACGTCTTCGAAAGACATGTTACAGACTGGTATTGTCACCTTCAGTAGTTCCTCTTACAACGACAGCTATCACTCGTATATTAACGCAGCACTTTCCGAAACCCTATATGACCGCTAATGTCATACCCCTGTTCATTTAACCAAAGCATCAACCACCGAAATCTGAACTCCATCAAGAAACAACAATTGAAATCATTCAAATCCGAGGAGGGCTCGAGACGATTCGTAGTCGCCAAAAGAGTTATACCAAACTTAGATGAAAACCTCACAAATCCCAGTGTGTAACCGCGTAATATTGAGAAACCGCACCTTGGAAAGGTGTAATCCATTTTGGGAATCGAGAAAGGCTATAGCAGCAATATTGAACCTTTTGAAACCTTGGGGCGTATTGGAACCGCTTCCTACCGTTTAGAACTTCCGACTCAATTAAGTTTCCGTTTACCTTACATTTCGTGTAACAAAAATAGAAACGTGTCCTGCGGAACAGGAACGTGCAATTCTTCTAAATGCACCAACTATTGAAGACAAACTTCTCTTCGTAGGAAAACCAGTTGAAACCGGGGATCGTAAAAATCCAAATTCATGAGAACACTCAAGAACGTACCTTCACTTATTTGTAGCATTGACATCTCCCGTCTCGAGTGAGAGGTATCGATTACTACTTCCAACTAAATTTCGGGACGAAATTTCTTTTAAGGTGTAGGTAATGTAACATCCCGCCTTTTTCCGTTAAATTTATTTCTAACACCGTCTTTTTTTTTAATAATACCTTTCGTTATTTAAATTCGTAGTTTCCGTCGACTAACGTTCATAATAATTCCGTCATTTAATTATAACATCTCTCGTTAACTTGTGTTTTAAAAATATTCGATCGGTTAAATCCCGCACCCGCTTCTAAACTCGAGGGACTAAAATTGACACGGGGCAAACTAGTTGACTAGGTCAACTAGTCCACCCCAATCACCACCATTCAATCCCTCCATCTCTCTCTCTTTCTCTCTAGCAAGAACACACACACAAACACCCAATTCAATCATTCATCATCTAAATTCGATCTAGGAGGCTTACAACAAAACAAATTACATATTTGGAATCCTCTCTTCATCCTCTACAATTTGATACCAACTTCATCTCGTTTGGGTAACATTTCTAAAACTCTAGATTTCTCTAAATTCGTGTTTTTGATTTGAAATGGTGTTAGTTAGTGTCTATGGCTCGTGTCTAGCATGAATATATGATTTACTTGCTCGATTTGTTGTTTTGAGTAACTAGTTTGAACATTTGAAATGGGTTTGCTTAATCTTGCATTTTGGAAGATTAAATGTTGTTTGATTGTTAAGGTTCATGTTTTAATTGTGTTACTAGTATCACTAGCTTCGTTTTGATGCGTAGGTTGATTAAGAAAACTTCAAACACATGATTATTGATTTTTGTGAATTTTGGTTAGGGTTTGATAGACTTTGAAATGAACTTTTGATGCGTTGAATGCTTGTTAATGTTGTTAGTAAGTGTTTAGATGCATTGTATGCTTAATTACCTTCGGAACGGCATATCGTATGTGTAAATTGGATTCCCGAATCATAAAATATGTTTTACGAACTTGAAACTTTGAAAATAAACCCTTCTTGATCAATTGACGAGTTTTCGGTTATTGTAATTGATGTTTTTGCTTGTGAAAGGTAGTTAATTGTATTCCTTGTCAAAAGAGCTTTCCAATGATATAAGATGCGTATTCTAAGTGTTTACGGTTTGCGTTTTGTGCTAAATTGAATTTTGGATCAAGACTTGAACTTTTGAAACTGACCAGGCACCAGACCACGTTATTTGTCGCGGCGCGACACCTCTGGCCGCGGCGCGGCAATAGCCGTGTTTGGGTTCTGACCTACTTTGTCAAATTTCGAAAAATGTTTGCTATGCTACGCACCTCCGATTAACATGTAACTTGGCCAACATGCTCATATATGACTTCTAAGCTTAGAAAAATAGTTTGGGACCCGACCCGAACGTGTTGACTTTTTCGTTGACTTTGACCAAGTTTGACTTTTAGTCAAACTTAACAAAACACTTATACAATCGTTCTAATCTTATTTTATACTTGATTCTTGCATGAAACTTGACAACGTGATTCACATGCTATACTATTCGAGTCATAACGAGCCATAGGACTAATTGAACACATTTCACCCGACCTTGTGTCGTAACCGGTTAATTGACACAACTTACTTGTTTAGGTCAAGGCTAAGCAACTTTCATGCATACGTTACTTTGTGAAGTACTTTTATACTCGTGCACTCGAGGTGAGATCATAGTCCCACTTTTACTCTTTTTGAACTTATATTGGGATGAGAAAACATAAATGATTCTTTTGAACTAAGTGAACACAAGAACGGGAAAACAAACATTCTACATACGAGTTTAGAACAAAAATCCTCAATTCAATTATCATTAGTTACACTTACCGGGTGTAAGCGAGAACTTATGTTATATGGCCATATGGGTTGACAACCCTCATCTTTGACGGTTCGCTACCGTCTACGGATGAAATATATTTTCGAGAATCAGTGTTTGTTCTAGCACTAAGTGATGGGGTATACAATGGAAGGAATGTTAAGCTTTGATAATTGGGTGCTCGTGAAACAAACTTTTGGAATGTATTACTATTATTTCATTGATGCAAACCTTGTGGTTCACTTGTACTTACTTACTTAAACCTATGATTTCACCAACGTTTTCGTTGACAGATTTCTATGTTTTTCTCAGGTCTTGCACGATATGTGAAACATGCTTCCGCTTACTATTTGATACTTGCATCCGATGTCGAGTATACATGCATTTCATGGAGCGTCTTTTGACTTTACTTTAAACCGTGTCGCCTAGATTTCAATCGTACTTATAACGTTGTAACCTAACTTTGGTTGAACAATTCTTGTAAACTTTGAAACAATCTTTATTTTGAAATGAAGGCGACATATTTTGGTCAAACGTTATCTTAAAGACTTATAATCAGGTAATGGGACCCACGTAGCCGACGCCGTCACTTGACGATTTGTCGGGGTCGCTACACCATTCTTGATATGGCTCGGAGTATGTTAAAGAGCAAAAGGATGCCTAAGGAGTTTTGGGCTGAGGCAGTGGACTGTGCGATCTATCTAGCAAATCGTTCGCCCACTAGAAGCGTCAAGAACAAAACACCCATTGAAGCTTGGAGTGGAAGGAAGCCCGGCATCTCACACCTTCGAGTGTTCGGAAGTGTGGCATATGCTCATGTGCCAGATCAGAAGAGGACGAAGCTCGATGATAAAAGCGAGAAACTCATATTCGTGGGCTATGACTCAAGTTTGAAGGGTTACAAATTATACAATCCCAAGACCGGTAAAGTAATCTCAAGTCGAGATGTGGTGTTCGATGAAGAAGAAACATGGGATTGGAATGTTCCCGAAGAGGAGAACTACGACTTTCTCCCTTATCCATTCGAAAGTACTGTAAGGAACGAAGAATATCTAGAAGTTCAAGAACCTTCTAGTACACCATCTCCGCACTCTCCACGTACTCCAACCACTACACCTAATGAAGTGACACCAACATCAGGAGGAGAATCAAGTAGGCTACAATATCACACAAGGAGCATTAGAGAGTTGTACGAGGTAACCCATCCTATGGAGGATCTATCATTGTTCTGCCTTCTTGCCGATTGTGAGCCAATAAGTTACGAAGACGCAGCAAAAAGCCAAAAGTGAAAACGTGCCATGGACGAGGAGATTCAAGCAATCGAGAAGAATGATACGTGGGATCTTGCTACACTACCAAAAGGGCATAAGGCTATTGGTGTAAAGTGGGTGTACAAGGCCAAGAAGAATTCCAAAGGTGAAGTTGAAAGATACAAGGCAAGGTTGGTGGCGAAGGGATATAGTCAGCGAGCTGGCATAGACTATGAAGAAGTATTTGCTCCCGTCGCTCGTCTAGAAACTATAAGATTAATAATCTCACTTGCGGCTCAGCATAATTGGAAGATTTATCAAATGGATGTCAAATTCGCGTTCCTTAATGGCCACTTAGAAGAAGAAGTCTATATAGAACAACCTTTGGGATACATCGTGAAAGGCCAAGAGAATAAGGTGCTGAAATTGAAAAGGGCCTTATATGGGTTGAAGCAAGCGCCTCGAGCATGGAATAGCAGGATAGATAAGTATTTCCAACAGAATGGCTTTACAAAATGCCCACATGAGCATGCTCTCTATACCAAATTAAGCAAGGAAGGAGATGTTATGATTGTGTGCCTATATGTGGATGACTTAATATTCACTGGCAGTAATCCCAAAATGTTTGATGAGTTAAAGAAAGCAATGGTTCGGGAGTTCGAGATGACCGACATTGGACTTATGGCTTACTATCTTGGGATTGAGGTAAAACAAAAGAAAGAAGGAATATTCATATCCCAAGAAGGTTATGCGAATGAGGTGCTCAAGAAGTTTAAGATGAATGACTGCAAGTCAATGAACACACCGGTGGATTGCAATATCAAATTGTCAAAAGATGATGAAGGACACTTGGTGGACCCAACACAATACAAGAGTTTGGTTGGAAGTCTGAGGTACCTAACCTGCACGAGACCAGATATTCTCTACGGAGTTGGACTAGTAAGTCGATATATGGAAGCACCTACAATAAATCACTTGAAGGCGGCCAAGAGGATACTTCGCTACATCAAAGGTGCGATTGACTATGGCCTGTTTTATTCGCCTTCTGAGCACTTCAAGCTAGTTGGATACAGTGATAGTGATTGGGCTGGAGACATAGATGATCGTAAGAGTACGAGTGGTTTCGTGTTCTATATGGGAGATACGGTGTTCACATGGAGCTCGAAGAAGCAACCCATTGTGACTCTGTCAACGTGTGAAGCCGAGTTTGTAGCAGCAACATTGTGCACCTGTCATGCAATATGGCTCAGGAAGTTACTAAACGAGCTTAAGTTTTTTCAAAAGGAAGCTACGGAGATATATGTGGATAACAAGTCTGCGATTGCTCTAGCGAAGAATCCAGTCTTCCATGATAGAAGCAAGCACATTGATACGAAATACCATTACATCAGGGAGTGTGTTACAAATAAAGAGGTGCAGATAAAGTACGCGAAGTCACTTGACCAAGTTGCAGATATTTTCACAAAGCCTCTAAAACACGAGACGTTTCAGAGATTACGGAATATGCTCGGAGTAACAAAATCAAGTTTAAGGGGGGCTGTTGGAAAATAAACTTGATTCTGGGCTATTTGTTTTGGATTTGGGCTTGCAAGTATACAAATATTTTGGATCAAGATTATAGCCCATTATGTAGAAACTTCTTGTAATATGTAGTAGTGAAAGTGTGTAGAATAATCTTGTAAAATATCTAAGTCTAGAATTATCATGAGAATACTTAGGAAATATCTAGATATTAGATGATGAAGTATTCTAGACTAGTCCATGGTGTAGTATAAATAGATGGATTCACCTCTCATTTGTAATCAAGCATCAAAGCAATTCAATAAGCAATAAAAGAAGAGTTTTCAAGATCAATCAAACTTCTAAATTATCAATCCTCTCTTCCACAAATAATATACACATAACCTCCTATTTCTAACAATAACATAGACAGCCAAAGACACGAAGAGTGGAGTAGTTTGGTGGGTATTTGTAAAGACAAGTATGAGGTACTTCGTTAATGATGGCGGAAGATGGGAGAAGATTAAGAAGGTAGGTGGCCATGTGGAGGGCTTCAACCCAGGAGGTAGGAGGGAGATAGGCTTGAAATAGAAGTGTACAGATCAAATTGTTAATTGTTCGTATCATTCATTCATATTTTCCGTTTTGTTGTGAAGTTTGGGGACATGAGAAACGTATTTGAATTCCATTTGGTTTGAATAATTGGTGTATGGAGGTATTGTCAAATTCAACCCCGTGATCATATTGAAAAGCTTTGATTTCACAATTGAATTGAGTTTTTATATAAGCACGCAATTGAAAAACTTTATTAAAAACATCTGATTTGTTGCGAAAAGGATATACCCATAAATAGTGTAAATGTTGATCTAAGAATTTTACTTAATATTTTAAGCCACCGAGACTCCTAAGTAAAGAAGTCCAGAAGTCCGAGTGAACAATATCAAATAAAGAAGAAACTTTAGAACTAGAAACATAAAAGGGAAGTCTCACGTGCTTTCCTAGCTAACAAGCATGACAAAGCATGGGAGACTTATTTCTATTACACACTATTGAATGGCTAGAAAGTAAACGACGAAAATATCACTTCTAGGATGTCCCAGACGCTGGTGCCAGGTGATAGGAGAAGTGATAAGTGCTTGGTATATAGGTTTTGAGACGTGAGGGTGATGGGATAGAGAACTCCAGTGCTATCACATCAAAGGAGTAGACGGCGAGTCAGAAATTCTTTAAGAGAATAATCAAACTTATCAAATTCAACAGAAACTTTGTTATCACGAGTAAATTAGAGAACAAAGATAGGATTTTTGACAATAATATGGGAGTGACTAAGATATTGTTTAGGTGAAGAGGTTTGTGTACGTTTGGCAACACAGTATGACCAGTGCGAGTAACGGGAATTGTATTCCCATCTCCGACAACTACAGAATAATATATGCGATCATTAAATATAGTACTAATTAGATGATTTACGCTAGAGGTAAGATGAGAAGACGCACCGTATCCATATGCCAACCTGTATAACCATAGTTCGGAGTGTTGAAAGCTTGCTGAGGACGTATCCAGTCCATTTGAAGTATCTGAAACATGTGTATTAGACCAGGCTGGTGGGCAGTGGCAGATCTTGAACTTTACTACTGAGAGGGCGAAAATATTCCAACGTATTTTGGAAGGGCTAGTTATAATATTCTGGAAGGGCTAATATATAAAAGTTTTATTTTTTAAACCTGTATAATATTAAATTTCTACTAATAACGCAAAATACTGGAAGGGCTGGCACCCTTCCACGCCTCCCTTGAAGGTTCGCCTCAACTGGTGGCTGCTGTTGAGAGGACCCAAAAAATGTGGGTTGAGTATTGAAGGCACATGGGGGCCAATTCCAGGGTAAGTTAAGCCAACATGATTTAAAATATTACTGTATCGTTGACTTTGACATTGGGCCATGCTGTATTGTTCTATAAATTTCCCTTGGGCTAAAATGATGTTTTGTAAATATTGTTTAAGAATTTGCTCTCGCACCAGAGTGTTCACCCTAAGCGGATGACGGCGACTGATTTCACACGATTGTCCATGATCAATAGGTGATGGGCTAACAATGGTCAAATAGATATTTGGTAACAAATATCTCACAAATTAAGGAAAACTCGAATCAATAATGTGTTGTATTAAGAATACTTAAACTGTATCACAATGCTTTCGCAAGCGTTGAGCATGAGTCAGTAGATTGAAATTCTCTTAAGTTACAAAATTATTTATGTATCATGTTATTTAGAATGTGAGTGGTAAGAAAATAGATAAAATAAATAAAAATCATAGTAAGTAGCTCCTTCAATTTTCTTCCACATAACTTGAATTATTAAATAAATTATAAGTTATTTAAGAGTATTCTAATCGGAGTCGGTTTATGAACAAAACCAAACTGGATAAATTAGCAAAAGTGGAAAATTTGTTATTTGTATAATCTTTTACCAGATTTTGCAAAATAAACACTAGTTATTTCACTCTTAGAACATTACTAATGATACCGCAACCCGCATGCGCAACTCATATGTATGCGGGCGCTTAATAGTGTGCGTATGCGCGTGCTTGTGTGCGCTATGCGGTATGCGGATTTGTATCTGATGCCTTTGTTCTCGGTACAGCGATTGCTTGGCTAACAAGTAAATATCTTTTCCATAATTACATCCGTGATTCGGGGAGTTTGTTATGGAAAGGATTGCCAAGATCTCGGATGGTTCTAGAATTAGGGTTTGCCTATATATACAAACCCTAACTATCATTCTAGGGATCATCACATTACGTAACTACCATCTGTCACACGTCTTACGTAATTAAGCATCATTCTCCGTCTCTTCAAGGTTAACAGGTTAGTTCTTCATTAAGCTAGCACCTACAACCTTATTTGGGGCCTTCTGATCAGCGACCGCTATCGAAGGTGGGCTTAATCACTTGGCCACCCCGCCGACATCATCATGTCGGCCAGGGTTAATCACGGTAGCCGGACCGGAGAGCCTTGTTCTAAGATCCTTAAACCCCACCAACGTATTGAGCAGGCATGTTAAACCCTATGGTGAAAACATGCATGATCAAGTGGTGCTTTCATTGAGAGCCGAATTAGTTCAAGACCGTTTAATTGCTTTTTCTTTTAAAAGGTTTTGAATTATAAGGCTTATTATTCACGAAATTTATTTTTGAATTTTTTCTTTTAACAGTATCATGACTTCCGGGGACTCGTCGGAACGTACTCAAACAGATAATCAAAACACACCATCTGGCAGTCAGCATACGCAGGCTATGACTACAGGGGCGGGATACGCGCCTTATCTTCCACCTGTATCCGGCGAGCCTTTTCAGAGGTATAAGCCGATATATCCAGATGGGATTACACCGCCAAGGGCAAACTCGCCAGTTACCACCACGCGGTTGGATTTTTCCGCAGTGGATCCAAGGGTCATCTTGGCAGGCACTAGCGGTGAAACAGTAGGCCCGCACGTAGTATGCTGAGGCCAGGTACCTATTTATAGTACCAAGGTTTCAATCCCTCTGCAGACACAGAGTGTGCAGCAGAATTCATCGTTTACACCGCTGCAACCTTGGCAACCACCGCGTCCAATTTCGCAGTTTTTGACTCCTGCGGATGCGCAGGCATTACTTAATAGTTGGGGGTTCGGTGTCATTCCGGATGCCAATTCTCATTGGACGCCGATAACCGCAGAACAGCAAAGCACTGCGCATACGGTTGGGCTTATAGCGGCATATCCTCAGGTTTCGCAGGCATCTGCGCCACAGGTTTCGGCACCTTTTCAGATACCCGTATACTCTGCCCCTGCAAGCCTGCCTTCTTTTCCAAATCAGCCTTGGCTGTATCCGCAGACGCCAGGGCAGCCATGGCACAATATTCAGGGGCAGGCGAATCTCGCAGGCCAATTTATGCAGGCGGCACCTCCCGACATGGTTCACCTGTTTTCACAACCTGATTTTGTTCAGGATATGATGAGGCGTTTCTTCGCAGGGCTCAAAGGTGACCCTGTTAAACCACCTTTTGAGCTACCAACAACTTTTGATAAGTTTCCTCCGCATATAGCTACATATCCGTTTCCATCTGCGCCAAAGATACCTCATACGTTAGGTACTTACTGAAAGGACCCGTTCATATACATTATAAACGATTCACAATAGTTGATTACATTGCGAAGTATCTGACCTCTATATGATACATTTTACAAACATTGCATTCGTTTTTAAAAGACAAACTTTCTTTACATCGAAAATTGACAGACATGCATACCATTTCATAATATCCACTATCCAACTATAAATTGATTTAATAATAATCTTTGATGAACTCAA
The DNA here is from genome assembly GCF_046630445.1 of Rutidosis leptorrhynchoides. Classification (NCBI taxonomy): domain Eukaryota; kingdom Viridiplantae; phylum Streptophyta; class Magnoliopsida; order Asterales; family Asteraceae; genus Rutidosis; species Rutidosis leptorrhynchoides. The sequence goes on from NC_092335.1 coordinate 214,698,358, forward strand.
TGACTCGAATGCAACGTTCTTCGAAATATGCTATGAAAGACTCCAAGTAATATCTTTAAAATGAGCAAATGCACAGCGAAAGAATTCTTTAACACCTGAGAATAAACATTCTTTAAAGTGTCAACCAAAAGGTTGGTGAGTTCATTAGTTTAACATAAATAATCATTTCCATCATTTTAATAGACCACAAGATTTTCAATTTTCAGTTCTCATAAATATACGTCCCATGCATAGAGACAAAATATCATTCATATGGATTGAACACCTGGTAATCGACATTCACAATATGTATATAAGAATATCCCCATCATTCCGGGATCCTCCTTCGGACATGATATAAATTTCGAAGTACTAAAGCATCCGGTACTTTGGATGGGGCTTGTTGGGCCCGATAGATCTATCTTTAGAGTTCGCGTCAATTAGGGTGTCTGTTCCCTAATTCTTAGATTACCAGACTTAATAAAAAGGGCATATTCGATTTGATAATCCAACCATAGAATGTAGTTTCGATTACTTGTGTCTATTTCGTAAAGCATTTATAAAAGCAGCGCATGTATTCTCAGTTCCAAAAATATATATAGCAAAAGCATTTAAAAAGGGATTAATGAAACTCACCATACTGTATTTCGTAGTAAAAAATACATATAACGTCATTGAACAAGTGCAAGGTTGGCCTTGAATTCACGAACCTAAATTAATTATATATATTTATGTGTTGGTCAATATTTGTCTAACAAATTAGGTCAAGTCATAGTGTACCACAATCCTAATGCTCGAGATTAATGTGCAAAAGTCAACAAAAGTCAGTTTGACTCAAACATGATTTCCAAAATTTATACATGATTATTATATAGTTTGAACATCGTCGTTTTATATTTAAAATATTTTTTAAAAGATTTATTAGAGTAAATAACATAATTCATTTATTAATAAATAAAACTTTATAATAACAATGACATTTCTATTAAAATGATAATTTTGATAAAACGATAGTTTTAATACTAACGATACTTTTAATAATAATAGAAATGATAAAAATAATAAAAATGATAATTTTATCTAAATCATTATCTTACAATCATTTAATTTCATCATGATACTCATACTTATTATTTCCTAATCAATTTGTTAATAGTTTTTAAATCGTCTTTTATATCGCGTTTATTTTAATAATAATAATAGTAATCATAATAAATAAGTGTTACTAATACTAGTTCTGATTATAATAATACTAATAACTATTTTTTTAATGATAATAATAATAATACTAATTATAACTGTAACGATAATAACTATAATAATAATAAAAATAATAATTTTTAAAGATAATACTTTTATTGAAAAATGGTATTAATAATAATAATAATTTGATAAAATTTGGAACGACGATAATAACGACGATAATAATAATCATTTTTACAAAACTTCAATCGGCTATAACTTCTAATCTATATGTTAAAATCATTCGGTATCTAAAGGAAAAGTTCTTAATTTTTCGCTAACTTTCCAAGGACATGCATATCTTATATCTTATCTCAATCGCAGATGTAACTAATTCAAGATTCAACATAACCTATCTAAAGGCAATATCAAAAGTACAAGTATGCATAATCCTATTTTCTCGAGCACTAGTCAGGGATACACTATTAGTATATAAAATTTAATTTACGAGTACTCACGTATCAATATTGAGATTCAATATTGCAGGAAAGGTACGACGAAGATGATAAACACTAGATTGACCTCATGAGCATACCCATGAACATTACCCATCACCTCTATAGCTATAACTCATAATTTCCTTAGTCCTATCCCACTTATAAAACCCATGTTACAATAGCTCGCGCGTATCCCTTGTCGTAGTATTTTATGTATAATACATAATAATAATAATAATAATACTAATATTAATCTTAATAATAATAATGAAAATAATATAAATTAAATATATAATACGGAGTAAGATATAGAAGTAGATAGATGCAGAGAAGAAAGAAAAAAAAAATGAATCACGAATGGAGTACGTTCGCCTTTTTAAAGGAATTGTGGCCTCCCCCAACTTGCCGACATTCATATCTTTACACATAACACGTTTTTTTATATATTAATATATAATATATTTAATCTTTAGAATTAATTAAATATTATATTATATTTACGCTCCTGGTAAAATTATATTTTTTACAAAAATGACACGGTCGTGGTCTCACGACTCATGTACCGCTTTCTGTTTTTCGAGTGCACTTTCGTACGTTTAGAAAACTAGCCTTTTACGTTACACGACGTGTACCTTTTACAAAAATTAGACTTACTCATCAATAAATTTCCTTTATAAAAATATAACTTATAAAATTGAGCGTTATGGTCATTTACTTCTATAAATCAGTGACTCGTTGTTCATCAAAATATATTATTTTAAATTATGACATTTTATGACTCATACCTTTATCAAAATATAGACTTAAATAAATGAAAAATTAACCCACTCAAAGTGTAACTTAATCTTTTGAGTATTTTGGTTATTTACTTTTATAAACCATAATCTCGTTATTTATCAAAACAATTTTAATGATATTAGTTTAGATCAAAACGTTTGTTGACTAATTATAATATAATAATTCATCATCTCGTAAAATATATATATATATATTTTCATTTTAATAAAAAAAAATAAACTCGTATATATCGTATATAATGGAAATATTAACGTAATAATAATATTATATTTAGCTTTTCAAACTAATAATAGTTTAAAGTCTATTTTAAAAACATAAAACACGTAACGTTTACACTCTAAACCTATAATTCCTTTATACGCTAACGTTTATTTTAGTTCCCTTAAACTTTCTAAATAAAATAACTTAGTATCGATCGAATCAAATAACAAGGGTTATGAAATTCAATCCTCCACCAACTTTTTGTCTAATCCTCAATAATTAAAACTTTTGTTCTTATATACAATCACTTTTCCAAATATTCCGAATACCGTTAAAAGCAAGGGTTTCCTAATTCAAAGTGGACCTCATAACAGAGACTCTTCATCCTAATTTAATGTATCTTATAAATCAATCATTTGATATTTTCCTCTAAATCCATCGATAAGCATAATAAACTTATATTGAAACAAAATACATTCTTGTAAATTATTATATATCTAATACCTTGTTAACGCCTTCACTTAATAAGTATTATATACACACATCTATGTACACATAAATGTTTGTGAATCGTCAGGCATGGTCAAATGGTAACTTGATTACATGAATATAGATTTCAAACTTTCGAGACTTAACATTACAGATTTTACTTATCGTGTCGGATACATATAAAGACTAAAGTTTAAATTTGGTTGGAAATTTCCGGATCATCACACTTACAATGGCTTAACTGATCCGAATGACTTCTTACAGTGTTTTGAAGGCGCAATGCGCACTCAAGGTTGGGTGGATCCGGTTGCATGTCAGATATTTCCAATGACACTGCAGGGTATTGCTCGTGAATGGTTTAATAAACTGCCGGCGGGTAGTATAGCCGGGTTTATAGATCTGCGGACGAACTTCTTGCTGCAATATCAGAATCAGAGGCCACGAAAACGCACTCATATTGAATGTCATGATATTGTGCAGAAATCCAAGGAATCTTTGGGTGAATTTCTCACAAGATATACTAATGAGTGTCTGCGCATACCAAATCTCAAGCCAGAGCAACAGATTTCCGGACTCATACATGGTATAAACTCAGAACGTCATCCAACGCTGGTAAGGCGTCTGCGCCATAAGGTCCCAACAACTTATGCTGAAGCGCTTAATGAATGCCACGACTATATGCGGAGTGGCGAAGATAATGACATCCCAACAGCTAGCTCACTCAACGAGAGGAAGGCCGACGATGATCGTTCGCGCGATCAAAATCGTGGTAACAACTCTCGCGGAAGGTATCCTAGCGGTGGTCCTATCAGGAATGATAAAGGGAAATCAAGTGGTAATTATCGAAACAATAATCAGCGCGGCATCAATAATCAGAACTATGCGCTGCTTAAAAGTTTGTCTAAAACGCCAAAAGAAATTTTGGCAACCGAACCGGTATGCGCAACCTTTGCGGTTCCAACTCCGCTTACAGAATTTGGTAAGCGGGATAAAACTAAGTATTGCGAATTCCATGACGATTACGGGCATGACACTAATCGATGCAAAAACTTGATGGAACGAGTGCTCGAGGCACTACGCGCAGGTAAATTGGATCACTTAAAACCACCTAAGAAGGACAAGGGAAAATCCGCAGAGGAAGGTTCGAAGGCTAAAACTTTCGCATGGCAAAAAGTTGATAAAACAAAAAACGCTGACTTAACCATCAATATGGTTGACGCAGAGAAAGTTGGCCAGCGGAGAAAGTACAATGATCATCATGACTGAGAACTTCTCCCAATCACGTTTCCTCCTTTAATGTCAATCGACACAGTTAACGAGCCCATTATCATCAAGTGTTGTATCCCTACTTGCGGAGTACAAATTAAACGCATGCATGTTGACACCGGGAGTGGCGTCGACAATATGTACGAACATTGCTATCGTTTCCTTCCTGCAGAAGTTATGAGGCAGCTACGCCAGTCTGATGTTACATTATCTGGGTTCTCCGGAGAAAGCTCATGGCCGATAGGGCGGATAGAGCTGATGGTAGAGCTTGCGGATGACAGGAATCCACAGATGGTCAGACATGAGTTGGTTGATTTTTATGTGATCCGATCGACTTCGCGGTATAACGCACTGCTAGGAAGAAACTTCATACGGCGTTTTAACATTATACCATCAATGGTGCATGGCTTGATTAAGTTTCCTACAGTGGGAGGCGTTGCCACGATTGCGTCACATCAAACAACTGAGTTGTGTGGCTCAGTTGTGCCTATAAGCACTCCCAGCGTGGGGGAACAACTCGCAAACTGTGCGGAATCGTTTACATCCGGATAAGTGAATTAAAATCGGCGCATGTTTGTCAGCTGAAACCAAGGCTAAGCTACATGGAATATTATCCGCAAACGCAGATGTTTTCGCATGGCGCGAATCAGACATGACTGGGGTTCCGCGAGATATTGCGGAACATAAATTGAATGTTAATCCATCACTCACGCCTGTTAGGCAAAAGAAGCGGCATATGGCTCTTGAACACAGTGATTGGTTGTGCGCAGAAGTAGATAACCTAGTCAAAGCAAACATTCTGCGGGAAGTGCGCTATCAGACATGGGTTGCTAATCCTGTGTTGGTGAAAAAGGCTGACGGTAACTGGCGGATGTGTGTTGATTTTAAGGATATTAATAAAGCATGTCCCAAGGACAACTATCCTCTCCCGGAGATAGATTGGAAGGTGGAATCACTGTCAGGTTTTCGGTACAAGTGTTTTCTAGATGCATACAAGGGTTATCACCAAATCTTAATGGCTGCGGAAGATGAGGACAAAACTGCTTTTCATACGCCGCAAGGTATCTACTGTTATAAGAAGATGTCCTTCGGATTAAAAAACGCAGGCGCAACCTATCGGCGCGTAATTGATGCGGCATTCAAACACCAAATTGGCAGGAATCTTGAAGCGTACGTTGACGACTTGGTAATTAAGAGCAACACTGAAGAAGAAATGCTCGCGGACATCCTAGAAACGTTTGCGTCTCTACGCAGAATAAACATGAAGCTCAACCCGCTCAAGTGTAGTTTTGGGGAAGAGGAAGGCAAGTTTCTAGGTCATGTGGTGACAGCGCGGGGAATCAAGGCAAATCCCAAAAAGATTGAAGCCATTGATAGTTTTCCATCTCCGAAAACAAAGAAAGACGTGCAGAGTCTAACCGGGAAGCTTGCGGCGATCACACGGTTTTTGTCGAAGGCCGCAGAGCGACAATTGCCATTCTTCAATACTTTGAAGAATTGCTTAAAGAAAAAAGACTTTGTATGGACTCAGGAGGCAGAATCAGCCTTTCAGGAGATGAAGAAGGTGCTCGCTGAATTACCAACACTCACCGCGTCAGTAACAGGAGAAACGCTTACGCTGTACCTTGCGGCATCAAAAGAAGCAATCAGCTCGGTTCTTATCGCAGATCGCGGAAAGGTAATCCATTCCCTTTTACTAGTGAATTATTTATTTCGTATACAATTAATGCTGAGGTTTTCTCAGACGCAAATGCCGGTCTACTTTGTAAGCAAGACGCTGACAGCAAGTGAAGTAAACTATGCACCAATAGAAAAGCTAGTGTATGCGCTAGTCCACACGGCGCGGCGTTTGCGCCGATATTTTCAAGCACAACCAGTTGTGGTTCTAACTGATCAGCCAATCAAGCAGGTTGGTAAAAGCCTAATTTGCGGCAATGACCGGGAATACCGCATTGACTAACGCAATCATTTTATGTTTCAGGTACTTTATAAACCCGAAATCTCTGGCCGATTGGCTAAATGGGCTGTTGAGTTAGGGGAGCATGAAATAAATTTTTTTCGCGAAGCGCGGTTAAGGGTCAAATACTTGCGGATTACCTCGCAGAGTTACCTGCGGATGTCGAGGCATCAGCAGAACATCAAGATACGCCTGCACCAACTTTGTCACCATGGGAGTTATATATCGATGGTGCTCGCAGCGCAGCTGGCGCGGGTGCGGGTGTAATTTTAACTGGTCCATACGGTGAAGAGCATACATATGCGCTACGGTTTAATTTTTCTGTTACGAACAACGAAGCAGAATACGAGGCTCTGTTAGCGGGTATGCGTATTGCGCATAAATTGAATGTTAAAATTCTGCACGCTTATTTGGATTCAAAGCTGGTATGTAGTCAAGTCAGCGGGGACTTTGAAGCACACGACATTGCCATGCAGCAATATTTATCACTTGTTCATAAACTCGCTGACCAGTTTGAAGCTTTTCAAATCTTGTCACGACCCTACTTTTTCCGTTATCTTTTTCCGTTAATTATTTAACGACCGTTAACTGTTAGTGTGCCACGTCATTTCTATGACCTATATTATTATTTTTGTAATAATATATATATAATAATTATTATGTGTTATATGAATATATGTATTCATATTTTAATTTATACGTTTCTACGTCTCGCGGATTTCTATCCGGCGAATCTTTTCGGTTTTAAAACCAACGGTCGAGCTTTCGGGATTTTTAAATCCTAAATATTTTAAATATGATATTTTATGATCATATTATTAATAGGTGTATTTATATTTATTTTTCGTCGCGCGTTTGTTATCTTTCCGGATTTTTAATCGCGTAAGCGTGTTTTCACGTTTCGGGATTCGTTCGGGATTTCGGGCCATCAGGAATAGCACGTTTTTCAATAATGGACAAGTTACCCCACTAAGGGGCCCACCCCCATTCAAAATCGGCCGAATATGGGAGGGGGGTGTATCCCTTTGCTTCTCATTTTTGTTTCACATAATTTTAATTCACAAAAATTCCCTAAACCTAACTTGCACTTTTTCTCCTCTCCTCTCCCTCTTGTGGCCGTCACCCTTCACACCCATCATCATCATCATTTTGCTTCAACAATTGCTTGGATCAAGAAACAATTAACACCAACGCGTTCTACACAATCTCCTCTACACATCTATATACTTTGATTCTCGATTTGGGTATAAACCCTAACCCTAGATTTTTGATTTTTCATATATATTACTGATTTTGTATGTTATATTATTAGTATGATGTATATTAGTTGTTGTAATGTTGTTTGGATGCGTAGAATTACTCGTTTGCATATGTTTTCGGTTTGTAAAATTTGGACAGTAGTTTGATTCGTGTTTTCTGACTTTGTAACTGATATAAATGTTAAAATAAAGTATATAAATGAGTTCCTCTCATCAAGACATTAATTTTAGACTCCGGATTCATGTCATTTCGATTCCCGGAGCCCTAGATATGCTTAATTTGGTTTTTGTTAAAGATTGAAAGGTGTTCTTGGCATGAACAAGGTTGAGTCCGACTTTGTGACCATACTTGGTGTCTTTAGGGTGTGTCATTTGGTTAGGACTGATGGTGGGACGAATTTTCATGTTCGGGTCACCTAAATCCGAGCCACGGTTCACCCGTTGTGCCTAAATTACTGTTTTGAGTAAATTGATTTCCCAATTGTTGTCATGGCTGATATCCACGACCTAGGGACTGTTCTTGGAGTGTTCTTGAGTTCATAATTGTGTCGGGTGGTTTGAGTAGGTGAAGTTGCATATGTGGCTTGCCCGAAACCGACACCCGGGGCTCAAGATACGACCCGATGAACTTTTAAACTTAAAACTTATGGTTAATGATTAAACTTATGTTAAAATTAATGGATTTCATTATTAATTTATTACTTATGATAAAAGAAGTAATTATTATTATTTAAAACTTATGATATAAATATTTATTATATCATTTAATTATTAATTATGATTTAATTAACATTTTAATTAAACTTAAGATTAATAATACTTTTATTATTAAAGGAAAATACTTATGATAAGTATTAACTTTATTTTTGATAAATTATTATAAGACTTATAATAAAGATTAAATAATTATTTAATTATTATAAGACTTAATTATTATTTAATTATGATTTAATTATTAAATACTTATGATTTAATAATTTTAATTAGAAACTTATGATATAATTAATAATTCTTTATTAATTAAAAATACTTATGATATAATTTAAAAATTATTATTATTAATAATACTTATATTATGATTAGTATTTAATTAATTTATTTAAATACTTATGTCGTACTAATTATAACATTTCAACTTATATTAACTTTAATAATTCATTTTATTTAATTAAACTTATGTTAAGACATTATTATACACTTTTGACTTTAAATAACATTATAACCTATGTTATTATTATAACTTACACTTTTAAAATTAATGTTGACTATGTTTGACCAAGGTTGACTTTTGAGTTGACTTTCGGTTGACTTTGACTTTCAGTTGACTTCTGTTGACTTTCTAAATAAGGAAACTTTCCTAACTTCAAAACTTTCTAAAAATAGAACTTTCTAAATTTGGAAACTTTCCAAAAATAGAAACTTTCCAAAAATAGAAACTTTCCTAAAATAGAAAACTTTCCAAAAATGGAAACCTGCTAAAAATAGAAACTTTCTAAAAATAGAAAGTGTGTGTCCTTATGCTGTTCCAATCAAACCGATGCTTGCTGAGTAATGTTCTATGCCTACTTGCAACATGTACAATAGCTATCATACTAAGACTTGGCCTAAGTTAGTTATTTATTTCGACCTGCTTTATTTATAGGTCGGCGTTGTGATCTTTCTTGATCACTTTACTTTACTTGCTGTTCGCTTGTTTGTGTGGTTTCTTCAGTTGCTTTTAAGGTGAGTTATAGTCCCGTTTTTATATACTTTTCAAAGTATACTTTTTGGGATGTGATTACATGCATATTTTTATTTACGGTTAGACACAAGTAACAGTTAAATTTAATTATTCATTGTGAGTTGGACAAAAATATTCCCTAGTCTGGTAACTGTAATCATTGGTTTCTACCGGTGAACGCGAATCCTACGGATAGATCTATCGGGTTTGACAACCCCATTTCGAGCTAGTCGCGCTAGCAATTTATAATCGGAATGTTTAGTACTTCGTAATTTGTTGTAGATACACTGTCCAAGTGTATATTTTTATTGTGTTTGGCAAGGGTAAATAAAGGGTTAAGTGGTTACCAGGTGGCTCATTGATAATGGAATAATGTTTAATGTTTTCTAACATTTTTAAATCTTGTGGTCTAAAGTTTACTTATTTATTTAAACCTATAATTCACTCAACCTTTGTGTTGACAGTTTACTTGCATGTTTTCACAGGTACTTGAGTTATATGATGCTTCCGCTGTCTTTAGAAGAGTCTGCATGCATTTGGGCAGATTTTTATTGAAACAATTATGAAACTTAAGTTGGCATTCTATTTTTGGATAATTTAAATTGTGGGTTTGTTGGCAAGGTTTTGTGTCAACTTTTGGATTATTAATATGTTGGGTTGTTTTTAAACTACTTAATTTGGTTTGTTTTCTTTTTGGGTAACATTTTGAAATAAAAGAATGCAACTTTGTTTATTTAATTCATTTAAGTCCGATCAAGCTATGGGACCAACTGACGGATCCGTTAAGTGTTTTGACGGGGTCGTCATATGTGGTATCAGAGCTCTGGTTGTAGGGAACTAGGCGGTCTTAATGTGGTCAACCCGTGGTTATTAGGGTGCATTAGAGTCTAGTCTACAGCCCGACCTTTTTGCTATAGCATTAATATGCATTTCATTTCGTATAAGTTATATTATTAGCTTTTATATCTTTTTGGTATGTGGTTTGCGGTTTTGCTGTTTGCAGATGTCGACTTCGAGCGATAACTCTGTTGCTGCTCCTGCTCCACCGTCTCCTGCTAGACGCCGTGCTAATCATCCAGAGATCGATGATCCTGTTCATTACTATTTTTCTACCATTACTCATATGAACCGGGCTTATAATGAGGTGACACGTATTAACGCCCTTAGTGATTGTTTGCGCACCTTGCCACATAATGAAGTTATGGACGAGATCCGTGCCGACATGGGTAACTTTATCACTTTCAAGCATAGGGTTGAGGATGCGAACCGTAAGCGTGATCGAGAAGTTAATGCTAAGTTCGAGGCTCTCGAGAGCACTGTTCGTGTGTTGAAGGAAGAGTTGGATGTTGTGAAAGGGAAGTTGCGTAAGTATGAGGATCCTGTTGAGCCTCATGCTGGACCAGCTTATCACACCCGCTCTAAGCGAATGTGATGTGATTATTCATATTGATTATCTATTTCATCAAACTTAATGTCCTTTTTATACATACATTTTGGGTTATGTACGGCGTTTTGCCGAGGATTTTATTAAGATTTTATTATGGGATATTTTTTTCATTATGTATGGATGGTTATTTTTATGACATCTATTATCATTATCATGTTTTATTTCTGATATTATGGCTCTTGGCATGTTATATTATGCGTAATATATGTTCATGTATGTTAAGTGCTATGTATGTTGTATGATGTTATCATAAAATATGTATGCATGTGATGGTTATTTCTATAACAATCATAACTGTCATGTTATTACTCATAGTGTTAGTTGACTAATATCTTAATGGTTAGTCTTTTCGTGTTTTGATCTATTCCTTTATGACACTAGTATTATTCTTGGTACTAACGGATGTGTTATTCTATTTTGAAGATCATGCCTCCAGGAGAGTCCACTGAAGCGCGTATGCAACGCCTGATCAATGAAGGAATTGCTGCTGCTATGGCAGCAAATGCTAATGTTAACGCCAATGTGAACAATAACATGGGATGCTCCCACAAAAATTTTATGGCTGGTCGACCCCAAGAATTCAGTGGTACGGAAGGACCAATAGGGCTTACTCGTTGGTTCGAGAAAATCGAATCTATTTTCAGGGTCAGTCGGGTCCGTGAAGAGGACAAAGTTAGTTTCGCTAGTTGCACTCTCAAGGATAGTGCCTTGACATGGTGGAACAATCTGGTTAGTAGTTTGGGAAGCGATGTAGCTTATGGTTTGGCCTGGAATGATTTTAAGGAAAGATTGATCACCCGCTATAGACCTCGGGGTGAGCTTAAGAAGCTAGAGGTTGAGCTCAAGAATTTGAAAATGCATGGCACCGAGTTAGATGCCTATGAACGAAGGTTTTTCGAGTTAACTTTGCTGTGTCCTAGGGTTTATGCGGATGAGGACCGCAAAATTGAGGCTTACATTGATGGTTTGTCCGAGAAGATTGAACACGGGGTTGAGTCCAGTGAACCCCAGACTATTGAGGCAGCTATGTCTATGGCCCACAAACTTAATGACAAGGTGTTGAGAAGAAGCAAGACTACAGTTGTTGAAAGTAGTGAGGAGGTTGTCAAGAAGGCTGATAATGGGAAACGAAAGTGGGATAACAACCGCAATCAAAACCAGGGTCAGCAGAAGAAACAGGATACCTCAGGTGCTAATAACAGAAATCAGCGTGTGTGTCCTCGTTGCTATAAAGCTCATGATGGTTACTGCACAGTTACTTGTAAGAGGTGCTCTAAGCAAGGGCACATTGCTAAAGATTGTACAGTGCTTTTTCCGGGGTCTGCTACTCCCGCGACTGGTGGTAATAATAATAATGTTGGTAATAGAGGTGGTAACGGTAACGGTAATGGGAAATCGAATAATGGAGGTAATCCAAGGGTTTGTTATGAGTGTGGGAAGCCGGGGCATTTCCGAGATGCTTGTCCCAACAAGAAGACTGCAGAGACTGCACGCGGCCGAGCGTTCAACATTAATGCAAAGGATGCTGAAGAGGATCCTAAGCTTGTTACTGGTACGTTCTCAGTCAACGATTTATCAGTTTATGTTCTATTTGATTCAGGGGCTGATTTAAGTTTTGTGTCGAATAAGTTAAGTCCAAAGATCAAAACACCGTTAACTCTCTTAGACAATACTTATGTTGTTGAAGTAGCTAATGGTAAGGAACTTACTGCTAAGACTGCACATCGTAAGTGTAACATTAATCTGGGTGGTAGGGATTTCGAGATAGATTTGATACCGATTGAACTTGGTAGTTTTGATATTGTTATTGGTATGGATTGGCTGTCTGCGAACCATGCTGAGATCGTGTGTTATGATAAGGCTATTTGTATTACTGATGTGATTGGAGAGCCACTGATGGTCTTTGGAGATAAGAAATGCACACAGTTAAACCTTATTAGCTGTATGAAAGTTCGTAAACATCTCCGCAAAGGCTGTCATGCTATCCTTGCTCATGTTGTTGATCCTAGTAAGGAAGTAAAGAACGTTGATGATGTTCATATTGTTAGGGATTTTCCCGAGGTGTTTCCCGATGACTTACCTGGCCTTCTGCCACAACGCGCGGTAGAATTTCAGATTGATCTTGTTCCCGGCGCTGCTCCTGTAGCACGTGCTCCTTATCGTCTTGCGCCTTCTGAACTTCAAGAATTGTCAAGTCAACTCCGTGAGTTGTTAGACAAAGGTTTTATTCGTCCTAGTTCGTCCCCTTGGGGAGCTCCTGTTCTGTTTGTTAAGAAGAAGGATGGTTCTTTTCGTTTATGCATTGATTATCGTGAACTGAATAAGCTCAATGTTAAAAATCGTTATCCTCTTCCGAGAATTGATGATCTGTTCGATCAGCTTCAGGGTTCTTCTGTTTATTCAAAAATTGATCTTCATTCTGGCTATCATCAGTTGCGTGTTAAAGAATCTGATGTTTCAAAAACTGCTTTTCGCACCCGTTACGGTCACTTTGAATTTCTTGTTATGCCATTCGGATTGACAAATGCACCTGATGTGTTCATGGACCTCATGAACCGTGTGTGTAGACCCTATCTGGACAAGTTCGTTATTGTTTTCATCGACGACATCCTTATCTTTTCTAAGAGTGATGAAGAGCATGAAGAACACTTGAGGTTAGTGCTTGATTTGTTAAAGGAAGAAGAGTTGTACGCTAAGTTCTCTAAGTGTGCTTTTTGGTTAAGAGAAGTTCAGTTCCTTGGTCATATTGTTAGTAAACAGGGAATACAAGTTGATCCTGCTAAAATTGAGGCGATTGAAAAGTGGGAAACCCCGAAAACTCCTACTCAGATTCGTCAGTTCCTAGGATTAGCAGGTTACTATAGAAGGTTCATACAAGATTTCTCTCGTATCGCGAAACCTCTGACTGCTTTAACGCATAAAGGGAAGAAGTACGAGTGGAAGGATGAACAAGAGACTGCTTTTCAGATTTTAAAGAAGAAGTTGACTACCGCTCCGATATTGTCACTACCTGAGGGTAATGATGATTTTGTTGTTTATTGTGACGCTTCGCGTCAAGGCTTTGGTTGTGTTTTGATGCAACGAAAGAAAGTTATTGCGTACGCATCACGTCAGTTGAAGACTCACGAGCAGAACTATACAACTCATGATTTAGAGTTGGGGGCCGTTGTTTTTGCACTTAAGATTTGGAGACATTATTTGTATGGGGTCAAGAGTACTGTGTACACAGATCACAAAAGTCTTCAACATATCCTCGATCAGAAACAGTTAAACATGAGACAACGAAGATGGATTGAGACGTTGAATGATTACGATTGTGAACTTTTGTATCATCCGGGTAAGGCCAATGTGGTGGCGGATGCGTTGAGTCGTAAAGAAAGGGCTGAACCTCGCAGGTTTAGGGCCTTGAATATGACAATTAGAACAAACCTCGCAAGGCAGATTCTTGAGGCACAACAAGAAGCCTTAAAGGAAGAGAATTTTGTGAAAGAGAACGTAAGAGGTATGGCTAAGAAATTTTAGATTCGAGCAGATGGTACTAGGTACTTTGTAGGACGTCTTTGGGTTCCGAAGTTTGGTGAACTGCGACAACTTGTTTTGGATGAGGCTCATAAGTCTAGGTACTCTATTCATCCTGGTTCAGGAAAGATGTATCATGATCTTAAGGAGCTGTATTGGTGGCCAAATTTGAAAGGTGATGTGGCTACGTATGTGGCTAAGTGTTTGACCTGTGCTAAGGTTAAAGCTGAACATCAAAAACCGTCTGGACTGTTGGTACAACCCGAGATTCCCGAGTGGAAGTGGGAAGGAATTACAATGAATTTTATTACTAAGTTACCGAGAGTTGCGGGTGGCTATGACACTATCTGGGTGATTGTAGATCGACTCACTAAGTCGGCTCACTTTTTGCCAATCAGGGAAACAGATTCAATGGAGAAGCTCACTCGTTTGTACTTGAAGGAGATTGTTTCTAGGCATGGTGTTCCTGTATCCATTATTTCCGACAGAGATAGTCGATTTGTATCGAGATTTTGGCAATCGTTGCAAGAAGCCTTGGGCACTAGATTGGATATGAGCACCGCTTATCATCCTCAAACGGATGGTCAAAGTGAGAGGACCATTCAGACATTAGAAGATATGCTGCGAGCTTGTGTGATTGATTTTGGGAATGGGTGGGATAAGTATTTGCCGTTAGCTGAGTTTTCTTATAACAAAAGTTATCACGCAAGTATTAAAGCCGCACCGTTTGAAGCTTTGTACGGTAGGAAATGTAGGTCTCCTATTTGTTGGAATGAGGTTGGGGATGCTCAACTTACAGGTCCAGAGATTATTCACGAGACTACTGAGAAGATTGTGCAAATTAAAGAAAGGTTGAGAACTGCTAGAAGTCGGCAAAAGAGTTATGCCGACAAAGGAAGGAAAGATGTTGAATTTCAAGTTGGTGATCGTGTTATGTTAAAAGTTTCGCCTTGGAAGGGTGTTATTCGTTTTGGTAAAAGAGGGAAGTTAAGTCCTCGTTTCGTGGGACCGTTTGAGATCATTGAAAGAGTTGGACCGGTGGCTTATCGTTTGAAGTTGCCACAAGAACTCAGTGCTGTTCACGATGTTTTCCATATTTCGAACTTAAAGAAGTGTTTGGCTGAATTTGATCAGACTATTCCTTTGGAGGAACTTCAAGTTGACAAGCAATTGCATTTTATTGAGGAGCCAGTTGAGATCATGGACCGAGAGGTTAAGACTCTTAAACAGAGCAGAATTCCTATTGTTCGGGTCCGATGGAACGCTAGACGCGGTCCCGAGTTCACTTGGGAGCGTGAAGACCAAATGAAGCAGAAGTACCCGCATTTGTTCTCAGATGCCGAGTCAACCCCTGCGCCTGCTTAAATTTCGGGACGAAATTTCCGTAACGGGGAGGTACTGTCACGACCCTACTTTTTTCGTTATCTTTTTCCGTTAATTATTTAACGACCGTTAACTGTTAGTGTGCCACGTCATTTCTATGACCTATATTATT